>NC_067399.1:269401455-270741455 GCF_016432865.1 Antechinus flavipes
TGGGACCTTCTGTGTTACAGCAAATGGAGGTTCTTTAAAGCTCCATAAATACATTATATCATTTGAGTCTTAACAATTCTGTGTAGGAGTTAAACAGCTAACAGTTATTCCCATTTTACAATTAAAGAAACTGAGGCTCAGAGAGATTAGATGTTGAATATTGTATTAGTATCACATGTATTGTATCCTTGTTTTGCAGATGGGGAAGCTGAGGAATGGTTAAGCAACTTGCTAATAAATATCTGAGGCAAGATTTAAATTTAAATCAGTCTTGGTTCCAAAATCTGGGGCAAGATATTTAATCTTTTGAGGACCTTAGTTTGTTCATCTCTTAAAATGGAAGGATCTAGACCATTTGGTTTCTTCCAGTTTTAAATATATAGACAGCAAGATAGCACAGTGAATGAAGTGATGGAGTTGGAAAAACATTAATTCACCTTAGATATTTAGTAGCTGTGTAACCCTGGCTGAGAAAATCACTTACTATTTGCCTCAGTTTCCTTAATAGTAAAATGGAAGTAATAAGAGCAAGATTATTGTAAGGAACCAATGAGATAATATTTGAAATAAATGCTTAGCATGATACTTGGCATATAGTAGATGCCAAAAAAAGTTTATTCTCTTCCCCTCTTGTGAAATAATTTTATGGAATATTTTCCTATGAAATTGCTATAAATTGTGTAAGGAAAATTGAGTAGAATAGTTCCTTACCCACCTATCCCAGGCAAATTGATGAACCTATTTTGCCCTATAGAGAATGGACACTTGAATGTTATCTCTCTCATTATAGAATATGGACATTTCCATTAGAATATAAGCTCCTTAATTTGGAACTATGCTCAAAAAGTTATCAAACTGTGCATACCCTTTGATCCAGCAGTGTTTCTATTGGACTTATACCCCAAAGAGATACTAAAGAAGGGAAAGGGACCTGTATGTGCCAAAATGTTTGTGGCAGCCCTGTTTGTAGTGCCTAGAAGCTGGAAAATGAATGGATGCCCATCAATTGGAGAATGGTTGAGTAAATTGTGGTATATGAATGTTATGGAATATTATTGTTTTGTAAGAAATGACCAGCAGGATGAATACAGAGAGGCTTGGAGAGACTTACATGAACTGATGCTAAGTGAAATGAGCAGAACCAGGCGATCACTATACACTTCAACAACGATATTGTATGAGGATGTATTCTGATGGAAGTGGATCTCTTCGATAAAGAGAGCTAATTCAGTTTCAATTGATCAAGGATGGAAAGAAGCAGCTATACCCAAAGAAAGAACACTGGGAAATGAATATAAACTGCTTGCATTTTTGTTTTTCTTCCCAGGTTATTTATACCTTCTGAATCCAATTCTTCCTGTGCAACAAGAGAACTGTTCAATTCTGCACATATATATTGTATCTAGGATATACTGTAACCTATTTACCCTGTAAAGTACTGCTTGCCATCTGGGGGGAGTAGGGAGAGGGAGGGAGATGAAAAATCGGAACAGAAGTGAGTGCAAGGGATAATGTTGTAAAAAAATTACCCTGGCATGGGTTCTGTCAATAAAAAGTTATTTTAAAAAAAAAGAATATAAGCTCCTTGAGTTGATAAAGATTGTCTCATTCTTTGGATTAATATCCTCTAATGTCAAACATCTACCTTTCTGGGTTGCTATGTAGTGGAGATTTATGTTTGCAGCTAACTAAAAAAGATATATTGATGGGGACTGAGGAGTGGTTTCTTTGGTAAAGATGTGGAATCTCCCTCTACCAGTGCACAATGGAATATTTTCTGCAATAGAAAGTATAAATAAAGCACCCAGAAGTTGTAACTCGCCCAGGATTCTCCTGCTATTATATGTCAGAGGTGAATCCTAGACTCATCTTTCTGGCTCAAAGATTGACCTTTTAATCCATTAGGCTAAATACAACATTTCTCCTTCTTGCTCTCAATCTCTCTTCTCTCTGTCTCTCTCCACATTTACATATGTATGCATATATATGCACATATATCATGCATTATATCGATATATGTATACATACACACATATCAAACAAAAAAAGATTTCTAACAATAGCTAGGGTTCATATTTCACCTAAACATTTGCAAAAGTCTTTACATGTATTAGCTTATTGTAGTCCCCACAAGGATCCTGTGAGATAAATGCTACTAGTTTCCCATATTATTATATTACATTATGTGATTTGCCCAAGGCTATTTCAATAAGTCTCTAAGGCAAGATTTGAAAAGAAGTCATCCTGACTCTTGAGTCAAGTGTTCTACTCACTGAGCCACCTAACTGCCAATGCTGGAGAAGATGGAAAAAGTAAGGGAAGTGAGTGAGGTAGCTTCCTATAGTATATGATACGAGGTTAGTTCTGAATAGATATGTGTTCTAAGAGAAAACAATTAGAAAGGAGATCATTCCAGATAAAAGGAAGAAGTTATTCTCCCATCTCTTTTTGGAGACTTCTGTGTCTTCCTCCCCTCTTCCCCACTCTAATCTTGATATCAATGAAATTTTAGCAAAACAAAATCCACAGGTATCATGTAATTTTTTTTCAAGGATTATGTGGCCAAGAATTTGTGGATCTTATACCTCAATCCTTGAATTGCCAGTGTATCCCAGAGCTATAAGCCAGGATAATGAGAAGAGGAGGAGCTATTTGCCAAAAACAACAAAAATAGATTCATTTAAGAATAGCATCTGCCCTTGCCATTTATTCTTTCTAGGGGACAAAATTCACAGGCCTAAGGGAAGAATCGTTGGAGGGGTTTTTCCCCTCATTCTGACTTCCTTCATTGTCATTTCTTCTCTGCACTTTGGCTCCTTTCCATTCTATAAGGCTGCTGGTCAGCCAACAAAACTCTCCTTTTCTCACAGACCCCATGGCTCTGCTTACCACAGCAATATGTCTTTCACCACTATAGTATGTGACATGCTTAGGCTTGGAAATGGATTCGGGATTTAGTCCTGGGCCAACTGGTACAAATTGCAGAGAACAGCTTGCTCAAACTCTGGGGGGAAAAGATGCTGACTTACTGTAATTGATAAGGTCATTCATTGCTGGATGATCTTCTAGAAGAGGCAAGGGAGCTACTGTGTTTAGTAGAGAACTGGGGACATCAGTCCAAGAAAAATGGCCTCGCATTTCACATGACATCCAAGAATTATATCACTCCCTGTAGTCCACCGTGTAATAAGAAGTCTGTAGCTTTCGTTCTGTAAAAAATTATTAATCATTTGCGGCTGAAAAATGAATCAGGGAAGTTAACCTACATTGTCAGGTTTGATTTATCTAGAGGTAAACAACATTCCAGGAGGATTTAGTGGGCCAGTGTTTAGTAAAAGGGTATGTCCAGGTCGTGGCACTACATAGATTGAATGTCCAAACATTGAAAAGCTCTTTCATCATTGGGCTGAATACAAAAATGACAGCCGTCATTTGGTGACCTTAGAATGTCCCAGCTATTTGTAACAGGCTTTCAGTAGTGAATCTAACCTCCCATCCTGCTGGGGTTAAATAAATGACAAGTTATTTTTCTGATTCTTAGATTAATATTGAGCTGCCCTGGTATAAATATGTTCTTCTGAATAGAACATTAAATTACAATTATTTGAAGGAGCATATGGCAGTGGAAAGCAGGAGGTAAAATTTTCTCTGTCTCCTTGTCTCTCTGCTCTCTTTTTGTCTTTCTCATCTCTCTCCATTTCTTTTTCCTTTCCTGTGTACATTCATGTCCATATATCTCAGCACACTATTCTATCTATCTGGTCAATAGTATTGTCTAATTTCCTCAGAACAGAATACCACTAGCCTTAGAGATAAAATTTTCTCAGCACAAATTTGAAACTGGAAATTAATACCCAAAGTCCACCTGTCAAAACCCATTTTTCTTTGGAACAAAGTGTTATCATAAAAATAAAATAAAATAAAACAAAACAGATATCAATGTATAGGATTCCACTTTCCTCAATTTCCCTCAATACCCCACTCCTCTTTTCTTTCAATTGAGAACAAAATAAACTCATTAATATTGCCAAATTAATAAGGTTTGAATCTCCTTGTAAATTCTTGAGGGAATTTACCATCAGTTTATTCATATATTAACAATGCTTTATATAGCTTCATGGATGCCTGTTGCCTCTTTTGCCACCATGGTCCTCTTCCTGACCATTCCCAAAAATGCTTTTCAGGAGGCATGTGGGATTTATGTAGACTTTTTAATCTTTCTCAATTGACCACAAACCCAAGGGTTTTGAATTTTAGGAAACAATGAAGACCCCTTTTGATATTGGACATATTGAGTCTCCTACCTTCATGCTTCCAACATATCACTGGTGACTTCTCCAATATGTTGCCAATTCGACTTCCATATATTTTTTGTTTCTAAAAGTCCTTTTATAGAAAGATCTATGTCTCAGAAACAAATAAAAAGTTGTTGTTAGTGACTAAGCCTTATCCAAAATAGGGATTGTACATTTAATAATTTGCAATAGTGAGACAGATTGGAATTTTTGGTTTAATACATTATACATCTAATATATTTGACAATTAGTAGTGTACAAAATTCAGCAGGTGCTATCATATCCAGAATTTGTCTGCTCAGTATTATATCCTTCCTTCCACATGGCATCTTTTCTAATTTTCCTCAACTGCTAGTGCCTTCCTTCCCTAAATTAGTATTTTTTTCTGGGTGTTATTTATATTTGGGCATCTTATCTTGTTCATTTAATTAAGCTCCTTGAAGAAAGGAACTGCTTCATTTTCCTATTCTGTTTCTTTAAAATCTAGGACTTTGCATGTCGTATAAGAGTTGTTTAATATGTTTGTGATTAATGGATTAATTTATGTTGACTTTTAGAGATCTCCACTCATACAATTGATTGAATTATGTAATTTTGTTCTTTTTCTCACCATTTTTCTTTAGAAGTATTTTTTTGGAGAGGAGGGAGCGGTAACAAGAAAGATCTTTAATTGCAGGCCTATTAGGCAGCATTATTTAATGGAAAGCATATTAACCTTGCTTTTGGTCTTTGCTTTGAGTCTTACTTGCTAGCCAAATCTTTTTTACTTCTTTGAATCTCAATTTCTTTATTTGAAAAAAAAGACAATGATAACATTTGTAATACATGGATATTGTGAAAAAAGTGATTTGCCAACTGCCTAGCATTCTATAAATGATGAAATGATGTCATTTTTGATAGCTACGATGATAATGAAGTACAGATGTGTGGAGTGGATTAAAGTGCAATCTGTCCCATGCAAAAAGAGGTTATCCCAAAGTGGAATCTATTCTATACAACTTCATAGCATTCTATAAATGGTCATATGATAATATCTATGATTGCTATGATAATAATAAAATAAAATTCTTTGGAGTAACTTAAAATATAGTTTATTCTATACAATAAAACTGTTATTTCATTGAAATAAGAAACCCCACTTCATTGATGAATATAAATCATCACTCTACCAGTATAACAGGACTTGAAGATAGGTCTTCTTGGTTCTGAGACTAGAACTTTATCCCTACAAGTTAAAAATATTCAACAAAATATTTGGTTAATATTCATCTTTGGGGAACAAATATCAAAAATGTACCTTCTCTATTTAGATTTTTTAAACAGCTAAAATTGCTCATTATTCCACATAAAAATTACTCATTTGTCACTATCTCTGCTGACACTTATCTGTACTGTACTATACTGAAAAGAGTACCAACAGTGGAGAACCATTAAAGCAGTAATTTAAAGCCTCCAAGTCCTTTTCCCAAAAAAATATGAGTAACTTTTAAGGTATCATTTCTAGCGTTTTTTCCCCAACTCCCAACCCCATTTCACTTTATGGTAATATATGCTATAACATGCTAAGTATAATAAAATTACTCAAAAGCCAAGCAAAATGCTTTTCCATATTATATGAATCCAAAATTATTCAAACTCACATATTTTTCCCAAAAAAATTTGGAAGCATTTAATAATGGTTTCAAAACTTGGGAACTCACTATCCAGTCTAACTTACTACAAAGTATTTGGAATTTTGGGCTAATATGTGAGGAAAAACAATATAGAAACTGCAACATGGAATTCTTCTACTCTAAATGACCCAGCTGGCTACAAAGAGAAACAGTCTTACAGGTCAGTATATTTTCATACTTTCTTACCTTTCTAGTCAATAGATCATCTCATAAATTGATTGCATCATACAACATAATTAAAAATTGTATTTCTACATGTATGTGTCGATATGTATTTTTTGTAGGGGATATAGAGAGTGTACTAATAAAATTGTAGCTACCCAGAACACCAAAATTTCTGATTTGACCTGATCAGATTATACAGTTGTACAAGGAGGGCAGGATTAATTTAACATGAAGCTGGGCTTTCATCAGCCTTCAAAAGGTACACATCACAAAGCTTGGGGATAATTTCCACTAGAAAGCACAATTTGGAACTGGCACCATTTATATGAAAGTTCTATCTTAATTCTACCTTCTTCCAAAAAGCTTTTATAGATAAAACAAAAGTCAGGTAATATCCTACTAAAATAATTTTAAAATATACAGAGTGTATCCAGTTTTATGAGACTATAGAAGAGGCAGTGTAGTACACTAGAAGGAGGGATAGCTTTGGACTCAGGAAGATGTAAGTTCAACTGTTACCCCTTACACAGTAACCATGTGAATCTTGGCAAATTACTTCAGTCAACAAAGACTTAACCCCTTAGTGCTCCAAACAACTCTCTTAAATTGTCAGTCCTAATCTGTGAAAAGAGTTTCCACATTGAAGATTCCCTCATCCATGTATTTTTAGGTCCAAATCTCTATCTCCATTTTCCCAGCTACCAAATGACCAAAATTCATTCAGTATTAATTTTACTGTATGATCCAAGATCTAGATATATAATGAAGTTAGTAGTCACCAACTAGTCCCCAGAGGAAAGTCATCTACAATCCAAAATCTCAAATCAGAACTTATTGATCTAAACTGACAGTTATTTTTTTAAATATAAAAACCAAATAAAAACAAGAAGAAAACACTCTCAGGAAAAAATAAACAAGCAAACAAAAACTCTGTGCAGATCTAACTTTGAGAAACTCCCAGGCTCTGTTAGTAAAATGAAGTCACTTCTTATTTGATATTGACATCAGAGATGCAGAAAGTGAATCTGTCTATCCAACACAAGGCCACTTGGATTGATGTCAGTGAACTCTCTACTTCATTCTTAATTGCCATCTAATTCACAAGTGATAAAATATCTATCATTTTTAGTCTTATTTCATTCTATCACTATACAGTGGTTTATTTTTTTTGTTTATTTTATCATAAGACCAATAAAGATATATCCACTCCTCATCCTGGATATCTAAAACAATCTGAGAGAGAAGGGGGAAGAGATAAAGTTAAGAGAGACCGACAGACAGACAGATAGACATGTGCAATGACACTAACTTTAACCAAATCTCATGGTAAAATTTTCTTAAGTTACACTATAGTATACAGGGAGTCAGGTAGCACAGTGGGTAGAATTAAAGGTCTGGAATCAGGAAGACCTGAGTTCAATCTGACCTCAGATTCTTAGTAGCTCATATGATCCTGGGCAAATCACTTCACCCTGTTTGCCTCCTAAGCCAAATTGGGAGAGAATGACTTTGCTTTAGGTTTTACATCAGGTTTAAAGGGCTCTGGAAATAAAAGGTACTGATAGTACCTATATCCTTTCAAAAGATAGGTGGGTAAAGTGCCAGGTCAGGGGTCAGGAAGAATTGACTTTGAATATGGTCTCAGATACAGGATGTATGAGCAAGTCACTTGACCTCTATTTACCTTAGTGCCCTCAACTATAGAGATGGATAGTACCTACCTCCTAGGTTTGTTGTGAGGATCAGTTGAGAGAATATTGTAAAGCATTTGTTGCACAGTGCCTGACACATAGTAGGTAAGATTCTCTCCCAATTTGTCTTAGGAGGCAAATATTGAAGGTACTCTCAAAAAAAAAAAATAAGAGAAAAAGTTTTAATGAATTATGTTCTATAACATATAACCATCTTTATGGTCATATAATGACCGACATATAGGATCAAAGATCATTATAAGCTTATTATTTATTTATTTTACAAAAGTCATTTAACTTTACAAAGGCAATTTGTTTTTATAAAGTGTATTGGAACATAATCTCTAGAGAGCTAGCCTCTGAGTCAAGAAAGCGACACAACATGAATCCAGGACTTTCTGCCTCAAAAGACAGTTCTCTATTAATATTACCATGCCGCCTTCACTAATAGCATAAGGAAAATCAATATTATTCAATATGGATTTTCTGAAATTGGTTTTCCTATCTCCCAATCTGCTTCTGAATATTCTCAAGGATAAAATAAAGCTGTTTTAAAGCTCAGGACTTTTAATTAATCAACTTGTAGCAGTAATAGTGGTAATAGCCATTGTCATTGACATTGGAATAGGAGAAGAAGTAGCAATGCTGCTGGTAGTAGTAGAACTGCTAGTGGTAGTATTAATGGTGGTAGTAGTTGTCATTCTATTAGTTGTAATAGTAATCATCATTGTCATAGTAGTAGTAGTAGCAGCAGCAGCAGTAATAGCGGTGTTGGTAGTCATTGACACTGTAGTAAAAGTTCATATTGGTGGTGATGGTGATGATAGTTGTCATTCAATTAGTAGCTGAAGTGGTAGTAGTTGGTATCATTGTCATAATAGTAGCAGTAGCAGTAATAGCTAATATTTATCTATCATTTAAGTTTTGCAAAATATTTGACAAATATTATCTCATTTAATCCTTACAAAACCCTGAAAGGCTGGTTCTATTATCTACATTTTATATATGTGATTTGTTCATGGTCACACAGTTAATGTGTGAGGCCAAATTAGAAATTGGATCATTCTGGGCTCCAAGGCCACTCTATTCATTGAGCAACTTTGCTGAAGTAAAATAACTCCTTGAGGTCTCATGCCTCAATGCCTTATCCATAATATGATCAAATGAAAAGAAATTGTTGAGCACTTACTGTATGCAAAGCATTATTCTAGGTACCAACAAAGATATTTTTTAAAAATGAGGGGAGAAAGACCTTGTATAAATATTGCAGAAATTTATAATTGTGCTAGAAACACAAGCAACAAGTTCTATAAATTTATTCCTCCTTTTCCAAAGCACAGATTATACTTTCCCTACATTCCCCTTGAACTAACCTTCCCTTCATTTTTTCAACCATGAAATGGAACAAGAATTCAAATTCCAACTTACCACAAAGACAACTGTATAATTTTGTGGAGTAGAGATACCTCCTTCTGACTTTAACCTTCATTCATCAATAATAGTGAGCAAGGTTATCACAGCTTCATAAACTTAAAATTAGGAGTAAACTGAAGAGATATTTTAGCTCAATTCCCTATTTTAATAAATGAGAAAAGTGAGACCCAGGGAGATTATAGCATCCTGGATCCAGCCATAAAGGATTTCGGAGACCATTCAGTCCAGATCAAGAGATTGTGAATTTAGGTAAATGATTTAACTGAGGTACAAAAACCATTAGGAAATAGACTCAGTATTTGGAATCAGGTCCACTGACTCCAAGCCTCTTGCTCTCTGAGGCAGACAGTTTCCACTATCAGCCTCTCTTCTCCTTTCCTCCATTTTCAATTTTCTGACCTCAGTATGTATATAAAAGACTTCACCAGTCAGATGAAAAGTAGAAATTTAACTGAGGGAGGAGTAGATTTTCTGCCATGCTTCTAGGGCACAAAGTATAAATTCTTTTATCTCTGAATCCCAATTACATCGACTTCTGGTTGGAGGGAATTAGAAGGTATCACCTGAATTGAGCCTTTAATAAGGAAAAGATGTGAACAAGCAGGTGGAGTGAGAGAACTTTATCAGTAAAAGTTAAATCCTTTAAAGTCTAAGTTCTCTCTCCCACATTATAGGACCAATGTGAAGTCATTATCTACAGGAAGTTCATCACCAGTCTGGTTTTATGATACGAAATTTTTCTATCACAACTCCTTTTGAAGAGAGGGCTGCTCAATCTAGGGTGAATGGAGGGTGTACCCATACTGATGAAATTAACATTTAAAATGTTTTTTTTAATTTTGAAAATATTTTTTAAAGAAGCAGAAATCAAATTTTGCCCTTCTCATGCAGCTCCCCTCTTCCCACTATAGTGCCATATTTTGTTTCTTTGCTAAATTTCTAGACAATAAAGCAAATATCCTATTTGGTTCCTGTGATTGGTAGCCAACTGGCCAAAAGTAATTGGGATTTTCATATAGGACCTAAAACATTTACCCTGGAATGTTTTGTTAAGAAAGCACTTTCTTCCTCAATATTTTTTCTCCCATCCTCCAGATTCTTTTTAAAAGTTTTTTTTTTTTATAAAATGCAAAACATCCAACATATTAACATTAAATGAAGCAGAAACTCTCAACTCGGATATCTGCAAGTTTGCAATTAGCAGCACAAGAAAAAATACCATATTAATTTCTTCGGGAGGAGGAGAACTATCACTTAAAAACATTCAGCACTACCAGATAAACACACCATTCATTTTCACAAATGGAGTCTGTTTCAATTCTCAGCTGTTGGATGATGATTTGACTTAGAGCAGAGGCAGCGTAATTGGGTAACAGCTGAAATGTGCTTGTTTGAGCGGGGCTGAAAGATCCCTTGCAGGATTTCCAAGGGTGTGAATTACAATTCCAATAATATCAGAAGCAACTAATTCTTTCTTTAGAAGTGAGGACATAAAAAAGAAGTTTGAGGTTGTCTTATTCCGAGCTTTAATTGAGGGCTAGGTTGTAACTCATTTTCATCCCTGAGTGAGTGGTAAAAACATACACAGCAGGTAATTCACACCACCTCAGAAACTGTTGGTGCAGTAAGAAGACTAATCAGGGTAAGCTTCCAGTAGCAAATTATCAGCTACAAATTAAAACCTTGCCTCATGCCTGCTAAAAGCAACCTTCGTCTTCACCAACACAAACATGTGTATATTAGGAGCTGTTGGATCTGTGGCAAGGTATGAAGATTAGGGAATCCTGCTTACTTACATTAAAGATAACATGGAAGAGGTGTGAAATGAACCAGACTTCAAAACAATGTTAAATTTTTGGTTAAAAAATGAGAAGTCTTCATAATCACAGGGGTTGGGAGGAAAGGGAGAATGAAGACATGAAAGGACAATGAATGAGGGATACATTTGCAGCAAAACTTAGTATCCGTGCCAAGAAAGCATGATACAGAATGACATTCTCAACATTCTAACTCTTCTGCATGACTATTACATGGGTGATACTATGTACACTAGCTAAATGGTGTTGCTGTTGAGGAGGACGAAGTGGAGGATGCTGATGATATCAATACAATTGATTTTAAAAATCAATAGTTTCATTTGGAGGTAAACTAATCAAAAAGAAGGAAGAATGATGAGGAATGAAGCTCAAGAAAGGACATTTCATTTTAGTTTTGCTTGCTATTCATGCTATAACCTTAGTTTATATGTGAAAGTATATTTAGGATTTAATCTTATTTTTTTGGCCCTGAGGAATGAAAATTATTTCATGGAGGCCACAATGTAGAATCAACAGAATCCACTAAGACCTTAAGAGCTGACAAATATACATTTATGCTATTGGCTCAGATGATCATAATTATACATTTTGGGCCGACTATCCATCCATCCATTCTCAGTTTCATCTTATTCTACATAGCCCCATGACAATGGCAGTATGGAAATGAGTCCTCAAACATTTTTTTAAAAATACTGTGGATTTGTTGGTGCCAATTCTCAAACATGCAAAAGTTGGATATTTTAATTTGGGAAGTCAAAACAAAACCTCCATGTTGTATATTAAGCAAGCGCAACATTTCCTTCAAGGAAAAACAAACCCCTTTTTTGGAGTTGCAAGAACACAAAGCAAATATAGTAGGCTGCCAAAGTACTCTTGCTTTTGAATTTAATCTCGATGACTTTAAAAGGGGCTAGAGTCTTTCTGGAAATCCAGAGAAAATGACTGAAGAAGGATTTCTGAGCCAATTTCCTGAATGCCAAGTTTCAAGCCTGAAGCAAATTTAAACACTGTCATTTGAAATCTCTTGGGGGGTGGGGGGGAGAAGGGAGAGAGAACTGGGGTAGAGATGGGTATGGGGTTTAAAAATGGAAATGATAAAACCCCTTATATACAGCTACATGAAGAACACTATTCTAATAACCAACTACAAATTCATTCATTGTTTTAAGTAAACAAAGGTTGGACTTCTATCTGTGTGACCAGCTTTGTAAATGCATATAGAGATAGCCCAGAAGATGTCATGTTGCTTTTCCCAGCATCTTAGCCTTTGATACTCCTTTTTTAGGCCAGCAAAGGAATGGTATGTAATTGTGAATGGCCTAGATACAGAAAACAGTCTGTGAGAGGCAGCAACATGTAGAAGAAGTAGCTTGGATCTTGGAATCAAAGGTTTCCAGCATTTATAAGTTATATGACCATAATCAAATACTTATTATTACTAACTCTCCATCTGTCTCCTAGTCTGTAAAATGGGAGAGATAACATATACACTCTCTACCTCACAGAATTATGAGAGTAGCACTTTGAAAACTTAAAAGTAAAATAGAAATATGAATTATCTTTCTGTGGTTGGGAGAATGGAGGAGAGGGAGTAGAAAGGGAAACTAGACCTGTGATTTAGGGAGTTCCTAAGATGGAAACTTTGGCCACCAGCTCTCTCATTTTTAATTTTTGGCTTCAGAGTATTGCTAACAGCAATTGAAATGTTAAACTACCTACTCAAGTAGTCATGTAGTTATGGTTATCTCTCATCTATTGCATCACATTGTTTCTAATTATCATCATATGCATGTAAATATAAGTATTAGTTTAATTTGTAACCTGGATGTTTCATTTCAGTCAGCATCACTAAAATATGGGGAAAGACAGAGTCCTCAAACTCAATTTTTCAGCAGGCTTTCTTTAAAAGATTCTAATAACTTGTTGGGGATTTAAAAATAATATTTCTCAATTAAAACCAAATCAGCCAGTGACTTTATGAACTATCCACAATATTATCTGTTTTTTCTTATTATTTAGAGCTAAAAATGAGAGGCTGATATGAAAAAAATCTTGGGGTGAGATGTCCCAAATTTGACTCTTTTCATAACATTATTCAACTCTGGAGAGATTTTACTTAGCTCTTTTGATCCCATTTAGATAAGTTTTATATTCAGGTGAGGTTCAGTATCTACAAAACAACTGTCAGAGAGGTTGTATTGTCAGGTAAAGAGCCAGTCTTGGAAACCTTATTTCTCTGATCCTGGGAAATTTGTAACTTTTTGCTACAACAAGAAGCTGATTATAAATTGCAGGACAGTTGCCGATAATCAAATAGAGGGATTTTCCCAACAAGGAGTAATCTTCACCAAAAAATTCCAAATAAACAAAACACATATCGTTCTTGGTGCGGTTCTGGGTTCAAATGGAACTGCAAATATAAAAGAAATCTGTGTCATCCTGTCTTTCTCATTTGAGAGGTCTCTTGACTGTTCTGTGGAAGAGTTAAGTGATCCATGGGTTCTCATTAAATCTACTAAGATAACTGTTTGATGTGTTACTCAATAGTTGAAACATAAAAACTGTTCTTTAAAAATCAGTTAAATTGCTTGAAGGAACAACAAATTCATACATCAGCCCATTCTTTATGTTCTAAAGTGCAATTTATGGGGCGAAACTGAAGCAAATGTCATACCTTTAATTTCGTAAAAAGTTATGTACAAGTCTATTATTCAAAATAATCACATAACGGGGAATTGCTCCCTTTCTGCTCAGCAGGGTGCCGTTTTATAGACTTTAAAATTCACCAAGTTCAAGCAGCTTTCCTTCTAAATAATACATGTGCTAAATATGTCACATTAAAAGTGCTTTTGGCATGTAAATGATCCGTTTTCTCATAGAAATGCTTTTAAAAGAATCTGAGCTCACTTTTTGGGGAAATTCTAAGTGCTTTGAATTTCATTGTCCTCTAGAACCATGCAGAGTTGAGCGAAATGAACTATAGTGACAAACCAACCCTTGTCAGCCTGTGTACTTATGTATCATTTGAACTGTCAGAACTATATAGAGTTCTATTTGCTTCTACACGTTATTTTCTATTCCGTTCAGGGGTGAAAAAAATGTGTGTGTGTGTGTGTGTGTGTGTGTGTGTGTGTGTGTGTGTGTGTGTGTTTTAATTTCTCTGGTCCTAAGTGTTAGCAGATAGTTCTGGGGCAAAAAAAAAAAAAGTTAATGTTTTTCTGTTAAGATACATAACCTCTGTCTCCTAAAGGATATTTTCTCAATTTATTTATTTCAGACTTTCACCTCTGTGATATGCTGTTTTTATGAGAGCTGATTGTTAAATGTTTTCATCTGAATATTTTCACCTCAGAAATTGACAAATGCTAGAAAACAGGGTTGATTTCTTGTTTTGTCTGGACTTAAGAAAATTGATGGAGAAAATATTAATAATGCAATTAAACTTAAAAGTATGTTATAAGTATATTATATGTTATAAGTCTACCCTAAGGGCTGGTTGTTAAACATTCATCAGTACACACCTGGCCTGCACTTCTCTCCTGTGTCTTAGTTGCCATATAATGAGGTCAAATTTTTTCAGGTGATTTATGATGGATACCTCCCCCCTCAAAAAAAAAAAAAAAAGGATTAGAAATTCTAAGGCATAATGTGAACAGAACTGAAAATACAATCTCTCTCTTTCACTCCTTCATTATCCTTGCTCGGATTGAACAGCCTTCACACACTATTTAAGCCAGCTGAGAGAAATTCTCTCAGGATAACTTTTAAATTGATTGTACCTTCTCTTTCCTTTATAACCCCATGAAAGTAGAATCTGATGCTGTCACCCATCTTCTGCTTTGGGAGGTCTTCGGCTCTTCATTATCAGAATAGAGAAAGAAGAACATTGCTTCATACTCATTATGCTGTACGTGGCAGCTACTTATCATAGACCATTTGGCTTCAGGGTTTTCCTAGAATTTTAACTCCAAGACCCTTGTCATCCTCTCTTCATTCCTCATCATTACAACTAACTCTCAAAAAAATTTTCAAAAATAATTGAAAAAAATATTTATAAGAGGCCAGAGATAAATTGAAACCTACTAGGTAGATTATTGCAAAGATGGAAAAGAAAAATAAGCTTGTAATGGAAAAATAGAGAACTAAAGAAACAGGAAAGAAGGCTAGTTAGGAAGCTTGTGTTATATTGAATGATATTATATAGACTCTTTATATTTTTATATCTTTATATTTTAAAAATGTGTTTCTGTTGTTTTTAGAAACACGACAGCTGTTATATAGTATTTTACCCACTTGAAAATCTTTCTTTCTCAAGGATCCATTTCTTAAGAGACTTCAGGCATTTAAATATTGAAAAAAAATGAAAATTAATGAAAAAAATGTGGATAATTACTTCATAGGTGGACTAAGGTGACAAATAAACAGTTGACAATTTTGTCTCATAGAGTTTTGTTTATTTTGAATCTATTGATATTTTGAAGATTATGAACATAATATGTTATATAGATATGATAATGTTTTTGCTCTGTTTTTTTTTCCAATTTACTGTTTTAAAAAGTCTATTTTTTTTTATTTTATAACTAGATTCCAAAATTAAGGGAATTAAGTTGTAAGGTTAAGTTGTTTACCAAAATCCTACCAAATATCTAGTCAAAATGATGAGCTTCCTTCTTTTCTTCCTTTCTTTTCAACTTTTCTTGGAAGTGTAATAGGCAAGCGAAATTTAGACTAAAAAAATACTCAATATATTACTACTCTATTTTTATATTTATTCATTTCTTATAAAGATTCATGTAATTATCACTGGACAACTCTAATGCCTCATCATCTCGTATAAGTAATCCTAGATTGCTCTAACCTATGTCAATAGACACACACACACATACACAGAGACAGAAACAGAAACAGAGACAGATGGGGGAGGTAGGGAGACACAGAGAAAAGAGGGAGAGAGGGAGCAAGAGACAGACAGACAGACATAGAGAGGTGATAGTTATGGAAGAAGATAAATGACAAATGCAGAAGGAAAAAAATAGAAAGATGAGATAAATGACAAATATGGAAGAAGATAGATGATAGAGATGATAGAGATCTCTATCCTTCATTCTGGAAGAGAACCAATGACTTCAAGAGGGTGATGTCCTGACTTGAAAGTGAATTTAAGTGAGGTAGGACTGTGCAAAGTGATTGTCTCATTCTCTGTTCTAGTCATTAGAGTATAGTGGCAAGACAGCAGGAAAAGCAATAAGTCTCCAAAAAGTAGTCAGAAGTGAGAATAGGTTGTTTCAGTATTTGTTTCATATTGCAGCTAGGGTCAGCTTCCCAGATATGCATCCCAGTAATTAGCTGTGCCATATTCCTTTGGTTATCTCCTTTTGGGGTCTCAGAACTTCCTTGCTGCTGCACTCTGGTACACTAATCTCCTGTCATCATCTGGAGCCATCACTTCCTCCTTCTGAATTTGTCACATGTTGCTTGTCTACCTCAGTCACCTGTTGAAGTTTTTTTAAAAATTTGTCTGAGGATTCTAAGAAGTTAAATAATTTGTCTGAGGTCCAACAGGGATCAAAGGTAAGTCTTGCCTGAAGATTGCTTGCTCTATACACCATAATTGTGTTGTAATATACCACACTGCCTTTAAAATGGAAGAACAAACAAAATTTTATCTAAAAATGGTTCAAAGAATTTGCAGAGAGTTGTAGAACAGAAAAGAATGGCATAAAAATTTTGTTCATTTGTGTCCAACTCTTCATGACCTCATTTAGGACTTTCTTGGCAAAGATATTGCAATGATGTACCATTTCCTTCTGTAGTTCATTTTACAAATGAGGAAACTGAGGCAAACAGGATTAAGTGACTTGCTTAGAGTCACACAGCTAGTAAGTCTTCCTGAGCCCAGGCTTGCACTCTATCCACTACACCACAGAGCTTACCCACCTAGTCAGGGACAAGAACACATGGGTTATTCCTACTGACACTGGATGAGTGCCACCACCTGCTCTCCAATATCTATGATTCTATAAAATTGCTATATAGCTATAGCTGAAATAAGAGATCTAGTCAGTCCCATCACTGTGATAAGACCTTGCAAGATCACAGAGGTAAAAGTAGTATAAGATGTCTTATGCATATGACAAAATTAGTCTGAATATAAACTGGACCCAGAGTTAGAAGAGGTTTGCATTTTATGGTCTGCAAGGGCAGCGGGCAAGTATATGTATACAACAATTAAGGTAAATGCTAACAAAGTATATTTACTGTCTCTCTACCAGATTTAAAGAACAAGACATTATTAATTGAGTTCAAGCAGAATGGGAGGACTTTAAAAAATTAGAAATCCAAGGCACTAGAAGTCTTTTCCTATAAATCTTTTGATATTGTAGAAAGAAACAATGAACAAAATCCTCCAGAATGCTAATATGTGCCTTCCTGATCACTGATGCTATCACATTTGCCACTCTGTCAAGAACAGCTTTTTAATAATGTAGGGGATAGTTTGAGAGGATTAATTGAATTGATGGTATTGCTGACCTTATGAAACAGAATGTTACAGCTATCTGGTGTGTCTGAAGATCTTAATTGCATATAAACAATTTCCTTTTGATATAAAGCGGTTCCAGATCTAGAGTGAAATTATGGAAATCTTTATCATTGAATTTTTTTTTTATTACAAAGCAGTTTTTAACCCAGAGATAACATCTCGGAAACTCTTAATAAATTTTTTAAATTACCTTTTCATGATCCTGAGCAAACTACTTCCATACTGTATAATAGGTCTTGAAAAAGCACCTCCCCCCCTTATAAATATCACTAATCCTAGCAGCAATACCTGTTCCTGAGCAAAGGTGTCTCCATTTAGAATGAGATTCTTCAAGCCTCTGCATTAGCAAAAGTGGGTTGCTCAGGCTGTTAAGAGCTGTAAAGCAGGAGGAATCAGAAGGTTTCGCAAATGGTATTCTTTGTTTTCCGAGGAAATTTAAGCCCCATTTTGGATGGATTCTGAGTGGTCAGGTAGCTCCAAACTCCTGAAACTGACTATTGCCCTTTGGGGAAGTAAGTGGCCATAAATAAATCTAATCCAATTTATTTTCAGATGTTTACAGGGTCCAGAGAGCATAGTGTGGGACACGCAAAGTGAATTTGGCATTTGGAGACTTGGAAACTGCTGCAGCTTGTTTATTTTCCCCCAAGGTGGTCCTGAGCTAAAATACAGATTTTTGTTCAACTACTAGCATTTCTGGTTAATGATGGCAAAATGCTTTGTCTTTTGTATATGAAAAAGATGTCAAATCAATTAAAAAATAAATGAGTTTTTATTAAGCATATACTATATGATATACATGGTGCTAAGTGCTATGGACACAAAAAATTCTAAAAAATAAAAATCCTTGTTCTCAAGAAATACACTATAATGAGACACCCCGCAAGCAACTATGAACAAACAAGATATAGATGTGATAAATTGAAAATAATCAACAGAGAGAATTGGTTAAAGGGAATTGAGGAAGTTTTCTTGTTGAAGGAAGCTAGGAGGCAGAGATGAAGAGGGAGAGAAATCAAGGAATAACGAAAAGGCAATGAAAGTGTACAGAGGAGAGGGACAAGGAGAGAATGGAGAGAGAGAGGGGTGGGGACACACAAAGACAGAGAGAAAGAGACAGAGAGGAAGAGAGAGAAAAGGAGTGGGAGGAAGAGAGAGAAAGAAAGGGGGAGAGGGAGGAGGAGAGAGGGAAAGAGAAGGGGAGAGAAAGACAGCAACTGAGTCAGAGAGAGGCAGAGAGAGAGGGAGAGACAGAGAGAGAAAAAGAGAGAGTCAGAGAAAGAGAGAAAAAGACAAAGACAAAGACAGAAACAGAGACTGAAAGGGGGAAAGGAAGGGAGTGAGAGGGAAGGAAGGAAGGAAGAAAGGAAGGAAGCAAGGAAGGAAGGAGAGAAAAAGAAAAAAGAAAGGGTAGGGAGGAAGGAAGAGAAAGGGAGAAAGAAAAGGAAAGCAAGAGAAAGGAAGAAAGCAAGGAAGAGAGAGGGAGGGAGAGACACAGAGAGAGAGAGACAGAGAGAGACAGAAAGAGAGAGAGAGAGAGAGAGAGAGAGAGAGAGAGAGAGAGAGAGAGAGAGAGAGAGAGAGAGAAGGAAGAGCATAAGGAGGATAAATTGGAGATAATCAACAAGGGGAATTGATTAAAGAAAGGGAGGGAGGAAATATGGATTTGACATGGAAGACAGAGTATCATATGCTTAAGAAAGATCAAGGAGGCCAGAATTGCAGCTCAGAGAATACATAGAGGGGAAGAAGGTAAAGACTGGGGAGTAGGTCATGAAGGAGCTTTAAAAAACAAAGGATTTCATAATTTATCCTGAGGTAATAAGGAGCCACTGGCATTTAGTGAATAAGTAGAGTGTCATGATCAGACCTACACTTTAGAAAGACCGATAGTTGAATAGAGAATTGACCAAAGTGTGGAGAGACTTGACTCAGAAAGACTAGGAGGCTGTTGGAATAGTTGCAATAGTTTAGGCATGCACATCCAGTAACATGACATTTATGTTATATTAATAAGTATCCATGGTGGTCTTAAATCACAAAAGAAGAGATGTAGGTTATAGTGAAGGAAGGATTTATTGCTAGTAAGGTCAACATTAACTTGAGTTACTAAGAAAGAAATTGGGATTTTCTCTTATATAGACCATTTTGGCTGTGAAGTGTGCTACATTTAAGATCACAGAATTATAAACTTTAAAGAGTTGGAAAAGATTTCTGAGGACATTTGGCCCAATCAAGATAATCTTGGGCATCAGTTTCCCCCTTGATAAAATGAGGGGATTGGACTAGATTAGTGGTGTCAAATTCAAATAGAAGGAGATCTCTATATTGACATATTGACTTAGAAAACTACAAATTAACATTATCTATGTTACATTGTATCTTGATTTATTTTTTTAAACATGTCCCAATTATAGTTTATTAAGTTTTAGGTGCAATGGGAAGAAGCTGATACATAAGTTTATGAGTTTGACATACCTGAAATGATATTATTCAAGATTCCTTCTAGAACTAAATCAGTGCTCCTATAAATTGACTAGAGAAGATGCTAACATCAAAACACTTTTGCCATAAATGCATAATAATGTAATTATTTTCCCACGTATACTCAAGAAATCAGAATCACAAATAAAAAATAAATATGTAACACCTGTTTCCTTTTCCTTCCTTAGAACTTTATAGGAAATGATTAGTGAACATTACAAGACCCCAAGGTTCTCAAGAACTTTTAGATATCTAAGCCAATTTGCCCAAGGTTGCCTGAATTGGTTTTCATTTTATATCAAAATGACATCATGAATGAAAAAGGTATTCTGTGCCTAATTCCAATATTTACATATGCATGGATATAAAGTAGGACATTGAGGGAGCACAATGAACAAACAGAAAGGAGTTCTGCTGGATTTGGGAAGCCTTATCTTCTTGAGTTCAAATCTGACTTCAGAGACTTCCTAGCTGAGTGACTCTGAGCAAATCACTTGATCCTGTTTGCCTCAGTTTCTTCATCTGTAAAATGAACCAGAGAAAGAAATGGAGAGCTCCTCCAGTATCTTTGCCAAGAAAAATCTAAATAGGGTCATGAAGAGTCATACACGATTTAAAAATGATTGAAGAACAAAAGGGAGTAAAATATGTAGCATTTTATAGGATATCAAAATATGTCACTTTTCAAAATCATGTGTTTTATCATTATATTTACAGTAAGTCTACAAAATGAGAACTACCCAAACACTTATAGACTGATGAATATCAAGGTAGTAGAAAGAGGTAAAAACTAGAAATGAAGGAAAAGACATGGAAACTTTCAGAATATTGCCAGAGGTGAGTCAAATACAAGGATATGGTTAAGGTGACTTAGATTTCAACCATGTCATCCTATGAATTCCAAATTTCATTTAAATTCAACATGGTCAAGCCTAAAAGTAAAAGAAACAAAGTTTCTCTGTGAAAGGACATTCAAAGAATGCTCCACATAGAAACTGAGGGCATTGAGGAGCCTGCCAAGAAATTCCAAGATGGCATAGACAGAAATTGACAATTCATTATCAGACATTGGCAGAACTGTCTAGAAAAGAGAGAAAGCAGATGTCAAAACCTTAATCTTATCTCCATCACCCTCGTGAATAGGACCTTGAGCCAGTTTGGGTGGAATGCCAAGCTGAGGAGTTTAAATCAAGTCCTAGTGGCAATGAAAAAATCACCAAAAAACTCTGAAGTGAGGGAGGGTCATGCTCAGATTTGTGCTTTAGGAAGATGATCTTGGCAGCCGAATGGATAAAGTTTGAATGGGAGAAAGACTAAGATCAGGGAATCTGATCAATTGCTTCAGCCTCAGAGTCCTTATCAGACAATCAAACTTAATAGCACCAACCAACTTCATAATGGTATTATTTGGTATTAGCAAAAGTTAAAAAAAAAAAAAAAAGGAAGAATCCATAAGTCCCATTAGCCTTCCTCTCTGATCTAGTCCCGAGTCCACTAGAAAATGGCTATTTTTATTCAATAAGAAAAATATCCCTTGGCACAAGACACAAAAAATGAAGGACCTAGATATGTGTAAGTCACTGAAAGCCCCTTCACAAAGGGCAGAAGGTTCCTCTCCTGGGCTTTGGCCTCATTCTTACATTAGTGATTATGTTCAACCTCTTGAAATCCCTTCAGTATCCTTCTTCCTTTCTTATGCTCAATTGTTATGTCATGAACACCTGCCAAGTTTCACTTAAATTCCTCTTGGATAGATTTTAAGGCAGCATTTTTGAAAGTCTCTCCCTTTTATGATAAGGCCCCTGCAATGTATTTCAGGTGAGGCATTTAAAATCCCACTCATAATTGTTTGAAATCTTCCCTCATTCAAGCTGTCATAGCTTGACAGCCCCGGTAGTGTTGTTATTCAGTATTAGACAGTAGCTGCATTCCACCCCAGGGGTGGCTCTCTATATCAGTACTAGGCAAAATGGGTGAAGCAGATTGGGGGATCCTTGGGGAAGAAGTCACTCTATAAATGGGACTCTAAGCAGGAGAAATGATAATAATAAGTACCTTCCTGAAAGCTCAAACCTATAAAAATTTTTGAATGTGTTGACAATGGTTACATTTTAAAGCTCCCATTTCTATTTCAGAGTTTCAAAATAAGTTTAAAAGTATGTAATTTTATAGGTCAGAATATAAGAAAGGCACATACTGTATTTACATTTCATGTCTGGGGCTTTCTTTAAAAGCCGAAGGAACAGTAAATGTTTTGAAGGTACTAAACATGTTTAACACTTAGGTTGGGGGGAGGGAAGGGTGTGGAAAGGGGATAAAATAGGATGTTGCCTCTTTTGCCTTGATTTCTGTTTCCTACTTACAAAAGGACATCTGCTACTAGCTGAAGAGGTCACTAAAGGGAAAAAACATTCACAATTGAAATTCATTTTCAAAAATATGAATTTGGACCAGTAACCTCTCTCTCTGCTAGCAAGCACATTATATCTAATTATCTTGATATGCCTAAAAAGCAACTCGTAGCTACAGGAAGAACTGCTTTATAAAGGATAAATGCTTTAATTTATCAACACCTGGAGGCAGATATTGAATAGTAGATACAATCTCATCAGCAGCTTTTAAACTTCTAGATAAACTTGTTCAATTCATTTGTTCAACAGATTTTAATTGAGCTACTACTCTACTGGTTCAAATATGGGCCTCACTTTTTCCTCAAATTTCTGACTTATAAGAAACCTTAGTTGTAGCCTGTACTTCTACTTTTAGTAAGAAAATGACAAGGAAAATGATAGCAATATAAGAAACAGTCATGATGAAAATGAATAAAACAATCTGAGTAAAAAGAAATGTTCAAACATTTAAAAATAAACATTTCTATATACATATAGATTTTTATGTAATTATTTACCACTATATACACACATATGCATATGTGCACATATATAGATTCTAGTGTGTATGTATCTATATATAATGTGTATACATATATAGATTATAGAAAGTATGTCCAAAAGCTCTTAGTATACTTTTTAACTTTAAAAACTCCAGAAGTATAAATGCTACAAACTTACAAATATCATTTGAAAGTATATTTTTAAACTTCTTTTACACGTCTTTTTTCCTTGAAAATTTTATTTAGTATTTTATTTTTCCCAGTCACATGTAAATACAATTTTTAACATTTGTTTTTAAAATGTTGCATTGCGTTCCAAATTCTGCTCTGCCTTCCTGCTTTTCCCACCCCACTAAGAAAGTGAGTAATTCAATATAGATTATACATGTGTACTCATGCAAAACATTTTATAATAATAAATAGTAAAAGAAAAAAAAAGAATGAAAACAAAACCTCAATAAAAATAAAGAAAGCAAAAAAGTACTCGAGTTTATTTTCAGATACCATCAGTTATTTCTCTGGGTAGGAATAACATTTTTCATCATAAGTCTTTAAGAGTTGTCTTAGATCATTGTATTGCTGAGAATGTTATTCATAGCTGATCATCTAATTTTTTTTTTGTTACTTTATACACAGTACACTTCACTTTCCATCATCACTTCATGGAATTCTTTCCAAGTTTTTTTTGTTTTTTTTTTTTGTTTGTTTGTTTTTTTTTTTTTTTCTGAGAGCATCCTGCCCATCATTTCTTACAGCACAGTAGTATTCCATCATAATCACATACCACAATTTATTCAGCTATTACCCAATTAATGGACATTCCCTCAATTTCCAGTTCTTTGCCACCAGAAAACTGCTATAAATATTTTTGTACATATAGATCTTTTTTCTTTTTGTTTTTTAATCTCTTTTGGGATATAGACCTAGGAGTACTATTGCTAGATCAAAGAATATGCATGGTTTTATAGCCTTATTCATAGTTGTAAATTGTTCTACAGAATGGTTAAATCAGTTCACAACTCCACCAACAAGGCATTAATATTTCATTTTTCCCATGTCCTTTCCACTTTTTTTTATCACTTTCCTTTTCTATCCTATTATCCAAGCTAATAGATATGAGGTAATACCCCAGAATTGTTTTAACTGGCATTTTTCCAACAGATAGTGAGTTAGAGCATTTTTTCATATGGCTACAGATAGCTTTGATTACTTCAAAATTGTTCTTAGCTTTTGATTATTTATCATTTGGGGAATGGCTCTTATTTTTATAAATTTGACTCAGTTTTCTATATGTTTCAGAAATTAGGTCTTTACCAGAGAATCTTGCTTCAAATTTTTTTCAGTTATTTTTACTAACTGTATTGTCCTCCATCCTATCCTAATTTATTCTATTCTCTCACTGCTTTCACCCTATCCCACCTCAAAAGTGTTTTGCTTCTAACTAGCTCCTCCTCCTATCTTCTAACACCCCTCTTTCTTTTATTCTCTTCCCTCCTACTTTCCTGTAAGTTTCCATGCTCAATTGAGTGTTTTGTTATTATCTCTTTGAGCCAATTCTGCTAAGAGTAAAGTTCACTCATTTCCCCCTACTTCATCCCCTCTTCCCCTCTGCTGTAACTTGCCTCTTTTATGTGAGATAATTTACCCTATTCTATCTCCCCCTTTCTCTTTCTCCAACTACATTCTTCTCTTACCCTTTAATTTAATTTTTTCAGATATTATCCCTTCACATTCAATTAATGCTTGTACTCTTTGTCTACATATACTCCTTCTAATTGCTTTAGTAATGAGAAAGTTCTTAGGAATACGGTATCATCTTACCATGTAGGAAAATAAACAGTTTAATCTCAATGATTTCCCTTACAATTTCTCTTACCTGTTTACCATTTTATTCTTTTCCTGAGGATGATATTTAAAAATCAAATTTTCTATTCAGCTCTGGTCTTTTCATCAAGAATATTCGAAAGTCTTCTGTTTCAGTGAATATCCATTTTTCTCCCTGAAGAATTATACTCAGTTTTGCTGGATAGGTGATTATTGGTTGTAATCCTAGTTTCTTTGCCCTTCAGACATCATATTCTAAGCCCTCCAAACATTTAATGTAAAAGCTGCTAAATCTGTGTTATCCTATGTTCCATAATGTTTGAATTGTTTCTTTCTGGCTGCTTGCAAAATTCTCTCCTTGAGCTGAGAGCTCAGAACTTGGCTATAATATTCCTGGCTATATTTCATTTTGGAATCTCTTTCAGGAGGTGATCAGTGAATTCTTTCAATTTCTATTCTGCCCTCTGGCTCTAGAATATCAGGGAAATTCACTTCATAATTTCTTGAAAGATGCTATCTAGGCTTTTTTTTTTTTTTGAGGTATACAATAATTTTAAAATTATCTTTTTTTTTCAGGTTACTTGTTTTTCCATTGTGATATTTCATTGTCTTCTTTTTTTTTCATTCCCAGTTTTTTTTATTGTTTCTTATTGTTAATAAGCTAAAGTTATTAGCTTCCATTTACTCAATATTAATTTTTAAGGAAATATTTTCTTAAGTGAGTTTGTGTACCTCCTTTTCTATTTAGTCAATTCTACTTTTTAAGGCAGTCTTCTCCTTATTGATTTTTTTAATACTTCCTTTGCCATTTGTTCTAGTATGGTTTTTCAGGTATTTTTTTTTCTTCAGTATTTTTGTGTCCTTTTTGATTCTTTTTTCATTATTTTCTTGCATCACTCATTTCTCTTCAAAATTTTTCTTCTACTTGATTTTCAAAATTCTTTTTGGGTTCTTCCATGGACTGAGAGCAATTCATATTGTTGAAGATTTTGGAATTTTATCTGCTCAGTATGTGCTTTGATCTTCCTTGTCACTCTAGTAACTTTACAATCAGAATTTATTTCTGAGGATCTTCTAGGGACCTGTAAGTTTGCAGTCCTTCCAAGGCAATATGATCTAAGGAAAGGTCTATTTACTACTCTCCTGGTCTGTGCTCTAGTCTGTAAGTGACCATAAATATCTTTCCTGCCCTGGAATTGTGATGAGGATTCCTACTCTACTGTGATGACAAGCTCTGTTGTGCTAGTGCTTCTCCTAGCCCTAGGACTTCCATCCAGGACTGTGATCTAGATCTGACTGTAGGCAAAGAAACACAGTCCTGCCTCAAAGCTAGCAAAGAGACTCCTATAATCTCCTTCTGATCTATTGTTCAATAACCCCCTCCCCCCCCTTACTGTCTATAAGCAGACAACTGCAAAAATAGCCTCTGCCCCTGCTGATTTAGTAAGGCCTGATCCTGGTTTGCTGTGTCTGAGACTGTGCTGGCGTAGCCTACACTGGACAATGCTCCACTCCCACCCTGGTGCAACAGACCTTTCCTGCCAAAGTTCTAAGTTTTCTTGGACTGAAAAATTGTTTCACTTCTTATTTTTGTGAATATAATTTGTTTAGAATCATCACTTAAAGGTGTTTGGAGGATTTGGAGGAGACTTCAAGGAGTTCCTGACTTTTACTCCATCATCTTGACTCTGCCCCTATACTTATTTCTTTTGTAAATTTTGAATAATAAGCTTTAATTTCAAAATAGGTTAATTATACATTTGGTTCGTGGTGATTTTAGTATGACAATTTTTAGAAGGGTAAATTAATAGAGAAGTCTTCTTGCTTAACCACCTCAGTCACTTGCTCTATATATATTAGACTTTTTTCATATGGATTGATAAGGTTAGTGGCAGTGCAGAGAGTTGTGAGAATCCCCTCTTGATTGGAGACAGGTCCAACATGAAAGAATTCATGAACCCAAAAGGTCTGAATGGCAAAAGGGAAGTTTATTCTTGGCACTGAGAAGCTAGCTTTGCTAGGAAGACAGACTTCTTAGTGGTAAGGTCTTGTCAGAGAAATAGAGGTTATCACTGAGAGGAGAATGTCTTCACAGTAGGTAACAGTCCTCCTCTGCCAAGGGAAGAAGTCCCTTGGCAAAGCATAATCCTACTTCAGGCTTCTGTAAAGATATGGAGTTTAGAATTGTCCTTTTTATTGGTGGTCTGGGGGTAGGGCTTCCATTGAATGAAATTCCTTCAATGTTGTCACTGCCCCCAGGCCTAGATTTCCAGTTGAATGAGACCACTTAAATTGAAGGTACTGGGAGTGGTCCTAGACTAATTTTCAACTCAAAAAAGGGTGCAGCTAGTCCCTGCCAAGATAACAGACTGAAACCACTTATCTTAATTCCCTGAGGCAAGCCTCTCCCAGATGAGAGTTTTTCAGAGTTTTTCCCCATTGTTCCCCCAAAAGACAAGGGGATCACAATTTACATCAGGATCATGAACAATCTGTCAAGTATGCCTCAAAAGGGGCAGATCTGAGCTTAAATCTATCCTCAGACAATTACTCAGTTGTGTGACCCTGGGCAATTCACTTAATCCTGTTTACCTCATCTGAAAAATGAGCTAGAGAAGAAAATATCAAATCTTTCCAGTATCTTTGCCAAAAAAAAAAAAAAAATAGAATCACAGTCAGATACAGCTGAAAATGAGTGAACCACAATAAATACCTCAAAGCTTATTCTTTGAATGATCTTTTTTACAAATATCATTCTTTCAGTCACAGAGCAGCAGTGAGACAAAAATGTTTACAAAGTTTGAAATTGGCTGGAAAATATATATAACCTAAGATGGTGGTTATGCTAAATTCCAATAAAAATAATCATTTTAAAATTTTAAATAATTAATCCTTTACATACTGTTCTGTCTATTCTCTCTTTCTCTCCATCTTCTCTCTGTGTCTGTAAATATATATATTTCCTTTCAAAGAATTTCATTTTAGCATGGTTTATATCCAGGGTCTTAATGTTAGATTCTGAATGCTTAACTCTTCTAGACTTATCAGAAATTTTAACTTACCCTGTGGCCACCTTCTAACAATTGAAATTATGAATATAATAAGATAGCCCTCATCTACTGAGCCTCACCTATAAAATTTTCTCTGTAAGAAAGAAAGCAGTTTTAGATTGTTACAGTTGGATTTAGAGAATAGTCTTCGGTTATTGGAAAGCTTATATCTATTTAAAATCAAAACCAATTTGTATTATTTGAAAAGGACAGTTCTCCTTATTAGTTCTGAGATTTAGCCTAAAGTTTGGAATGCAAAGGTGAAATGTTGCCTCCTACCCTCAGGAGTAGTGAGGAAATTTTCTTACTTCTAATAAGAAAGAGTATAATGATATGCTAACTCACTAGAACAGAAGTATTGGCAAGGGCACAAAGATACAAAAGTCTTCTGACCTCACTCTGCTTTTATTGCCTTTCTGCAAGGCAGAGGAGAGGACTTAATGGCATTGTCTTTTGATACTTCTCTCTCTATCCCTCTCTCTCTCTCCATCTCTCTGTCCCTCTGTCACTCCATGTGTCTCTGTCTCTGTCTGTCTGTCTGTCTCTCTCTTTCTCTCTCTTTTCCTTTATTCCTCCCTCCCTCCTTTCCTCTTCTCTCCCTTCTTTCTCCTCCTCCCTTTTGTCTCTCTCATGTTTTCTAGATCTGGTTTGAATCAGGGAAGTGATCATGGCTTCTTGTCAATGAAGACCCAAAAGAGTTCTATGAGACAATCAGATTTGATTCTATCTACAGAAATACGAATAGACTATTTGGCAATTAGAATTAGACAAGAGGAAGTCAGTGAAATTATAAGAATATTAAATATAATAAGAAATAATAAAAAGAAGATTTGATAATAATAAAGCAAAATATAAAGAATGAAAAAATAGAAGAAAATGTGAGATAACTCATAAGAAAAACAACAGATCTGGAGAACAGATCAAGAAGAAAAAACAGAAAAATAATCGGACTACCTGAAAGCTATGAGTACAAGAGGAATCTTGATACAATAATACAGGAAATAACTAAAGAAAATTCCTGAAGAGGAGATAGAACAAAATAAACAAAAAAATCCACCAATCACACTTTGAAAGAAATACAAGAGGAATGTAGCCAAAAACATCATTGCTAAATTTTGAAACACACCAGATCAAAGAGAAAAATTTACAAGCAACAATAACAACAACAAAAATCAAATATGCTGGTGCTACTATTAAAATCACATGAGAACAAGCAGAGGCTACAATAAAAGAACACGGGTCCTGGAATATTTACATATGGACAATCAAAAGAACAAGGATTGTGGCCAAAAATATATATCCAACATAATTAAACTGGAAATGGAATGGAATGGGGGAAAAAAGGATATTTAATGAACTGTCACATTTTCAGGATTTTGTTGTAAACAAATGTGAGCTCAGTACAAAATATAACATATAAGAATTAACATCAAAAACTAATTTCAATGGACTCAATAAAAACAGTTTTATACATATAAGTGTAATATCATTCTGTTAATTTTTTAAACTTAAGAAAGTAATGGAGAAAATGTTAATGTTATAAATTAAACTTAACAGGATATCATTAATATATTTTTCCCCTAAACAACCAGCTGTTACACATTTGTCAATACTCCCATGGTTGAAGATTGTAATCTTGGTAAAAAAGGGAAATATTAGCAGATCATAATAGTGACACCTGAAGTTATACAAGCAAGATAATAACATAACAGAGCTTAGAAATTGAATAGATGTTGGAGATCTAGTATAATTTTTCCCCAAAACTGTATACACACACACACACACACACATACACACACACACACACACACACATACACACATACACACACACACATATGTATGTATGTATATAGAAATATATAAATGATTTATATTTATAAAATTGTACCCATTCACTTTTTTATAAAATAATATAGATACACATAATTTTAACTCATTTTCTTATAATTGAATTAATAATTGATTAGAGTTTTGTTATTATTCAAATATTAAGCATATAACAGAATGATTTAATAAATAGATATTTACTGTTATAATTCTTTATCATGTTAAGTTAAACCATAAAATAATATATCCTCAATGTGATATGTGGGCTATTTGTAGTCCATATTTCTCAAGTTGATGTTCATGATAATATTGAAAATTCCTGTAATTATTTCTCAACTACTAATTGAAATTGATAACTTCTCTTTATGGGAACTACAATAGAAAATTCTGTTTCACACAAATAAGATGTAATATCTGGTAGTAAAATTTGTATCATTTTTTTAAAAATCTCTCCAATCATTCATAGATAAAATAATATTTTCAAGTTAAAACATGTTTCAATGTACTATCATAAGACAAGTATATTAATTGATCTTATTCAAATGGAACAAGAAAAAAAGTATCATATTTGTCTGTGACAAATGGATTCCTTGCTATCTACATATATCTATATCTTTAAAATAAACCAAAAGTTGTTTTTGAGTATAGCTCTAGTGATGAATAGGCAGGAGTTCCTTTTTTCTACTTCATTTATAGAGCCAGTAATTTTTCTTTTTGCATATGGAAACAAAAATACAATAAGCATTATAGCTCTATTTTTATAAATACAATCACTTCATATTTTTTGACTAGACCATGAATTTAAGAAACTTGCATCGATTTATTAGAATAATCATTTCTTTAAAACTTTTCACCAACTTCAGAAAAAAATCTTTGCTGTTTAATGAATTTGTTTTAGCTTTATTATTATTAACATTAAGAAAAAATAGTAATTTTTCTTAATTTATACATCATCTGAAATATATCAGCACAAAAAAGCTAGGATATTTTGTAATAACATGAAAGTGTCTATGCTTTACTCTTGAATCATTTAATTTTGCAAAGACCCTTACTTTTTAACAAACTTTGGTACCTTTTAATGATTGCCCTAGTAATAACTTGAACAACTCATGTAGCTCCTTACTGATATTTCTTGATAAAAGTGATGGTCTGTGAACCATGCAACATAAATTCTGCAGGAGGCACCATATTTTTAACTAATATTTATAAACTATATCCAAACTACATATCAATTAAATCTTGTCAACAAAAAGTTCAATACAATTCTTCTATTATATTATTTTCATTTTTAAAACCATCAATCATATTAATCTGGTGTGCATTGGTTTTCAAAGTATAAAATTATTTCAAATATGTTATAATTAGACATCCTGAATTATCTCATGTCTGTTGCTTCATGAATTTATAGTATAAAACAGAATTTATCATTTCAATAGTTTTGATCACAAAGTTCTTCAAAAACATGGACAATTTCCTCTGGTCACATTATGCAATGAAAACCATTTGGAGATGTTTTAAATGTTGATGATATCAACTATATCAATAACTTCAGATTATATCAACATTTCTCCTATTAAATTACTTATTTTATGCTAAGCAATTTTAAAAAAATATATCTTATTGAAAGAATCAACATGATGTAGTCAACAGTGAGTATTGGATTTGGAGTTAGGAAGAACTAGGCTCAAATCACAACTCAGACGTTTACTAGTTTTTTTTTTTGTTGTTGTTGTTGTTGTTTGTTTGTTTTTTTACTTTAGATACTTGTCCAGTTAAGTGACTTTACTTAACTTCTTGTCTCAATTTCCTAATTTATAAAAATGTAAGGTTTGAATCCAGTGGCTCTAAGTTTGTTTAAGCTCCAATTGATAGACATTTTGATATCAAACATTATCTAATTTTCCATGAATTTTTTTTGAATTGCCAACATTATATATGTGTATATGCATATACATATATATATTTTTTTTTCAGGATGTCATTTTGATTTATTAGGTTTCATGTTATTAGTAGCCAAAGCATTTGCCTAATACTCAATATTATGATTCCCCATGATAAATATATTGGATCATATTTTCTGAATTTGAATTTCTTATATTTCTGCTACTTGAACTGTATATGCACATTTATATCAAAAAGGATTTTTTAATATATATGATAAAAATTAGGATAATTAAATTTAAATTTAAGCATTGAAAAATTTCAAAAGATGACTATCTTTTAAAAATTATTTCATGTCTTTAAAATAAATTATTTTAGAAACCAAATTATTTTTATTATACCTATCCAAATTAATGATATTGAGAAACATAACTGATAGAATTGGACTTTTATTTTTTATTCAAATATTACTTAACTTCACATTTGTAGACCACACTACAGTGCAGAAAGCAGTAAGGAGACACAACTCATATGTGACACAATTTAATCTGACAACAAGAGACGGATTGCATCCAGATTAAAATTCAACATGTGTTAACTCAAATTTGATCTTATCTGCACATACCATATTAGATAATTATGATCCTAAATTTGTCAATTGAAAATAATTCACTGTTAGTTTCATATTTGTTGATTTTAATTTAAACTTGATTTTCATTGGAAAAAGTGAATATATTAATTCAGAAATTATTCTAAAATATCTTGTAGTTTTGCTTCACAACCCTTCTAAGGTTTACATTTTTTGTGTGTGATGATCTTGTGGGGGAAGAGTGAGAACACCCTCATTTATAAAATTCTAATCTAGGTCAACCTATTCATTTGGGAGATTAGCAAACTGAGACAAATAACAAAATCAAGACACTTGCCGAGGGTCACGTATGAAAAAAATCTTAAAGCAAAGACTTAAATTTAGGTTTTTAGCTTTTATAAAAAATGCCCTTTCCTTTAAATCACCCTATTTCACCAAATTCAACTTGATTTGTATCAAACTATATTCAACAACTTATGTATTTGCATACCATTTGTACCTTTCCCCCACCTTTTTTTTTTTATCGATGGTCAAGTGATTTGTCCAAAGTGATGAAATCACCTAATAGTCAAGATAAGAAACTAGCAGCCTTTATTTCTACTCCATAACATTTTTCTTTCTACAGTGTTTCTTGATAAAACCATAAAGAAGAGAGTAAGATATTGCTAGCAATGTAGAACTAAAAGACAGGACATAAGAAATGGTATATTCAAGGCTATTGTGAGGCTCAAATAGTGGATTTAAAGTACTTCATAAACCTTAAAGAGCTACAGAAATGCCAGTTATTAGGATAATTATTATTAGCTTACAGTTACCAAGCCTCTATTCTCATGATGACTTCATCCCCTGAGACTTATATTGCATTCCTGCTAAATATTGCATTATATAGCAATAAAGGGATTCACTGGTAAATATACACTGGCTCTCTGGGGTGGGGTAAATATACAACTGGGCTCTAGACAGGGATGGGGGTGAGGGGATAAATGTGTACATATACATTGTCTTAAGGTTGATTTATATTAATAATATTTTCTTAAATTTAGAAATTAGCAAAATCCTTATTTGTAGTAATTACCAAGTTCTGAGGTAGAAATGCTCACATTGAAAATTCAGTAATTAGGTCTCACAAGCCAGTTAGAGCTGGCTCCAGCACATCCCTGGGTATTTCAACAGTGTAGAAGGGGTTATGAGGCAAAGTGTCTTCCAAAAACAAAAACAAAAAAAGGAAAATCAGAAAAATTATGAGTGGCTCACAAAAGTTTAAAGAGTTGAGTTTAAAAAGAAAGAAGCAAGACCTTTTTCATGAATTAAAGAGGAATTGCATATATATAATGCAAATATGGAGAGAAAGGAAATTACTGGATATTAATTGGTATAAGTTGAAAGTATGGCTTTGATATTTTAACCATCCTTGAATTACTAATAAAAACTAATATTACATTAACAATTAATTTTAAATATATCATACTAATTTTATATATTATTAATATTTAACATTATTATTGTAGGCTACTTTAAAATATCATAGATAGTACTTCCATATAAATATCAGTAAAGCTTTGAACCTACAGTTTTCTTTCTCCATTTTATCTCTCCCTGATTTGGGGAAATAGATGTGTATAGAATTATTAAATATTTTCTGTGTGTTTGGCACTGGAGAACTGTACTAAGTTTTAACAAATCCCTCCTTTTTCCAATAATTCAAAACTATCAAATATCTCAAGACAAATACATATGTATGTATATACACAAATGTGTGTATATATATATATATATAGAGAGAGAGAGAGAGAGAGAGAGAGAGAGAGAGAGAGAGAGAGAGATGAATACATATATATATACTCACATTGAGAAGACTAGTGTCATTACCTTTTCTCTTGCAGAAGCATGCCTAGGAAAGTTAAAAAAAAAAAAAAAAACTCAGTTTACCTAAGCATTCAGGAAGGAAACAGAAATATTTAATTTAAATCACACCAAGAAGTCTACTATGAGAATTTTTGTGCTATGGGGAATATATACAAAAAAAAATTATGCAGGAAGTTGCAGGGTTTGAAGAGGATAGTGCCAGTGAGAAGGGCTAGCACCATCTGATAAAAGAGCTAAGAAGAGATGCTATAGAGTAGTAGAGGAAAACAGCTAAGAGGTACTATAAAATAGTGGAGGAAAACAGAATATAGAAATAATAGAGAGCAGTAACTCATCACTCCTGCTGAAAGGGGCAGGGGATAAGGGCTGTTACAAGCAAAGCAACATGACTCCAATGAAGAAGTCATGAAAAGGAGCACCAGTGTGAGAGAAGAAACCTCAAATAACACAAATTAGAGTCTCTCAAGGCATTATAAAGATTTCTAAAGGAGGTTTTCTCACTAAGGAACTGCTTTCTCAGAGCTAGAACATAAATCCAATTGGTTTGCTTTTATCTTTGTAGCCCATTGCTCAATACAGTGCCTGTTAATACTCAATTTCTATTAGTTTGTAAATAAAAATGTAATAATTTGAGACTTAGGAGACTGGATGCTTATGATGACTATAGGAGTATAATATATTGAAGTCCCCATATCATCTGAGGGAAATGACTCAGAGAAGTATCTGATTCCTAATGTACCTGAACCCTTGGTATCATGAGGGAGCTTATGACACAAACATTAAGAAATGACAGAATTTCCTAGTTGAAATGGAACTGGGGAAAGATTTAGCCTTACCTATATTTATGTAGGGATCATGTCTACAATAATCCTTCACAAATTGCCATCCGACCTCTCTCTGAAGTCCTACATTGATGGAGAATCTCTTATCCCAGAGATAGCCAATTTTAGACAACTCTAATTGTCATTAAACCAAAAATCTGCTCCTCTATAATCTGAGCCCTTGTTTCTCTTTTTGCCCTCTGGGGCCAAGAAGAATAAAATGAATTCCTCAATAAACTTAGGCAAGTGGACATGCCCTCCTTCAATCTTTTTTTCTCTGGGTTAAAAACCATTCTTTTCAACTTATACTTAAATAAATATATTTGCATGTACATATCCCTGAATATAGACACATCTGGATATATAGACATACATACATACATATATATGTTCATGAATGTGTATTTATGTCATGCATCCCAAATTTCTTCACACTATAGAAAGATTTTGTACCCAGTATCTGGGCAATGAGAGGCAATGAGGCATTGAATGAAAAGCTCACATCAGACTCAGGAAGAAAGATCTGGATTCAAGTTTTACTTCCAAAAAATATTGAATTTCTGATGCCGGGTAAATTACTAATCCCTCAATTTTCCCAAGCAATTCTGTCAGAAGAGTTTCTGATATGAATACTCAGAGAGAATATACTCATTGGAAAGTTTCCCACATGGATGAAATCAGAGATCTGGATTACACCCCCTCAAAAAAAAAAACAAAAAACCATGAAGCATTTAATGTGCAAACAACTCACTATATATAAAGAAACTGAGTGTGAAAAACAAATATGTATTTAAGCTGCAATATTAAGATGACATTCTAAAATAAACAAGCATATAAAAGTAGATGGGCATCAAGGATGTCTTGTATTTTCACACAAGAAAAATGAAATTGAAAATGGAGGTGTAGCAATGTGGTTTTTGACACATTTATTCTACTGCAAAAGGAGAGGAACAGTGTTGAAGAACCATTAAGGCACAGAATTAACTCACCGTCATTCAAGTGAGCAGCATAAATTATTTGTTTCAGACACACTATCAAATATCTTCTCATTGATACCATCTTATTTTATGGACAATATCATAATGACTTTTGGTTCTGGCATATTTTTAATCTCTCCATCCTATACATGTCTAAGACAGATAGACAGGTAAGGAAAGAGACAATAGACAAGTCTTCAGGCAAAATGTACTTAGAAGATTTTTTTCTATTTAGAGAACACTCCAAGCAGATATTTTGGCTAAGTATAAAGTTATCTTTCTCAAAGGTATCTGAATTGTGTTGTTATGCCTGAGGGAACAGAAATAATAATTCACAATGCACAAAAAATGCAGAAACAACTTATTAAATTTATATTTTGAATTCCAAGTAAAACAGAAGAAAAATCTACAATGACACAATTGACAAGTGTTAGCATCAAAACATTGATAAATATCACAACAGACAAAACTGCCTTTTTCTCTTAAACGATCTTTTTTTTTTTTTTTAGAATAACGCTTTCAGGGAAATATTTCTTTCATTCATGAAATATTTCCTGATTGTACATAAGGCACTATCCTTGGAATTTTGGGAAATATAAAGATATATGGCATATTTTCCTTCCTCAAAGAAGTAACAATATTACATATTCCCTCAAAAGACAAGAAATATGAAAAGAGACTTCAATACCAAGGATGAGGGGGAAAAGGAGAACTGTGGCAGTTATATTAGAAAATACCTTTGTATATAATGGATTATTTCTACAAGATGAAAATTGAAAAATTGGATGCCATATGTGCCAAACAGCATCATAAAAAATGAAAGCCATTCTGTCTTTCTGTTTATTTAAAGAGTTCTCATTTTAAAACATGCTACATTTGACCTGATTATCAACTAGTTAGAAAAAGGGAAAATGTCTTAAATAACAACAAATTAAAAGATATTATATGCAGTTCCAGAAGTACTAATATAAGCTGTTTAGGAAAATATCAATTTTGAAAAACATGGGAAATAAACATAAGCAAAGTAATTTATCCTGTTACTGTTCCACAGAGATGCAGCTATTGAAAGCAATCATCACAATGAGGAGACCAAATGTACACAAAAACTGTTTCAGCCAGTAAATATTTGAAGTCTTTGCCAATCAAAGGCATGAAACTAGTGTCTACCCAGATTTAGAATACAAGTTGCAAAACATTTGTAAAGAGGATGATAGAAGGTTATAAATTCATGAGTACTATAATAGAAAGGAGTTAATTGGAAAATTTCTTTTAAAATACACATGTGCTCTCATCCAGATAAATAATTCTAATAATATGTGTAGATGACCCAGATAGATAACTCTAATAATATTTGTAGATGAAACAGAATGTTTCTCCTCTTTATGTTGACCTATGCCAATCCACGATAGAGGCATTATATTTGCACTTTAATACCTCAATACACTGAATTAATATATAGCAATAACATGTAATAAGATAGTTAAGAAAATAACAGAATACATACTGAATAAATTATATGCTAGAGAAAATACTTTAAAGACACTAACAAAATAGTTTTCAAGATATCATAAAGAAGCAGGAATTACAAAAGAATAAAAAAGATTGTGGATGTTATCTTTTGCAAAAATAAAACTGATGTGTTTATTTAGCAAGAAAGCAATATGTTAACTTTGTTCAGCCATCAGCAAAGCCGATTCATACCCTTATTCAATAATTTACTATCTGGCCCTTAATTTAGTGTTGTTTTTTTAAAAAGTGAATCAGACAGAGACACAGAGAGAAACAGAGACAATAAGAAACAGAAAGAATAAAGACTCATAGATGATTTTCTACAGCAGAGTATAGAATTCTGCTATGTCTATTATTTATCAACCTTTTTAAAAGTTACCTTTATCAAATATCTACTTAAGTACAAATCAAGTGTCTGTTATGACTTCCCTTTCAAAAACATTTTTAAAATTCAATTTTTAAAAAAAAATTGAAAAAATAAGTTAACTCTCTCAAAACCCACTAATTCAGAATCAATAGTTTCTTTAAAGTCTAAGTAACACTGAAATAGGGTTGACTTCAATGTAGAAATTTGGTTGGCTAGAAAGCTTAGTAAACTTTCACTTAATAAAAATAGAATCATGAAAATATAAAATTGATATTTTCCCAGAGATATAGATCATCAGAAATCACCAATAATTCACAATATCAGAAAATTTAGCATTCTAAGATCATATGGAATCTAGATATCCTTCAAATGATCTACTGTAGTCCTTCCTATTCAAAAATCTGTGGATTTCTGAAATCATACCACCACAAGCAATTGTTACCTTAGCAACAGAGTCCTATTTTTCTTCATAAATGGCAAGTTGTAAGTGACAAGGTACAGTGCATTAACCAGTAAATCTTTGGAAGTTATCTCCTGCCAGCTCAAATACCTTGGCAGTTAGATGTTTCAAGATGACTGTTGCAATCTATATAGCAGCAAGTACTCCCACATATTTCTCATTTTGTTGTCTTGGACTACAAATATCTATATCTATATCTATCTATCTCTCTATATCTATATCTATTTATCTATATCTAGCTATAGCTATAGCTATATATATAAAACCAATGGGGAATGAGAAACCAACTCTACAAATTGGGAGCATCCCCTGTCTTTGTCTTCAAGTTCTTTTTAGCCTCATGGAAAATTGGGTCCTGGGGAATAAAAGGAGACAGAGGCATGAAGACAAAAGTCCATTGTTTATGGATTCCAAAAATGCATTTCCATAGTCAAACAAAACATAGATTTAAAGACTTTTCTTAAAGTACCTACTTTAAGTATATAAAGTAGATACTATATACATGTTAAAGTCATAAAATACATCAAACTCTGCTAGGTACTGAGAAATATAAAGAAGAAATGTAAGAAATAGCCTTTTCCCTCTCAAAATTTGTAACCTGGTTTTGGGAAAAAAGGCATACATATGTGAAACAATTAAGTAATAATGCAAGGCAGTGTACCACTAAATATGGAAATCACCAAAAGCTTGGTATATCAATCAACCAAAAAATGTTTATTGTTATAGGTAAGGAACTGAGTCTGTACTTAAGGATCTTACAGTTAAATAAGGAAGAAAATACAGACATCTAAAGTTATTTTAAAAGTGTTATGTGTCAAATAAGGAAGACATGTAAATGCTATAAGAGTTCATACAATAGAGATACAATTTGAAGAAAGAATAGAAGAGGAAGATTTGAGGAAGGAGGTAGAAAGAATATGAACTCACTTTTGAAGGAAGGGTAGAAACAGCCAAATAGAATGGAAGAGGGCATTTTAAGCAAGAGGTAAAAGCCTGCGTGAGGATTCATAGGTAGGAAAGTATATAGACTATAATGGAGAGATTTATCTAATAATAGACTATCTCAAATAATCCTTCTTTTCTTTCAAGATGTAACTTGGCATGATCTTCTACATGAAACCTTTTATAACCCCAGCTGCTGATGTTCTTCCTTTTAAACTACTTTTCATTTAACCTCTTTGTATTTATTTATATCTATTCCAATATGCTTGTAAATGTTCTTATCACTTTTATCAGAATGTAAGCTACTTACTAGCAAAGTTTCATTTATTGTACTTTTATCCCTAGTATCTAATAGATATTTGGTAGATAATAAATGGTAATGCTGAAGATACTGAAGAAAGATAGAGATTAGAGAGTTTTTAATATTTTATTTGAAAGGGAGAGATTTACTGGGACCAAATGGATCCATGGTTTAGTTCCAGGGCTGAATAAGACTATCTTCTCCAAGAATCCAGCAGCCATAGTGAGTTCTCAACGACATATATATGCACATGGCTCCAAGCTACCAAGGTGGGGGGGAGGGGGAGAGGATGGAGTAGACAGAGGCAGGGACGGAGTTGGAGCCCTGAGAACAGGAATAGACTATCAATGTGGTTCTGACAGGGTTAGGGGAGGCACCAGACATTCTGCTAAGTAGGGAAGGTCTGGGATCATGATGTCTAAGATAGAAGGTCTTTCTCCTTATCTGGATCATGATGATTAGGAGGGAGAGGTGGTGTTGCAGGATTGAGCAGAACAATTAGGAACTAAGGCAGAACAGTTCAGGGAAACAGAGGCAGGACAATTAGGGAACTGTGGCACAACAAAATGGTGATTGACTGATAAGCAAGCTGGGAATATAAGTAAGTGCCAAGTTTGTAGTAAGTGCCAAGGTTGGATTTACTTTAATAGGTCATAGAGAGCCATTGGAAAATATGTGTATGCATGTATGACATGGAAATAGCATAATAAAAGTTGAATTTTATTAAGATTAGCTGGTCAGTTGTAGGAAAAAATAGATTAGATAGATATAAACCAGAAGTAGGAAAAATAATATGTGTCCTATCTCAGTAGGTGGTAACAGACATGAAAGACTTTTGAAAGAAATATTAGTAATGCCATATCAATAGTACTGTGTTGTATTCTTAGGAGCTCATTTTAGGAAGGACATTTATAATCTAGAATGGGTCTATATTAAAATGAACCTGATAATGAAGGACCTGAAAATCAGAACATATGAAAAATGGCATATGAAGAAATTGGAAAATATTTAGGTGAGAGAAGCAAAGAGTGTGGAAGGCTACTGTAATAGTCTTTAATGTGACCAGCTAAGATTGTAGAGTAGCAAAAAATAGCCTTCCCTCACAACTCTATCTCAGAGATGTAAAATGCATGTTAGATGGAATACTAATTAGTAAAACCAATTTTTTAATTAAAGCTTTTTATTTTCAAAATATATACTTGCATAGTTTTCAATATTCATCCTTACAAAATGTTGTGTTCTAAATTTTTCCCTCCCTTTCTTTCATCCTCTTCCCTAGATGGCCAGTAATCCCATACATATAAAACCAATAAAAAATAAAATTTAAAAATTTCCCTCCCTTTCTTTTATCCTCTTCCCTAGATGGCAAGTAATCCCATACATATAAAACCAATAAAAAATAAAATTTTAAAAATGGTAATTTTTCCTAGCCTAGGGTGGGCCAAAACAAGGGACATGGATATCCAGAAAGTGTTGAAAAAAAACATTCTAGTACAGAAATTGAAAGACAGAGTCTGTGCAAGAGAGCAAAAAGAACTAGACTCAAAAAGAGGAACTTTACCTAACCTTTCGTAGGACATAGGAACAGGTACCAACTGGTAGTTCTGCAAACATTACCCACTTCTGGGTCATAGATCCAGAGAAGTCTGAAGAGATGTCCTGGTACTAGAGATCTAGAACTAAATAGAAATTCTATAGAATATGGAATATACATCCAAGAAATCATTAGGCTAGTTAAAAGCCATTAGCAAAAAAAAAAAAAAAAAAAAATCCAAACATATTTCAAGATACTATAAAAAAAATTGTCCAACATTTCTTAAAACAAAAAGACAAGATGAAAATAGAAAGAATCCACTAATTACATTCTGAAACACCAAAATTAAATCTCCCAGAAGCATAAGAATCAAAATAAAAATTTCCAGGTCAAATATATATATATATAACAAGAAGTCAAAAAAAATATTCAAACAAGAAGAAGTTAAAATAAGGATCAAACAAGATTTAGCAGCCATCAAAATAGAGTTTGAAATAATATATTCCAGAAGATAAAAGATTTAAACTTATAATCAAGAATAATGTAAGTAGGAAAAACTGAGTATAATCTTATACGGGATGGGGGAGAAATTGATCTTATTGGAAAAGAGGGTTTTCAAGTATTGTTGATGAAAAGGCCAGAGCTACATAAAAATTTTGAAAAGCAAATAGGAGTCGAGAAATATAAAAAGATAAACATAAATAAACTGACAAAAAACAAAAGAAGGACAAACTCTTTTACCTTTTAATATGGGGAAATGACATATGTATCCACTAGAAAATTAATCATCAGGGATAATACAGTCTAATAAGATGGTAGGTTTGAGAATAGTTTTGCTATAGCTTCCTGATCTTTTCTCTTTCCTTTCTCCTGTTCTCTCCTCACCAGGGTTTTGCTTCTGACCACCACCTCCCTCAATCTGCCCTCCCTTTTCACATGCCCTCTCTCCTTTCTTAACCCTTTCCCCTTCTACTTCTGTTCTCCCTTTTATTACCTCCCTCTTTCCTTTCTTCTTTTTTCCCCTACTTCCCTACAGGATAAGACAAGTTTCTATATTAAAATAGATATGTCTGATATTCTCTTTTTGAGGCAAATCCAATCAGATTAAGGTTTACACAATGCTCATACCTCTCCCTTTCTTCCCTCAACTGTAATAGATCTTTTTTGTTGCTTCATGTGATGTAATTTACTCCATTTTACCTCCCCTTCCCTCTTCTTCTAGCACAACCCCTTTTCCATCTCTACTTTCTTCTTTATATCATCACAATAAAGTCAAATTATACCTATATCCTCTCAATATACTATGAATAAAAAATATAATTCTCAAGAGTTACACATATCATCTTTTCAAGTAGGATATAAACATTTTAACCTTCAAAAAACAGGTTTTTCCTTCCTTTTTATGCTTCTCTTGAGTTCTGTATTTGAGGATCAAATTTTCTTTTCAGCTCTGTTTTTTTCATCAAAAATAAACGAAAATCCCCTGTTTCATTGAACATTCATCTTTTTTCCCTGACAGATAAAGCTTAATTTTGCTGGATAGTTGATTCTTGGCTGCAATCCAAGTTCCTTTGCCCTCCAGAATATTATGTTCCCGGCCCTTCGATCCTTTAAAGGAGAAACTGCTAGGTCATGGATAATCCTGATTGTGGCTCCTCAATATTTGAATTTTTCTTTCTGGCTGCTTGCAATATTTTTCCCCTTGATCTGATAATTCTGGAATTTAGCTACAATATTCCTTGGAGTTTTTATTTTGGGGTCTCTTTCAGGAGGTAATCTGTGAATTTTTTCAATGGCTATTTCCCCCTCTGGTTCTCAGACATCAGGGCAGTTTTCTTTGATGATTTCTTGAAAGAGGCTGTTTAAGCTCTTTTTTGCATCATGGTTTTCAGGTAGTTGAAAATTCTTAAATTGTCTCAGATTGAGATATAACCTTTCCTGAAGTTCTTCCAAAATATCTTCTGCTGGAAATTTGTTACACTCCAAATATTTGTGAGTTCTGTCACTCCATAACCAGCTCAGAGGTTTGATTTGTTGTTGATCTGAGAAAAGCCAGAAAGAACTCAGAAAAAGACCTGTCTTCTCTCCACTTTCTTGGCTCTGCCCCCATGGCTTCATGACCTTGAAGGAAATAAAAGGGAGAAAAAGTAAAAGGAACATGCCCGTAGGGGAAAAGAAAGAGAAAGAAAGAAGAAAATTATCTTACATGATCAGAAGGTACAAATAAAAGGCTATGTAAACAAGGAGGAAGGGGTGAACTGAAAAGAAAAATAATACACAAACTCATTTGAATATAGATGTTTTATTCAACATGAAAATAGGAAGGAAAGGGAATGGAGAATAAGAGAGGGAGAACCTAAGTTCAAATCTGGTTTCAGACACTTAAGACTTCTTGGTTTGACCCCACTTGCCTCAGGAAAAAAAAAAATGAAACTAAGGGAAGAAGTTGGATCACCAATTGTAGCTCAAAAGTAATTAAAGATAAGAATTGGTGATTGGATTTTATACAAAGGAAGAAGAGAACTAGAAGGCAAAAGCAGATTGCACCAAAGCTTGAGTGCTGAGAATACTCCTTCATTCTCATCACCTTCTTCATCTTCATAAAAAGGGAGCAGGAAACAAAGAGAAAGAAAAACATAAGAAGATGGGGGAAAATATCAAAAGGGTCATAACTATGAATATAATGGGATGAACTCACCTATGAAATGGAAAAGAATAGCAGGCTAGCAGACTGGATTAGAAAGCAAAACTCAGCAATGTTACAAGAAAAATACTTGACATACAAAAATTCAAATGGAGTTAAAATAAAGATAAAAGATGAAATCTACTATTTCTTCTACTAAGTTAAAAAAAAAAAAGATAGAGGTAGCAATAACAATCCAAGACAAGAAAATAGCAAAAACAGACTAAATTAAAAGATAAAGGAAAATTGCATTTTGCTAAAAAATATGATAAATAATTAATGTCAATATTTAACAAATAAACCAAATGAGTAGCACCTAAATATTTAAAGGAAAACTTGATAATTCACAGGGAATAGACATTAAGACAATAAAAATAGGATACATAAATTTATCCCTTTGTAATAAAGTTAAAAAAATAAAGAAATTTAAGAATTGAATACAATTTTTTTTTTAAAATTAAGTATGATAACCATATACAGATTATTGAAAAGCAATAGAAGGGAGCACACACATATCTCATCTGTCCATTACACTTTCACAAAAATTAACTACATATGAGAACATTAAAACCTCACAAACAGAAAAGCAAGAACATAAATACATATTTCTTGGGCCAGAATTAAATAAAACTATGTTCCATAAAGTATTGCTGAGAAAATAATTAAATTAATTGGGGACTACATAACAATCCTATAATATGCGTGAATCAAAAAAGCAATCATTAATACATTACTAATTTCATTAAAGATAATGAAAACAAAGAGATGATCATCAAAATTTGGGGGACACAGTCAAAACGATACTTAAGGAAAAACATATCTCTGAAGTTTCATCAATAAAAGAGAGAAAAAAAACATATCAATGAATTGAATATACAACTAAAAAATAGAGAACTATCAAATTAAAAATCTCCAATTAGATATTAGAATAGAAATCCTGAAACCCAAAGAGAAGATAAAAAAAAGATTGAAAGAAAAAAAATTGGAATTAAATTAAACCTGGGACTTCAAAAAAACAATAAAATAGACATCCTGTTAGTCAATTTGACTTTTTAAAAATTACCTCAAACTTTAGTGAAATGAGCAGAATCTTTCTTCAACAATGTGATGATCCAAACCAGTTCCAGTTGTTCGGTGATGATCCAAACCAGTTCCAGTTGTTCGGTGATGAGGAGAGCCATCTACACCCAGAGAAAGGACTGTGGGTACTGTGTAGACCACAACATAGCATTCTCACTCTTTCTGTTGTTGTTTGCTTGCATTTTGTTTTCTTTCTCACGTTTTTTTTTTTCCCTTCTTGATCTGATTTTTCTTGTGCAGCAAGATAACTATATAAATATCTATACATATATTGGATTTAACATATATTTTAACATATTTAACATGCATTGGACTTCCTGCCATCTAAGAGAGGGGGTAGAGGGAAGGAAGGAGGAGGAGATTTGGAACAGAAGGTTTTGCAAGGTACAATGTTGAAAAATTACCCATGCATATGTTTTGTAAATAAAAAGCTTTAATAAATGAAAATAAAATAAAAGACAGGAAAAAACCTAAAAAATAAAAAAATTCCCTCAAAAATAAAAATATGAATTCATGACCAAAAGAATAAAAGAAATTATTAGAAGCCATTTTATTCAATCATATTCCCCCCCAAATTGCAATATAGATTAAATGGATGGATATTTATAAAAATATAAAACTAATAAAGCCACTCAGATCAATAGAATAAAAAATATGTCAATCTCTGAAAAATAAATAGACCAAACCATAAATGAGCTTCCAAAGGGAAAAAAATATCCTTTAAGTACCAATTAGTTTTACATAGGAATTCTATTAAACATTTAAAGAGAAATTAACTTAAATGCTATAAATTCTGTTTCAAAGAGAAAGAACCAGCTCTACTAAATTTCTCCAAATGAAAATATAGAATTGTTTACCTAAACTAGAATAAGTCAAAACAGATAAAGAGTACTACATGCCAATATCCATAATCCATAATGCAAATAAAATATTAGCTAGGAGATGATAGGAACATATCCCAAAAATTATATATTCTGACTTGGTTGGATTTATGCCAAAAATGCAGAAGTCATTTGATATTAAGAAAACTAAAAACATAATTGACTATGTTAATAACAAAATAAAAACAAAAAAATTATAAAATTATTTCAATAAGTGCAGAAAAAGATTTTTCCTAGATAAAATTTTAATTTCTGTTAAGATAGCAGTAAATATAGGAATATATAGATCTTTCTTTAAAATGATGTGTAGCACTTATCTAAAATCAAGAGTCATTATTTCCTGCAAGGAAGATAAGGTAGAGGACTTTTCAATAAAGTCACAGATAAAGCAAGGGTATCAATTTTCTCCATTAGTGTTCCATGTACTGCTAGATATGCTAACTATAATAGGACAAGAAAAATGAAATTGAATGAACACCCTTTGGCTAAAAGAAAACAAAATTATCATTCTTTATAGGTGATATCATCTATATCAAAGCTCCTTTAATTGAGGCTCATGATATGTTTTTTGTCACTTTTGATCTGGATAGCTATTTTATTTATCTATAAACCCAGGGTTATTTAAATATTAAAAATTTTAAGAAGTCCTGATCTATTTGATATATTTTAATATTTGATAAATATCTATTTGATACTTAGAATGCTAAAAAGTCAACTAAAAAGTTAATTGAAGTGAGTAACAACTTCAGTAAGTTTCAGGATACAAAATAAACCCATATAAATCATTAACATTTCATCATATGTAAAAAAAGAAGAAGAAGAAGTAGTAGTAGTTAAAGACCCAAAGAATGTTTCTGAAAGTTAAATATAATAAACCTATGGGAATTATTGAATGGCAATGAAAAAGAATATATATGCAAATATTTCAAATGATGCAAAATGCATCCAGAAAAAGATTGAGAGGATAATTCAATTTAAAATATTTAACTAATGTACAAGCTATGGATTATCTTCTATCCATAAAAATCACAAAAATTACATGAACAAAACTGCAAAATACTAATTACCCAGTTACAGATTTAAATAATTAGAAAATATTAATTGCTCATGCATGGGCCAAGCCAATACAAGAAAAATGACAATAATCTCTACATTAATTTATTTATTCAGTACCACATCAAACAAATTACCAAACAATTATTTTATAAGGCTAAAAAAATAATAAAATTCATCTAGAGGAATAAAAAGGTCAAGAATATCAAGGAAAATATTAGAGTGGATGGGGGATCATGAAAAACAAAGGAACCTAGCTGTAGTAGATCTCAAATTATATTACAAAGGAGAAATCACCAAAATAGTTTGAGATTGGTTCAAAAATAGATCAATGAGTAGAATGGATTATATACACAAATATATAGAAGCAAACAAACACAGTGTCCTAGTGCTTAACAAACACAAAGATTCTAGGTATCTGAAAAAGAGCTTACTCTGACAAAAACTTTGGGGAATGTGAAGAGTAAACTGAAAAAATTTGATATAGATTAGTGTCTCATAATATATGCCAAAATAAACTCCAAAAAAAAAAAAAAATCACTTGATTTAGACATGAGGGTGACATCATAAACAAATTATAGTAATAAAGAAGACATTTTCTGTCAGTTATATGGATAAGCAAAGACTTAACGACCAAATAAGAAATAGAGAGGATTATAGAAGATACAATCAACAATTCTGATTACATAAAACTTAAAAAAATTTGCATAAGCAATACTTCTTAAAGCAATTTTTTAAAGGTAAAATTAGAAAAGAAATATGTAAATGGTAAAGGGAGGTAGTCTTTGCAGCTCTGATAAACTTCTCATTTTTAAGATACATAGGGAACTGATTTAAATGTATAAGAAAAAGTCTATTCTCCAAAATGTTGAATAGGCAGAAGATAAGAATAAGCAATTTTCAGAGGAAAAAATCTAAATTATTAGGAATTAGGTAAAAAATTATTTAAATGACTGATAATTAAAGAAACATAAATTAAAACTATTTTTTAGTTTCCACCTTACATCCATATAATTGGCAAAGTTGTGACAAAAAGAAAAATGACAATTAATGGAAGGACTGTTTGAAAATAAGTATATTGGTGACTATTGGTGAAAAACTGTAAATCGGTCAAGCCATTCCGGAAAGCAATTGATAACTATATCTAAAGACTAAATAAGTTATACAAACTCTTTAACCTCATAGTAAGACTGCAAGGACTATGCATATCCTCAAAGAGATCGATGAAAGAGGAAATGATCTCCATTTACATATATGTATATAGAGAGTATATATAAATACATAATACATAATGTTTATTTAGATTTATACTATATGTTTACATATATGCATGTACATCTATATATGTGTACATGTGTATATATTATATAAATATAGAGGTATGTGTGTATGTATGTGTGAGCTATTTTTTGTAGTAGCAAAGAACTGGAAACTAAGGGGTTAGAAAAGAAGCCCATCTGGTTGGTATAAGAATGTGCTAGAATACTACGTGAAATAAAAAATGATGAAAGGGAGAATATCTGAGAAAACAGGAAAAAAATTATATGAAATGTACAAAGTTATATTAGCAAAACCAAGCAAAAATTTTATTCAGTAAGTGTTATAAAGAAAAAATATGAAAATATTATGAACTAGGATGAACATGATTTTTTTATTGTGTGTCACTGTGGTAGGAACAATACCCTAATACCTACCTTCACTTCAGGCAAAGGAGCTTCACTCAGACAAATCAACTGGAAGTGTTTTCCATGTCTACCCTTATTACATATCCTTCTGTTACAACTATGTAACTTACTCTCTAGCTCTCTCACTCTTTTGCTCTTTCCCTTTCTCTTTAAACTAACTATTGAATAAAATACAAGTGTCTTATTTTGATCCAATATTAAACCCCCTAATATGCAAAGGGATTAATCTGGGTCAGTCACGACCCAAAACAGACACTGTAGTAGAGTAACACAAATGCAAGCAGGCAAGACAGAACCTAATGAAGGAAGACACTAAAAAAATTGGAGCTCAAAAGCAGACAATGGGGAAGTATGTATACTGCATGGTTTGGAAATAGTAATGGGGAGATGGTAAAACCTTAATTCTAGACAAAATCCAGTTTATGTATCAGAATCTGGTGTGATAGACAGAATGCAAAGGTTAGGGTTGGAGGGAGGAGATAAGAATGATAGTTGGAAGATGATAACAACTCAGTATGGAAGTCATGCTCAGGAAATACTAGAGGCCTAGTTCTGAACAAGATAAAAGTCAAAGCCACTTATCAGAACCTAAAGTCTCACAGGCAGCCTGAATTTTCACTGGGGGTGGAAGAGTGGAAGAGAGATGAGAATGATGGCCAGTGTAGAGGCAGCATGATATGGAAATCGTGTCTAGGGAGGGAATAACAGTTATATAATCTGTTATAAAGGATCTAAATCTCTGGCTCTGACTTAAATATAAGATTAAAATTTATTGCTGTATATCCTTATTAAACATAAAAAGGAGAATTCCTAGATCTAATTTCTAATTTAACCTAGTCTTTTAAGCATTAAATTTACAATTATCCTTTTTGAAAAGGTTATATATAGCATTTTGTTTATGCCCCTCTTAACACACTTAAAATGACTTATATTTTGTCACATTCTCTTAAAAAGTCCACTACCCTATGAGATTATAAACAACTAAGGGCAAGAACCTTAATCTGCATCTTTCATGTGCTAGTATAGTGTTTCTGCAAACAATGAGTACTTAGCATATTTTTGGATGAATAAGTGAATGATTGGATGAATGAATGATTAAAAATGTCTTTGAGGTAAAAATTTGATATCTGTGTTTTCTAGGAGGAAAAATATATTATCTGCTCCTCTACTTATTTTTAAAAGACTTCACTTTACCATTCCCCATTAGAAAAGTGATCAAAGATTATGAAGGAATGGATTTCAAAATAAGAAATATTAAACATCAAAAAAAAAAAAAAAATCCAGAATGTATCCAAAATCACTAATAATCAGAGAAATGCAAATTAAAGCAACTCTTCTGTATCTCCCTCAACCCATCAAACTACCAGGGATGCTAAAACTTTATGAGAAGATAATATTGAGTCAATAAATATTTGTTAAGTTCCTACTAAGCACCAGACCTGAAGCAAGAAGACTCATTGTCATGGATTCAAATCCAAGCTCAAATAACTACTAGCTGTGTGACCCTGGGCAAGTTACTTAATCCTATTTAGCTCAGTTTTCTCAAGTAGGAGCTGGAGAAAGAATGCAAATCACTGAAATATTTTTTGCCAAGAAAATCTCAAATGTTGAATTGTTTGCTGTCTGAGTGAGGAAAAAAAGGAAAGGGAGAAAAGTATGGGGCCAGAGTTTTGCAAGGGTAAATGTTGAAAACTATCTTTGAATATATTTTGAAAATAAAAAGCTATTATTTAAAAAATAATAAATAAATAAAGTGGTGAATAAAAGAAACTCTCAAATGGATTTTGAAGAGCCAGCCATGACTGAACTACAACATATCTCAAGACACTGCTAAGTGCAAGGGATACAAAGAGGCAAAAGACAATCCTTGTTCTCATGAAACATAATTTAATGCAGGAAACAGAAAACAAATATATAAAAGTAATCTATACACAGGATAAATAAAAAGTAATTAAAAAAAGAAAGACACTAGAACTCAGAAGGACCAAAAAAAGTATTTCTGTAAAATGACGGGATTTTAAATAGGATTTAAGGAACACCAGAGAAGCCAGGAGGTAGAGATGAGGAACAAGATTTCAGGCTTTGGAAACATCTAGAAAAAATACCTAGAACTAAGAGATGAAATGTCTCATTTATGCAACAGAAAGGAGCTAGAGCTACTAGATGACAGTATGTGTTGGGAGGAGGGGGAGGAAGGTGTAAGAATATAAAGGTAAGTATGTTATAAAGGGCTTTGAATGACAGAGGATTTTGTATTTTATCCTGGAGGCAGTAGGAAGCCACTAGAGATGATTGACTAATTGGGTGGGGAGGAAAAGGTAGGTATAACATGATCAGACTTGTCCTTTAGGAAAATCACTTTAATAGCTAAATGAAGGAAGGCGTAGAGAGAGACATGGAGCAAGCAGATCTGCAAGGCAGCTATTTTAATAGTGCAAGCTTGGGTGATGAGGGCCAACAACATAGTGGCACTACTCGTGAAGAAAAGGATTATACTTGAAAAATGTTGAAAAGGTAAAATCGATAGGCCTTGAAAACAGGTTAAATATGGGGAGTGAAACACAGCAAGGACTCAAGGATAATGTCGAGGAACTGAGAGAATAGTTTTGCTTTTGAAAACAATAGGGAAATTGTAGGGTAGGATTTAAGGAGAAAGATAATGAATTCAGTTTTGGACATGTGAAGTTGAAGATGTGGCCTGGACATCCAGTTCAAGATGTTTGAAAAGTAGTTGGAGATGCAAGACTGGAAGTTAGCAAAGAGTTTGGGGCAACATAGATAGAGCAGATAATCAAAACCATACATATGATAATTAAATCCATGGTAGTTGATGAGGTCACCAAGGAAGAAAAGAAGGCTTAGTACAGAATGCCATGGGGCACCTACAGTTAGAGTTTCATCTGGATGAGAAAACAACAGAGGAGACCAAGGACAGGTCATCTATGTAGAGGGAGAACCAGGAGAATGGTGTCCTAGAAACCTTGAGAGAAGGTAGTATTAAGGAAGAGAAAATGATCAACAGTTTCAAAGATTGCAGAAAAGTCAAGGAAAATGAGAATTGAAAAAAGTCCATTGGATTTGGCAATGAAGAGATCATTGGTAACTTTCAGAGCTTTTTGATGGAATGATGAGTCAGAAGTCAGATTGTAAGGGTTTAAAGAAGAAAATGAGTGAAGAGTAAGTGAAGGTAACTATTGTGAATGGCCTTTTTAAGCAATTGCAAAGGGCAGAAGGTATAAAGAATAATAGAGGGATGGGAGGATCAAGTGAAGTTTGGTTTGGCTTGGTTTTCGGACTTTGGTTTTGTATATATTTTTTATGTTTCTTTTTTTGTTTTGGTTTGTTTTTTTCCCAGAATTAGGGGGATATGGGAATGTTTTTAGACAGCAAGGAATGAACCAGCAGATAAACTAACTAAAAATAAGAGATAAAGCTGGGGTCTCATAATGGACATTCTATCAAAGGAAGCAACATGGAATTTGGATCACTTTAGAAGGTAGAGGGTTTAACCTCCTTTAGAGTCCTTTAGAGGACTGAAGGAAGAAATAATGGTAGAAGGCAACTGAGTGGTAGGTGATTGTTGTGCCACAGTTCCCTTTTAATGTCCTGACCCAGTTTCCCAATTGTCCTATTTAGTTACTATGCCTCAGGTTATAACCTTTCCCTCTTAATGTTTGAGATAAAGGTTTTATATCTTTAGGCTATAATAATTCCTTCTTAATGTTTGACAGGATAAAGATTTATCTATTTTAGACATCATTAGAATATCAGAATATCAGTAAGTAACCTCTCCAGTACCTCCCTCCATTATGTCATCTTAGGTGCCTCTCCCCATTAGGTTATCCCCATCCAGGTACCTCCCCCTTATATCATTATTCTTGTTATCCTATAAAAAATCTTGCTGTCTGATACTCAGGGCTGGATTCTTTAGTCTCCTTCAGCCCTGGGACCAAACATGGATCATTTGGTCCCAGTAAATCTCTCCATTTGATAAACTATTAAATTGTTCGCTAATCTCTGTCTTGCTCAGTTTCTCCGTCATCACATGGTAAGCAAGAGAGAAGAGGGAGCTTATAGAAAATGTCTTCAAATTTTTTAATTGATATAAAACTTCTATAGTATTTTATTTTCCAAATACATGTAAAGATAGTTTTCGACATTCATTTTTGTAAGAGACTGTGTTCCAGATTTTTTTCCCTCCTTCCCTTTCTTGCTTCCGCCCTCCAAATAAAACAAGTAATCTGATATAGGTTAAATATGTGCAATTCTTTTAAACATATTTCCTTGTTTGTCATGTTTTACAGAAAAAAAAATCAGACCAGAAAGGAAAAAAAACCAGGAGAAAGAAAAAAACAAACAGCAAAATGGTGAAAATACTATGCTTTGATCCGTATTCAGTTTCGATATTTCTCTCTCTGGATGCCATGACATTTTCCATCCCTAGTCTATTGAAATTGAAGGGCTTCAATTATTCAGTAACTTATGAGGTGATATTCTCATTTGAGAGGGTGGGAGGAAGGGAAGTCATTAGAGGTTTAAAGAGGATAAAATTGTTTGAAATTTCATAGTCTTTATGGGGAATGATGAAAATAATGAATTGATGATGGTAATATAGTAAGATTGTTTACCAGCAATGAGGGCTTAGATGAGAATGTGTAACAAAGTTGTAGTAGACTTAGGACAATTGTGTGATTTTTCTCTGTCTTTATTCAATAGGGCTAATAGGAATGAAGGCAATAAATAGTCAAAGTGATTCAAAATGGATGTTTAGTAGCAATTAGCAAAATATTAAAGGGCCTAAGAAATCAAGAGAGGAGGACAGTATGAAATTGAAGGAACCAAAGGAAACAGAGGAAATGGCCTGGGAGAGGAATAAGGGATCAATGGCAGAGGGAGAGGTAATTAACTATTGGAGGAAATGTGAATTCGATCAACTGTTTTGGAACTATTCAACTATTTGGAAGTATGTAAGAAAAGTACCATTTGACATAGATTCTATTAGGACTACAATGAAACAACAACAACAAAAGTTCCAGAAATGCAATCTGTATCAAGAGAGAGAACTAGAGACTCAATGTAGATCAAAGCATACTATTTTTACCTTTTTGTTGTTGCTTTTTATTTGCTTGTTTTTTTTTTCTCCTCATGTTTTATTTTTTTCCCTTTTGATCTGATTTTTCTTGCTCAGCATGACAAACAAGGAAATATGTTTAGAAGAATTACACATGTTTAACCCATATTGGTTTGCTTGCCATGTTGGAGAGGGGAAGAGAAAAATTTGGAACACAAGGTTTTACAGAGATGAATGTTTAAAATTAATTTTGTATGTATTTATAAAAATATGATACTATTTTTAAATGTTCTAAGCAGCACTATTTGTGATAACAAAAAAACTGGAAACAACATAGGTGTTAAGTAATTGGAGGATGGTTGTTCAAATTATTGTATAGTAATGTAATGATGTGTACTACAAGAAATTATCTATATGAAGAATTCAGAGAAAACAGAGGAAGATTTTAAAGATACAGAATGAAAGAGACCAAAACCAAAATTTCTAAAAAATCAATATACACAATGATTGCAGCAATGTAAATAAAATTAGCATAGAGAATAAAACTCTAAACAAATACAATTGTTAATGCTTTATAAGTTGTCATCTTTAAAAGATGTATTTGTCTTCCTTAATGATAAACTATTTTCAAAGAGTTTTTGTTGTTGTTGCTATTTTTGTTATTTGTTTTAGGTTTTTTGTTTTGTTTTGTTTTGTTTTTTATTTCTGTTTTGGTAAGAGGGGACTTTTTTTTGGGGGGGGTTGTTTTGTTTTGAAAAGTGAATTTCTAAAAAGTTTTGAAAATTAAAGACTAGATAAAGAATAGTAAAAGTATACAAACTCATTCTCTCAGAGAGATCATTGAGACTGTTAGAGAATTCAGAATAAGTACTGAGGAAAAGTAGCAAATAGGAAATCATTAATAAGCCAAATTTGCCACTTTCATTTCTATCCATTTCTGAGATCCACCATATATCTCCCCCAAATGATAATCTCATCAGTCAGTCAATGAATGTTTTTCTAAGGTACTTAATGTGTGCCAAACACTGTGCTAAGACTATAAGACACAAAGGTAAAAAAAAAAAAGATTTCTGATCTCAAAGGAATTCATATAATAATAGGGAAGACAATATACAACTATGTACATACAAGATATATATATACAAATGGAAACAATCATTGAGCAAAGTGTTGGGGGAGTCAGGGAAAGGAAAGGCTTCCTGACAAAGGTAAGATTTGAATTCTCTTCCTAAATAACTCCTTCTCAGTCTCCTTTGGATCTTCATCCAGGTCACATCAGTAGCCAGAAGTGTGTCCCAAAGTTCTGCCTTAGTCTTCTCTTCTCCCTCTGTTCTAATTTACTTGGTAATCTCATCAGCTCCCATTGGGTTTAACTTTTTTAAAAAGTTAATTCTCAGAGTTATAGATTCAGGCATAACTAAGTTTGGAGTTTGGTAAGGCATAATTGGTGATAGGAAAAAAGGAGTTGAGTGTAGAGGAGTGCTGGGTTGAAATAATTTACCAATTTGTCAAGATAAGAATGAAAGGAGAATGAAATCAATGCATGGGTAGTAGATTGGAAAAGAACTGAAGAGTGGAGGGATCAGGGATAATAGTTAAGTTAAAGAATTAGATTAGGAATTATAAAGTAAGGGAATGAGGTAATAATAAAATGTTAGAATCAAATAAAGGAATTCCAAAGATCATGAATATGTTTATGAAACAACTTAGTGATGACAAGTTTAAGGATATAACCAAATCTTTATGCATAACTGAGGTGATATTCAGGAATGGGCCATGGGGAGTTGATTAGATTGAAGAAAATAGATATTAGGCCTTTTGGAGGAGAATTGATATGTATATTAAAGTTCTCTACTATTAGAGAAGGAATTTGGATAGAAATAAAAACTATGACCCAAATACTGAGCTTACTGAGGAATACATAACACATACAGCTTCAAGCTATATGTGTATATACAAACATATATACAGCTATAACATATATTCATATACACATAATATATAACTATGTTAAATCTTGATTATAATGCATGTATGTTATATTAACATATTTTATTATAATACATAAAAGTTATATATAATCTTGTTTTGAAAAGTATGTCCCTTTCCTCTATTTAGAATTATTGTATCTTCTATTTCATTACAAAGGAAACTTTACAATCAAGATTAGTTCAAATGGGCTGAAGTTCATAGTTTATATAAATCCTCTTTCTCTAGAAATAATCATTGACTATTGGAACTAAAAAGTCCCCAAGAAGGAAAATGTCCATCATCTTCTGGAAGTTCTTTTTTTTCTGTATTTAATCACTATCTATTACAATATACTTACCCAAACTTTGTTATTGAAATTAAAACCAAAATATTATTTTCTGCTTTATATATGGAGGGCAAATGACTAACATGTTCTTTTTAATATATGACTAAATAGAATTATTACATAATATATTGGCCTTTTTTTTTCTCTTCCTATTTTGCCCAACTTGGAGTGTAACCTCTTATAGATACCATCCCACTACTGATAAGCAAAAGAGCTTTGACCTGTTCTGTTTTCTACTTGTGCCAATTCATTCCTCCTGGGATTGCTTGATATCCCCCACTTTCAGGGACTCATCATATGGTTGATAGAGTTAGCATGGACGCATAATCAGCTTAGCCAATTGTAGTTCAGAAAGAGCTCAAACAGTCCAGTGACTGGGATTACAAACACATGCTGGGTTGTTTTTGTCCAATACAAATTCCATTATCCTTTTTTCTTTTTCTGTCCTGAATGCTATTTATGTTACTTTTCTTCCTCCTTCCACCCTCATGTTCTATATCTTTCTGGTCACCTTGTAACCAAAAAAAAAAAAAAAAAAAGACAAAAATAAAAATAGCATATTGATAAATACAGGATCAATGATAAACAGAGCAGAGGGATTTCTTCCTCATTCTTTTATATAAAATTCAACTAATATAATTTATTTCAATATTTTGCTAGCTTTTAAAACAATACCAATACATCATGACAGTGTAAAGAAAGCAAGACTAAAAGAATAACATATGAAGTCAATGTGGACAGGCAACAAATAGAAAGAAGTAAATAAGATTCTCAAGGTATAACTGGGTCGCATATCTCTTTCCAGGTTCCATATTATATCAGTCTTAGAGAAAATTTATCAATATCTTTTTCAACAGAAATTCCTCTAGTTATGTTTTCTTTCTTTTTTTCTATACCACTTGTTGGAATCTTTACAAACTGCTAACTCATTAGAGTTGATAGATTATTGATCTGATCTTACAAGAAAATGTTTTGGGCCAGAACCTGAAACAAGGTACTAAGTAGAACTACAGTGTTTCCCCAATAATAAGACCTATCCCGAAAATACATGCTACATTACGGTACCCTCTGTATGCACTGTCCCCCTCCCCCTCCCCCTGGGTGAAACGCACACCGGGCTCCGAGCTGCATCCAATCAGAGCTGCAGCAGTGAACGCGTCATCCTGTTCTTCCCCAGTGATTTGCTTGCTGGCGCCATTGAGAGCAGTGCCGTGGAGGAGAGCTGAGACAGGACAACATAAAAATCCGGTATGTAAGAGGGAGTGAGGGGGCATGATGGAGGATAAAGGGGGCATGATGGAGGATAAAAGAAGAACTCAGGGAGCATGATGGAGGATAAAAGAAGAACTCAGCCAGCATTCACCATGCTAAAGAAATGAAGAACTTCCTTGCAGAGAGAAGAATAGATCAAGTAATGATTCCTGCAGGAATGACTGCCTATCTCCAGACCCTTGATATTGCAATAAACAAGCCATTCAAGGACCATTTGCGCATGGAAGTCAATGACTACATTGAAAATAGAATGGAAAGAAATCAGCGTGGAAACTTTGTGAAGCCCTGTCTGCAAGAAGTCGTGACTTGGGTGAAGAAGTCGTGGGATAAAATTACTGACAGTTGTGTCTCCAAGGCACTACGAGCAGGTTACCTGGACAAGACATGTTCATTTAAAGAGAGCTATATTGCTGGACATAACAGATTGAGTCCACTTCTTCTGATGGAAATAGAGGCGCAAGACATCTAGGACGGAATTCAGGGTATGGACACTTATGACAATGTTGTTGAAGAAGATGACATGATCATTATTGAATAAAGGTACTTTTTTTTGTTCACATTTACCTGTTTATTAAAATTGCTGTCAATGTTCATTAAAATAAGCCCTCCCCTGAAAATAAGCCCTCTGGTGTTTTTCTGTCCAAAAAAATTAATAAGACAGTGTCTTATTATTGGGGAAACACGGGTAATTGATACAATGCTTGTGTTCACATCTTTACTCATTGGAGTTCACAAGTATGGGAGATTCACAAAGTAAACTTTGTAACTTTGTGAATTCACACCTCCCTTGAAGCTCTTAGGGCCAGAGAGCACTATGGGAGAAAACCCATAATCCCATTCTCTCAGAAGAGTCATATATAAGCCAGTGAAGAGTGATTCATTCCAATATTTTCCACTTGGTTGGTTGGTGGCGGGAAGAGAGTTTTGGGAGGAAGAAGCTACGAATCGAGAGTTGAGCAGGAGATTGAGAAGGCTCTCTCGGAGGCACAACTAGATACATCTTACACCACTGTGGTGGCTGGGCTCCTGCACTTCCCCCACTGAGACCAAGCTGGTCTGAAAGACTCGCCAGAAAGCTGCCCAGTCCCAAGTGAAGGAGACAAGAGATTCATTCCATCTTTGTGATGTGATGTGAAGAAAGCAGAGGCAGAGGCTGAAGAACAAAATCTTTGGATTTGGAGACATTCAGAGGGAGCTCTTGGAACCAAGCAGAAAGATAGGCCTCTAAGAATCTAGCTATCCAGGCCCAAAGAAAGAGACAAGACTTGGAAGGAGAAATAAACATTTGTATTTTTACCAACTGGCTGCATTTGGAGTAATTATTGATCTGAACTGATACTAAGGCTGCCTCCAGAAAACCTCCCCGAGAAACCTGCTCCCTCTCCCAGAGAGAACTCACATATATACTTTAAAGAAGAAAAAGATCACCACACCACTAGTCTTATTTCTCTTAAGTCTACATCTCCTCCCAGCTTTTAAATCCCCAAAGAAACAAAATCCAATGGGAACTTGCATCCTCTAGTCTTGTAACCTGCCAGTCATTCTCTATCAAAGCAAATGGACTTGTGTGGTCCATTTTGACATTATTTCTGTTTTCAGTGAAGCATAATCAGTTGCCCTATGTCAAAATTCATTATCTCCTCATCATATTTCTTATCATATACTTTGAAATTATAACATTCTAGGTTTACATATGTTGAAAGGCCATTTAATCCATTTTTCTCCTTAGTCAGGTCCATTATTATATCATTTTGTATAAGAATCTTATTTCTTTTTAAAAAAATTTCCCAGGAAAAGCAATTTAATAGTCAACTTAACCAAGTAACCCCATTCTAAGATTGAACAATAAAAGCAAAACATGACTACTATCAGAATGAAAACCTTTATGTTTGTTTTGTAAATATATTTCCTCTTCCTCTATTTTTCCAGAAATGATTGCGTATTTATGAGACACACAAATGTCATTTATATATTGGACATAGGATGAGTGGAAGTCATCATTAGCAAAGTCTTTTATTTTTAGAGTTTCCATATTGTAGTAAGCCATCATTGTTTTCTAAGAACCTCATTTTTTTTAAAAGAAAATTTATATATGTAAATTGTACATTATTTAAATGGAATTTAACTTTATTCCATTTTATTTATCCATGAGCACTACAACATGGCTTCCACTCCCAGCATGCTCTTTTATCCAGTATTACTGCTATAATAAGGGAGAAAATCAATCATTCAACCACTAGATGGCACTGCAATAAATTAGAATGGACTGTACTCAGTGGACCATAATCTTATAGATATAACAATTTAGAGATAAAGCAATAAAGATTAAGCATATACCAAAATATAATAAACATGAGAGTGATATAGAGACCTGCACAAAGAACAAACAAAATATAGTGAAATAGCAGTACCCCAATGGGACATAAATCTTAAAAGATCTTAGTTTATGACCAGTTTCTCTCTTAGATACACTAAGATATAATGCTATTTGTCCAACATATTTTGGTTCTCAATATTTTTGCTTTTGAGCTATTGAAGTTAATATTTAACAAACACATTTCCTCTCAGTTTTTAATGTGAACCAAAGTCCAAAAATAATTTGTTTTTTTTGGCAATATTTATCATTATCTTGACACAAAACCTGAATTATTATTGAAAGTAAATAGGAAAATCAAGGACTCAAATCTCTTGAAAATTTTTTTAAAGTTGCTCTCAAGGTTAGGATGTACTCTGTGGCAATGAACAAGTGGATAAATAAAGGTGAAACAGTGTCATATAATTGGCAATATTTCCTTTTATAGTGACTATTTTTTAAATGAAATTGTCTAACTGACAAATTTAATTTCCCCTTTTGGGTTTGTTTACACTTTTGACTCCCCAGTGTCACAGCTCTAAGCATAAAACTAGGGGCTCCTGTTCCACATTTCCTTTTTGACTTCTTATCTATCATTTACAGCTGGGCTCTTTCCCTAAGGTCTTCTGGTGTTTTTTTTTTTTTCCTCAAAAAAAAAAAATTAACATCCCACAACTTACTGAGAGTGAGAAAAAAAAATGAAACCAACACAATCCAGTTCAGGAAGTTTTTGAAACACCTAGTAGAACAATGAAGAAGGTTTCTGCCCATTCTTGATTTCACACAGCTGGCTGTGCTTAAAAGAGTCACCGGACATGAACTAGCACCCATACTTAGGCACTTCTAAAAGGCAAAATGGCTGAAAGTCCTTGTGAGGTGAAGCTGCCCCATTGGACTTGCCACCAAAAGCTACAAAATGGCTTTAGTGAGACAGCTTCAGCTTGAAATGTATTTTTTTTTTCTTTACCATTCCTTCTCTTCCCTTAAATAGCCAATCAGTGCAGTATTATTTCTACAACTTCTCAGATATAAATTTAAACAAGAAATAAGGCTAGATAATTTTGTTGTTGTTGGAATAAAGATAATAGCTCTAATTTTGCCGGTCATGTTCAAAGGAGAACCATCTAAGGGAATGACAAGGGCTGAAGGCCCACCAGTAGGATCTAAGAAAAGACTGAAATCAATAAAGACCCTCAGAACTTATAATCATGCTGGAGAAATTTGTGGTATTCTGTCCTTCACCTCTGTCTTGCCTTTAATTTAGAAGGCTTGACTTTAATTAGGCATCTCTTAAGTGGGCAGCAGAAAAGTAATGAAAGGCCATTTATGCATATGGATTTCTGCTGTGGGGATCTCTTAGGGGAAAAAAGCCTAAGCTGTTATTGCAAGTTTAAGTGTTTTTAAGAGTTTCCTGGTTTTTTTTTCCCCCGCTGTTTGTTCTGAGAATACAAATATGCCAGGGCAAATCTAGAACTAAACAGGAGCATTTCTTTCACAATGAGTCACTACATTGAAGCATATCCTATTTGACAGCCTTTTGTGAGTACCAGAGTCCATGGGTGTGTTTTTTTCTCCAGCAGTGATATCCTTTCACCTCATTATAAAATACAACCTGTCAGAGCTAAATTGAGGAGGTTTTTCAACAGAGTTGGAAAATTCACCTTTAATTACTGCATAGGGGAAAGCTTCTGAATTATCAACTATGCAGAGAAGAGCTGAAAGGCATTTGGATCTGCTGCAAGAAATAGAGACAATTTCTGATGAAGAAGCCAAATTGTTAGTTGTTAGGTTTCTCAGGTGATGGACCTTTGATATCAATACACTTTGAATTCTTCCAGAGACTACCTGCCATCTAGGGGAGGCGGTGGGGGGAAGGAGGGGATAATTTGAAACAGAAAGCTTTGTAAGGGTCAATGCTGAAAAATTACCCATGCACATGTTTTGTAAATAAAAAGCTTTAATAATAATAATAATAATAATAATAATAAAAGAATTCTTTCAGAGAAAAGGGGAAAGAGAAGCATGTTTATTTGTCTGTTCCCAAGACATCAGTCTTTTGCTGACCAATTGTGAAATATTTTAAGCTTCTTAATTTCTAACTGTAATGTTTTGTGTGTTTGCTGACATTGGAATTGCCAATTTTTAATCATGAGCTTGCTATTTAAACTCCCATGGCTAAAGTCATTGCCAAGGGTGATTCAGCCTTCTACCATGTCCAGCATAGCGCTGCATAAAATTAACTGAATAAATCCAAAAAAAAAAAAGGTAAAGTCCTTAAGGGTGAAAGCTTTTTTTTTTTTTTTTTTAATCTTCATACTTAATACAGTGAGCTTGAAGACACCAAGGGCATGGTCACAGGTAGTAAGTAATAGACCTAGGATTCAAAGAAGTTTCTTGGTAGCAAATCTAGAGCCTTTCCCTCTTACTACTTCTTTTTTATTTGTTTAATTAAATTGAACTGTTTCTGAGGTACACTGGGGCCTGGAATCAGAAAGCTCTGAGTTCAAATCCAGCCTCAGACACTTAATAGCTATGTTTTTTTAAACAAGTCACTTAACTTCAAAATGGGGACAATAATAGCACTTTGTTCCCAAGGTTCTTTGGAGGATCAATGAAATGATAATTGCAAAGCACTTAGCAAAACCCATGGTATATTTGTTCTTGTTCAGTTATTCAGTCATGTCTGACTCTTTGTGACATCATTTGAGATTTTTTTGGTAAACATACTGGAATATTGATTATTTCCTTTTCTAGCTCATTTTACAGATGAGGAAACTGAGGCAAATGAGGTTAAGTGACTTCCCCAAAGTCACACAGATGGTAAGCATCTGAAGTCATATCTGAACTTATCTTCCTGTAACCTGGCTTTATCCACTGTGCCGCCTTGCTGCCCAATAACTGCATGGGACATAAATGCTATCTAAATATTAGGTGTAATGATGATAGTGATGATGATGATGATAATAATACTTCTTTAATCATTTCTTCATATGCCAGCTTGGATGACACCTTTTGTAGAGTAAAAATAACTTGTTTTAAGTCTAGATTCTGGAGTATACTACTTGTGTAATGATCCATGAGTCACTTCCTAGAAGCTTTCATTTCTTTATCAGTAAAATTGAAAGAACACTTTTGTTACATATCCCCCAAAGCTATACTTAGGATGAATTAAGAAGTGTATGTAAAGCACTTGAAAAGGGCAGTGATACTAAAACAGTAGTTTGTTGAAACTCTAATTGAAAATTGAAAATTAGGAGCAGTTTGGCAACACAGTAGATAGAATGCCATGCCTGGAATCAGGAAAACTCATCTTTCTGAGTTCAAATCTGACCTCAGATGTTTACTATGTGATCCTGGGCAAGTCATTTAATCCTGTTTGTCTCAGATTCCTCATCTGTATATTGGGCTGGAGAAGGAAATGGCAAATCCACATCCTTCATCTTTGTTAAGAAAACTCCAAAATGGAGTCAAGACAAGTTAGACACAATTAAAAAGAACTAAATAATAGTGGAAAATCAATTTCATCAAGCATTTCAATGAAAAATTATGTCTTGCTTTGGGAAAGAAAGTCATTCCAGGGATCAGGAAACTTTTTATTCAAGTCTATACAGGTCCAGTTGAATGTGTGGCTTAGCACAATTGCTGTCAACCTAGAAATGAAGATTCATTTAAAAAAAAAAAGAAGAAGAAAGAAAAAAAAAAGAAAATCATGTCTTAATTTAAGGTTTAACCCTTTGAAGGTAGAGACACAGAGAAACATCTCCAAGGTTCCTGAGCAAGACCATGATCTCTGATGTTTAATCACGTATTGTAAAAATTAAGAAGCGTGTCCATTTCACCAAGAGACTATAGGACTGAATCACAGATTTATCATGAAAATAGACCCCTAAAATTATTATTTCAACACTTTCATTATAGATTTGAAGAGGCAAAAAAGTATGTTGAGGGAAAAAATTATAGCTGGAACCAGGGGATCTAAATCTGAATCCTAGTTTTGGCCACTGAATGTCTGTGGACTTTACTTAACCTTTCTAGACCTCAATTTTCTCATCTGGACAAAGGAGAGATTTGTGTTTCAAAGATTTCTTAGTTTGCCTCTAGATTTAAATTTATTATCTTATGATACTAGAGCCCTGAGAAATTGTGACCTTCTCCAAAGTACACAGGTCATAAATGGAAGAATCAATACTCAAACCCAGATTCTATGTCTGGATGATCATATGGAATGCTGGTCACTATTTTTTGGCCTATATTCTTTTCATGAGAAGCTAGATGGTAGATTAGGGCATAGGCTTAAGAGTTAGGAAAACCTAAGTTCAAATCCTCCTATGTGCTACCTGTGTAACCTTGGGCAAGTCAATTAACCTCTATCTGTCTCCGTTTCCTCATATGTAAAATAAGGATAAAAATATCCTCCTAAGATTGTTGTGGATATAAAATGAGGCAATATTTGTAAAGTATTTTGCAAAACTTAAAGTACTATGTAAATGCTAGTTTTTATTAATTTTAGTATTTTTAACCTGTACTTTTCAATATAGATGTTATCTAAAATCATAGTCTAACCACTCCAATTTACCGATGAATGAGGTTTCTTTCATCTGCTTTCGATCAAGAACTCTATTATTTCCCTTATTTTTCAAATAGAAAAATGAAACAAGAGAATATTTCATTTGATCTGCTCAAAATATCACAGAAACATCTTACCCATAAATTTCAAAGAGTATTCAAATTTAGAATTCCCTATGAACTCCATAATAACAGTGACTCCCTAAGAACTTTAAGAATATGTCATTAGACAAATAAGAAAACAAGTCCTTAGTACGCCCCACTTAGTGGAATTACAACAATGGTTGTATTACCTTCTACCTTAAATTAATTGCCTGATTTAGGATATTTTTGACAGGCCACTAGAGGAATTAGTTTCCTCTGTGTGTGTCTCTCTATTTCTGTCTCTGTCTCTGTGTATCTATCTGTCTCTGTATCTGTCTCTCTTTCTCTCTGTCTGTGTCTGTCTGTCTGTCTCTGTCTCTTTCTCTGTGAGTATGTGTGTGTGTGTGTGTATGTGTCTCCCAGAGGAAACAGGGGTCCTATGCCTGTGATTTCATAAGTTAAAAGAGCTTCTGACATAGAAATGCCTTCTGCTGAAGCAAATCTGGAAACCAATTATAAATTATCATCTTAATGGTTACCTGGCTGTACAGAGAAATTCATAAGCTGCAACAATCACAGCCTTGGAGTTGGAAAATACTTTAGAGGTCATTTAATCAAATTTCTTCATTCTACACATGAGGAAACTGAGTCTTAGAATACTTAAGTGACTTAGTTAAATGACAGTCAAGCTAAGCTGATTCAGGTCCCTAATTCCAAATCAAGTGCTCTTTCAAGTTTAACATGATATTGTCATTGCTTATTGGTACATGGCTAGTATGGTTTGAAGTCAGGACTTGAACCCAGATTATCCTATGATCATATGTTCTCTCTCTCTCTCTTTTTTTTTATTTAATAATAACTTTATATTGACAGAATCCATGCCAGGGTAATTTTTTACAACATTATCCCTTGCACTCGCTTATATTTCGATTTTTCCCCTCCCTCCCTCCACCCCCTCCCCTAGATGGCAAGCAGTCCTACATATGTTAGATATGTTGCAGTATATCCTAGATACAATACATGTTTGCAGAACCGAACAGTTCTCCTGTTGCACAGGGAGAATTGGATTCAGAAGGCAAAAATAACTCGGGAAGAAAATCAAAAATGCAAATAGTTCACATTCGTTTCCCAGTGTTCTTTCTTTGGGTGTAGCTGTTTCTGTCCATCATTTATCCATTGAAACTCAGTTAGGTCTCTTTGTCAAAGAAATCCACTTCCATCAGAATACATCCTCATACAATAACGTTGTCGAAGTGTATAATGATCTCCTGGTTCTGCTCATTTCATTTAGCATCAGTTCATGTAAGTCTCGCCAGTCCTCTCTGTATTCATCCTGCTGGTCATTCCTTACAGAGCAATAATATTCCATAACATTCATATACCACAACTTACCCAGCCATTCTCCAATTGATGGGCATCCATTCATTTTCCAGTTTCTAGCCACTACAAACAGGGCTGCTACAAACATTTTGGCACATATAGGTCCCTTTCCCTTTTTTAGTATCTTTTTGGGGTATAAGCCCAATAGAAACACTGCTGGATCAAAGGGTATGCACATTTTGATAACTTTTTGGGCATAATTCCAGATTGTTCTCCAGAATGGTTGGGTTCATTCACAACTCCACCAACAATGCATCAGTGTCCCAGTTTTCCCGCATCCCCTCCAACATTCATCATTATTTTTTCCTGTCATCTTAGCCAATCTGACAGGTGTGTAGTGGTATCTCAGAGTTGTCTTAATTTGCATTTCTCTGATCAATAGTGATTTGGAACACTCTTTCATATGAGTGGTAATAGTTTCAATTTCATCATCTGAAAATTGTCTGTTCATATCCTTTGACCATTTATCAATTGGAAAATGACTTGGTTTCTTATAAATTAGGGTCAGTTCTCTATATATTTTGGAAATGAGGCCTTTATGATCATATGTTCTCAAAGGCTTACCATGGGCCTCCTTCCTGACTCTAAGGTCATATTCATTTACTTCACTACAATGCCTCTCCACAAGAATAATCTATTTATTTTTGGTAAGTCAAAGCCAAAAGTATGGAAACTACAGTAGTACATTAATATTACCTGGTCAAGGCCATGAACCAGAAGAAGTCATGGAAATCAGATCTGATTTTTTAGCCCATTTCTGGCTTGAGATCACAGGTATAGATTGAAAAGAAATGGACTCAAAGGTCATTTAATTCAACCTTCTCACTTTACAGGTGCTGAAATTGAGATAAGAAATATTAAATAAAGGACACTAGCCCTCTGTTATTGGATGACCTAGAAAGATGAAGAGAAATGAGTCAGGGAGGAGAAGTCAAGCTCTGAAATGTATTTTTACTTTACTATATTCTTGAGTTATATATAGCTAGAAACTTTAGAATTGGAAATATACAAAAACACACACACACACACATAAAATCTAGAATATTTGAAAAAGCTTCTTTAGTAAATTGCTGGAGCAAGTTATTGCAATCTGTCTTATAGGAATATGAAATCTCTATACATATATGTGTGTGTTATAAATAATACATGTTTTAATGCTCTAAAATTGTATGCCTATACATATATGCATATGTCTTATGTATCTATGTAGATTATACACATATATGTATATCTACTTACATATATTTGTAGGGCATCTGTATACTGTCATATATGTTACAAAGTAAAACAAGGTAGTTATTAAATCTTGTAAGTTAAATTATGATTAAAGATGTAGCACAGAGGATAGAGTGATGGATCTGGAGTCGGGAAAACCTGAGTTCAAATCTGGCATCAGTCATACACTAGCTATGTGATCATGGACAGGTAACAATTCAGTTTGCCTCAGTTTACTCATCTGTAAAATGAGCTGGAGATGGAAATGATTTATCACTCCAGTATCTTTGTCAAGAAAACCTCAAATGAGATCATAGAGACTCAGACATGACTAAAAAACAATTTCATAACATTAAATTATGTCTGATCCCAACAGTGTAGAAATACATGCACAGTTGTTCAAGTTGACTTGTTCATCAGTACTCTAAATAAAAGTACCAGATAAAAATACCTTCATTATTATAGGCAGCAGCTTCAGCACAAAAAAGAAGAGTAGGCTCCAGTTTCTAAATTTCAGGCTCAGAAATAAAAAAAAGAGCTTCACAATATACTACAAAAACAGTTTTGGAGCACTGGCCAGCATTGTTTATAAGACACACACACACACACACACACACACACACACACACACACACACACACACACTTTTTTTTTTTAAGTATTGGAATGAAACAGACAAGGACCCAATATCAAAAATCTCCATCCTCACTAAAACACTTTCAATTTCCCTTCTACCTGTTTCAGTCTCCCAACTTGGAGGCAGAATCCTGTTCTACATCTCACCAAACTCCATGAAGACCCAGCACTATTTATTCCCTGTCTAAAAGCTTGACACATTTGTCACAACAGCTAAGGGCTGAGGAAGAGTTGAAACAATTTCACAAGCCTTGTTATGACTCACATGGCCCCTCTGTAGTCCTCTTAAGATCCTTTGTTCCTGTCTTTCCAATAAAACATGAGCACCAGCCATTTCCCCTTGCACAGTGTGAAATAGAAAGACTAGTGTCTTTGAGTTCCTGTTCCAGGCTACAGATCAGTAGAAAAGATGATATTGTTTTCTACATCAAGCCTTTCACACTCATTTCTAAATTTAAGGGGGGGAGCAGTGGAAATGAGGTGATAAAGATTCTCTGTCATTGCAAAGTTTTCTTTCCTAATAAAGATCTTCTTTTCTCTTTAATGAGAATTATATTTTTTAGGGAAAGGGGGGAAGCATTGCAGGGAGTGTGAGGGGAGATTGAGGGGGACGGGGAATGAGGACAACACGGAATTCAAATCTAGTTTTCTGACCACACTACCCGCTGCTTTGTCTCACACTAAGCTCGACAGATCTATGACTCTTCAGAAGTCGTCAGATAGCTCCAACTGTTTTCTGAAGTTTAAATATCTCAAATTGACGGCCACAAAATGAAGATGGAGACATCTGTGGCCAAATGTGTCTGAGAGGCAGAGATAATAATGATACCTTGTATTTTAGAGTGCCTTTCTCAGAGAAACTCAAGATACTTTATAGATTGGATCTAATTAATTCTCACCTCCCTAGGAAAGAGGAAAATAGTGGTAACAGACAAAGTGATGGAGATTGGGGGTTGGGGTAGGGAATATGAGAATAAGAGATAGAAGAGACGGAGAAGGAGAAAATGAGGCTTTAGACAATTATTTTGTCATTTTATATGTGGAGAAAGTAAAGCACAAAAGAGTTATACTTTCAGAGGTGACAACAGAGACAGAAAGCAGGAAAAGTCAGGCAAGTTAAACAACCATCACCACCTTGATGGTCATCTCCCCTCAGACCCTGATGTTGAGAGTTGAGGACTTGGAATCTAAGAGCCTTGGAAATAAAATTTCTCCAATCCCCACCTCTGCAAACCATCAGATCTGCTTCCGGCTCTGCCCCTTCAGCCTTCATTGAGGGGAGAAATCATGGAGGAGTTTACCTTCTTCATCACCACCAGCAACAACTTCTGACCCACCAACAGGAGCCTTATAATTGACAATATCCCTCAGACTACTGGTCCTGCTTACAGTCAGTCTCTTGTAGTATTCATCTGGGACTCTAGTAGAGGGGCCAGTCATCCCCATCAACTAACTACCTGCCATTCCTAGGACAGGGAAGCCAAGTTAGTGGAAAAAAATAAGGTACTCTGGGGAGATGAGAGCAGCACATACCCTGAAAAAAAAAAAATCACCAACAACAACTTGGCTACTATCTCCCCTCAGATCTTGATGGAAATAACTCTGTATACAAGAACTTTCAGAAAACTAATGCTTCTAACACAGACAGCAACCTACAGAGATATAACCTGACAACTTCTCTTGCAGGTACTACGTCCACATTCGCTGAAGACCCAGGAAAAAGTCCTTGGCAATGTCAAATGAGTCAACATATCTGGATCTGTGATTTTATCACTGGAAATGAGATTAAAGAAAAAGCATTGCCATCTGCTTTGTTGCTGCACCCTGAACATTTCTATGAGACCTGGAGTGGAAATTTTTTATGTGTGCTATCTCCTTCGTAATAATGTAAGCCCACTGAGAACAGGGATTATCTGACTTTTCATTTTGTACCTCTAGTACCTTGTGCAGCTTTTTGTACATGATAAGAAATACTTGATTCATTCATTCAACAATCATATTTTTAAAACTAGAATTGAAAAGGATCTGAGGAAGATATCTATCACATTTTACAGATTAGGAAACTGAGGCAAAGGAAATGAAATGACTTGTTCAAGCTTGCATAGGTAGCAAACGTCAGAGGGAGGATTTGAATTCATATTCTATGACTTCACAATCATTGCTCTTTTCACTATCCCAGACTACAAATTCAGAATGGAACCGTGTCAACCCACTCAATTTTTACACCAGTACTTTATCCTTAAGCCTGAATATGACCTCCTACTATTACATGAACCAAGCTGCCCCTGGTAAAAGGGGGGAAAAAGTAGTTACAAAGAAAGTTATATTGCATTCTGAACATGCTCCATGAATTGCCTTAGAACTTACATGAGTGCACCAATTTTATCAGACCTTGAAAAAATTTTCCTTTTCTGTGGAACAAGTAGTTTCCCCCTGAACAATACTATAGATTCACAAGTATCAAAATGTAGGTTTTTCCATTTAATCAGTCCAGGCATCTTGAGGATATAGGATAACCTCTCAGAAAGTCTCCTCTATCCCTCAAAGTACTTTTGCCAAACTCCACATTCACACCTTCAAATTTGCAATGGACAAGCAACTTCCTCCACTCATAACTAAAGCTGGCACATCATCCCAGCATGATAAGGTAGAATTTGGGAGGGAAAGCAAGTAAATGCCTGTTTTTGAGACCATGTGAACTAAAAATTTGGCCCTAACAGTCTGTTATGACAAAATTTAAACTGCCTCTGATGACTGCTGAATTGCATGACAGACTGTAATAAATCTCAAGGAGCCCTCATGTTCTCCTCATGCCAGGGGAAAGGCTGCAATTAAAAATTCAATCCATTTGCTAAAAATGTGTACATTTTCTGTTGGAAAACAATTAACATTGCTATCTTCTTGTTGTTGCTTTCCTACATTAGCTAATTTCATTATAAACTAAATCTTATGTGCCCTGTCTACTTACTGTGTTTTCCAAATACAAACCTCCACTTACTTTGACATAGACCTGAATAGCAGCTAAATTCATTTGCATTTCCATTCTTGTATTTTATTATTTACTTTGGGATTTCTCTGACTTATTTCTCTACCATACCCCATGATCCTTACTGGGGTCTTTATTACCAATTGGAGAATGGGACAATAAATTCCAAATCTCCAATTAAGGAGAGAAATCAGCTCAGCCATCTCCTCTTTTTTTACTTGAATACACTATTTTAGAACTTTATCAACTGATTTTTTACATCATACCTATTTCCCTCTCTTTAGGTCTCCACCTTCATCTTCCATTTGAGTTTTGTTTTCCCCATTTTATTCTAATTTCCTTGAGAGTAGAAACTCTCCTTTTTTGGATTTGTTTCCTCAAAACTTAATGCCTGTCATATAGTAGGTAGTAGCTTAATAAATACTTACTGACTGGCTATCTGATTTATGTGGATAGTGAAATGTAAATATTACTTTTTATTAAAAACAAGTTTTTAAAAAAGTTGGGTCTGGATCTGTGGATTCATCAATGTAGAGAACTTCCATTAAGAAAACTTTCTCCATTGATACAGAACAATTTATCTGTTTATAAGCCTTGAGCATTATTTGAGTTAATTAAAGGTTACAGGAACTGTTCTTAATCAGACAGCTGGTATCTGTCACAGATAGAAGGTAAACCCAGGTTTTCCTATTCTAAGATTTTATCCACTACCCCACACAAACTAATGAAAGTGCTTTGTGTTTCTATAACATTTTCTCTCAGTGTCTTTTGATATGTGAGAGTAGTTTAAAAGCTCAAAGTTCATTGGAAAATAGAACTCAACTATGTTATTCCTTCAGAACACTCACAATTTGTATACTGATGATAAAGGAGAGAGTGCTCTGAGGCAGAGCTTAAGAATATGCTGAGGTGGGTAAAAGGGAAGAACCAGAAAAAATGAAAAGAAATAGACTAATGGAGGAAGTACAGTGAGATGAGCATTCATTGAGACAAAATAAAATAATAAATTATAGTGAATTGTGTAAAACATCTTACAGTATTTACAACTTTAAAAAACTTTTCATATGCATATCTTAGCTATTGTGACATGAATTCTTTAATATTTCATCATGAAATCACATATCCATAAACACCAAATATCAATCTGACCTTTGATATAGGTCTATTTTCTAAGTCTAGCCTCAATAATAGCCCATATCTTCAATGGGGTTTAAATCAATTGAGTTTACATGACCACTGAAGCATATTTATTTCCATCTCTTGAATAATTTTTTTTAATCTTTCATGGTGATAGGGAATGGCTCAAAGTCATGTTGTAGTATTCCATCTCCATCTAGAAATCTGTGTAATTTAGGAATAATCTTACTTTTCATTATATCAACAAATTTATCAGAGCTCATCATTCCTCAATGGGAACAAAATCCACTAAAAATGTTTTTGTTATTATTTTTTTAAATACCCCTGCCTAACTTGGGAATGGATGATTTATACTTTACTGAAAATGCCCAGATCTTCTTAGTCCATCCCACATTTCTAATAAGAGTTTTGTCCTTGAGAGATTTTTTTTTAGTAAAAAAAAATTACAAATTTGAATTCTTCAGCCTTTATATTATTTTGCCCATGTATTTTTATTTATAGCAAAGATCACTAGCTTTAAAAAAAAATTAAAAGTGTCTTCTTTAAACACCATTATTGTAGAGAAATAAATAACATCCCCATCAGCTGTCAGGTTCCTCTAAAGGTCTTTGCTTGTTTTCCAAGGAATAATTAGTCTGTTTTCCAGCAATAGTTTGTCAGTTGTTTTATTTTCAACCATACTTTCTTTTGCACTTTAATCCTGTTCACTATGGAGTAGAATGATCATTGAAATGTTTGACATCCCACACTAATGGTCACTGCAATATATCCACTGGTCATTGAAGTGTGCTCTCTAACAGTTACAACTTTCACACATTTTAACAAAGTAATTAGTATCCTTTCTCAAAACCAACTTAATTGAAAACAGAACGAAAAAGAGAAATAGAATGTGTGTATGACACAAAATTTATCACTCAACTGATAGGGAACTAAGTAAATGATAAGAAACTTAGTCAATCTGATCTTATCTAGTTGAGATGCGGCATTCCAAGACAGCCTAGTGGTGAGAAATGCACAGAGGCATAAGAGTTACTGCTCAAGATGCAACCATAATATAAGCTTTGTTTATTCCAAATAATTCACATACCACTGTACAAATGTGACAGCAAAGTGGGAAGAAAAAAAGTAGATAGGAGAGAAAAAAGGGAGCAAATACAGTAAAATATAGTAACGAACAGAATGAATTTTGTCATTAATAATGTGTCTTGTGCTATTCAACTGGTAATGTCACAACAGGTTTCCTAGCCCTATTAATCTAGACTATTATAGGTCTAGACTATGTATAAAGAAAGGAAAGAATGATCATTCAATCAATCAGCAACCATGTATTAAGTGTTTATTATATGTCAGGAAAAAGGCTAAATCTTTGGTTTACAAATATAAAACAACGAAACAATTCTTATTATCAAGAAGTTTATAGTCTAATGGCAAATCCTACATCAATTTTTTTTCCCTTTATATAGGGAAAATATTTAAAGCAGTCCTTTTTGTAGTAGCAAGAAACTGGAAACTGAGTGGATGCCCATCACTTGGAGAATGGCTCAACAATCATGATATATGAATATTATGAAATATTATTATTCTATAACAAACAATCAGCAGGATGATTTCAGAGAGGCCTGGAAAGATTTACATGAACTGATGCTAAGGGAAGTAAATAGAACCAGGAGATCACTGTACATAGCACAGCAAGATTATATAATAATCAGTTCTGATAGACGTGGTTCTCTTCAACAATGAGGTGATTCAGACCAGTTCTAATGATCTTGTGCTTAAGAGAGCCATTTGCACCTAGAGAGAGGACTGTGGGGACTGAGTGTGGATTACAACATAGTATTTTCACCTTTTTAATATTGTTTGCTTACATTTTTCTTTCTCATTTTTTTCCTTTTTGATTGATTTTTCTTGTGTAGCATGATAATTGTGGAAATATATATAGAAAAACTGTACATTTAACATGTTAAATTACTTGTGGTCTAGGTGAGAGGGTGGAGGGAAGAGAAGGAAAAAAATTGGAATACAAGGTTTTGCAAGGATGAATGTTGAAAATTATCTATTCATATGTTTTGAAAATAAAAAACTTTAATCAAAAATATTTCCCTTTATATGAATGAGAAAGGGCATCATAGAGATGTTATATACACTTGATCATCATTTTAAAATAGCTAAATAGCAGGTCATATTGGTGTAATATTTACCGGCCTTCACAATATTACAGCAATGTCATATAATTATAAATCCAATTTAAAGATAAGGAAACCACCCACAAATAGCCTTTCAAGGTAGAGCTAATAATGCTTCTGCTTTTTATATCCACAGCAAGAAAACAAACAAACTAAGCTTGGAACTCAACCTTTCTTATTTTCACTACAAGTCTTATTTAAAGCAGCAGAGTAAGAAAAACACTGGATTTGATTTTGAATCTTGGCTCTAATTTACTTGTTATATGACCTTAGGTAAAATACGTGAAATTTTTGGACTTATAAATTTCTTCAATTTTAAAATGTGGATAATAATAACTACTAATGAGGCAAATCACTTGAATTTTCACAGTCTCAATTTCTTCATCAATAAAATGGAGATAATAATACTACCACTTCACAGTTTTTGTTTTGTTTTGTTTTGTCAGGCAAACACATTGCAAATCTCCAAGTTTTGCACAAAATGTGACTTTTAAGAGATAGCATAGTGAAGTAGTTGGAAAGCTAGCCTTGAAGCCAAAAGGAGCTATTTTTAAGTGTCTTCTCTGATATTTCCTGGCTTGGCAACTTACTGACATATCTCCCTGATCTTCATTTCTTTCATCTGTAAAATGGGAAAGGGAGAGGTACTAAATCTATGATCTCACAGGTAGATAAAACTTCCAGATGGGAAAATGCAAATTGGTATCTTCTTTGCAACTTACTATCTTAAAGAGAAGGCAATTATGTGGCGCCGTAGAAAGAGTTCTGGTCCTGGAGTCAAAGAGACCTGAGTTCAAATCTGGCCTCAGATACGTACTGACTGTGGGACCCTGGACAAGTCACTTAATCCTGTTTGCCTCAGTTTCCTTATCTGTAAAATGATTTGAAGAAGAAAATGACCAACCACTCCAATTTCTTTGCCAAAAAACCCAAATAGGTCACATATAGTCAGACATGACTGAAAACAACTAAATAATGACAATGTTAAAGAGTTGCTGAGAGTACTCAAGAGAGACAGGACTTAAATCCTGTTTTAAAATCAATTCTTTATCCATTATGTCATGATGCTTTTCATTTGTAAAATATTGTATTACCTTCCTCACAAAAATATCTTGAAAAATGAAATTATAAATATGAGGCAGGTTTGGAGAGGGCTTAATATTTATTTCATATAGGTTTATGATTCAATAGGTGTGAGAAATTCCCACTGTGGCCTACATTTTTAACTTTTTTTTTTAACTTATGCAATAAAACAAATCTTTTCATAAAATGGCATTATTTCTTAAAAAAAAAAAGATGTTTGTATGTGAAAGTGCAAATCTCTTATGCACAATTTGCTGTTGCTTTTAAATATATAATAAAATTATCATGTAAATTTCTTTTTTTCCCTTCTCTCCTCACATCACCTTACAATACAATATATATGCAAAATTATTCTGTAGATAACTTTATTAATTCTTTAGATTCAGAGAATGTCTTTCTTCATATTTCCTTTAAAGCTAATTTGGGTATTTATAATAGTAAATATTACTTATTTGTTCAAAGTCATTTTTAAAACAATGTAGCTGTCACTATGTTTTGTTCTCTTGATTCTGCTCATTTCACTCCTTTATTTTGTGTAGGTTTTCCCACATTTTTCTGAGATCATTGAGCTCATTATGGTCTCTTAAACTACTTTCTTTGTCTATTAAAATCATCAACTTGTCTTTAACTTATAGTCTTGGAAAACTCTATAGGCAAAAATGATTTATTCAGGGTCATATAGCCAGTATTTTAGCAAAGGCAGTGACTTGAGCCCAAGTATTTCTGATTTCGATGCTGGTCTCTATTCCATATCATCTCTCAACGTGATATATAAATTTCAATACTTATTTCAGATTCTGCTGCCTTAAAAAGGAAGGGATTTGGGCTTAGGTTTTGAACTTAAAATATAAGAGGGAATAATATGCTCTTTCATTTCAAAGAATGGTCAGAATGAATAACACAAAACCTGTAGAACTCCTTGTCATTATAGGACCAGGAGGACTTCTTTCTCTGCTCCCACCCCAAGCATTACTTCTGTCGTGACATTTGCCTTCTGTTTTTCTGTAGCAGCCATTGAAATGACAATTGGATTGAAATTGGCTTTAGACTAGTTAGGCTAGAATATTATTATTTTGTAAGAAATGACTACCAGGATGATTTCAGAGAGACCTGGAGAGATTTACATGAACTGATGCTGAGTGAAATGAGCAGAACCAGGAGATCATTGCACATGGCAACAAGATTATACAATGATCAATTCTGATGGACGTGGCTCTCTTCAACTATAAGATGATTCAAATCAATTCCAATGGTTCAGTCATGAAGAGAGCCATCTATACCCGGAGAAAACCCAGAGAAAAATTCACACTGAGTGTGAATCACAACATAGCATTTTCATTCTTTTTGTTATTGTTTGCTTACATTTTGTTTTGCTTCTCTTTTTTTTCTTGTGCAGCACAATAATTGTATAGATAATTGTATAGATATGTATACATCTATTGAATTTAACATATTTCTACCATGTTTAATATATATTGAACTACTTGCCATCTAGGGGAGGGCATGGGAGAAGGAGGGGAAAATTGGAACACAGGGTTTTCAAGGGCTAATGTTGAAATATTGTCCATGCATGTATTTGAAAAATAAAAAGCTTTAATTAAAAAAAAAAAGACTAATTAGGCTAGACTAGTGAAGCTCTAAGATGGAAGGCATAGCAACAGAAAGCATAGAGAGGGAAAATACAGGTAGGCAGGTAGGCAGCCTTAGGACATCAGGTAGAAACCTGAGACATTCTTTAAATATAAAATAGCCAATTTAATTCTCCCAACTCCCTTCCCCACTCCCATTATGACATTGTAAGCTCTCCTGTCTTCTGCATTAGATTGTAGTCAAGTTCTGGAAAGAGACTTCAGAGTAATTGATCTTACACACACACACACACACACACACACACACACACACCCCACAGTCTACAAACCACTCAGACAACCTTCCCTGACATGAGTTACTCATGTCATAATGGTGAGAGTCATGGCATCACAATAGCCTGGCACAGGAGATTTGAGGCACATTTTAAATTTGTATTCAGATTCTCACATGTCCACCCACAGATTAATTTCTTTGAGACCCTGGGTCTGTGCTGCCATAAACTAAAATGTAGGATCATTCTCTTGCTATTAAACTTGGTAAGTGCACCTAGAGACTACCTTGATAGGCACATCTAATAAATATTAAAAAATGAATAAGTAAGTAAATGGGAGCTGCATGCACACCAGAAAATTAAAGAGGAAGAATTCAGATCAAATCAGAAAATTCTCAGCAGGCTTTTATTGATCAATGAATTAGCCTTCTGCAAGAATATAAAATGGTTAGGCAGAATGATCTAATCAGTCACTATTTCTGAATAAATAATTAGATATTTAGAAAGGCTAATTTATTGTCCTATTTGTTTATCAGACTCTAAGATTATTATCATACTCTTATTGAGACCAGACATTTTTTAAAATTGAAAACTGAGATGGCCTACATGAAATTCTGTTGTCTCGCCTCAAGAGATAATATCAAAGTCCTTACCAGACAAGCTACATTTGGCCTCTTCTTGTCTGGATTTATCACAGGAATCAGCTTAAGCAATTTTTCTCAAAGGGTTTCATCTCTGTGATGCAGATTTTCCTAATTTCACAAAATGTGTGTATGTGTACATCTCTGTATGTCTGTATCTGTGTATGTAAAATATACAGAAAACAGGCATTTTTAGACATGTCAGGAAAATACAAAATGGAGTGCTTTAATTATTATGAATATGTAGTTGACTGAAAGTTACCTGTTTTTTTAATCATACCTCTGACTTCATCATTGAATAGAACTCATAAGATTGTAAGCTCCTAGAGAGCAAAAACTATTTTTGTATCTTCAGTGAGCACACTGTGCTTGACACATAATTGATGCTTAATGGATATAGACTGATTGGTAAAACAAAACAAAACAAAACAAAACAAAAAAAAAAAAAAAAACAAAACAAAACAAAAAAAAAAAACCTCCCTCTATCAGTGCAGATTGCCATCAATCCTCTAAATTTACAGTTTTAGATGTTACCTGAGACACTGAGAAGCTTATACAATACATTTGCCCTGGGTCATATAATCAGTAGATCCCAGAAGTAGGACTTAAATGCAGATATATATCTATATCAGTACATTCATTAGATTCATTCTTCTCTCCCTTTCTCCTTCTCCCTCTGTATATATGTGTATGTATATTGGAATTTTATAACCAGTTATCTATCCACTATGTTACTAACAAACATAGGAACAATAAAAAAAATATATATTGAATTAGAAATTCAATTCAACAAATATTTGCCAACTCTACCATACTACAGTACATGAAAAATAATGCACAGTGGAAGAACCTATCTTTATATTGGTGAAGTTTATAACCCATGAAACAGGGATTCTTGATCTGGGATTCATGGACTCCCAGGAGGTTTATAGTTTGATTTCAGAGCTGGAGAGGAGACATCTGGATTGATAAAGTTTAACCAGCTCATGTCATATGAGGATCAGTTGAAAAAACTGAAGAATCTTTAACTTGGAGATCAGAAGACTAAGAGAGTAGAATGAAGTGAGAGAGCTTGCTTGCTTCAAGTATTTGGGAATCTGTCATATAAAGAACAACTCTACTTTTACCAATTACTAGTTTTGTGACCATTAACAACTTAGGCTTTCAGGACCAATTTTCTCATTTGGAAATGGGGACAATAATATCTATAATGCCTATTTCATAAGGTTGTTGTAAGATTCAAATGTAAAATAATTTTCAAGCCTTAAGGTGCTACATTAATATCATTTTTTGTCCTGCATTAATTAATTCTTCACTGATAGGACAACCCATTTCTATGTGGGATAATGTTGTTGTTTTTTTTTTTTTTTTGAAGGGGTGTGGTCAGTTTGTTTTTTAGAACTGAAAATTACCATCATTAAATCAGGGGTCCCTGGAGAGATTGCAATAGACTATCTATTCTATTCCCCTGATTCTACGCAGTACTACACCTAAATATGAAATCCTTCTGGGAGCATTGAGCCATTTTTGGTGAATGTAGTTCTGAGAATTCCTGTTAGTTCAAATTGGAATTTTAATGACACCCAAGGGATATGAACTTAAATGATCCAAAGCTTTAAAAAAAGTTTTTCATGAACTTCTATGGATTGCCCCTCTTCCCACAAATGAGTAAACTGGGAATGGTGAATAAATAGTAACTTCTGTGGGAGATGGTCAGTAGGCGTTGGTAATGGTAAACATATGTTCTGAGATGGCCAATCATGACATCAAGGTCCATCTTTAAAAGATGATGTTCTCTCTACTTTCTGTGAACAGTAAATAAAATATATATCAAAATTTTGCTCAAGATATTTTTCCAGTTTTACAGCTAACTGCATTTGTCCAAACATTCTAGAGAACATTCTAGAGTCAGGCAATAGTATTAAACCAGGGATCAACCATATAGAAGTTAGAATTTCATTGAAATAGCTCTTCTATAAAATCTGGATTTTTATTAAGGAAAAGAAATCTGAATTTTTTAATTACTAAATTCAGAATATTTTCCAAACAAATTTGAAAATCAAAAGGAAATACAATAGCAAAGCACAGCATTTAATTGTTATCCAGATAGAAACAGCTTTTGGAAACTGATGCAGTGAAAAGTTGAAGAGATTATACAAAATCTCATCATTCTATGAACAAACAATTAAAAACCCCATTGATAATAATGAACACTCCTATCCCTTAATATACTGTGGTAATAGCTTACACTATTAGAGTATGCACTATGAGTTCTATATACTCTGGTGCTGAGGACTCAAGGACTTTGGAGTGCTTTGGCAGTTCTTTGATCCCTATGATGGATGTATAGACTTTGTCAAACAGTTGGATGTTGAATCAATAATAGTCATCTTTATTGAATAAATACTTTAAAGAGAGAAAACACATATACTCTCATTCTCTTCTTTCTGTCTCCTGACCATATGGCTTGAAATTTTTTGAGACTTTCTGTAAGGAAAGAAATTACCATTCCTGGGTAGTTACTATAGTTCACATATAACACAGACCAAAGTGCTGTCTAGATGATCCTGCACCCAGACTTTGAGTTCTTGGTCACCTCTTCTGCTGTGTGCTTCTTCCCTAAGTGTAGGTGGCCAGTAGTGATACCAAGATGTCCCCTTTTAATACTGGCAGTAACTTCATGAATTTAAAGGTTTGAAATTTTTTAGCTATCTCAGTTGGAGTTGACTAGCAACAGAAAGATTCTTCTACAGTTACACACTTCTTCAAGAATACTCCTACCACAACAAGGGGAAATCCCAAGTTATAGCCCAACTGGCCAAAAGATGCAGAGCTTGAGGGAATGCCTCAAAAAGTACAGAGTTAAGGTAAAGGTCAATCACCTCGTTAATAGTTCCAATAGGTGTGCCATGTTTTCATGTTTTATGTATCATGTATCAACCTCATGCATAAACATATTTGAAGTTTTAAGTCACTATATTCCATCTTAAGCCTTTATCAAGGCATATTTGTGAGTCTTTTATATTTTAACCCTTTCTTTTTATGGAAGTGGAAAAAATAGTAGTTACATCACACCTGCTTTCTCCATTGAATGCCTTTTATAATTCATTTTATTTATTTATTTATTTATTTATTTATTTATTTTTTTTGGTGAGGCAGTTGGGTTTAAGTGATTTGGCCAGGGTCACACACCTATTAAGTGTTAAGTGTCTGAGAGTGTATTTGAACTGAGGTTCTCCAAACTCTAGGGCCTGTGCTCTATCCACTGTGCCATCCAGCTGCCTCTTCTGGTTTCATTTTGAAAAGTTTTTAGACAGGACCCAAATTTAAGCTTTAGGTAATTTTCTCAAAGGCTCCAGGGAAGAGAGAAAAAAAAAAATCCAGAGCCAATAAGTGCCCAACACCTTTCTTTCAAGATCAAACTTTTCCAGAACTGAACTTAGTTCACATGAGCATAGAACTGAAGCCTTTTAGTATAAAAGTCCACAGTCTCTAACTAGCATCCTCAACCATTTTGTTGTCTTAATTAGGATTTTTTTTGTTTTTACCAATTTTAAGATGGAGTTGGGAAGAAATAAGGAATGAGAAAGAATAATGCTTTCTACAAGGAAAATTTAAGGCAAGAAATTGTTAAATAGAATTTCATCTAAAAGGGATCGCGATCCACCTCCAGAGAAAGAACTAGTGTTTGAATGCAGATCAAAGGACACTTTTTATTATATTTTCCTTCATGGTTTTTTAGTCCTTTTTTTTGCAATATGACTAATATGGAAATATGTCTTACATGACTGCATATGTATAACCTATATCAAATTGCTTGCCTTCTCAATGAAGTGGGAGGGAGAGGAAGAGAATCTGAAGCTCTGATTTTTAAAAAGAATGTTTAAATTTTTCCATATAACTGGAAAAAAATAAAATGAAATTCTCCTCTCACTTTAAAAAAAGGATTAGAGGTGAGAGAATTGTATATCAGTGAATGTAAATTCAATATGAACAATACACACATATACATATGCATATCTCATATATGTGTGTATGTGTGTGTAGATAGCATTGTTGTTTCATTAAGTAAGACATTGAGGGAAGTAATATTTCTGTTATGCGCTTTGCCCTATTGAGACCACATTTAGGGATTTTATGTTCAGTGCTGAACATCACATTTTAGAAAAGATGATAAGCTGACTTATGAGTACATGTACTCAAATCTATATTCTTTCCAAATGGCCTGGCTAGCTTTGTAACCCAGGGCAAGTGACTTAACTTCTATTTCTCTCAGTTTCCTCATCTGTAAAATAATCAGAATGATAGCATTTACCTCCCATGATCAAATGAAATAATAAAATACTTAGAACAGTACCTGACATTTAGTGATACATAAATATAGTTATCATCCCTATCATCATCATCATCATCATTTTCTAGGAGAAGCCAACAACCAATTAGATGGAAAACTTCAAGATCCTGGCATATGAGGAACTTGTATTAAAAAAAATATATATATATATATATATATATATATATATATACACACACATAGGAATTTAGAATTGCCATGATTGCTCGATTATGTTTTGATAACACTTTGTGTTTTGTAAATCTTAAACAAATGTTTTGAAATTTTAAATTATATTCTTGTAAGGAATTATAAAAATTTGCTAGTTACTAAATATTTCACCAGTTCAGCCACTTCTTAATCAGTCCAGGGTACACTGTCACTCAAATATACATTCTTCCCAAATGGCCTGCCATAAATTATTCTTGGTCTCAAGAAAATCCTATTCTAGGTCTCTGGCTAGCAAAATCCCTAGAATCTCTCTGAGATCTATTGCCTTGCAAATTTGGAAATGGACATATCTCATCATTTCCAAGGCAGGAGGCTGAGATCATCTCTGTGGTAGGTTAAAATGTAGATTCTTCAGCTTGGCATTTAAAACCTTCTACGTCTGGCTCCAGCCTACCTTTCCAGACTTATTTCACATCATTCCCTTTCACACATTCTACATTCCAATCTAACTGGCCTATTTGCAGCTCCCTGAATTCCATATTTCATTCTTTCCTCCCTTCCCCCTTCTGCCATCAATGCCTTGAAACAGGCTGTCCCTGAGGCACCCTATGATGTATTCCTTCCTCAACTCTGCCTTTTAAAATCCTTAGCTTCCTTATAGATTCAATTCAATTGCCACATCAAATGAGAAACATTTTTTTTGATCCCCTTAGTTCTTAAGGGAATCTCCTTATTTCTCAAATTGGCATTTTTATCAAATTAAACATTGTTTCTTCTCCTCCATCACCATCACCACACATGTAACTACACTATAAGATCCCAAGACAAATTCATAATTTGTCAGTGTGCCAGGAAACTTTTAAAGACTAAGTTAGGATAACAGCCAACTATATTGGCAAAGGAATTTTCCTCAATAGAAATTCCCTGTATCCATAAAAATCACACTCAGAAAAAAATAATCTCTTCTGTAAAATATAAGTTTTCTGAGGGCGAGGACTACCTTCATTTTGTCATTATAGTCATAATCCCTAGAACATAATAGACACTTGAAGAGGGAGAAAGCCTGTAGAGTTAAAACCACAATGAAAAGGAAAAGTCCTTTTTGAGAAAGGAAATTCAGTTTAAATACTTGAGTCTATAATTTAGGGAAAAACTGTTAGTCCTTGTTACTGATAAGCAATCCAAGTCCTATGCCATACTAATTCTATATTATCTAGATGAGAAGCATCTAGAGAAAAATATACTATCTAACTTTATTTTAATAACACCTAATGCCATAGAATCTTAGTACCAGATCCTATAATCAACATACTTAATCATAATACTGAGACCTGAAAGTGATAGCAATCTGCTCTGTTAGAAAGAGTTCCACCTATATGTACAAACTTAAAGTATTGAAGTTATCATAGTCACGGATTTAGAATTGGAAGAGAACTCAAAGGTCATTTAATCAAAGTCCCTTTTTCTATATCTGAGGAAACTGAGACCTAAAGACAGACATGATTTGCCCAAGCTCACAGGGCTGGTAAGTGGCAGAGCTGAGATTTGAACCCTTGCTTGGAGTCAAGCAACTCCAAATCTAGTATGTCATTCACTAAACCATCATAGAGCTATTGAAGTACTAAAATACCAAATAAAATTAATTAAATTAATGACGATGGCTAAATTTAGACATTATTATGTGTCAGCTATTGAACTAAGTACATTACAATTATTATTTCATTTTACCTCAGGAAATAAAAGCTATTATCACCATTTTACAGATGACAAAACTGAGGGAAACAGATATTAAGTCATTTGCCCTGAGTCTCAAACTAATTAATTAATAAAAAATTTTAAAATAATAATAATGGAAAAAAAGTTTTTATCCTAGTGATGCAAATCTTTCCTTTCTTTTCTAGAACTAGACACTTTCAGAACCTTCTCCTTAATAAATCATAAAAAGTAGCGAGTGCTCTCCATTAACCTTGGGTCACTGTAGGAAAACTTTCATTCTAGAAATTCAAATTGTTTTAAAATAGGTCAGTTATCATAGCAATACAATTAGACCTTAAATGTTCTAATTTATTACCACAATGCCTTAGTGAAGTATTTTTGATCAGGGATTCTTAACCTTTTTTGGATTATGGACAACTTTGGAAGTCCATAGAAGCCTATGCACCCCTTTCTAGAATAATGTTTTTAAATTAATCAAATAAAATACATTACAATTAATTATGATTAGATGAATGCTTAAAGATCAAATAATGCTATTAAGCACCTCTTAGATACCAAGCATTTGGTAAGATAAATAGACAAAAGTGATATGGCTCCTGCTCTCAAGCATTTTATATTCTAAAAGGGAGACTTTCTCCAGAAAGAAACAAATTGACTTTCTCAGTTGACCAAATAGAAACTATAAAAAGAGCAAAGCAAAGTAAGCAAATTAAATAGAAAGGAGTATTTTGCAAATACTATCTCATTTCACCCTCACAACAACCCTGGAACATACATGCTATTATTATCTTCATTTTACAAATAAGGAAATAGAGGAAGGCTTTAACTTATTTGCCCAGGATCACAAAGCTACTAAGTGTCTGAGACTGGATTTTAATTTAGAGTTGCCTGACTCCATGACGAGCATTCTAAAAATGCAATTTAAGTCTATATACCTGGAAACCTAACTACCATTTCCACATTTTAAAATTCTATTAATTTATTGCTTTTAAATCTAAGTCCTTTAAATGGACTTTCTAATATGTAAAGTTTAAATTTTTATTAGAAACTTTTCTGAAAATTGTATACCTGTTATATATGTGCTCAATATTCATAAAACTATTCTACCTGAAAGATGGGCAAAAAAATCAATAACATTGCTCTAATAGTTGAGTAACTCACAAGAAAATCTGCCATACATTGACCCACACTTAACACCGTACACCAAGATAAGGTCAAAATGGGCTCATGACCTAGGCATAAAGATTATAAATAAATTGGAAGAGCATAGGCTAGTTTACCTCGCAGACCTGTGGAAGAGGGAAGAATTTATGACCAAAGAAGAACTAGAGATCACTATTGACCACAACATAGAAAATTTTGATTATATCAAATTGAAAAGTTTTTGTACAAACAAAACAAATGCAGACAAGATTAGAAGGGAAACAATAAACTGGGAAAACATTTTTACAATCAAAGGTTCTGATAAAGGCCTCATTTCCAAAATATATAGAGAATTAACTCTAATCTATAAGAAATCAAACCATTCTCCAATTGATAAATGGTCAAAGGATATGAACAGACAATTCTCAAAGAAATTGAAACTATTTGTAGACATATGAAAACATGCTCCAAATCATTATTAATCAGAGAAATGCAAATTAAGACAACTCTGAGATACCACTACACACCTGTCAGATAGGCTAGAATGACAGGGAAAGATAATGGGGAATGTTGGAGGGGATGTGGGAAAACAGGGACACTGATACATTGTTGGTGGAATTGTGAACACATCCAGCCATTCTGGAGAGCAATTTGGAACTATGCTCAAAAAATTATCAAACTGTGCATACCCTTTGATCCAGCAGTGTTTCTACTGGGCTTATACCCCAAAGAGATTCTAAAGAAAGGAAAGGGACCTGTATGTGCCAAAATGTTTGTGGCAGCCCTGTTTGTAGTGGCTAGAAGCTGGAAAATGAAAGGATGTCCATCAATTGGAGAATGGTTGAGTAAATTGTGGTATATGAATGTTATGGAATATTGTTCTGTAAGGAATGACCAGCAGGATGAATACAGAGAGGACTGGCAAGACTTAACATGAACTGATGCTAAGTGAAATGAGCAGAACCAGGAGATCATTATATACTGTTTGAGGATGTATTCTGATGGGAGTGGATCTCTTCGATAAAGAGAGCTTTAAATGATCAAAGATGGACAGAAGCAGCTACACCCAGAGAAAGAACACTGGGAAATGAATATAAACTGCTTGCATTTTTGTTTTTCTTCCCGGGTTATTTATACCTTCTGAATTCAATTCTCCCTGTGCAACAAGAAAACTGTTCTGTTCTGCACACATATATTGTATCTAGGATATACTGTAACCCATTCAACATGTAAAGAACTGCTTGCCATCTGGGAGAAGAGGTGGAGGGAGGGAGGGGAAAAATCGCAACAGAAGTGAACGCAAGGGATAATGCTGTAAAATTACCCTGGCATGCGTTTTATCAATAAAAAGTTATTAAAAAAAAAAAGAAAAGAAAAGAAAATCTGCCATATACAATAGTATCTACCATATAAAACTTTAAATGTCTGGGATGGGATTTGAGCTCAGATCTTCCTGACTCCGTGTCTAATGCTCTGTCCATTGTGGCAACATGTTGCCATTTATTATCTAACTTTGTTTTTGTTCAGAAGTCTTTGACTCTAATGTGATACAAAATACCAGTGCTATCCATGAGGTTTTCTTGGGAAATATACTGGAGTGGTTTCTCATTTCCTTTTCCAGTCAATCCTTTTGTCAAGTATCAAAGCTTAAATGACTTGTCCAGAATAATACATTTAGAACATGTCTGAAGCTGAATTTCAATTCAGGTTCCTAGTCCACCATTTTGCTCACTGAGCCACCAGCTGCCTCAAAATAATTTTCAAAGCAAGCCTATTCCCCCAAATTCCCATTCAAAAATCCATTTAATATGTCATCTTTGGATAGAGAATATATCAGGTATTAAACTGATTAGTGTACCTTGATCTTAGACAAAAGGCCAAGAACCATTGTACAAGGTTTAGTTCAAATGAACTGGCTAAACAATGTTCTCCTATGTTATATCTGATTTAAAGAAGTTGCTAAAGGAGGTAAATTTTTTTTAATGATATGTAAGTCTATGTATTTGGTAACCTAACTATTATTTCCATATTAAAACAGTCTATGAATTTCTTGTTTTAAAATCTAAGGCAAGTTCTTTAACATATCTTTGATATGTAGAGTTCAAATTTTGGTTAAAAATTTTTCTGAAAACTGTATACCTCCTGTGTATGTGTTCAATATTCATAAAACTATCCCAGTCTAAAAAGTGGGTGTAAGAATAAATAATATTGCTTCAAGAGCTGGATAAGCCCAGAAAAATCTGCTTTGCACAAACACATTTGCCACAAATAACCGTTCTCTCTGTATGATTGCAGTAGAAGAGGCATTCTCAGTGAATATGAGGTTAAGGTTTGTTTTCTTTAGCATCATGACTGTATTATCCATGGATACCTTTTCTTTCAATGGCCTTAAATAGGAAACAGTTGAAAGACTAGGTGAAAAATAAACTTACATAGGCAATGTTTAAAAAGCTGTTTCTAGTAAATGGTCAAACTTGCTAGGCTCTTAGATCTTCATTTATTTGCTCCATCTGGAAGTGCAGGGTTTTGTGCTGCCATAAAGTAATTCTCCTTTTCCATCAATAATCTTTCATTTCAAGCATGGCCAGTTTGCATTATGAATATGAGGACTAAGACCCATCCCTTTGGATAACTAGCAGTGTCAGCCAGGGTGGAGTAGAGCTGCCTCCATAATCAAAAGAAATATTTCAGGGAGCCGCTTGTTTTGAAACAAAGAGTTCCCTCCCAGCACACCTCTATATTTTTGCTTCTTAATCTTTAGCATGTCTATTTAGCATTTAAGTGCTATGAGTAGCAGTCTCATTCTCTTAACCTTTGGACATTGATAGCTCCCAGTCACTCAGATATCTCATCTTTATCTTGCCTTCTGATTATGCTTCTTCTCAGTCCTTCCTGAGCACTGCCTCATTTATTCTTGGCAAAATTATTCTCTCTCATCTCTACACAAGAAATTTCCCTCCTCCTGGTGGTACGGTGAATAGAGACCCAAACTTAGAGTTAGGAAGATGAGTTTAACTCTTGACTCAGGGACAAGACAAATTCTGAAGCCTTAGTTCCTATATCCATAAAATGGAGACAATAATAGTGTTTACTCAATAAAGTTTTGTGGGGATCAAATATAACATGTGTAAAATATTTTATAAATTGTTAAATGATATGTTTTTATTGCTCAGTTGTTTTCACTCATGCCTAATTCTTCATGGCCCCTTTTGGAGTTTTCCTGGAAAAGCTACAGGACTATGTTTCCATTTCCTTCTCTACCTCATTTTGAGGAAACTGAGTCAAATCTTTAAATGCCAAGCTAACACATGTCTAAGGCAGATTTAAACCCAGGGAGATGAATCTTCCTGACTCTGGGTCCTGTGCTTTATCCACTGTGTCACTTAGCTGTCAAAACAATACCTAAACATTAGTTATTAATTACTGGCATTTGTTTTGCCTCAGAGAGCGCATGGCATTGCTAAAGCTTTTTTGTTTTGCTTTGTTTTCTTGAGGGTTTTTTTTTTTTTTGAGGAAGGGTAGGGATTGGTGTTACATTTGTACATTTTCTTAAATAGTAAGACTTTTGTAATCAAAATAGAGTTGCCTTGTACTTAAGTCAATTAGGAATCATATTTTATCTTGGGTGAGATCCCAAAACATTGATGATGTCATCCATACACTTTTAAAAGAATTCTTTCTTATCCTTGATTGGTATAAAATTTGCCACTGTATTTTAAAAAGGATAAGCATATCTTCTGCCAGAGAAATAATTTCTTATAAGAGAATTTTCTTAATCTAAAGTAAGCATTCTTAACCTGAGATCCACAAACTTGAGTTTTCAAAAAATATTTTGATTCATGTATTTCAATATAATTGGTTTCTTTTATAATACTTTGTATTTGGTTTTACACATTTTAAAAACATTGTTCTTTTCTTTCTTTTTTTATTAAAGCTTTTTATTTTCAAAATATATCATGGATAATTTTTCAATATTGACCCTTGCAAAATTTTGTGTTCCAAATTTCTCCCCTTCTCCCCATCCCCTCCCCTAGATGGCAAGTAATCCTATATACATATATATAGATGGTTCTCTTCATCACAAGATCACTGGAACTGGCCTCAAATATCTCATTGAAAATTCCATCAGAATTGATCATCGTATAATCTTGTTGTCACCATGTACAATGATCTTCTGGTCATTTCACTTAGCATCAGTTCATGTAAGTCTCTCCAGGCCTCTCTGAAATCCTGCTGATCTAAAAACATTGTTCTGAGAAAGGATCTATAAAGTTCATCAAACTGCCAAAGAGGTCCACCATACAAAAAAGTTTAACAGACCACAGTCTGTGATAAAATATAGAACAATGTTCCAAAGTATGTCATGTTGATTTCAGTAGTTGAAAGAAGGTACAAAAAAGATGTAAAGAAATTTCTGACCATTCTTTCTAGTCCTTCATCGTGCATTTATATGCACACATACACATCATCATCATTCATCACCATGCATTTTTTGTACACATACAAACATACACACACACACACACACACACACACACACACACACACATACACACACATACACACACACACCCATCCATCCCCTTTTTGGTTAGACTTAGTTAGAAATGTCACTAAAAATATCATGACAGTGGTTACTTTGGATATATTCCTTACTTCTTAGATGATTTAGAAAAATACAAATAGTGTTAACAGCTACATTGCCCTACATTATTATCATATGCTGTCTTTTCTATTTATCATCTATATGACTTTGGATGAGTTGCCCACTTACTCAACAATGTTAGTAAATTCCTATTTTATGCTAAACTCTACGCTAGGGACTCAGGGTAAAATTATAAAAGTGTGATAATCCCAGTCCTCAAAAAACTTGTGTTCTGTTGTGGAAGGTAGGAGCAGGGAAGGGATGTCAGGAAGAGGAATGTCTCTCTAAGCTCTCTTTTCAGCTCTAAATCCATGATTCTATAAACATTTTATTACACTTTTTGATTTCTGAGTTCTTCTTTTCCCTTAGTTCATTTATCATCCTTCATCATTGTTACTTTCTTTGTTTCAAGGAAGAATCTGTAATGACTATGATTACTTATACAAATTGTGATCTTAAAACAAAGGCTAGGGGTCTGGGGATTTGGTTGGTAAAAACAATTATATTTTTATTTCAGTATAATTGGCTTCCTTTGTAATTCTATGTATTTTATTACAGTATTCCAAACTATGTGGAATGGAGCATCTTTATAAAGAAGAAGGGGAAAAAAAGCTTAGAAATAATCATTTGTTAAGGATATGCTGTGTGCCAGGCATTGTATTAAGTGTTTTGCAAAAGTTATTTCTTTTGATCCTCTCAATAACCCTGGGAGATAGATACAGCAATATCTCCAGGGAAACTGAGGAGGGCAGAGGTTAAATGGCTTATCTAGTGTCACATTGAATCTGAGGCCAGATGTGTATTCAAGTCTTCCTGATGCTGCCTGAGCTACCATTTTTATCTACTGCACCACTTTTTCACTATCTTTGAATTAGAATACTTTTGGACTGTCTTTTCTCCAATATTAAACCAGAAAAGGAACCATGATCAGCAAGGACTAAAAAGATGAGATAAATAAAATTCTTGGATTAATGATATCACTGATTTCATACTGTAGGAAACTGCTGTGCCTTTTAAAATATCTACTATATTAAGCTATGTAGAATTATTTTTTAATAAATTTTTATTAATAGAACTCATGCCAGGGTAATTTTTTACAGCATTATCCCTTGCATTCACTTCTGTTCCGATTTTTCCCCTCCCTTCCTCCACCCCCTCCCCCAGATGGCAAGCAGTCCTTTACATGTTGAATAGGTTACAGTATATCCTGGATACAATATATGTGTGCAGAACCGAATAGTTTTCTTGTTGCACAGGGAGAATTGAATTCAGAAGGTATAAATAATCCGGGAAGAAAAACAAAAATCGAAGCAGTTTATATTCATCTCCCAGTGTTCTTTCTTTGGGTGTAGCTGCTTCTGCCCATCTTTGATCAATTGAAACTGAATTAGCTCTCTTTATCGAAGAGATCCACTTCCATCAGAATACATCCTCAAACAGTATCATTGTTGAGGTATGTAATGATCTCCTGGTTCTGCTCATTTCACTTAGCATCAGTTCATGTAAGTCTCACCAATCCTCTCTGTATTCATCCTGCTAGTCATTCCTTACAGAACAATAATATTCCATGATGTTCATATACCACAATTTACTCAACCATTCTCCAATTGATGGGCATCCATTCATTTTCCAGCTTCTAGCCACTTATGTAGAATTATTTTGGATAGATGTGACTCTTTCTCTGTTTAACCCTCAATACAAAAGAATTTATACATTATTAATTAGACTTTAGCTATGATGCAAAATACTTTATAAATGTCCACTCTATGCTCAATCCCCTAATTATATGCTTAAAGAATTTATGTAGAATAAGCAAAACAATGAATGTTGTACATATTATGTTAGCTGCTAAGTGAATGGACTATAAAATAATAATATTGCTTTAATACTGGGGTTGTGGATTCTCATTGATTTATAGTAAATGTATTTAAAAGTTTTTTGGGGGGGGTTTGGTATGAGGGGATTATTTTTTGTTATTGTTGTTTTGTTTTGGGGTTTTAGGTATGCACCATATTGGAAGTTTGTTGTAGCCTGTGGACCACTTCACAGAACCATGTTTTAAAATGCACAAAATAAAATTGTCATTAAGCATCTCTTTAGAACCTACTATATGTTAGGCACTGTACTAAAATACATAAGATAACAAAGGAAACCAGCTATATTGAAATGGCTTAAGGAATACCTGTTGATATTCTCTCTCTTTGAAATATCTGGCTTCAATTAAAGTGATTTTTATGGGCAAGTTCAAGAACTGAATTTCCTCACTTGAAAATTGATAAAACAAAGTCCCAACAGGTTAAGTCCTTTGCCCAAGGTCACAGTCACAAGAGGTAGGATTTTTAATGTAGGTCCTTCGGAGAAAAGGAGTATTCCCTATGCCATATGCACTGTCTCCTTGTGGATGATGATAGTGGTGGATTGTTTAGCTTTAAATGGGTTCAGCAAAACCCATTGCAGTTTTCCATCATGTTGCTTGGGGTCCACTATCAGGCATCACCATGCAAATATTCTTGTAGATTGAGCTCTGTTTTTTATGCTATGGTGGTTTCTGCCATACTTAGATTCTACTTATGTAATAATAACAAAACACAATTAGGTGATGCTATAGTGGATAGAGTGGATAGGACCTGGAGTCAGGAAGATTCCTCTTCTTGATTTCAAACCTACCCTCAGGTACCTAGTAGCCATGTGATGCTGGGCAAGTCACTTAACCCCATTTGCCTCAGTTCCCTCTTCTGTAAGATAGCTGGAGAAAGAAATGACACACTACTCCATTATCTTTGCCAAGAAAACCCCTAGTGGGGTCATAGAGAGTTGGATATAAATGAAAAACTAAACCACAACAAAAACAAAGAAATGATATTAGAGTGGTCGTAGTTAGGGTAAGGAATCAGGTATTCTCTGTCATTTTCCACTTCTTGTAAGTCTCAGTTCTGACCTAAAACTGAGTTGGGGAACTATCATAGAGGACAGAGAACAAGGAAGTTCTTAAGGAAGGATGAAGTTAGTATCTCTCCTGCAGCTGCAGTTCTTATACCTATGTTTCACCAAGAAATTGCCTGTGAGATCCCCACTAAAATATTTAAGAGCAGAAATCTTGATGGACTAAGATCTTGCTTGATTAAAATTTCTACAAGTATATTCCAAAAGCTTTACCTTATAATATATTCTAAGTGACAGTTAGCTACTATCTTTATATCCAGCCTAATTAATTCAGATCAAGCTATCAAGACTGGCATACAAGTCCACTTTTTTTTTTAACACCCAGCTAACAAGAAGAATAAATTGTCCTTAGTACCTGGTGACATGTTCTATTCACATGTTCCTACTTGCTAAGATCTCAAAGCACCAGGAAAATCTAGTTTATTCTTGAGCTAGCCCTGGAAAGCAAGTGGATGATGTGATGTTAGCTCATAGGATGAAAGCAATTTTCCTAATGTCACAAAGAGAGCCAGGGGCAGACCTAGAAGGAAGGTTAATATTTTCTGAGTTTCAGGGCTAGATCTGTCCTCAGGGACATGGAGAGCCCAAGGCCATCCCTTGGGGTTAAATTATATGGTATGTCCCATCCTTTCACCCCACCCCCAGCATTTTTATTTAAAAGATATCTAGTTAAGATGATGATCAATGATAGTCCAGAAGGGGGAAAGGTGATTTTTTTTTTTAAGGCAAAGTATCAGTTAAAGAGATTGAAAGAGTAGAGAAGTGTCAGAAAAATTGTCTTGGGGAAAAATGAGAGAATTATATATGTGCATGGATATAAATATACATATGAGCATATACACACATCTATACATATATGCATGTACATATATAATGTATAGTAGTGTGTTGATAAATGTTTTAAAGATGGACTCTCCCCCCAAAAAATGTCTAAATGAAACATTTCAACTTTAATCTTCATTATTAATATTTTCTCCATCACTTTCCAATGTTTAAACAATCAACACAACACAAATCAACCTCTGATATGTAACATTTGCCACTTTCTGAGATGTAAAGATTCATACTGAAAATGTAACAATTGGCTTTGGTTTGCCAGTATCCTTTCTAAACATTCACTGGTAGATCCAACTGTCACAACCTTCTAGTTCCATAGCAGCCCTAAAATATCCCAAAACACAATGGGGACAAATAGAATCACTGGATTATAAATTTAGAGTTTAATAGATTATATATCATAAGACTTTTAAAGTCAGATAAATGGATTAGTTGATAGAGCACTGGATTTAGTGTCAGGGAAACCTGAATTCAAATCTAGCCTCAGACACTTACGAGCTGTGTGATACTGGGCAAGTCAATTAACTTCTGTTTGTCTCTACCTTCTCATCTGTACAATGAGAATTATTATAATAGGACCTCCCTCTCATAGCTGTTGTGAGAATCAAATGTACTTAATACAGTTTCTGGCACATAGAAGGCATTACATAAATGCTGACTTGGATGATGATGATGATGATGATGATGATGATGACAGTTCTATTGCATTCTTTGACTTCATGGGAATTCCTAAAACCTGAGATCTGGTATCTTGATCTTTTTAGATCTGTTGCTATGTTTTATTAGTCTTCAAGAGAAATGGCCAAGAAATATCCCTATAAGGAAGGAGAGAGAGCTGGCTAACAATAATAACTCACATTTACAAAGCATTTTAAGAATTGTAATTAATCCACAAACATTTATTAAGCATTTGCTTTGTACCAAACACTAGAGATTCAAAGAAATATATGACAATCCCTGCCCTCCAGAACAATAGCCTTGTGAAGTAGAAAGTAGTAAGTATTTCTATCTGAGTTTTACAGACGAGCAAAGTGACAGAGAGGCTATGTGTCTTAGGGTCATGGAACAATACATTTTATAGTTGGAAGGAAACAGAAGATATCTAAGCCAACTCACTTATTTTACAAATAATGAAACTAAATTAGCCCAGAGAGCCTTATGACTTATCCAACATCATACATTCAAGGGATGTGATCCTAGATCTTCTGATTGCAAAGTCATTTTCTATTCACTATCTTTGTGGTGTCAAATAGAAACAGGCATCACTAAATCACACATAAAGATTCCTGAAGACTACCTATTGACTTAGAAAAAACATATATTCATCCTTTCTCTTTCTCTCTCTCTCTCTCTCCCTCTCTTTTTCCCTCTTTTCTTTCTTTTTTTCTTTTCTTTTTTCTCTATTCTTCTTTTTTTCCTCCTCCTCTTCCTCTTTCTTCTTTTCCTCCTCCTCCTCCTTCTCCTCTTTTTCCTTCTCTTCTTTCTCCATTCTCTCTGTGTGTCTGTCTCTCTCTGTTTCTCACCACATACACATACAAACATACATAAATATATACACACATAAACATACATATATAAAATAAACATTTTATATCTATCTACTTATATATTTATGGAGTGTTCAGGTCTACGGTGTTTGACACCCTCTGCGCTACAACATGTGGCAAAGTTTTTTTTTTTTAAAAAAAGAGAAGCTAGAATTCAAACCCAGTCTCCTGAAGGTAGGTTCAGGTAATTTTCCACTAAACCTTACTACCTCTCCTATTTGTTCTATTCTCTCTCCTGGAGCAAAGGTAACCTCATATCCAAGTCTGCCACCAAGTTAACATGTGTCCTTGAGTTAGTTATCCCTTCTAGATGTCTCCATTTCCTCATATATAAAATAAGAGGGTTGGAAACTATGGTACCTTAATCTAATACTATATTAATGTGTCCCCAAAATGAATATAAAGAATTAAAAGAAACATAGAAAAACAAATGAATTGATAATGAAATAAGAACTAGAAAAACAACATATATAATATCACTAACAGTGTAAATGAAAAGAACAATAACACAAAATCAAAATGGACAGAATATTATATATAATGATCTATATTGGCCCGGGGAAAGTTATAAAAAACAGGCCTACTTCCAGATTTTGGAGAGGAGGGAAACTGTACGTATAGGGTATTGCATGTATTATATGACAGGGCTGGTATTTTTATTAGTTTTACTAAATTGCTTTTTTGTCTCTCTTTCTTATATAATCTCTATTCCAAATGATTGCTTAATGAGCAGAGAAATAAAGAAGAATATATTCAGAAATAAAGGTAATATGAAAACAAAATGTATAACAAAAATTCTTTAAAAATCAGAGGATAGGCTTTGATATTATTTAAGACTGTTTCCAGTTCTAAAATTCTGATTCTGTTAATATCTTACTGTATAGTAATAGAAGAGTTATATTGAATGTGTTTAATTAATTAAGTAATTTGCTTGTTTTGACTGGGACAGTTGTTTCTCATCTTTTCTTAAGAGAATTGTTTGGTCTTCAGACAACACTTCAAATAACATGTGCCCATGGTTTTACTTATAGAAAGTCTTATAGGAAAATTTTCTTTGAGAGCCTTCAATATTGGATCCATATTCAAATCCATTAGTTCTCAGATAAAGAATGTTATCAGCCACGTCTAAATAAGAAAAATCAAATGCCAAATTGTTCCCTGTTTTTAAACTTTTGAGCACTTCTTGTTGTGATTCATTTAGACAATCAAATTCTATTAAATTCTATTAAGATTTATTAAGAATCCTCTATCTGCTTGTACTGGGATGGGGAGCAGACAGGCAAGAATGAATAGGAGCAGTCCCTACATTCAAATACTGATAATAATAATCATTCAATAATGATAATAATAGTTAATATTTATATAGATTGAAGTGCTTATACTTTCTGATAGCTAACAAAAAGGAGTATGGAATAGAAACAAAATGCTTGAGTTAAAAATATATATATACGGAACTAGGATCTAGCCTACATTACCTTTACCAAATGTTATTTTTTCCCAAGTAAGGCTTACAAAAGAAAAGGGACAATCATTGTTCAATAGCTACCCCATTTGGACAGAAGAAATTAGTGCTTTTTAGATTTTTATTGGTGTTTAGTCATTTCAGTCATGTGTGATTCTTTGTGACCCTATTTGGGTTCTTCTTAGATTAAATTAAACCACTAGAATGGTTTTTGCCATTTTCCTCTGTAGTTCATTTTATAGATGTGAAACTGAGGCAAACAGGGTTAAGTGACTTGTCCAAGCTCATGTAGCTACTAAGTGTCTGAGATTAAATTTAAACTCCTGGCATTCCTGACTCCTGGTTTGATGCTCTATTTACTGCAGCACCTAGAATCAGAGGAATAAAACTTTCTAAATATAGCATCTTTCGAGCTGAGCAATAGATGAGTCCTTCTGCCCCAACTTCTCTCTCTCTTACTTTTTGCCACCCAGTGAAAGAATTAGGGCTAGAAATAAGGATTGATATTCCACAGGTTAGAAGTGGATCCAGAGGTGGAGACAGGAACAGTTACAGTACGGCATAGCCATGGGATCTTTGAAAGTATAAATCTAAAGAAAGGAAGAGTACCCCTGACTAAAGAATTGTAAATTTAGAGCTAGGAGGGATTTTAGATTTTATTTCAAATTTTATAGTTGAGTAAAACTGAGGAAAGAAATTAAATGACTTGCTCAAGATCACATAAGAATAAGAGGCAGGATTTAAATCCAGATGTTCTGACTTTTAATTGCAGAGCTCATTCCACTATACCATGCTATTGCTTAAAAAGAATTATAAGAAAAGAAAGAATAAGGATTGACAGGTGCTGTTATCATGTAGGAAATAAGAACAGTCATAGCACTGAGCTTTGGATAGGAAATAAAAAGGTTACATTCCTTTTAGCACACAACCCCATTAAAAACATGAAGATTCAAACAGTTAGATAGCCCAGTGGATAGAGCTCCCATCCTAGATAGAGTCTCTTGACTCTTGGACCTAAGTTCAAATACAGCCTCAGACACTTACTAGGCAAGTCACATAACCCCAATTGCCTCATCTCCAAACCTCCTCCCTGAAAAAGAAATAATGGGGGGATGTAAGGAAACAAAAAGAATGAGATCAGAAGGATGATCCTTCCTCCTCTCTTAACTCTTAGCATTATCCTAGCCTCTATTTTCAGATGCTATGCCAAAATTCTTCCTTATGATTTTTAAAATCTTATCCCTGAATCCTGGGATTTTGGATTAACCTCAAAATCCATAATATGATTCTCAATCCCAGAGTCACTCCCAGCTGTGGAAAAGTAAACTGAAGAATTTCTCTGTATCTGATGGAAGAGTCAAAGGGAATGAAGAACTCTGAAAATAAAATAGACAAAAAATATTATTAATCCTATTTATTGTAAATTGTTAAATATATGAAGGAGATTTAGTACAAATTTTTGTAGAGTTAATCATTATCTCCATTTTCTCAGTGACCACATAATAAGGAAATATGAGATTTCTATTAATAAAAATTATTTTATGTATAATTTAGTTAATAACTTTATGTTTTATATAATAATTAATGTAATTATTATTAATAAAAACTAATATATATTAATAAAATGTTCAATTTTTTTCACTGATGGTTGATCCAAATACTTTGGTTTCAGATTTGTTTGCTTGGTTTGGTTATTGGCTAGCTTAAGAGAAATGGGACAAATGTTTAGCTAGGAAAATTTGTGGGTTCTTTTTCACATCTTGTTGTCAGAACTGGCCTTCTGAATCTGGTCACACCTGCCCAAACAGCAGCCCCGACAATGGAATTGTCCTTGAAACAAAATAACTTTCCAGGCTTTAGTATTCAATAAGGAAAGGGCAGTGACAGAAACCTATTGTTGCACATTTAATCAAACATCGAAATGTTATTGTAAGCCTTCGCTTTGACTTTCCATTTAAATACCAGTAGGGAAAGGAGGGGGGATGAATCTCACACCCCGGACACAGATCAACTTTTCTTGGGTCTGTGTACACATACTCACCACTCTGGAGAACTATACTTTAAAAAAAATAAAATAAAATGCCAGTACTTCTTCGGCTATCAGGTATTCTGGGAGAAATGTAAATTAGTGTCTGTCATAAAGTTCGGGGGAAGGGGGTAGATGAATTAAAATCATTAATGGGAAAGCATTATTCACAAAACGTAAGCCTTTTTTTCCCCAAAGTCGGAACTCAATCAATATAATACAATAAATCAAACATGAGTCTGTAGCCAGGAAGCGACTGGCTCCTGGTTCATTTGAAAGGAAACCGGGGACAGAGCAGCAAAACAGGCTTCTGCTTAGCACATTTTCCCCATTTTTCATTGAAAATGGATAAAATGTCTAACTTCAAGCTCTTACCAGAATGTGTTTCTATACAATTTCCTTAGAAATTTCTGTTTCATGTGCACCTCTATTTATTCTGATTGTGAATTAATTACTGCTGGTTCTTTGGGTTTTATTGTTCATTTCAGAAAAGGAGAAAAGGGTTCTTTCTTTTTTTTTTCTTTTTTTCCCTTTTTTTTCTTTCCTTTTTGTCATTTCACTAAAGAAGTTAGGGTTCTGTCTCCTTGTTAACATGATGTCTAGCCTTAGAATCACTAGGACATTCTGAAACTTTTTTTTTTTCTTTTCTGTAAAACCGGGTTAACACAGAAACACTTTTTTTTTTGTCATACCCAATTGTACTTCTGAGATCTTTAATAACATTTGTTCAGAACCTTTTGTTTTCCTGTTAACATTTTCATTTCAGTGGGTGCTGATAATTTTCTATTATCTCCCCCTTCTTTATGTTTTTCCATGTATTTCCTTTTCAGAGAGCTTAGCTGAATTAACTGAAGAATAAAACTATATAATATAGTCTTATTATAAGCAGAACAAAATGAAGATGATCTGATGAGATAAATCACTGGAGGTTAATAGCTTTTTTAAAATCAATCTTCCTTCAAAGGAAAAGGCTAAATGGCTTTAGTGGATGAAACGCTAGCCTCTCACCTCTAAGACCATAGTTCAAGTCTCAACTGCAGAGCCTTAAATGAAATGTTTACTGGGCAGAGATCAGTCTCTAGTGGACAGAAATCTGCACTGCATGAGCTCCCCCAGCCACCCCCTCTGCAGTTCGTTCCCGTGGTGGTATTGATGCGTTAAGCAGCTACAGACTGTCCTGTCCCCTTTGGAAACTGTCCAGATTGGAGTTAACATCACTGTCAGGAAATGGTGAGAGTGTTTTCAGATCAGCCGCCTCAAATAACATCAGTGATGGGGATTCACTGGAAGCTGCTGCTTCCCTTCTCTGACCTCTGAGCTGTCACCCAAATAACCTGACCTTAGCCTCCTAGAAAACCAAGTGACATCTTTTCCTATCAATTAATATCCCAGAACAAACAGAATTGGTCACTTGAATGTCTAGTATTATCAAGGCTTGATTTTTTTTTAACTTGAGGTGCTTCCTAACAATGGGAAAGGTAAACCTCTAAATCAAGTCATTCGAAGAAAATAGGAGATTGTTCCCCTTGCAAGTAAATAAATGAATATTTATTTCTGCAAATGCCTTGCGAGGTTCTCAGTATCTCAATCAGATATGAATCGGAGACTTTTCTTGCTTCTACTAATCTCAGCATCCACAGGCAATATAAAAGGATCCCTTATGTTCCCTTCTTAGGAATGTGTTTTTAAGTTCCTGTCTCTCCCAGAGTACACTGCATTTTGAGCAGCCAAAAGAGAGATGCAAACTGTTTACTGAACACACGCACGTGGCACAAATAGCTGTCATTTAAGGACAGTCAGCTCAATTTTATGAGCAGAGATGTGCTCGTTGAATAATCCTACTGTAGTGTCCAACTAAAACCAGCACTTTATTTCACTGTTTTATGGGGAGATATGTTTCCTCTGTGCTTTTTTATGTGGTGGGCAATAACCCTCTTGAAAGTGGAAGCCAGGCTTAATTTGGGAGTGCTGGGCCTGGGGATTCCAATTTGCATGCAGTGAAAAACACATGAAAAGTTTAAGAGTGGGATCATATGAAAACATAGATGGATCAGTGACATTTCCATATTCTTCCCAAATGATTTATTAATAATTTTTGTTTATGGCTAATTCAAACCACCTGCAAATCTCTTTGCTATGACTAAAGTGAGCTTTTTAAGTTCCCTCCATCTTTTCCACCCCCAGCTGATAAATGGCTCTATAATTTCAGAGGAAATATGTTAAAGGTCATGAGTTAACATCTCCTCTGATTCTTGTTCTTCCCAGATCTTCTTTTCCAAATGGGTAGAGGGGATAGCTGTGCAACATTCTTTCCTTGTCTTTATAAGTCCATTCAGAAACAAATTGAGGGTGTATGTGAGAGTGTGTGGGGTGTGGGGGTGGGTGTGGGGGTGGGTGTGTATACACAACAGAATCCACACACATTCTATATAGTCTATTACTAAAATTATACAATTGCCTTTTGAAAATTTCATACAAAAATCTTTCCTTAATAATCTATGAATATCACTGCCTGAATCAAGTATTATTATTCCTTTTTAAAATTAAACTATCCACAAAACATGCATTTACTTTCAGCTATACAAAATGCTAATAATGCTTTTAGAATGGTCTTTAAAAAGTCTAATTATATCATTTAAAAACTGAGAGACCAAAGGCCAAGCTAAATTCTCCTAACATAAATCAGACTTTTTTTATTTCAATGACTTTAAAAACCTCAAATGCAGTAATTTTAATAGCAATGAAAGAATGAATAAGTCATAACTCCGCCTGATCACATAACTGTCTATAACTGTTATTAAATGCTCCAAAATAAGTGAACTCATTATGTTTCTGCACTGCTTTTAGCTAATCTAAGATTCTGCTCACTTAATCATGCAGAAAAGGCTTCAGCACAGTTTTAGACCCTCAGCAAGGTCACTTCAATGCCTTTTTCCTGTTCTATGCTGATCATTTAAGAACAGCACTTTGACCTGAAACTGATGCTGTCTCATATAAGCTTGAATGTTTAACCCCCACAGAGCTGTATTTCAGATGTACATTTGCACAGCCCATTGTCATATTTTCTGCAAACTGAGCCAGGCTCTCTTTTCAACAAAGAAGGAAATGCCAATCAGAATTTGTAAATGCCATATACCCGATGAAACTACATTTTGCAAGATACCTGCAGGGAGAGAATTAATGATTTTTTAAAACATACCACCCCTCTATGAACTCTTTAATGAGCTCTAATTAGCTTTAAAGGTATGGTGATTAAATTCCTTTTTTTAAAACTATATGTTTCTGTCAGACAATATATAAATCCAATGGGTAGAATTTACCTAATAATATAATTGGTGTGAGCCTAACTCTAGACCATCACTGGGCACAGAGTTTTCCATATATAAATTCATAAGGAGAGTACAGAACTGGGAAGTTCATGGGGAAAAAAAGAACACATTATAGATTGTGGACAGATTCTGGGCTAGAAAGTACATGCGATTTAGAGTCCTTACCCAGGGAAATAAAAGCCGATTTAAGTGGAAATAATACTCACAGTATATGTGCTAAGCAAAGATACTAAAAATGTTTTGTTTTATTTTGTTCTGTTTTAAGAAACTGGGGAGTTCAGATTTCTAAATAGAAAAGGAATATGCATATGAAGAGGAGCTAAGTGGAGAATAGCCGACAGGGCAGATGACAAAAAGAAAATAGACAGGGGCAAGAAGCAAAATGGGAGCAAGATGGGGAGAATTAATCATTTTCACCTAGAGACATATGCCCAGGTAAAAATAAAAATGAAAAGAAAGCAAGCCGGGAAAGGACAAAGGGAAATTATTTAAAGAATGACTTTAAAGAATGATACACCACTGGAAAGAAACCATCATTGGATGCTGTTGAATCTCCCTAGAGATCACTAAAAGGAGAAACAAAAGTCTTTCTTTTTGCTGAGGTTAGCTGTAGACTTTCATGAAATAAAATAAGCAAGATAACCTCTCAGGAGATCTAGCTCCATAATTCCAGATTTCCCTCGAGAAAGAAGTCTATTTCGTTAGAATAGAAGCTTCCTGAAGACAAAGACTTTTTCACTTTTTTTATTTCTCCAGCTTTTAGCACAGTAACTGGTACTTAGTGATTAATAAGTGCTTATTGATTAATTTATTGATTCAGTTTAGTAATCTCACCAGGGAATTACCTAAGATTGCTATAAACAAATAAACAAAGAGAATTCTCTGGATCATACCACAGACTACAAATTGGGAACTGGTTTTTAATTATGAGTATACTATGAAACCCTTTAACAAACTTAAAAAAAAAAACAGTTCAATAACTTTTCTACATCTCTCCTGCTGTAGAGGAAGACTTCTATCACAAAAAAAAAAAAAAAAAAACACTAAGAAACAGCAAAGAATCATTTGTTAATTCAGTATCAAATTACTGACCACCAGATAATGATCAGCATGTTGCAAAGGGGAAAGGATTCATATCAATAAAAGGAGAATATTCTATGTTTTAAGTAAAACCATGGCTCCAAGAAGCATCACATATTGTTGATATTCAAGCAATAGGAGCCTCTGCTTTAAAAATTCTTTAAATTGTCATTAGGGTTAGGTTTCGTTGGTGTCAAGCCACCAATCCCAACTCTCTTGCCTGTTATTCCCAAAGACCACTATGTGACTGCCCAAACTGTATACATAACCTCCACTTTCCATTTCCACCTTGGCAGATATTCTGGATTCATCCACTATGACTACTGCTAAACTGTAGAAGGGAGATGTATTGACTAAAGCACCAGTTTTGCATCACACATTTGTTTAATGTCTTCTCTGAGGAAAGTACTATGGGAGATACAGTTATGTATCAAACATGACTAGTTCCCTATAGGAGCTTCTAATCTGATTAGGGGGGAAAACATATATGTAGAGAATTATTACAACAGGCAGTGGGGAGTGTCCTTTTTCTAGACCAGGGACTCTTAATCTGGAATTAATTGATAAAACTCCCTCTATCAATCCAGATTTACATCTTCCCTGCAATTTAATAGTCTTAGAAAGTTGCCTAGGGCACTTAGGAGTTCAGTAATTTATCCAGTCAGTTATGTCAGAGGTAAGACTTGAATCTGGGTCTTCCTGGTTCTAAGGCTAGATGTCTATCTATTATGCCATTCTTCCTTTTATATATGTGTATATATGAATATCTCTATGGGTGTGTGTGTGTGTGTATATATATATATGCATATATACACATATATATTTATACTCATGTTTATATAATGTGTATACATGTTTATATACATACATACATGAGAATACTCACTTATAACTGAAAGTTCATGGGAACTTATATTTAGAGATGAAAGAAACATTAGAAGCCATCAAGTTCAAGTCCCTCATTTTATAGACAAGGAAACGAGGTATAGAGAGGTTAAATGACTTGCTCAGAGTCACACAGCTCATAAATGACTAAGAGGTCTCTCTTACTCCAAGCACAGTCTCCTATCCACTACTCTGAGCTTCCTCTCAAGTCCCATGGGAAAGGTTGTAGAATAGAATGTTGTTAGGAGACTATTACTGTGATTATACTTAAATTTCTGTAGAAATTGGATCGACTCTACCCAAACTTGTTTATCTTCAATGTCTCTTCTCACTTTAAATAACTCCCTTCCTCCCTCGTGGAAGCATTTGCCTATATGTTATTCCCTTTAGTGGTCAAGGGAATTCCTCCATGGTCTGCCCTCATTGTCCAGACACTTCTTCAATCATTTCCTCACCCTTTCTTCTTGATCAAAACTTAGCTGTTCTGTGTTCTACCCCTTCAAGTCTTGTTCAGCTTGACAACTGATAAACTAGTCCAACTGTCATTGCTGTTCAGTTGTTTGAGTCATCTCTAACTCTCTGTGGCTCCATTTGAGGTTTTCCATATCCTTCTCCAGCTCATTTTACAGATGAGTAAACTGAAGCAAATAGTTAACTCACTTGCCCAGAGCCACACAAACACTAAGTGTCTGAAACTGCATTTGAACTCTTGAAGATGAGTCTTCCTGATTCCAGGCCTAGTTCTCTATCCACTGTACCACCTTCCTATCCTAAACTGGTCCATGTTAAGGTATTAAAAAGTGATGAATGATTGATGTGTTATCTATACCAGACAAATTATTTATATGTTAACAAGAGCTTTCATTTCAGTGCCCTGACAGAGAAATACATAATGGAAGGAATTTTAGACCTTGTGACACATCCCTTAGGAAGATAGAGTTAGAAGAGACCTCAACAGTTATACCTAAACAAGAATCTCTCTACAACCTACCCTTTACATAATTGTTGACTCATGATGAAAAATGCTATCTACCTCAAGTAAAAGAATTGATGATCTCTGAGTATAAATTGAAGTATAATTTTCTCACTTTCATTATCATTCTTTTTTTGCAACATGGTTAATATAAAAATATATTTTGCATGATTTCACACACATAACTGATATCTTATCTTTAGCTGAAAGACCAGGAGCCACTTTTTCCTTTCCTTGACCCATGCATTTAACTCGATAGATTTTCCAAAAAGATGGAAATAAGTTACAAGATTCAGTCATAATTTCTATTAAATTATGCCATTTATCCCCTGAAGAGGACTAATCCTTCTGACCTTTTTTTTGTTCCTCAACCATCTTAGAGCAGCCATCTTTCCATGACTGGGTTCTTCAGTCAATGCTACTTCACTAAAGCAAATTGTCCATTCCATTTTTCTATTTGCTTTAATTAAGTAGTACAGGTGTTTGAATAAAAAGTGTCAATGATTTATGTTGAAGAGAAAAACCTAAAAAAAGAAAGTGACCGAAATTGAGACCATCTGCCCTTGTTACCACCTCCCTACACACACACATAATAAACACACAGGCTGTTAAGAAGACAGATTTTTCTCTCACCGTGACACTATATATGGTATCCAAACAGTGCAACCGTGTGTACTGTGTGTTCAAACACAGAAGCTCCCAAGGACTAAAGATACAAATGACAGAAATTTACATGGTAAGTGATATGTTTTTAAAACATATGTTAGGTTTAAAACAATTGATCCTGGTGGAAAATATTAAGATTCTGATAGAAAATGCTTAAGGATGCAATGATATTAATACCATCTGTGCAATAGCCATCATAAATGAATCTGTAATGTTCATTTATTTAGGAAAAAAACATAATGGATACTTCTAAGCAACATAACAATTTCCACGAAAATGCTCCTGAAATTTGCTACTGTTTAAAATACATTAATTCATTACAGATTTTTTCACTGTCTTTTTCTTCTTCACAGATAATAAAAACCATACATATTTCTTTGGTAATTTTCATATCTTTAAAGTGCATTTTTGGGTTGTTTATGTTTGCCTAACTATATTACCATGGCTGATATATTTAAGTATATTACTCAATACTTAAATATTTCTATCTTCAGAAATGGCCCAAAAAAGTTTCTATTCCCCAAAGTATTTTGGAGTCCAATTCATTTCACTGAACAAATGCATTTAAATCCCTTTACTCTTTCTTGAATTTGTTTCTATCTATTAATAAGTATTATAAGGCTAAACAAGGGACAGTCTTACAAAACATTTTGATGAACAGGTTTCTTTGGATTGTTGTTTGTCAGTAACAATTCATGAATCACCTACAGTACGCAAAGATATAAGGAATAAATAGGCCATGATCTAGAGTCCAGGGGTCCTCAAACTTTTTAAATAGGGAGCTAGTTCACTGTCCCTCAGACTGTTGGAGGGCTGGACTATAGTAAAAACAAAAACTTTGTTTTGTGGGCCTTTAAATAAAGAAACTTCATAGCTCTGGGTGAGGGGGATAAACGTCCTCAGCTGCTGCATCTGGCACATGGGCCATAGTTTGAGGACCCCTAAACTAGACCCTCATGGAGTGTACCATTTTATAAAGGGCCAAAACTCTGAGTTGATGCACTAAGGATGGACAACTGACCACTTAAGGCTAACTACCAATCGGACAATACTCTATTAGCATATGCTTGGAAAAATGGCCCTTCCCACTACTCTGTGCTGGTTCAATCTTTTAGTGTATACAGAGAATTGTGGGAAGGATTAGGGGGTGGAGAAAGACAACCAGAGTCACTTTGGCAGTGGAGGTGAAAAAGGAAGGTCGTGGAGATCCTGTGTCCATTCCCTTCACTTCTACCCTTAAAGACCATGAATAAAGACTAAGGACTTTTGCTTATCCTGACTCCAGCTGATTCTGAGGTATCCAGGGTGCTAACTTGGTCTTCACACCATTTAGTAGAGGATTAGGAAACATTACACCAAGAATTATAATACAAAATGATTTCTGATAAGCATAGGAGAGGAGTTTAAATTGTGTATAAGATTCAAACAGCAGAGATAATGAATGGAAGTTAGGAAAGGGTCTTCCAAGTACAGGGAAGTATAAAAGCAAGGGTATAGCAGCAGCATAGCATAGAAGGGGTATAGGCAATGATGACTTGTCCTGTTTGGGCAGCATATAGCATGCAGAGAATAGTGTGTATAGGTTCATACTGGAAAATAAGAATGAGGTGGAGACCTTACATACAAGACTAAGGAGTTTGAACTTTTGTAAGCAATTGATTAATTTTGAATGAAAAAACAAAAGATGAGATCTGCAGAGGAGGAGGATTGCAGAGGAAGAACCTCAGAGGATATCTAGTCAACATTGTACTTAAATGTTAATCTTTTCCTCAAAGACCCCAAGGAATGGGTACCCCACCTCTACTCAGAGACTTCCAATGAGGAAAAAGAAATAAATACCTCAGGAAGTATTCCATCCCACTTTTAGCTGTATTTACTAGAAATGTTTCCTTCCATTTGGCAGTACTTCAAATAATCAAGTGGACTATCCTGTTACCAGGTTTTCTTAAACTAAATATTCTGAGTTGTTTCAATCAATTTCCAGATGGCATAATCTTCTACCATCTTACAACTTATTTTGGGAGGCATGGGGGGTTCAGGAAGGTAGCAGTTATTCATACTGTCCTTCAAAAAAAAATATGGCCTTTATCTTTCTAAGTCAAAATTTCCTCATCTGTAAAATAAGGTTAATACTCCTAGCACTATATAGCTGTAGTGAGAAAAACATTTTGGAAAATGAGAAATGGTCTGTTGATGATATTTATTGCTGATTTCCTCTGAACCAAAGGAATTCAGAAAGACATATAGCCAAGCTTCTATATCCCAGGGTTAAATCAGCCTACATAACATAACTAATAATAGCTAGCATTTATACAAGACTTTAAGTTTTCAATAAAGTTTTATAATTATTATCTCATTTTTTCCTATAACAACCCTGAGAGGTAGGTAAATTTCATTATTACTTCCATATTATTAATCAATCGACATTTATTGAGTGTCTATTATATGCCATGCACTTTGCTAAGGAAACTGAGACATACAGACCAAGTATTTTATTCAGAGTCACAGAATTAGTAAGTATCTGTAGTTGAATTTGAACTCAGGTATTCTTGTCTCTAGGTCTGGTGCCCACCTATTGCATAATCTAGCTGCTTCATAATTACAGACTTAGAAGGAATCTTAACAGCCATCCAATCCAATCCATAGCTAAAAAAGAAAGCCCACCATAATATACCTGATACACAGATATCCGGCTTTCATTTGAGGACCTACTACTTCCTGAGGAAGTTCACTTTCAGTTATCCTGATAATTTGCCTTTTCTCAACATTTGCCCATTAGCCATAGCACTACTTTCTGAAGAGTCAAAAAAGTAAGTCTAATAACTCTATTTGAAAATTTTTCCAATACTTGAAGACAGTTATAACCTAACCATTCCCATCCTACTCCCAATCTTCTCTAGGCTAAACTCTCCCAATTACTTCAATAGATACATATGGATAAAATGGCTTTCAATAGTTGGATAATTTTGCTCATCATCTTTCAATATTTTCATTGTTTTCCTCATCATCTCTTTTTCATAACATAGCATCCAAATTGGCTCCAATTACAGCTCCATTTTTTATAATTGATAGTATTTTATTTTTCCAAATACATGCAAAGATAATTTTCAAAATTCATCCTTGCAAAACCTTGTATTCCAAATTTTTCTCCCTCTCCCCTTCACCTTTCTCAAGACAGCAAGGAATCCAATATGGATTAACCATGCGCAATTCTTCTAAACATATTTCCATATTCATGCTGCACAAGAAAAAACAAATTAAAAGAAAAAAACATGAAAAAGGAAAAAAAAACAAGCAAACAAACAACAACTACAAAAAGATGAAAATACTATGCTTCGATCCACATTCAGCCTCCATAATTCTCTCTCTAGATGCCGATAGCACTTTCTATCACAAGTCTATTGGAATTACCTTGAATCACCTCATTGTTGAGTAGCTCCATTTTTCTAATCAAGATAAAAGGGGATTCTCTTTAGAAGAAGGAAGTTCATCTACCCACATTTCTTTAAAAGTCTTTAGTCTCCCCAAATTGCACCTGATTATGGCATGTCTAGTGTAGTAGCTTATTCTATGTGGCAATAATGAGACGAGCTACTGTATGTTAGTTACATGTAATGTTAGGGATTCCCCTGCAGAAATCACTTAGCAGGTTCCAAGGAATAATAAATCTAACTCTTTCTATTCCAAATCTGTACATATCAAGTAAAAAAGCCAAAAACACAAAATCATATCCTAATAAACTGTTTTAAGTATTTTTAACACACCCCTGTCTTCCTTGGGGGCTATATTTAACCAGACTAAGGTAAAGTCCCTTTGGGGGAAAATGCTTATGATAAATATAGCTATCTCAAAGAAATACAGAAATTCAAAACCTCTACATCAAACATCCTTAACTTTTTTTGTTATAGATCCCTTTGGCAACCTGATGACACCTATGGAACCCTACTCAGAATAATGTTGTTAAATGAATGTAATACTATGCATCTGATTACAAAAAAAATTAATTATATTGAAATAGTTATCAAAATATTTTTAAAATCCAAATTCTCAGATTGCAGTTTAAGAACTCTTGCTCAGCATACTTCCTTTAAAGTCAAAAGGTAATTTTTAAATCTTTCCTATGTCTAGTTTTCCTCTACCAAATATATTATTTTCTACTAACAAACAACATTTTGTCCAACTGGTTAGTTGTTTATCCAAAACTAACTCAGTATACACACCTTGCTCATTTGTTACAACCATTTCTACCTTTGTGAGGTGAGTCATTCTTACTGGTAGCATTTTTAACACTGCATCTTGGACAGTTAAGAACTTAGCCTAGTAGTATTCTTATCACCATTTTTCTCAGGCTTCTAAATGTCTTGCCTTAGATATGGAACCAACAACTTCTCTTTTGCAGGAATAGTTAAATAATTCCCACAGAGCCACTGGTTAGTTTAAGTTTAGATAGATAGAAGAGGACAAAAGGAAGAAAGTTTAAAAAAAAAAAGAGCTGAATAGTATAGGAATATAAAAGGGAATAAAAGGAAAAGAGAAGTATGTATAGTGAAGAAAATGATATTAGCTAATGCTTCAAATGCCACTTAGTGACCACTAGCCTAAAACCTTCCTAATTCAGTTTTGGGGAACTGACAATAAGTCTCAATGATATATTCTATAGAAATGGAACAGTATATTGCTTACTTGGTATTTTTTTTAGTTTGTGTTTACTTTTTTAATTAGCTCTTTATTTTTAAAATATATGCAAAAAATAACTGTTAAGACATGTATACTTATATTGTACATATTTAACATGTATTGGTCAACCTGTCACCGAGGGGAAGGGATGGGGGAAAGGAGGGGAAAAGTGGCACAAAAGTTTTGGCAATTGTCAATGCTGTAATATTACCCATGCATATAACTTGTAAATAAAAAGCTATTAAAAAATAAAATAAAATATATGCAAAAATAGTTTTCAACATTTACTCTTGCAAAACCTTGTATACCAAATTTTTCCTTCTTCCCTTCCCCCACCCTCTTTTCTAGACCGCAAGTAATCCAATATATGTTAAACATGTGCAATTCTTATATATACATTATATATGTATATATATACACACACTTACATATGTATATATATACATACACAATTATCATGCTGTTTTGTGTTTACTTTTAATGTTAGATTATTTGCATGTAGTCATATTGCTTAGGGCCCACAAGCAGACTTATTTGCCTGCATATGTATGCTTCTTTGTACATGTGCACACGTGCAACTAGGTAGCACAGAAAAACTCATCTTCCTGAGTTCAAATCTGGCCTCAGCCACTTACTAGCTATGTAACTCCGGGCAAATCACTTAACTCTATTTGCTTCAGTTTCCTTGTCTGTAAAATGAGCAAAGAAAGAAATGGCTCAAATGTGTCATGAAGAGTTGGAAACAACTGAACAACAATAAAGAATTAAGAAAATGATACCAAAAATGATAATAATTGATTAAAATTAAAAGTGTGTTGTACATACTTTTTTTCTACATAACCAGTTGTTAAACATTTACCAGTATGTCACTGATATTAGATAACTAGCAGGATCATTGTAAATTCCAAAGGAAACTGAAATATGGAACAATATTTTGGAAAATAGAGAATGCCAAATAAATTCCAAGACTTGTTGCCCTTTGTTCGACTACTATTGCTGCTACTGAAATGCTGTCCCAGTTTAGTGGATAAAGAACTGACCTCAGGATAAGGAAGACCCAGTTTTCCTCTGACACAAACTATGGCTGGGATGTTTAATGTGATACTTTATCCTTCAATGGCTTAGGAAACTCTCAATCTGTGAGCTGCAGAAAAATCATTGCACTGTATTCATGGAGGAAATTTCTTACTCTGAGATATCCTTCAAACAATGAAATCACTGATCCATTTTTTCTATCCTTACTACTGCTGTTTCCAGGGTTATTTCTATTTCTTTATTTGTTGTTTTGATGAGGGATGGGCAGAGAGACAAGAGGAGGGGATGAAAGGTTGTCTTTCATTCTCAAAGAGGACCAAAATTATATTCCTATGTTAAATTCAAGATTCAGCATATCTGATTATGGCTGATCATACCAATATAAGTCACTTTTAACATTCAAGCATAGATCAGGCACAAAGAGTCTATATGAAAGATTAATTAATATTTAGGGACACATAATCAAGGGGAGACAGACAGGACTTCAACCATATTTTCCCAACTCTGACCCTGGTCTTCCATCCATACTATCCCAGCAGTTCTCAAAGTGTGGTCTCTGAGACTCTTTGGAGGATGGAGATCAAAAGGTCAAACATTGTTAATAATAATAATAATAATACCATGATGTTATTTACCTATTAAAACACTCTTCCTTTTTCCAATTACATATCTTTGTAAGTCCAGATTTTCTCCATATTCTTCAACCAAAACAATATGGCAATAGAAAAAATACAGCAGAAGGTATGACAAGCCAGATGTCTTTTATTAAGCCAAACATCAAAGAGATTGGCAAAAATAGGTAAAATAATAACACACTTGCTACTAAATCTTTTTTCATAAAATGTTATTTATATTAGTATAAAATGTTTAGTAGCAGTTTTAAATGAATTAATAAATACATTCTAATTTTAACAGTTTTAAATTCTAATACAACAGATATTGATAAATATAATCCATGAACAAAGGTTTTGGGGGCAGAGTCTTTAATAATTTTAAGAGTATAAAGGAGTCCAGAGACCAAAAAGTTTGAGAACTCCTATACTTCTCAAGCTGGTTCCTTCCATTCAGTCAGCTATATTAATGCTGTAGAAAATTTTTGTGCATGTGGTTAAGAGACTAGGCCTGTTATTTTATTAATTTATGTAACTCCAAGTGCAAAAACTCCTTCTACTGCTTCAGGTCAAAAGTCATTTGTGAAGCAGCATTATGGTGCTATAAAATGTCTTGGGAACTAAAGGAAAATTTGAAATGAGATCTTCCTAACTCTAAACCTATCCCTCTTCATACTCTGCTGCCCTGCCACCTACTACTATGGCTACTACTACTACTATGGCTACTACTACTACAACTACTACTACTACAGCTACTACTACTACTACAACTACTACAACTACTACTACTACTACTACTATTACTACTACTACAACTATTACTACTACTACTACTACTTCTATTACTACTACTACTACTACTACTACAACTACTACTACTACTACTACTACCACCACTACCACTACCACTACCACTGCTATTACTACTACTATTACTACTATGCAACACTTCCTCATGTTTTTTATCTTTGGGGAGTTCATAGTTTTAATTCACACCTTAAAAGACCCCTCCTAAAATTAGTTTTATTTATATGAAATATTATTAATAAATATTACTCCTCACCTTCCTAATATAATTCTAGCATATGGGACTCTTTCTGATGACTTTGTATTTGGAATTATTTACGAGCTATAGTACTAGGAAATTAAAAGACAACTCTTATCCTAATTATACCTTACAAAACTATTCCCTTCCACATTCTGAGTAAAACTCCTTTCTTACCTAAGGGACACAAACATCGATTTGTCTGTTTGTTCATTATGAGGCAGGTGGCACCATAGCTTTGCTTCATTTTTCCCCCACTGGTGTTGAAGCATAAACTGTCTTTTAATTCTGACACATTTATCCATTCAGGAGACAGTTTGAAAAACAGCTGAGGCTTGCCACATCATCTATCACTTCTCAAAAGGGCTATACAGGCCAGAGAAGGGGTTGGTATTTGGTGTATAAACTTGGGGAGCAAAGCCATGGTAAGGAGTCAGGTCCTTGGGTGCAATGGAGGTGAGATCAATTATACTTATTAAGAGCAATTAATTAATTCAGAAGTTTCCTGGGGGGAAGGTAATGGCCTAAACTAGGGGTTCTAAACCTTTTTTGTATCATGAACCCCTCTGATAATCTAATGAAGCCTATGGAGCCCTTTTCAAAATAATGTTTGTTGTATGTGTGTGCTTACATACATATAAACATAAAATATACATATATAAACAATATACATACAAATTGCTTATATATGCAAATATGCTTATTACATGTATATATACATAAATATACACAAATATATATATACATATATGTATATGTGACTTTTAAAATATTATTTTGAGAAAGGTTTCATAGACTTCATTGGATTACCCAAAGAACTTTATGACACACAAAAAAACTAAGAACCTCTCATTCAAGCCATTATTTTTCCCCCTTTTAATATAGTTAATATCTATATCTATCTATACACATAAGTATAAATGTATAAATTATATATATATATATGTATCATAAGTATGGATGTATAGTGTGTGTGAAAGTATATGTATCTTTATAAACATTATTTTGTTTATATGTACAATAGAGATTTGCTTGGCCATGCCCAAATCCCACACCATAAATCCCCTATTATGTTACCAGTTACAGCCCTCTTTGTTTCATTTCTGCAGGTAGGTAGGAACAGGTTACATTTCTTAAACTGGCCATACTGAGAAATTAACTCTATTTCTGACTCAAGATAATAGCCAACATATGAAACTAGGGACAGGGAAACAGATCAATTCCAAATACCTCTCCTCACCCCTACTCGCATCTCCCCTCTCCCTAGGCCCATTTTTCAGAGCCTGGCATAAAGACATGAAAAGTAAGGGAAGGAAGTTTTTCCCTTTTCACCCTTTAGTTCATGGTACCTGCACTGTGAGTGAATTGTAGTCTTCACCTTTTAGAAGGAGCAGGAGAACCAAAAAGAGGGCTACCATTTCAGTCAGAATAGTTTAAAAGATGTGATCTATTCTCATCACCACAGCCAATCAAATGAGGCTACATTTATCCATGTAGTAGGGGCCAAGGGAATCTCCATGTTAGATTTGAACAAACCCTTATTGCAAGTAGTCCTAAGTATTAAAAATATATGTGTGTATATATTTATATCTATATCTATACACACATGTGTCTACACATATACATGTATATGTGTATTATATATACAATCACAAAGGAAACCAATTATATTAAAATATGGTTATCAAAAAATTAAATCAGAGATCCCTCATTATTAACCTCTGCCTTAAATGATAAATACAAATATAGTATGAGAAAGACAGATTCAATCATTATGGAAGGAGCACATAAAAAAAACACAAGAGCTAAAGATTTTCCTTTGTATTTCCTCAGTTCAGACCACCAATGACCAATCTTAGTTCTTCAGCAACATTTCCCATTCTATAAAGTTTTACTTTGGACACACACTGCCTTTGTGACCCTGGATAAGTCACTGGACCTCTCAGTGTGCCAGGCAATTGAATCCTAAGAGAAAACTATACATAAATTGCAGAATAGGTACTGTGTGCAAGGTATTGTGCGGACTACCAGGGATACAAAAAGAGAAAAATAACACAACCTCGGCTTTCATAAATTCAGCTGGGAGACAGAGAAATATATACAAAATAACTTTAAAGCACAAACAATGACTTATCTGTACAGAACTTTATTGTTATCATTTTGAAATTTGAGACCTTTATCCTAACTAGACTTTTAGTGATCCAACCAGGTCAGTTATTTAAAGATAGGTAAGTTAAGAATGAAAGGCTTGAATTAAAAAGCTTTCTAATGAAATTTTTACCTGAAATTGGAGGTAAGGAATCCTTGAACCCAATGGCTGAATGTCTGTGAGATGAAATCACAGTTTATCTCCCATGAAATATAAAGTAGTTAGAAACTGCTTTTTAATCATCTTTCTTCCTCTGTTTTATGTGAATACCAATGGAATGTGGTGGGCTGTTTTAGAAAACATTTACAAGAAAAACTCATCACCGGTTGCACTTTTTAAAAACTGTCATCTTGCATTTACAGAAGAAAATGCAACAAGCTATGCAAACCATCTCTGAATGGTTAGCAAAGCAGGGTATTTACAAACACCTTGGGTTGGTTAGCATTCACACTCTTTCTCCCTGCCACCTCGAATCTGAATTGGATACCACAGCTGCTGTCAGATCTAGACACAAGTGCATCTTTCAGCAGCAGCCCCCTACCAAGAATGCCAAGCAGAATATGCCCATCTTCTTACGATGTTTCCCATCCTATAGCTGACAATTAGCATTTTCAGTGAAAGAGGCAAACCAAAGAATACTAGAAGGATTGCTTCTCCCTTCCTCTCCTCCCTCCCACTTTGGAAAGGGAGAGCTGTCAGAAATAGCCCTTGACAACATCCCTTCTCACTGAAACCTGTACAGCTGGTTCTGTCTTTAATTTATTTCTAGAGGTTTATTGAAGTCCTTTGAGGGTTTTTCCCCAATATAACCCCTTAAGAACCCTTCCTTGAAACAAAATAAAACAGTTGGGCAAAATCATCTGACAAAGGAGCTATGTATGACACAATATACAACATGCCACTTTCATGAGTCCCCATCCTTCTACTTAGAGAAATATATTTCATCAGTTGTTCTCCCAGAACCAAGATTGATCATCGAAATTCTTCTGAGTCCAACCATCTTTTCATTGTATTTTGTGGTTCAGAATGTGGCTCTTTTAATTCTACTTTCTTCATTGTATACTATCTCATGTCAATCACATTTCTTTGAATTCTTCATAGTCATCATGTTGAATAGTGCAAAAATATTCCATTTCACTGAGGAATACAAAATTTATTCAATCATTCCCCCCATCAAAGAGGCCCAAGTTTGTTTCCAATTTTGTTTTTTTTTTTCATTTCTACTCTCACAAAAAGGGTAATGCTATAAATATTTTAGGATTTGGGGGTCTTTTCTCCTTTTGCCTCCTTTCTATTTAATAGAATCTGGCATATAGTAAGGGCTTAATAATTTTTTCATTCATCCATTATATATTTTTTAATTTAATAATTTCAGAGAAACCAATCGGGAGCAATTTGGATGTCATCATAATTAAACTATTGTTCAAGCCTTTGTTTGTTAGAGAGATAAGCTTCCCCATAACACCTAGGATATCATCACAGAGCTCTAAATAGTGAAGTCAGTCTACACTAAATATCAGTCTGATATTTTAAAGTTTTTTTTGGAATTTTAATAGAAAATCAGTCATTTTTTTCCAATAACAAGTATCATCATCACCTCATTCTTCTCATCTAGTATATTGTTATCAACATTATTATTATTATTAATGAAAAATGGTATTTTCCTTTCTAAGAGTTTTATACATCATAGCCTTGTGCTGTATTTGCTTTAGGAAGGATATTAATAAATATATTATCAAAAAATCTATTATGATAGGGATTTTCATCTCTCCTCACTCATCTCAGTAACAGAATGGCATATAGATGACAAAGAATTGCTTAATGAAACCTAATGTTCACCAAAAATGAATCTCTCCTAGATAAATTAGTAAGTAATATTGAGACACAAATATTTTTGTGTTGAGGACAGACTCTCTAGAGAAAGACTCAGGGAACCTGGAAGCAATGTGAGTAATAAGTGACAGTTTCTTAAAGGTTAATATCTTCTTTAATCTATTTCCATAACAGAAAGTGAAAATACTGTATTAGGCATAGGGTCTGCTTTGGGGATTACAAAAACAATCTCAGTTATTATGTATATCTTAGACCACAGGGAGCCTCATGGAACCGACAAACAAATCTTATTTCACAAATCACAAAAGTGACTTAATTTTTTTTTTGCTTTCTTATTAAAGCAATACCTTAAATTTTGTGTTGGTGAAGAGAGAGAGAAAGAGAGAGAGAGAGGGAAAGAGACTGCCCTTAATACTGGACCAGGAGCTGTGATTGTCATGTAAGGTAATGAAACCATTAAATGCACGGTATTAAGAAGAGACAAGATGCAATTAGCCAAGAAATTACTCTGATCTCAGTGACATTTTCAAAAAATCATAATACAATATACATCGGAGGGCATGATTGGCAGTCTAATCCAGTTTTGATGGAATGTAGTCCACATACTGTGAGTAAAGCAGTACATGGCCAGATAAAGCTCACAGCTGTGAATCTCTGATATGTCCTTACAGTCTTGTCACCCAGGAAATTCCTCAGGTTTAAAAGATGATGAAAGTATCGACCATTAATGACAGGATCATCTCCTGCCCTGAAATAAAATGTACTAATCCCTTTTGCTAGGTCTATGAATTCCTAATATAAATTATATAAACTCTAGTAATTCATCTCTGTTAGCACAGTTGTGTTTGGAAATTGTACAGCAGTCTTTGCCCTATTTGAAATGCTAGATGAAAGCAAGACATGTTCGTTTAAGCTGCAGCATAAAGTAATTTAACACAGGGGACAGAATAACTTCTGGATAATGAGAACAAGAGATGTAAAAGAAGGCAAGTTTAAAAGTTCCAAAGTGGCTTGATGGATTTATGCTTGATCTTTGCAAATAAGGCCAGAAATATGAATATAAAAGTTAAAGCTAAGCACTGGTTCTTTCCCTTTGGATAGTTAATGGAGAAGATGACATAAAATGATTTATTTATGCCTTAAAAATAATATGGGAAATTAGAAAACATTCATTGCAATGCTCGATAATTTCATTTTAAGTTAAAATACTGTGAATAGAGGAGTGGTGACTCTAACAGAGGGAAGGCCCTGGAGTCAGAAAAACCCAGGTTAAAATCTTTCCTGGCTGTGTGATCCTGAGTCAAGCACTTAAGCACTCAATGCCCTAGTCAGCTAAGTTACAGATACACTGTGGCTCAACATCAGTGGAGGGGGTTTCCCTATTTGGAATTCCCTTACACTGATGAAATCAGTAGCATGACCCAAAATGAAATGCTGCGAAAGATGCTGATGCTGCACTCTTTAACATACAAATGTGATCAAGAAATAATATTTGTATTAATATAATATTTGTAATATTTGTAGCAGAACCCTACCAACCACCTAATCTGTGTGTATATATACATATACATATGTGTGTGTGTGTGTGTGTGTGTGTGTACAGTACATAGAGAAGACAGAGACAAAGACAGAGAAAAAGAGAGATACAGAGACAGAAAGGCAGAAAAATAGTCAGAGAATGCATCCTGAACTGTAGGTGAACAATTGTTTACTCTTTGAAAACCTATGTTTATCACATAGTAACAACTCACCTAAAAGATAATGGCAGTAGCATTTGGAATCTGGTCACTATAAATAGTCAGAATGCCACACTAATTAATTTTCCTTGTGTTTATGCTTCTGTTCAGAAGGTTAAATGTGACGTGGTTTAAATTTGTCTGTTATGGCTAACAAAGGTGCTATCCCTTTGAAATTGTTGACTGAGCTTGGCTCCCTGGATCAAAATATGTGCAGTCTAAACCTGTAAAATATGACTAAAATTAAGGATACTGGCTTTTTAATAAAAATTCAAAATTCATACATCTAAATGAGTGCTGCCCTTCAATTTAGCCTCCTTAAGAAGTTATAAACCTAGTGATGCTACCAGTACTTAAAATGTTTTGAGGGCTCCAATTTTGTAAATTGCCTGTAGCACCAGATTAACTATTTTAACTAATATGTGAATTACAAATATTGAAAGAAGCACTTAATTAAAAAAAAAATTTAAATTCATTAACTAGCTTGATCATATCTACCTTATTTATCAGATATAGATTTGAATAACTTTGGCTATTTCTAAGAGTAAAACTGATCTCAAAGGAGAAATATTTACCACTATTAAAGGTAATTAAAAGAACATTTTTAGGCAGCAAAGACATTTCCATACGGTTCTAAATATTATTGGAATAACGGCAAAGCTTCCAAAAGATTACTTTGAAGTGGACAACACATAATTGGATGTGTAAATTCTGGGATATTGAAGCTTTAAAAAAAAAATTAGACATAACTTGTGGTCAAATGTCCAACTTACAAAACAAATATTATTTCATTTTTTTCAAGGGAAGAATGAATTGAAAGGCAGGGTATGGTGATAGCTAGAGAAGCAGACATCAAAGTTAGGAAGACATGAATAGAAGTCTCACCTTGCCTGCATTGCAATTCTCTAAGACTAATCTGGTAAAGATCTACTTTGACAGAAGTAACTTCCTCACTTTCATATGAAACGATGGGGTGGGGAGTTGCCAAAAAGGAAGAATGGTCTTTAATCTAAGTAGACCATACACTCCATCCTTCGCACCATCTCCTAAGAATTCCTACTTTCCTTCAGGACTCAGACCAAGGATCAACATTTCCTCCCCTACCAGCTGCCAATTCCTTCCTTGTTAAAATTCCTTTGTATTTATTTTCCCATAGATTTTGTATATATCTGCAAAAGTATATGTTGTCTGCAGTGTTTAAGCTTTTCAAGAATTTAAGCTTCTTAAAAGCAGGGACCACATTACTTTTGTCTTTTTTTTATATTCCCAGAACCTAGCCAAATGCCAGACTAGTAGGCTTTAATAAATGTTTGTTGGTGAATCATTAATAGCAATTGAACAATGTCTTATCTGAAGTGTCAACAAAGGCTAATTGTTTTCCTCTGCTGTTACCCAAGCCTATCCAGTCTGATATAATAACTCAGTGGAAATAATTGTATCTCACACTCTCCTTTCCCTCCCTTAGTCCTCCCCCAGAAAACACCCACCAGAAACTTCAGAGGCTAATGGTATTCACTACTTTGAGAGCACTTTAGGAGAGCAGAACAAGGGAGAATCAATTCTTTTATGTCTGCCTCACTAGTTATGTTCAAAACCATTGTCATGAGATCAAAAGCTAACCATGTACATAAGTTCCCACAACTTGCTGGATTAAAGATATCCCACAGGTATGATGGGCTGCAACTGAGTCAGGCCCTACAAACTTTAGCAGGTTTTAGCAGAGCTTGCAACCTGAGCCAAACCATGATTTGGAAAGGAAGGAGAACCATGAGGTGAGCAGGGGAGGAAAATGACCGATTTAATGTTAGTCATTTGAAAGGTTCAAATAGGGGCACAATAGCAAATGTCAGACCCTGAAATAGAAGTAAATCACCTTTAAAAGTCACACACAAAGGGGTAAGTAATGGATTATGCCACTTATGACTCAGATTTACGAAAAAGGAAAAAAAAAACCTCTGCAATTTCACCCTTTTAATAGCTTTAATTTATTCAACATGGGTGGACTTAGGGAGAGTGGGGGTGTGAGTTAATATACATGCTCTGTAACTTGTTTATTCTCAAAAGGCTCTTTTTTCTCACTTTATTATGTGTATTTGAAGGTTTAATAGTTTGGGCCTTAACCTTATGGGTGCTTTCCTTTCTTCTCCATCTCAAATTTTCAAAATTATCCTCCATCGTGTTCACTCTACAAGCCTATGGCAACCCTGATTTGCAGCTTTAACATTTAACTTCTATTACTTCTCAATTGTTCCTAGAAAAGTACATTTAAAACAAACACAGAGATTAAACTTCTCCCCAGAGTTAACAAACTTAAATAGCTAAAGATGGAAAAAGTAAAGAACCACCTCCACATTACATGAGAAATATAACTACGAAATAGCATTTTAAAAAGCAAAGCAACTTTGAAACTCCTAGAAACCAACTCTGAACTTTTTCTAAATTGTTTATCTTTTAAAAGCAATGCATATTGTTGGGGTGAAAAGTGAAATAAATTAAAACTTTTATATTCATTCTGGCTCTGAGATTCTAAAATGCTCATAAGAAAAAAAGGGGGGAAAATAACATAAATCTTGCTGAAGTTTTCCCCATACTTTCATATTCCACAAAAATACAATTGCTCTTTATGTACGTCTAAGTATGATTGTTTCTTTATTTAAGGTAACTGAACATTATTGACCCAAATTGTTTCAAATCGTTTTAGATTATCTATACTTGAATCTGTAGAATCACAAAGAGTTGAAATTTAAATTTTTTTTCCACAATAACCTTTCTCTAAATATATTCATGGGTTGTTTTTGGTTATTTGGAGAGAAATACAGTCTAACCAAAAGAAAAGAAAAGAAATGAAACTAAAAGATAACTCCAATTTTAAGAGGCTCTCTTGAATATAAACAAATATGCTTAAACTTAACAGTTTAATAAAAATATACCCAAGATGTCACTGATATTTTGGAATTTTCTAGACTTTCAGCATTTTGCCTTTTATATTCAATCACCTACAATTTTGGCATTTTTATGCTGCAAAAATCTGAATCAAGAAACAGGAATCAGACAGATGATGTATGGCTCTTCTTCTGTGGTCAACTAGCATATCATTTTGGTCTACGTTTTATTGGGGAGGAGAGAAAGATAAGAATCATAAACTGCTCCATGGCCACTAACATTTCTGGTGTTTTCATTCTGAGACTTCTTCTATAAAATATTGCCAGTTAAAATATAGTGCTCTTAACCAATACGTTTCATGTTTCTTCTCATTTTCCTTAGGCTTTAAAGATTACCTTGATGGTTTCTCTTGAACACTATGTCCCCGCATCAAAAAAAATGCCTTTTCAAAAATTACCTCCAAAAAAGCCAAAAATTCATTATAAATCATGACAAATACTAGAATAGTTACACAATGTGACAAACAAAATTCTAATAAATAAATAATTGGATGAATTAATTGACAGACATAGATAGATAGATAGATAGAAAGGAAAAAAGGAAGACTAAAAAAAGAGAGAAGGAAAGATGGAAAGAAAGAAAAAGGAAGGAAGGAAGGAAGGAAGGAAGGAAGGAAGGAAGGAAGGAAGGAAGGAAGGAAGGAAGAAAGGAAGGGAAAGAGGGAGGGAGGGAGGAAGCAAGAGAAGGAGGGAAAGGAGGGAAGGGAGATAAAGGGAAAAAAAGAAAGAAAAACCACCTTGAGATAAATATGATTTTTTTTCTATGGTATAATATACCATAATATCTGGCAATATTTAGCTATAACAAAATTTCCTTTACCTTATCCATTAAGAACAGAATTCATCTTAAGGGTTGTAAGAAAATACCTGCCCTCTGTGCTAGTAGTGGGATACTACATTACTAATATTTGAATACATAATACAATTCACATAATAATCAATATTTTTCCTTAAAAATACTCTAGCATATCCTTAATAGCTAAGTAGGTAGATGTATAGGATCCAAACTTTTTGAAGCTACTTATCTGGAGATAAACATATTATACATAAATATGTGTCTGTATATTTTATTCATATGTATTTTTGTATACAATGGCCTGAAAAAACAAGTAACTATCAAAGTGTCAAATAGTTATATGTCAAAAAAGGACTGAAAATTAAATTAAATTTTATTTATCATGTAATTAAATTGGTGTAGGAACAAGAGAGCTGGCAAAAAGAGAAGGGCTTTGGAATTTTTCTGAGCAAGAGGATTTTTGTTTTTCACTTAAAGCAAATGTTAAATTATTTTTTTCTGTCAAAATCCTAAATAGCTTTTTGACAGGTTTGTTATGGTTAATTAATTACTTTCATTTGCACTAAGTTGTATACTTGAAGATGAATGGTACATGATAACAAGGCTAGCTTATGTGAGGAAGACCTTTGGTGGTCCATACAGTCTGCTGCCTCATTACAGAACTAGCTATCTGCAGGAAGCCTGACTTTGAAAGGTACAGCACGTCCCATAACACCCTCCCCTAACTGAGATGATTGTAGCTTCTTCCGAAAAGTGATGATTAGGAGAGAGAAAAGCAAAACGGAATGCTGTATGAATATTTCATGTAAATGAAAGCAGGCACTTAGCGGACGTACATGTTGATTGATGCTAGAGTGCCTCTAAACGTCTTGACATTGAAGGGTTCCGACTCCCCTTTCCCCGATGACTGCTTCAAGAGCTGCAGTTAAGAGTGGAATATAGTGGTATTTAGCTGAAGGGCTCTTTATTACTGGCTGATATTAAACAAGACCACAGGCCTAGGGTTGGAGTAAGTGGAGGCTAGATAAAAGAGAGTTCAGGGGGAACACGAAATGAGATAACATAGTTAAGTTTTATTGTTGTTTTTATTTTCTCCTTTTCCCTGGAGCACAATTGTCTATTTCTCTTTTAGGTTCCTTCTGACCACAGAGGTGATTCAAGAAAGCAAGCAAAGGACCCAGTCACAAATTGCTTCAGGATGCTGATACACAAAGAACACCAGATAAACAGATTGAAGTGGAACAAATATGGAGGCCATGGAGTTTGAATCAATTTAAACCAAAGACAGAAAGGTCCTGACAAAAATAGAATTACTTTTAGGGATAAACAGAAATTTTTAATAGTATATATAACCATCTTCTGGAATACATCAAAGAAAAAAAATTGTTCACAGTTATATAGCAGCTGCATATGCTTTTATAATCACTCATGAATATTGTTATTTATGTTCTAGATGAAGATTTGTTTAACAGGTAAGAAATTTTAAAATATGCATTCATTAAGGGTTGCGATTTTCCAATCTAAAATTGTAGTTGTCTGGAAATATATGTGAATGGCCAAAATGACACTCCCCTATGTTATAGGAGAATGACATCTTTTAGTTCAAAAATGCTTTGATGGATACTGTTTACTTAAGTCAAAATTACAGAATTAATTCATTCTTTAGAAATCATCTCTTGTATTGAAAAAGTAAATAAGGCAGCCACCAGTTGGGACCACCAAGCTGATTCATGTCTACACTTAAATAACAAAGCTAAGAAGACCAAAAAGAATGGTTATCAATGCTAATTGATTCCTAAAGCTCAAGAATCTTCTGCTACAACACCTTTCCTTCCAGAGCAAACCAACAAAATGTAGAATTTGAGAAGAAAAAACCCCAAAATGTATAAAAGTCATTAAAGAGTTAAGTATATGCAAAGATATGATTAAACAAAAATATGAACTGGTCTTCCAATAGAAAACCACTGGGCTTAACAAAAAGATTAAACGAGTGTTTTTAACCTCTTCTTAATTGCTCCTTTTCTCTGACTTTCCTCCCATATACTTCCCAGTATTGCATAGGCAAAATAGCCTATAGCCTTCAGCCTTTCCAGCCTTTAACTGGAAAGTTTGCCTTGGCATCTGTGATCATTTATGAAATGACTGATTCCATTTCATTCCAAAAGTATTGTCTTTTATTATGGCCAAATTCTTCTTTGTCAAATCATAAAGTTAGAAGAATCAGGGAAAATAGTAGTTAGAGCTGGAAGGAATCTTAGGAATTATCTAGTACAACTTCCTAATTTTAAAAATAAGCAATATAAAGCTTATAGAGTTTAAAATATTTACCCACAATTACGTGTCTAGTTAGATGTAGTATACTGAATTTCAATCTAGCCAGTACTCATCATGCTACATTATAATGCTTTTTATTAACATTTAATTTTTTTTTCCCCTGTGGATTTATATTTCCAGAGAACCCAAGTAGAAAGGAAGTATATTGTATGGCAGGGAAGGAAAAAAGGATATGCCAGGTACTGTGTAAAGCTCTTTGCATTTGATCACAACCACCTTCTGAGGTTAAAGAAATTTAACCTACTTTACAGTTAAAGAAATTGAGGCACAGAGAAGTTAACTAATTTATCTAGGGTCACATAGTTAGGAAGAGTGAGAGGCTAAATTTGAACTAAAGTCTCCCTGATTCCAGATCCAACTATATCCAGTGTACCAGCTAGCTGACAGATTTAGATTTGAAAAGGATAGGGATTGGGTCTTGAATTTCTTTGATACAGGTGACTGCTGCACAAGTAAACTCCCTCTGCTAATGTGGTTTAGTACCTTTTTTTGATTTATATTTTTAGAGAATTGTCTATAACCCTGTAGGATCAGTTGGGTGGTTCAGTGAATAGAATACTGGAACCTGAAATTCAGATTCAGCCTCAGACACTTACTAACTGTGCTATCCTTGTATAAGTCATTTAAATATTATTTGCCTCAGTTTTCTAATCTGTAAAATGGAGATAATAATAGCACCTATCTCCTGGGGATATTGTGAGGATCAAATGAGAAAATAATTGCAAAGTACTTAGCACAGCATCTGGCATTCACTAAGTGCTATATAAATATTAGCTGTCATTATGATGCTGCTGCTGCTGATGATGATGCTGAGGAGGATGATGATGATGATGTTGATGATATGATAGCCCATATATATCAGTAGAAGATGTGAACCCAGACCCTACTGGCTTTCTCTCTCCACCATGTCACAGCCTTCACTACAATTCCAAAAGTTTTGCCAAGTCCTAGTTTTGCACTTACCAGCTGTATGACTGCAAGCAAATCTTTTCACCTCTTGATGACTCAAATGTTGAGTGTGGATAATAATACTACTTGTATAACCTTTGTCAAGTCACTTAATCTCTTTTGGTCAAGATTTTCTCATCTAAAAAATGACAGGGTGGATTATTATCCCTAGTTTTCTTTTTAGCCCTAACTCTGTGATGCTATGTGCAGACTTGAACTACCTACCTCCCAAGACTGTCATGATGATCGAATGAGCTAATGTATTTTAAAGTACTTCATAAATTCTCAAGTATTCTGGACACATGAACTATACCATGTATCCTAGTGGGTGCCCATGTCCAACCTCTAGGACTGATAGAAAGGTTTAGAAAGGACATGGAGTAGTATTGCTACACAAAACAACAATCCTTAGGACACAGAACCCCAAGCATACAAATTCAGTCTATGGACCATTATAGCTTCCATTACCTGACTCTCCACCTGGGTAGTTGTTGATTCTGCTCTGTCTGATTCCTTGTTTCTATCACCCTCCGTCTCATTTCCTCTATCTCCCCTATCAGAAACATTATTCTCAGCCCCCTTTTTCCCCTTGGAAAGATCTCTTTGGTATGACTCAGCCTCCAGCATTTTACCTCCTCCAGCAGAACTGCCTGGAACATCCAAGCTGCTCCCACTACCAATCTGCAACAATGGCATAATCTTAATGGAACATATCACCCTGTATATCAATCTGTACATTTCACAACCCACTTAAAATCGAAAATAACATTTCTTATAAGCACATTAGGAGTGACAACTTGATATAGTAGAATTTGCCATAAGGACCTGGACTTATACTCATTTCTTTTTTACCTCATTGCCTTTTTACCTTTCACCGGGATAACCATAATCAAGGCAGTTTACCCAACCAGCCTCAGTTTCTCCATCCATCAACAAAAGAGAAGTTTGCTAGAATGACCTCAGGAAAATAGGCACACTAGTGTATCATTTGCAGAACAGTGAATTGAACCAATCATTCTGGAAACCATTTTTGGAATATATAAGAAAAACGTAATTATTAATAATGAGTGATACAGCAAAGCTGCTATTGAACATATAGGCTTCTAGGAAGTAATAACAGACAAAAGCCCTATATATAACTAAATATTCATAGCAGCACACCTTGTGGTAGGATAAAAATGAAAATGAAATGGGTACCCATCGGTTGAGGAATGACTAAATATATGATCACAGTATAAGAAATGACATACAAGGAATTAGAGAAACCTATGTTGACTTATATTCCATGATATTGAGTGAAGAAAGTAGAATTTAAAAAAAAAAAAACAGTATGCACAATGGCTACAATAATTTAAATAATAACAACATTAAAAAGCAGTCAAACTCAGATGAAGTTCTGGAGCACAGCATAGAAAATATACCTCCTTCTTCTTATTTAAGAGGTGAGGATTACAAATGTGTGGTAAAGTATAAACTATCAGACAGATGGACTTTGTCTGATTAAATTTTTTTGAAATGTTCATTGCTTGAGTTTTCTTTGTTACCAAGAAAGATTTAAAGTGAGCATAGATGCATGGTTATAAGAAATGACTGTGATGTTAACGTCAAATGAATAAAGATGAAGCTTGCACCTGTGATTTCCTCAGTAGAGGAACATCCTAGTGAGGAAAATCGCTCTACCAATAGAAGTTAGTATCTTCTTTCTAATTTATAGTCTGAAAGAGTTTCCTGGAACTCTAAGAAATCAAATGACTCACCCAAGGTTCAATGCCATTTCTCTATCTATAACATAATGGAAACAAAAATGCAAAATGAAAAAAAAATATCTTTTTAAAAAAATAATAAACTTAGGGATTTGGACTAATGATCTCTAGAGTGACTTTCAGCTTTAAATATTATAGTTTTTTTTAATCTATATACATATACAATTTCTTTTTCCCTACTCTGTCCAAATATATGTCACTTAAGTGAATGACAATATATATTGTTTTGGTTCAGATTTGCAATTTCATCATTGTGGAAAATTCCCAACGACAGTCATTCCTTTATCAAGGCAGATAGGCAATCCATCTTCTATCTAGTCTTAGTTGCTGGAGGCTCTGAGACCTAAGTGTTTTTCCTCAGATCAATCAGCCAAAATATATTAGAGACCTAACTTGAGACCAGATTTGGGGGGTATAAATTGGACCTATCTAATTTTGATCCAAGAGCATTTTCAGGAGTCCTCAAACTTTTTAAATAGGAGGCCAGTTCACTGTCCCTCAGACTGTTGGAGGGCTGGACTCTAAAAACAAAAGCTTTGTTTTGTGGGCCTTTAAATAAAGAAACTTCATAGCCCTGGGTGAAGGGGATAAATGTCCTCAGCTGCTGCATTTGGCCTGTGGGCCATAGTTTGAGGACCCCTGTAAATTTTCAGTGTGAGGATTTACTTCTTAGAAATTTGCAAAGACTAAGTGGTTAATGAAGGGTTAAGTGATTGTTTTGTTGATGGTCTGGTTTCAAGAAAGTGATGAAAAAAAATGTTAATAAATAAGATGGAATGAAAAGGATTATATATATATATATATATATAATTTTGCCATAAAATCAGTTGTTAAACACTTACCAGTCTTTAACAAGATCCTCCTGACACATAGGCCCAGATTCTATCCACTGCTTCCCTACCTTTCCTATATTTCATTTTGAAAACTCAGTCTATGTAGCAAATACATAAAGAGATGTGACCACTGTCAATACCAACTTAGTATGTACCAACCTTATCACTTAGCTGTTTTTCATACATCTTTTCTATATGAAAAGAGCAGCTCTTTCATATTTGTCAATAAAGTCTTGTCTAACATCAATCTAATACCCTGGCCTTTGCTGGATTTCATGCATTGCCTCTGTTTTTTATACACGGTCCATATCAAACCCCTAGGCCCCCAGGTGATATTTTAAGACAAATCTTTGTCTTGTGGATTATTCTCCTTTTAAGACAGCATCAGCATGAAGCAACGAGAGCCTTCAATCACATTGGCTTTTAGAGAGTTAAAAAGCCTGACAGCAACATGTGGGCAACTCAGGGCCATAAGTGGCAGGAATGAAGAAAGTTGCCTATAGAAGTAGGAATGAGTCAAGTTCCCAGATTCCAGATCCATAATGACTGCTATGATTAGTATTATTAAAATTAAACAGGGATTTAGTCTAACATTCCATGGCCACTCAAGCAACTGACTTTAATAACGGTAAACTTAGGCTCACATCTCTGAGCACTAAAGCTAATGCTTTCATTAAGTTCCGATGCAGCCAATTACAGCAGCCCTGGTGCACACAAGTGTGGCAAGCTGGCAAGCTGCTTGCTACCTGCTAGGACAGCAGGCCTTGGGTATTCATGCACGAGTGCCAGCAGTTGAAGCCATTGTTAGATATTTATGAAATGAGATGCACTGAATTTTATCTTAGTGGTATAGATCAATTTTCAGGACAGAGTCCTTAACAGTGCATTCGGAGGCTAGGTACAAAACCAATTTTATCTGCTTCAGTGATGTGTGAACTGTATAAGGAAAGACATCTCCTTACTCTCTGATAGCTTATCTTCCCTGGTGACCATTTATGCATGCTCTTGTAAATATACATATTTTACAAGGGAAGGGGGAGGGAGGCAGCAAATGCTCTTTAAACTCTCCTTTGAGATGACCTTGAAGTGGGAGCATTTGAATCTTCCAGGAAATTAGCAGCCAAGTGTATTTTGGTAATGATTAGTGGGTGGGAAGTGCCACTCAAAGAATGGGAAATAATCAGTAGAGTAGGCTCTTGAATAGACTGCCACTCCAACAGAGACCCTTCTTCAAGAAAACACACCAAAATAAGAGACTTAATTGCCCATCTCCACAAAATCAGCTTTCCCAGAACCAAAAGGACTTGCATCTATTTCTTCTTGGACTTCACAGGAGACCCTTATAAAGAAAGGAACACAGTGAAAAAAAAAATTGTTCTAAGTTTTTATTATTATTTTCCCTACAGAGAACCAAATTATAATTAATAACAAGAGTGAAATAAAGAAATACTTATAAACAGATGTTTGTGTAAACATTGATGCTTCTATCCAGTGATAGCAGAACAGCAGCAAGGGTAATTTACTTAGTTTCATGCAATTCCTTTGTGATACAATGCCTAGATGGAGGGCAGGTTGAATTAATTGTTGCTATTGTTGCTGCCATTGTACCTTGTTTTGTTTTTAAGGAAGCAGAATATTTTCAATTTGTCCCCAAGGATCTTATATGTGATGTGATTATTTATTTATATACATGTAGACACAACCATTAGAATGTAAGTTCTTTGAAGGCAGGGATTATTTTTCTCTTTCTTTGTATCCCCTAGCACACAGAATGACACTTGGCTTCTAATAAATGTTTAATATGTGCTTCTTGAATGATTGATTGATTGATTGAAAGTTGACTGAACACAATAAAATGTACTTTATTTCAGGCCTATTATTCTCTAACAGAGAAATTGAAATTCTCATAACTCTCCTTTACTGTTATACCCAAACACACAGGCCAAAACAATGAGGAACCTGATTTTATGTACATTCAATCACTCACAATCGTTATCTCTTTTAACAAGTAAGATAGTATTTATAAAGCACTTAGTACAGTAACTAACATATGCTTAATAATGGTTTGTTTCCTCCCTCTGTTCCTTCACTTTATCTACTACATTATATGTATCCTAGATAGGAGAAAAGAAATGCAAGAATGACTGTAACCCCATTGCCTAGAAAATAAATATTTCTGCAGTCATACCTCTAACACTTATTCCTTTAAGTTCATTTAAGTTACCCAATAGATAAGTAGTTAAAGAATAGCAACAAAAAGTTCTCAAAATAAAAATTACAACATATTCACAACCACATGAAAGTATTCCCCAAATCTCTAATAAGAAAAACAGAAATCAAAACAACCTTGAAGTTTCACCTCACATTCTATAAAGTTAAAAATGGGGGGATGACAATAGTCATTTTTTGAAGTGCTGTGGAATGGTAGACACCCTACTAAATTATTGGTGGCATTGTGAATTGGTACAACCATTTTGAAAGGCAATTTACAATTATGCAAATTTTTTAAATCATATAAATTAAAATGCCCATATTCTTTGACCTAGAGATTCCATTACTGGGGTTATGCTTCAAGGAAGACATTGATAAGAAGAAAGTCCTCATATATACCAAAATATTTATAGGAACAATTTTTTGATAGTAAACAATTGAAAACAAAATAGATTCCTATAATTGTGGAATAACTAAACAAATTTTTGGCATATGACTCTTTTAAATACCAAAAAGCCAGCATATTCAGTAGTCCTAATATAAGAAATTATACACTTGAACAGAAATCAAAGCCAAATTAGAAAATCTCATTTTTGGAAAAGGTCAGAGCCACTAAGTCCAGCTCAGACCTAGGCAAAACTCTCTTGAACAGAATAGTTTATTTAAAAAATATTTGACAAGCTTTTTTACTTGAAGACCATCTGGTGAGCTAGAACTCATGGTCCCCTGAAACAACTCTTCCCACTTCTAGATAACTAACTGTTAGGGAGATTTTTCCTAACAACAGACTTAAATCTCCGTTTAGTAACTGATCTTAATTCTTTCCTTCAAGGTTAGATAGAACAAATCTTATCTACTCTTCTACATGATTCTACAATAAATGTGATATTGGTTATTTGTTCAAACAAATCATCCTCTCTTCCAGGATGAACATCTTTAATCCCTTCCCTCTAGTTCCACAAGGCACAATATTGAGATCAATCTATAATCCAGTCTTGGTTATCCTTTGAATACTTGCCAGATTATCAAAGGTTTTCCCACAATGTTGCTGAACTTTTATACAATAATCTGTTTTCTCACAATACAATAATCTAGATATCTTCTTATCATGGCAGAGTACAACATAACTATTACCAGTCTGTGACAATATGGCTTCTTTACCATAGCCGAGAATTGAATTATTTCTTTAATTGCCCACCATACTACATTGTTGCTTCATTCTGAGATTATACACCTTTATAACCTTTCAAATGTTTTCAGACAAACTGCTCACTAGCTAGACCCTCCCTATTTTGTAATTGTGAATTTTATTTAACCCAAATATTATATTCTGCAATTATGATAATAGTAAATAATAATAATAGATAACATTTCTATAATGCTTACCATATCTCTTACTAAATGGTTTACAATTATTGTCTCATTTGATACAACAGCTGTGGGAGGTAAATGCTATCAAGATCCCCATTTTATAGATTAGGAAACTGAATCAGAGATTAAGTGATTTACCAAGAATCATACAGCTAGTAAGTGTATTGTGTAAGTGTATTGTGTAGCAAGTGTAGTGTAACACTATACTATTTAGCTACCCAATTAATTAGGACTGTGAAAATTCAACTCATCAGATTTTGCCAAAGAATTTTACTCATCAAAATCTTTTGAACCTCGACTCCAGTATGTTAGCTATCTGTTCCAAATTTAGACACAGAAACACCAAGTACCCTCTTGCCTATAGTGATATGATCTATGATTGGGCCCCAGTGATACAAGAGAAAGATCACTGCCTTTGGAAACAGAGAACCTCAATTCAAATTTCATTTCCAATATTTGTTCCCTGTGAAAAATTGGGAAAGACACTTTCTCTATTTCTCCATTTCTTCATCTGTAAGATGAAGAATGTTTGGACTAACTTCTGAGGTTCCTTCTAGCCTGACTTCTATGATCTGATATTTCCATGTCTATTTTTTTTTTCATTAAGTTGGCCCTGTCAACTGAGTGATGAATTGTCACTTCACAAGTAGAAATCTTTGTTGATTCAAAGTATGTGGTCCTGGCCTGTTTCAGCTACACAAAAAAGGCAATAAGGTATGATTTCCAAATTGGCCAGTTTACATAATGAAAAGTATCTACATTCTGGCAAAGAATAGGAGACATTTTATAATTCAGAAGATTAAGAGAATTTGGTTTAGAACAAAAAGAGAATAATAAAATTGGGGGTGGGGAGGACATAGGAATAGAGAAGAGAAATCTAAATTTAACTCACAGATTAAATTTAATAAAAGTCTTGAATCCAATTAAGAAGTTTTCTGTCCTGTTAATGTTGGCTCCTCAATATCTCTGGTGTTTATTTCCTTCTTTCAGTTTTCTTTAACATTGCCCTAATTCAGACTCTCATTTCCCTCTTTTTGACATGATTACAATAGCCTTTTAACTAAATTGCCCCACTTTTTACTTTCCAACTATTCTGCCATGTTGATTTCTATACCTCTGATAACATGACTCAATAGTAGAATACTTGGAGACAGGAAGAATTAGATTCCAATTCTGCTTCTAACAATGTGTAAACAAAGGCAAAATCATTTAACTTCTATAATCCTTGGTTTCCCCAAATATCAAATGAAAATAATGATACCTCTAGAAAACTGAGAAGACTTGTAAAAGTCCAATAAAATAGTATATGTAAAAGCAATTTGTAAATCTCAAAGCATGATATAAACTTAACCATCATCATCATAATCATTCCAAATATTCAATAACTCCCTTTTACCACTGAATTAGTTCCAGACTCCTTAATCCAATATTCAAGCCAGTCCCCAACCTGCCTTTCTAGTATTGTATCACACTACTATTCTTCATATGAACATGATATGTTTCAGGGAAACTGAGATACTGACTGTTGGCAAATATGTTCTTTGCTTTTGTGACCTTTGTTTGTTCTATTTGCTTTGACTGGAATAGCCTTTTCTATATCTCTGCCTATTAAAATCCTACCCCATTTTGAAGACTAAATCTATGAAGACTCATCCAACTGGCCAAACTTATTTCTGGAGACAATGTTGTCTAACTGAATTTTCATAGCTTTTAGTTCATTTCTATTTTGTGTTTTAGTTACTTAGTTTCTCAGCATACTCTCACTTCCCAACAGATTGAAAACTTCCTCAAAGGCAAGAATCCTTTCATTCTCTTCACTAAAAACTAATTATTTAGTCAGCAAACATTTTATCTTTACTGTGTGCCAGGCATTGTACTGAAATTACAGAGAATAAAAAAGCAAGGCAAAAACAAGGCCCCTGCCTCTAAGGATCTCCTGACTGAGTGAGAGAAATAAGATGTAAGTAACTAGGTATGTATAAGATACATATTCAGTCTAAATGAAAGACAATCTCAAAGGAAAGGAATTAGCCATTAGGGGAGACTGGGAAAACCCTTATGCAAAAGGTAGTATTTTAACTTAGTCTTGAGGGAAACTAGAATGTTGAGGTAAGAAGGGAGATCATTCCAGACATAAGAAACATAGGATAAAATATGTTGGAAGGTAAGAGACAAAGTATCATGTATGAGGAAAAGCAAGTCAGGTAATGTAACTGAATCCTCCATAGAAACTGTGAAGGGGAGCAAAATATAAGAAGATTGGAAAGGTAGGAAGGGTCAGGTTATAATGGGCTTTAAGTAACAGATAAAGGAATTTATATTTATTTTAAGGTAATAGGAAATCACTGGAGCTTACTAAGAAGAGAGATGATATGGTCAAATCTGCATCGTAGGAAAATCACTTTGGGAGCTGAGTGGAGAATAGATTGAGAGACAAGGCAAGAAAACTAATTCAAAATCTGTTATAGTATTCAAGATGAGAGATGATAAGGGCTTGTAAAAGGGTGATGACTGTTTGAGTAGAGAGAAATAGAGATATACCAGAGATATTGTGGAAGATAAAGACTGAAAAGTCAGGGAACACCAAGATTGTGAACTTGACATTAAGAGGAAAGTTTTAAAAAAGACTTGAGTTTCATGGGGGAACTTGGAATGATTACAATAATTCCTGGTTTTGGACATGTTGAGTTTGAGAAACTTCCCAGACATTCAATTTGAGAAGCTGGTGCTGATTGGTGCTGACACAAAACTAGAATTCAGAAGAGAGATTAAAGCAAGATGAAAGGATGTGGGAATCCTCCACATGGAGAGGATAGTTGAACCCATGGGAGTCATTGAGATTACTTAGAGAGATAGTTTAAAAGAGGGGACTTAGAGTAAAGCAGTGAATGAAGGTCCAGCAAGAGACTAAAAAGGAATACATCCTTTCTTGCAGCTGGCTCAGTGCCTTGCACAGAGTAGTTGTTTAATAAATGTTTGCTAAATTGAATTGACTCCCACAGAGTTCAAATTAAATCTAATCTAAGTAGCAATTGCCTTTACTAAACTCAAGGTCTGAGGTTTTATAAAGAAAGCCTATAGCATGTTTATATTGTCATCTTCTCTTTAAATACAATTTTACATCTTTCCTGGTTAGACAATCAGGAGCTAAGTTTATGAAATACAAAGCTGCATGGAATTTGCATAAATGAAATAAATTAACTCACTCAAAAAACACAGTATTGCTTCCTGATGTCTCTATTTCATATGTCTTCAACAAGGAATCCAAGGTACAGAGTTCAGATAGGCTTTGTTGTTTAATAAGTATAAGATTGTCATTAAATTCACTGATCATTATAATATTCTACTGAAATTTGTTTTTAACCATCTTGCTATTGACTGAAACATCTAATAGTGTCCTCTTTTCTAATAACAGAGCAATGCCTAAAAATTTGTTTTAATTAGGCATTAGAAAAAGAATTATGTTGAACTTCAAATCTATTATTCAACTCATTTGTCAAACAAACTAGAGAAGAGGACCATGTCATTAACTGGACTTGAGGGACAAAAACTACTTCTGTATTTAGAGAAAAGAAGGCTAAAACTAATTCACAGTTAAAATTTAATAAAAGTCTTTAGTACACTCAAGAAATTTTCTATCCTGTTAGTGTTACTTAGTCAATATTAATTTGGAAATCATCATGTAAAAAAAATATGTGTTGCATCTGAACAGGTCACTCTTTTGTCCCATCTCCATTATCCTTCCTTCCCTTTTCTATCACCTCTCCAACTAATATAAGACCATTTAATCAGATCATTGGAAATTCTCTGGAGAAAGAGAGAAGAACACTTGGAATCACAGAATATCAGAGCTGGCTATCTAGTAGCACCCTCTTACTTTACAGATGAGAAAAAAGACCACAGAGATGAAACCATTGGCCTACAGCAAACATAACTATTTGGTGGCATAGCTGGTGATCCATGTAGGTATTCCTGGTTACAAAGATCTACTCATTACATTATATTAGTTTTCTGAATTTTTTCTTATACTTGTTAGCCTTAGTTCCCAGTAATTACCACAAGGTAGGAAAAAGTCAGATAAGAGTCGGTAAGCTTTAAATTAATCAGGATTTTATAATTTCCGATTCAGAATCTTGTTATGTAATGAAACAGAAGGACTGGAAAAATATATATTTCCATAAACAATGGGTTCTGAAATAACTATGAAACTATAGAGGTGCCTTTAGAAATAACATTTTTTTTCTTTTTTAAAAAAAACTTTCTGTTTGTTTAAAAACAGAATAAAACAGAACAGAACTTTGTCATGCCCAGCAGAAAATCATGAAGAATTCAAAATATATAGCATAGATTACCAGTTCAAGAAAAAATATATAATAGTAGAAGAAATGATATTCGTGGATTCCATCTTTTCTTTGCTTCCTTGTATCTTGTCCTTTTGGGTTTTTTTTTTTCCTTTCTTTTTCCTGAGGCAATTGGGGTTAAGTGACTTGCCCAAGGTCACTGCTAGGAAATGTTAAATGTCTGAGACCAGATTTTAACTTCAGGTCCTCCTGATTTCAGGGTCTGTGATCTATCCACTGCTCCATCTAACTGCCCTGTCCTTTCGTTTTTTGCTGCACACTTTTTTTTTTTTACTTTATTCTTTTTTTTTTTTCCCTTTAATTCCCCTTCTCTTTCAAATAGACTATAGTTAAGCACATATATATTTATGTAGGCATATAATGACATATACGTATATACATATACACACACACACCCTTACATACACATATACATATACTTTCACATTCACCTATAATCCACACACATATATCTCTATGTACACATACATAGAGAAAAATGTATACATATCTATAAATACACATACACATTTACCCATATGTAAACATTCAACTAAAATAATATTAGTATGGCTGACATAATGATATCTCTCTTGATTGAATCTTTAAGTTTGACTATCAAAGATCAATGATTACTAACCACACTTTTTTGTTTCTAATAAACTTTACTCCTGATCCTTGTTGAAGTGTTTATACTTATATTGTCTTTATTACGGTTGCTAACTCTTCTACTTTAATTCTGCCTCTTAAATTGCCTTGCTATTACTCATGGATCCTTTCCTTATCTTCTCCCACTCTTTGTTTCTCCCTCAACCCATTCCTTCCCTCTTATTTTTTATAGATTTTAAAAGGTTCTATACCTTTCATTGTATATATATATGTAATGTTGTCTATTTAACCCCTTCCCCATGTGTGGATTTTCAGAACTTCAAGCCCTCTTTTCCACTCTCTAAGTTCTCTGTGTCTATTCTTCTTCTTACACCTCATTTGTTTAACATAATTACTATTTTTACCTTTTCCTAGGCAGTTTTGCTTTTTAGAGTCAGATCATACTCAATTCTGTCCTTTTCATTCTTTTGAGCTACCTTATTGCCAATGCCAATATTAAAAATGTTATATTGAAATTGATCTTTGATATTGACTCTTACATGCTAAATTTTTTATTAAGTTCAGGTTTGGTTGCAAGAAAGTCCTGAAAATTTGCAAGTTTGTTGAATATCTATTTTTTTCCATTCATTAATATGGATAAGTTTGATTGCTATGATATTTTTATCCACAGATCTAGTTCTTTTGGTTGACAGTATATGTGATTCCAGGACCTATGGTCTTTTATTGTGGCTGCTGATAAACCCTGTACAATTCTAATTGTAGTTCCAGCATTTTTGAAATTTTTTTCTTGTTTCTTCTAAGATTTCCTCTTTGATTTGAGGGTTTTGAAATTTGGCAATAATATTCCTATATGTTTTCTAAAAAGGATCTCTTTAAGACAGTGATCGTGGATTTTTTTTTCCTATTTCTATTTTCCCCTCATATTTTTATCACTTCAGGACAATTTTCCTGGATTATGTCTTGCATTATTGTGTCAAGGTTCTTTTTTGGGTCATAGCTTTCAGGTAATCCAATTATTCTTGTATTTTCTCTTCTTGATCTATTCTTTAGATCTGTTGTTTTTCTTATGTTTCACATTCTGTTATTTTATTGTTGTTGTTGTTCTTTATATTCTGTTTTGTTAGTTCATGACTTTTTATGGCTTGACTGGTTTCCCTTTGCCCAACTCTAATTTTTAAAAAGTGATTTTCATCTTTAAGATTCTGTTTCTCGTTTTCTACTTAGTTAACTTTTTTATAATCTTAAATTTTTTTTGGATGCTTTTTATTTAGTTAGCTTATTAGTTTTTCCTCAATGTCTCTCATTTGATTTTTAAATTCTTTTTTGAATTTTTCTATAAATTCTCTCTGGGCAGGGAACCATTTGGGATAGAAACTTTTTTTTTTGTTTCATTGCTCTCTTGAAGAAAATCTTCCATATTCCCATAGTAAGTTCCTATGATTGGCATCTTTCTTCTTTGCCAATTCACTTTTTTTTAAATGAGAAGTATCTAATTTTAGGGTGGAGAGAAGGTGCCTTGAACTTCACTTCAGCTCTCCTCTCTGACCTAGAACCCCAAATCAAAATCTCCTCCTCCTGCAAGTGCCCATACAGGAGCATTCCTGCCCCACTGCCTTTGCCCTCACCAGGTGTGTGCTAGTTTCTTCTCACCCAAGGCCAAGCCTCTGGTAATCCTGATCAGCAAAGATACATTCAGTCTTCCTAGACTCAGACCCTCTCAGAGGTGAAAGTTTCTGTGGTTCCTGCTGAGGCTCCAGCTAAACCTAGCTAGCACTAGGAAATCCCACTAGGTGTTCCTGTGGACCTAGCCTGAAGGTGTTTATACAGATTAATCCCAGTCCTGGCATCTTTCTTCAGCTCTTCTTGGATTGCCTGGAGGATTCCTGTTCTGGCCCAATTTTCTTGATTTTTCTCCACTCTGAATTCACCTGAGGTACAAATTTGTTCTGTTTGTAAGGGAAATCCAGAGAGCTCGAAATTTACTGACCTACTCTGCCATTTTCTCAGAATTCTCTCCCCAGTAATGACATTTTCAAAAAAAGAAGATAGAAAATCAGTTGGTTGATTTGAGAATAAAATACATACACATATGCCTACACATATATGCACACACACACACACACAAACACATAACACATACATGCACACAATTAAATTTTGCTCTTTCCCTTTCAGAAGTCTGCCATTTTAGTCTACGGATATTCTATGTGTGGCAATGAATCACTGAACTTAGAATCAGAAAGCCTGAATTATAGCCAAAGTATCAGAAATACATCTAATCTTGTCTGAGTTAAGATGCTCAGCAGAGTGAGATCTAGTTAACAAACATAGTGCCTGGTACACAGTAGGCACTTAATAAATGCTTTTTGATTTGAATTGACTTAATACTTATATGCTGGCCACTTGGGAGGTAACATGGTACAATTCAAAGAGAACTACTACAGTCAGAGGATTGAGTTCAAATCTCCCCTTTGTTATTCACTGTCTTCTTTGATTTTAGAGAAGTCACTAATCTCTCTGAGTCCTAATTTCCTTATCTGTAAAATTGGAAGATTGGGTTATATGATCTCTGTGGACTCTTCTCATCTCTGCCAATTTTGTCATTGGCAACATGTAGATAACAATACACTCCTATGTTTTGTGTTGCAATAAGGAGAGCTCTTTGTAAATATTGAAGTGCTATAGAAATTTGAATGATTATTATTGGTTGTTTTAGAGAGTTAATCTGTTGTGAGATACAAGCAGGTCATGTAAATAAGCAATTTTTAAATAATTTCTAAATACTTTATGTTAAAAGTTAGGAAAACTGTCCATTGAGATTGAAAGAAAGCTATCACAGTGTTAAATGGAGGTGTGATCTAAGTACAACTGGGTATGTGTGGGGTGATAGAGGGGAGGAGGGCAAGAATCTTCCACTCATCTTCTCTCTCTCTCCCTGATGCTACTGTCCATAGTTATATCCCATGGTGCATCTCCATGTCCCAAAAGATTCTTATCCTTTCAAACCAGGTCTACTGAAAGCTATTGAACAAGTATACAAAATTATAGGACAGAAGTTTCAAAAAAGAATATGGGGACAAATAAACCCATCCCTTAGAAATGCAATACAAAATTGAAAATATCCCCATGCATTTATTTAGATGTAAATAAAAGGCTGGAGCTATTGAAAATGGTGTAGAACAGTGGAATGAGTGTTGACTCTAGAACCCAGAACACTTGAGTTCAAATTCTATTTCTGATATTTATTATATGGGTTACATTGGGCAAGTTGTCTAGCTTTCTCAGGGTCCCAGTTTCCCCCTTAATATAAAAAGACAATTGGTTCCCTGACTATATAGCTGCCTTTGAGGCAAGCTGCACTGTGCATTTCCACTCCTAAAATGATATACCATGAACCCCCAAGCAAGGTATTCACCTTTGTTAGTCAACCAGTTTACAAAATTAGATAAAAGAAAAGGCCTTTATTGAAATACTCATGAAAAGTAGTTATAAAACAAACCTTCTCTCATGACCATAGGCCAAAATGTCCCATAAATAAACAGACTATTAATAGAAAGAGTGGGCAGATACTCATAGAAAAGTAGATTCCTAGTCAAGGTAAATTACACCTCCAACATTTTAGGATCTCCAAATCCTTTCTCATGGCATCCTCCCACAAAATGGGAAAACTCTAGCAGATATTCTCTAAATTAAGATAATCTAAGAAAATTACTGGGAGAAAAAACAATGATTTAAGATTGGAGTCAAATGCAGAAATCTTGAGGGATGATAGGGCCTCAGAAATAAGGTATAGATTTCAGTAAAATGTAAGACAATAGAAGCAAAGAGAGTACTTTCACCTGATAACCCTCCAATGAGACAATATTTCTATCTGCCCCCAGGACGACTACTGCTTTATGATCATATAGATTTTAGTTACGTAGAACTTTCCATTTAAGAACAACTTTACAAGATAGGTAGTGCACATTTCATTATCCCCATATTACAAATGATGGAAGTGAAACTCAGAAATGTGAAGTGATTTATCCATGGTCCCATGAATATTAAGTGTTAAGAGACAGAGACTCTAACCCATGTCTTCTAACTCTAAGCCCTATTGTTCTAAGACTGATTGACCTTCATTTTCTGAAACATTATAGAATAGTAGCGTCCCAGATGGAAAAAAATAATGGAATCAAAAATAGTTTGAGAAAACATAAAATATATGTTACTAGATAAGGAGTGGGAAATAAAAATTCACATATCCATGATGTTTTAAGGTATATAAAATACTTTATGTATGCTATATCATTTCTCTATAATACAGATATTACAGGCATTATCACTATTTTACAAATTTGAAAACTGAGGGTCAGAGATACTTAAATGACTTGCCCAGAACCACATATTTGGTGTCAGAGGCAGTGCTAACAATACAATACAATACAATGAAATATAGTATAATACAGTATGATACAATATGATAAACATTTATTAAATACCTACTATATACCTGGCACTATGCTAAGCACAGTGGGGATACAAAAGGAGGCAAAAGGTAGTCCCTGCCTTCCATCTTCCAATATAATTAGAGGGACAACATATATATATATATATATATATACACAAAGCAAGAAATATATAAGATAAATAAGAAATAATTAAAAGAAGGAAAACATTGGAATTAAGAGAAGTTAAGGAAGGCTTCCTACAGAAAATGAGATTTTAGCTGAGATTTATTGTTGTTCAATCTTTGTTCTTAAAATGGACCTATGTCATAACAATGTCTTGACTTGTTTGTGAATTGGATTTAAGAGAAGCAGACCTGAACAAAGTCATGAGACTAACTCTCATCCAGAGACTTAAAGGAAGCCAAGGAGATCAATAGTTGAAGCAAAGGAAAAAGACCATTTAAGGTACTAAGAAGAGCCAGAAAAAATCCTTAGAGTCAAGAGGAGTGTCTTTTTTGGTAGATTAACCAGGAGACTAGTGTTAATGTCAAAGACTGTACATGTCAGGGAGTAAGGTGTAAGAAAACTGGAAAGATAGGCAGAGGCTAGATTATGAAAGACTTTGAATGTCAAACAGAGCACTTTATATTGGTATGATTATGGCTCACAAAACATGTTAATTGAATAAGTCATTTCCTACCCCTTCTCTCTAACATATCCTATTTTGGCCCCCTTAAAAAAAAAAAAAAAAAAAACCTTAAACTATGAATCCAAGAAGAGAGAAGAAGGAGGGGCAACAGGAAGGAAACATTCTTCAAGAATGACTGGTATTAGCAGTTAGTATTGGGGCCATGCAACACATTCATATAGGCTCTTCAATCACAATGATGAAAGACCCTAAAGCCTGAGAGATTGTCATAGGAACAAAATCAAACATTTTCAGCAACTCCTGAAACTATTCATATCTGTTCCCCATCATCTTGAAGCTTTTATTTTTTTTAAGAACTAGAGTGAACTCCATTTAATAGCTGGAACATTGGCAAAAATGTTCTTTTCTTTATAAGGTAAAAAAATAAACTATGTTTCAGTGGCTCAGAGGGAAAACAAACCTACCAGGACTGCCATCTTCAGTGAGCAAATGCACATTTTGAAATAGAAAAATATTGGCTTGGAATTCAGTGAATTGTTTTAAACCACTCCATTCTGAATTGGAGCAATAGGAAACATTATTGATCCAGTGAACAGATACTTTACCAGTTTCACCAGAGTCGATACAGAGGGCATACCTTACTGTGAATACACTACAACAGACTTAAAATCCAGGGAACACACATCACACAGTTCTCTTTTGTCATTCTCAAAGAGGGGTTAATCTCACATGATTTTAGATTCTGAATTTTCTTAGTACCTGAACAGGCAGAATAGGACTGAAAAATCTAACTTTAGCTAACCCAGGAGATAAAATTCTACAGTATTTTCCCAAGGGTCCCACAAGAATGTATAACATAGGAGCAGCTAAGTGGTTCAGTGGATAGAGCACCAGCCCTGAAATCAAGAGGACCTGAGTTCAAATGTAGCCTCAGACACTTAACACTTCCTGGCTACGTGACCCTGGCAAGTCACTTAAGCCTAATTGCCTCATCAAAAAAAAAAAAAAAGACATAATTAGGGGGTTCAAAGGTTCATTTGCATGTATTTAACACATGTCACATGGAGCCATCTCTTCTCTAGTAATTTGTAAATTAAAAATGAAATGGGCAAACCAGAATGAAGAATTCTGTCTATTGTCCTTTGTGTTTCTTCTCCCTTATGGATGACAAGGTGCTTAACAATCCTAGTGCTATAAATGCATAGCAGAGATAATAAAGGGATTTGTGCATTGACCAAGTCATAAATTATCTTTACTGAGCCAAAGATCTAAAATCAAAGATTACTTAGAACACTGGTCATTCCTGATCTTCATTCTTCCTAAAATCTTGGTCACTAAATCCTGTTGACTTTTCTTTTAATATATTTCTTTAATGAACAGTCATGAATATATAGCCTTCTATTATTATATTGGCTTTCCTGAAATAGAAATGTATTGTTACATATTTTAAATCCTCCCTGAGGTTCAGCATGGCACATGACAATGTTTTCTTTTGCTTTTCCTTTTTCCTTTTGTCTTTCTTTTTCCATTTTTTAATTTTGTATTTAATTTTAAATAAAAATAAATAAACTATTTTTAATCCATCCCTTCCTTCTTCTCCTTTCCTAAGAATGTCCTTACTTATTGTTTCATACCTGAATCACACCAGCTTTTAGCTGGCATAGTATACCTGATTCCAGTCTCCCAAACTCAGCCAGGCTAATTATTCTTAAATACTATATTTATTGTGTGATTTCCTTGTTTAAATCATTACTATTACTACTACTAACAATAATCCAATGATTTCAAATGTTCATACCACATGCTTAGGTTTCAAGTCCTCAGTCATTTAATAAGCAACTATGGAGAAACAGTTTTTCTATAGTGCATGAAGTCAATTTTGGAACAGTGTGACCTGAATTCAAATTCTACCTCTGACAGACTGGATGTATAACTTTGGACATGTTACTTAACTTCTCAGTGTTCCAAGCAACTATCCAAAACTATTACATTGAAGAATGTCAATTTGTATGAGTAAGAAATTTTCATCAAACATTCCCTGTATCAATAAATTCACAAGTTTTTTTTTAAAAATATTTATTGATCTCATTTGTATGCAATTGTTTGCATTTTGTCTCTCCCATTAGATTGTAAATTTCTCTTGAGGATAAGCACTGTCTTTACCATAATCACCAGTGCTTAACATAATTTTTGATAAATAGCTGGCATTTAATGAATGCTTGTTGACCAAGTTAAACTTACTATGTGAGATTCTAGAAATAAAAAGAAAAAAAATTAAATAATCCTTGTTCCTAAGGACCTTATATTCAATAGAGATATATAAGATGTACATATAATAGTACATACAAAGTATGTACATATTTATATACATATAAATAAATGCACATGAAATTAGTGCATACAAGTCAAATATAAAATAAATGGGGGTGGGTGGGGAGAGGGAGAAACAGTAACAGTCTTTTTTTTTTTTGTTTCAGGTCTACTTTAATCTAATCTTATTTCATGTCAACAGTTCTTATCTATGCAATCTTCTACACAAAATCTTTCTTAATTAAGTCTTGTGTTCTCTCCCTACTTAAATTACCTTGTATTTTCTTCTCTGTGTACATTTTGAATTTCTTCCTGACCCCCAGAGAATGTAAGCTCCATGAGGCAAAGGAACCTTTCATGTTTGTCTTTGTATCTTTTAAGACTGGTACCTCATGTCTTGACAAATGTTAACTGAATTGAATTCAGTGTGCTATGACTGATTAAATTGATCCCTTCTCTCCACTGGAGAATTATGTAAAGGCAGCATCAATTTGAATGTAACTGCAAGAATATACAACACAAATATTGCTATTTCTACTCTTACGCTAAAGTAAGCATTGTTAAGTGAAATTCCAGCATAATCTTCATGGATCTGGAGCTATTAACCTGGAAAATGATGGAAATTAAAAAGAATTCACTCACCCCCAACTTAAAAATCTCTGAGTATGGTTCTCACTCAAAGGGCAATCAAGTGGTTAAAAAAAACAAAGACAAATTTGTGCTGTGCTAAGTAGGTGAGGCTATCAGTATGGGCTTCTAAAATAGTCCCAACAAATTCAAATTTGTTTTTGAAAAATACATTTGTAGATGGTGTTAATAGCATTTCTGAGAAAATTTAAAATGTTCACAATTTCTACATGCTTTCTGGACTATGCTTTAAACAAAAATATCATTCTTTTCTTATTCATTTATATTTCCTTTTATTCCCATCCTAACATCATTAGCAATAATGTTTATTAAAGTAATGAATAAGTGGGATAAGAATGAGAGGAAATTAAGCCATTTAAATCTATCTCTGTGGCACATTGCTGTTGATTACAAACTAAAGTTCAGTTGATTCTTTGAGAGCTAACTCATTGTCTAAGTATACCACAGGACAATGATCTTTTTCTGCAGTTGGTCATTTTATGTAGCGGTATTGAAGTGGTACTAGAGTTTTTTGTTGGAAAGTTTTATATCAGTAGGGAAAAATCTTCCCTTTGAAATCACAAAACACAAATATTCTAGAGACAAAATGTATCTTAGAATTCATAATATTTTAATTAGAAGTTTATGTCAACCAGATACTGAAATTTGTGGTTTGAAAAACCTAGAAACAAATAAAAAAACTGCTTTAAAATGCTTGCTCAATTTCCTAATGTTATTTGATATGAACAAGAAACAAAAATAGGTTAATTAGTCATAAAAGTGGCCACATTTTTAGGGTTTTATTAAGGTACTTAGAAGCTTCAATATGGTAAAACTGTTTGGCAAATTAATTTTGATATTTTACTGAAGGGGATGGCAAGCTTTCAAAAACCGTGTCAAAGTTTGATCCCTGTTCTTTTAGCATGACAAGATGAGAAGAGGGTAACTGAGTTTTGACTCAAAAGAGAAAAGGATGCAGAAATATAAAGCAGTCACATGAATAAGCAGAGGAAGCTATGTGATATGGTTTAGGGAGGTCAAAAGGCTCACTTGTCTCAATATATCTCCCTCACATGCTCTGAAAATCTTCTTTTTATCTCATATGCAATTCTATCAATTAAAAATTCAATTAGTTAAATAGGGGACTTTTTAAAAAATAAAATATTCTTTAGAATAGACTAAGATATTTATACTATAATGGGGATGAGTTTAATCAGCTTAGTATCTAGTATCTAGATACTAGTACCTAGCTGAAACAGTGACAGCAAAAAAACAAAAAGAGAATTATGATAGACATAAGAGAAACGAAAGAGGTATGGTCATATCCTCAATGCATTCTCTTTTTGTTTCTGCAAGTGGGATATAACCAATTGACTCTTAAATCTTAGTGTTTACTGCCAAAGAGATAAGGAGTTCAATCCTTCCACTTCAGAAGTATACTGTTGTTGTTATTGTTGTTCATCCTTCATTTTCAAAGAGAACTAATGATGTGAGGTAGAATTGCATAAAGCCATCAGACTCATGCTCACTTCTAGAGTCATCATTGATATAGATAGTTTACTCAGACTCTTTATATGCTCTGTTTCCTGCTGAGTGATTGATTGGATTTTCCTTGTCCCTTGACTTACAATGTCAGAATTGATCCTATTTACTTCCCCTTCTAGTTCACGTTCATTCTTATTTCCCCAACTGCTATCATGTCTTTTATCCATGGTCTATGCTTCTAAAGTTGCCAACTTATCCATCCAGTCTATATATTTCAGGAAATATCTTGAGTCTTCTTGGTAGCCATATTGTTCTGGGTAGAGAAGAAAAGATTTACTATCTTGGTTTGAATTTAGGCTATACTTTCTCTCCTAATTCTGTCTTGTATAAAACCTGACAGTGGTCAAAATGCTACTTTCAGCCAGAGAATGACATCGAAATTGATGAAGACAGAGAACAACAATTATAAAAATGAATAAAACATCTTTATTCAAATTGAAAGAATATAAATACAACTTTCACAGTAAATATATCTATATGGTAATTTTGTGTCATTATTGCTCAGTGTAAACCTATTGATTTTTTTTCCCTTTCAAAGAGATTCATTTGATGAGAGCAGCATATATTAGAGTTTAACTTACAGTTTAATCAATGTGGCAGTTTTGGATCATGGGACATTGTGCAGTAGAATAGAGCCACAGTGGAGGAATATGGACTGAAAAACTTGGGAGAAGAGAAGATATACATTTGTGGGATAGGGACAACAAAAACAAGCTCTAACTTGTTCAGTATTTTGTTTGGAGCCAGCCCTAGAAATCCACCAACTCTTGAAAGAGTTGGGTTATTAACTATCTATAGTTAGGTGAATTCACCTTTGGAAATCAGTAATTCTCAAAAGTGTAATGACACTCATAAACAGGATAGATCAAGCATGGTATAATTAGGCTTATACTAAAAAATTAACATATATAAAAACTTTCCCATATATTCCATGAGATACCACCCTATATCATACTGCATACTTCTCAAATAAAGAAGTAGGTTGTTGGCTTGTTAAAATAATTTGGGAAAATTTTAATCATAATTGTGCAGAGATAATGTGTATTTCCTCTGGATTAATATATATATCAATAGCTCTCATTCAAGCTAAGGGAAATTATGTATCCCACACATTGGATGAAGAAACTCAGGGATTGCCATATGCATTCCTTATCATGAAAGATCTTCTATTAAAGGCTAAAAATCCATTTGTTAAAATACATAATGTTAAATCCTATTACCAATTCTAGCTAAGAAGGCAGCAAGCATTTATTAAATACATATTACGTGCTAGGTAGCATGCTAGCAACAATATAGAGAGAAAGACATGGAGATAGAAATGTGTGAAGGAAGGGAGATAAGAATGGGAATATAGTTAAGGAATATAAAAATGAATATAATTAAGTCTTGACCTATGATTGCAATAAAGCTAAGAATACCCTGTGTTTAAAAAAAAAAAAAAAAAAAAAAAGAACTCTATTCACATCTATAGAACAGAATTTCCTCAGTAATTCATTACCTCAGACAGTTCCTGGGGACACTGAGAGATAATCATCCACCTACACTCACAAGTGGTAGGACTTGAACCTCGCCTCCACAAATGGCTATCTATGTATCCACTGTATCATATGGCAAACAAGAATAATAACAAAGCCAACAATATTATATCAAACCAACAAGCATTTATTAACCATTCACTGTGTGCCTGGCACTGTGCACATAATATACCACAGTTCACATTGATATAGTGCATTAGAGATTACTCATTCCTTTCCTCAAAACATCCCTACAAGAAAGGCAAAATGATTATTATTATTCATATCTTATAAATGAAGAAACTCAGTCTTAGAGATTTGACATGACTTATCCAACATCATACATCTAGTAAAACACTGGGGATAAAAAAAAAAAAAACTATGATTCATCTAGTTTCTACAATCTATACAATATCATTCTGGTTTGCTGAGCCAATTTTTTTTTCTGAAGTATTACAGTTTCCCTCCCCCTGCTCCAAACTCAGAAAATTTAACCACCCTTAAAGTTCAATAATAAACCTCCAAATAATTGATCTATAATTTCAGTTTAAAGGGTCTGACATAACTGAGCTACTCAAGAATGACAGCAAATGAAATTTTTAATAGAAATATTGATAGGCCCTTAAATGTATTGGGGAGTCCTGGGCAATGACAATGATATTGCACTCATAAACCCAATGCCATGGAGACTGTCTTTTTTTTTTTTAATGCGTCTTTTCTTTATCACAGCATAATACCTAGCTTGACAACAGAAATGTCAACAGTTAAGGCTCTATTCTTCAAACCGTCATGCTCTATTAATGCTGTTTTTCTGTGGGATTTACTTTGTCAAGGAAGGAAGGACCAAAGAGAAAAGTCTATGGTCTTCCTATTCACTAAATCCCTCTTCTCACTGAGGCACAAATGACTAACTACTTCCAATGCCTCAGAAAGAATGAAAGTTGACCAGAAGCATCTGGGGGAGGGTTATAGTAGGAGGGAGCTGGCTGTTCAGAGGCAAAGCCATGCTTAGACAGGGAGAAAAATAAATAAGCAGGTGATGGGAATTCCCAAGGAGTCAGTTGCCTTCTTGATATGTCTGAGCTGTTTATGGATAGCAGTAGCAAAGACCTTTGAACAAGTAAGGATGGGGAGCTATTGTAAATGTCCCTGAAAATCTCTTCACTCTAAGATTGAAGACAATGCTCAAACAGTATCTCAAGGGAGGCCTTTTAGCTTGAACCCCACTAATCCAGATGACTGCATAGGGAAATGATACACAGCAATGTTTGCCCTGATGAGAAATGTAGGTCTGTGAAGTCAGGCATGGGAGGGGTTAAAAGAATTACAGATGGGGATTATTAACTGTAAGCAGAAGTACAGCCAATAGACTAACATAGCAGGAAGTAAAGTAAATGGAACTTTAGTTTGGAATTCATTTCATAGTTTCAGGCAAAGAAAAAAAAATAGTTCATACTTTGCTTCCTTTTAGAAACACCTTTTGTCTATTTGTTCATTTTTCACAATGACATGGAATAGAGGGAAAATGCAATGTTAAACAAGTATGTCAGGAGACAGAGTAATGATTTGATATACTCAAGATACAAATTCTTGAGACTATTATATCAACCATATTTTACTTGACCATTGAGAAGACAACTATAAGATGTGAGAATGTCATTCTAATAGTGTATTAAGAGACATTCCCAGAAGACCACTTCATAAGTGGGACTGCCTTTAAACATGCTTCATCTTTTACTTTAGGAATGAAAGTCCCTTGGACAGCAACTCTGAGCTTCTTAAGAGAAACAACTATCTTTAGTCTTTGTATCCCCAAGTTTAGCACAATGCTTGGCACAAAGTAGATACTTATTAAATGTTTACCTAAACTTGGAAGCTACCCGATGGTCTGCTCTGAAGGCCTCCCCATCCCAGATCATAGTTTCTAGTGGTTACCTCCCAATATCCTGAAATTTCCCCCAATAGGAATAACATCCTCATGTCTTTATTTCCTGCTCATCAGCTAATGTTGAGGTCCCTCCTCCTGTTGTTGATATGTTGATAGGCCATTTAATGTTATTTGTCACAGAAACTAAAATTGTTAGTTGGGACTCCACAGAGGTAGTGGTGTCTGAACTGGGCCACAAACAAAAAGAAGGATTTCAACAATCAGAGCTAAAGAAGCAAGACTTTACTATCATGGTGAAAAGTCAGCACAAATACACAGAGGTGAGAAATTGTAGGTCAAAATCAGGGAACAGCTATTTATCCATTTTGACTGGTATGTAGTATGCAAGAAGGGGAGGAAAATGAAATATTTCTCTTTAAGTAAATTGGGATTAAATTGTGGAAAATCTTAAATTCTAAGGAAAAGAACTAATATTTTATCCCACAAACAATGAGAAAATTGAAGATTTTTGAGCAAGGGAGTAATAGGATACACCTATATGATAGGGAAATAAAGACATGAGCATTCATACAACATCTCTTATGTGTCAGGCACTGTGCTAAATGCTTTTTACAAAAGTTATCTCATTTGATTGTAACAACAACCATGGGAAGTCAGTGCTATTATTCCTAATCTTGTTATTATCATCATCATCCCCATTTTTTCAATTGAACTGAAAACAAACAGAGGTTGTGATTTATTCAGTGTTACACAGTACATTTGGAAAGAGAGAGTGGGTAGAAAAGAGAAGAAGCAAAGGAGCGGGAGAAGAGAGAGAGAGAGAGAGAGACAAAGAGACAGAGAAAGAGACAGATAGCGAGAGGACCATTATAAAATTATAATGCCATTGCTTAGGCAAGAGGCAATGGGGGTTTCAACTAAAATGATAGTAATATGAATGGAAAGGAGGGAAGGGACAGAAAGTACCAAAGTAGAATTGATAAAACTTTCCACCTGAGTAGATCTTCAAGATGGCAAAAAGGAAGTCAAAAATGACTCAGAGGACTTTGGATAATGTGGAGGACAGTATGTCAACAATAGAAACAAGGAAGCCAAGAGCAGAAGGATGGGAGGGAGGGACAAGGGGAGGAGAGAAAATGAGGTTGATGGCTTCCTTTGGAAAGTCCTGAGTTTAACCAGAAAAGCAGATAATTCATGATACCCGAAGGAAGATGACAAGTCAAGACTCCGGGATTAGAAATATAAATTTAGGGGTCATTTGCAGACATAATTGCTGAAACCAAAGGATTGGGTCAGATCATCAAGGGGAAGCAGAGAAAAAATAAATATCAAGCCAACGGCAAAGCCTAGGAAAGCACATCAACTTAGGGAAGAGGAATAAGAAGATGAACCAATAAAAGGGATTAAAAGAAATCAGATAAGAGGAGGAGAATCAAGAAAGAGCAGTTACCTGAAAATGAAAGGTGAGAAAATACCAAGAAAAAAGTGAGAGATAACCATGTCAAATACTATACGAAAAGAGAGTAAGAGAATAATGAGCATAGAACTTTTTCCACAGAATTAATAAACCAAAGTATTAAACCTCTGTCTAGTTAATAAGGTGAATTTTTTTTCATAATTCATCATCAATGATTTGTCTAAAAAACATTAGGAGTGTATTTACACAGACCAAATTGTGAACCTTACAGAATCTTCTTGAGGGAAAAAACAACACAAATTAGAGGAAAGTTATGAATGAGTTCAAAGACATAAAATTCAGTTTAGTCTCTCCCCTGAAAAAGTTGAGTCAATGGTACAGTAGACTGAATGCCCAACTTAGTTTGAGGATGTCCTGTGTTTCAATTATTTCTCTGATTTTTACAAGCTTTGTAACCATAGCAAGTCTCTTTCATTTCTAAAATGGAGATGATAACAATGCCTGTAGCACCTATCTTATTAGTCTATTGTGGTAATCAAATGTTATAAATATATTTATAACTTGCATATATTATGCATAATTTGCATATAGCAAAGAGCTTTTTCAAACTTTATAGTTTGTTCAGTGAATATCAACTATTATTGCTGTTTAAACCAAAAAAAGTGAGCAAAAGTTAGGTGAAATTTTAGATACCAAGGAGAATATTGGAAATAAAGAGGGAAATAGTTTTCACCACTCTATAAAACAATAATCTGTTAGAATTGTTTCATCTTATTAAAAATGAATTGGAATTAGAAAAATCCAGAGGGCAATTATTAAAGCAAATTTATCAAATGTCACTTAAATTTTAAAAATAATTAAAATAATAGAACACTTCAAGATAAAGTAAAAACAAAATTTGAGGACTCTTCAGTCCTAACATCAAATAAAGTTCAAGAGGAAATATGAATGAGCCTGAAAAGTCATCAGGTTTTTTTGGTTTTTATTTTTTAGACTAGACCTATGATTTCCTTTGAGTAGGAAACTCCCTCTATCAATGCAAATGAACAACTGCTCTGCAACTTTCAGTCTTAGAGTTGCCTAGTAACTGATTGATTAGTTAATTAACTTGCCCAAATCAAGTTATTCATTAGAGTATTCATTAGAGACAGGATTTGAACTGTCTTCCTGACAGTGAGACTGGCTCTAGTGCCTACCTTGAGCCCTACTGTCTCCATAGTGATCATGAATATGAAAAACTATCATGTGTAGACAGTGAATCTATTTTCTGTTCTCTCTTTTTGCCATGTCCATGCCGTTACTATAAAATCAGAAGGGAAAATTGATAACTACTTGTATTTCCATATGATTAACAGTTGTGATGGCTGAAGTATCCACTATAGATCATGGTCAACCTTCAAGGATTAGGATCTTCATAGTTAATAAGGTTGGTCCTCAACCAAACTATCACTCTTTGCAGATGATATGATGGTATACCTAGAGAATCCCAGAGATACTACTAAAAAGTTATTAGAAATAATTCATAACTTTAGCAAAGAAACAGGATACAAAATAAATCCCCATAAATCCTCAGCATTTTTATACATCACCAACAAAATCCAACAGCAAGAGATACAAAGAGAAATTCCATTCAAAATAACTGTTGACAGCATAAAATATTTGGAAATCTATCTACCAAAGGAAAGTCAGGAATTATATGAGCAAAATTACAAAAAGCTTTCCACACAAATAAAGTCAGACTTAAATAATTGGAAAAATATTAAGTGCTCTTGGATAGGCCGAGCGAATATAATAAAGATGACAATACTCCCTAAACTAATCTATTTATTTAGTGCTATACCAATCAGACTTCCAAGAAAATATTTTAATGATCTAGAAAAAATAACAAAAATCATATGGAACAATAAAAGGTCAAGAATCTCAAGGGAATTAATGAAAAAAAAATCAAATGAAGGTGGCCTAGCTGTACCTGATCTAAAACTATATTATAAAGCAGCAGTCACCAAAACCATTTGGTATTGGCTAAGAAATAGATTAGTTGATCAGTGGAATAGGTTAGGTTCACAAGACAGAATAGTCAACTATAGCAATCTAGTGTTTGACAAACCCAAAGATCCTAATTTTTGGGATAAGAATTCATTATTTGATAAAAACTGCTGGGATAACTGGAAATTAGTATGGCAGAAATTAGACATGGACCCACACTTAACACTGTATACCAAGATAAGATCAAAATGGGTCCATGATTTAGGCATAAAGAACGAGATTACAAATAAATTAGAGGAACATAGGATAGTTTGCCTCTTAGACTTGTGGAGGAGGAAGGAATTTGTGACCAAAGATGAACTAGAGACCATTACTGATCACAAAATAGAAAATTTAGATTACCTCAAATTAAAAAGCCTTTATACAAACAAAACTAATGCAAACAAGATTAGAAGGGAAGCAACAAACTGGGAAAACATCTTCACAGTTAAAGGTTCTGATAAAGCCTCATTTCCAAAATATGTAGAGAACTGACTCTAATTTATAAGAAATCAAGCCATTCTCCAATTGATAAATGGTCAAAGGATATGAACAATTTTCAGATGATGAAATTGAAACTATTACCACTCATATGAAAGTGTTCCGAATCACTATTGATCAGAGAAATGAAAATTAAGACAACTCTGAAATACCACTACACACTTGTCAGATTGGCTAAGATGACAGGAAAAAATAATGATGAATGTTGGAAGGGATGCTGGAAAACTGGGACACTGGTGCATTGTTGGTGGAGTTGTGAACAAATCCAACCATTCTGGGGAGCAATCTGGAATTATGCCCAAAAAGTTATCAAACTGTGCATATCCTTTGATCCAGCAGTGCTATTATTGGGCTTATACCCCAAAGAGATACTAAAGAAGGGAAAGGGACCTGTATGTGTCAAAATGTTTGTGGCAGCCCTGTTTGTAGTGGCTAGAAACTGGAAAATGAATGGATGCCCATCAACTGGAGAATAGATGGGTAAATTGTGGTTATATGAATGTTATGGAATATTATTGTTCTGTAATGAATGACCAGCAGCATGAATACAAAGAGGACTTACATGAATTGCTGCTAAGTGAAATGAGCAGAACCAGGAGATTATTATATCCTCAATAATGATACTGTATGAGGATGTATTCTGATGGAAGTGGATTTCTTTGACAAAGAGACCCAACTCAGTTTCAATTGGTCAATGATAGATAGAAGCAGCTACACCCAAAGAAAGAACTCTGGGAAATGTATGTAAAGTATTTGCATTTTTGTTTTTCTTCCCGGGTTATTTTTACCTTCTGAATCCAATTCTCCCTGTGCAACAGGAGAACTGTTCGGTTCTGCATACATATATTGTATTTTGGATATACTGCAACATATTTAACATATATAGGACTGCTTGCCATCTAGGGGAGGGGGTTGAAGGAGGGAGGAGAAAAATCAGAACAGAAGTGAGTGCAAGGGATAATGTTGTAAAAAATTACCCTGGCATGGATTCTGTCAATAAAAAGTTATTATTAAAAAAATAAAATAAAAAAATAAGGCTGGTCCTCAACAAGCATTTCCTAAATAGGAAAATAGGAAAATCTAATGAAACATCTGAAAAAATCAGCCAAAGTCTGTATATAATTTGAAACTTGGTTGGGTTCATTACTGCTTTATTTGGCCTCATAGTGTACTTTGAGCAAATAACTGGATTTGAGATTTTCTAGAAAATTGTTAATAAGGGAAATGAAACAATGATGAGTTTTTATTTTTATGGGACATGGCAAGCAGGCAAACAAAACATATGCATTTATACTATATAGTGAAGGTAAAAACAGAAAAAGGTTTGTTCTTACATGAAGGAAATTTCCTCCACACCTGGAGGGTAAGGAAGATGTATTGGGGAAGAAACTTGCTCAAAGTTGGGGTTCAGGTGGCAAGATTGTGTGCACTTAAAACTGGAAAACATGTATTAGATGTTAAATTAGAACAGGGCATGTGTAATTAGGCCCAGTTGGAGTAGAAAATTTCTCAGGGTCACTTATTGATGCCAGGTTTGCATGAAGGTCAGAGTAAGGAGGACACACAACCCCATGGGAGAGGCTAACATTCACTAGGGCATCATAAGAAGAGTAACTCAAGGTTTTTATACTAGATCAAGAATTCATCTCATCAAAAATGCTATTAAATGTATCCATTTTATGCAGAGTCAACTGTAGAAAAGTACAACCTGCTTTGCCTATTCTTTGAGCATTAGGATTACTCAGCCTAAATAACCCCATACTGGAGTTCTAGCATTATAGTATTATCAAACAATAATCAAATAATAACATCAAATAATTTAAAATGTATAATTATCATAATTACAAAGATGGACACAAGAGAACATGATTAAAATCATATTGGAAATATGACTCATAAACAGGAAATTTAAAAGGCCTAAGGCTTGTAGACCTCCAATGAGAAAGCTCATATCTGTACTTTGTAAATATTTTTTATGATTTTTAAAAGATAATTTTTAGATTAAAACTATAACATGAATATCAATACATCCCAGTAAACTTACTTAGTATGCATTTGCATTTACAGGAGCTAATTTGAAGGCATAAAGTTTCTTCATTTAGCCTCACTTGCTTTTATCTCATGCAGTTCTATTTACTATGTATTCTCTTTTTCTTGTTCTGATTTTTTCACTTGGCATTATTTCAAAAAATGTCTTTCCAGACTCCATTTTAATTCTTCATGCCTGATTATCTTAATAGCACTATAGCATTTCATTATGTTAATGTACCACTCCCTTATTGTTGGACATTTAAGTTGCATCTAGATTTTTCAAGTATATGTAATACTGTTTTGAAAAATCTTTGAATAGAACATTTTTTATTGTTTTTGATAACATTTTCAGGATATATTTAATACTTTAAAAAGAGAGAAGTACTGAACAACATCTTCCATACCACCACCACCCCAAAATAAAATGAACTTCGTAGACAGGGAGCAACTGGTAACTATGTAAAAGTCATTTAGAAATCTGCTATCTGTTTTGAAGCAGTATCATTAATTGGTAAAAATAAATAAATAAATAAATAAAAGTAAAAATGACAAATAAGAAAGATAAAAATAAGAAAACACTAAATAAGTATTATATAAATTCCAACTCAACCTCCCCAAATTAGAAAAAAAAAAAAAAGAGGAAATGGCCATAAATATATTGAGGCTGACAATAGTTTAGTCTTAGAAAATTTTATCTGATATAAAACAAAAAAAAGAAGGTTCAAAGAAATTGTGTAAACCAAAAACACTTGATAGCCTGTTCAAGCAAAGAGACATGATATCCAAGGGATACAAGAATTCATGAGTATTGCAAAACTTTATGAAGGATGGACAATTCAGGCATTCTAGTGGTATCCATGTAATGTAAAAAGTTTTACAGAAAGGCCCTTACCATGATAGGAAAAAACCTAACCGAGGATTTATATAGGAGAACATGGAAGAAGTTATATGGGATGGGAAGCCATAAAAGGATTGTGACCAGCAGTAATATGAAATATAGCCACATTGATAAATGACATATCCATTGATGTGTCAAAGAATTCTAGAAGAAGAAGAAAAAAAACAATATTGATATACAAGGCAGAGAATAGTAATTAAGAGGGGGAAAAGAAAGCTTTCAAAGAGCTTGGCATGAACATCAGCTAAACCAGGCAATCCTAAGAAGATGAAACTCTTAGGACATCATAGAGAGATGTGAAATGGAACAAATCTGCAATTTTGTTAATGATTCATTTTTCCTAGTTGCAAAAGATAAACCATCATAATTTGAATGCTAACACTTCAGCACCAAATATACCACAAGAGAAAGTGAAAAAAGCAGTTTAAAAATGAAGTCAAATTGAACAGTTGACTTTGACCAAGCACATATGGAAGGAAGCCATGCTAGAGGTAATAACATTCTTAAAACATATATAACCAGAAAAGAAAGTGGACTAGTTAATAGCCTAAATACTACTTGGCATAATAATAGTAGCATTTATATAGTAGTATTCATGAAATAGTTAAGTTTAAAAAAACAGGTAAGATCTTCTAAGGAGCATTTATTAAAGGAGATGGACAGGAATCCCATAAGATGAGAAGATGTAGAGGACTTACAATGTACATCAGAGGAAGGAGTACCCATGATGATGAGCTCTGTCAAAGAACTTAAGTTTGAAGTTTGAAGAACTGAAGTGTGAAAAAGATGAATACAAACTTATTTACAAAATACTATTTAAAAGAATGAGAAAACATTGCTTGTGGCTTCAGAGAATTATATGCAGAATAACTGAAAGAAATCACCACAACTATAGCTGGAGAGAAAACCCACAACAATGAAATCAAGTCCATTTGAATATTTGAGCACTATTTCATGTAGAAGACAAAACAATAAAGAATCTAGACACTCTAAAAGGACATTCTAAATAAAAATAAATCATTTTTAAAATTCAAATAAATTAATACAGTAGACTAGATTCATAGCATATTGTCTGAGGAAATGAGGTTAGATAGATGAGCACATCTTAACTTCCAGTTAGTTTGATATCCACAAAATGTGTTAAGCCAGTCAAGAGTTTGTAGAAAACAATCCCTTCCACAATCTATCATTGGGTGTAGCTGTCAAAGACAGCATGCCTGGCTAGATTGAGCATGTGTCTAGAACAGTAAGGGAATTAATGAATCTTATGGTGTCACAAAGATGATCTTGAATTCTTGAAGGTTATTCCAAATGTAATCTAGAATCTGTATAGTCCTGCTAACCTGGAGGACATTGAGCATAGGCCTAATGTTGAACTATTTGTCAATAATCTAGTAATGAAACAAGCTGAATTCAAAGACTCATCATTAGGTCACAGTGTGATAAATTGGGAGGACAAGAGGAATATAGCGAATTTAAGGGATTATGTACCAAGCTGCAGAGGGATTGCAATTTGTGACTTTGAATGGAATGAATATATCTGTAGCATGATAGACACAAAGTATAGAAACAGAAGCATTTTTGTAATTGATGCTTCCTTGGGTCCACATGAAAGATGCAACAGGTTTCACAGATTTCTTTATATTCCCATCATCTAGCACAGAGTCCAACATATAATAGTTGTTTAATAAAAAATTGTTGAATTGAACAGAATGAATGCTACATAAAAACTGTAATGAAGCTTCTTAAGAGAAAGTATAAATTAATCGAATCACTGAGTATTGAGTTGAGTCTATTCCTCTAATGTAATAGATATGGTATGAACTGTGGGTTCTAAAGGAAAAAATGGCTGCTATCTGTATAAATCATAGAATTAAAGAGAAAATGGTTCCCAGGAATGATCTAGTCTAAATTCCTCATTGTATAGAAGAAGAAAAAAGGCCCAAGAGGTATAAATGATTTTCCCCAAGTTGCATAGATCGTAACAGAAATGATATCAGATTCAGTGTCTCATACTCTCTCTACAATTGCTCTTCATTTCCTGCTGGTACTAATAAATCAACAATGAAATAGAGCAAGTCACTATGCTAGTTCCCAAAAATCACCTATAGCTTTTCTAATGAAAATCCAATTCCAAATTAATCTTGGACCTCAGTAGTCAATGAAACCAAATTCTTCTAGCTACTCTGGTAAAAATCCTTGGAGCTAATGGGGGGTTTTGTTGATGGTGGTGGTGCTTTTTTTTTTTAATTTTTGTATCTCTGTTCTTAATCTGTTGCTGAATTCTGGTTCTTCCTTCAAAATCTCTTTCAGATATGCCTTAGAGAACTGGGTTTAAATTACATATTGTATGTTTATCTGGGCAAGTCAATTTCCTCAACTATAAAATGAGAATAATAATAGTAACAACTGCATAGGGTTGTTGTAAGTATCAAATTATTCTTAAAGGCTTATATGAATGTGAACAATTAATCAAGGCTAAGTTTAACTTAAATTTATCTGTATGAAAGTAATATGCCCAACCATGGTGGAAAATAATTCTGGCACAAGATTTTTTACTTTGCCCTCAGTACTTAGAATAGTGCCTAGCATACTATTGTACTTAATAAATACTGATAATCCTTGCATCACAGGTTTAGTCTGGTGTTGCTTGAATGAATAGAATTTGCATGTTGTCTCTCTCATTAGAATATGAATTCTGAGAGTGCAGATACTGTGTACTTTTTTTTTTTATTTTCTTTGTATCCCCAGTATTTAGCATAGTACCTGAAATACATTGAACACTTAATAAATGCTTGTTGATGCCTTCATTAAAACATCCTAGAGGCCTTGGCTTGCTCATTTTTAAAATGAAGGGGATAGAACTTCATGGTCTCTAAGGTCTCTTCTAGCTCTAAATCTTTCATTCCTCCCACCTTACAGGGTTACTATGAAGTCAGCATATTATAAAACTTCAAGTACAAGGTGACACAGCAAATGGTATGGGATTTGGAGTCAGGAAGACTCAAGCTCAAGTATATCCTCAGACATTCACAAATTTTAGCAGTCTCAATACCTTAATCTATAAAAAGGAGTCAATAATCTCATCTACCTTACAGGGTTCTATAAGAACACATATGTAAGGCATTTTACAAACTTTAAAGCACTGTATAAATGCTAGCTATCATTATTTTATTATTATTGATTTTATTATTCATTGAGTTGCTATTTATTCAAGAGAAAAGGGGCTTTGAATAAATGAATAAAGAAGAAAGGTGAGGGAAATTATATAAATCTCTTTTACTCTTTCTCTGTCTCTCTGTTTCTCTCTGTGTGTGCCTGTCTTTGTCTCTGTCTCTCTGTCTCTGTCTGCCTCTGTCTCTGTCTGTCTGTCTGTCTCTCTCTCTACATATATATATGTATATATATATGTGTGTGTGTGTGTGTGTGTGTGTGTATACACATATAAGTATGCACATATAGATATATACATATTATATATGTGTGTGTGCTTATATATGTTGCAATATATAGTGTATATATGTATACATACACACAAATTCATTGAACATGAGGAGAATCTAAATCTTGGGAAAAAAATTTAAAAATAAAAAACTTAAAGACCCAAAGGCTTATTGAATTCGTATCTCAACAATAGCTACCCTAATAAACATAAACCCTAAGAAGCATGCCATCCTCCAAAGGAATGCACTGGCCAAGATATACTTCTGAAAATGCAACAGAAACACTAGGGATGAGGGAGTTGGAGTTGAACAGTTTTGGAACTGGACCAAATCACTATCTATACTCAGCTCTCCAACTTCATATAGAGTTATATATACCTCTAGGAAAGTCATTTGATCTCTTATTTTGTCATTTTCTTCATCTAACAAATTGGAATGGCATATGCCCTACTTCTTTCCACAGTCATTACTAGTACTAAATAAGATGAAATAAGGGAAATGTTTGAAAAGTTAAATGTTCTATATATAGTTAAGTAATGATAAAGAAATCTGATTCTCTCCAGAACAGCTCTAAAAGCCTTTTCTAAGATTCTTCTCATACTTACCTCCTTTTATGAAAAAAAATCTTGTATCACATGGTGACTTTCCTCTCTTTTTTTCTTCATCCTTTTGTCTTTCATTTCTTTATTGCTTCCCACCTTTTCTTGTCTTTCTTTTTCCTCCTTTCCTTTCCCTTTCAACATTCTAAAGTAAAAACAATCTGATCATCTTCAAAATTAATTATCCTTCCTTCATTCCTTCTTTCTTTCATTCCTTCTTTTCTTTTCTTTCTCTTCTTTCCTTCCTTCCCTTCCACCTTTCTGAAGTGAAAATAATCTGATAATTTAAACATTCTATATTGCATTGGAGTGCTTTTATACTTTAGTAAAAGGTAAGGGCATTTTGAGTAAAACTAAAACAAAGATAGAGAGCAGAAGTGGAAGGGACTTCAGATATCATATGGTACAAACATTTCATATCACAGAGTAAAAATAAAGACCAAGGAGACACTGATTTGAATAGGGTCACACAGGTATTGAATGACAGAGATAGGCTCTGAATCAGGGGCTTCTTAACAGATTCATATCATTATGTATTGTACTTCTGTCTTCCTGTAGAAAGATCTGGTAGGAAAGTGGGATGGAAAGGGAGAGAAAAACAGAAGGGGGGAGATCCAAGATGGCAGATAGAAGACAGAAAAAATTGCCTGAGGTTACCCCCATTTCCCTTGAAATGCTAAATTAAGCATCTAAAAGAATTCCAGAGCAACAAAATGCACAAAAAGATATAGTGAAATGATTTTCCAGCCCAAGATAACTTAGAAAAATTTCAGGAAATATCTGCCTCACTTGATTAAAAGGAGAGCATAGACCAGGGCAGGCAAGATTGGTGCAAGACTGGGAGGCTCTTAGACACAGCACAGCTCAGCAATCAATACCTTGCAATGGGGATTCAGCAACTCAATGGCACAGCAGGACAGGTTGAGACCTCCAGCCCCAACACAGCAGGCAAACTGCCAGTCTTAAAACCTAGGACACAATCAATAAGACTACCCTACCACAACTGGAAAGGTGGCAGAGGTCCCAAATCAAAGAGGACTTGGAACATAATACTCCAAAAGGCAAAGGAACTGGAATCACAACCAAGAATGAATTATCCAGCAAAATTGAGCATAATCTTTTAAGGAGAAAAGATAGATATTCAATAAAATAATGGAGTTGCAATTTTTCCTGATGAAAAGGTCAGTGCTGAACAGAAAATCTGATCTTCACATATAAATCACAAGAGAAACATAAACAGAAAAACAAGAAAGGGGAAAAAAAAGCTATGGTTTCTAATGAGTTTAAACTATTTACATTCCTATATGGGAAGATGATACTTATAACTTTTAAGAACTGTGTCTCTTTCAAGACAGAAGAAATATACATAAACAGAGGGCATAAGTACAAGTTGACTTTGACATGATGATAAAAATATTAAGTAAGGGATGAAAAAAGAGAATTGTACTGAGAGAAGAGGAAAAGAGGGGCAAAATAGGGTAAATTGCATAGGCATCAAAGACCTATTACAATAGAGGAAAAGAAGGGAGGGATGAGCATTGTTTGAATCTTACTCATTGGATTTGATTCAAAGAGGCGATAAAATATACATTCAATTGGGTAAATAAACATTTTATCCCATAGAAAATTAGGGGTGGAGGGGGAAAAGAAAAGGAGATCACTGTTATTAAAAAGGAAAGATTGAGTGAGGCTGTGGTCAAAATGAAAACACTGATGAGGAAGACAGGATGAAAGGAGAGAGAAAGCATAAACAGAGAAAAAATAGGATGGAGCAAAATGCATAGGTAGTAGTAATCATAACTGTAAATGTGAATGGTATTACTTCTCTCATAAAACAAAAGCAGATAACAGGGTGAATTTAAAAAAAACAAAATCCTACAATATGTTATTTACACGAAACATATCTAAAAGACAGATACCCACACAGATAAAAAATAAAAGACTATAGAAGAAAATATAATGCTTAAGATGAATTTTTTTTAAATAGCAGGAGTAGCAAATCTGATCTCAAACAAAGCAAAAATAAAAATAGGTCTAATTAAAATATACAAGGAAAGAAACTATGTCTTGCTAAATGGTACCATAGACAATGAAGTAATTTAAAGACTTAACATATACACCAAGTAGGATAGTACACAAATTCTTTGAGAAGCAATTAAGTGAGTTATAGGAAAAAATAGATGGCAAAACTATATTAGTAAGGGACCTCAACCTCCTTCTCTAAAAATTATCAGTCTAGCTACAAAATAAACATGAAAGAAGTTCATAAGATGAAGAGAATTTAAAAAAAAAATAGACATGATATCTATTTCCCCCTATGGAAGGGGAAAAATGGTGCTATACCACTTGAGAGCACTTGGATGATGGGTAATAGAGTCAGTAATTTTTTTTTTCGTTTCTTTTTTTTTTAATTTTTATTTAATAATTACTTTATATTGACACTCGTTTCTGTTCCGATTTTTTTTCCCCTCCTTCCCTCCAACCCCTCCCCAGAGTCAGTAATTTTAACTGTGACTATAAATGAAAAAGAATAATTTAAAAACTCATAATTAAATACTAAATTAGAAATTGAACTATAAAACAAAACAAGAGTTAGTTTTATGGAAAAAACCATCAAAATAGATAAACCTTTGAGTTAATTTGATTTTTAAAAAAAAGAAGGGAGAAAATCAAATTATAAGCATCAAAAATCAAAAGGATAAATTCACCATCACTGAAGGGAAAATTAGAGCACTAATTAGGAGCTATTTCCCCCAATTGGATACCAATAATTCTGATAATCTCAGGAAAAATAATATTTACAAAAACATACATTTCCCACATTAATAAAAGAGGAAATAAAATACATTAACAACTCCATGTTAGAAAAAGAAATTGAACAAGCAATCAATGAACTCCCTAAGAAAAAATTACAGGGCCAAATGGATTCACAAGTGAATTCTACCAAACATTTAAAGAGCAATTAATTCCAATATTATATAAACTACTAGGAAAAATAAGCAAAGAAGGAGTTCTATCAAATTCCTTTTATGATATAAAAGTGACACTGATACCTAAACCAAAAAGAGCCAAAACAAAGAAAATTATAAATCAATTTCCCTAATAAAGATTGATGTGAAAAAATTTAAATAAAATATTAGCAAAGAGATTATCACAATTTGTCACCAAGATAATACACTATAATCAAGTGATATTTAAACCAGGAATGCAGGACTGGTTCAATATTAGGAAAACTATTAGTATAATTGACAAATATCAATAACAAAGTCAACAACAATCATATAATTATCTCAATAGATGCTGAAAAACACTTTCAACAAAATATAGCATCCATTCAATTAAAAACATCAGAGAGCAGGCTGGGGTGGAGCCAAAATGGTAGAGACCTCCTCCTGGCATCCCTCAGATCAATACCATATCAAACCTCTGAAATGGTTTTGGAGTGATAGAACCCATAAATATTTGGAATGTAAGTATGGGAGATGGCCAAGCATTGGCACAGCACAGCATCCAAGGTGGTATGGCATCCATAGGCATGGGAATCAACTAGGAGGCTTTTAGCCAAAATACAGCAGTATTTAGTTACTCTGTCCTGGTGGGAAGTCAGTGGATCATCAAATTAGCTGTGAGACATCTAACACAAATACAAAAGACAAATAATGAGTGTCTGAATCCCAGAATAATGTGAGACTTGGCCACACCCAACCAGTACTGGAAGTAAGTCAGCAGCACTGGTCCAGGGCAGCATAAAGCCACTGTCATCTGTAGATGAAGCTTGAAACAATCCCCCCCCTTGCCCTGAGAGCAGAGCTCAACCTTTTTTTTTTAAATGAGCAAAAAAGCAAAAAGAATTCTGATCATAGATAGCTTTTATGGAGACAGAGAACAAATCCCAAACCTTCAGGATACTAAAGGCAAATCATCTACAGATGAAGGTCCAAAAAAGTGATATAAGTTGGTCCCTATCTCACAAGGCTCACATTGAAGAATTGAAAAAGTATCTTACAAGAGGGTTAGAAGAAAAATTGGGAAAGGAAATAAAAACTTTGAAAGGGAATTTGGAAAAAGAAACACAGAAATTATCTGAAGAAAAATCTTTAAAAACAGATAAAGTGAAATGGAAAAATCATATAATTCCTTACAAAATAGATTTAATGAAATGGAAAAACCAAATACCTCCTTATGAAATAGATTTGACAAAATGGAAAAAGCATATAACTCCTTACAAAATATATTTGAAAAAGAAACCAATGCATTGAAAAACAGAATTTGTGAAATAGAAAAAAATCCAACAAACAAAACATCTCATTTAAAAGTTCAGTTGGCCAAATGCAAAAGCTAATTGAAGAAAATAATTCACTAAAAATTAGAATTGAACAAATGGAAGTGAATGACTCAAAGAGAATCAATAATCAGTCAAACAAAACCAAAAACATGAAAAAAAGAAGAATATGTAAAATAACTCACTGGAAAAAAAACAATGGACTTGAAAAATAGATCCAGGAGAGACAATCTAAGATTTATAGGACTACCTGAAAACCATGATGAAAAAATGAGCCTAGATATCATCTAAGAAATCAAGGAAAACTGCCCTGATGTCCTAGAAAAAGAAGGTAAAATAACCATTGAAAGAATTTATTGATCACCGCTTGAAACAGACCCCAAAATGAAAATTCCAAGGAACATTATAGCTAAGTATCAGAATTATCAGATCAAGGAGAAAATATTGCAAGCAGCCAGAAAGAAACAATTCAAATATCAAGGAGCCATAATCAGGATTACTCAGAACCTAGCTGCTTCCCCTTTAAGGGGGATTGAAGGGCCTGGAATCACAAAATTCAAAAACCAAAGGAACTTGGATTGCAGCCAAAAACCAAATCCAGCAAAATTAAGCATTCTCTTTCAGGGGAAAAGATAGACATTCAAAGAAACAAGTAAATTTCATTTATTTCTGATGAAAAGACAGAGCTGAACAGAAATTTTGATCTTCAAATACAAAAATCAAGAGAAGTATAAAAAGATAGAAAGGAAAGAAAAAAATTAACTTCTTTTAAAAGTTAAAAAGCTTACATCCCTATATGGGAAGATGATATGTTTAACTCTTGAGATCTGTATCTCTGTTAGGGGTATACTTAGAGGGTGTAGGTATAGTTTGATTTTATTGTGATGATATAAAAAAGAAACTACATAAGGAAAGGGGATTTTACTGGAAGAAGAGAAAAATTGAATTAAAATAAATTTAATTACATCTCATGAAGAGGCAAAAAAATACCTGCTACAATTGAGGAAAATAATGGAGGGGAATGAGCATTCTGTTCATCTTACTCTCATCAAATTTGGCTCAAAGAGAAAATATCACACAAATTTAGCTTCACAGAGAAACTTGTCTCACCCTATAAGGGAATAGGAGGAGAAAGAGGAAAGGAAAGAATGAAGCTACTATAAAGAAAAACAGAAGTAGGAGGGTAAAGATATAAAAAAGTGAGAAGAGCTACAAAAAGAAAGGGCTGTTTGAGGGAGATGGTAGTCAGGGAGGAGGGAAAAGGGAAAAGGAAAAAGAAAAGTATAACTTGGAGAAAACAAGATGGCAGGAAATCAGTAATTTTAATTGTGAATGTGAATAGGATGAACTCTCCCATAAAACAGAAGTGGTTAGCAGACTGGATTAAAAGCCAGAAACCTGCAATATGTTGTTTACAAGAAATATATTTAAAGCAAAGTGGTAAATTGCTGGAGCAGAAACTATTATGCTTCAGCTGAAGTAAAAAAGCAGGGGTTGCAATTCTGCTCTCAGATAAAGCAAAAGCAAAAAAAGATCTAATTAAAAGATTATTAAAATTATTATTAAAAGATAATTTAAAAGATCTTTAAAAATCTAAATAAAGAAGGAAACTACATCTTGCTAAAGGATAATGAAGTAATGTCATTACTGAACATATAGGCACCAATGGTATAGAATCCAAATTCCAAAAGGAGAAGTTAATTAGACAGAAGATTTAGACAGTAAACTATAGTAGTGGAGAATCTCAACCTTGCTCTCTCTAGAACTAAAATAATCAAACCACAAAATAAATAAGAAAGAAGTTAAGAATGTAAATAGAATTCTGAAAAGTTAGGTATGATAGATCTTTGGACATTGAATATAAACAGAAAAGAATATATTTTTTTCTTAGCAGTATATGGAACCTATGCAAAAAATAGCCATGTATTAGGGTGTAAACACCTCAAAATCAAATGCAGATAGGCAGAAATAGTACATGGATTTTTTTTAAAGATCATGATGCAATAAAAATTACATGCAATAAGAGGCAAGGGGAAAATAGACCAAAAATTAATTGGAAACTAAATAATTTAATCTTAAAGAATGAGTTGGTGAAGCAACAAATCATAGACACAATAATGAGATAACATACTAAAATTTATAGGATGCAGCTTAAATAGTTTTTAGGGGAAGTTTTATATCTCTGGATGCTTACTTGCTTAAAATAGAGAAAAAGAAGATCAATGAATTGGGCATGTAACTAAAAAAGTAGAAAAAGAACAAATTTAAAAACCCCAATTAAATACCAAATTTGAAATTCTGAAAATAAAAATAAAAAGACAGATTAATATAATAAAAGTAAGAAAACTATTGAATTAATAAACAAAATTAATAGTTGATTTAAAAAAACAACAAAATAGATAAATAGAGAAAATTAGAGTAATAAATCTGATAATTTAAGTGACATGAAGGAATACTTATTAAATTTAAATTGTCTAGTTTAACAGAAGAGGAAATAAATTACTTAAAAAGTTCTATTTTAGAAAAAGAAATTGGACAAGCTATTAATCAACTTCCAAAGAAAAAAAATCTCCAGGGCCAAATGGATTTACATGTGAATTCTACCAAACATTTAAAAAACAATTAATTCCAATACAATGCAAACTATTTGGAAAAATAGAGAAAAAAGGAGTCCTACCAAATTTGTTTTATGACACAGATATATACTGATACTTAAAACAGTTAGAGTCAAACAGAGAAAGAAAATTATAAAACAATTTTCCTAATAAATATTGATGCAAAAATATTAAATAAAATATTAGCAAAGATTACAGCAAGTTATTCCCAAGATAACATACCATGACTAAGTAGGATTTATAATAAGAATGCAGGTCTGGTTCAATATTAGGAAAACTATTACATAATTGACTGTATCAATAATCAAACTAACAAAAAATATATAATTGTCTCAATAGATGCAGAAAAAGCATTTGACAAAATTCAACACTCATTCCTATAAAAAAAAAAACACTAGAGAGTATAGGAATAAATGAAGTTTTCCTTAAAATGATCAGTAACGTGTATTAAAATTATCAGCAAGTATCATATGTAATAAGGGATAAATTAGAACCATTCCCAATAAGATCAGGATCGAAACAAGGTTGCCCACTATCACCATTATTATTCAATATTGTATTAGAAATGTTAGCTTTGGCAATAAGCGAAAAAAAAGAGATTAAAGGAAGCAAAGAAGGCAAAGAGGAAATCAAATTATCACTCTTTGCAAATGATATGATGGTATACTTAGAAAATCCTAGATACCATTCACAACTTTAGCAAAGTTGTGGGATACAAAATAAATATACATAAACAATCAGCATTTTTATAAATTACCAACAAAATCTAGCAGCAAGAGATACAAAGAGAAATTCCATTTAAAATAACTGGGAATTTATATATGTACATATATAAAAAATTAAATAAAAATATTTGGGAGTCCACCTGCCAAGGCTAGTTCAGGAACTATATGAATACAATTACACAACATTTTCCATACAAATAAAGTCAGATCTAATTAATTGGAAAAATATCCAGTGCTCATAGGTAGACCAAGATAATAAAAGATAATATAATAAAAATGACAATACCACCTACATTAATCTACTTATTCAGTGCCATACCAATCAAACTCCCAAAAAAATATTTTACAGAACTAGAAAAATTGTTAACCTAGTTCATCTGGAAGAACAAAAGATCAAAGAATTTCAAGGGAATTAATAAAATAAATTGCAAATAAAGGTGGCCTAGCTATACCAGACATAAAACTATATTATAAAGCAGCAGTCATCAAAACCATTTTATACTGTCTAACAAATTAATTAAACAATTTCTTTTTCTAAAATAGAACATTTTAAGTAATTTATTTCCTCTTCTGTTAAACTAGACAATTTAAATTTAATAAGTATTTCTTCATTTCACTTAAATTACCAGATTTATTACTCTAATTTTCTCTATTTATCTATTTTGTTGTTTTTTATAAAATCGACTATTAGTTTTGTTTATTAATTCAATAGTTTTCTTACTTTTATTATATTATATTAATAGGCCTCATTTCTAAATTGACTCAAATTTATATATAGAATTGCCCTGCTCCAACTGATAAATGGTCCAATTGATAAATGAACAGATAATTTTCAGATGAAGAAACTGAAACCATTTCTATCTATGAAAAGATGCTCTAAATCACTATTGATCAGAGAAGTGCGAATTAAGACAGCTCTGAAGTACTACTACATACTTCTCAAATTGGCTATGATGACTGGAAAAGTTACTGAAGAATGTTGGAAGGGATGTGGGAAAACTGGGACACTAATGTATTGTTGGTGAAGTTGTGAACAGATGCAACCATTCTGGAGAGCAATATGCAACTATGCCCAAAGGACTATCAAACTTTTTTGATTTTTTGATCCAGCAGTGTTTCTAATGAACTTGTATCCTAAAGAGATCAAAGAGGAGAAAAGGGAACCACATGTGCAAAAATGTTTGTGGCAGGCCTTTTAATAGTGACAAGAAACTACTGAGTGGATGTCCATCAGTTGGAGAATGACTCAATAAGTTATGGTCTATGAATGTTATGTAATATTATTGTTTTATAAGAAATGATCAGCAGGATGATTTCAAAGAAATCTGGAGAGACTTACATGAACTGATTCTAAGTGAAGTGAGCAGAAGCAGATATCATTGAACACGGCAACAGCAAGATTATATGATGACCAATTCTGATTGACATGGGTCTTTTCAACAATGAGAGGATTCAGGCCAGTTCCAATGGTCTTGTGATTTAGAGAATCATCTGAGTCCAGAGAGAGGATTGTGGGAACTGAGTGTGGATCACAACATAGAATATTTTCACTCTTTTTGTTATTGTTTGCTTGAATTTTGTTTTCTTTCTCATTTTTTTCTTTTTTGATCGGTTTTGTTTTGCACAGCATGATAATTGTGGAAATATGTATATAAGAATTGCACATGTTTAACATATATTGGAGTATTTGCCTTCTAGGAGAGGGAGTGAAGAAAAGGGAAGGAAAAAATTTGGAACACAAGGTTTTGCAAGGATGAATATTGAAAATTATCCATGCACATTTTGAAAATAAAAACGTTAATAAAAATAAAATAAAATAAACAATAACTAAAAATTAGAGAGCTTAGGAATAAGTGAAATTTTCCTTTAAATTATAAGTTGTATCTATCTTGATGAGAAAGCATTATCTGTAATGGAGAATAACAAGAAGCCTTTTCAATAAGATCTGTGGTGTGAAATAAGATGCCCATTTTCACCACCATTATTCAATATTGTATTAGAAATTTTAGCTTTAGCAATAAAAGAAGAAAAAGAATAAAAAAGAACAAAAAGAATGCATTTGAGTATCTAAACACATGGGGCTGTTGAATTTTGATGATCAAGATGCATTTTGCAGCTCTTTTACTCTGGATTTTAGAGGAAGAAGTAGCTATTCTCAAAAGCAAAAATATATACATAAATGTAGGAATATATATAAAAACCTGTTTGTTTTTTCCTCCCTCTTAATTTCTCTGGTAGTGAAGTAATGAGGAGACAAAACTATCACTCTTTGCAGATGATATACTGGTATATTTAGAGAATCTTAGAGAATCAACTAAAAATTACTAGAAATAATTAAGAAATTTAGCAAAATTGCAGGATATAAAATAAACCCACAGAAATAATTAGCATTTCTATGTTACCAACAAAGCCCAGAAGCAAGAGATAGAAAGAGAAATCCTATTTAAAATAACTGTAGACAATATAAAATAACCAGGTGTCTACCTGCCAAGACAAATCAAGAACTATACGAACACAATTATAAAACACTTTTCACACAAATCAAATCAGATCTCATCATTTGGGAAAATATCAAATAGGTTGAATTAATTACTATAATAAAAATCATGCTTCTACCTAAATTAATTTGCTTATTCAGTGCCATATCAATAAAACTAACAAAATTTATTTTATAGACTAGAAAAATAATACTAGATGTAAAACTATATTATAAAACAGCAATAATCAAAACTGATTATTTGGTACTGATTAAGAAATAAAGTGGTATATTAGTAGAAAGGAAACACATAGAGAACTGAGTCAAATTTATAAGAATATGTCATTCCCCAATTAATAAATGGTCAGAGGATATGAACAAATAATTTAAGGCAAATGAAGAAATCAAAGCTATATATGGTCATATAAAAATGCTCTAAATCGCTGTTGATTAGAAAAATACAAATTAAAATAACTCTGAGGTACTACCTCACACATATCAGATTGCTAATATGACAGAAAAGAAAATTATAATTATTGGAAAAGATGTGAGAAAATTGGCACATTAATGCATTGTTGGTAGAATTGTGAACTGATTCAACCATTCTGGAGAGCAATTTAAAACTATGCCTAAAGAGCAATCAAATTATGCATACTCTTTGATCCAGCTAACTTTGATCCACTAACAAGTTTACATCCCAAAGCAATCATAAAAAAGATAAAAGGACCTTTTTTACAAAAATATTCCCAGATGCTTTTTTTATGGTGATAAAGAACTGGAAATCAAGGGAATGCCCATCAATTAGGGAATGACTAAACAATTTGTATATGAATGTCATAGAATATTATTTTGCTATAAGAAATGATGAACAGGTAAGACTTCAAGAAAAACCTGGAAAGACTTACATGAACTGATGCTGAATGAAGTAAAATGAACCCAAAGAACTTTCTACATAGTAACAGTAACACTGTGCAAATGATCAACTATGAATGACTTAGCTCTTCTCAGCAATACAATTCAAAATAATTCCAAAAGATTCATAACAGAAAATACTATCTACATCCAGAGAAAGAACTATGGTGTCTGAATACAAATTGAAGAATACTGTTTTCACTTCTTTTACTTTTTGTTTTTTATGACTTTTCCCTTTTGTTCTGTTTCTTCTTTCGCAATATGACTAATGTGGAAATATGGTTAAAATTATACATGTATTACCTATATCATAATTCTTGCCCTCCTGGAGAGGGAGAAGGAAAGGTAAGGAGGGAGACACAAAAAAAATAGAATCTGAAGGTAGAAAGACAGACACAGAGAAAGAAATAAAAGCAAATACAGAGAGATATTAAGAGGAAGGAAAAAAACAAACAGGTTTTTATATATATTTCTACATTTATATATATATATATATATATATATATATATATATATATATATATATATATATATATATATATATATCTTTGCTTTTGAGAATAGCTACTTCTTCCTCTAGAATCCAGAGCAGAAGAGCTGCAAAATGCATCTTGATCATAAGAATTCAACAGCCCCATGTATTTAGACACTCAAATGCAGTAGCAATTTATCAAAGAGAGTATATTGGACTCAATGGAGAGATTTTTAATAAGCAAAGAAGGGGTGCACTTTACCCAATAAAAAGAGCATAGAGAGACCCTGACTGTGGCTAATGTGCATAAAAAATTCAGCCTGTCAGATCCTCACTTTTCTAATTCAGTAATCTAAATAATTTATTTGACATTTTAGCTCAAGATGACCTTTCTTGGGAAAAAATTACTGTTTTAAACTTTTAGCAAGTGCAACCCTAGCCACAGATTCCCTGTTGAAATCTGCATCTTCCTAAATGAGCAAAGGTTAATCTGGTTCTGCTCAAACACATTGCTGACCCTTTTAAACAGTTCGCAAAGTGTCATTTAATTTTTTAATCTAATTTCAATTATATTGTAATATTTTGATTGAGGATTGGGAAGGAGTGATTCCAGTGAGCAGCAACTTTTCACTTTAAGGGGTTTTAACAAATGATTCACTATAAATAAAAGAGGCTTTGGAAAGATTATGCATCTCAGTTGTAATATGGAAAACATTTCTCATGAACATAAGGGATTGCACATGGAGAATTAACAGGTAGAGAGGAATATGGAAAATCCTTGGGAGAGACAATGTAAGAATACCAGCTCCTCAGTAGTCTCCTCTAAACCATAAAACACCATGGATACCCTGCCAGGCCATCCCAGAATTGGAAGTACAATTTCTCCTTTGTCTAGTCTAGTTCATTTATTTAGCTTCTTAGATAATTTTTTTAAAAATTAAGATTTTCCAATGTGAAGTTTACTATACATTCCATTTTACATAATGTTGTCATTCCTGTGAGGTATTCCAGGGGATAGAATTCATCAAAAAATCTTAAAATACTGAGGTCCATGATGGCAGGGTGCTGTTCCTGCTTGTATCCAGGGAGAAATGCAATGTGATACTGTGGCTTAACTTGATTTTTTTCTTCCCCAGCTAAGTAGATAATCCAAGATGTTATGCATTGCCATTTTAAGCAGCTTCCCCATATGGTCACTGGGTAACCTGTGTTTCTCATTGATTTGCAAACCCCAAATGTCAACATCTGTACCCAGAGCTGAGCATCTGGCTAAAGCTTGGCTGAATAGGTGCTCAAGTGTGCATTTCAAGGAAAGGAAAGGACAGCTCAGCCTCATTTGTTCTCACTGTCAACCTTCTGTATGTGGTCTCATGGCTGGCTGTTTCTCTGATATTAACTTGTCTCCTTTGCCTCAATAAAAACCTTCCTGATATCATAGTCTGTAGGACAGTGGAACATGGAGTCACAGGACTCCCAATCCTTACTATTTACTTCCCTAGGCTAGAAGAATACCTAGGTGACTCAGAGAGGAATCTTGAAGACCTGGTTCAAATCTGACCTTATATACTTGCCAACTGTGGGATCCTGGGCAAGTCACTTAATCTTGTTTGCCTCAGTTTCTTCCTCTGCAAAATGTGCTGGAGAAAGAAATGGCAAATCACTCCAGTATCTTTGCCAAGAAAACCCTGAATGAGGTCATATAGAGTCAGATACAACTTCAGTGAAAGAACAAGAGAATTATGGCTGTCATTTTATTTCTCTTAGCCTTAGTCCTCATATCTAAAATGAAATTGTTGGACCAGGTAATTCCTAATGCCTCTTACAACTCTAGATTATGAACCTATGAGATCTAGATAACAGAAAGGGGAGGAGTTTGGGAAGATCATATTCATATATCATATCTATTTATCTTATATTTATCATATAATAGAAATAAACAACCAAGATTTCCAGCTACTCCCATTCTTTCCTAATTAGTCTTCAACATATGTCACCAGTTTTTTGTGGTGTCAATGCATTATGCAGTGGCATAAATAATAAGCCATGACCAATCCTTTACCTGTGGTTGCTAGCCACTTGTCCTAGATTCCATGTAGACTGCATAGAATTAACTTGATTATTTAGAAGATCATGAACTTAGAATCAGATAGGACTTTGAAGGAAATGTCACTCCAGCTTCCTCATTTTATAGATGAGGAAAACAAGCTCTAGGACAGATTGAGTGACTTGTCCAGTGATAAACACATTATAAGCATTAGAGCCAGCATTAGAGCCAGTCCTCTGATTTCAAAACTGGAATAGTTTTGATCAAACAGATACATTGGTCATTATCATAGGAGTCAAAGTTAAAGGGACTTCAGAGACTAAGGCCCATTCCCTCATTTTACAAATGCAAAAACAGGCCCTATTCTTCTTCTTTCTTTTTTTTTTTTAATAACTTTTTATTGATAGAACGCATGCCAGGGTAATTTTTTACAGCATTATCCCTTGCATTATTCTGTTCCAATTTTTCCCCTCCCTCCCTCCACTCCTTCCCCCAGATGGCAAGCAATCCTTTACATGTTAAATGGGTTACAGTATATCCTAGATACAATATATGTGTGCAGAACCGAACAGTTTTCTTGTTGCACAGGGAGAATTGGATTCAGAAGATATAAATAACCCGGGAAGAAAAACAAAAATGCAAGCAGTTTATATTCATTTCCCAGTGTTCTTTCTCTGGGTGTAGCTGTTTCTGTCCATCTTTGATCAATTAAGGCTCTCTTTATCGAAGAGATCCACTTCCATCAGAATACATCCTCAAACAGTATCATAGTTGAGGTATATAATGATCACCTGGTTCTGCTCATTTCACTCAGCATCAGTTCATGTAAGTCTCGCCAGTCCTCTCTGTATTCATCCTGCTGGTCATTCCTTACAGAACAATAATATTCCATAACATTCATATACCACAATTTACTCAACCATTCTCCAATTGATGGACATCCTTTCATTTTCCAGCTTCTAGCCACCACAAACAGGGCTGCCACAAACATTTTGGCACATACAGGTCCCTTTCCTTTCTTTAGTATCTCTTTGGGCTATAAGCCCAGTAGAAACACTGCTGGATCAAAGGATATGCACAGTTTGATAACTTTTTGGGCATAGTTCCAAATTGCTCTCCAGAATGGCTGGATGTGTTCACAATTCCACCAACAATGTATCAGTGTCCCTGTTTTCCCACATTCCCTCCAACATTCCCCATAATCTTTCCCTGTCATTCTAGCCAATCTGACAGGTGTGTAGTGGTATCTCAGAGTTGTCTTAATTTGCATTTCTCTGATTAATAATGATTTGGAGCATATTTTCATATGTCTATAAATAGTTTCAATTTCTTCATCTGAGAATTGTCTGTTCATATCCTTTGACCATTTATCAATTGGAGAATGGTTTGATTTCTTATAGATTAGAGTCAATTCTCTATATATTTTGGAAATATATTCTTAAGAAAAACATTCAAATTGCTGCTTCCATAAGAGACAAATCATTTAGGAACGCTTGAAAGTATTCAAATAACTTATAGCAACAAATGTTACCAAAAGTAACTCCTTGATTGATAACTGTTTTCTTTCAAAGTTATTATCAAAGTTGCCTGATATTATCTGAATCACACAAAATGCATTTTTGAATCTATCATCATTTTTTCTATGTTTGACACTGGACCAGTGATTTTGGTCTGTGTTCACAGACATCATTATTGCCAGAAAAAATATCTACCACAAATTTAGCAATGAGAGAGACCTAGATAGAGTATCTTGGATACAGAGTAAACTACACATGACGCTATTACTATGCAGAGCCTTTTCAAAGGCGGGGGAGGGGAGGGCAATAGTGTTTTGTCCCAGGGCACCAAATTTAGGGGACTGGCAGCACTTGTAATCCAGCATGGTAGAATCAACAGAACTTAGCACAAATTGGCATGAATAATTTGTTGAATAAGAAACTAGCAGATGGTAGTCTCCTCCTCACCCCACTATGCTCACTCTTCTACACAAACCTTAACAACAGCCTCCCTAGCAGTAACTTCACATTTGTTTCTTAGAGTCTCTCTCTCCAAGATATAAGGCAATATCCTTTTCCCTTGTCACACACAAATACCTATGCACACATGCGCGCGCGCGCACACACACACACACACACACACACACATCTTACTTATGGTTCTGTTGATAAACCCATCCATGTAATAATGGGATAAGAAAATATAGTTGGGTGAAGCTGGTTGTGGTTCTTACTTAGTAATATCCAGTTCTTCTTGACCCCATTTGGTGTTTTCTTGGCAAAGGAGGAGGAGTTTGTCATTTCCTTTTTCAGTTCATTTTATAGATAAGAAACTGAAGCAAACCCTGTGTTCAGGGTCACACAACTAGTAAATGTCTAAGGTAAGATTTGAACTCAGGTCTCTTGACTCTAAGCTGAGCACTCTATCCACTGTACCACTTAGCTGCCCCTAAAGCTGATTAACTTTTCCTACTAATGTAATTATAAAATCTAATTAGGCAGAAGAGGATAGAAATTCTAGTATATCAAGATCAGCCCCTAAAAACTTTCCTCTGCCTCTCTCTATAACTTGCCTTAAGTTTTCTTCTCACCCATAAGTGCTCTGATCACTTTCATGGGATCACCAAATCATGGGATCATACATCTATTCAGGAGAGGGATTATGGGTATCCAAACTTTGGGTGTCATTGGTCCCCCAACTTTCTCCCAATATGATCTATAATATAATGTAGCTATGAGATATGCTTTGGAATTCCCTTCCCATCTATGAGGAAAAATGATTTTTACTTTCTGTTTTGCTCCCCACATGCAGTATTCCATCTCTTTACTATAATTTTATGTGAACTTTTGCCCAAGTCTGGAATGCTCTAACTCATCTCTGCCAAACCTAAGCTGCAATTCTGTCTCCTACAACAAGGCCTTTTCTCATCCCTCTATTGCCCTACTCAGTTGTTAGTGCCTTCTTTTTCTCTCCTCAAATCCTTTTCTATTTATCTTGTATGTATTTTGGATTTTATATCTGTTATTTCCTCCAGTAGAATGGAAAGTCTTTGAGTTTTCTTGGCCAAGAAACATGTAGGACTACTATTTTCATCAACAGACATCCATGTTCCATTTATACGGTTGGGGGCAGGGGGAACTAACTACACATTACTGGCTACCAACATGCTAATACAATGAGGAACCATTTTTATCTTTCTAACTCCAGCACTTCCAATAGTATCTGGTACATATTAATGAATGCTTTTGAAAAAAGATGAATTATGTACCTCTTTCAACCTTAGTTAAGCTGACCAATAGGATCAAAATTATAAAGGAAAGAAAGTATATCAATAAATACCTATGTAGAGTAAAGCCTTTAGCTCCTTCCCTGTGCGTTTAGGTATAATATACTATGATCTGAGTAACATTTCAGCAAACTCTTTTCATCTATTGGGAGCTCAGCAATAGTTAAATGTAATTCAATGATGCCATTTTTACCTTAATATTAAATAGCAATAGATGAAGCTATTGGTCAAGTTAATGAAATATATTCTTTGAGTATCTATGTTCTATAGGAAGAACTCACATGTTTCAGCAGAACCCCAAGAATTCTTACTATCCAGAAGCACACAAATCAACATTTCAGTTTACTAAGAATCATGTAGGCACAAACTAGAAAAGTTTTCTCTGCATTTGAAAGAAACAGATCAAATTCTTGTATTTCCCCCCTAATTTAAAATATCTCAAATGAGATTTTTTTTGAATTACATGTGTTGTGGGCATGAGTATTCATTGGAGTTGAATATACAAATAAATATATAACTATTAAAAAGAAAAAATGACAACAGAAATTTTCCTGGGAAGGAATAATTGGAACAAAGACCTAGCCCTGTTTATAAACCAAAAGGGGGGAAACAAAGTTGAATCATATTAATGAATCAACAACTATTTGTGGAATACCTACTATGTGCTAAATACATTCTGAATTTAAAAAGTGAGAACAAATAGTTTGGTACCTAATTGTAGAGATGAACCACATAAGAAATTATTTGAGAACTATTAAAAAACCTAGCACCAGGTTTGAGTGCAGGCATCTTCTCAGTTTCCCTCCTTACTGGAAATTTCATAGTCATAATTTATTTATTCCTTCATCAAGAAACATGTAAGATTGGTATTTTCACCAATACACATCCATGTTCTATTTAAATGGAGGAGAGGAGCCTAATTCCATACATTCATGGCTGCCCATATGATAGTCCAATAACTATCTTATGATTCTTCAATCCTGGTCATCCACTTTCTCTGTTCTATAAGTAAACTACTTGTTCCTCTACTTCTGAATTCTCATTGATAGTCACTTCAATCTGTCTTCTGCCTAGATCCACTCTAAAGTGTTTTACTCCTCTTATCATCACATTGAATGCTTTGTAATCTCCCTCAACAAATTCCTATTTTCCTTAAAGACACTTTATACTTCTTTGCTTCAGCTGAAACTTGGCTTTCCCAATAGGTGCTTAATAAATGTCTGATGATTGTTGATAAAAATTAATCATACTGCATTCCTCAGAACATTCACCCCTGGAGAGTGTTTTTCCCACTTCCATCCCCCAGATTCATTATATCCAAGAGGTTGTATTGACCTATTTCTTATTCTCCAATGTCATAAACACCTCTACTACTTGAATTTTTTTTTTCAAAAAGAATCTTTTGTCCTCCAAAGTCTATGAAATCCATTTGTCTTATTTTAAAAGTATTTTATTGTGAATTTAATAGTCATCAGCAACATTTTCACATAGAATTGGCACAAAGGGAGAATTTTGTATGAATCTAGCATGTACAATTTGTTTTGAAGTGTACAATAAATTTATGCTAATAGCACCAACACTGTACTCATCCTCCTCTGAACTTCTATTCATCATATATTTTAAATGGTCCATTGAAGCTTTTTTTTTGGTATCACTATTATGGCTATCCCCAATGATCACCAAAACATTACTCCATTCACCAAAAAAAAAATCATCCTTTGTAATAAATAAGTGTATTCAAAACAACCATGTGTTATATCAATCTTATCTGAAAATATGTCTCATTAAATACCTACCGTTCATCACATCTCTAATATTAGATAGAAAGCATACTTAATCATTATCTTGTGAAGTCAGATACAGAGTGAAGTGAGAAGAACCAGGAGAACATTTTATATATTGACTACAACATTTTATTCAATTCATTTAAACTGACCTCTCTATATTGGGTATTGTGTGTGTTGAAACAATTTAACAATCTCCTGCTCATTTATCCAGAATTCCAGTGACTTTAGTATGTTGATCACAGTCTTCCTCTTCATAAGCATATATCATATTCAAGAACTTCAGCATTCATTTTAACAATTTCTCCTTTGAAAACAATCTCTTCCGCTTGCATTTTTTATCTCCTTCTCAGGTTAATTTTATCTTATTTCTAAGTCTGATTTTTCTGGTGCAGCAAAATAACTGTATGTATATGTATGTGTGTGTGTGTGTGTGTGTGTGTATATATATATATAGTATTGAACATGTACTTTAACATATTTAACATATATTGGTCTACCTGCCATCTGGGGGAGGGGGAGGGGAAGGAGGGGAAAAGTTGGAACAGACGGTTTTGCAAGAGTCAATGCTGAAAAATTACCCATGCATGTATCTTGTAAAAAAAAAAAAAAGCTATAATAAAAAACTACACAAACAAATATAGACAAGCAGAAAAAAAAAAGAAAGAAAACAACCTCTTCAATTATAATGACTTCTTTCCACACCCAAAATCAATCCAACATGACTGGTTCTTCAATGTAAGCCAAGAACCTTTTGACAGTCATGGAGTTACTACAAAGAACTTATAATTTCATGTTCTTGTCAAGCATTGGTGTTTTTATTTTATCTTTGGACAAAATACACAACATTCCTTAGTATGACAAATAAGCAAATATATCTACTATGGAATGAATAATGCCTTGCACATATATGCATGATTATTTTTTTCAAGTGTATGAAGATGCTGTTGTGATTAATAAAGGATGAAAAATTGAACACATTTTAAAATGTTACCGATTTCATAGTAGCTCTTTGTCATCATATATTTTCTCACTCAATGGACACTATTAGCATAACTTTTATCATTTGGATATTTAAAAAATTCAAAACCACTGCCTTATATTTTACCATGTCATAGTACTTCCCCACCTCCAAGATATCACTGTTCAAAAATCTATTCTCTCATTACAACTGATAGCCTTCTGCTTTCTATTCCCCTGACATTAAATCTGCTGTTGACTTTGCCTAGTCTCTATTCTTTTATTCTATTCTCTCCATTCTGATTTCTTTTTTATGCTTTACTAGCCAACACCCTACTATCCCTTAATCCCAAGACTTTCTGCCACTAAACAGTGGGCCTGAACTCTGAATGTCACAATCCAAATTTTCCACTCTTGATCCCAAGATACTGTGCTTCAAAATAAAATCATGAAAATGATTGATTTCCTTCCTTGTAGGGTGTTCTTTTGTTTTTTGCTGCTCACATTTTTTTACTCTATTATTTTCTTCCTTTTTCATCCCTCTCCACCTTCCCAAAGCAAGCTATAATTAAGCAAGGATGTATTAATGTATATATATATATATATATATATATATAGAAATACACAAACACACAAACATACACACATACACACACACACACACACACACACACACACACACACACAAAATCTTTCTTATCCCTGCAAACTCTGCCTTAATTCTACTCCTTAACTTGCCTTGGGTATTATTTAATTTCCCCCTACCTATGGATCCCTCCTTTGTCTTCTTCCCCCCATGCTTTGCTTCCTCCTTTGCTTATCCCTCCCCATTTTAGAGAGTGCTATGACCTTCATAGTATATATATATATATATATATATATATATAGTTGTCTATTTAACCCATTCCCAATTTTCAGAACTACAAGCTCTCCTCTCTGCTTTAACAATTCTGTGCCTATTTTTCCTCTGCACTTCATGTGTATAATATGATTACTATTTTTACTTTAACTCTAATGTCAGTCTTATGGTGTACATTTCTATATAAAAACACAAACACTTTGTCCATGTTAAATTGATCTTTTACATTGATTTTTATATGTTAAATTTTGTACTGAGTTCAGGTTTGGTTGATAGAAAGTCCTGAAAATCTGTAAATTTGTTGAATGGCCATTTTTTCTCATTCACTGTTGTGAATAATTTTGCTAGATATATAGTTTAATTGCTGGCCTAGTTCTTCTGATTGCTGGCATATATTTTATTGTAACTGCTGATAAGTCCTGTCCAATTCTAATTATAATTCCAGAGTATTTAAATTGTTTTTTTCTTGTTTCTTGCAAAATTTTCTTTTTGATCTGGGGGTTTTGAAATCTGGCAATAATATTCCTATGTGTTTTTTTACAAAGGATTTCTTTGAGGTAATGATGGTGGGTTGTTTTCCTATTTCTACTTTCCCCTAATGTTCTATCACGCCAGGACAATTTTCTTGGATTATTTCTTGCATTATTGTGTCAAGTTCATTTTTGGGTCACAGCTTTCAGGTAGTCCAATTATTCTTATATTTTCTCTTCTTGATCTGTTCTCCAGATCTGTTGTGTTTCTTATAAGACGTTTTACATTTTTTCATTATAATATGTTTTGTTATTTCTAGTTTCACTGGCTTCCCTTTGCCCAATTCTGATTTTCAAAAAGTTTTTTTTTTTATCTTTAAGACTGTATCTCCTTTTCTAGTTGGTTAGTTTTTTTCATAATCTTGCTTTTCTTGGGTTTTTTTATTTTTTCCTCAATGTCTCCTTTTCTTTGATTTTTAAATTATTTTTTGAGTTCTATAAATTCTCTCTGGGCAGCAACCCAGTAAATGTACTCTTTGAGGTAAAAGAAGCTTTTTTATTCAGTGTCCTCTCCTGAAGATGAATACTGTTCTTCTCTATTCCTATAGTAAGTTTCTAAGGTTGGGCTCTTTCCTTTTTGCTGGTTCATTTTTTTAATGAGAAGTATTAGTGTAAGGACTCCTAATCTTGGGGTGGGAGAATGGTGCCTCTAGTTTCACTGCAGCTCTCCCTTCTGACCTGGAACCAAAGGAAAAGCTCCCTCCTCCTGCAAGTGCCCACAACTAGCAGCATCCCTGCACCAATGCTTCTGCACTTATAGGTGTGCTGATTCTTTCTTGCCCATAACTACATTCCTATAGCACAGCTAGGTCTGCTGTTCTTAATCAACCAAGGTTCCCCCAGGTCCTCAAGCTATCTAGGAGATGAAAGTTTCTGTGGTTTCTGCTGAGGCTCCAGCCACCCAGCCCCTGGGGGCCTCCACTGGATGATGTACAGAGCTAGCTCAAAGGTGTTTGCACTTCACACAGGTCAGTCTCCCACTTGGGATCTTTCTTCCTGATTTTCTTGAGCTGTACCTGGAGGACCCCTGTTCTGCCCCAAGTTTTCCTGATTTTTCACCAATCTATATTTCCTCTGAGGCACAAATTTGTTGTTTATGGGGGAAAATCTGGAGAACTTAAAATTTATTGACCTACTCTGCCATCTTCCCAGAACTCTCTCCCCTTACCTTTTCCATCTAAAAAAACCAGTATTATTAACCTTTCTTCCCTTCTTCCCCCTGATCCCAGAAGAAAGGGTATTCTCCATTCTGAAGTTGTCACACCTGTGCCTTTGAATTCATTTTCTTCTTCTTCTCTGGGACTTTGTTCCATTTACTATATCCTCTCTCACACACATGTTGAATCTGTCCCTCTTCCTTGCTTTCTTTCTTTCTATATAGGAACATTCTCAGATCTTCCAAATTCTAAAAATGATTCTCTATAACCCTCCTACTCTATCTAGCTATAATTTCATCTCTTACTGCCAAATTTCTTGGGAAAAACTTTATTCTCAGGAGACATACATTTTTGAACATGACCAATTGGAAGGAAGGGGGATTGTTTTGCTAGACCCTGCATATTCATTATGAGAGTTTTATAATTTTTTTTTGTTCTGGTGTCATTCATTGAGGAGGACAATAAAAGGAAGAAATAATTATTATTTTAAAACCAAGAAAATAAAAAAAATGAAGGAATTGAAGAAAATGTTGTTAAAAAAAAGGAAAAAATTTGTTCTGCTTCTAGTATCTCAACTTTATTAATACACACACTCTCTTCAGTCCCTTAGACTTTGATTTTAATCTCTTACTTTAGTTTCCCACATACCAAATTCTTCTAATTCTCTTACCTCTTTAGCTAGACTTTCTTTTTCTCCTTTGCAGTCTCTTCATTCTCTTTTCAATTCCTTAAAGTGTGTTTTAATCAAGAACTGGCTTTTGGCTCTCTTCTCTTTCTCTCTCTCTGACATTTACCACTTAATACAACTGCACCTGGATATGACATCAGCCGAAATTTGAAGAAAGCTATGGATTCTAGTCATTTCTGGGCACTTTGGATAACTTGAAAATTAATTCTATACATGATTTCTGCATCTGAGAAACTTACAATTTAGTACCAGAGATAAGACAAGTACACAAATAATAAAGTAGTATTCCAGTCAGTCAGCAGATATTTATGAAGCATTTATTCTGTGTCCAAGTGGATATAAAGTGAAAAGCAGTCTTTTCTCTTAAAGAGCTCACATTATAGTGAGGGGGAAAGTATACAAATATCTATGTATGAACAATACATTTACAGAATAAATTAAAGATAATTAAAGGGGAAGACAATAGCATTAAGAATAAACCTTGCAAAAGATGGCATTTTAGCTGAGATTTAAAGGAAAGCAGGGATAGAAGGAAGTAGAAATTAGGAAGGAGAACTTCCAGGAATTGGTTATAATTAGTAAAATGCAATCAGGAGATGGAATGTTATATGTTAAAAAAATTGTAAGGAGATCAATGTCACCTAAATATAAAATATGTTGAAGGAGGAGCAGCTAGTTGGTGTAGTAGATAAAGCATCAGCCCTGAAGTCAGGAGGACTTGAGTTCAAATCTGACCTCAGATAATACTTCCTGGATGTGTGACCCTGGGCAAGTTACTTAACCCCAATTGCTTCAGCAAACAAAAATATATATATATTTATGTATATATACATACATACATACATATATATACATATATATATGTATATATATATGTTGAAGGAAGTAAAGCGTAAGAAAACTAAAAAGGTAGGTAGAGATCAGCTTATGAAGGGCTTTCAAAGTCAGAGGATTTTTTAATTAACCCTAGACATTTTAGCAAGCCCCTAAAATTTGTTAATTGGATGAGAGGGAGAGAGGAACAATAGTAAGACCTAAATTTTGGGAACATTTCTTTGGTAGCCAAGTCAAGAATGGACTACAATAGGGATAATTCCTATTAAAATTAAATTGGCTCAAATTAAAATGGCTCAAAGGTTCAAGTCCAGACTTGAGGTGATAAGGGTTTGTACTAAGTAATGGAAGTATAAGAAAAGAGAATAAAATATGTGAGAGATGTTGCAAAGACAAGATCAATAGAACTTGGTGAAAGATTGTAAGGGAGAAGTGAGAGAATGAAGTGTCAAAAATGACACCTAAGTTGAGAGCCTTGGTGACTTCCAGGTTGATGATGCCCTTGACAGTAACAGAAAATTTAGGAAGAGAGGAGGGTTTCAGTGGGAAGATACTAAGTTCAGTTTTGAACATATTGAGTTCAAGGTGTCTGCTAGGGCATCCAGTTTGGTATGTCCAGTAAAGAGGTAAGAATGAAACACTGGATATTAAAGAAGAGTGTAGGACTGGATAAATAGTCTAAGAATTATTTATATAGGTAAATGATAAAAAAATGAATTAATTGAAGTTAGTAAGCAAACTTTAGGATCAAGCAAAATAGGATAAAGGGAGAAGAAAAGAAAGTCCAGGACAGAGAGGGAGACATCCATAACTATTGACCTTGTCCTGGATGAAGATCTAGGAAAAGGCTATTAAGAAGGAATGCTCAAATGGGCAGAAGGATAAAAGAAAAAAGTAATATTGAAGTAATATAAAGAGAAGAGAGTAGGAGAAAAACCAAAGAGGAAAAAAAGATGATTGACAGGATCAAAGGCTAAAGAAAGGAAAAATAAGGGAAATGAGTCACGGTCATTAGGTTAATATTTATGAGATCACTGATAAATTTGGGAAGAGCAATGTCAAATAAATGGTGAGACTGGAAGTCAGACTATAGAAAGTTAAAATGAGAGGAAAAGAAAAGAAAGCACCAATTATAGACAAGCCTTTTCAAGAAATTTAGCCAGGAAAAGAAGGAGAAATAAAGAATGATAACTAGCAGTTATTGATCAAGTGACATTTTTAAGGATAGGAGAAGACATGTTTCTATATGACAGGCAAGAGGTATGGCAAAAAACTATAAGGGTTTTTAGAGAAGGAAGAAATTACTGCCTGCTGAAGTATTCAGAGAAGATTTTATGAACAAGGTAGGATTTTGGTCAGTCAATAATCAACCCAAATTTTCTCGTATCTATTACATGCTACCGTGTTTCCCCAATAATAAGACCTATCCTGAAAATAAGCCTTCCCCTTATTGTGTAAGATTCCTCTAAAATAAGCCCTCCCCAGAAAATAAGCCCTATTGAGATTGCTACTGTAGTGAAGGTGTTCTCCTGCGCTACACGCTACATTACAGTACCCTCTGTATGCACCGTTCCCCCCCCCCCAGGTGAAACGCATGCTGCGCTCCGAGCTGCAGCCAATCAGAGCTGCAGCAGTGAGTGTGTCATCCTGTTCTTCCCCAGTGATTTGCTTGCTGGCGCCATTGAGAGCAGTGCTGCGGAGGAGAGCTGAGGCAGGACAACATAAAAACCCAGTATGTAAGTGGGAATGAGGGGGCATGATGGAGGATAAAAGAAGAACTCAGGGGGCATGATGGAGGATAAAAGAAGAACTCAGCCATCACTCACCATGCTAAAGAAATGAAGAACTTCCTTGCAGAGAGAAGAATAGATCAAGTAATGATTCCTGAAGGAATGACTGCCTATCTCCAGACCCTTGATATTGCAATAAACAAGCCATTCAAGGACCATTTGCGCATGGAAGTCAATGACTACATTGAAAATAGAATGGAAAGAAATCAGCGTGGAAACTTTGTGAAGCCCTGTCTGCAAGAAGTCGTGACTTGGGTGAAGAAGTCATGGGATAAAATTACTGACAGCTGTGTCGCCAAGGCACTACGAGCAGGTTACCTGGACAAGACATGTTCATTTAAAGAGAGCTATGTTGCTGGACATGACAGATTGGGTCCACTTCTTCTGAAGGAAATAGAGGCGCAAGACATCCAGGATGGAATTCAGGGTATGGATACTTATGACGATGTTGTTGAAGAAGATGACATGATCATTATTGAATAAAGGTACTTTTTTTTGTTCACATTTACCTGTTTATTAAAATTGCTGTCAATGTTCATTAAAATAAGCCCTCACCTGAAAATAAGCCCTCTGGTGTTTTCCAAAAAATTAATAAGACAGTGTCTTATTATCGGGGAAACACGGTAGGAACTAGCTAGATGTTAGAGATTCAAAGAAAACAATTAAGAAGACTATTTACTGCAAATGCAAGATCTAAACCCTTGCCCTTACCCCAGAAAACACTAAAGGCATTCCCTTATCATTCCTCCTGCTACTTTCTGACAACTTTATTTTTTTTAAAATGTGTTTCTATAGCATGGACAAGGACTCCATGAGGACCCCAGCAGTAAGTAGAAAGCAATTTCCCTTTCTCTTTAGACAGACAGGGCCAAATGGGAGAGTTGAAAGATTTTTCCACTTACTAGGACCCATGGTCCTCTTTAAGAATGAAGAGCAAATAACAAAATTCTTAAGACATCTCAACCCATTTTTTAAAGGATGTAGATGTTTTATTTTTGGTAAAGTGGAAGTTAATCATCACTCTCCATTCTCTTCTAAACCAAGTTTTTTCAATCACATAAGGTAGGACAAGTACTTTCACTTTTCCCTAGATTGATAAGCAATAGAGATACATGGTCAACAAACATTTATTAATGTCTAAGCCTTGGGGGGGTATAAAGATAAAAAGAAAGTCAAAAACATAATCTCTGCCATCAAGGGCCTAATGTCTACTAGGAAGGGACACATATATCTGTGTATATGCAACATATATACAATGTTAATGGAAATTAAACTCAGAAGGAAGACACTGGCAATAGAAGGGTTTGGAAAAGTGAACAGCTTTAATTTTGTTGGTCCTTCCAAGCCCAGAAATCCTTTCAAGTCTGCGACTCCTCTTCATAGGATCATAGATTTAGAGGTTGAAGAAACCTTAGAAATCATCAATTTCAGTTTCCTCATTTTACAGCTGAGGAAAATGAATCCTGGAAAAGGGACAAAATTAAAGTGATAAAGAGAACAGGGAACAGAGACAGAATTGGAACCCTGGTCCTTCAACTCCAAATCCAGCACTCTCTATACTGCAGGACTCCCTTGGAGCATCTCATTTAGGTTCAAGGGCTTGCAGCCCCATCCTTTCTGTGAGACTATTAAATTATTTACCCCTGCTCATGCCATTAGACAGATGCTCTCTTTAATTCAACTTCATGAGTATCAGCCTATATTAAGGAAAGACACACATTATAGTCAGGTTAGATAGAATATGTCCTAAGCCAACTGGTGATAGGCTCAGCATAAACACTTTAAAGGAAAGTTAGATGAGAGAGGTAACTTAGAGAAGTTGCATAGAGAGTATTGCAGATCAACCCATGGAGGAAGAAAAACATGAAGTGGCTGGCTTTGACTACTTGTCTCATTTTATTATAGAAAAGTCAGTTGATACAATTCAGAGGAAGACAATGGAACACAGGCAATTATTCAGTGGTCCATCATATTCTTGAAAAATACATCTATGGAAATAATGCAAAGTGAAGTGAACAGAACAAGGAAATCATTGTACATAGTAAAAGCAATATTGTAATGATGATGGATTGGGAAAGACTTAGTTACTCTGATCAATACAATGACCCAAGACAATTTGGAAGGACTCCTGATGAAAACTGCCATCCACCTCCAAAGACAGAACTCATGAACTCTGAATGCAAGTTGAAGTATAATTTTCTTACTTTCTTGACTTTTCTTTAGGAGGTTTATGACATGGCTAATATGGAAATATGTCTTGCATGAGTTCCCATGTATAATGTGTATCATATTGCTTTGCCCTCTCAGTGAGTGGGGAGAGGAAAGGGAGAGAATTTGGAACTCAAAACTGCTTTTATGTCTAAAAATAAATTATAAATTAACATACATTTTGTTTTTTCTGCTTTTCCTTTACTTTTTTTAAGAAGAAAAAATAATAAATAATGTGAATAAGGGTTCAATTTGTATCATTCAAATCCATCTGGCACAGAGGTGATGCACCTTTCTTTCAAAGGGGTTATTTGATAAGCAGCATGGGTGAGTGCCCCATATGCCTACATTCTATTGCACATACTAGAAGAAAAAGGGCTGCCCTTGCTTAAAAAAAAAAAAAAGAAAAACAGGAGTAGCCACCTAAACAAGGATACAATGTGAGTGGGTTCACCCTACCTGATCACAATGGAAAACCCCTTCAAGTGAAAAGCAAGCAGCCTAATTTCTATTATTCCACTAGGCAGCAGCAAGAGGTTTTGATCTTCCCTGTGTTCATTTCTCAGCCAGCCCTCTTCTTTTGTCTGATTCTTTACAACGAGATACTGCAAAGTTTTATTATTATTATTATTGTTGTTGTTGTTGTTATTTTCTTCAAACCAGAAAATGTAGTGTTATTCTGTAAATGTTTTCTTGCTGTCATACTCTCAGACTATTTTCTTCCTTGTTTTTTGGGTGCCTGAATCTGCCTTTGGTCACACTATTTGCTCCTCTATGGTCACCTCGGAGAAGATTAACCCTTTCATTAAAAAATCCTGGCCCGGGTCAAACTACCGCCTGACTGGGGACTCTTACATCCCTTTGATCTCCCAGCTATGGAGAAATTATTAGCAAATTCTAAGCCTTCCCATGTGATTTGTTTTTGTAAATTTGTAGAAATTATTCCTAATCCTATTACGTGGCCTAGGGCAGAGCTGCATTAAATATAGGAGACTTTTTGTTATATGGCAGATGGATAATGAAGGAATGCTGAATGCAGCTCCATTCCAAGTTATGGGAATCTGGACACTTCATCAGCATTCACTTAATCCTCTGCCATGGCCGACGCCTTTGATGAATGCTCTCATTTATGACCACTGATGCCACTCACTTAATTTCAGAGAAGAAAAATAATACCTAGCTGTTAATGTGAATATTTGAGTTTATGGCTGTACAATGAATAATTGTGACATTATCAAAGGAACATCTCCTTATACATTATTCAGTTGTATAGACCGCATTAACCAGAGATAGGAAACTTGCAATTTTGTATCTTCCATCTTCTTTGGAACGGAGACACCATGCAGACAAAAGTCAGTGTCTCAACCCAAATTCTACCTGACAATGCGTATCAGCCCTCACTATATTTTGCTCATTGTGGTGCCAATCTCCTATCTTACCAATGACATTTTTTCAAAGAAAGAGGGGATTTCCTAGAGACTCGACCCCATGCAACTTCCATAGCTTATTATTGAATAGGAAAATGTAGTCCTGCTTTTTGCTTTCATACTGCAGCCGTGTAGGATGTCTCAAAGTTTAAACTGAAAATTAAGACAGCAGGCACACACCTTTGCTGCTTATACTTTATAGAAAAACTGAGCTATCCTCTGCTATTCATTTTCAATGTCTGTTTTTTATTTAGAAGGAAGGTGATACCCTTTGGAAGTGATTCTTGATTAGGTCTCTGCTAGGCTCATTTGGGCATAGATTCATGCTGCTACCATTAGGGATATTAATATAGAACCATTTATTTTTATATTATACATATAGAAATAGATGGAAATAGAGACAGAGCAAGATATATGATAGACATCAGTGCAGATACAGATGCTCATAATGACATAGAAATAGAAATAGACATCAAGATAGAGACAAGAATAAAGATATATGGATATAAGTGTAGAAGTAGATATAGATGGTAGAGATACAGATAATACAGGCAATATATAGGCCCTTTTGTGTGTCACAGACTACTTTCTTATTCTTGTAAAATCTAAAGACTCCTCAGAATAGTATCTTTAAAAGCATAAATCCATAGGATTTCAAGGGAAACCAAAAGCTAGTGAAAAAGAAAGATATGATTTTTCCCCATCCAAGTTCAGGTACTCATTGAAGTCTACCCACAGACTCTTACCCTGTGGGCCCTGTGTTCAGCACTCTTAAGCTAGACCTAGATCTAGTCAAAGACATAAAACAGATAGGGGAATGTATATATATATGTGTGTGTGTGTGTGTATATGTGCACACACACATATGTATGTTGTAGGAAACTGAAGTCCTGCTTTTTGCTTTTATTACATAGCTATATAGAGTGTCTTGAAATTTAATTTAAATAATAGATATGCATATGCATATATATACATATATACACATACAGAGAGACAGGTATGGGTAAAGGCATAAACATAGATAAAGATGAAAGGAATAAAGATAAGAATGATATGGACATGGATATAGACATATTGTACTTTGTAACTATTTAAGTCTTTATTTCTATGGAGTTACTGGTATGTTAGGAACATTAAATTATGAAACACATCCAATAGCCTACCTAACTTTTAACCTCTTCTACAAATGGAATATTTGAGCATGCATAGTAGATGTAATTTTAAAACACTGAAAATATTTTGTAAAAAGGGGGCTTTTAAAAATTTAAATCACAGATTACTTTGGCATAGCCACATGGGCTAGGAATGATGGTTTTGGGCTATTAATGAAATTTGGCCTTTTCAATTTGATGTCAATATTACTATGCAGACAGATCATAGGTGAAAACAAATATCTATAAAAATATTCTAGTCCCTTTCAGGGTAAGCCTTTTCACATCAGTTGATATTCACTAATGGAAAAATTGTTACAAATGGATCTATGAGACTTTGGAGGAATTCAAAATAAAATCAACAATATGTGTCATTTTTCCAGTTTCATAAAACCATAAGCTAAACATTTTTCATATCCTATTCATTTTTGGCTAGTAGTACATTTATGGGCACAAAACATGAATGGAACAATTGTAGAACATAGGCATTTTAGCCCATTCATAAATTCCATTCAAGAAGCATGCTATGGCAATCATAAAAGTTTAGTGGTTAAATGCTAGTACAAACAGGGATTCCAAATTCTTCAGATAGTCCTGTCATGATGCGGCATGCAATTGGAGAGGTATACCATATGAAGAGCAACTTAGTCTTCCTGTATTTCTTCTAGATGCTATCTGATTGACTTATATGTCAGGATACCAAAGAATAAGCATCCTGAAACAGATATAACCTTTTTTGTTTTTGTTTGCAAACAACGTTTCATAGTAAGTACACTCCAAAGATGATACTGATGCTTCTGAGGAGCAGGTCAGGGTCTGGTAATCACAACCAAATGGGAACATATTCCAAGTGCTGAAGTCTTTGAAAAGTCACTCAGTTCTGTATTACAGGTTACTTTGTAAACGCCTTCAACCCACTGTTGACCATTTTCTGTTATCTTTAACAGGTAATGCATCTCTAAAAATGATGCCAGTTACCAAGGAGCCCAGCATTTCCCAGAAGACATTGTTGACAGTGATGGTACCCTTCCACAGAAAAATGGATAAAAGGGAGAAAAATAGCTTTTGGGATCTTGGAATAGTGTATTGAATATACTGTGGATTGATAAGTACTCTATTCTCTTTTGCCACCTTATAGCAGGAATCATCACCAGTGTCACAGATGAATAGCCTTGTTCTTTAATGAGGGAGAATGAGAAGGTAACTGTTTTTAGGACAATGAACTGGACAATGATACAGTTCCTATATACAATTTCCTTGAATACAGAAATACATTAAAGTAAGCAGAAAGTCCTATTCAAAGGAAGCCCATGCCAAGCAAAAGGAGCCAGAGAGGGCCAAACTGTCCATGTCTTCCTTCCTGAAAAACAGACTTTACATCCAAATAATTCAATATTAACTGAAAATAGAACAGCTTTTCAAAACAGATCTAATCTTTTTTTTTTCTTTCCAGAAACGACAGCTTTTAAAAAAACTGATATGGAACCCACTTTTATTGTCACTTGATAGAGATAGACAGAGAAAGACAGACAGACAGAAAAAAAAAACACCAAAATTCAAGTCTCCTGCCTTGCTTTTAAGAGAATTTAAAACAATAAGGTGAAGTCAAACCTCTTCAGAAGAAATGTTCTTTATATATAGGACTTGCAAGAAGAAAATGACATTAAAAGCACACTATTGCTAGGTCTGCAATGCTGAAATCAGAGGAAATCTGCCTAAGCATAAAATTTAAGAAAAAGTCAGGCTTTTAGACACAGCTGAGGAAATCTGCCTAAGCATAAAATTTAAGGAAAAGTGAGGCTTTTAGACATAGTTCAAAACTCCACCCAGCTCTCTATGGCCATGAAAGCAATGGTATTATTTTGGGTCTTGGAATCAGTGAAAAAACAGTTTTCTGACTGCCACTTATGGTTTTATGATTGCAGGACAGCCCCTTCAGACCTCCAGACCCACGGATTGAAATATCCTACATCAAAGTCTGACATGCCCAGTGGCACCCTCCCTTTTTCTCCATGCTCATCCTAGGCAAATGGGTTGAGAAGCTCACCGTCTATATCATGTGTGATAAATTATACTTTGCTGAAATGTTGCCTCACTAAAATATGCTAAGAAAGCTGTGAACAATATTTACAAATAGTTCAGATGTCACAACAAAACACCCACCACTTGTGCATTCTTACATTTTGCTATAATAAGCAGAGTAATAAAGGATACCGCTCTTAAAGATTAGGAAAGTATTCCTTACAGGAATATAATTGGGAGAAATTCTTTTAAATTTATAGATAAATCTTTTCTCCCCCACCACCCCCACCAGAAGATTCTTCACTCTTAGCTGTCAAACCAGCAGCCACAATTGCATTTGTTTCCAACAGCTCATCCAACTGCACGCTGTTATCACCTCTTTTTATTTAGTATGCTGTTAATTTCCTGACAAAGCAGAAAACAAAAGAGTTTGTGTATATATGTATGTGATTTTATACTACTGAATATATATGTATATGAATATATGTGTATGTGTTTAAAATAACTACAAATTAGTAAATATTATGTTTATACATGAGGGAGAAAAGAATTTCCTTGTTCTTTTATCCAATGACAGAATAAGATTTGTTCCTTGTACAGTTATTGGAAGGAAGGGCAGGCATTAGCATTGCCATAAGTGAGAAGAGAAAAACTAAAATGAAGAGATCAGGTGTCTTGCCTAAGGTCACAGAGCTAATTAGCAGCAGGGTCTATAATAACCCAGTTTTCTTGCCTCTTCAACTTCACTTTTTCCTAATTGAAGTTTGGGATCATGGAAATCATAGGTTTAGAGTTATGAAAAAAACTAGTCTGACCCCTCTCATTTTATAGATGAAGAACCTGATTAAATGATCAGCTCAGGGTTATACAGGATGAAACAGAAGTGAGATTCAAATCCAGATCTCATGTGGAAAAACTCTCAAAAGCTAAAGGGATTATACAAGTATAAGGTGGTAGTGGTAGAGTTGTTAGTAGTAATAATAAAAACAATTATAAATTATATTATTTGTTGAGGGTAGGAAATGGTCCCAATTTGTGAGTTTGTCAGTGTTGAGGACTCCCAGTGAAGAAACTCTCTCCCCCAAGTGTTGATTATACATCTTTTATAGCTTTAAACCAGAGAATTGTTGAAAGGGCACGAAGCTGACTTGCCCATGACCACAGAGATAGTATATGTAGAACTTGAACCCAAGACTTCTTGATTCCAAAAGACTAACTTTCTATTCAATAATTGAATAGAAATGTTGAATTCTAAAAGATCGAAGCTTCTTGAAAGTATAGGTGGTTTCATTTTTTCTTTCTTTGTATCCCTGACACTGAGCCCAGATCATAGAACATAGTAGGCACTTAATAAATACTTATTTATTTATTCCATTCTTTTAAAAAATAACTAATGGTATTATAATCTAAAATGTGGGAAAAGTCAAAAGTATAGTATTTCTTGTTAGAGCTATTCTTTCAATAGCTATTTTAAAATGGTTTTGTTTGTGAAAGGTATTTTCTATCATATAAATTATAACTATATCATTTATAATGTTCATGTAGGACACTGAAATAAAATATTTTTTAAAAAAGGTTTTCTTTTCCTCATCTCAATTTTTAAGCAGAGATCAATATTAGTAGTGAATACCTTTGGGTTTCCTAGGTTTTATTTGTCTTTCTTGTGCATCATTATTTGCCTTCATGCCTAAGTTTGAACATTAACAAAGGGCTAGCTAGATACTAAGAAAAAATATGCATTGATAAATGATTCAACAGTGTGTGTCTTTTGCCACTGAAGTCTAAGAACTTCAGTTATTAGTTCTTATAAGTCTGCTTTACTTTAATTCAGATCAATCTGTGGCTAGGTTGATTTTTCTCTCCCGACTTCTTCTAAAGTGCCAATGAAGATTGCCCTTAGTCTACAATGTTCAGTTATATAAGACAACAGAGGAGATAGTACCAAAGCGCCTTACATACCAGTGTTGTGGGCATCACAATCACAGGCAACAGGGTCTGGCAAAAAATAAACTTGTTTACCCACCATCAAAAACATTTCTCAAGTTCTATATACATTTGTATTTCACATGAATGCCAACCTAAATGTGTAGACACCACAGCAAGAGGAACTAAACATGCTGCTTTCTCTCTGCCAAATTCTGATTTGTGGGGAACAGTTAAGCTTGCCTTCTGCAAATTCAGATGCAGAAGACTGAATCTCTACCACCTAAGCAAGTGTTATTCATATTTCGGAAAGACTCACTAACTAGCAAGCAGTTTCTATTTGGTTTTGTTTCTTAAAAATAGGAGAGAGAGAGAGAGAGAGAGAGAGAGAGAGAGAGAGAGAGAGAGAGAGAGAGAGAGAGATGACAGATAGACAGACAGACAGCAACTGGGATCTAAGGTAGTCAGACCAGTGACTAACACGGCCTGAGAAGGACCCTTATTTAAACTGATAAGCATGCAAATCTATACCAAAGGAGACTACTTGAAACAAATAAACTGTTCTGTGCAACGCTGAACACAAAACATTAGCCAAGAATATAACCAGAAAGAAGTAAAGCCAACTTCTTTAATCTGGCTTCCTAGACAAGGAGAGAAGTCCATTCCAAAAGTAATTGTAGAAGCCAGGAGCTGTTTGCACTTTTTTAAAACTTCAGCATAGAATGAATGAGAAGCTGCAGATTACTAGAGTATGATCATAAAGGGTAGGAAAAAAGAGCATTGTATTTGGGAAATTTTTAAAAAGCAATTAATGCTACAGATTAGAAAAGAAGCTATGGTATTTCTAGCTCTGGCCATTTTATTTTTTAACTCATTTAAACAGGTTATTGTACTAATTATTTCGCATTCAAAACTTCATTGCTAGAGGGATGGATAGGAAAGCCCTAGATGTTATCTCAACCCCTGGGCTCTGTAGGAGTATAGAATTTTCACCTTGATTTCCTGTATCCAGTGATTTTTTTTTCTTTTGCATATACCATTTCACTTTTTCCCTTCCTCATCGACCTCAGAGGTCCAGCCCAAGTGAGGATCTGCCAGGGGTCTGCCTAAATGCCTAGTTAAAGAAAAGGTTACTAGAGCACTTACCCCAGAGAGAGTCACAAAGAAAGATTCAAGCCCCCAGATGTCTTTTTTCTTGCCTCAAACAAAGCAGATGTCTTAGATTTTGCAAGCCTGTGTGTAATCTATTTTGGCTCTGCAATTAAGAAACTATATATTTACCATGTCTTTGGGATATTTTGTTCCTGATGTTTTAAGGGACATATTTCTTTTGGCTCCATATAAATCAGATCTTAACATTTAAAACTTACCAAATAACTAATGTTCCTTCATGTGGAATTAGAATGAAATATTGAAGGAAAAAAATTTTTTTCTACTTTGGAAACAAGTTCCTCAGAATTCAGGTACTACATGATCATTAAGCATGATCTCCTTAATTAAGAGGAATCCTGCTTGCACTAGTGAAGTCATCACAGAATGTTTCCATTTTCTAGTCTTTTCACAAACAGATGGAGTCTCTCTGGAGTGAGAGCTAGCAATGTGGGTTAATATGCCAGAAGCTATATTCTGAATGAATTCTGAAATGCCTGCATCAAGATATAAAAACATAAACAATGTTCCTACAAGAAAAATCTTAAGGTCACTTAGGAATTGTTAAAAATGTAAATAGGTGAATACTGTAATTAATGTTAAGAATATTACAATCTAAACAGTTACATTGGTCGTTTACAACATATATAACAGGAAAAGGTATTGAAATAATTCAAATAATTGAGTAAGTGCCTCCATACAATCTATTCAAAGCATGCTTAGGAGATTGCCTAAATATGTATTTTTCAGTGATATTTCATTGCTTTACTAATTCCCATCTATGCTAAAATGTTACAAAATTTTTATGACATTTGCATAGAAAACTTTTCTATAAAAAGACACTGAAAGTTTCTGTAACAACTTATTACAATGAATCATGAATAATTATATATGATATTATGTATTTTAATTAGGTGGTCCTTTATATTGTGTTGATTTCCTGAATCTTTCCCTTTAAAGACTGTAGTATTATTGTCATAAACCAAATACCACATAGGGCAGTGGAGGGATAGTATGTACCAGGAGGGAGTTAGATAAAAGGAGACTATTTCTTGCATGGACTCTGAATTCCTTTCATTTGGGGGGCTTAAGTCATCTTCTTTGTATTTATTGAATTACTCCCCCTTTTGTGAATTCATTGCAACATTTTCTCATTTGCATAAAAGCACTATGAAATAAGCTTAATAAGTGATGGAGTAGGTTCACGTTTTTCAAGAAAATCTCAAAGAGTTAAAATTTTTTTAAACAGAAAAAGACTTTCCTAAGGCTACAAGTCTTGTTATAAAGTTTGCATTCTAGAAAAGTTATATTCCTCAAATGTGTCAAGCATAATGGTTCTATAATCACTTGGAAATAGACGCATTATTTATTCTATTTTTAAAAAACTGAAATCTCCAAAACCCACACTTGCTAGATTTAAAAGTTAACACTGGAGTTCTTTGTTTGTTTCTCTACCTCTAATTTGTGGCAAAAACTGAAAAGAAAAAAAAAGGACTTTGTTTCTATCAGATCAGTGAATTATTCTTTAAAGAAAACTATTTTTAGGTAAGTAAGCCATTAATTTCAAAGAACCATAGTTTTAGACCTGGAAGAGTCCTTACAACCTAACCTCTTCACTTTACAAATGAGGAAACTGAGGGGCAGAAAGGTTAAATGACTTGACATAATATGAAATAGTATGCAACACACAGTAGTCCATCCGTCTTTGTATAATTTACTAGTTTTTTTTTTTCTTCTGTCCATGGAAAGTCCAGACAGGTTTGGAAGGGCTTAAGGACTAGTAGGATTGTGCTTTACAAGACCGCAAACCTGATTTCTCCTCCCGGTGTTCTGAGAAATCAAAGGCGATTTAGAGTACAATAAAGAATAAAAATGGGATCAATTGTAAGAAGTATTTCTGTGAAGTCTGAACAAAGTGGAAATCTGAATTGCAGCCCCAAGTATTTAAATAAGCTCTTACAAAAGGGAGTGCTAGGAACCATTATTTTGCATGATCTCTCGTGAATAATAGAAATGCTCTCTATCAGGTATTTTTACTTAAATGGCATAAATGTTTGAGAAAGATGGTGTTCATGCATTGTAACCTTTCAGCCACTAGTGTTGGTATTGTTATAACTTCATCTCTAAAAAAGAGAGATCGAATCGACACTAAAAAGAAAGACTCAAACTTATCAAGGAATGTAGATTAAAACCTATATTTTGTGCTTCTATCATTTGATAGTGTATCATTTCTCCTCTAAGGACACCACCAGAGATTTTCAGCATTCTTAAATGGAGAATGCCTGGCATATATAAACAGCATTACTGCACTCTTTTACGATAATGTCGCCTTCATTCTGAATAGTATGTGTTGAGATGATTCACAGAAGTTTTTAAAGAAATTAAATGTGTTTAACATTTGGACTGCCAAGGGCTTTTTATTAAATCTTGAGTTTTACCTTTTCCCAAGGATTTTTTTTAATATGATTTAAGAAGCACATTAAGAAATCTTACCACAAATGGTTTGCTCTCATTTAAATAAAATCTAATATTGCATAGAACTGAGTTCTGATGCTGTATTTATCAGCAAGGACCCAATCTAAGGTTCCTGGATAAGGAAAAGCTTTTATATTCAGTTTGTAAAAGTTTTGTAGACAAAATTCTAATTACTGTTCAAGGGCCTGATTCTCAAAAGTTTAGTTACTTTTTGCTCTTCCTACTATGTAATACTCTGACGAGATCTATATCAGAAGACTTGTGTTCGAATCTTATCTCTTTTTCCTAAATAAAGTTTTCTTAATTTGTCTGAACCAGCTTGCCAGTCTTTTATAAAAGATAAGGGATTGACTACTGTGCCTTCTAGCTCTAATATTACAATACAAGCCTCACTTGTATTCATTTTTCTCAGAAGGAACAAAATTTAAAAGGGAAAAAAGAGATTTTTGTTCAGAGAATTTCATTATATAATAGATCTTCATGAAAATTTTTCCCTCAATTGCATCATAAAAATATTTACTGAATGAATTTGGGGGTGAGAGAAGGTAGTACTCATAAGCTTGAAATTTCATCTTAGAGTAGATACTTTACAAAAGCAGATTGAAAAGGTAACTTTTAATCTAAAGAATTATGAAAGTTACAGTAGGGATGGGCTGATGGTGAGCACTGAAAAGTTAAAGCTTTTGCTTGTGGTCATCTAGTGAGTACATTTAAGAGGCAGAAGTTAAAATGAGGTTTTTCTAACTCCAAGGCTGGCCCACTACAACCTACTGCTTTTCTCATAGATTTAAGACTGAAAAATAAGTGGAAAATTCAGTCTACTTAAAAAATGTAAAAAAAAAAAGCTTGCATCTCATATAAGCATGTAAACTCTATATATGGAGCCACTTAGTCATCCTTTTTCTTTAAAAAAAAAAAGTTTTGAATTCATTAAAAATATAACAAAGTGTTACTGAATTTCTTATAATTGGTCATGCAAATAGAAAGCACCCTCTTCCCTTACTAACCAAAAGATTGATCGTTTTTAACTGAGCATTTTTTTTTTTTTGGTTATATAGACATGGACTCTTTCAATCAGAGGTTGAATAGGCATCTGTGTTTGAAGATTTTATTTCTGATGCATGGAACAAGAAATGTAATTTGATTTGATGTAATGAACATATATTAAGCTCTTACTATATGCAAGTTATTGTGTTGGGAACTCATCGGGAGTGTTGAGATAAGTAAAATAAAATCTTGTGCCTATAAAGGCATCTAAAATTTCACCACAATAAAGATGATTTCTCTCTCCTACCATTTTCCCAGGTTTAATTTTTTAAATGTAGCTTTGTATTCCTAAAATTCCAATTCCTGCTTCCCATATGTTATTGTAATCATTGCAGGGCTTTTATTATAAAGGGGTGTGGAAGGGGGAGATTAGATTGCTCCTCTCTCCTATTAAGTAATTGTCTAATTCCCAGTCCCTTATCCCCATGCCCGCTGTACTGGAGATAGGAAAGCTGAGAATCTAGGAAATCTCACCCCCATTTAAACCAGGGCCATTGTTACCAACAGTGTAAAATGACCTAATCTTAGTTGTGTTCTCTTTCTGCTCCTCCTTTCTAATTCTCGAAGAGGTTCCCAGGAATAATGTACAGTTGCCGTGTATTCTCTTGAATACAAAGGTAGCATTTAAATTAAATAGATAGCTTTAAAGGTGAGGGGGGGGGACATACAGAAAAATGATAAAAGATTTTAAAATCATAATATCTGAAGAGGAGAGAAAAGGATTTTCTCTGCAACCTGAAAAAAATGTTAAAAGTTCTCAGAAAAGTATTTCTGTATGTCAGTGCCTCAAAGGATAAGTGGCAGGCTTTCAACTTTCTTATTTACATATGAAATCTTGTATCTATAATGAAATTATTAAAGATCCACACAGATTTAATAAGAAAGACAAATTGAAAACTTATGAATGTACATTATAGCTCATTTTAAGGCTACATACTCTAGTTACTTTATAGCAAAACACTAGATTTTAATAAGATACTAATGTAACATTTTTTAATGTTTTAAATTCTCTCATTTACCAAAACAAAAAATATGTTTATGTACACACACACACACACACACACACACATATGCATACACAATGTTTAAGTCAACTTCTATTTCCCTCTACCTTTGCTTAATTCAGAACTCCCAAAATATGTATGCTGATGTCATTTTCATGTCCAAGGTTCTCCTATAACCAAACCTTTAATTGTATTTTGGAAAACTTTGCCAACCACAAAACTAGACTATATTAAAGAGGAAAAGAAGGGATTGCATCCAAATGAAATCTCTATTTGGGAAATCTTAATGCATCATTTTTCAGAGTTTTGTCAGGCATATTGCTTACTCAGATAATGGGCATGCCTTTCCAGTGAGGTATTTTTTTTTTTGAAATGTGATCCTAGGTCACTTTGTGTTAAACTGACTTATTCCACACATAGGATGAGTAATACCAGATAAAGTACTGTCATTAAAGCCCCCTGTCTTTTTTTTAAGGGAAAAAAGGCAATGGGGGGAGGGTGAAAGAAGAACACTTCAAACAGTGTTACTGGGTTCTTTGTTGAACCAGGTGGGACATTCATATGAATAGGAGCTCTTCAACCCTGGACTATCAGCCACAGCACACCTGGCCTATGTTTGGAAAAGAAAGTCTCTCTTGTTTGGCTACACGGAGAGCTACAAAGAGCCAAGACAACCTTAATTTATCCATTAAGAATGTAGGCCCATATTTAAGAGTCATCAGCAATAAAGAAAAATACACTGGATCATTTCAAGTGCATGCTAATCATTTAATGTAATAAATGGAGCAACCCTAATTATCTCCTGAGGAAATGATTTCACACTAAAACAATGGAAATGAAGAGGTTACTTCAGGAGCATAATACACAGCTGAAAATTACTCATGTGAGTCTAGAGGAGATTTCACTTGCATTTGGAAGAAAGAAAATGGGGGAGCTGATTCACACACACACACACACACACACACACACACACACAAAAATACACACGCACACAATCACATTCAGTGTTCTCCTTAATTTCATGGAATTGATAAGAAAATGGTATTCAGGATGTTTTGTAACAATCCTGCAATCTTGATGTTTTCCAGTATCAAGTCGAGCTGAAAGTAAAAACAAGATCATAACTGTTTGGAGCAGCTCCTTGTTAAGAGGGTTATCCGAATAAAAATGCCATTAAAAAAATGAGTCTATAGGTTACCTGCATTCCTCATTCATACTACCACTCTACATCCCACCCCAGGATGCTCTCTCCACTAGTTATCAGACAGAAGGACTTATCCAATTAAGTATTTAAAACTGATAGAATACTCCATGGTCAAAATAAGAATGAACAAAAAAATATCATGTATCTAGTTGCTTGGGGTTTTTTAGAATTTAAAAAATAATTAAAGAAATTGGATATTTGTTCTTTTCAATGAATTGGATGAGGGAAGTCTAAATAAATGGCTGGTAGGATGATGAGAAGAAAGGTTTATGTTTCTGTCCATTCCCTCGAAAAGAACAGATTTCACCGTGAGTTTAAAATGTTTTGCTAAATTGTATACTTTTATTCTTTAGGCTTCTTTTTGGGAAGCACATAAAATCAGCACTATTCTGGTAGGTATTAGAAATATATATCTATATTAAATAGACTATATATACTGTGATTTGGCACGCAATCCCTTAACACTATATTAACAAAATGATTGTGGCTTCTTTTTTCATATTTCCCTTAAATGACTACAAAGCTAAAATTAAAAGATAGCTCATAGTGGACTGGATTTCTGAATATTCCTTATCCCGTCTACTTGCTTTCAGGAATGGAGAATACACTAGAAGAAACCTCTTTCTTAGAAGTTACATCCAGAGGCATTAGAATAAAATTTCTGTTTGAGTCCCACATATACCGCATAGCATTCTAAGTATACATTTATCATTATTACTATTGCAATTGCTGTTAAAACTACAATGGTGTCTCAGTGTTGGGGTCTATTCAAAAGCTTGCTATCATAGAAGGAATCAACTAGTTGTTTAAGATTAAAATTGGTAAACAGATTAGCAAGCATAAACTAAATGTCTTCCCTAGAAAAACCCAATTCAAAACAGATTAATGTTCTAGTTCATGTTTTTAAAAAGGGGGGGAGGAGGAGGGTATAAATGAGGGGGGAAACTAATTTGGGTTGTAGCTTTGCATTTATTTAAAAATTGACATCTTTATTTCAGAAAATAGAGATTGCTTTTGCTTTTTTTTTTAACCTTAATATCTCTGTTCCTCCCATATGAGAAAACAATTGTCATCAGATATGAAATTAATTGGAATCAACTGTACTCGTCTTTATAGAAATATGCCTAAGTGTCTGTCATTCAGGGCTGGCTTACCATAATATTCTCTATGGAATAGTTGACCACAGGATTCTCATTCACAAACAGCCAGGTTAAACAGTTAAATGCTAGCAAATCCTGCATAGCCCTGTGGGAAATTTCACTTTAATCCTGAACTTATAAGAGGACAATCAAAGCCCAAAGCCCGGGTAACAAATCTGATCCTCTCTTGCAATCTGCGCCCTCATGGGAAGGAGAGAGATGCTCCCTGTACAAGCCTGAGATGGATAAATACCTAAATGATGAGATAGATGGGGAATGCAGAAGAAGCGTCTGGCGTCAGCCATTCGCTTCCAATTCCATATTACATTGTGAGAGGCAATTCTTGTGCAGCTCAGGAGCAGCCAGTCCTGATTACTAGAAGTTGAAGTGTGGCTTAAGGAATGATTAATGACAGTGTCAGGAGAAAACAAAGCACAATGAGAGTTATCTCTAATCCACCTGCTTGCAGATGCTATAGTAAGGGAATGAAAACGGCCCCAGCGAGCCCTGATGATAAAAAAATCAAACTAGAAAGGTGCAAAGCTGTAGATATGTATTAATCTGATATATAAAAACTGGGTCTTAGCTTGAATAAAGCATTAGGCATGAATGGAACCCCATAGGTGATAGATATTAGGCCATAGTGGACTTCACATTGTCTGTATTTTTTAAATCAAACAGAACTGTTCCCTTCAGTATTGCCTTTGACATTAATAGGTTGGTATTTGAAAAGTCACAGTTCACTAGATGAGCAGGCTTGTGAGTGCAAGCTCATTAAACAAACCCCCTTTTCTTGTTTTTCCTCTTTAAAAAAAAAAATAATATTAATAAAATGACACCATACCACCACCTTGTGGCTGTTCCCAGGAAGGACATACGGCCCTAGAGAGACACCTCGATTCAATCACTGCGTTTTCCCAACCCTATAAATCCAGAGGAAACATAATTATAAGATCGATGTTATGCGTTATACACCAGCATATTGATGAGCCGTTTTCACCTAAGACAACACATTATAGATACGATCACTCGAATTTCATAACGTCCTTTTTGGAGAGACATTACAAAAGGGCCAAGCTAATCATTCTAGTTACATCTATTCTAGAACGCAGCCTACAAGTACTACAATATCAGAAAGCTGGGGATACATAGACACTCACCCCAATAGATTCAGTGGCAGAATTCTAGCCACCTGTTCACCTGAAACTACTTGCTCTTCCCAAAGGAATGGATTTGATATCTGTATTTCATATAACTAACTACTTTTGAAGCATTCATCTATGAATGTGCACATGTGGGTAATTGTGAAAAGGACTGAGGGAAAAATCTAACATTGGGCAGGGTGATAAAACATGTACCAAAAAACCTCAAAATGAAACCTCAAAATTTAGATTCCTTCTACTGGATTATAAGACCTCCTGAGGACAGAAGCTATATCTTATTTATCTTTGGATTTTCCTGCAAGGTTCCAGGATATAGAACTCTATACATAATAGTCACTTAATCAGTGTCCTCTAAGTTGAATGAAGCTAGATCCACAAATAAATTTCATACCTTGACCAAAGAGAAATAGTTCAGTCATTTCCCCTAAAACATAGAACAACATAAAAGTATCTTTTTTGTTTTTGAATGGCCATGTTCAAATGCTTTTGTTGTTAGGCCTCTCTTTAGCCTTTTGACATTAAATTAATTTCATAGGTGTAGTAGCATTCAGCATTTCCACTTAAGATATAGTCATTCTAGTTAGAAAGACAGAAAAGAAAGTAATGATGGATGAACATTGGTCCAGACAGCCTCTGGAGACCAACTTATCCCCAGGTTTGGGGCAATAGCTTTTTGCTTTTGTCCACAGTCAAAAGCTTAATGTATTTTCCTACCGTTAATCTAACTAGCAATAAGTTAAATGTTAATTCATATTTTATTCAAGTTTTTTAATATTGAAAATCTAATGAAGATTTAGCACTCCAGTTTTTTTTAAACAAGCCTGACATTGCTATTGAAAGAAAGCAAATACATTATTTTAATTAATATCAGTTCATAAGTGTTCCTGATTTATATATTAAACAAAGAGAAAGAATCTTGTCATAGACTACAATTGATTCTGTATTCATCCATCATTTACTCAGAGCCCCCACCTCCTTTTTTTTTCCTTCTTCTATGGGAAATGCGTGATGGAAGCTGCCATGTAGAATGGTGTGTCTCTCACACACAGTTAATACCGTGCTGTGATCACCTCACCCCTTATTTCCTGATGACGAGCTTCAAGTCAGTTCTAGCCAACTGTGCTTGTCTCCACCTGACATCTCCTGCTATCAAGTAAGCAGCTGCTATTGTTTTAAGCTTAAAGCCTTTGTGTATGGCACAGCCTCCCAATAATACTGGAGAGCCTGACAATGTGCAGTTATAAAGGGATAATGTTAGGCCAGTGGAGGTAATTAATAATAGCAGTTTAATGCAGCTGGGACTTAAGACTGCCTCATCTTATACCAGAGTATCTTCATCCATTCAGTTTCTAACAGAATTAGTGAGATGAGAGCTGAGATAGAATTGAGAGGGGAATGTGGGGTCTTGGCAAATGTAGCTCCACTCCTCTGAAAAGTGCCTAAATAGAGAAATAGATATGCTATTCCAAGAGCCACCACACAGTAGGAAATAAGGAAAATTTCAGAGTTTGGGAAAGAGATCTGGTCAGAACTAGACCAAACAAAATTCTACCTCAATAGTTAGCAATTTCACCTTGATTTCATGAGTATTTTTTTCTTTTTTCTCTCTTGTTCTCTCAAATATTTGTCTTTCTTCTATTCTATTCAATGCCACTTTCTTCTGCTCTAAAATATTAATGCCAATAACAAATAAGCTCCAAAAGCATCTCTTCCCAAGCCATTAATATATTTGGTAATCTCTCAAAGCCTCAGTTTCTTCAGCTGCAAATTGAGAATTATTATTGATATCTAGGGGAATGAAAGCTCCAGGAAGCTTTCCTCTCTAGGCTTTGAATCAATTATGTTCTTTTCCTTTAACAGGATCTCAAGATGTATTGTTACACCCTTGGTAGCTGGTACAAGCTAGGGAGCATAGTATAGAGCTTAGAGACTAGAAGACCTGAGTTCAAAATTTATCTCAGACACTTACTAGATGTTACCATGGACAAGTCAATTAACCCTTTTTGCCTCACTTCTTCATTAGTAAAATGGTATTAATAACTGTACCTACTTTCCACAATTGTTATGAGGATCAAATGAGGTGATAATTGCAAAATGCTTAATATCATGCCTGGAATATATCAAGTGCAATATAAAGGCTTGTTGTTGGTTAATATAAAATAATATAATATAAAGGTTGCTGTTGTTAAAGAGATTTCAAGAATAAAGAGAGAGTCAGAAAAGATTTTCTGAAGGTGGGCTGCAGTGATACTTGAAAGTCAGTAGGAAATGAAGAAGGCATAGTACTTATGTAGAAATGTTTTGCAGTCAAAGAAATGATTGCATTTCTTCTTAATTGTTGGTCTGAGGTTCAGTCCGGTAATTAATTTGTCACTTAGTTACTGCTTTAAAAATTTTGAATGACTGCTAGATCCTACTCTCCCTGCCTCAAGTCTGAATCATCTCATCTAATGACACAGACTGGTTCCTAGAGAAGAAACATACCAACCATCAAAACAGAGATACTAATGCTACCCCATTTTAAAACATAAAATTAATTGTTTGCTAAGAGCAAAACAATTGGAGGAGAGTGGTAGGGAGACCGTGGGAGATAGCTTAACCCCTAACCCTAGCTAAGTTCTTCCCATAACTCCTTAAATCTTTCTATCTACAACTCTCTGATGACATGATTTAAAGAAATCATTTTTGTCTTGCAGGGTTGGGATTTTCACTGAGGTCAGCCTATTTATTGTGGACCAAGAATCCTATTCCATCAGCTGAAGTAGAGAAAACCAAAGGACCCACATCATGCATCTCTCTCTTTGCAATACAGGCTGGGACTTGGCAAAGGTACTTCAGAAATCAATATGTGAGAGGAATCCCTAATACAACAGAGATGCAAGTTACATTTATGTCCTATAAAATAAGGCATCTCCCAATTTATTTACCCAGGCATGATTATTTATCTGGCATTAAATTGCAACAGTAATCCTGTGAGGTGCTTTGTAGTTACTCTGTTACAGTTCTTGTTTTGCGTTAACTCTGTAAATAACTTGTGTCACCATTCTATGTCCCATTTCCAGATGGAAGATAAGATGTTATTTCTGCTTCAGTGCAAAATCTTAACAGCTGATGTAAGGAGGTGTTCAGACTCCTATCTAAATTACATGCCAGACACTCCGCATTAGCATTGTTAGGCGGGTTATTTATCTACAACCTGAATATATTTTCAGGATATCAAATGATGACTTATAAGCTATCTCCTGTGATGTGTTGTGCAAACCTAGAGTAACAGAAGAAATAAAAAAATAAAAAACCCACCTCCTCTGCAGATCTTAGCTTAGACAAACCGGTGCAATGCTGCTCTATTTACCTTAATTAGCACCAATCCTAGCCATATTTGTTTATAACACTGTGTTACTGACTACAGGAAACAGTTATAAAGCTGCCTACAAGGCCACTGGGTATGCAAGGAAAACCGAGCAGTCATTACTACCCAGTAGAGGGCAAACACATTGTACTTTATTGCTAATTTGGACCAGATCCCTGTAATTTGGTGCTTAAGGATTGTGCATGGGTTATGGGCATGCAGTTGTTGAATAAATGTAGCATGATACATTTTTAGCATCTGTGGATGTTTTAATTGAATAATAGTCTCCTTTCGGTATAGCTTAATGAGGTGTATATTTGGGGAATCAGACAAGGTGTACTCTTTGGAAAAGAAATTATAAAAGATGGAGCAGGGATTTGCCAGTGATACCAAGACTATATCTTGGGATGCTGTTAGAATCTACAAACAAAAAAAAAATCCGACATTCACATGGATAAGTGTTTTTCCATGTGATCTTCCATCTCCCTTTGTTAAATATGAAGCTCTTTCTCCTTGGATTTTCCCTCCCAAGTGGAAGGTTGATATGGCAGGATGTTGTGTTATTCCATTAGTTTATTTTTTAAGACTAAGAAGAGATATTTCTGTGTTATAAATTATTTATAAACACAAGAACAAAGAAAGGCTGTCAGGACTGCTGCTACTTTGAGAAAAAATGATGAATTTATGAAGAATTCAATTTGATAAAGAGGGAGGGGATGCAACTGCTAATTATTAACATCCATCTGCAGACAAAGACCTGAGAGGACAGAATTAGATGGATACATTTACAAAAGAATTCTCATTAATGGTTTGCCACATTGTCACCAAACTCCCTGTGTGCAACTTATAGAAAGAAGCACAGGAAATCTTTGGAGGATGGATGGCTAAAAGAAAATCTGAATTGTAGCTCTGTTCTGCCACCCTATGAAAAACAATTAGAACAGCACCCCTAAATGCAGCAAATATAATAAAAGAAGAAGAAAGTCAAAAGAGTCCGGCATAAATTAATTCTTACAGAAAAAAAAATCTAAGGATCAGAATAACATTTCTGATACTTCTACTTTTCCCCAAAGTCTACATCCTTATTAGTCCTGGATTATCTTGTATTTCTCAAAGGACTACAGTTGTAGCCATTTTTCTTAAAATTAACCCCTTAGTGATTTTCCAAAGGGACCCTCAACTGGGATAAAGCTTGTAAATCAGAAAAGTCCCAAAGTTCAAGAGAAAGGTCAATTTCAACCTATGTGACCTTTAGCAAGTCATTTACCCGTCCTGTATCTCAGTCTTCTCATCCATAAAATGTGACATTTGAACTAAATAGTGTTCAAGGTCCTTTCAAGTCCTATACCTATCATTTTATAATTACTAATTTAAGAAAATGGAAGACTTTAGAAAAGTGTGGAGGAAAGAAGGGGCTAGAAGACTATGAAGGAAAGAGGGATCCAAAAGTATGGTGCTTATCACAAATATTTAATACTACATAGGAAAATAAGCAGGAAAAAAGGAGAGAACAGAGGATGAAAGACTCCCTTGCAGAGGTTTCTTTCAATTTTCTCTTATCGCTGTCCTCAAGGAATTTTACCCAGCCAATCCAATGGAATTAGCTTAGAGACTTAAGAAAGTCAACTACCAAAAAGATAGCTTGAAAGGTTAAAATTAGGAAAGGGGAAGAATTATACAATTCCAAATTTCTCTCTGAATATCCAGTTGGTGGCATCCCAATAATAACACTCAGATCTTCAAGGACATAGATCTTCTCTGACTTTAATTATCTTAGAGAATGAAGAACAAATATCAAGAATTGGTAGTGGCATATAATATTGGTGGATTATAGGGGGGAAAGAGTTATAAAAAAAGCAAGTTTATAGGAAAGGCACTAATAGAAAAATAAGCAGTTACTAATAAACAAATACAATCTGAATGAGAAAGAAAAATAAAGAAATAATCAAAGAGTCATCTATCAAAGGATAAAAATTTACACAAAAAAGACTTGGAGTCCAAATTATCTGACAAAAATGAAGATAATAAATATAATTTCTAAATTCAGAGCAAAAAAAAAAAAACAAGCAAAAGATTAGGTGATCCCTGAATATATCATACAAAGACAAACCTAAGCATCAAAGTAGAAAACTGACATTCATCTAAAGGAAAGTATTCAAATCAATCATTCAAAAGAACCAAAGAATTGAATAGACTATTAAACATGGAAATTGACCAAATAAAAGTTAAAATTTTTCAGATAGTAATGAAATTAAATGCTATTCAAGGACATAAATATAATATAAAGGTGTATTTTTATGTTTGATTTTCTTTTTTAAAAAAACTCCATATTGTGTGAGAGACATTGAAAAATAAAGTACATCAATATGCTAAAGAATCTAAGAAACTAAAGATATAATAGGTAAAATCAAAGTAATTGGAATATATTAATTAATATTGCAGGAAGAAATCTCATCCCCTTGATCAAAAACAGTATTATCGTTATGAGGATAACATACAGGAACTCTTCATAGATGATGAGAAAAAATAGGACAGAAGAGTTTTGGAAAAGACTAGTCGAGACTTAACAGGAGAGGTGAACTTTAAGCCTTTCTTTTGAGGGAAGGAACAAGAGAATGAAGGAAGGGTTATCTTCTGTTTTGGGTGTAGAGTAGTTAGGATTTCACCTAAAAGAAAAGGAAATGAGTGAAAATTTCAAAAAAGTTGGAATCATTAAGGATAGGATATTTGCCAAAAAAATTCTATTTTGAGGGTGAGAAAATGAAGAGATCAAGGCATCAGCTTCTCCAAGTTGTAATGTTACTAACACTAATTCTCATTAGAAAAAAGGAAATAGTTGAAACCCTTTGGTTAGACAGAAGTCTTGGAGAAAGTTAAGGTTTTAAAAGAAGGCTAAGCATTATATTATAACATAAAGATAATGAGAAAACTTAGATCAACTTCATAGCACACACAATATATATGTATGTGCTATGAAGTTGATCTAAGTTTAAATTCTGGAATTTGCTTTCCTACAGTTCTTTACTTTCATTGCCTTCCATTGTTTCTTTGTTTAATGCTTATATAATTTGCTTTACTGATAGATTTTTCTGTTTTAACCAAAGAGTTTTGATGACTAATGTTTTATAATATAATGTGATATCTGATCATGCTATGATTCCCTCATTGGCGTTTTTCTTCTTTATTTACTACCATGATTGTAGGGTTTCTAATGGAGGGGGAATAATTCTGAACTAAACAAGAGATAGAAGAGTTCATAATAAACAAAATGGAAATTTTCAATTACATAAATTCGATTATATAAATAAATAAAAGTAATTTTCAATTACATAAAAAGATTTTAGAGATCTTAGATTTTTAAAAAATCAATAAATACAGAAAAAGAAAAGCACTATCAAACATCAATTTTGAAGATCTGAAATTCTTTGTGTGTGTGTGTGTGTGTATATATATATATACATACATACATATATGTATATATGTGTGTAAGTATGCCTGCATGTATCTATAATTGGTGGGAATTACTATATATGTAGGTGTGTGTGTGTGTGTGTGTGTGTGTGTGTGTGTATAAAATTGACAGGTATATGTAATACCAAGAGCCATTCCCCCAAAAAATAAGTGATCATAGAAAATCAATCATTTAACATTATTAAATCTTCTACTGAGGCTATAAAGACAAAAATGCAACAATCCCTGCCTTCAATGAGTTTACATTCTATAGGGGTAGACAACATTTAATAATCAATGGATCAATAAAGAAGCATTAAGTGCCAGGCTAAATATACATACATATATGTGGGTATGTATATGTATATGTACATATTTTTTCATACACATATATGCAATAAATGAAATAATCTCTACTTGGAGAGAGCTTACATAAATAATTATATAGAGATTTAATAGCCCCCAAAACATAAAGCAGTTTTGGGAAGGAGGTCACTAGCTACTGGGAGGAGGGAGGAGATCAGAAAAAAATTTTCATGTGGCAAGTTCAGTCAGCCAGAACTATAGCAATCAAGGAAGTTTTAAATCTAGATGTTTAGGATTGGTCCTATGAGCAAAAGAAGTATAAAAAAATCAGTTTTTAGGATTTTGGTAAAGACCTCCTGAGACCCTGGGTAACTTTCTTGCTGATTGTTTTTTAACTTTTCTAGCCAACAGCTTTTACTTGTTTTTATCCTCAAAACCAGAGGCATCAGACAAGACAGAAGACCAGAAATCAGGAGAGCAAAACTCCTTAATGTGACCTAAACCATTTTAAAATGTAATTGGAAAAGTTTAACAAATAAATAAAAATACCAAACATCAAAAATAAAGTTGATTTGTAATTTTCTAAATCACTATGGCAAGAGGAATCTGTTTCTATTTGACTTTGACATCTTACTTTGGACCACTATTTAGCTGCCTTGGAAACTGCTTCTTCCTGGGATTATTATAATATATTTTTATTAAAAGAATTGTTTCTCTGAACTCATAGATGTTGAATGATCCATGATACTAAAGGAGGAATAGTAAAAATTGACACTGATCTGCCAACAGCTAGTAATTTCAAAGATAGGATTAGAATCCTAATCACCAAGTCTAGGACTCTACAGACAAATAAACTGGAAATTCCAAAAAGTAGGGTAGAGAGGAGAGTTTTTTTGTTTATTTTATTTTTACACCATTGAAATGATGGCTAGCAAAATTGCAGTTTTATCTATTTAAATATCTGCCTATCACATTCTCTTCATCAATATCAACCCAAACATCAAGCAGAAAGGGTGAGAGAAGAAATTCAGCTAAAAAGTTTTGTGAAAAAAATATTTTCATCTCTCAATACTGGGTCCACCTTCATTTTCTGCATACTGCTTTCATCTGTAAGAGATATTAGAAATTTGATTGCTATGAAAACTCAAGATACTGACTTGCTACCTTCTCTTTTTTATACAAAAGGGAAAAGATAAATTAAAGAAGATTTCCTCAGAAACAAAAACTGATAACCAGTAAATCTGTGCAATCAATGAGTTACAAAACCAGCTCTTCTCTCTTAAACAGAATAGGTTATCATTGTAATTTCTGTCCTGCAAGCTTATCTATGCTCTAGAAATTTCAAATCACCTTTGAAAATTTTAGGGTGCTGTTCTTATCTCTCACCCTTCTACGTACAAGTTTAGATCTGGATCCCATATCTGTCATTAATAGATTTAGCAATTTCTCTGGTCAAGGGGTTTTGATGTTTGTTCATCAGATGACTTTTCCCAGTTGGTCTGAATTAACTAGACAGGATATAGAAAGAAGGATTTTTTTCTTTTTCTTTTTTCCCCCTATTTCTTGAGCTTCATTACGGATTTTAAAAGTAAGTAGGATTTAAGTATATAAGTTGTTCCTTCAGGAAATTTAGAACTCTACCTTCTAAAATTTATTGGCAGTGTTTTCTACTATGGGTATTTTGGGAGGAAAGGCATATTCTTTCTTTTTTATTAAAGTTTTTTTATTTTCAAAACATATACCTAGATAATTTTCAATATTAAACTTTGTAAAACCTCGTGATCCACATTTTTCCCTCTCTTTCCCCCACTCCCTTCCCTAGATGGCAAGTAATCCAATGTATGTTAAACATGTGCAATTCTTCTATACATATTTCCACAATTATCATGCTGCACAAGAAAAATCAGATCAAAAAGAGAAAAAAGAAAACAAAATGAAGCATACAACAACAGAAAAGGTGAAAATATCATGTTGTGATCCGCATTCAATCCCCAAAGTCCTCTCTCTGCATGCAGATGGCTCTCTTGATGACAAGACCATTGGAACTGGCCAGAATCACCTTGCAGCTGAAAAGATCTGAATTGATCATCATATATATATATCATCTTCTTGTTGCTTTGTATAGTGTTCTCCTGGTTCTCCTCCCTTCGTTTGCCATCATTTCCAATAAGTCTCTTCAGACCTCTCTAAAATAAGCCTGTTGATCATTTCTTATAGAATAATAATATTCCATAATATTCATATACCATAACTTAGTCATTTTCCAATTGATGGGCATCCACTCAGTTTCCAGTTCCTTGCCACTACAAAAAGGAAAGAGCTATTTGTCACAGAATCAAAGGACCTTAGCTTCAGTTCTAGCTAAGACACTTATATGAGCATGGGTGAATCACAACTTCTCTGGTCCTTGGTTTACTTATCAACAAATTAAGAGAAATGGACAAGATTATGGTAACATCCTTTTTAGCTTGAAATCTATGACCCAGATATTTTTTTGCTATTGAAATTTTCCCACTTTCCACTGACATTTCAGACTATTCGGGTTGTCTTTTACTAACTAATGTAAACACATTGGGAAGAAATGACTAACCTGAACATCCATTCCTGGGATCTGAATAAATGTTTCATTTAGTATATTCATGTAGACAGCTGCTTGGCTATGGTATGTGCTGATTGATGCCAAGAACAGTGAAGAATACTGGTTTTGCTACTTGATGTCTTTTAGACATGTGTGTACAAATATGTACACATATATGTAATAAGTATATCAGTCAAAATCTCATCATGCTGCTAACTTAGCCTTGGACACTGAATACCTTCCTAGCTTTCTCCGTTCCCCTCTGATTGGGGGCCTGGAAAATAGAACACTAAGCCCTACCCAAAGATTTCCTTTATTAAAAAAAAAATTGGCTTTCCAACTGATTCTACCTTCCACTTGCAGCTCTGCTTGATCTCATCCCCATGAAACAAGGTATTCTTCAGTATCCCTCACCTCCAGCTACCTTTTGTATGTTGTCTCCCTATCCCACTCCCCATTTAGACTTTTAAGCTCCTTAAGGCAATGAGTATCTTTCTTTTTCTTATTTGTATCCCCAGAACTTAAAATAATGGCTGGCACATGCTAGGTGATTAATATATGTTTATTGAATTGAATGTGTGTATGTAATGTATACATTCTATATATGTATATATGTCTGGCAGCTTTTCATGATTATCCAGAATACCCTTGAGTAGATTCTCTAAATATTATAATATATTATGTAAGAAAAGATTTTTAAGTAAAACATTTTACACAGAGAATTAAAATTAGTGTCACAGAGTTTATTGATGATGCTCTAATCTGCAGTCTCATTCCCCCAATTCAAAGAAAATTCTGGAAACTGTTCCATTCAGCCACATAAAGCTCCACATAATAGAAAGCCAATCCATGAATTTCTTGGGGTCATTTACATGGTGACAGCACAAACACGGGGATAACAGGACCTGTTTCTAATAGCAGTTTTGTTCAAAAGGTTCAGAAAGGTCAAGCAATAACTCAAACCAAAGTAAACTTTTGAGGGTTAATTCACTTCTCATTTGTTTTCTTTTTTCAAATATTTTTCATTTCTTGCCTGACTCTACAAAGAGATATATGGGAATTCCAGAAGAGGTTCATCCAATATTATTTTTCCAGATGTCAGATTTTGACCTGGATCACTTGGGACAAGGGATGCATGGAATGCTGAAGACAGAATAGGAGACAAGTAGGGATTGCTTGCAGTCACGATGTGATGAGGTTAAAGAAAAATAAATAGTTGAGTCTAATAGGGACAAATGACTAAAGGCAGTCCAAACCCTATTATCCATTTTCACAGAAAGTAAGCAAAGGAGAAAGGTTTGGGTGTGGGCAGAATGGTGGGAGGGGGGTGCAGTATAGAAGAGGAGACAGACAGAAGCAGAATCTAGCAAGTTGCAAAGAAAATATCAGAAGGAAGAGCATCACTAATGGAAAGCTCATTGATCTGGGCCTCAGAAGACTAGGGAGAGACTGCTCTACACAACATTTAGGTGACCTCAAGAAACTCTCTTTAACTCTGCTTTCTTATCTGCAGGATAAGATGTAATACCAGTCCTCCTTATATCACCTTACCTTATTAAGATCAAATAAGATAATGTATGTGAAAGTACTTTGTTATCTGAAAAAAAATGAAAATATAATTAATTATCTTTATCATCATCATTACGTAATAAAAAAAAATTTGGGTAGAGACAAAGATTATTCTGAAGAATAGTTCCACAGAAACATAAATTTAATTCAACATTCTTTCCTACATATCTTTAAAAAAAAATAAAAAAATAAACCCAAAAAATCATAAAGTCAATCTCAGATAATTTGTAGCCATATTTTACTCATGCATAATCTGCATGAAATTGGAGTAAACATTCACTTAAACTTTACTCACACATCACTATGGAGAAGTAGTAAGAGATGCAGAATCAAAACACCTGAATGCGAATACACACTTATTAAGAGCATCATACTTAGTGCTAGGGATACAATTTAAAAAAAACAATCTAACAAATTGCTAACATTTTAATAGCAAACTCCTCATATAGAAGAAAGTTAAGATAGAAGGCAGATGACGAGAACCTTAGGATTCAACAGCAGGACAGATCCATGTCTTGTCCTAGAGATCCAAAGAGCAAGTTTGCCTAGAATAAGGAGAAGAGATGAAGCATTTCTTATTAATAAAACCTCATCTGTTTTTAATGTTGAATTATTGGATAGCAACAAGCTCTTTGAGGGCAAAAACTGCATTTTGCTTCTTTTTTTTTTGTATCCTTAGTGCTTAGTACAGTGCCTGACACATAGTATGTACTTAATATTTATTGATTGCATTCATTGCATTACTAAAAAGATCCACCTTCCTTCTGCTTCTTTATATGAAACCATGTGACTTCCTTTATTTTTTCTTCAAGCACTGGAGATGGAAAAGTACAGAATGAAACAAATATCAGATAGACTTGATGAAGGACAGCTAGAGAACATGGAATTCTCCCCCTGAGGAAGAGGAAGGAATTCACTGAGCTACCTAGTAGTAAATCATTTTAATAGAACTATCAAAAAACATAAAAATAAGTAGTATGATAAGTTAATGCAAATACAAGGGAACAAAGAACTATATTCAAAAGAATATCAAAATAAAAAGTTCAAATCCTAACTCTGAGGCTGATTAGCCATGGGCTAATGGCTAGGGAAAGCCATCATTCTCCCTCAGTTTCATTTTCTACATTTGTAAAATGAGAGGCGTAAGGTTAGATGGGCTTTGAGGTTCTTTCTAGTGCTGAATCAATGAGGAGTGTAAGTAAATTAAAAGTTGAACTTCTTTTGACTTATTTCTTTGTTTACAAAATGAGAATGATAAGCTGCTCATAATACTAGCTAATATTTGCAATTCCAATAGATCTGCAATGGAAAGTGCTATCCCTGCAAACAGAGAGAGAACTATGGAGACTGGATGTGGATCAGAGAATAGTATTTTCACCTTTTGTTGATGTTGTTTGATTTTTTTTCTTTCTCATATTTTTGTCTCTTTTGATATGATTTTTCTTGTATAGCATGGCAAATATGGAAATATGTTTAGAAGAATTGTACATGTTTAACCTAGATCAAATTGCTTGCTGTTTTGGGGAGGGGAAAGGCAAAGAGAGAAAGAGAAAATTTCGCAAAGGTGAATGTTGAAAACTACCTTTGCATGTATTTGGAAAAATAAAATACTATTAAAAATAATAGTTAATATTTATATGACACTTTAAGGTTTGCAAAGCACTTTACAAATATTATCTCATTTGATTCTCACAACCTCTTTGGGAGGTAAGTAGTGTTATAATCTTATTTTATTGATGAAGAAACTGAAGCTTAAGAGGTCTTAGGTAACTTTCCTGGGACACACAGTTGGTGATCTGAATATTTGAAATTAGGTTTTTTAAACTCCATGTCCAACTCTCTAACCACCATGCCACCTAGCTGACTGCTTCGGTAGATTGTGGTGAGGATCAAATGAAATCCTCATTCAAGGAGATCTTTAAACTTTACAGGATTATAGGAGTATAACCTATTATTATGAATATAAAATAAATGATTACATGTTTTCCTGAATATTTTAACATTGATGTTTCCTTGAGCCAGAAAAATGTGTTAAAATATGTCAATGGAGAGTAGATCAGATAAGAAAACATGGGGCATTTACTTAAAGCTGAAAACATTTTTAAAGAATTCACCTCCATGGGGGCAGCTAGGTGGCGCAGTGGATAGAGTACCAGCCCTGAAGTCAGGAAGACCTGAGTTCAAATATGATCTCAGACATTTAATACTTCCTAGATGTGTGACCCTGGGAAACTCACTTAACCCCAATTCCCTCAGCAGGGGAAAAAAAAAGAATTCACCTCCATGCCCTATTTTATAAATGAGGAAATTGAGGCCTCCAGTAAAGATTCAGGTATTTGGCTAAAAACTATACAAGTAACAAAGCATAAAATCAATGGAGTGAAGTTCTGGTTCTTTTGCTCGTTTTTCCTACTTTCTTTATTTATAATTACATTTAAAATTCCAAAACTAGTTTTTAATTCTATCTAAAGCAATAAATGATTTTAACTTCTGCTTATGAACCAAATAAGTATGGGGTGATTAGACACTTTTAAGAAAAGTAACAACTATCATATATAAAAAAAATACAACAGAAAACAAGAGCAATTATGCTTAAATATTAACAGGATGGCTTGATAGTAGTGAGGAAGGACTAGCAATGAACTGGGTTTTGGATGGGTTTTGGATCACTCAGAACTGATTACATTTGACATATCTTTGTCCCAGATTGTCCCAATTCTTCTGTGAATTGGGAGACTATCATAATCATTTATCATTTATGCAAATTGATATCAAAATGTGAAAAATATAACAAACTATCATTTGGAGCAGGAGCAGCATTCTGGAAAGTCAAATATCATAGTTATTATGAATCTGCAACACATTACACATTACATGTTAGTTTTTTAAAGAACTGAAATAGTGTGAGATGCATGTAACACTAAAATTACGCTGTGCCTCACTTAATTTTATTTCAATGGATCACATAGTTTTTCAGGATGATGCAAAGCCTCAGGGTCATCATTTTAAGCATCATCAATTATCCCTGTAGATGTTCAGAAGAATTAATTAAGAAGCTTTCTTAAGAGATCACAAGAAAAGAGTTTATTTTGTTCAGCAAATATTACATTTCATTGTCTCTGCTGAAGCATTTTATTGATATAACTGACCTTCCCACAAATTCTAGTGAAGCAGCTAGGGAAAATCATTTTTTCTCATTGCTTATAAGGAAACTGAGGAAGAGAGGAATTAAGTTGTTTTTCACATCTCCATTGCCAAAACATGTTCTGGCCACTACATTATTTTCTTAGAAAGAATGAAAATCATTATAGAATCTTAGAACTATAGAAGTTCATTCATGACTTCAGGCAAGTCCCCTCAAAGCACAAGGGATTGGATCAAGAGTCCCCACATACTTTTTAAGCTTTTATTTTTATTTGAAACAGTACTATATACTATCTTTAGTGTGTGTATCAGACTCAAAGATATTCAAAGAGTATCAAAGATACTCTTCCTCACTGGCTGCAAAATTTTAACAATTGTCAGCAGGCTCTGGTACAGCAAATTGGATGTCAGGTCTATGGGGTACATGATAGGAAAAAAGACATTCAAGTCCCCAAAGCAAACCTTTTTTAGCAGATTTTGACTTTACAAACACAAAAGCAAATTGTGGAGAGTCTCTAAAAACAGGAGCTTTCACTTAAGCTGTTTCTAGCTTTGTGAACCAAGACAACAATAATCCATAAAGGAGAAGCAAATACACTCAAAATACAATGACATTGATACACCTGAATTACTCAATTTAGAGATTTTCCCTGCATTTTCTGATTCATAAATAAATGGGTGTATATGTGTGTATTCTTATTTACAAAATTCCATTGCCCAGGATAGACCCTAACCCATGGTGATCCTTCCATTGGAGCTTTTAGAAAAGCTGAACCTACTAGATTGAAAGAAAGCATTGCTCTCACTTCTATTTCAAGAGTTCCAAGTGCCCTCTCTTGGTCAGTTGGGAGAATTGCAAACATGTTCTTTTGTCAGAACAGGCCCTTTGGAAAATAATGTGTTTACAACAAATCTCTTTACTTATGAACAACTCTGCAGTGCTTGGTAGACAAATGGAAATCGCCTCTAGTCACAGCACTTCTGCTCACAGAAAGCCTCATTAGATGAGTTTCATTATACATCCTTCTCCATCCCGGTCAACAAACAGGCTCATTCTTAATACTCTCAAGTTAAACACTTGGATTTTAATGGCAATTCATCAAAGACTATGCAAGCTTCAAGTGAATGCACTAACTTTCATTCTGCCTGCAAGTCCATAGAAAGTGAGTATTGAATTTCCCAATGTGCTCAGGTGAAAATCTCCCTCTCCCTCTCCCTTTCCCTTTTTTTTTCTTTCCCTCTCCCTCTCCCTCTCCTTTTCTCTCTCTTTCTCTCTCTGTCTCTCTCTCTCTGTGTCTCTGTCTTTTTCTTTGTCTCTCCCTGTCTCTTTGTTTCTCTCTTTATTTCTCTCTCTCTCTCTCTGTCTCTCTGTCTCTGTCTGTCTCTCTGTCGCTCTCTCTCTCTCTGTCTCTCTCTCCCAAAGGCTTTCTTAGTATGTTAATTCACATATATCTGGTACATTAAAGTTTGCAAAGCAACTGACATATATTGAATCTTTTGATTCTCTATACCATGCTTATATACCCATTTTACAATTAAGCAAATAACTTGCCCAGGGACAGAGGCAGGATTCCTATCCAGGTCCTCCTGGTTCTAAGTACAGTATGATTTCTGATACTCTGAATATCCTACTGTTTAAATGACTTTTCTTTTTTTATCTTTTCCAGATTAATTCCACCTCATCCCCAAAAATATTCTTAACAGGGGAAGGAAACCTATTTAGGAGACTCGGAATCTTTCAGACCCTGCCAGCAGGACAGCAGAAATGATATCAAGGAATTTTTGCTCATATGGAAGTGCAGAGGAGTGGGGGGATGAGGGAATATTAAATTTTATGGTATCTTTAGCTAATTTTTTTGCTTGATAAATCCCAGAAATAAAGCCATAGAAAGATTAGGACCTTTGTAGCTATCAGCTTTCTAACTCAGCAAAGATGAGGTCCAGATGGTTATCCGTCATGATATCCTTGATAACTATTGGAATAAATGCAACTTTCATGATCCTTAATCAAATAGTGTTGCAAAGAACTTAGGGTTTCATTTTTGGAAAGACATAGTACTGTAGAATTTTATAACTAAAAAGGACCTTTAGAGATCTTCTGGTCCAACATTTTCATCTTACAGAATATAAAACTGAGACATATAGAAATAAAATGATAAAAGTTAGTGATTATTGTTGGAACTAGAATCCAGGTTTACTGAATCCCAGGCCATGATTCCTCCAATGTTAGGGGAGGAAATGTGATTACTGGGTCTAAATGGATAGGTGTTAGAGATGCTTGCTTGACAGTTTATGATTTATATATTTTTTAAAGTGACAGAGCACCTCAGATAATATGTCACATCTACACTAATCATAGAATTCTAAATCCCTTAAAGACAGAAAGCTCCTAGCATTCCTTTTACAAATCTATTTCTCTACATCTTGTATAGCTCTAAATGCCCATCAAATGACGGAGCCAGTTTTATCAGCAAAAGAAGTTTCAGAATTCTCAGGTTGATTCCAGTTCAGACAAGGCCATTTCTTTGTCATTATCTGATGTTTACTGAATATCAGATTATTAGGTTCATGGCATACTGCTGTAGGTACTATGCTAAAGAATAGTAACACTCTGTGGCACCCTTCACAGAGTCAGGTCTTATCATGTCATTGAGGCAGCCTCATGTAGTAGAAAGATCTCTGGACACTGAAACAAAAAAATTGTGTTTCAGTCCTAGAGGTCCACCCCACACTAGCTGTGTATTTTGAACAAGTTGCTTACCCTTTCTGAATCTGTTTCCTCCTATACAAAAGGGAATTAATAAAAGCATCCTCACCCCACCTAACAGAGTTCTTATGGGGAAGAGAGGAGAAAACATATATGAGAGCACAGCATTTAGGATTAGAGGACCAGAATTCAAATCTCAACTTTACTTGCTACTTATATGAACTTTAGCAAGTCACTTTCACCCTAGGTCTTTCCTCATCTGTCCAATAAAGTAGGTGGACTAGATGATTTCTTGCTCTAAATCCATGAACCTTTGTAAGTGCTTTGTAAGTACTAAGCAACAAGTGCTATATACATGTAAATTATTATTTTACTTTATAAATATTATTATGATGTAAGCAATTTTTGAATGAATGACAGAGTTTGTAAAAAATGGAGACATACCAACTTAAACCTAGAATTTACATGGGACAAAAGATAAATATGTCTGGTATACTCAAAGCTAATCCATATCCATATAGATGTGAATTGAAAAATAAATATCTAGAAATATTATTTATGGGGGAAAGACAGAGAGGGTAATTCTACCACTCCTTTCACTTAGTTGGAAAAGGCTTCATAGATCCAATGAGCTTTGATTCTAGCTTTTCAAGGTTTATTAGGAAAAATTAAATGGGAAAGAGAAGAGAAAAAGAAAGACACAAGCAAACGCTAGTCTTACTAGAAACTATTTGTTCTTTTGGGAGGTGGGGCATAAAACCAAAACTGAATTTTTTTATTTATTTTATATTTTGATAAGATCTAAAGTATGAGTATGAGAAGGAATTTGTTATGGAAATTATGTATCCACTAGAATTGATTAAACAGGAATAAAAAAATGGTAAGGACTTCATAAATTTGACATAAGGGGAAAGTGTCCATCATCCACATAAAAATAAAACTATTACTCAATAAAGAAGTACAAGCCATGTTTTTAAATTAATGTTGACATATAACACTTTCCATCACATATTATCAGCCTTCAAATTAGAGGCAGTCTTAGTACAGTGGAGAAACCAGACTTGAGGTCAGGAAGACCTGGGCCCAAGCCTCATCACTGACACATAAAAACATAAAACATAAAACATAAAAACAGTTTGCCAGGCAACATTATAAGGTTTTACAGGTCAATTACTGCTCTACATGAGTGAATAAAGTTTCCATATTGGGAATTCCCAAAAGTTGATAAGATCAAAATCAGAACCTTGCTGCTTGGAGAAAGAAAGAGACAAAGAGGAAAGAGAGTTAGAGAAATAGAGACAGAGAGAGAGAGAGAGAGAGAGAGAGAGAGAGAGAGACGACAGACAGAGACAGAGACAGAGAGACAGAGACAGAAAATACATTTACATAATTATAAAAACTGAACTCCTATAGGTTCCTTAGATTCAATGAATAATAATAATAATAATAATAATAATAATAATTAATTATAGTAAATAGAACAGCAGTAATAATCTTATGAAGTAAGAAAAGCAGGAGGAAATATTCCTACAAAGGAATGAAATAATACTTAAGAAAATATATTGCTTAACTTTAAAAATGAATCCCATGTATAATGTATATCAAAAATGGAAACATATTTTAAATGCACAGCATGCAAGGTTTCCAAATAGATATATCCCTGTTTGCATGTGAATGCATAATATACATCCATGAAGCAAATTAAGTTGGAAAAATATTCAAATAATGTAATTAACAAATGAAGAGCTCCCACAAAACCAATTTCTTATATTCCCCTAAACAATCAAACATCCAATACATTGATTTGAATACAATTCATCTATTCATGTGACCCAAATTGTTACAGATTTATAAAATTTTCCCTCTGGACTAAAACTATACGCCAACTGATCACCATGCATAAATATTTTACCCATGCAGAACAGAGAGGCTTGTAGGAAATCAGCCCAATTGTTCATAATCACTCAAATTGCCAATACAAGCAGAGTATACAACACTGTCCAATCATCCATTACCAAAAAATTCTTCATGGAGTTAGAAGAGGCAAAATGAAGAAATCTGCCCTCATAGTTATGATAGCTACATAAATAGTTTCAATTGTTTTAGGGAAAATATTGGGTTCACTAACAGTATTAATAGCACATCTTTAATTCAAATAATTGTTTGAATGAAGATAAATAATGTTAAAAGTTGAAAAAAGTTTTAGTGTTTTCTTCCTATGGCTATTGACCTATTTACTATAAGAAAATGAAATCTTTTAAAATTTCATATTGCATTTGAGTAAAGAAGTGCTGAAAAATATTCTGAGACAATTTTCTAATACTCTAAGTGGTAGAGAAGTTGCTTGTTTGCATAGCTAGAGGAAATTTTCTCACTAATGGTGCCTTTTGTTGAAGAAATAAATCATTGACTTAGATGCCCCCCAAAAAAATCACTGCAAAATGAGAAGCAACAAAATTGAGAAAAGAAGGGAAATCTTCATCTTCACAATTATTTGGGGGGAAGAGAATATAACACTTAAATCAAACCAAACATTATACATCTGATCCACTATAGAGAGGATCTGTAAGCAGATGGCTTGGATTTGAATCATGTCTCTGTCAGTTCCTGCTTGTGTGACTTACACATCACTTTAATTCTCTAGGTCTCAGTTACCTCTTTGATAAAAAATGAAGAATGGTACTAAAGGATTCAAATTCTCATTCACCTTATCCTACTTCCTTTTTTCTTGTAACTTCCTATAGTTTTTATTGGTTATTCCTGTTGATAAGCAATATGGCACAGTAAATAGAGATCCGACCTTGGAGCCAAGGAACCTGTGGATCAAGCCCAGCCTCTGGCATTTACTTATTGTGTGATTCTGGGCACATAATATCTTGATGCTCTGGGTAGTTCTTTAAACTGTAATTTATGGGAAAGATGATAACTTTAATTGGCAAAGAGAATTTCTTCATCTGAAAGTTCCCTACACAAGTGAAATCACAGGTCCCATCTCCCTTCTCCATTCCTATTCAATTCTTCATTGGAGCTTTGGGAATGGTAAAGACAAATATAAATGGTTTTGAAAGAACTGGGGCAATATAAAATGGTTGATGATTTAGGAAAATACCACTCTCCACAGAAGGCAACTTGATCAAATGAAGGGAAAGATGAGTAAGTTTGAACATAGAAAAAAGTATTGTTAGTAATATTCTGGGTAAGGAATGTAAGATGGTGTCAAAAGTGAAGCAGGAATTGAAGTCCACAGATGGGAAATATATTTGCTGCCTTGTGCATGAGATCAGAGGTGTTCTTCAGCAAATCAATCATTCAACATATCATCAGTCAATAAATATTTATCAAAACACCTATTATGTGTTAAGCACAGTGGCAAATACTAAGAATGTAACAAAAGGCCAAGAAAAAGGCAATTGCTCAAGGAGCTCACAGCCTAATGAGGGGAGACAACATGCAAATAACTGCCAACAAATAAGATATATACAGAATAAATTGGAGATTTTCAATGGAAAGAAGGCCCTAGCACTGTAATTGAAAAAAAATCAATATTACAAATCTCTGTTTCTTTCACTGAGTGTTAAGATAATAGATAGAAATTGCAACAAGTTACAGAAAATAATATGTAGTCACAAAATTTTTAGTGCTGGAAGAGACTTGAACAGTCACCTAGTCTAACTTCCTTTGTTTAGGCAAAAATAAATGAAATTCAAAGAAAAGAAGTGACCACATAAAGTTATCTAGTTATGGACACAGTTACCTATGGACAATAGAATAATGTCTTTTGATTCCTAGTCCAATGATCTCCCTATTGTTTTACAAAATTGGAGAAACCAATGATAAAATATAGAAGGAATAATACACAGTTTTCATTTACAAGAAATAATCTTTATTGCTTTGCAGTTAATCTCTGTAGTTCTAGTACAAAGGACTATAAAATTGTGCATGCCCTTTGACCCAGCAGTGCCACTACTGGGTCTGTATCCCAAGAGAATCAAAAAGCAGGGAAAAGGACCCACATGTGCAACAAATGTTTGTAGCAGCTCTTTTGTGGTAACAAAGAATTGGAAAATGAGTAGATGCCCATCAATTGAAGAATGGCTGAATAAGCTGCAGTGTATGAAGGTATTGGGATGCTAATGGTTCTATAAAAAATGATGAACAAACTGATTATAAAAAGACATGGAAAGATTTACATGAACTGATGCTGAGCAAAACAAGTAGAACCAGGAATACATTGTACACAATAATAGCAAAAAAATGCAATGATCAGCTATGAAAGACTTGATTTTTCTCAGTGGTTGAATGATCCAAAGCAATCTCAATAGACTTAGGACAAAAAAATGCCATCTGCATCTAGAAAAAGAAGTATGGAAATTGAATGTAAATCAACACATGCTATGTTCACTTGGGTTTTCTGGGGTTCCCCCCCCTTACAGGTTTTCCCATGTGTTCTGATTTTTCTCTTTCAACATAATTCATAAAGCAATGTGCATTAAAATAAATAAACTTTTAAAAAATCTTCGTAGTTCTAGAAATGTATTATTTTAAAACCTAAAAAAATCTTTTATCAGGTTAAAATCTAAATAAAATGTAATACTATAAATAGATGTAAACAAAATCTATTTATTTGAGGTAATAAAATGCCTCAAAGATTTGGGGAGAAAATTGCATTACCTCATATGATAAAACTGAGGCTGAAGAAGGTTAAATGATTAACCAATGATCACACAAGTAGTAAGCTGAGTCTAGATTCAATTAAATAAGTATTCTACTTTTTTTAAGAGCTGACTATGTGTCAGGCTCTGTGCTAGGCATTGACAACACAAAAACAAAAGTGAAAGAATCCCTGTTCTCAAAAAGCTTATGTCCTATCAGGAGAGACGATATATACTTATAGGTTTGCACAAAATGCACGTGAAGTGATTTGGAGAAGAGTGAATGAGCAAATAGAAACAAATGTAGGAGGGGATCAAGAAATGTTTCATGTAAAAGATGGTCACTTGAGTCACCCAGATTTTTCTTTATTCCAAATTCACTCTCCTACCTACTATGTCATGCTGCCTCTTCTAAGAGTCTGATGTCCAATTGTCTCTTTGGCTATAGGCTATTGTAGTCAAAAATTCAATTCATCATAAAGTTAAAAAGGTATGCAACAGAAAACACAAAAAATTTACATGGAATAAAAGAAAAGATGTACACTTATGAATATAATTATTTCTACTAATATATATGTGTGTGTATATATATACATATACATATATACTTTCTTGAACTGGTAATATATTGTTAATATATTTTGAATCCTCCCTGATGTTCAGCTGAGCATGTGACAATGTTCTCTTCTGTTTGCTTTATTTTGTATTCCTTTTCTATTTTTCTTTTTTCTTACTCTGTTTTTAAATACAATAATTTTTTTTCATTCAATGCATCACACATTTCTTAATTATACACTAGGTACTAGATCCTCCCCTAATTGCTGGGCACCCAAAGACATAAATGAAACCGTTCCTGCTTTTGAGAACCTTACATTCTATCGGATTTGCCTAGTGAAATAAAATGTATTGTCCCAGAGGAGTTAAAAAAATTAAATAGGTTGAATGTGTATGTATGGGTTATTTTGAAATAAAGTAAAAATAGTATGTTATTCAGGAAGATCCATTAACATGGATCAACCTTGTCCAGAGAGGTATTATAAAAGACATAGGATTATGGATTTTATTTATTTCTTTTTTTATCTTTTCAAGATTGGCTCTCTCCATCTCTCCAAGGCTGAAAGTTTGAAATCAATTCACAGACCCAATCCCATTGCTGATTGGCATAAGAATTTTGACCTGCTCTACTTCCAAACTGGAGTGGTTCATTCCTTCTCAGGCCAACTTATGCCACTAGCTCAGGAATTTACAGTATGTCATACTTAATCTAGATACAACCTAGCTACGACCCATTGCAGCCCAGAATTCCTCATCTCTAAAGACTTCTCAGACTTGACCTCCCTAGATGCTGAGATTATAGATGTGCATTACCATGTCCAGCAATCATATACTTTAAACTGGAAGGGACCTTAGGGGTTTTTGACTGAGAAAGGTCAAAGTTAGAAATAACAGAACTTTTATTGGACTCTTGCTTCATTATCCCAAACTCATGAACAGGTGGAAGGCTAAAATTTCTCCTATAGATTAACATAGCTGTTATTAGCATAGAAAACCTGGAGTTTTTTCTAGGACACAAAATATAAAAAGCATAAAAATTTAACACATTCATATCTTTAGCAAACTGAAGAGAGAACTGTTGTTAGCACCTACTTAAAAATACTAATTAGGCAAAATTAGAAACATTGTTATTAACAATGTTAGTAACACTCACCTGTAAAACACCACTTCTACTAAATTTGTCTTAATTACTTCTCATTTTATTTTTGGGTTGTAAATTGCAAAGTTGATTTAAGATCTTGTGTGCTACTTGCTTCAGGCACTAAAATTTCAAGTAATGGCTCCATAAGCTAATTTGTTTAGAATGTAGAATGCATTGCCTTAGATTTTAAACTGGTATGGTGGTTAAATTCCTAGTTCAGTTCAGTAGTAATGATGCAACCCATAATAAAGCCAAATATTTCTATAGGAAGCTCTCTACTGATTTAAGAGTACCACATCTCCTATCAAGATCTCTTTTTCTGGGGCAAAGGAAACTATGTTATGTAGCCACACATATGCAAAGGACAGAGAAAGGGAGTTTTAAATTGGGAATAGCCTGCATATATTGACCTCTCAGTCACTCACTCAGCATCTAATTTCCCAGATTGTCCTAGGAATTTTTTAAAGAATCAAATTGAAATGAATTCTTCTCTGTAGCCCTAGATGTATAAAAAGGGGTGATTGGGTAAAACAGCGATAAACTCTGAGGAACAGTGATAACTGAATAGTAGAAAGAATCTAATTCAAATCATGGAACAGAGCTGGAAATGAAAACATGTCTGATAAATATCAAGAATAGACTCTGAAATAGAGGACTCCTAAGTCATGGAACCATCTATAAAGGAACTATAACATACACCAAATGATGTTTAAAATTAATCAAATACCTAGACAGAAACCTACTAAAATCAACTTTCTCTTATCAGCGACAAAATAGATCATTTATTTATATTGGTATGAAAATTCTTTGCAAATTATTAATTGGCTTTGTAAATTTGATCACAGTTATCTTCACAGGTGATGGAATTCAGGCATATATTTTAAATTTGAAATATATAGTAACTAGGTCTTAATTCCTAAATTTATTGAGAAAGAAATAAAATAGCATTTGTCTGACACTAGAATATCACCTAAAGTATGTGTACAAACTAACTTAAAAAGAGCAAAAAGTGATATTTAAAATAAGACCAGCCATCTCTCTAGGTCTTTCAAACTTTGGATGTGTTATTTCTTTTGTACTCAGAAGAAATGATACAATCAGCTCATCATAAGGCCAAATATCATTTGCAGAAGTCATATAGTTGTAGATTCTAGATTCAGTCCTTCTCCTTCATTATAGAGATGAGGAAAATGAAGCCCCAGATTACATTCAGTGAATAAGAGATAGTGAATTCAAACTCAGGTCCTGCAATACAAAAAGGAATAGAATGATCATTTCACTATATGAAATAAAGACTTCCTAAAAGACTTCCTTAAGCTTTCAATATCATTAAGAATCAAACAGCTTTAAAGTATTCTACAAAAGATTTTAAGAATCAAGAAAAACAAATTGCATGATTATATGACGCATTTTTCAAACTTTTATACCGCTGATCATTTTCTATATTTCAGTCAATTTCTACTGGATGACTTACATGTCAAAACTCAGTAATATGATCTCCAAGAAACTGTAATTTTGTTGTGTTGGAATTCTGAATCCTTATTGAATTGACTTGAATTGAAATAAATGGACCACAGATTAAGGCTTAGAAATTTTTTTGTTACATAGGCATTTTCATAGCAATGGTATTTCCAGGAACAATATTTGCCTTATACTTAATGAAATCCATTTTGCTATACTTAAATAATAAGAATACATACATATATATATATATATATATATATATAAACCTCCTTTATATACACAAAGTTAATCCTTACAGATTAGAAAACAGAGGCACAGAAAGATTACAAGACTTGCCCTTAAATCAGATCTCTTCACTTGAAGCCTAAGACACTTTATAAGAGAACAAATGGTTCAGAGGTTGTAGCCTGAAGACCTCAAATGGGACCATATAAAGCTGTGCCTTCTCACGAGACGGTGAATTCCTTGCATTTTTTGTCCAATCCCAATATTAAAAGTCTAGCCTAAATCTAAAATCGAAACTTGCATCACTGCAACAAGTTTTCCAACCTGAAAGTTTCAAAATGGTACCAATCATCTCATTAAAAACTTCACAAGATAAATAATCAAATAAAACTTCCATAGGTTAAATAAATATCATATCTCCTATATATATATATGTTTTAACATTTTAAAATTATCTGTAGATAATGCAGATACCAATAAAATACAAATCCATTTAAAGGTACCATATTTGTGGCAGTTTTCTATCTTCATGTATTTTCCTCAAATGATAATTATATATTTTAATGTGTGATATAGTTATACTAAAAATATAAATATCAATATGGAAGGGTCTGAGAATTTTTTAATATTAAAAAAGAAGTTCTCATACACAAAAAAGGTTGAGAACAACTTAACTAGACCAATGAGCTTCAAAGTATAAGCTAAGGCCCCCTGGTGGATAAGGGACTGACCCCAAAAAGTAAATGATCAATCAGTCAGAAGGCAGGAAGATGAGTCACTTTCCACCCTCTTTGGAACACACAATTCTCCAAAGCAATCATTTATTTTTAATACTCCCTCAGTCTTTCCCCCTTCCTTCTCTCTTTGTCCTAGTTCTAGTCTCCTCAGCTATTGAACCTTGTATGGATCAGTTAGGTCAATTGCAACCTAACAACTATCTGAATACCCACAGCAGCAGCAGCAAGTGCCATTAGGAAAATTCATATATACTTTCCCAAATCCTGCCCATCGCTTTACAAGGTGGCTTTGGCATGAGTCTTTCCAAGATAAGGTATGGGGCAATGCACCAAACTAGGAGGTGGCAAACTGCAGCTTGTATGAATAGTTGCTAATCCATGCAATGCAGAAAGAGTTTCTTTCCTCTAAGAGAAATTCCTTATGTTAGTGAAATCGCAGGTATGAACCAAAACAAAATATATGATGAATTTCATTTAGTGCATAGGCAGAACAAGGATACATGATACTCTGAGAGAAGGCCATATTTCATAAATCTACTAGTTTGAAAACTAGAATTTCCCCAAAAGCAGGAACCATTTCTTTTCCTTAATTTGTATAACTTCTGAGCTTGATATCTCTAAATCAGAACAAATGGGGCAGAAGCATAGGTGGACCCTAAAAAATGCCCCAAATACAAATTTTCCTATTTAATGAACCAAAGAAAAAACTTACTAAGTAAGATATTGGTACCTGAAGCATCCAATCACAGAGTAACTTAGTTACTAAAGGAATCTTTTCCATTATGTGATGTCATATGTGTCATTATATGTTGATTATTCACTTGAAGATTAACTACAACCTTTCAACAACTATAAAGATGAACAATTGAGGAACAAAGAATATTTATGCTAAACTCTCTTTGTTTTTTAAACTATTTAAGTAACTCAGGGAATCACAATTTCAAGAGCTATAATGGAACTCAGAGAACCAATCTTGTCATTTTGCAGATAAGGAGACTAAAGTCCCCACAAAATTAATTGAGTTGCCTAAAACTAAACAGGTAATGTCAAAGGCAAGATCTGAACTTCAATCCACAATCTCCATTGCAAATCCTCTTTCTATTCCTTCCTAAAGTTTCTTCTCTTATTTGCTAAACTCTTTCTCTACTAGAAGGAAAACCTCAGCTTTCACAACCTTGGAAAATACCCAACAATCTGTCCTACAGCAGGTTGATGTGTCAAAAGACATTGCTTTCCACAAAACTGAATTAGAACATGACCCCAAATGTTAATAGTATTCAAATCTTTCCTTTGTCCTTGGAAGGTCAAATATTCAAAGCAGTCATTAAATCCACACTTCCCTGGCCTCTTGGGAGGTCTAAGACTGCAATAATAAATGGCAACACACAAAAGAGGAAAAGTCCCCCATTGCAGACAGGAAGGTTATATTCAAAAGGTATCAGCAACTATGTGGTATGGTGGAAGTCAGAAGACCTGGATTCTAATCTCAGCTGTCCCTCTAACTTACTATGTGACAAACTCACATAGAGTTTGAAGTGATCTTAGTTGGCTTCTGTCATTTATTGCCTGTGTGACTCTGAATAAGTCATCTGCTCCATTTTCTCATCAGTAAAATGAAGAAGTGGGATTATATGCCCTCTGGTGTCCATCCCATATGAACATATGAGCTCAAAATCCATCTAGTCCAACTTATACAGGAAAGGTATTCCCCTATAATATACTTAACAATTAGTCATCTAACCTTTGTCGGAAGAGCTCCCAGTGAGGGGGAACTTAACTCTTCTTGAGGTAATCCATTTCATGTTAGGGTAATTTAAATTAATTAGAAAGTTTTTTTGATATTATAAAGTTTTTTCATTGACTTGAGGCCAGTCCCTTAAATTTTCTGGGTCTCAGTTTCTTCATTTGTCAAGTGAAAAAAGTGAACTAATATTAATAATGATACTATCATTACTATTATAGCACTTTACATGTTATTTCATCTGATTCTCACAATAAGCCTGTAAGGTAGCTAATATTAGCTATTTTTAAAAGATAAGCAAACTGAGGCTGAAAGATGTTAAGTGATTTGCCTGCAGTCATATAACTAATAAGTATCTGAAGGAAAATTTGAACTCAGGTTTTTTCTGACACTAAAATTATCTATTTTATCCCTATCCTTCTTGAGCTCCCTGTAGCCTATGATACTGTAAATCACTCTTTTCTCTAGGTTTTCCATGAAACTGATACATCCTGGTTTTTCTACCTTTCTGATGGTTGATCCCCATCCAGGTCACTCCCTCTAACGGTGGGGGTTCCCCCAAGACTCCTCCTGGACTTTTTTCTCTTCTCCCTCTTAGCTCCCATGGGTTCTATTATCTTCTCTATTTAGATGATCCCTGGATCCATTTATCTAGCCCTTGTTTCCCTCCCAACCTCCTGTCCCCCATTTCCAAATGCTTATTGAACATTTTGAACTGGATGTCCTGCAGATATCTTAAATTCAACATGGTCAAAAATTAATCTCTTTAATCTTTTTTTTTCTCCAATTGTCTCCTTCAATTTCCTTTTAACTATCAAGGGCACCACAGTCCTCCCACTATCTAACTTGTACATGTCAATCTTTAATTCCTTACTCTCATCAAACTGTTATTAAGCCCTATTTATTCTCCAATTGTAATAGCTCTCAAATATGCTTTCTTCTGACTTGTGACTTCCCTATTGCAGGCCCTTATCACTTCATGCTTAAACTATTATGATAGTCTTCTGGTCGACCTCACTGCCTTGAGTCTGTCTGTCTGTCTCTCTCTGTACTCATCTGTCCCATACTCTTATGTCAAATTGATCTTCCTTGTAAAGTGCATGTATGACCATCACATACACACATACATACATATACATATACCCCATCACCACTACCACCATACCCAATTAAAATAATTACTATTGCATCCAGAATCAAATAGAAAATGCCCTGCTTAGGTTTTAAAGTTTTTCATGATCTGGCCTCTCCTTACTTTTCCAATCTTCTTACATCTTATTCCTCTTCATATACCCTATCATCCAATGAGAAGAACTCCCTTGCCATTGCGAACAAGACACTCTACCTCCTGTCATGTACTCTTAAAGAGTTTCTTCCTCTATTTTTCCTAAACAAAATTCATAAAATTGCTTAAGTTATTCAGAACTTAAGTTCTTTAGATCTGAGGATAGACCTAACCAAGAACTGCTTCTTAAAGTATGCTTAGAGTATTGGGATCTTAGTTCAAAATCCAGCTCTGCCACTTTCTGCCTGTGTGATCTGAAATACTTAACCTTTCTTGATTTCAGTTTCCTCATTTGTAAAATGAGGTAGTTGAATGGATAATACAGAAATATGTTTTGCATTACTTTACATGTACAATTGATAACATATTGCTTGCATTCTCAATGAGTAGGGGAGAAGCAAGAGAGATGGAGAGAATCTGGAACTCAGAATTTTAATGGATGTTAAATTTTAAAAATGTAAATGAGCAATATTTAATTAAATATTTTAATGAAAGGGATAAATTAGGTCTCCTCTAGAGTTCCTTCCATCTTTAAATCTATGATCCTATAATCCTAGGATAAATTTTAAAATTAGAATTTCATATGGAAAATGTGTTTTGCAATAGTCAACTTAAGGAGTACTTCAATTGGAAATAAATATATTGAATAAAAGATTTACTTAGGTGACATCCATTATTGTCTATAATTTAAAAAATGTCTTCTAATAAATATTTCTTTTTTTACATATTACTAGCAAAGAAGAGAAGGAAAGAGACTTATTATCTATGAAGGTAACAAAAAGCCTAAATAAGAGTCAAAGGGAAAGGGGGGCAAAATCCAAAAGCCATCAAGGGCACTGGGTTGTGCAAAGAGAACAGGCGGGCAGCATAAAAACAGTTGTTATGATTTAGAAGTGGATTGCCTGAAAGTGTTTTTTAACTGATATTTTGATACTCCTACTGTTTATCTTATTTAGAGCAGAGCCTAATTGAATAAAAGAGTTTTTAAAATAGTGAGCCATTAATTAGCCGGCATGGGGTAATGCAAGGAATTCAGTAATGTATGAGGCTTCTGGGAGCCCAGCAGACTGCAGTCATCGATTCTGTCTGGGTGCCAAAAAGAGGAGGGTGAGCCTAATGTTTTGGCTCCTCCAGAAACATACCTGATAAATTTGGAAGTGACTTCCCCATGTGCACCCTCTGTTCAAATCATCCCATAATTACTCTGGCACTGTGAGCAGGCAACTTGGCGTGCTCTGAGAGATATCAGATGTTTTTCTCATGCTTGCTGAACCTCTCTTAGACAAATTTTGCATTGTTTTTTGTGTCGGTTTTATCGTGGAACATCGTGTTGCCATCTGGGAAGACAAACAACATGGTACAGGAGCAGCTGGTGAATGGGAATGGCCAAATAAACATTGGCAGCCTCTCTGCCATTAGGTGAGATAAGAGGGACTAGCTGGAGCCAAAACCGACAATCCCTAACCACTGGCATCATCCTTGATTGTCTGTCTTATCTTCATTCAAAACACAGCTACTATTCACTCAAAGGCTGAAGCACCCTGTGTGTCAGGAGAGGGGCTCACCTGTCTCAAGCTTGGAAAGATAAGGTAGATAGATCTATAAAATGCCTGGTCAATTGAATGTCTGACTTCCCCTTGGCACCCAGAAGGAGACAAGGGTTGGATTCACCCAAAGACTTGCCTATGGAAGAAGGCACCAAAAATCTCACCAAGATCCCCTGTGAAGAATACATGGAGGTTGTAATCAACAGAAGCCAATCCTTAATCTTTCTAGGATTTCTTGTGAATAAATACAGGTGATGTTAGTAGCATGGCTTTGGTGCCAACAGAATGCCAATAGAATCAGGGAACCAGGGCTAGTAGGAACCTAGATGCTTGGTACAAATTCACAGGTTTATAGTATCAAATAACTAGAGCTAGAAGGAAACTAAGAGATCCTTCCTCTAAGTCCTTCATTCAGTAGATGAAGAAACTGAGCCATGCAGAGATTAAATGGGTTACCCAAGATCATAATTAGCAGAAGAGCCAGACCTAGAGTGTAGATCATCTTAGTTCTCTAGTTTTACATTATACCATGTTGCATCAATTATGTAATTTTCAGCTTTGCAGAAATGACTTCTTTCTTCCTAGAGATTATCCATTTCATTTGAATTTGCTATTGAGTTCCATTGGTTTTAATCACAATTCTTAAAATTATGGCAGTCCACAAAGAATCAAAATTAGGACAAGGTACATAGAGCTTTTCATCAAGGTGCCAAATAAAAAGAACATTGAATGCAATATATCAGCATCATAGATGCAATAGAGCTTAGCCTTTAGTTGACAAAAATAATTAGTTAAGATCAAAAGCTATCAGATGCTAGGCTGAAGAGACCTCCTTTGTCCCATTCATCTGCCCTTCAGTCCTTGAAAGCTCTGATGTATCCAGCAAAAATCTCATAGTCAGTGTCCTGGGTTCTCTTTCTACACTTTCTCTTGCTTGACCGAGGAGTCACTCATTACTTATTCTAGGATTTTAAAAAAATCAGTTATAACTCTGGGTTTGTATGCTAATGTATTACAGCTAAGTGTCCCATACATATCATCAACCTAACCTGCCCCATCAATTTGTTAGCCTTGAGCAAATTTGACTGGATCTTTCTTATTCTTACCATAATCTACTTGTATTCTAATGTGTGTGTGTGTGCACCATATCATCTTCCCGACATCATCTTCAAGAACAAAGGACAAACAAAAACTTCATATGAAATGATAAGTTCCTTGAAATCACAACTTTTATTTTTCACTTTTGTGTCTCCAATACATAGTACAGAATATGACATATAGTATAAAACTGATGTTTTTTGGGCTGAAATAAATTGGATGATTGTTGCAAAAAGCAAACACTAATGGGGGAGATCTATATAGGATAAATTAGAGGTGATGTCTGAGGGAAGACACTATCACTAAGTGGGACTAGGAAAGACTTTCTGTAGGAGATAGGATTGTGTCTGAGACTAAAAAGAAGCCACAGAAGCCAGAAGATAGAGACAAGGAGAGAGCACCCCAGGAATGGGGATTACCAGTAAAAATGCACTAAATTGGGAAATGGAGTGTCTTATGCAAGGAATAGCAAGAAAACCAATGTCACTGCATCATAGATTATTTATAGGATAGTAAGATGTAAGAAGACTTGAAAGTTAGGAAGGGGCCAGATAAAGAGTCATTGGAGTTTACTGAATGGAGGTAGTAGTGATATGATCAGACTTATCTGATCACTTTGATAGCTGAATGGAGTGTGGACTGGAGTGGAGAGAGATGTGAGGCAGGAACATCACCCAGAACATTATTGCATTATTCCAGGAATTGGGTTTAATGAGGGCTAGAACCAAGGTGGCGGCAGTGTCAGAGGAAAGAAACAAGTGTTTACTAGAGATATTGATTGTAAAGATAGAATCAAGAAGACTCAACAACAGATTGGACGTGGGAGGTAAGAGAGAGTGAGGAGTTGAAGCTGAAAGATGACTGGTTTATGAAAAAATGGTCTAAATCACAGAGAAAAGCAAATTAAGACAAGTCTGAGGTAACACTTCACATCTCTCAGATTGGCTAAGATGAAAGGAAAAAGTAATGATAAATTTTGGAGAGCATGTGGGAAAACTAGGACACTAATGCATGGAATTGTGAAATGATCCAGTCATTCTGGAGAGCAATCTGGAACTGTGCCCAAAAGTCTATAAAAACTGTGCATATTCTTTGATCTAGCAATGACATTACTGACATTACATGATATAAAAGAGGAGAAGGACCCACATGTGCAAACATTTTGTAGCAGCGCTTTTTGTGCCAAGGAATTAGATGATGGATGTCCATCAGTTGAGGAATGGCTGAATAAGTTATGGTATATATAATTATTCTATAAGAAATGATGAGCAGGCTAATTTCGGAAAAGCCTGAAAAGACTTACATGAACTGATGCTAAGTGAAGTGAGAAAAATCAAGAGAACATTGCATACTATTGACAACAAAATTATGTTATGATCAACTGTGATGGACTTGGCTCTTTCAGCAATGAGGTGATTCAAGTCAATTCCAATAGACTTAGGATGGAAAGAGCGATCAGCATTCAGAGAGAGAACTATGGAGATTGAATGTGGATCAAAGCAGAGAATATTTACCTTTTTTGTTGTTTTTTTATTTGGTTGCTTCTTTTTTTTTTCTTTTCTTTCTCATTTTTTTTTCTTTTTTGAGCTGATTTTTCTTATGCAGCATAACAAATGGAAATATGTTTAGAAGAATTTCACATGTTTAACTTATATCAGATTGCTTGCTGTCTTGGGGAGGAGGAAGAAGAGAAGAGAGGGAGAAAAATTTGGAACACAAGGTTTTTCAAAGGTTAATGTTGCATATATTTAAAAAAATAAAATACTATTTTTTTTCTAAAAGGGTGTCTGGGAGAATGGGGTGCCCCATTAGACTATAAGTTGTAGTGTGCTTTCTAGAGCCTCCATGCTGGGGTGCCAAAATACACTTTCCAGACTAGCTCTCTGGAGGACTTGGGACCAGCCCAAGTCCTTAATCTTAGTGAAGGAGTGGAGAAGGCAGGAGACTCAGAGCATGGTCAAAGATGGAGTCCATTTATTTCAAGTCTTCTCAGCCCTTATAGACCGTAGTACGATTACATCACTACAGCACACTGAGCATGTGCCAATTGTAGAACCATTATATCACCATATCACACTGTGCAAGTGCTAACTATAAGCACCCTGCTATTGATATGTAAATGCCTCTTTACTGTAAGTATCCCTTGCTTCAAGTAGAACACAGATGGTCACGCCCTCCTTGACTCCTCAGGAAGGCCGATAGCCCTTAGGGGAGATGGGGAGCCAAGCCAGCCAGACATTGTCAGCACGTTCCCTCTGGCCTGAAGGTCTTATACCTCACCCAGAGTTCCCCCACTATCTACTGTTCTCTACAATAAGTTCCTTGAGGAACTTGTACCTTTTTGGACTCATCAAACATTTCAGTGGTATAGGAAACACCTATTAGATATCATCTAAAAATTATCAGTACAGAAGCAGCGAGGTGATGCAGTGGAGAGAGCACAAATCCTGAAGTCAGGAGGACCTGAGTTTGAATCTGGCCTCAGACACTTAACACTTCCTGGCTGTGTGACCCTTGGGAAAGTCACTTAACCCCAATTGCCTCAGGGAAAAAAACAAACAAACAAAAAAGGACTAGTTATTAAAAGTTATCAGTACAGAAAGTTCAAACCCAAGAAAACAGTCTTCCCTTCTTTAAGGACCTGGAGGGGCCGGTATAACACTCAAGGACAGCAGCCTTACTTCATTTTTTCTTTATTGCAAATAAAAATTATTTTGTGGAGTTTATGATGAAACTCTTCCAGCATGGCATTGGACTTGGAGTCAGGAAAACCTGGGTTCAAATCCTGTCTTAGATTCTACAAGTGTTTTAACAAGACAGGCTCTCTCTGTTTCTTTATCCTCTAAGATCCCTGAATCTATGATCCAACTCGCAGCCTCTAAGTCCTAACCTGATGCCTTTTTATCACGAAGCAGTAAACCCTAGGTTCTCATACATTATGCCATTATAGCCCAATATCTGGTGGATCTGATGAAGATAGAGAGGCTAGTGACAAACTGTGAACTGGGGATCAACCTAGCCAAGGTTCAGAGAGGTTCATCACCAGTTAAGGAGCACCTGCTCTGTTCCAGGCATTGTGCTAAGTGCTACTGATACAAAGAAAGGTAAAAGATAGTCCCTGTCCACAAGGAATTCACAATCTAAGAGGGAGAGGGAAGAAGATAACATGAAAATAGCTAGGTATCAACAGGATCTACATAAGCATAAACTCAAGACAATCAACAGAGAGAAGGCTCTAGAATTAAGGAAGCCAAGAAATGTTTCTGGGAGAAGATGGGATTTTTTCTGACACTTTAAGGAATTCAGGAGTCAGAGATGAGACCATGGTGTCCCAGGCATAGGTACAGCCATTGAAAGTGCCTACAGTGGTCAGAAATAAGATCTTGTTCAAGGAACCGCAAGGAGGTCAGTGTTGCTGGCTGTTGGATGCTGAGTGTTTTGACCACAACACCTCATGAAACTCCTAGGGCATGAAGGGAATTGTAGTTTGAGATCATGGAACTTTAAAGTATTGAATATATACATATCTATTAATATTATAGCTTAGGAATTTAGGTAATAACTAAGTTTTAAGATTTGCAAGATGCTTTGCATCTGTTAACTCATTTGGTCCTCAAAGCAATTCCAAGAGGTAGTGTTACTATTATTATCCCCTTTTCATAGAAAAAGAAATTGAGACACAGAAAGGTTAAGTGACTTTACCAGGATTTCCCAGATAGAAAGTGTCTAAGACAAGATTCAAATTCAGGTCTTCCTGACTCCAAGTTAGGCATTCAATGCCCTTAGGTTTTAAGAACACCCTAATGGCCTGGACTTTTTACATATGAGGTGGCAGTCAAGCATTAAAGAACAAAATATATAGGAAAAACTAGTTATTCTCATAAAAACACAGATTTAGAGTTGAAAGAAACCTCAGAGACCACCTAATCCAATACCCTTATTTTAGAAATGAGAAAAATGAGGCCCATCAAGTTAAAGTGACTTACCGAACATCACTCAAGCAATGAGCATCAGAGGCAGAATTACTCTATTTTTATTATAATTTTTGTCAGATTTCTAATACCACTGTAGAACAAAAGGTATTTCTTTTTAAAATCTCTAAGCATATCTTTTACCTTTATGGGAATTAGAGGGAAATTGAGTATGTTTCATTATTAAGTTTAAAAATAGTATCAGGGTATGGTCAAGGGAAAATTGTGAGCCCCTGATAGGGGGAAACTCTATATTTCTAAATCTTTCTTTTTACTGCTTTCGAGCAGCTGATAACCAAAGGGCACTTGTGGTAGGTCAGAAGAAATTATACCTTTGGTCTTCTAAGCAGAAAAAATTGATGATGATCTTGGGAGATCTCAAGAAAAAAAATAGCAAAAAGTTAAATGATATTTGGCCCAAGAAATAAATCAAGTTAAGGCCATGTAAGAACCATCTTAACTTTTTTTCTATTTAAATTAATATTTTAATAGTATTTTATTTTTAAATACATGCAAAGTTTTCAGTATTCACCTATACAAAACTTTGTCTTCCAAATTACCATCTCAATTTAGGCCAGTTCTAATGATCTTATGATGAAGAAAGCCATCTGCACTCAGAGAAAGGACTGTAGGAACTGAGGGTGGATCACAACATGGCATTTTGATTCTTTTTGTTGTTGTTTGCTTGCATTTTGTTTTCATTCTCATTTTTTCCCTTTTTGATCGGATTTTTCTTGTACAGTGGGATAATTGTATAAATATGTATGCATATGTTGGATTTAACATATTTAATATATGTTGGATTGCTTGCCATCTGAGGGAGGGGGTGAGGGGAAAGGGGGAAAGTTTGAAATGTAAGGTTTCAAGAGCTCAGTGTTGAAATATTATCCATGCAAATATTTTGAAAATAAAAAAGCTTTAATAAGAAAAATTACCATCTCCATTTTTACCCAAAGAACTGCTGTGATAGGTTTTTTGACTGTTAATTTCATCTAAATAATCCTCAAATTTATGCCCAAAATCTAAAAGTTAAATGATCAGGTAGATTTCTGAGGAAATGAATAAAAACTTGAAAGTAAAGAAACTATTTCCTAAAAGCCTATTTCCATGAGTATATCCAAACAAGCCATTTTGAGTAAATTCAATTCAATTTAATAAACACTTTTAAGAAATTATGCCTATGACATTATATTCATTAAACTAGACTAATTATCACTTTAGGATAGTCTTTTACTTAATTACTTATTCATATCAAGGAATATGTGGGCACTCAAGGAAGATTAAATACTTCTGGTGTAAGGGTTTGTTGAGCCCTTTACAAGAATAGTTCTCCACTTTTGGTGTCCACCTAGCACTTAATTCTCACCTGTGGCTGCAAGAAGCTGAAGCATACACAGTAGGTATATCCCAGTAAAACATCTCCACAGACAGGCTAAACCAGATTGTGGAGAAGCAGCAGTCTACAAATATGTTGATGAGTTCAAGGTACCTATCCCAAGTATGTGAAGATGATTTCCAATGGAATGGGCAAATAGAATAATTTCTTCCAACAGCCACAAAGGCAGCTGAAGCTGGAGCGGTGGAGTGCTTAGAGCTTGGCCAGACAGATGCCAAGGTCATTCATTGCATCCCAGTTATTCTGACTTTTGTTTTGCCACCGAATTTCAATGGCTCCAGAAGAGAGAATAAGGTTGATGACTTTGTATAACTTTGCCTCACTTAAAAACAATTCACCCATGCATTAAAATATCATTCTGTGATGTCTTTGATCCTCTTTGAAAATGAAGGCCAAATAATAATATTCTTATTAGTGGATTAAATTTTTTTCAACGAATCTTTGTAAATAAAATACACTAATATCTTAGGTATTAGAGGGACAAAGACAAAAATTAAATGGATCCTCCCCTTTTATGAATTCACATTCTACCGATGAGAAGAGAGGGATAAAAGAAGATTATATGGACAGATAAGTAAATGAAACAGAAGGAGGGTCAAATTTTGAAGGACTTAACAGAGAAGGTAACTATTCTGGAATATGAATGAAGATAGTTCTGAGAGGCTATTTTGCTTATGGAGTATATTACAATTATGAGAAATGTTTTGTAGAAATACACTGAGGAAAGAGATGGAACACTGAATTCAGACAATAGCTAGCAGTCCATTTTGGATAGAAAATGGAATATGTGCAAGAGGTAATGCAAAACAAGTCTGAGAAGGAAAATAGCTATATTTTGGAGAGTTTCAAATGCCAGGCTGAGGGCAGAAGCTATTGAAACTCTTTGAGCACAGAAGTGGCAGAATGAGATCTTTGCCTTAGGAAAATTATTTTGGCAGCTCTGTGGAGAATGAATTAAAAAGGGGTGAGGATGAAATCTAAAAGACCAATTTGCAAGATATTGAAATAGCAGAAATGAGAGCAGATTAGGTTCTGAACTAGGTGTTTGGCAGGGTGAATAAAGAGAAGAGGACATATAGGACAAAAATTGAAGTAATAGAATAGACAAATCTTGTGATAGACAAATGATAGTGATAGAGAAGGAAGAATCCAGGATTAGACCAACATTTTGAGTTGGGAAACTGAGAAGATGATGGTACCCTTAACTGCAATAGGACATTTGGAGGAAAAGTCAATTTAGGGGATAAGTTATTACATTCCATTTTAGACACGTTGAACTCAAGATGTCCTTGGAACATCCAGATAGCGATGTCCAATATTCAACTATTTATGCAAGACTAAATATGTGGAAAGAGATTAGGACTGGATATAGACATTTGAAAGTTAACTGTGTAAAGATAATAACTGATAGGAACTGATGATGTCCAATATCTTTGCCAAGAAAATCCCAAACAGGGTCACAAAGAGTTAGACACAACTAAACAACAACAAATTATAATCTCCCTTTTAATAGATGAGGAAACTGAGGTGAAAGAAGCCACAGTCATATCAGGATCACATAGAAAATAAGTGTCTGTATCAAGATTCAAATTAAGAATCTATTTCCATGGCCAAGGTTCTATCTATTTCAGCACCTAGAAAGGATGAGGCCTTAAGAGTTAAATGATTTGCCTATCATCTCAAAGGCAATGAGTACCTCTTACCTACTAGGATTTGAACCAAGGTGCTGACAGCAACTCTGACTGTTGAGATTGGGAAAGAACTCCAAAAGGCTGGGGCTACAGACAAATGTCATGAGGTATCTCAAAAGAATTTTCAGGCTTGAATCCATTTCCAAGTCAAGGAGCAAAGTTTATTGTAATTGTAACGCCAATAGAAGCATTCTAAATTCCAAGAGAATTTAGCAAAGAAACAGAAACAAGGAGACAAATTTATCCAGTTCATCATGCTACTAACATGCTAATTTTATGGTCTAGAGGTAGAACCAAGGAGTGGTCTTAATAATTTTGTTGTCACTGACCAACAGACAGTAATGTTTGTAGGACTATTCTAAGGCCAGAAGACTTAAAATCATTGATAGATAGCTTATTAGAACAATAGTCTCAGGATCACTAATATAATCTTCCCTAAAGTCTAAGGGAAGAAAAGGACTTTTATAATAGTTGACACAACAATAGCATTCTTAGATCAGAGGACTTTAGGGTCACAGATTCCAAAGCCAAAAGATTTAGAATCACTGACAGATTGTTAGAACAGAAGCCCCCTAAGGTCAGGAGACCTTAAAATTATTGCTGTCTCCCCTAGAAGTTATATTACATCATGACCATCTTTCTACTGAACCACATATCTCCTTAATGATTTGGAATAGTGTCTACAGGATGGGAACAGGTCACTCATAAAAGAATATTTTTAAATTAGCCTGTGATTAAATTAATTAATATTTTCATACTATTTATTTTTGTATATCTCTGTGAAGGAGGTGCTTTGATGCTTTGATTTAGCTTTCATATATCTGGGATCCCTTTGATGTGGATGGTACTTCTGACCAAGTAGATCCTAGCCCCACCATACTTTTCCATTCAGTGCACTTGCCCATATCTCAGGGAGATAGTTATCTTTTTCACATCACAAGTTTCCTCACTGATGTTTCAATATATTGCAGTCAGCCTAAGAAATTAAACGGGAATTTGGCAGAAGTCACAGATGATATGTGAAAGCCAGCAGACAACTCAGAGCTTTTGACGAAATACTTAACCTAAATTTTACAATAAAGTACTCTAAATACTCCTTAAGAAAAAAAAAGAAAAAATTCAGATTTCTCTGGTACAACAGGAGGGCCAAAATATTTTATAGATTTTTGAGACCACTGGTCAAGTCCCCTAACTCCACTCCACCCCACCCCCCAACTTTATATGACAGTTGCAATTATCTTTATTTTGCAGGTAAGAATGGCCCCTAATTAAAATGCCAATTATCAAATGCTAACAACAAACAACAAAAGCTTACTGTACTAGCATTCTCACTTAAGTCAATAAGTACTGCTTTTGGCCATAATTGAGCTATATCTACATTTTCACACAGTTTTTTTTGTACCAGGATAGAAAAGAGTATTTTTTAAGTACATTCAACAGTGAAACAAAGTGACTAGTTCATTCTCTTCCTTGCTTGTCTTCATTAATTCAGAAAATATTTATTGAAAATATGCAATATGTATAGGACTATACTAGACACTGTGGGAATATAAAGAAATATAAACCACAGGTCCTTGCCTTCAATCACTTTGCAAGTTAATCAGGGAGAAATAATAAACAAATTCACAATTTTTCAAATCATCTATTGAACGTCTATTATATATAAAAACTGTGATAAATGCAATGGGAGATGAGACACTATCTTTAACCTAATAGAATTTGTGGCCCAGTAAAAGAGAAAAAAGATATACATACATGATTGACTTTTACAGAAGTTAGGATAAGTTAAGTGATGCATAAATTCAGAGGAAGAAGGGATATCTTCTGTCTTGGAAAGAAAGAGATAATCAAGTGAGGCTTCAGAGAGGTATTAGAATTTTAACCGGGCATTAAAGGAGGAGGATTTCCATTGGTTTCTGGTTATTCTTCTTTTCATCTCTCATAAAACCTTTTAACTTCTGTTTTAATTTTTCCAAACAAAATGTCTTACCAAGAACTCCACTGATTCACTGATGAATGCAGGAAAGATTTACTTTACTTTCTTGCAAGAATGAGTGCCAAGATGAGTAAACACACCTTTGAAACTCCAAAGGCAATATTTTATTTCCTATCCTAAAGCACAAGTCCCCCCTCCCTTGATTCCCCACTAATTGGATGTTACAGAAGTATAGGACATGAACTTTCATCCCACATTACATAGGTAGTCCCTGCCCCAAATGAGCTTACATTCTAGGAGGGGAAAGGTAACAGAGGAGGGCTAAAGACAAAGAAAAAAAGAACAATCTTTTCAAATCTCAGGCCACCACTCTTCGTTACAAAAGTCAGTCTCTGCCCCCAAGAAGCTTACATTCTTTTGGGGGAAGATAACCTTCCCTCTTGACTATTCCTTGATATCCTTGTTGGGTTTCAGTTTTCTAATTTTAGTTTCATTTCTCCAATTTAATTTTCATAGCTATGGAAACCAAAATGCCCATCCATTTCCCACAACAGAGAAAAGGAATATTTCAGACAAAGAGAAAGAAGAGAAGGGAAAGGCACTGGGATGAAAAGCTCAAATTATATTTGTGGAATAGTAGCTAGTTCAGTTTGTCTGAAGTATAGAGTGAGATTTTAAAAATAGGGTTGATAATCAAAATGGAGCTAGATCATGGAAGATCTCAAATGCCAGACTAACAATAACAAAAAATGAAGAAATATTTATTAGGTGCCCAATGTGTCCAGGGAATTTGTGGTAGACAATGGTAAAGATATGAAATTTAGATAATATATGATTCATGCCTTCATGAAAATTACAATATTGAAAAAGTTAAAAGATTTTATAAGTAATGAAGAGTAGGAGAAGAGGTTTGCAAGAAGGTGATATAATCAGAAGCACTTTAAAAATATAATGTAGCAAGAAATATATAAATATATTAAAAGAGTAGAAGCTATTCAATTAAGTGAATAATGAAATAATATAAGTGAGAAGTAATGAGGGCTTAAATTAAGTAAGACCAAAACAGAAATGGAAAGTTTAATCAACAATATGAGAGTTGACAATAGAATAATATCAGAGTTGTCACTGGGCAGTCATTGATTAAGTGTCAAATGAGTGATGCAGCTAATCCTCATGAATTTAGAGGAAGAAGTAATGACTGTGTGCTAAACTGGTCCTAGGTTCTGTGGAATATGGCCATGATCAGGGAATAACCAACTAAAATATTTCCGAAAAGATAATGGACCACTGAATTTTACTAAGTGCCCAGCAATAGCTCTTTCAAGTCCACTATCCCAATCATCTTCCCCACTACTATTTACCAGAGTATTGCTAATTGACCTTGTTTTACATCCTAAGAACTCCCTGACTTTGTCATCTAACTTAATGGTATATGCCAAAGTTGGACTTTTCCATCTACCTTGTAACTAAACATATATGTATATATGTGTGTGTACACATATATAATATATCTATATTTCCCCTAATTAGATTTCAAATTGTTTAAAATGGCTGTCTTGCCTTTCTATTTGCATCTCTAGAACTTATCATCATGCTAAGTACTTAATAAATATAAACACTTAACCAAATGGTTTTCCATTCCATTGCCTTTAAATGGAGGAGGTGAAACTTGAGGGTGGGGCTGAAAAAATAGATAGTATATGAAAAGCTGTCCTTTCCTTTCCTCCTCATCATTTCTTTCCTGGCTCCTTCTGTAGGTTGTATCCTCCCATCAGGTAGTAAGCTCTTTGAGGTGAATGACTGTCTTTTTTTCTTATTAATTTTATCCCCAACACTTATCAGTGTGTAGCATATAAGTAATCCTTGATAAATATTTGTTTGGTTGGATTAGATTAGATTTATCAAATATTCACAAAGGGCTGGGTGGATTTTGTGTGACAATAGAGAAGGAGGCAACTCAAACTGAGATCATTTGACAGAGGCACAGACAGGGTGATACATCCGCTAAGAAAAGGCGTGTTGAGCTAATGAAGTGACTGAAAAGTAATACACCAACTATATGGCATTTGATTAGGAATCTTGAGCTGAGCTCTCAGTAGAGGTGACATATGAGAAGAAATTGGAACTGGAATTAAAATGTGCTGGCACTGGCCAGGCTGATCAATTTGTGAACGATGGATGTTCCTGTTGGAAGGCTTCCAAAGGGAGAGTTGCAGCAATTCAGGCAGGAAGTAACCAAAGTATGAATGAGTAAGTCAGCATCTTCCTGTAAGGGGTAATATCCTCACCTCTCAGGGGTCCCCAATGATAGAACACAAGCGAGTGATAGAGCTAATATGACCATTACAAGATAAATTAGAACCTATGATCACACAGAGATTTTTCACCTCAAAAGACAGACCTGCAGCATCTTGTCACTTATTTGAATCAATGAAGAAAAAGGCATATCCTGATGTCATTGAGGGGCTACCCAGAGCTGCTTTATCTTTGCAAGTATTGAAGAGTTAGGCAGTTTAGAGACAGCTAAAAATTTATCTTCTAGCCCTCTGGAAAGGCTCTGTCAGCACTAAAATTCCAGAGACATATACCAAAATGTATCAATTAGATACCAAACACTCCATTAATGGAACATTAGGAGTACAGATCTAAAAGCTAAGGCCTACAAATCTAGGACTCCTGGTAGTGAGGAATTCCTCATGGGGTCATAGGGACTATACTACAATTGCCCAGAATCACATAACCACAAAATTGTAGAATTAAGAAGAGTAGGTTCATAGAATTTGGAAGGGACCTTGGAGATAATCTAATCCAAATTTCTCATTTTATAAAAGGAGAAATTGAGGCCCAAAGAGGGGAAATGAATTCTAAAGGATAGACTAATTATAAGTGGAAAATCAGCCTTCAAATCCAAATAAAAACTCTTTCTATCATCATACTTCAAAGATCGCCTAATCCAGCTAATATCTGAAGCACATATATTTTCTATGACGTCTCTGACAAGTGATATTTGTTTTTTCCCCACAAAAAAAGAAATCTTGAATTGATTGTCACCCCCTCTCACAAAAGGCTCTGGCAATGGGCTCAGGTAGATCTAAATTCTTTTCTGGGAGAACCTGACCTCTAAAAAAAGGAGACAGGCTTTCGACATCTTAGCAACAATTATCTTGAATTCTCAAATAACCCTGTGCTCACTGACATGACATGGAAAAATCCTAAACATAGGATATTAAACAGAGCTTTCAATGGGATATCTTAAGTGTTGAAAAAAAATCAAAGATAGGGAGTAGAGGTAAAACCAGCCTTACAAATAGGCAAAGTAGACAGTTTTGCACTGTGATTTAAGATATGACTGGAAGACCCTTTCTGTCTAAAAAATATTTCTCCCACTAGCTTGTCACTGCAGTTCCAAAATCCCACTGTTAAAGATTTATTCTTTTAACTACAGAATCTCCTTCTCCCTCTGGTCTTTTGAGATGCAAATGCTTCTGGAAGGAATAAAGTGTTAATTTACAAATGTCTAACAGATGCTTTCTTCTTTCACTTGAGGGGAATGAGAGGACACTAGACTCTTGGGAGAGAAAGGTACTAAAATAAGAGAAGAGGGCACAGGAAGGGGACTTAGGGTGAACCAAAGAAAAACTGCCTAGTCCACAATTTTACCTTAAGCTGTTCCTGATTGTAGGTGAAGGTGGTATAGGCTCACTGCCCTGTTCCATTTTCAGTAACAACTAGGTCTGATCCCACTGAAGGGGAGTAGGATACAGATTGGCAAAAAATGAGAAAAATCTGTCATCAGACCCTCAGCATCGACTAGTACAGCACCCTTCTCAGGCAGGATAGACTTTTTTGAATGTTCTGTCTGTCTCAATCACCTTGTAACACAGCCTTACCTGCTCTTAGTCCTATTCTATAAAAAATGCCTTGTGAAATTACTGTGGGATTTTTAAGTAAAATCACCATCATCTTCATAGCTTACATTTATATAGTGTTACTATGTGCCAGGCAATATGCTAAGTGCTTTACAAATGTTTTCTTATTTTATCCTCATTAATATGCTCTGCTATTATTATTCCCATTTTACAGATGATGAAATTGAGGTAGACAGAGTTTGGTTGTCTTAACAATCTCAATGCTAATTCTAAATCCAGATTTAAAGTCATCTTGTAAAAGCTCTTGAGTTGAGTATGTGAGGAAATCAGGGATTTCAAGAGGCAGAGGTATAGAGGAAAAACATTCCAGGGATGAGAGATAGTGGTGACAGTGAGGATTGAAAGGGGAATGTCATGTGTGGGGAATAATTGGAAGGACGGTATGCCCAGTTCACAGAGTACACAAAGGAGAGTTATGTATATAATAAGCCTAGAAAGTCAGAATCAGAGCAGGTAGGAAAAAACTTTAAAAACTAATCAGAGTCTATATTTAATCCTACAAGTGATAAGGAGCTTCTGGAGTTTGTTGAATGGTGGAGAAAAGAGAAAATGGTCAACTGCCACATGACACTGTTGCTGTGAAAATTAGATATAATTAGAGTTACTTAAATGTGTGTATAAATGCTAATTATTATTAGAGCATATTTATCAAGCAGTTCATATTCTGGCTTACTCATTTTCTGCTCTAAACATAGCTCCATTTACTCTGTATGTGTGTGTGTGACTTAGTTTCCCTCTGTCACCCAGGCTGGAAACTCAATGACCACTACTTGGCCTGACTCCAGTCACTGATATTCCCAAGAGCTTTTTATCTACTTCATTTTTCAACATGGACCAATTCGATCCTCCCTTAACAACTTGATGCCCCCCAACTCATGAGTACTCACTCATTGATTCTGGATTTAGCTGGACACCAGTCACCATTAGCCCACTACAGCTCAGAATTCCCAAATCAAGCAATCCACCACTCTCAGCTTCCATAATGACAGGGATTATCAGCATGCTAACAAGTAATGCTAAACATAGTTGGTTTGGGGTTTTTTTTTTTGTCCTTTGTTATCACAATCTTCAGCTCATTCTGGACTTTAGCATTCCTAATGTTACCCTTTTTAAAAATTCTATTCTATTTTATTTTTAGTTCTGAATTACTAATGTTACTCTTCAAGGTTTTCTGCCACTCTTTATTATTTTTCTTTGGCTATGTGCCATTCCATCCATCTTTTGAATTTATGCACTTACTTATTTTTTGCTGAAAATGATCAGAGTTCTTTGTGCAGCAATCTGAATTTCTTTAGATGCCTTCCCATTTATTTTCTCATTGGGATAGTAATAATATGAACTAATATATGATATTATATTTGTGTATAATTGTGTAATTTATATTTTATATCTATAATTGATGTGTAAATTATATATCATTACATATTGTACACTGCATACAGTAAAATATATGTTTTATAAAATTTTCAGATCTGTAAATTGTTTTACTCATATTATTTCATTTGACCCTCATAACAACCCTGAGAGGTAGATACTATTATTATACCTCTTTTTTAGATGAAAAAACTGGGGCTGAAAGGCTGACTTGCCTGAGGTTACACAGTTTCTCAATGTCAGAGGCAGAATTTGAGGTCAAGTCTTTGTGAACTCAAGTCCAGAATTCTATTTTCTGTACCACTTGCCTCCTCAGTTATGAACATTTATGATTGTCTGGCCCAGGATATTCTGTTAATTCTATGGATTCATGATTTCATTCATGTGGCTGCTTTCTCCGCTAATTCAGATTATATCTCCTCCTGGCCTTATCACTCTGTACCACATCTTTCCACAAACCCTCCATATGGATTTACCAATCATGTTAGAAACCTTATTGTCATGCTTTTAGGATCCCGGGGTCCCAATTTATTAATCATGCATTTTCTCTTTCATCGTTACTCTGTGACCAACCCACCATTCATTTCTGTAGTGATAAGAAAAGAGAGAGACTATACCTGTGATTTTGTTGGCTTAGGAAACTCCTAGGTGAGGAAATTCCCTCTACCAGTGTAGGTGAGTACCCTCTCTGCAATTTATAGTCTTAGGAGAGTTGCCTAGAACACTGAAAGGAATAAGTAATTTAGAGATTATCAATATGTGTCAGAATCAGGATTTTAATCTAGGTATTCCAAGAGTTAGGTCAGTTTTCTATCCACTACTCCCTACTGCCTCTAAAAGCACATTATGTTGGACATTTCACAGGGATTTAAATTTGGATCACTATGATACTATGGAACCACCTGTAGTAAAAATATCTTTACATTATCTTTCATATCCCCTTTAAATGTGCATAATTGTCAGTAATCTACTCATCATACATCTTCCCATTGTGTTCGAGGTTGTTCATAATTTAGATTTTTTTCTGAGCATGATATTTCATAACTCATAGCCCGTTAGCATCACTAGGAGAAGATTGGTATTAGATAATGGAAAATATTTGATGCTTTTATAGCATCCAGTGGTTTAGGATGAGCAAATTAAAGACCAATTTCCCAAATGAGATTCAAGCCAACGTCTGTCATTTATGTAGTTCTGGGCCCAGTTCATTTAATATACTTAGTTCCTCATAATATAGAAGTAAAGACTGGATTTTCAAAGGCTATCCCAGAAGAATGCACATGGAGTCTGGTTCTGTCAAGCCAGAAAGGATTCCTCTGTGGGCCTGGCAACGTGCAATGTTATATACTCTCTAAGAAAGTCTAGCCAAATGCAATTTCTCAACACCAGAAGCTTATTATTATGACACTAACTGATAGCTAACATTTAGCAGGACTTTGAGGTTTGCAAAGTGCTTTACAGAGATTATCTTGTTTGATTCTCAAAACAACTCTTTGAGGTAGGTACTATTACTAACCCCCTTGTACAGATAAGGAATCAGGCCCAAGGTCCCACAGACTAATAGGCATCTGGTAGATTCAAATTCAAGTCTTTGCAACTTCAAATTCATCACCCTAGTCACTAGATCACTCCTTGTAGCCACCAAATCATGAGTTTTTACCTTTGGTCATGATGATTCATGAAATGGTCAAAAATACAAAATTATCCTCCCTCAGAAAGTTTATTCATCTTATGAAGAATAGATTCAAAAGCTAGAATGGACTGTGGGTATAACTAAGTCACATCTCAAACAGAGTAAGTGATTTATCTGTGATCGCATAGATCACAGGGTATTGAAAATAGCATTCTTTCTTACACATAGAAAACACTTAGCAATTATTTTTGAATAAATAATAGCAATAACACATTAAAGATTATAAATGGATGTCCCCACAACTCTGCAAGAATGTGTATCACTATTTTTCTTATAAGGTCTACTAACTCCATATCTAACCTAAGATTTGGCAAGATTAGCACTAAAGTGGTAATAACTAAAAAGTTTCATCTTTGCATCATCATGAAACCTTTGCCTAAAGAAATAAGTAATAGGAGAATTTCAAATACTAAGGATAGACAGAGAAAAAAAATTATTATTTCAGTGGTGCCATTAATGTTAGTAAGTTTTTTTGCTTCATTGATATCATTTGTTTTCACATCATCATTATTTCTTAAAACAAATAAATCATCACCTTCAAATTGAACCCTTTTTGTAATATAGAAAAATAGTTAAGCAATAATAACTGAGAGTGGCAGTTTGGAGCAATGTATTTAATATTCTCTCCAGTCATTCCATATTCTTCTATAAAGAAAAGGGAGACACATAACATTTTCTGCTTTCAGGAATCTCATCATTTATTTTTCAGTAATTTAAAGTTTGATTTCCTATGTTCATCAGCTGGGGAGTGGCTGGATAATTTATGATATATGAGTATAATTGAATATTATTTTTCTATAAGAAATAAAGACCAGGCCGATTTCAGAAAAGTCTGAAAATACTGAGTGAAGTGAGCAGAACCAAAAAGAACATTGTATACAGTAACAGCAAGATTATGTTATGATCAGCTGTGATGAACTTGGCTCTTCTCAGCAATGTGGTGATTCAAAATTATTCCAATAAAACTGTTATAGAAAATGTCATCCTCATTCAGAGAAAGAACTACGGAGACTGAATGTGGATTGAAGCATGTATTTTTCACCTTTGTTTATTTGTTCCCTTGCTTATTTTTCTCTCGCTTGGATTTTCCCCTTTTGAGCTGAATTTTCTTGCATAATATGACAAATATGAAAATATGTTTAAAAGGATTGTACATGTTTAACTTTAATGCCAGAGAAACTGAGGCAAATCAAGACTTCCTATGTTCATCATTTGGGGAGTGGCTGAATAATTTATGATATATGAGTGTAATTGAATATTATTTTTCTATAAGAAATAAAGACCAGGCCGATTTCAGAAAAGTCTGAAAATACTTACATGAACTGATGCTGAGTAAAGTGAGCAGAACCAAAAGAACATTGTATACAATAACAGCAAGATTATGTCATGATCAGCTATGATGAACTTGGCTCTTCTCAGCAATGTGGTGATTCAAAATTATTCCAATAAAACTGTTATAGAAAATGTCATCCTCATTCAGAGAAAGAACTACGGAGACTGAATGTGGATTGAAGTATGTATTTTCACCTTTGTTTATTTGTTTGCTTGCTTATTTTTTCTCTCTCTTGGATTTTTCCCTTTTGAGCTGAATTTTCTTGTATAATATGACAAACATGAAAACATGTTTAAAAGGATTGTACATGTTTAACTGTAATGCCAGAGAAACTGAGGCAAGTCAAAATTGGTTTTTAATCTTTAATGTGGAGAGTTTAAGCTAGTTGACCAAATGGGACTCTTTTCCAAAACATTCCATACAGATAAATCAAGACAGAGAACTTATATAGGGTTTTAGTTAATTAAGGTTTGCAAACAGAATACATAACCTGAGTATACAATCTTATAGAGGAAACAAAGGCAGATAACTGGGACAAGGACACTGGGAGGATGGACAAGCCATAATTCCAGAAAAGGATCATAGCTTAATTCTGACAGGATAGAGGTCAAGATAAGAAGTCAAAGATAGGAGACAGTAGGCATGAGGCAACATTCAAAAGTAGGGGAATTATCCTAGTAAGGATTGAGATAATGCACCTGAAGTTTATGACACAATAATATGTACAAGGTGGTCAGAGAAAAAAACCCAGAGTTTTTCCTGGGCTCTTTTGTTTTTAACTCAATTCTCCCAGTCCTAATGTCAAGAATGGAGAGGTGGGGGTGACTATGGCTTATTATCCAGGGCTCAACATAACTTATATGAGATTGTTTGCTGTTTTGGGAGAGGAGGTAAAGGAGGAAAGGAGAAAAATTTGGAAAACAAAGTCTTACAAAAATGAATGCTGAAAACTAAAAAAAAAAAAAAAATTTGACTTGCTTTTAATTATTTTTCTTTGCATCACAGGTCATCATTGTGCATATTGTTCTTCCATATTCCACCTTGCATCATTTTATACAAATCTTCCCATGTTTTTAAGAATTCCTTCAAATTGCCATTTTTACTGCATAATCTTATTAAATTCCATTCATATACCAATGTTCAGCATTTTGTAGATACTTTTCAGCCTTTCTTCAACACATAAGTGATCAAAGAGAGTCAAAGAGGTTTTTTTTAATGCTCTTTTAAGTTCACCTTAAACCTTCTGGATTGGCAAAGAAAGCAAAAATAAAACCATTTAGACTTGAAGGTCCTGCAGGAAAATAAACATACTAATATTCTGCTGGTACAACTGTAAATGAATCTGGTAATTTAGAATTATGCAAGGGAAAGTTCATAAATTTTTCAAATCTCTTTACTTAGCAAAATGATTTCTCAAAAGCAAAGCACTGGAGTTTGAATCTGAAAGAGATGAGTTCAAATTTTGCCATATATACCAACTAGCTATAAGACCCTGGGCAAGTAATTTAATTCCTCAGAACTAGTTTCTTCATCTTTAAATGGAAGTTGATACTATTATATTTTTTGTAGGATTGCAGTGAGGTTCAAATAATATATGTAAAACATTTGAAAATTTTAATAACTATGTAAATAATAATAGAAATATTATCATTGCTAGATATATATCCCAAGAGAGCTAAAGACAGTCAAGAGTCAACAAGCATTTTGTGTTTATCTTGTGTCAGACACTATGTAATATACTAAAGACACAAAGAAAAAAAAGAAAAAATAGTCCCTGCTCTCTAGAAGTTTACCTTTTAGTGTTTTCGAAGACTAGAAGGTTAGGAAAGTGCTAGCCTGTGAAGGACTTAAAAAAAAAACAGATGTAGCTAATGCAGGAATTTGTTTTACTTGACTATACAATATTTGAACTGGGTTTTGTTTTCCTTGCCTTCTCAATGAGAAAGAAAGGAAAAGGAAGGAAAAAGGGAAAGAATTTTGAACTGAAAACAAAAAAAAAATTTAATTTAAAAAAAAGCAAAACAGATTATCCTATATTTTATACTGAAAAAGTAGGGAGCCACTAGAGTTTTTTGAGTAGATGGGGGTCACTAAAACAAAAGTCCAAATAAATAAAATTATTCATGGCAGGGGAAATGTGTGATGCAGTAAAGAGAATTCTGGGCCTAGAGTTAAAAAGTCTGATCTCAAAACTAACCTCAGACACTTAGTATCTGTGTAATCCTAGGCAAATCACTTAACTCTATATGCCTCAGTTTCCTCATATATAAAATGAGACAGAGAAAGAACTGGCAAACTACTCCAATATCTTTGTCAAAATGTCTCTAAAGGGGGTTATAAAGAATCTAACACAATTGAAATGACTGAACAAAAACAGAAATTCATAGCAACATTTTGATAGCAGCTAATAACTTTGGAGCAGCAAAGTGTAGGACCAAAGACAGAGTTTTGGGATGGCAGAGTGTGTCAGTTCTTAACCACCCACACCAATTCAGCAGCCATCTATTGATGTAACTTGAGCAGAAGCTTTGCAATGATGCTCTCATTGATATCTTGCTGCTTCAGAACAAATGGTAGGGAATTGGATTGTCATGCCACAATTTCCTTTTATTGTCCTGCCTCAGTTTCCCTAAATTGCCCTGCCTCAGTTTCCCTAAATTGTTCTGCCTCAGTTCCTTAAATTGTTCCTGTTTCCTGTTCATTAGGTCTGAGATAATTAAGGCTGTAGATCTGGCCACTCTGGCATTCCAAAAGATAAAACTCCAAATGTCCTATCTCAGATATATAATTGGCATCCTCCATCTCTAAATTCCAATTTTTCTATCTCTAGTTTGAATACCCCTTTTACTCTCAGTTTATCAGAATTTATGGTCCTACCCTCCACCCTGTCAGAATCAGATTGATGGTCCATTTATGGAAATTCCCACTCTCACCAGAGTACGGACTTCACCCCTTATTTTTATCTTCTGTGATCGCTTAGAGTCACATACAAAAATCATTGGAATCTCACATTTGCTGCTAGTTTCTTTGACATGCAAGTCCAATTCAGCCCTGGGAAGTCAAATGGATCCTGCCTCCAGACTATCTCTCCTTCTCAGAACCCAAATAAAATATTAAAAACTCTCTAATCTCTATCTTGCCTCAGTTTCTCCAGCATTACAGGATAACACAAAATCTTTCATTGACACCTAGTGTTCTTCATCAAACATGCTGGCCTTCCTAATTGGTCATTAGCAGAGCATGGGCTTTCTTTGACATCAGTGCTGATGAATTTGTGTTGTTCAGTCCACAGTATTTAAATCCTCTTGTGACCACCAGCTTTGCACTGAATCAATGTGTCTGGCAGAGGCAGAAAAAGCAAACTCCCTTGCTTCTAGGACATATTGTTGTGATTTTTTAAAAAGTTACTCAGGACATTCCCTACAGGGCATAAATAAAATCAATGTTGGATATTTTAGAGAATGCTCTTCCTTACAAAGCAGTGTATCACATGAAAAAGTGAGAGAGACAGAGGGGGGGGGGGGGGGAGGGGGACAAATAGAAACAGAAAGAGAGAGAGACAGAGAAAGAAATAAGAAAGACAGAGACAGAGACTGAGACAAACAGAGAGACAGAGACAGAGAGAGAGTCAGAGAGAGGAGAAATGGAGACAGAGAGACAAAGATAGAGAGACAGACAGAGACAGATAGACAGCAGAGAAATAGAGAGCTTCTTCATTTGCAGTATTGCTGAGAGAGGCTGAAGTATGTTCTCTCAGTCACACAGGACTCATAAAGTGGTTGAACTCTGTTCAAAATTAAGAATCACTTGTTAGTTGCTACAAGTCAGGAGTTCTAGATTGGGAGTCAGGGGACCTGGCTTGAATCTTGGCTGTTCCATTTACTTATCATGTGACCTTGGACAAGGTTCTTAATCTTTTCTGGCCTCAGTTTCCCATCAGCAAAAAGAAGGGGTTGAACTAGATGACTTCTAAGGTCTTCTAGATCTAAATCAATGATCCAGTGATCCATAATGTCTATGATCTTATAAATCAGCCATTCCTTTTCAACTTCAGGGCAACTTAAAAGATAGAATTTGAATAAGAATTTGAAATGGGCTTGCACTTAACTAAAACCTTTCACCTCCAAGGAGCTGGGAAACAAAATACTCAAGGGCTTAAAATGGAACTGTGGGAAATATCTCAGAGCTAAATAGGGAAGAAGGGGTGGGGGAGGGGAAGAGAAGGCAATTCTCCTGAGGGAACCAAATGGATGTCTACTTAAAATACCATTATGAGCAATGGGAGGTTCATCACCATTGTTGTGTTGTGGTTTGGGTGGTGTGTGTGTGTGTGTGTGTGTGTGTGTCCCAAGTCACTCCAAGAATAGTCCACTGAAATGTCAGAAACAGTGCACTCAGATTGGGCAGCTGGGGAATTTGGGGATTTCCAACACAAAGACCCATCAGCAGAATAGCAGTGAGCATGAGGATTCAAGCAAATTGTTTGGCTAATGGACAAGGGAATAAATTCTCCCAGAACGTCCCTCTTCAAACCAGTGGAAATGGAGTCGCCCTTCAGATAATCTGCACGCCTATTTCTTTTTTCCATTTTCAATTTATAATAACAATAACGACCTAGACATAGGACATTTCCTGGGCTTTAATGACTGTCTGAGGTTAATGGCCCTCAACTACACCTCAGGCCATCAACTCCTCCCAGCTGGTCATTAATCTCCAGGAAATATCCTGTACCAGGGTCATTATTGTTTCAATATCAACTATCCCTTAAAAGCTTTATGGATTCTGCAAATACAGATCTCTTGCCAATAGAGGTTATAAAACCTGTTTAGAATTCCGAAATTATTTTGAATTTGACCTCATGGGGATGTGTTTCATTCAGACCTAAAACTAACCTGAGAAAGCACTCCTTATATTTTGTTTTCATTGATATGGTTCGAGAGAAAGGGGGGTGGAGGTGTGGGAGGGGGAGGGAACAATCTGTTCAATGTTATGAGAAAAAAAAAAAAAAAGACCAAGCCAATGAACATTGAAAATAAAAATGTTAACTTTGTAACTGACAAGATTTCTTTGGAGGCACAAGAATATCACAGCTTTATTTTGCAGAATATTATTGGTATAATGATTAAATATCATCAGAACATCTATATGCAAAGACTTTCCTCAAAACTACTAGTATCTTAAGTTTACAACTTGATTCATGCATTGTTTGTAGGTGCAAAGCTTGGATTTATACATATGCATAGGCATTTCTGTCCCTAATTGGTCCCTAATAAACTCCCATTTGCTAAATGACAAAACATTTTATTTCAGAGGCCTGCTTTAGAATTTCATACTATGTGATATAAATCTTTTTAAAAATTGATTATGTAAACTATTCTAGGGAATAAATTTAAAGTAAAGTTCCAGAGGTTTGCAATGTAGAATCCCTGTCAGGAGCCAAGAAAAAACATTACATTTATAAAAAGCAAAATATATTTTATGATCTATCTATCTAAACTTTTTGGGGGCTCCACCATTATCTTTTATGCCATTTTCTCATTCTCACAGGGATACCACAAGAATTAAAATAAAATGTTCTAAAGTTAAAGAAACTGAAACAAAAGAGGCATTACACACTTGTACTTAAGGGATAATATGGTCAAAGCAATGGGTGAGAAAAATTATTTTGTCAACAGCACAGATTATCATCTGCTTGGGAAATGGAGCTGGAAGTAGGAAATCCGATGTATAATGAACTAAATAAAATAGTTCAAATATATGATTTCTAGGGGAAGATCATAAACCTAAACTAAAGATTTCAAAATAATAATTATAGCATCCCCTCTGAACTTTTTCTTTAACTTGCATAACTCTGCCACCTTTGGTTGTAAGATTCACCCTGCAAATCTGATGGGGTTCTAGTGGTAGTCAGAGAGTTGCACAAATCCCCTTTTAGTCGACACAGGTCTTTTGTGAAGGAATTCACAACCTGAAGAGTTTTAGGTGGCAAAAATGGGAAGTTTATTCTTGGACAAGAAGTCAACTTTGTTATGGACTGACTTCCTCAGTGGCAAAGTCCTATTAGGGAAATGGAGGCTGGCATTGAGAAGAGAATGTCTTTTCAGTGGACAGGTCCTGGTAGCTATACCAAAGAGGCAGAGTATGCTACTTTTGCCCTTCTACAAAGAAACGAGTAAACAGAAACTATTATATTTGCAGATGGGGTGGGGGTGGCAGCGCAGTTTGAGCTGATCAGACCAGCATCTCCCAAAGGAAATTGCTTTGAAGGTTTTTTCATACTGAATTTGAATGGGCATTCGGCTATCAATGGGGGTGATTTGCCTTAGAAAGGGCCCAGTCTGAGAAACAGGCTCTCTCGCAGACTCCATGGAGCCTGGGAGACCCCAAATTCTCAGATCAAAAGGGGACACAATTTCAGAGTAAAATTTAATAATTTTACAGATTAAAGGGAACACAGTTTCATATCCCCATCAAGTCTACAAACTATACTAACCCTATAACTCACAAGCCCCTACCAAGAACTTTCCATTAACAATCAGTGAATAGACATAATTAGCTCTTGGTGAAGACATTTACAAAAATGATAGTACAACCAGAATCTATGAAAGTATTACTTTCACAAATCACAAATTACTTTCATATTCTTCCACAAGTACACATAATAAGTGATAGCTTAAACTTAAGAGCAAGATAGTAGTGCGGTACATATATATTTACATATTTAGCAAAGGGAATTAAAAAATCCTAGTTCTGTAAGGCTTGGAAGCATTTTTTTATCTTCATAGAGATCAAATTCTGAGTTCTGAAGATCTGTTCCTCTATGTAACATGAAAGTTGATTGGCAGAGGTCATGCTTCCTGAAGGGAATAGAACTTTGCCCTGCTGGATGAAGTGTTCTCTATTGGTCCATTACCTTCCCTTCAAAACTATATATGGTTAATGGTGAAGATTAAGGAGAGAGAAATCTTACCCCTAAGTCTATCTTCCAAAGACAGATCTTGATTTTAATCTATCCCACTCTCATTTAAACTTCTCTAAATCTTGATCATAGGGTTTAGCTTTATAAACACCTCATTTTGATATCTCAGCCAATCCAATTGTTCCATGAGATGTATTCACACCTGGTGAAAGGATTAGGACTTAGACACCCCCCCCTTACAACCAATTTAGCACCTCATTAATATTTTATGACTACATTATAAGCCTTTTATGAGATCAAATGAAGTGGGAGGGCAATTCCCTCCCCCGCAGTTACAACATCAACAACAATAACAGTAAGATAACAGCTCATCCCAGGCCCAGAACTCCAACAAATATAAGATATGTGACATAAGATAATATGAGATTAAAATAATAACCAACACAGATACTTATATAAATCAGGTTTTTTTACTTTGGTTTTTGATATTGATCACTTTTGCAATTTGCTGAAATCTATAGTAAGTACCCTTCTCAGAATGTTATAAATGAATAAAATAAAATTCATAATATAAAAATACATATTAAAATATAGTTATCAATTGTGCTAACCCCAGTTAAAGAACCCCTGATTATAGAAGGTTTCAAAAATTATTTGAATACATCATCATATTTGAATTTTACAACAATCTAATCAGGTAAGTATTACTGGTGTTATTTATTCCTATTTTACAAATGAGGATACTGAGGCTCAGAGAGGTGCATAGAAAGTATCAAGAGTAGAATTTGAATGTGGGTCATCTTGACTTTAAGTCTAATCTATTCAACATAGAGAAAGCAATGGAAATGTGACAAGAAATGCTATTTAGAAAGAAGTATTTGTAATTGATGAGATGGTGCAGAAAGGATACTACATAGGAAATGATGTCTTTTCCATTTTGAGTTCATTGGGTGAAAGATATGTTATTCTCCCACTATAATTAGGAAGTAAAACCCTAGCTTCTAAAGCCTAGATGCACAGGAGAATAAATTTAGAGACAGAAAAGACTTTAGAGATCAAATTCTTTAAGATAATTCAATGACTTGCACTGGGATACAGAAATAGTAAGTATTGAAAAGCCAGGATCAAAATGAGATCATTCTTTGATTCCAAATCTTTCTACAATTTTTTTTTATTTCCTGAGTTATTTCCATATGGCTTTTACATACCAAAGTGGAGGGTAAATTGCAAAAAAAGAAAAAAAAATGCCTCCAACATATTTCTAGCCAAAAAAAAAAAAAAAATTCTATCACATTAAGAAATCTCCAAGTTTCCATTCAGAAAAAAAAATTCAGAATGAAAAGATAAGTTTGTCTTAAGAACAGTATCCTTTTAATGCACACCATGGATGGCACAAAAGGGGAATTTTTTAAAGAATTATCAAGTTCAGTAAACAATATAATACAATGGGACACAAATAATGTTGACCACGGGACATAATTTTTTTTGTTGTTTTCTGTTTTTTAAAATAAAAAAACTAAAGATCCTCCAAATAAGATCCAGCAATGTTTCCATTTCTGCAAATGTTTACAGCTCAACATATGAAGCAAAAAATAATATTTGCGCATGCAACAAAGAGGGGGAGCACATGCAAATTTATATATTTGTTATGAAATGTCAAAACTAGAACCTATCCTTTAAAACATCTTAAAATAAAAGTATTCCCATGAAATATGTTAAGAATTGTACATGTATAGCCTATATCAGATTGCTTGTTATCTTAGGGAGGAGGGAAATAAGTAAGGAAGGCAGAAAAAAATTGCAACAAAAATATTATACAAAAATGAATGTTGAAAACTATCTTTACTTATATTTGGAAAAATAAAATACTGTTGAGGAAAAAAAATATTTCTATGACCATTATTCCTACTGAACAATAAGACATCTATAAATTTCCATACTGAAGCTTCCCTTTCAGTTATGAACTTAGAAATGTTGGAAAAGAATAAGTAAATTTAAAAATGTTTTTATAAAATATAGGCAAAGACTAAAGATAATGGATTGATGGTGATTTGAGAGTTATATTTAATATCATAAAATTTAGGGAAAATAATTTCCTTTTCTAGAAAGAGTTTAAGAACTGAGCGTCATTGTTCATTTTCATTGTCTTCCATTAACTGGTCATTTCTAAGGTTCAGATTAGCAAAATGACAGCCAGAGAAACAGCCTTATAAAGTAGAGACCAAGGGTCAGTCATCTTGGAAAGAATAAGAGGGACATAACTGACCCCATGAGCTACATTCACCCATTTCAAAGGACTCTGAATGAGGAGTCTCCTGCCATATAGAATATGATTAAAATGCAATAAGTTTCCATTTTCTCAAGCTCATAGGAGAAGAGAAAAATCCTTGGGTGAGGGGGTAGAGGGATAAAGTGGGGGGGGGGGGAGAGAGAGAGAGAGAGAGAGAGAGAGAAGGAAAGGTTGGTTGGATTGGAGGAGCAGAATTATAAGAGGGGAAAAGCCTATTATTGAGGCTGTCTATTGACTAGTTTTATGATTTCTGGCAAAACATTTTGCCTTTCTGACCCTTGACTTAAGCATTTATAAAATAGAGGTCAAATGATTTACCTAGTTCCCTGAATGGTGATTCAAGACTGAGAATTAGTTCTAATATTCAGATGTTTTCATTCAATAGTTTTAGAAAATATAGAGGTTTATTCTAGCTTAAAGCATTGTAGTTTAGTAGGTATTTGGTTTAAAAAGATCACCTGGTTTATTTATGAATTGTGATTGAGAAATAAATCAGATAATGTATAGAAAGTGCTTTGTAAACCTTACAGCACTGAATAAGGTTGGCTTTTGTTATTATTTTTAAATTATAATTTGTGGCAGCTCAAACTGAAGGAAATTCTTTTGGTCTGTTTCCAGTTCTGCTCCAAATGCCTGCCCTTGAGAACACTGCAAGGAAAAAGGATTATTCCAGGATTTCTGAAAGGACTCTTTAAACCTTAGGTTCTTGAAGAAAAACTAAGGACAATAAGAAGGGAACGTAAGTAATTCTGAATGGTGTGAACAAGTTACCAATAATGAGATCATACAGTCCTGCTAGGCTCATTGCACCTCCTTAGTGTTCCCAAGATGCATGAAAGATGAAGATAGATGACAGGACATAGAAAAAATGGCAAGTACCATGAGTGGCCCTAGAATTTTCCTATTATACATAGGGAGACTACCAAGAGCAGCAAAATTTGTATTATCAGAGATAACCCAGTCCATTTGGGATACCCATAGAATGCCCATGAGGCAGGCAACCAGAATTAGCTACTACACCAGTGTATACAGTAGCCCCAATGAGATTATAGCCTTGGACTAGAGAATGGATTGCATTATTCTCACATTAGACAATATATGCTACAATAGTTAAGAGTGACATTTAGGGTCAGGAAGGCCTGTATTAAACTCCCACCATTTATAGTTTGCTTCAATGACTTGCAGCAATCTCTCAGTTCGTCATATTCTATTAAATAGAACCATTTCTATAAGTGAGAGTGGGATGTAGTAGAGGGATAGCCTTGGAGTCAGAAAGTCTTAGTTTTACTTGCCTCTGACATATATATGAGTAAATCACTTAACCTTTCAGTATCCAAGAAAATTTCTAAGCCTATAACTTTCAGAGAAGTTATTGACCTATGTTGGGGAGGGAATTTCCAGGCAAGGAGTTTTCTACATGGATGAAATCAAACATCTAGAACCAAAAGAATTTATTTTAAAAATACAGATAAAGACAGCTAGATGATGTAGTGAATAGAGCCCAGCCCCTGAAGTCAGTAGGATGTGAATTCAAATGCAGCCTCAGATATTGATCCAGAAGAAATTACATAAATACTGCCTCCAAAAACAAACGAATAATTATTAAACTAAAGAAATAAAATAATAAAATGCTTATATAAAAAGAAACAAAAATACAGATAGAAAAATAGGAAGATAGAGCTATAGATGATATATAGATAAAATAAAAAAATAAAAGAATAAAGATGCCTATATAAAAAGAAATAAAAATACAGATAAATAGAAAGATAGAGCTCTAGATGATATATAGATATATCACTAATCAATGTAGTATAGTGGATAGAAAGCTGGCAACAGAATCAGGAATTCAAGGGGTTCAAGCCCACACTCTGAAACATATATATTGGCTGTGTCATCCTAGACCAGTCAATTGACCTTGCAATACCCCCCAACAACTCTTTCAGATTGTAAATTAAAGTTATTGATCGGTTTTGAGAGAGGGTGTTTTCTCATGCTAAGTTCCCTATATGATATTACAGGATTGGACCAGGACCCACCATGCAAGATTGTTGTGAGGCTCAAATAGCATCATGCACTTGAAATCACTTTGCATACCATAAGTGCTATAATAAATCAATTATTATTAATGAGCCAGACTTGTCTATGTACTTGTAGCAAGGGAGACAGAAGCATAATCTTTCTGGCAACACTCCTACCATCCTGGACATAGAAAAATTGCCAATTAGAAATGAGACCTCAGCAATAACTATAAAATTACATCATATCCCTTGGCAAGCCATCTCTTTTGTCAAGACATAGTATTATTTCCCCCACTGATAGAAATGTCCTGTCCACAATCACTCTAAAATCCTCAGAAATGTCCCCAGTTACTAGTTTATCTTTGGGAGACCCTCAAGGAGAAAGGCTTCTTGGGAAAGAGATCCCAATTTCTTTTTCATCCCTGTTAAAGCTTCTATCCAATACATTAATAGCCACAATAACCTTGGTCCAGGGCATTTCCTGAAGAAGCTATAACCAGCTGGGGTTAATGAACTCTCCCTATCATTAATTCCTAGGAGAGGCCATTGGCCTGAATTGTTACTTAATTACTCTTCTGTGTACAGCTTCATAAAGCAGTGAAATACCTTCTTTCAGGAAGGAGGGAGATGGTAATGGGGGTCATCAGAGGCCATTAATTTTACAAATAGTTTGTTAGAAACTACAGTATGTTAAGAAGTCACATTGGCCCACAAATCAATTCAGGATGGTCCTTATTAGTAGGGACCTACAACTCCTTAGATTTCTATGGTTATCTTTCTGTGGATTATCTAGAGGGAAATGCCAATTTTGCAGATTCCAGTCAAATAGTTTAGTTTAGATTCATAAAGAGAATGATTAATGATTGTGGGTTCCGCTTTCTTCTCTCTCTCTTCCAAAAAATAAATACATGAATATTCCTTAGACCAAATTTTTTTTTTACTTATTATGTAGCTAGCAAAAGGATTTAGAAAGAATAAAATATATCAAAGTATATGAGAAAATCAGTTCTTGTATGATTCTGTGAGCCATATTATAACAGGATAATATGTGGACAATGTCAAAGGCCGTCTAATCTAGTCCTCTCTGTACTACCATCACTACCATTTTAAAGTTCAGGTAACTAGACCTCATAAATTTTAAGCAACTTACACCCAAGGTTACAGAGATAGAAGGGGCAAAGACTTTATCCAATGCCAGATCCTTTGATTGAAATGTAAAACTAATTCCACTGTAATATGCTACCTCTGCAATGATTTCAATGGAGTTTAGAACTTCATCGTACCATAGCCTGCAATGCAGGTGCATAGCACCTGAACAGAAAGTTAAAAGACAAGGGTACAGCCCAAAGCCTCGCTAAAATGAGGCCTTCTCTGCATGGTTTCTGTCACGTTTCTCCCCTCATAAGATCCCTTCCAAAAAACAAAAGGTGTGGCCACATTATTAGAAATTTTTCAGCATATTTATTAAATGGCTTAATGGTAACTTTTAATCATATATTCTAAAAATACTCCCCTCAATACCTCTATTTGGTTGAATAATGAAGAGTTGATTGTATATTTGTGTATATGTGTGGTTAGAAGGCCTTAGTAGTCTTCAGATTTAGAGTCTATTTTTAAACATACTATTTATTATTTAATAATTATATTAAATAATCATATTATTTAATCATATGAAATATTGAATCATATGTATTTAATCATATTAATCAGAAGCAGCAGACAATCATGATGAAAAAGTGAGAGAAACTTTAATAAATTCAGATTATATATTATGATTTATATATAATAGCTGGTGTCCATATATATAAACACACAAATACACACACACACACACACACACACACACACATACACACCAGGGATCCTTGCACAAAGTTGACACTACATGCTCTTCATAAGCGCTCACCTACTGAATGCCTACCAGAGCACATAACACTAAAACCCACCCAAATAAAGCTTGTAATAAGAGGAAAAGTACTCAGCCCAAAATATTGCAGGGAATGACACTCTTACTCTGGGTTTCAATAAAGTTCGTAAACAGTCTAGGATCAAACTGTCAGGGTTTTTTTTCCCCTTTTCAGTTCTATTAACCTATCTGAGTTCTCTTTTTGCTTGTAATACTTTGAAGAACCTAGGGACCCCTCTAAGGTTAAAGGAAGAATCAGAGGGCTTTGGGAAGGGCTTATAATTTTTAAGATGAACAAGACTTCCAATAATGAAGTATGCACATATTATGAAAGGATCAATCTCACTAAGCCCAAAGGGGGATCCTCATGAGGATGGCCACCAGATGATATAATTTTTACTTATGGCAACTAATAAACCATGAATGGATTACAATGCATTAGTGGAGGGAATACACACAGCTACAAAATATGTGCTCCTTCAAAGGGAATCCAAGGACTGTATGGGAAAGTCCTTTGTAAATTGTAAAGCATTTTAGAGGCTGTCCCAAAGCTTTAATACCTTAAAATTAGAGTAAGACTTTTGAGACATACAAATGTAATCGACTAATACAATTACCACCACCATTACCATCCTTGGAGAAATGGTATGACATAGTAGACAGAAAGCTGATCTCAAAAGAAGGAAGACTCAGCTTTAAATCTTGGTGTTGATAATTACTATATGTCTGTCACTTGAGAGGTCACATAATTTTGATTACATTAAATTAAAAAGGTTTTACAGAAATAAAATCAATGCAACCAAGATTAGAAGGGGAGTTAAAAAAAAATTAGAAAACATTTTTTACTGCCAATGTTTCTGATAAAGAACTGAGTCAAATTTATAAAAATACAAATCATTCCTTAGTTGATCAGTGGTCAATGGATATGAACAGGCATTTTTCAGATGAAGAAATTAAGCCATCTATAATCATATGGAAAAATGCTATAAGAACTAATTAGGGAATTGCAAATTAAAACAACTCTGAGGTGCCACATCACACCTATCAGACTATCTAATGTGCAGTAAATGAAAATGATAAATGTTGAAGAGGGTATGGAAAATAGGAATACTAATGCATTGTTGGTGGAGTTGTGGACTGATTCAGTCCTTTAAACATAAAACATTATAAATACTTTGATCCAAAAATAGGAATACTAGATCCGAATCTCAAAGAGATCATAAAAATTGGAAAATGACATACATGTACAAAAATATTTATAGCAGCTCTCTTTGTGGTGGCAAAGAATTTGAAATTGAGGTGATGCTAATCAACTGGGCATGGCTGAACAAATTGTGGTATATGAATATAATGGATTACTATTGCTCTATAAGAAATAATGAGCAGGCAGATGTCAGAAAAACCTGAAGAGACTTATGTGAACTGATATTGAGTGAATTAAGCAGAATCAGAAGAACAATGTACACAGCAACAGTAACATTGTGAGGATGATCAACTTTGAAAGGTCTTGTTCTTCTCAGCAATGATGTAGGATAATTTCAAGTCTCATGATGGAAAATGTTATACACATCCTTAGAAAGAACCATGGTGTCTGAATGCAAATTGAAGTATGTTATTTTCACTTTTGTTGTTGTTTTTTCTTTCCCATGGTTTTTTCCTTTTGTTTTTATTTTCTTTCACAACATGACTAATGTAGAAATATGTTTAACATGTATAACCTATATCAGATTGATTGCCATCTTGGGAAAGGTGTTGGGAAGGGAGGGAGAGAGGAAAACTAGAAATAAAAATATTATAAAAGTAGGAGAAAAAAGATTACAAGTTATTGAACAATTGCTAATTTGAGTTGGTATAAGGATCTTTCTCAGCAAGAATTAGTTCCCTGTGCAAAGGGTAATCATTTATCTGATCCAATCAAGTGATTCCAAAAGATGAACTGACCAATGTTACAAAACACACTCTGCTGGTGTACTTATTTCTGCCCATTCAGTCAGCTGCCCAATAGTGATGGTGATGTGCTATTACCACCCTACCTCCTATGACATGTTGCCCCACCCTAACTCTGGATGACAGAACAGGTTCATCCTCCCCTTGGGGAACTAAGCAGTCTGTATCAAACAACAGGGAGGTGACCTCTCTCTGAAGGTTCTGAAATTCAGTTGGAAGATTTAATTGGGAGACAGAAGAGACTTTAGAGAAGCGTGTTCTGGGGCAGTGAGGGAACAAGCATACATCTGGAGGGAGGTGGGATCGAAGGGAAGGAGGAGGGAGGAAAAAACAAGAGGACCAGGAAAGAGATATTAAGGCCTCATTTCTTTCTTTTCCCATTTGGCTTTGGGCTAAGAAACATTGCCTTGACTTCTCTGAACCCCGGTCAGAAAAAGAGGATGTTATTTGCTACCTAGAGTATAAAATTATGGATACTGGGCTTAAGGGGAAGTCAAAATAGCCAATGTGTTTACATGGTCTTTTAAAAAAAATCATGCACATTCATCCTTGCCCATCCTCCAAGGATCTTAAAAAAAATTAGACTGGACCTGCAGGAAACTAGAGCAGGTTTCTTCAATTATCTCTGTTCCATCTACATTTTTTTTTTTGGTAAATCTTCTTGGAAAGTTGTTAGTCATATAATCAATGACTAGATATTACATTTCATAGCAATATTTTGTTTTTTGAGAAATCTACGTACCTGCAAGTAAATATTAAGGTCTTTCCAAAATATATCCTTTTTCCGGATAAACTGAGGCACAGAAGTGAAAAGGACAGGAGAACAATAGCCTGAGAAAGTGAATAGGAGGGCTAGAACTAATATGGTGTGGATTTGGAGGAAGAAGGAAAATAGAGATTGATGATCTAATTTTTCCCATATTTGTTGGATTCTTGAGCTAGTTATTCCAAGAATTAAGATGAGATCACTTCTCCAATTTACTAGCAAACATCTATCTGTATTGGTATTTTAGGAAACCGAAGATGGAAGAAGAAGAAGAGCAGACCCTGTTGGATAACGAGTGAGTAAACACAAACCATAAACTCATTCCAAATTCTTTATTAGGTGAAGTTGTATCTGATATGTACTCTCTGCTGATGTTCTGTGGAACCCTCTCTCCTCCTCTTACTACTCATCTAGCATCCTAATGCTGCCTGGATCAGTGCAGGATCCAGGCCTTATGGATAATCTTTCATACTACAAAATTACTCATTCCTTTCTCCTGTCTTTCCTTTTTTAAAAAACTACTCGGAAAAAACACAATCCCTAACCCTAAGAAATGACTCTATAAAGAGTCAATGGCAGATAGGTAGAGATAGACCTCAAATAATACCATCTTGATAGCCTGTTATAGAAAGCTAACCTTTGAGATAAATAATGTTCAGGAATGGATTCTTCCCCTAGCAATATTGCAGTATAAATTCTGCCACCTATCTGGGAAGGAGGAAAACACAAAACCTACAGCAGAGAAAATCATTCTCCTTGATTTTGAAAAAGCAATTTCATAGAACAAATGTTGCCTTTAGTTTGAATTCTTATCATATACACTTAATATATCCTTATCATATTAATGGAGAAGACAACTTTTTATAGGGAGGAGAGAAGGGAATTTTTCTGCCCTGGAATTTTTTAGAGAAAGCTCATTAAAAGTCCTCCTGGTTACTTTGGATAACAGAAACTAGAGAAAATAAAAGGATATAATTATGATTATAATAATCAAGATATTAAAAGAAAAGGGAAACTGGTTATTGTGTGATCCCCAAAGGAAACAGATGGGTGGTTGGATTCTATGACTTCTAGAAATCCTTTCTGCCTCTATTATTCATTATTGTTCTTTGGCTATCTGTTCCTTATCAATTTTTTCTGAATGGAATCTACAGGTCCTCTCAAAAGATGGAAATCTTACGTTTGGAGCAGTCTAAGAAGACCCTTAACAGCTTAAACATGGACCTTGAAAAGGATCTGCAGAGAATAGATGAGGCAAACCAGTCTCTTCTATTAAAAATTCAAAAGGAAGAAGATGAGAACAACAGGTGAGGGTTTGGGGTTGAATAGGATTAAGGCTATTTCTTGTATCAATAGATGGGAAAATAGGTGATAGAGATGAGGAACATTTCTTTAAGTCTCCCTGCCTGCTCTTCAAGATGTCAAACTCTAGAAAAGAAAGAGACTCTTCTGTTTTTTTTTTCCTTCTTGAGAATAGGCTCTACCATCTTTTCCACGTCAAAATTGCAGTGGCCACTCATAGGCCCAATTCCACTGTTGATTGACATAAAAACTTTGATTCAATCTGCTTTCAAGCCAAATAGGTTTGGTTTTCCTTAGGCAGCCTGATGGCCTCTCCCAAAGGCTCACCACATAAGTATCAGATTTAGGGAGGATACCTAGTACTTTAGTTCTATTGCAGCTCAAAATTTTCAAACTCAAGAGATCTGATAGTCTATGGATCACCACATGGTAATCTCCTCAACATTCTTAGGCAAAATTTTCTGTGGCTTGTTCCCTGTTTTAAGTGTTCCTGTTTTAAATTCTTGGACATTTATTCAAGGTAACAAAGATAATCTTTGCAAGTTAAGTTTAGTGGCAGATGGGAGTTAAGATGGAGGAGTTAAAAGAAATCAGGGGAATTCTTATTTTTCTTGCCCTGATTCATGAAAGAACACATATTCCCAATCTGAGGTTGCTGTTTGGTTGTCATTATAAGTCTTTCCAGCGTAAGACATTGAACCTGGACCATTTCTCATTCCTCAATTGTGATCAATCTTGTATTGTTATACAGGTTGGAAAATGAGCTTGCCCGGTTAGCGCACTTAGCAGAAGAACAAGAGAGGAAAGAGTTAGAATGTACCTTAACTGACAAGGAGCAGGATTTGAAAGAACTAGAACAGGAGACATCAAAACTAGTAAGGAAGTGCCTGGCAAAGAAGCTTGGGGGCTGGGAAGGGGGGGGGGTTCATTACTCATTAGATTATTCTCTCTCACCCTCGCCATTCTTAAAGGCTTTTTTTTTTTCTTCTCATGGCTTCCATACTAGGAGTAGTTAACAGAATGAAAATAACAATCTTTCTAGGCACCAGGAGGAAATTAGTAATGTGTGTAGTAAAATGTGCGCATTTTGTATGTATATATGTGTGTGTGTGTGTGTGTGTGTGTGTGTGTACATATATTTAACTTCATAGATCCTAAGTAAGACCTTCTATCTAGATAAACACAACCAGGATAGTGAAGGATCCTGAGTATTAATACCACGTAAGGGTCACCTGAAGTTATCAATCAACTAACATTTATCAAGCACCTACTATGAACCAATACAAAAAGAAAGAACAAAGGAACTGGGAAATTTTAGCCTGGAACATGACAGTTGGTTTCAAATATTTGAAGGACACTCCTTAGGAAGAAAAGTCAGATTTGGGCTAATTGGCCCTAGAGGGCAGAACGATGAGAGAGGGACAGAAGATGCAAAAAAGAAAAAATAAAACTGTAATGTAAGGAAAAGTTTCCTAAATCACACTGATCAAAATCCAACTTTTGCTGACTGTTTTTATATATTTTGTGGACTAAGAGTGGCTTTAGATTTTGCTACATAAAAACAGGTGGCCCATGGTCCTTTATCTGCCTCATCCCTGATCCAGATGATCATTTATTAGGCACGTTAAAGAAGATATTCCTTTTTGGAGTGAAATTGGTCAGATTCAGATAGCCCCGGAGCCCCCTGCCCATGATAAATTTCTGTAATTCTGCAGAAAGGAAATTACTCACAGGTCAAATTCCAAAGAAATATCGGTGTATAGAGAAGCAGAGAAAACTCAAATGAGCACAGGGTTATATGGAAGCAAACACCTTCTTTCTCTCTTTTCACAGGAAAAGATCAATGAAGCTTTGACCCAGGGAATTGCAGCACTTCAGAATCAGGTAGGACATGACTCTAATAAGTCCCACAGGGTTACTAATATCCCCATAACAGCAAACTTCACTGAACAAAAAGATACCACAAAGTGGTTCCCACAAAGGGTACATTTCTGAAAAGGAGCTATAATTTCCATTCCTTTGTTTAGATAGTTGGATTTAAGGCAGTATAGTACAGTGGATAGAGTGTTGGCTTTGGAATCAGGAAGGCCTGTGTTCAAATCTTGTATCTGACATTTACCAGTTGTATGATATCCTGTATATTTAAGTCATTTTGTTTCTCAGAACCTCTTTGTAAAATGGGGATGATATTATTTCACAGGATTGCTGTGATAATGACATGAGATTTTATATGGAAACATATTTATATATACACATGTGTATATATATGCTTATATACATATATACACATATATATAATTCACCTTGCAAACCTTAAAACATTATATAAATATGAGCTGTTATTATTTGTTTTGATGGGTGTTAACATACTTTGTAAACCCTTATACCTAGACTGAGGCTCATTACTTAGATCTATTCTTGAAATGAATGAATGAGTCTTAAGGTAATATGAGGAGAAGAAGACTGATTTAATATAAAGAGCACTATATTTGAAGCCAGGGGAATCCAGGATTCAAATCCCAGCTCTTTCTCCTATTACCTGTGTGACGTTATCCATGTCATATAACCCCTCTCTAAGTTTGTTTCCTCATCTGTAAAAATTAAGGAGTTGGACTCAATGACCCCTAAGGTCCTTTTTCAGATCCTATGATTTCAAGAGTGTCCTCTATTTCCTGGATTCCAGCAGATATTCTATTATGTTTTCCACACAGGAGAGTACATAGGGCTACAGCTAGGGAAGAGTGCCCTGGGCGGCTCTGCCTTAGAGTGAAGAATTACTAAAGGATAGCAAATTGTTCCCGGGTTGGGGAAATATAATGACTTAATGGCAAGCAAGAATATTCCTCTAAAGAAATAGGCAGGAGTATTGTGACCTAATGATGAAGTGGGGCAAACATCATGAGCTGCAAGGGTTGTTACAGTGGACAGGAGGATCCAATTATGAGGAAGATGAGAAGAGAGGCAGGAGGAACAACTTAATTGTATCCCTAGTTCCTCAAATTAAGACTCAGATGGGCAGTGCTCAACCTCTTCACCAAGACTCAGATCCCTTCAGTTGGCCTAGTTGAGGGAGAGGGTCGAGCAGAATGAGTAATGAATCCCATTAGATGGTTCTTGCCCATTCATTTCCTTCCTAGTTTGACTTAGTGCTGGGAAAAGAGACATGACCCTGGCTCAGTGAAGTTGATCCCTTCAGTATGATTAGTGAGTGCCCAAGTGGGGCTTCCTTGAAGCATATATCATTATAGAAGGCTAGGGAAATTATACTGCTTGAGAACTAGAGTGCTTACCCTCCTCAGCATTGGCAGGGACAGTGGCCTTCCTGGAAATACTGCATTCTTCCCAATGTCAGGAATATCTTCTTTTCCCCTTAAAGATTTTTATTTGGGGGGAAGGGGGAAGAGGTCCTGCTTGAGTTCTTAAAATTTCCTTGGGCTTGAAAGCTGAAGATTGGACAATGAAAATGGAAAGAGGAATTTCCATAAAAGAAAGTTATCCTGAGATAAACACTCTAAATTCAGATTGGGGTAGGGGAGATACTTTAGGAACATTCAGTTCAGAGCTGGTCTTACCAACAGAAACTGATCATAATGAGACAGTCAGTAGGGAGTCAACATAGACAGTGAAAAATAATAGATTTGGGTTAAGAGAATCTGGCTTAAAATCCTGATTTTACCATGAAAGTAATAACTGAGTAACTTTGACTTCCTTATGTCTCTTAGAGCTAGAGGGATAGAAGGTACTTCAGGGATTCTGGAATTACTTTCCCAGGCCTAAGAGTCCTCACTAATCTCTCAATGGTGTCTTTCCTGGGTTATACAAGAAGTCAGAAAGTACTGATCTCAGAGTCAGCAGAACAAGTTTCAGCCCTGTGTGCTGACCCTCATTCTAAGTCTCTGTTTTCTTCTTTGTAAAATGAAAGGGGTTGGTCAAGGAAGTCACTCTGGTTCCTTCTAGTTCTCATAGTCTGTGAGTCAGTTGCATGAGGATTGGGATTCATTTGACTTAAAACTAACTCAGCCTCAGTATCTTTAAGAGTTAAGTTTCTCAGTGTCATCTTGGGCAAGTCATTTCTTATGTCTGGAGTTTGTTTCCTCATCTGTTCCCAATTATTATTTAATCTGATTCTGACCGTGCTGGGAGAGGATTTTGGTTGCATAGCCCCATGTGCATGAATTTGCTGCCTCTAGACTAGAGGATTCCCTAAATTTTTCTAAGTGTACTAGGATACTTTGAAGGATGAGAGGAATGATTTCAAGCCCTCTTTTAGACCTTTTCCCCAAAAGCAATTACCTATCTACTGTTTTTCACCTCCATTCCAATTACTCCTCCCCAATTTATTAATAAGACTTCTTAGGTACTAAGTGAAAAGGAACAACTTTATCTTTGAAAACTAGGCCTCAAGGTTACTTTAATGTTCCTCTTATAGATGAGATAAGGAAAAATACCTACCTCTATTCAGCATAGGTCTTATAGGATTCTGGGTTCTTTATCTCCTCTGTATATCTCCTCTATAATGGATAACATCCATTCTCTTTCCCTTTCACTTCCTTCCCTCCTTCCTCAAAAAAAAAAAAAAAAAAAAAGCCCACGGGTACCTTTTGTGCCACATTACCTTGCCACAATTTTTGGAAGTTCTATTTATGGTTCTGCCCTTGGCATAATTTCACAAGGGAAGCTCCCCTAATGATACTTGATTCCCAAAGGATTTTTCTTTATCTAGGCACTTCCTTCAACACTCTCCATTAATAGATCCTGTGGAGATGACAATGGCATATATTTTGGTTTTAAAGAAATGACCAGATAATCCTTTGTGGATCAAACCAGAATAAACCTATCTGAGGTTTCCTTGCCCTCTGAGATGGTTGACCCCTATCCTGGCTGACTTTGAGTTTGAAGTTCAGGTTCAGACTTAGAATGAATGTGAAGTTCAAATTTAAGGATGCATCTGACTTGGCTGGCACAAACTATGAGACCCAAAAATAAAAGAAGAAGGAGGCTTTTTTGAGCTTGCTAAAATAGAATGGAGAGAGCCATTTACCATCATGATTTCTATTCAGGACCTCCAATATTCCTCTGCCCACTTCCCCTCCCCTGGAAGTCATAGGAAACTCAAGAGCCCACCCCTGGATAGGATGTTTGTACATCTCATTCAGCTCAATATACTTTTATGTGAAACTACAGCTTTCAGGGAAAACGCATGCGCCCAAAGTACTTGTGCCTGAGGAAGAAAACTTATCGGAATCCCCAGAAGTGGCAAAGGTGAGTGAAAATGTATTCTTGGGACTGTTTAGGGACCTGCTAATTCTCTGGGGGCCAGCTCTCAAGGTCAGCACAAATCCACACAGCTCTGAGATCCTGCCAAGATCAAATAAACCAAGAGCTTCTATGTTTATCTGTGGCCTTAGTTTCAAAATTCCAACTTGAAGCCAAATTCCTTATTCCAGCTTCCTTCAGAATTGACCCCTGCACTTTACTCATTCATTTAACCAATGTTTGTTATGTGATCAGAAATTGTTTCAAGTACTTGTTGAATAGTTTCCTATAATAATAAGAACACATAGTTATATAGTTTTAAGGTTTGCATGATCTACATTCAGCCTTAAAAGGACTGAGACCTGCAGGTGCCTTTCCTAATGTAGCAATATTAATCCTTAGAAGTATCAAGGCTTACAGAGCTTGTTACTTACACTATCTCATTTGATCCCTCCCACACAGCCAAGAGTTGATAACAAAGGTACTATTGTGTCATCCAGTGCTTAGCACACTGCCTGGGCATATAGTAGATTCTTAATAACTGTTCACTGATTATTGACTCCTTATGATAAAGAGGAGACTAAGATATGGAAGAGCCACAATAGGCTGAGATTATTGAAAAAGAGAGAGGAGGGGTCACTATGGACTGCAGTAGTTGGAAAAGGATTATCATTATTATGTAGATTTAGAACTAGAAGTTCCAGATGTTGGATGCAATCTAGTCCAATGGTCTCCTTATATAATTATTTATATAATTATAAGAAATGAGGGTTAAAGTAACTTGCTCACAGTCACACAAAGACTAAGTGACAAAGCCAGTGACTAAAGTCATCTCTCCCGACTCCAGATATGGCACTCTTTTCATGGCATGCTGCCCTCTTGGAGAAGATAGGATCAAGTTTGGGACAGTTAAATAGAAAAAGGCAAGAAAAAGGCATTCTAGATAGAATCCAATTTAAAAAGGGCCCAAAGGTAGAAATGACATGAGCATTGTTCATCAAAATGTCAGAAAAGCATTCGAATTTTAGAATTGCCCAAAGTCCTTTATAAAATCATAGATTAAGATTTAGATATGGTTTCCAAAACCATTCAATGCAATGTCCTCAGTTTGTAGATAAATTAAAATGGGAATGATTTGTCTGAGGGTCCTACTAGTAGTTACTAAGAAGACTAGGATTTGAATCCAGATCCTCTGACTATATGTGCAATGCTCTTTTCATTGAACCACACTGCCATCTTGGGGTAAGAAGTATTTGTAGGTAGGGTGGGAAGCACTGGAACTGGATAGAGTTTATTTGGATGGGCAAAAGAGTGCTATTTTTTTTTTTTATTAGAATGCAATTCCAGGTAAAAGAACACAAACTAAAAAAAGACACAGACATGAGAATGACAATGATATGTTCATTGGTTATAAGGAGGTGAAAGAGTCTTTCCAAACATCATGGTTTGAGAACTACATGGGGACTTAAGAGATTATTTAATCTAAATACCCCACTTGATTGATGGAAAAACTGAGACCTAGAGAAGTTAAGCGATTCACCCAGGATAACAGAGATGCTTTCATCACTATCAAAATAGGCAGGGGACCAGCTGAGAAGCACCAATATGGTAGGGATCTTATTTTGAGGTTTAAAAAAAAAAAAACACAATTAGGCCCTTCTGTACCTTAGAAACAAAAATCTTGATAATACAAGCTCAGGGAATCTTAAATCAAAATAGAATCTTAGAAGTCATCTAATCTCAGCCTCTACCCAGTACAGAAATCATTTCTCCAATATCTCTGTCACAGAAGAATCAAGAAGGCCTGTGTGAGTAGTTATCAGAAATGATCAAAAGGAGATACATAGGAAACATGTCTTCTTCCTCCTATTATCACCTTACCTGAATATGAAATTTTCCATTTTCTATAAAGAGAAAACAAAACTATGCATAAACTATACAAAATCAAGCATAGTTTCTAAAAGTTAACGAAGAAAAATGAAAGGATAACAAGTTCAGAAATCAGAGCTAATTATCTTTTCCAACTCTTATTTTAAATATATAGAAACAGAAGTGCCCTAGGTTAAATGATTTATCAAAGGTTACATCATAAATAGAAAACAAAAGGGTAAAAGGAGAAGAGGGAAATCTGACTAAAATGACCATTATCTTTCTTTCCTTCAGTGTCTGATGAAGGAGGTCAACCACCCTGTGGAGGCCTTTCTTCTACATATATCCCAACTTCTCTCATATTCTTTAGCAGGATGCTCTCTACTGTCTCTTCCCATCCCAATCTTCAATATACCTGATTTCTTCTCTGCTGCCTACCCATGTTTTTACTCTTGTTAACTTCTATTTCTCACTTTCTTTTTGGCCTTCTAACTTAATACTAAAGTAAAATTACTCTCTCAAAAATTGCCAATGGACAAATCTAATGGCCTTTTCTAAGTCCTCATCCTTCTTGATATTTTGACTTAAGTGATGAGGAAAATGTTCAAAATTCACATTTAACTTTTTTTAAGTATTTCTTGATTTGGGGGATGGAGGGCCAATTTTTAAACATTTACTAACATATCCCTGGGCCAAAGTCAACCTCCTTCCCCTTCTATCAAAAAAGACAGCTAGACAAGTGGAAATCCATAACAATGTATTGTTAAGAGCACTGGTTTGGGAATCAGAAGGCCTGGTTTGGATTCTGAGTCTTTAATTTATTATCTGTGTGATCTTAGTCAAGTTGGCCTCCTAATTTCTTAATTTCTCTAAGTCTCAGTTTTCTAATCTGTCAAATGAAAAGGTTGAATTAGATGTCACAATGATCCCTTCTCATTCTAAGTATGTTATCCTATCATCCATTATCCTCTGAATTTTTGATAGTTCAAGATGAACAAGGTGGAAAGGGATTAGCATACAGTTTAGTTTGCTAAATGAGAGAATCATTCATGTTTCTACTGTTCTATTTGCTGAGTTCCATGCCTCTCTTTCCATAGATGAAAATTCAACAAGCTGAAGTCTCTTTGGCAGAGCAAGAGAAAGAACTGGCCAAGGTAAAATCACTACCTTTCCCAAAGCAGGATGGAAGAGAACAGAAGTGTGCTAGTTAGTCAATAAGCATTGAGATTCTACTATGTGTGAGGTACTCCACTTATGTTATCTTATCTAGACCAACAGATAACTAAAAAGACTCTTAGATTTATATCCTTTAAGAAGATACAGAAAAAGGAACCACAAGAAAATCCCAGTCACACTTTTTCTAAATATCTTTTTACAGGATAAATCCATGATTCTATATTCTCTCCTAACTGTTCTCATTCCTCCTAACATTTTATTAAATATAAATTGTTGCAATATATAGGGCCCAACAGCCCGTTAATGTTTTCCAATCACTGATTATTCAAAATTGAGTTATAAAAGAAAAAGCAAGTTTTGTCTTTCATAAGGAGGATTTTTTCCTAAAAAGGGAGCCCAGAGACACAATTAAAAAGGCTTGTTGGTACAATAACAGAGCTAAAGCCGATGGCTCAATACATGAGTAGAAACATTTTCATTCTTTTGTCAACTCAAAGGAATAAATTTAAGACAGAATTTTGACCTTCCAGGTACTGGATGAATACGAATCTGTACAACGGCTCTGTGAAGCCCAGGCCTATTGCATAAAGGTACAGCTTTTCCATACAAGGGCAGAAAGTCATAGAATATACCAGTCATGTCCCCAGGCCTGATCAATATAAATTCGTGCAAGAGTGTATCCACCAATTTCCAGATTCCTAGCACTCTCTCCCCTGGGTCTTCTAATTCCCAATCCTTTAAAGGAATATTGACTCAATCACTTTTTTTTTCATCTCTCCACCTTCATAATCCCCAATCCAACCACCATCAAAGTTGTCCTCTATATTGGTACAACTTTAGGGGGGAGGGAACGTTTAAAGGATGAGTTAAAGGAAGGTCATAGCCCTATTACAATTTAGCAGTCCTCATGCTTTGACTGAGAACAGCCAATATATTAGTAGAGATAAAAACTAGTAAAGGGCCCACTTTGGAACTGGGAAGTCCTTCTTCTGACATAAACTGGTTGAGTAACCTGGGCAAATCACTAAATTACTAAATGCCCCAAGCAACTCTACATATTATAAAAGCAGAGCAGTTGATGGTTCTGCATTCAAAGAGGGAGTTCACTTGCTCAAAATTCTCTGTACCCATTGGAATCACAGGTTTTATTCACAACAATGACAATTAAAACAATAACAATTGTAATAATTTTATTAAAATATATGAATCTTCCAATAAGTGATTGAAGTTTCTTTTATTTCCTTTTGAAGAAATACCAAGAAGCCCTGAGGAAGATGGAAGAAGAAGTAGAAAATAGGTTCCTTGAAAGAGAAGTGTGAGCTTTGGAAAACCATCTGGGTTTTAGCAACATTCCCAGCAACTTGCTGAGTTTGTGACAACCTGGGACAGAAAAATATTCCTCATGCCCTTTCCTGACCAAAGTCAAATAGGCAACAATTCTACCTATTCATCCAACCTGGGTGGATGTCTGAGCTCATCATCCCAACTGGAACAGACTGAATTCAGCATATCCAGCCCCTTTTCCCAATCATCCCAGGAAAGAACAGGAACACATCTCTCTTCATCCTTTGTCATGTGATCAGTGACTTAAGTTTGTGTTAGGAGCAAAGCTCACTATAACCCATATTGGCTGGGGGAAAGGGGGATGATGGGATCATAGATTTAAGAGCTACTGATGGAAATTTCCAAGTATCATTTCCTTTCTAGAAATTATAATGGTACTTTAAACAAGATGGTGACATAAACATGACTTTGCCCAGTCCTCTCATTTTACAAATGATGAATGTAGGCCTAGAGAATTTAGATGGCTTGCTCATAGACACACAGAAAAGTTTTAAGTGTCAGAGCCAAGATTATAACCAAGGTCTTTTGACACCAAATTGACTGCTCTTGAAGCAAAAGATCATTAGCAGGGAACATTCTGCATTCATTTAAAAAGCCCTCAGTGCAATCATCTTTTTTTTTTAATTGCACTATGTTATAGAAATGCTTGTTTTAGTCTAGAAATTAAAAATAAAATTAAAAAACAAAAATCCTCAGCCTATAGAAGTGTCCCATCCCCTAATACATGGAAATTCTATAAAAACAAAACAAAACAAAACTAAAAAACAATCTCAGGGCAGGACTTGAGCTTTCCATTTCTGTAAAGCTCAAAATTATCACAACATATTGGGGTCTGCATTCTTTAAAAAAATTATATCCAAAGGTAAGAATAATGTTCTTTGGGTTCATGAGAAGAGTCCAAACAATAAAAAATGACATATTAATAGAGAATACAGTAATAATTTTTTCTGTGTTCCCATTTCTCTGACAATAGAATGGGAGCCACAGCAGATGCCACCCAATACTATCCTTGTCAGGGTTCCTTTTAGATTTTATAGGACTGAAAGAGACTTTAGAAATACACAATCTAATACTATGATTGATCCAGGTTCATAGAGATAATATGTCCCAGATTATATGTGTAATAAGTAGAAAATCTGTGATTCAAAGTTATTTTAAGAGGGACAAAATGGTATAGTAGTTAGGAGACTGGACCTAGAACCACAAGAAAATGGATTCAAATCCTGTCTTGCACACTCACTCACCAGTTGTATAGTCCTAGGCAAGTCACTTCACCTCTCAGTGTGTCAGTTTTGTGTATCTGCAAAATTTGCAAGGGGATTGGACTTAATGGGCTTCAAAGGTGTCTTCCAGTTCAAAATCTATGATCCTATGATTCCCAACTCAGTATTCTTTCCACTACCCTGAGCTTCCTTTCAGGTTGCAATCTCACAAATCTGAATTCCTGGACATCGAAGTAGGTCAATCATATATAAGTACTAATTGTGACATAATGAGGAAATAGGAGGCCAAAGTCTACTTCATGTTTTCCAATACCTTTGCCTAGGTATCAGGTTATGATTTAACTATAAAAGCCCTATGAAAGATAGCCATTTTTCCTCAACCACCATGGTATAAATACCTCAGTGTACTTTTTTTCAGTCCCTTTCTTGTGGGTTTTTCCACCAGATCAAAAGTCCTAAGTATATCCTCTCAAACAGCAAGACGAGGTTTAATGCTGGTAGATGACATCCAAAATGATGCGGTAAGTATTGCCCTCTTTCATCAGCAAGTATTTTGTTTTGGAACAGGGGGGCAGTTCCCTCCAAAATTTCTTCTCTTTTCAAATTTTTATCCATGAGAACCAGCCTAATATATCAAGTAGGGAGCTGCATCAGAGCCAAGACGACCTTGACTTGAATTCTGTCTCTCTGCCTCTAACAGAGTAGAATGGCTGTGACCATGAGCAAGTTACCTAAATGTGTGTCTGTGGGGGGGTGGAGGAGGAAGAGAGAGGAGAGAGAGAGAATATATATACAGAGAGGGAAGAAGAAAGACAGAGATTTCGTTGTTTGAGTAGTTTTCATCCATGTCTAACTCTTCATGACCCCACTTGGAGTTTTCTTGGCAAAGATACTGAAGAAGTGGTTTGCCATATCCTTCCAACTCATTTTACAGATTAAAAAAACTGAGATAGACAGGGTTAAGTGATTTATCTAGGATCATACAACTATTAAGTATCTGAAGTCAGATTTGAATTCAGTTTTCTCCAGGCCAAGTATTTTATCCATTATATTACTTTATTTATCTATCATCTGTCTATCTGTTCATACATCTATCTATATATACATGCATGCATACACATATATATGCATACACACTTATGCATATACATATATTTACACAAATGTGTGCTGCATACTATATATATAATGTGTACATGTATTGAATATATATAAATATATGTGTGTAACATGTTTGTGATTATAAAACATTATTATATATCATTATACTTTATGTTTATATATTACATATCATAGTATTATATTTTATATTATTTATATTTATGTACATATTTTATATGTACTTCTTTTATATATACATGCATATATATCTCCCCATTAGATTATAAGTTCAATGAAAATGGGGTGTTTCATTCTTTGTATTTGTATTCCCAATGCCTAATATATAGTAGCTGTTTAATAAAAATGATTGATTGCTGCTAACTCTCTTGAGACTATAAATTGCAGAGATGGAGCTTACCTGTATTGGTAGAGAAGCTTTCTCATCAATAATTCCCTCTACCAATGATACTACTCATATCCCTTTGTTGTATCCTTCCAATGTTAAATCATTGATTCACTACCAAATATAACAATTCCAGAATCCCCCAAACTGACCAAAGAGATCCCCAAAGAACAAACTGGTTCATTGTGTTAACAGTCATGCAAATCACAATCTAAATTAAAGTCAGCCAAGATATTAGAGAAGAAGGGCTCTGGGCAAATAAAATGTTGATTAAAAATTTAGTGCCCAGTATAGCTCTATTTTGTATCCACTGAAGTGATAGCTTGTGAGGACTGAGGAAAATGAATCTGCTCTAGAGAAAGAAGGTGTCTTCCACAATCCCAGTTTTCATTTCACTATAATATTAGTCTTCCATGTTGGAGGCACATGGATACACACAGAGACAGAAACAAGTATAGATATTGGCTTATTTCTTAAGTGAGGAAAATCTGGAGGGTATAGGGAAGAAAACATGTCTATGAGACTCTCAGAAGCTTTAGGGTCAAGTTTGCAATTATCTAGTAACTGACCTGGCTGAAGTTAATGGTCTGAGATTCTTCCCTGGAAATTATCTCATTTCTTCCTGATTGGCTATAACTCTCTTGGAAGGATTGGCTAGAACACTCTTAGGAGGTCACAATCTAGGATGTCTGTCAGGGTATTTGGGTATATGTTAGATTCCCTAACAGGCTGAAGAACTGGACTATGAATCAGAAAAAAGTTCTCATTCTGATTTTATCATTTCAGTAATGCTTAAGTATGTTGAGTGAAGCAAGATACTGGTTTTCAATTTTACTTTTACCTTTACCAAATGGCAAGTCTTTCACAGTGAGCACTTAAATACTTTTTGAATTTGAATAAATGAGCTTGCCCTTATTAGCTTCAATGTCTTCAGTTCTAAAATTAGCATTATAATCCCTCCCATCTCTACCTTATAGGCTAGTTATGAGGAAAATGAAATCTTGATGAAAACCTTTTAAAAGGAAGATGCTATAAAAATCCAAGTGACTACCATCACTATATTTTTCTAGATTTCTTTTTCTCTCTGGGAATAGAGACCTACCATTTAGTTTCCTTTTGAGCTAAGTAATAAGTTGGCATAAGTAATAAATATAGTTAGTGGAAACAATTGGGTGGGATTGTGGTTTAATTGATGGTGAACTGATCTTGGAACTAGAAAGGATTCAAATCCCAAATCTAACATTCTGACCAAGTGACAAGTGATCTTGGAACAAGATATTTAAGTTCTGCATTAGTACAGGGAGTTTCCACATTGGAAGTTTCCTATATCAAAGAAATCACAGGTCTAGAATCTTATCCCCCACTTAAAAATGAGTGTCCTAGGATTTTGGGGAAGAATAAAAATCATAGGCCCTTTTTTAAATGCTCACTGCTATCCTTGGCTCTTCACCACAGGAGAAGATCACTGTTGGAAGAAAGAGAAACCTCTTCTGGTACAAGTAGGTGGAAAATATTTGTCTCAATTCACTGGAACCCCAACCTATAATAAAGAGCCCTTCTAAGAAGCAAGAGGATCCTAGTAGGGGTGATAGAGAAGGAGACAGCTTTATTAAAAAAAAAAAATAGTACATACAGTGAAGTTGGAAAATGTAATAGTCATGCAATCAATTAGACTACATCTTACATTATATATTAATATTTAGCTTATTCAGAGGCCATAGGTAATCTCAAGTTTTTCAGATTAGCAGAAAACTCGGAAATGAGACCAAAAAAATCCTCTAAGCAGCCAAATCGATTTTATAAAATATATTCACTGATATTCACACAAACAGAAGATTTCCAGAGGCCCTTACTCAAAAGTTCATTTGCTCGTACTTTTTTCCAGATTCTAAGATATCCAGTTACCTGATTTCCCAATATATTAGAAAGTCTTAAGTCAAAAGGGGAAAAAATGCTGTTTAATAGTCACATTAATATCAGTAATAACAAACAATAATAATAAGTTTCCATTTATATAGTGCCTTGTTCAGCTAAATTCAACTAGCATTTTTATATTTTATTCACAGATTACTAGATACTTTATATTCATTATTTCATTTGATAGCTAACAATGAGGGAAAGGGGAGAAAATAGTAAAGTATGACATAAGAATTCAAAGGGCAGCTAGGTGGCACCATAGTGCAAAGAACACTGGGGTTTGGAGTCAGGAAATCTCATCTTCCTGAAGTCAAATCCTTCCTTAAACACTGGCTATGTGATCTCGGACAAATCATTTAAACTTGTTTGCCTTAGTTTCCTTATCTGTAAAACCAGCCAGAGGAAATGGCAAACCATTTATTTGCCAAGAAAACTCACCTCAAATCCAGATCACCTCTGACAAAATCTGATGTATTTATCACTACTCTGTGGTAATGTACCTGTATCATCAAAAGGAAGGTTCATGTTTAGAGTTTTCTGTCTTAGATGGTAGGGATAAGTTTCATAAATCTACAAGATTAATTTGCAAATAATATTTACCTTCCAGAGATTACAGGAAAGTAATATTATTAAACTTACATATCTCTGAAGATGATTCCCAAAAGAACCACTGAAAATTTATTCATAATCCCTGGACATGCATCCCAGTCTCCAAAGCCATCTGGTTTTGAAGATGAAAAAAAAATCAATCATTACCTAAATTAACAGAGATAAATGTCTAGAGCACAGATACTCAACAATAGCCCATAGGATAATTTCAATATATAAGGCTGCAGAAAGGGCTTTTCTTTGCCCAGCTTCTTTTGGCAAGTATAGGTTGTTGGATAAGTAGGGAGTCTCAAGTCCAGAAAATTGGTTCTCCTACTGAGTATACAGTGGCTATTCTCTGGCAGATCATCTTATTTCTCAGTAATTCTTTGGTTCTGATATTCATAGAATCAGATCTATATTTAATGAAAATCTATTGTTAAATTTTCAGTGTGAGCATTTATACTTCACATTAGCAAGACAAATATTGATTTATTGTTTTGTTGATTATATAAACTTTTTTAAATGGTTGAGAAAATGTTAATGATGAAGATTAAACTTTAAAAGTGTGTCATGAGTAAAAAAATATATATATCTGGAAAGCCAGTTGTTAAATATGTTTACAACACATCTTTGAAGTTCCAGCTCTCCTTGAGCAAGCAATAACATTAAAATTTAAAAGGCCTGGAATAGTAGTCCAAGACAAGAATAAGCTGCACTCCTTTGATTTGAATTTACTTTTGTGTGTTTGGGGAACAGTAACATAACACTCTCTTTACAGGACCCTTGGATATCTCTTCTTTACAATCCTATTGTTCACCAGGCTACAAGGCTACCTGCTTTTTCATATTAATCATGTAAATCCAGATCTAATCTTGGACACCCTGCCTAAGATGCTGGGCCGAAGCACCTTGTATAAATTGAGGTGCTTCCTACTGCCCTTTTTTACACTGGAGGCAGAAGATGTATTGCCTCACTAATCCCTTTGTGTGGTGGACTTGAGTGACTGGAGACAAAGCATGATTGAAGCTATGAATGAGGAGTGGCCAAGTGGAGGAAAGAGACTTTGGACAGAGTTGCTTTCCCAAGGTCTGCTGTCCTGGTGACCTTCCCATCTAAAGTTTTCCTTCCATGAGTTAGTTCTCTCCCCCAATAAAAAATTTTGTCATAAAATGCGGAGACTGTGGATAATACCATATAAGGAGCCAAACTTTTGTGAAAGGGAGTGGGGATGGGAGAGAGGAAAACAGGCAGCAGAAAATGACACCTCCAAAATAGCATATGAATAATAATCTGACATTCTCTTTGCAGGTCTTCTGTGTATCTTCCATTATTCCACTCCATATTTCATTATTCCATATTCTTCATTAGACTTTTCTATATTCATTTTGCTGAGTGGAAATAGAGATGTTAAATTTATGCCCTACTTGGGTTTGGAGGGAGGAAGGGGACAGAGTTAGCTAAAACTTTATAATAATGAGTTTCTTGATGGCTATAGATATAAGCACCTACACAAACACACAACTGATAACCTGTTAAGCCGCCTTGTATATAATTTTCTTTTGGGGGAATGATTCTTGTGGCTTCTCAAAATCAAACTAGGTCCTTAACCATATTGCAAGTGTTTTTTCTATTCAGAGATGCCCATGTCAGACTGGGAGTTCACCATGCCATATCACAATCAATCAACCAAACATTTGTTGATAACTAATATGTACCAGGCACTGTATTAGACTCTGAGTATAAAGAGACAAAAAATGAGAACAGTTCCATTCTAAGAAGACATACAACATTCAAATATACCAGCTGTTCAAAAGGTCTGAGTGCAGGTTTCAAGCTTTAAAATAGATTTAAACCTGCACTAACCCTTGAAAACAATCTATAAAGATTTACTCAAAACACATGCAAAGCAGATGCAAAATGACTTTAGATGATGGAAGATTATTAGCATCTGGGGAGATCAGGAAAAACTTCTTGCAGAAAATGTCATGTGATTTTAACTTTGAAGGAAATTAGGAAATCTAAGAGGCAGAGGTAAGAAGGAAAAGCATTCCAGGAAAAGGATCCAGCCAAGGCAAAGGCATGGAGAGGGGAGATTACTGGACCATGAAGGAGAAACAGCAAAAACATTAATACAGCAAGACAATAAAATGTGTGGAAGTAATATATAATAAAACTATAAAAAGAGGATAAGATATGGCTTTATATTTGCTCCTAGAGATACTAGAAAACCACTGGAATTTATTAAGGAGAGATATATTATCAGACCTGAATGTCATGGAAATTCTCTTGTAAATGTTTGGAAGATGGGTTGGAGTTCTGGGACAAGGCAATGAATTAGGAGACTATTACAATAATCCAAGTGAAGATAAAGAAGAACCAAAGTACCATCATGGCTGGGGGAATAGAGACAAGACACTTATGTAAGAGAAGTTATGGGCATAGAATCAAGATTTTCCAGCTGAATGGGATATGTGAAAAGAACATGGAATAAAGAGTCCACATTGTAACTGGATTTTAAAACTGGGTAACCACAAATGGGATGATGTTTGATAGTAATAGGAAAATTCAAGAGGGGTAGGTTTGGAGGAAAAGAATGAGTATATGGCTTATGTTGAAGATATCTATAGAACATTCCATTTGGAATATCTAATAGGTAAATAAGGGGATGGATTGGTACTCAGGAGTAAAACTAGGGCTTGAGTATAGGATTCATATACAAGAGGTGATCATTGAAACTCATGGAAGGTAATGAGTTGTCTTAAGTGAGATGAAGATCTCTGAGAGACTCTTGAGGACACCACAATTAAAGAGAGTAACATGCATCTAGTGACAGAGAATGAAGAAGGGAGGTCATGCATAGAGAAAAAAAACAAAGGGACATTATATGTTAAATCCAAGAAAAGTGAATATCCAATAGAGACTAGTCAACAGAGCCCTGTGCTAGTCAAAAATGAGGAATAGGGGAAAATCATTAGGTTTTTTATTAAGAAATCATGGATAATTTTTAGAAGGTGGTTTTAGTTGAGTTGAAATGTAAAGTCTGATCATCAATCAGTTTAAAAGATAATGAAAAGAGCAAAAACAGACTCAACTGGTAAACAGGTTTTTTCAAGGTATTTGGCTGAAAATAGAACATAAGACAATATGTAGAAATGTAGGATGTAGTGAAGGTTTTTTCCCATAATGATGGAACATGGATGATTTTGTAGGCAATAACTAGTGGAGACAAAATTAAAAAGGAAAGATGACAGAAGTGATAATCTAATGGGAAAAAATGAAAAGGGATGGGATCAAGGAGATATATAGAAAGACTACCTCTTCACTAGGGAACAATGTCAAGAGGTTATGGGATGAAGAGAAAAGAGGAAGCTAAAGCTAACAGCCATGAAGAAATGGCTTCATTTTCTTGATAAAATGTGAGGGAAATCCTACAATATGTTTACAGGAAACACGCCTGAAACAGGGAGATACAGAGTAAAGGTATAAAAGGTTGGAGCAGAATCTATTATGCTTCAGGTGAAGTCAAAAAAGCAGGGGTAGCCATCCTGATCTCAGATCAAGCAAAAGCAAAAATTGATCTAATTAAAAGAGATAAGGAAGGGCCCTATATCCTGCTAAAGGGTAGCATAGATAATGAAGCAATATCAACATTAAACATAAATGCACCAAGTAGTGTAGCACCTAAATTCTTAAAAGAGAAATTAAGAGAGCTGCAAGAAGAAATAGCAAATTCTATAATAGTGGGCGATCTCAACCTTGCGCTCTCAGAATTAGATAAATCAAATCACAAAATAAATAAATCAAATAGGTAAATAGAATACTAGGAAAGTTAGATATGATAGATCTCTGGAGAAAATGTAATGGAGACAGAAAGGAGTACACTTTCTTCTCAGCAGTTCATGGAACCTATACAAAAATTGACCATATATTAGGACATAAAAACCTCAAATTCAAATGCAGTAAGGCAGAAATAATAAATGCATTCTTTTCAGACCACTATGCAATGAAAATTACATTCAACAAAAAGTTAGGGGAAAATAAACCAAAAAATAATTGGAAACAAAATAATCTCATACTAAAGAATGATTGGGTGAAACAGCAAATCATAGATATAACTTCACCCACGAAAATGACAATAATGAGACGTCATACCAAAATATGTGGGATGCAGCCAAAGCAGTAATAAAGGGAGATTTCATATCTCTAGGGGCCTACTTGCATAAAATAGAGAAAGAGAAGGATGAATTGGGCTTGCAGCTAAAAATGCTAGAAAAGGAACAAATTAAAAACCCCGAGTCAAACACTAACCTTGAAATTCTAAAAATAAAAGGAAAGATCAATAAAATTGAAAGTAAAAAAACTATTGAATTAATTAATAAAACTAAGAGTTGGTTCTATGAAAAAGCCAACAAATTAGACAAACCCTTAGTAAATCTGATTAAAAAAAGGAAAGAGGAAAATCAAATTGTTAGTCTTAAAAATGAAAAGGGAGAACTCACCACTGATGAAGAGGAAATTAGAGCAATAATTAGGAGTTACTTTGCCCAACTTTATGCCAATAAATTAGACAACTTAAATGGAAGAATAATTTCAAAAATATAGCTTGCCCAGATTAACAGAGGAAGAAGTAAATAATCCTAAATAGTCCCATTTTAGAAAAAGAAATAGAACAAGCTATTAACCAACTCCCTAAGAAAAAATCTCCAGGACCAGATGGATTTATATGTGAATTCTAACAAATATTTAAAGAACAATTAACTCCAATGCTATATAAACTATTTGAAAAAATAGTGATTGAAGGAGTCCTACCAAACTCCTTTTAAGACACAGACATGGTACTGATACCTTAACCAGGTAGGTTGAAAACAAAGAAAGAAAATTATAGACCAATCTCGCTAATGAATATTGATGCTAAAATTTTAAATAAAATATTAGCAAAAAGATTACAGAAAATCATCCCCAGGATAATACACTATGACCAAGTAGGATTTATACCAGGAATGCAGGGCTGGTTCAATATTAGGAAAACTATTAGTATAATTGACTATATCAATAACCAAACTAACAAAAACCATATAATCATTTCAATAGATGCAGAAAAAGCATTTGATAAAATCCAACATCCTTTCCTAATAAGAACACTTGAGAGTATAGGAATAAATGGACTTTTCCTTAAAATAGTCAGGAGCATATATTTAAAACCGTCAGTAAGCATCATATGCAATGGGGAAAAACTGGAACCTTTCCCAGTAAGATCTGGAGTGAAGCAAAATTGCCCACTATCACCCTTATTATTCAATATTGTATATTAGAAATGCTAGCCTCAGCAGTAAGAGTTGAGAAAAAGATTAAAGTAATTAGAGTAGGCAATGAGGAAACCAAACTATCACTCTTTGCAGCTGATATGATGCAGATGATTAGAGAACCCCAGAAATTCTACTAAAAAGCTATTAGAAATAATTCATAACTTAAGCAAAGTTGCAGGATACAAAATAAATCCCCATAAATCCTCAGCACTTTTATACATCACCAACAAAATCCAACAGCAAGAGATACAAAGAGAAATTCCATTCAAAATAACTGTCGACAGCATAAAATATTTGGGAATCTATCTACCAAAGGAAAGTCAGGAATTATATGAATAAAATTACAAAAAAACTTTTCACACAAAATCAGACTTAAATAATTGGAAAAATATTAAGTGCTCTTGAATAGGCCAAGCAAATATAATAAAGATGACAATACTCCCTAAACTAATCTATTTATTTAGTGCTATACAATCAGACTTCCAAGAAAATATTTTAATGATCTAGAAAAAAATAACAAAATTCATATAGAAGAAGAAAAGATCAAGAACCTCAAGGGAATTAATGAAAAAAAAATCAAATGAAGGTGGCCTAGCGATCTAAAACTATATTATAAAGCAGCAATCACCAAAACTATTTGGTATTGGCTAAGAAATAGATTAGTTGATCAGTGGAATAGGTTAGGTTCACAAGACAAAATAGTCAACTATAGCAATCTAGTGTTTGACAAACTCAAAGATCCTAACTTTTGGGATAAGAATTCATTATTTGACAAAAACTGCTGGGATAACTGGAAATTAGTATGGCAGAAATTAGGCATGGACCCATACTTAACACCGTATACCAAGATAAGATCAAAATGGCTCCATGATTTAGGTATAAACAATGAGATTATAAATAAATTAGAGGAATTTAGGATAGTTTATCTCTCAGACTTGTGGAGGAGGAAGAAATTTGTGACCAAAGATGAACTAAAGACCATTATTGATCACAAAATAGAAAATTTTGATTACATCAAATTAAAAGGCCTTTGTATAAACAAAACTAATGCAAACAAGATTAGAAGGGAAGTAAACATCTTCATAGCTAAATGTTCTGATAAAGGCCTCATTTCCAAAATATATAGAGAATTGACTTTAATTTATAAGAAATCAAGCTATTCTCCAACTGATAAAAGGTCAAAGGATATGAATTTTCAGATAATAAAATTGAAACTATTTCCACTCATATGAAAGTATTCCAAATCACTATTGATCAGAGAAATGCAAATTAAGACAACTCCGAGATACTACTACACACCTGTCAGATTAGTTAAGATGACAGGAAAAAATAATGATGAATATTGGAGGGGATGCAGGAAAACTGGGACACTGATACATTGCTGGTGGAATTGTAAACGAATCCAACCATTCTAGGGAGCAACCTGGAATTATGCCCCAAAAGTTATCAAATTGTGCATACTCTTTGATCCAGCAGTGCTACTACGGGGCTTATACCCCAAAGAGATACTAAAGAAAGAAAAGGGACGTGTATATGCCAAAATGTTTATGGCAGCCCTGTTTGTAGTGGCTAGAAACTAGAAAATGAATGGATGCCCATCAATTGGAGAATGGCTGAATAAATTGTGGTATATGAATGTTATGGAATGTTATTGTTCTGTAAGAAATGACCAGAGGAATACAGAGAGGCTTGGAGAGACTTACATGAACTGATGCTAAGTGAAATGAGCAGAACCAGGAGATCATTATATACTTCAACAATGATACTGTATTAGGATGTATTCTGATGAAAATGGATTTCTTCGACAAAGAGAAGATCTAACTCAGTTTCAATTGATCAATGATGGACAGAAACAGCTATACCCAAAGAAAGAACACTGGGAAATGAATGTGAACTGTTTGCCTTTTTGTTTTTCTTCCCAGGTTATTTCTACCTTGTGATTCTAGGATTTATTGTGACATATTTAACATGTATAGGACTGCTTGTCTGGGGGAGGGGGTGGAGGGAGGGAGGGGAAAAATCAGAACAGAAGCGAGTACAAGGGATAATGTTGTAAAAAATTACCCTGGCATGGATTCTGTCAATAAAAAAGTTATTTAAAAAATAAAAAATAAAATAAAATATGAGAGAAGACCCTCAGCTAAAAGAGGGGAAAAGGGTTCTCTTGGAAGATTAAGGAGAAAAGGACATTATCTTCTCTCTAGAAACTACTGGAGATTCATATAATCATTGTATCATGAATTTAGAGGTAAAGAATGCCTCAGAGTGCACCTAGTCCAACCCCTTATCTCCCAAATGTAATAAGGCTTGTTTTGTGCATATCCACATCTAGCAACTTGGAGGTATGCTGCTCCCATTCCATCCTGCCATTTTCCTACTATGTGGAAGGAACAGCCTCCTTCAATTAATTATGTAGCCAGAAGAGGTTGCATCTTTAAAAAGTACCAGACAGAACAATCACTTTCTTGCTCCATCCAGAGGGTGAAGATCAAAATTCAACCACAGCATGTGTACTATGAACTGAGTAGGAAGGGGGCATATCTTCTTCCCTGCCTTCTCTCCTCTTCTTTTAGGCAGGAGAATTTTCTCTTTCTGTTCTGTTTTTGTCTTCAATCTCTGCAAACCTGGGAGATCAAATTCTGGCAAGTTCTGGTTAGGATTATAGGTGTAGGAAATTGCAGTCAGCCAGCCTGGTAAAGAAGCCATAAAAACCAGAGTGTATAGAACTTGACCACACGGTGAGAAAGAGGGTGGATGTGGGAATGGAATTGGAACTTGAAATTGTGCTTTATAGGAACTGGGCTAATTATGAACCTAATCCCTTTCTCCTACCCAGAGACTGAGGGTGTGGTAAAGGGTAAATTCAACCACAAATGTTGAGGAATAATATATATATTTGTGATTATAATTTTGAGGTAAATAGTCTGTGGTGAAAGCTAATCTGATTGTTAGTGGTTAAATGGACTGAGGTGCAGAATGGGGAAAATACCATCAGTGGGTATTGGCACCATTGGCAGAAAGCCTAGACATCCCTCCCCAAAAAAGAAACTCAGGAGAAGAGTGAAATGTAATATATCTGGTCTAAAGGCAGAAGGGGGTAAGGTAATCAGTGTTTCATAGATTAGGAAACTGAAAAGGTTGTGTTCATCATATTTAATATTTGCTGTAACAATATAGTTTAAAGCTCTTTTATTTTTATTATGCAAACATTAATATTTCATGAGAGAGCACTACAATCCAGATATAATGATCTGAACAGTACCAGTGGAGCCCCAAGACCAGAGGCAAAGGATGGGACCTAGCACAACTCAGACCCTCAGGATCACACTTTATTCTCAGAAACCAATACTTATTCACAGATATAGAACTAAGTAAAAATGGAAGTAAAAATAGAACTGAATAAAACTGAAAATGATTTAGGGAACCATCTCAACCAATCATTTATTTTAAAGATAACCCAGGAAATGTAAATGACATTTTAGACTCTGTGACCTCATTTGGGATTCCAGTCATTTTATAGATGAGGAAACTGAGGCAAACAGGGATAAAGTGATTTGCCCAGAGTCATATAACTAGTAAAAGTCTAAGGTTAAAACGAACTTAGGTCAATGAGCCTTCCAGATTCCTGACTTGGCATTCTGCACTGTGGCACCACCTAGCATCCTTAAGTGATTTACAAAAGATCAAACAGTATGAGGCAGAATTTGATCCCAGTTCTATAAAGCTTGTGCCATTTCTACTATATCACACTGTCTCCCTAGTTCAGAAAAATCCCTGAAATATTCTTCATGGTGACTGCTAGACATTCATAGCCCCAAGCACCATAATGCCCTCACATTTACTCCCAGTCATACGCAGGTCTCTTTCTCAATCTCAATAATACTCTCATTCTTACAGCACTCAAAACTACTCTTTTCCTGAATTCTGTCACAAAAACATCCTGATACTTAAAAATATATTCCTCAGAGAATAATTAAAATTTTTGAACAGCTGTTTCTTTCCATGAACAGCTGTCTGCCTTTCAAGTCTGATGTCCCCAAACGCCTCTGTCTTTCTTTTTGAGCTGAATCAAAGATTGTCAAAAGACCTATCCTGTTTCCTCCATGTTCCTTTCAGCTATTGTTACTGACCGACTGAAATGCCAATGGGGTTAGCCAGGGACAGGATAACAACCAATTAAAGAGATTTCTGGTCGGTCTGGTGTTGAATGACAGCTCTTTCAGTCAGTGATGCAATAGAAAAAGGAGATGGAGAATTGGTCTCCCACCTTTCCAATATCTTATATTGATATAACCCCATTACTCTTTGGGGATCAATATTACAGAATTTCTGTGTATAGCCCTCATTGAACTATTTCGATTGCTGTCATGGCTTTTCCATATGTTAGCTACATAAATATGTGCCCAAATGAAATTAGCAAAGGATTTCCAAATCAATTAATACCATCTACTGTGCCTTTTCTATAATTAAAATTGTTATTTCTAGCTTTCTTAAAATATTTGTAAAATAAAAATAGCATTTACATAGCATATTAAGATTTTCAAAGTCCTTTACATATCTTATCTGACCACTTTCCTGTGACATAGATGCTATAATGTTCCCATTTTACAGATGTGAAAACTGAGGCTGATATTTATTGACTTACCCAATTGTCACAAATAATGTATCAAAGAAAATTTTAACTTGTATCTTCCTGGCTTCAAATACAATATTCTATACACTGCATCTTCTAATTGCCTTTTCCTTATTAAATAGCCCTTGTATATATGCACATATTGTATAATGATGACGGTATTCATAATCATGACCCACAAACAGTTTCTGACTTACCAAAGGAAGATAACACTTGCTCTACATGGTTTTTAATTCTCTTCATATGCAGTAACATTCCACAATTTACTTGTAAACCAGTAATCTATGTATATAGGGCAGCTAAGATGGCACAATGGATACAGCATCAGTTCTGGAGTCAAAAAGACTCATCTTCGTGAATTTAAATCTGGCCTCAGATACTTAGTAGCTGTGTGACACCCTGGGTAATTTCACTTAATCCTATTTGGCTCATATGTAAAATTAGCTGGAGAAGGAAATGGCAAACCATTTCAGTATCTTTGCCAAGACAATTCCAAATGGGGTCACAAAGAGTTGGGCAAGACCGAAACAAATGCATGATAATCTGTGTATATAATATATGTAGTATATCACAATTACCTATTAACCAGAGAATATATTAACATTCTCTAATCATAGTGGATAAAAGGAAATTGGCTGCTTTCTTTGGAGTTAGTTTTCAGAGGATTCTGAGTTTGATCATTGACAGTATATTTGCCATGGGCAGATCAGAAGCCAAAAGCTATTCTTAAACACAGAAGCCAAAAAAGAAAAAAAAAAAAAAAAAAAAAACCAGACTCTTATCTGAGTTAATGCATGAAGATGGCTTCAAATAAGCTGTTGTGTTTTTTAACACAACATCATTGTCCTACCCTGCAATAGGACTAAAGTTTTAAGTTCTCTAATTGCCATGCTAAATATGTTCTGGTCCATCCACATGTCCCTTGAACTTCACATCCCCTTTGCCTATAATCTTATCAATTCAGCAAACATTTAGTAAGTATAACTACTGTATACCAATCACTGGGATAATTAAAGAAATTTTGATTGATAGATATATACACATGGTAGATTCACATATTCAATATATGGAGAGAAAAATTGGGGAAAAAGGGAGAGTTAGGATTTCTTTGATATAGTTATTTCCCAGAGCAAAAATTCCCTTTAATGATGAAGATAAGCTGCTGCTCTAAAACAAAGTCTTAGCAAATTGGACAAAGCATTTGAGAAAGAAGCTCTTGGTTATTCAGTTGATAGATATCAGAGGTAAAATTGAATTCAGGTCTTCCTATTTAGAAGGCCACCTCTACCCACTGTGATATGCTAAGAAATAAAAGTAAGTATAAGTATCAGTCTTTTTGGAAAGACTTGGATTAGCTGCCTTGAAAAAAGATCTAAGTCACTAATGATCATGTATTTCCTTTGTGTGGAAAGACAGGAAGCTAGCAAGAGAAAAAGACTCCAGGGTAGGATTTCTAAGGATTTTTAAAAGAATAATAGAAAGGGCATTCAGAGGGAGAAAGAAACATTTGTCTAGGGTTCTAATGCATGCATTGGGGGAAAGTAAGTTCTTCCTCTTCTCCAAATGTAATCTCCTCTTCTTCAAGAGATCTGTAGTATAACTCTCACTGTAGATGATGGAAAGATGGCGAAACCTATGAACCCCTTCTCAGAAAGTTTTCAAATGCATTAATATATTAATATATTAAAATTTAATTTTCCATTTTTAAGTTAAAATCCTTTAATTTTACAGATAAAATAATTGCCTCGATAGTTTACAGATTTATAGAGACAGACAGACAAATGGATGGATAGATAGACAGATAGATAGGAGAAATAGAAAACAGTTTACCTCAATAGGTAATAAGTAAATTAAAGATCTCACAGCAAAGTAAAATTAAGAACAAGAAAAGTTCTGTAATTCCTTTATTTTTTTTTCTGTAACCATGCTAAAAAAATACAAAATAAATTGATGGCTCAATTTCATTCTGATCTTTTCAATGACAACAATAGACAATTGTGTATCACTTTAGATTTTAGAAAACATTTCCATACATCATCTCATTTAAGCTTCACAACTGAGAGAAATTATTATTAAATATCTATTAATATTATGTCCTCTGTTATTTAAATTTGGAACTCTAATTGGCAATTCTTTTTCTTCTTCATTTGGAAATTAAGTCAAAGTTTGATTCTCTGAAGGTCAGGTTAGGTGATGAAATGAAATCTTGGGATTATTCGCCTATACAACTGAGGAGCCTTTCAAAGAATTTAATCTGAACATGAAATTGAGCAAAGCTTGGAAAAGTAAATAACAATCATCAGTTATATCTCTCAACCCCTCATTAGAATTGGCCTACCGCTTATTATAATATTCATTCTCTCATTATTTGTTAACCAATCAGAACTGATTACCACCCTTAAGAGCACCTTCTCTTTCAAGGGTATATAAAAATTGAGTGAGTTTCATGAGAGATCTTTAGCACTGGAGAGTAACACTGACACTTTTTATTATTTCCAGCATGATTAATAAAATGATTAATTATAAAGAAACTCTCTCAAAGTTTTTACACATAATCCTATGAGGGTAGGTGTAGGTATCCTTGGGATTCCTATCCGCATTTCACGGATGACAAAACTGAGTCTCAGTGAAATGACTTGTATAACATTGCCAACAAATATCAGAAATATTAGTTAAGCCTAGATTCCCTCTATTCCAATTCCTGTTCTGCATCCATCTATCTTCCCTAGAAAATAACTGATTTGGCTTACAGCCTTTACCTTCTCCAAAGTCCCTTCAGAGACCTGTGGCAACAAAGGCAAAGCAATACATATTGAAACTTCTTAATTAGATCCCAGTAATATAAAATCTGTGATAATTCAGATTGGGCCAGGCTGAAGTTTACCCTTGCTCTATCTTACCAAGCAAGGAACAGTGTAAATAATATTTTAAGTAGAATGTTTATCTAATTAAGAGAACAATGTTCCTGGTATTTTCACAGGCATGTATTTGCATACAGAGAGTGAAACTATAATGTCAGGAAAGGTTAATGCTACTTAAATTGAGGCTTTTATGTCATTATCTTATTACTTAAAGTAGGACCTCTAATTAGTGACCCTTTCTCTTCTTCAAATTACATATTTGAAACTTTCTTTAAAATATACATATTATTATCACCAGACTACATATTAATTCAGATTAGTCCAAATTAGTGGCACTAGAGGAAATATTATCGTCCAGAAATAATACTGTATTTGGAGTTAGAAAACACAATTTAAATACCAAATATGTCTCTTTCTAGGTGAATGATTTGGGGTAAGTGATTTTTTCTTTGTAAACCTCTAGATCAAATGGAAATAATGACATCTGTTTCATCTACTCCCATAAGATTTGGATTTTGAATAACAAAAAAAAAAAAAAAAACATCTAAAGTACTTTGTAAACCTTAAACAACTGTATCAATATAAACAATTATCATTTGTATCCTGTAAGATACTCTAGTTCTATTCTTTACATCTCACTGGACTCATGCAACTTGATCTCCCTATTAGTTTCCCTTGTTCATCAAAAGAAAGGATACTATCTATCTTCATTAACTCATAGAGATGAGAATTACAAAGGGTTGGCCAGATGAATTCCTCATCTATGTTTACTCTGGCACTTGGGTTCCTGGAAAAGACCACTCAGTACATAGTACAAATATAGTGAAAGGGGGAAATAGAAAGAGGGGAGGGAGAAGAAGAAAGAGAGAGAGAGAGAGAGAGAGAGAGAGAGAGAGAGAGAGAGAGAGAGAGAGATACATAGAAGTTATGATTAGCCTCTAGATAAGCACATCTGAGGAAAGGTAGCTGAATAAAAAAGATATCATTGATGTATTCTACAGAACTCCCCAAAGTAGCTCCTAACCCCTCTTAATGTAAAAGATAATAAAAATACAGTACCCCTCCCATCCCTCACCTGACTCTCCCTAAATATGAATAAAATTACTTATTAATATGAAGCTAGGTTGACATCTGGACCAGGAGTCAGGAAGATTTATTTTCCTGAGTTCAAATTGACCTCAGATACTTGCTAGTTGTGTGACTCTGGGCAAGCCATTTATCCCTGTTCACCTCTGTACAATGAACTGTAAAAGCCACTCCAGTATCTTTGCCACTGAAACCCCAAATGTGCACATGAATAATCAGACATGACTAAAAACTGAATAATAACAAATGGAAGTCATAAGCAGATTTTTGCTCTCCCTATCGGGAGGTGAATGGCTTCTGGTAAATTCATTTCTGATGCATTCAACAGCCAGTGTTTTATTTGTTGATGCAACTTCATTTCAAAAGCTAGTTCCTAGACAATCACAGAACTCCAGATCATTCTACTGGGGTTCTACTCCTTACTCTCTGTACTTTCTCTACCATGACTAAGCAGCCTCCTCATTCTAGAAGTTGATTATGATCCTTCCCTTATCCTTCCAGAAATACAATCTGCCCTGATATTAATCCCTTTTATCAGATTACCTAGTTCCTCCAAGAATCTCCATTTTGAGAAAAGCTCGTTTTCATTCCATAATTTTCCTTCCTCTTTGGGTTCTATTCCTGATTTTCTAAACTTTCTCTTCCAAGTCCCCCAAATGGGTACCCTCCCCCACTTTTGAGTACCTTTCATATACGGCCGTCATCAGAATGTTTGTTAGTTCCTTGAGGGATAGGAATCTTCTGCTTACATTTATATTCCTAGTGCTTAAAATAGTGCCTGGCACATAATTAGCACTTAGCAAATACTTGTTGACACTTGACATGATCTTAACATTCTTCACAGGGTCAAAATGATTAACTTTCACCTCAAAGTTATTCAGTGAATAGCCTAGAATCACATTATCTAATTTCTTCCACTATTCCTGATGCAAAGCTTCTCTAAGTCACTCTTCTGACAACTAAAATGTTTATAACTGCAATTTTTATGGAAGCAAAGAACTGGAAGTAAATTGAGTGTCTGCCTTCCTTATCTGATTGGAAATGATTGAAAAAAACTAAGATATCCAAATATAATAAAGCAGTATTGTATAGCAAGAAATTATAAATATGAAGAATTAACAGAAACAAAGGAATATTTGTATGAACCGATTAAGAATAGAAATTGAGCCTGTGATGTCATTAGTATAAGGAACTCCCAGGTGAGAAAACTTTCTACCTATGTAGTCAGCACTTTCTCTGAAATATTATAATCTTTAAGAGATTCCTACAAGCAACAGTGAGAAGTTAAATAACTTGTCTAGAGTTGTAACACAGCCACTATGTGTCAGAGACAAGGCCTGAACCCTGGTTTATCAAGTAGGCCCAAATGCCTCTCATGTATGAGTTGACACAGATTGAAATAGATAGAACCAAGACAACACTATAAACAATTACTATAGCAATATAAATGAAAAGATACTGAACTCTGAGAAATTGAAAAAACAATGAAGATCCTGAATTTCAGACTGTAAGATATAACTCCAAAAGAGCTGGGGGTCCATAAGGACAGAATTCTAGAAACAGTATCATAGATAGTCATTACATGGAATGTTTTTGCTTGATGGTTTTCTTTGTCACGGGGAAGGGCTTATGTAGGGAGAAGGGGAAATCATACCTTGAATAACTGTAAAGACAAAAGACAATTATAGAACATTTTTAAATTAAAAATTAATTCATAGAACAGTTTTCTCTTCCTCTTCTTCATGTAGATAGACAATTCAACCAAAGTATTCTGTAGAATCAAATGACATCCCAGAACTCGGTTGATAGAAAGCACCAGGGATTTTCTTCTCTGCTGCACCAAATTATTGGGGCAAATTATTTTAAACACCAGGCTACTTAACAATGATTCAGAAGAAATCACAGTAAATAAGGAGCCACCACCATTGCCATTTCGAAAGTCCTAATGCTGGAGTTATTATGATTATTATATAACCAGAGGAACAAGACTATACTGACTTTATCCACAAGATGGCAGTGTTCTCTAAGAATTGTCTTCCATTGCTAGCGCTCTCCTAAAAAAATAAAAATAATCCACTTTCTTTTCTTGTGACAAAGCTAACTCTCTGCTCACTTCAGGGCTTGTATAAAGGGATGTTATAGTAGCCCTGTAAATAAAAGTCCCAGAAATTTCCAAATTCCCAAACCTTCACCCAGTGAAATGAAGAAAATCATCAGCATTCATTCTTTTCCATTCATATAATGGCGAAAGCAGCTCAGACTCCGAGATTGGGGGGAGAAGGAGAAAGGAGGGGTGTTGTCCATTATTAAGATTTTTAAGGTAAAATGTGTATTCTACATCTAGTTATTAAAATATTCTCTTGGGTCAAAGAAGCGAGGAGCTTTAGGAGACATTTCCAGAGGATCCGGCTGATTCTCACTAACAGGAGGCCAGAGTAAACAGTGGCACGAGTGTGTGGCACTCTCCAGGAGAGAAAAAAAGAACCCTGTGTATTTAGCTTCTGAGCTGAGTCCACTGCTGTCCACCTGTCACATGCCCAAGTTTCACCAGCTGCTGATTCCTTTTGTACAATTTGTAAATGTGAAAGGAGAAAAGAAGAGGGAAAGGGGAGGGGGGCGAAGGGGAGAGACAGAAACAGTGAAAAAGACAGAACCAGAGACATAGGAGGAAGGAAGGAAGGAAGGAAGGAAGGAAGGAAGGAAGGAAGGAAGGAAGGAAGGAAGGAAGGAAGGAAGGAAGGAAGGAAGGAAGGAAGGAAGGAAGGAAGGAAGGAAGGAAGGAAGGAAGGAAGGAAGGAAGGAAGGAAGGAAGGAAGGAAGGAAGGAAGGAAGGAAGGAAAAGATAAAAGAGAAAGGAAGAGAAAGAAAGAAAGAAGAATGAAAGAGAGAAATAGTCCTAATGAATTGTATAAAATATTTTCAATCTTTAGAAAGAAAAGTTTCCAAAAAAAGAGCTCTTCACTTGGATTTCTTAGTACAAATGGGAAAGGAGTACATTAGGAAAGCAAATGCAAAAAGGGAATAGGGATATAGCTAGATTGTGTCATCATGTCCAACTTTTCAGTGTTTTCTTGGCAAAGATATTGGAGTGGTTTGCCATTTCCTTCTCCAATTCCTCTGACAAATGAGAGAACTAAAGCAAACAGGGTAAAAGTGGCTTTGCCCATGTTCACAGAGGTAATATATATCTGAGGCCAAATTTGAACTCAAGAAGAGGGCTCTCCCTAACTCCAGGCCTGGTGCTCTATCCACTAGACCACCTAGCTGGCCCATACCTTGAAATAGTACCTACATTTGGTATTTTTACTCACAGAGATTTACTGAAGCCCATGTATTTAGTGATTGGCTGGTACAATCATTGACCAGTATCATCTGAGACCATTCATTTAGGATACTGTAATGTGCTGAACCGCAGAGGTAATAAAAGTATAGGCAGAACTAGTAAGATAAACTTAGATGTTCAATATAGCAGTTTTGTTTTGTTAGTTTTGTTAGTATGGAGTTGACAAAGCCCTCCTGTCTGCTTATTCTATTGGTCCATTGTGACTGAGCTGACATAGTCAGCTTGCAAGCATTAAGTATTTACTATGTGCCAGTCATTGTACATATGGTATTTTTTTCTTGATGTCACCTATGCTCAGCTTAGTGATATTATGCCCAAATATAGACATAGCATAGGCACAGAGTTGTTGTAATAGCAACAATAATATCAGAAATGTATAAATTATTTTACAGTGATTTATGTGCATTATCTCATGTGAACCTTATAAAAATTTTGTGAGGTAGGGACAATAAGTATTATTATTCCCATTTTTATAAATGTAGTAGCTGAGGTTTAAGAGAACTTAAATGAGCAGATATAGCCATAAGTTCCCGGGTAAGTAGTCAATTGTTATTGTTATTGTTTATCCTTTGTTCTTGGGAAGATGGTGTCATGACTTCCAAGTGAATTGGATTTAAGTGAGAAATATTGTACGGAGTCACTTCCTTCTCCAGAGCTATTTGGGTTCAGTGGCAAAATATAAATCAGGACAACTGGAGGTGGCCACCAAGGAGACAAGTAGGCATTAACCAGGTACCTCAGTCTCTTGTGGGGGTTGGAAATGCAGAAATACTAAGTTTGCTAAAAATCTGAGCTTCCAATATGATGTAATGGAAAAAATACAAGATTGGAGTTATATCCTATGTTCAAATTTTGGCTGTGCTGTTTTTTGTTGTTGTTGTTGTTGTTGTTGTTGTTGTTGTTGTTGTTGTTGTTGTTGTTGTTTTTAGTAAGTTAGTTATTCTCGTTAAACCTCAGTTTCCTCACCTTTGAAATTAGCTTTTTGGACTAGAGGAACCTTTCTAGCACTAAAACTACAATCCTATGGGCATATAAAGTGAACTAAGCAGCTGTCAGTGTGGTTAGAACTGCCTGTAATACCAGAAGATTAGGAGGAAAAAGCCTGAGCAAAATCGTGCAGTGATCCATGCTAACTATCTTGAAGCTGCAAATTTACAAGTCTCAGATATGGATCACAAAAAAAAAGGCTTTGGATGAGGATAAAGAGAATAAAAATGCAGTAAAAGCCATATTCAGAAGCATGGAAGGTTACCAACCAGGAGCTGCTTTTTTAGGAGAAAACCTTCACAACAGGGGCTGAATGATATTGTGGGGAATGTAGAAGGGAGAAAGAAGAAGGAGGAGGATGAAGGAGAATGGACCTTAGGGAGAGGGGGGAAAGCAGGGAGACTGTGAGCAAAATAGGGAGATCAATGGAACGGAACTTTGGAGGCAGAAAGAGAGCAGGTGTGGTTGACTGTACTGGTAGAATGCCAGTCTTTCCACCCACAAGGAAGCTGCCCACATCTAGTGTATTTAACCAGAAGGGGTTAGGCTTATGTCTTCTGAACCAGTCCTTTAGGCAGGTGCAGTAGGAAAGGCTGTGGGGGTAAGGGACAGAGTCAGGTAGAATAGGAAGGACTACAAGTGGCCTAGAGTCCCTCCTCCTCTGGGTCTGTGTTCTCTGGGGATACAGCCAAGGGAACAAGTAGCAAGTGTGACCTCCCTCAGGAGGGCCTTGGGTGCCAATATTTGGGCTAGAGTCCAGGGGTAGGGACTGATTCAGAATGAAATAAGCAAAACCCACAAAAACAACATACACAGACCAGACCAAAAATGAATGAATAAATGAAAAAACACATATTAGGTACCTATTATGGCCAGCTAAATAATGAGGAAACAGATATGATCAAGCAATACAATACCTGAATTCAAGAAGTTTATATTATAAGAGAGAAAGACAATATATATAAGGGAGTAGTGACCAGGGAGGGATGTTTTAAATAAGAAAGTCACAATGGTGACTGAAATAAGAGAACAGTTAATTGAGATGCCCTTGCTGAGAATGGAAGATATGGTTACTATTTTGGGGGAAAAAAAAAACAGATGGAAATATATGGTATGTCTGCTTTAGAATGGTATGAAAAACATGGAGATGGCCAGGAAGTAGCTTGGTGGGTGGTCTGAAATGAGGTACAGAAAGGCGAAGTGCTCCCCAGTCAGTGCCTGGAATCACAGTGGTGGGACCTTCCAGTAGGAAGTGGGAGGTAGAAGCTAGAGCTGGAGACAACATGGTATGGAGAGCATAGAGAGAGCGAGGAAGAAAGAAGCAGAATATCACTGCCAAGAATAGTTTGCAATAACTTTGGGCATTTGGTTGAAGAGAAATTACACACCTGTTAAATAACTTCATAGACAGCTTATTCTACTTATATACACTCCACAGAAGCTAGGGATGGGAAAGGTTTGTACAAAATCAGTCTAGATCTGCAGATCCCATTGGATGGAAATCTGGAAATGCAATCACTGAAATATCTGTACCCCTGGACAATCATACCATCCTTTCCTCTTAATAGCCATTAATTCCCACCATTAGTTACTCCTTTTAGTTATGAAAAATGGGCCAGGGAATATTGTCTCTTGAAGACTTGCCAAGCTAGTGAAGAAGAGAGAATTCTGAAGACTATCTCCATTAGCAAAGATTGGTTGTATATGATTAGCTAAACTAGAGGAGTTCAGAGTGAAAAAGAAAGAAAATTAGTCAGAAAATAAAATCAAAATCTTCTTTCTGCCTTTCATTTTGTGTTATTGATTTTGCTTAAGTCTCTGAGACTCAGTTCCCTCATTTTAATTTAACTAGACCTAAGATTTCATTGATGTAGGGTACTCTCACTGAAGGACATTCTCCACCAAAGAAGCTCAGCACCTGTTCTATAATTTAGGGCTTAAAAAGTTGTCTGGGACAATGAGAGATTAAATCTTTTGTCCAGGTCCACATACTTAGGGCAGAACTTGAATCCAGGTCTTCCTGTTTTCAAACTAGTTCTCCTTCTGCTATGATACAATGTCACCTATAGGTTAAATAGAGGCAATAAATAACTGTCCTATCTGCTTTATTGGGGGTTTTGATGACTAAATGACATTAAATATGAAGTACAACATAAAGGTAAATTATTGTTATATTTTTTCATTGAATGGACAGAGGGTGCTGAGGGAGATGAGATGTAGCAAGCATTTAGCAAATATATATATATGTATGTATATGTATATGAGAGAGAGAGCTATAAATGATACATATGTAATATACTATGCTAGGCACAACAAGCACATGTGCCTAGGAATGGTGGTAAGTCCTAGGGATACCAAGAAAGACAACATATTCCCTGCCCTCAAGAACCTTAAAATCTAATAGGAGTGACAATTTGTAAGCAACTAGGTACATAGTTACCCTTTACACACAAAAGATTGGCCCTTCACACCAGAATGTTTTCTTTTTCTTTTATGCATTATTTACAATATCATCTTATAAAATTTAAGTATTTGGTCAAAGGCTTGGTGTCATCTGCTGGCCTTTGCAATATGATCTGCAATTTCTGCAAAACTCCCCCAAAGTTTCTATTTAATTTTTTTCACATGATATATCAAAACCATGATAGAAGAAGTCGAGGTGTGGAAGGGATAAGTATATATTGAATGAATCAATTACAGAAAGAAACTACAAGCATTGAGCAGGACCAGGAAAGGCTTCCCATAGAAGGTGATATTTGAACTGAGACTTGAGGGGGGACAGGATGTCAGGAGGCAGAGAGAGAATTAACACTTTGTTTCTGCACTCAAAGAACTTATATTCTAGAAGGGAAGGTAAGATATGTACACAAATAACCATTCAATCAATAAACATTTATTAAACTTATACCACATGTGAGGCCTTGACAAGTCTCGAGGGACCAAGAAAAGAAAGGCAGGCAGATCTATATGGAATATACTGATGGAAACCCTGAGCATAGGATGCAATCTGAGAACATAGGAGAGCACTGAAGGAGGAGACCCCTTCTGGGAAATGGGACCCAGTAGAAGGGGCCCCAAAAGGAAGGAAGAAATGATAGCGTGCTGGAAGGCAGAAGGAAGATGAAGGCATCTGAACAAAAAACAAAAAAAACAATCTTAGAATAGCTTCCAGAGGTGAAGGAATACACACACACACACACACACACACACACACATGAAACCCAAACCACATTTTTTCAGCCAAATAGCAACAAGATCAAATTAATTCACATTAGGATATACTAGGTTGGACAGAGAACAGGCTGAGATTCCAAAGAAGGGAGCAGTGTGAGAAAAGAAATCTGAAAACTTGGTGATTAGGAAATTTCTCTGTATCCCAATTTTTGACTTAGGGAAAGGCAAACCACAAGATTTACTAATGAGTCATGTGATCTTTAGAAATCAGGAAAGACTTCCTGTGGAAAACAGAAAAATGATGAAGACATAGTCTCACATGTCCTGTTTCCCACAACCCATATGGACAAGGAGTGGTGAGGGGATTCAACTGGAACAAAAGAGGTTTGCATTAGGCTAAAAGTCAGAAAGATATGAGCTTCTGGAGTTTTGTTCATCAGGCTTAGGGATATTTATAGAATTTTTAAGACTAGAAATAACCTTACGCATTCATTCAACATCATAATTTTACAAAAGTTACTTGATGGCAAAATAGGGACTAGTATTCAGATCTCTTGATAATATGGTCAATACTCTTGCCACTACATCATTCTGCCTGAAAAAAAATTATAGAATATCTGTCATTAGACCATCTCAAGTATCTGATTGAATAGATTTATAATAGTACAAATTCTTTTTCACTGGATCAGGGGATCATTCTTAACTTCACCAACCCTCAGTTTTCTTACGTGTAAAATGAGTTCGGATTATAGGGGGAAAAAAACCCTTATTAAGGACAGACAGACTTATTAAATCAGCTACTGTGCTAGGCTCTTACCATACAAAGATAAAAATGAAACCATGCCTACTATCAAGTTACATTCTATCAGGATAGTGCATCATACATAAATAAATATAAAGTAAATACAAAGTAATTTGAGAGGTAAGGCATTAACAGTTGGAGGAAACAGAAAAACTTAAATAGAAGGTAGAACTTTTGCTGGTTCTAGAAGGATATTAGAGTTCTACAATGATATGTGGATTGCCTGAGACAAAGGAAATTATTAAAATTCAATAAAACTTAAAATTTTCTATCTTTAAAAAAACTTCATATTTTCACCTTTTTGTTATTGGTTGTTTGCTTGTGTTTTATTCCCTTTTGATCAGATTTTTCTTGTGTAGCATGACAAATAGGTAAATGTTTAGAAGAATTGTATGTATTTAACCTATATTTGATTGCTTGCTCTCTAGGGGTGGGGGCAGAGGAGGAGAGAGAGAAAAAAATCTGGAACATGAGGTTTTGCAAAGATGAAGATTGAAAATTATCTGCAAAATTTGAAAAAATAACATGCTATTAAAAATAAAATTAAAAAAAACTTTTATTATGTCTTCCTATTTCTGAGATTAGTTGTTTTATATGCTTAGTCATTGAGTCCACAAGATATGATACGCATTTGTTTATTCTTTATCAAGAAACTACTCTTATCATATTAGATACATACTTTTGAGAATTCATTTTCCCCAAGATCAGCCTTGATTATACCCTTAAGTTTTCAATAAAGTTTAAATCAGAATTCTCAGGCAATCAAAGCATGTTTATCTCCATCTCTTAAGTAAATTTCTTGACCTTTCATGACATGTGGCATAGTACCAAGTCATATAGTAATATTCCATCTCCATCTGGGGATTTATATAATTCTAGAATCATTTATGCTCAGTATACCAATATACTTGTTAGAATTCATCATTTCTTTCAGTGGAGATAAGATTATGAGGCTTACTAGAAATAAAAAAATTATCTCCTCTTAATTTGAGGGGAAGAATGTTTTACTATCTGATGAAGATGCCCAGATCCTTTAGGCTCACTGAGACTTTTTTAAATAATGTTTTGGAGTAATGAAAAAGTGAGTTTCATCAGAAAAAAAAACCCTTTATCCTATCTTTGATACTTTTTCAATTCATATTTCTTGTCTTTCATAAGACAAGATCTGCTTCATTATAGCAATGGTTGGCAGATACTGTTTTTAACTTGTCTTCTCACTGTTCTTCCAAATTCAAAAACCTTATACTGGATTGTAAAGTAATTAATAGTAATCACACAACTATTAGGGCTTCCTAGTCTTTATTTGTTTTTTGAGTATTAATTAGGCTGTTTTTCCAGAATAATTTATTCAGTTCTTAGCATTCTTTTTTTGTTGTTTGGGGTTTTTTTTCCTGTATTTTTCTTTGTACTTAAGCATAATTGATCCTATTTCATTGTAGACCTAAATGATATTTGAAATGGGAAATACATTTCCCATATACCAACTGTTATAATATGGATATTAGTCACTGAAGTGTGCTCTTTAAGAGTTACAACTTTTACATGTTTTTTTGGGAATAATATTCATTCTTAAAATTCACAGAATGAAAAACACAACAAAAGAGCAACAAGACATGTATATAATGTGAAATCCAGTATTCAGCTGTCACTGAACTACTAAAAGTAGGGGAATCAAATGAATCCAATTTAATATAGTCAAATTCAAATGATCTTAGGCCAGTTTCAGTAGAAGTACGCATATCTGACCATTGTTAAAACAAAACTATATCAAGTTATTCTTTGAACCAAATAATTCACAAACCATTGTCAAAAATGAAAGTAAAGGAGGACTAAATTCAAAGCATGGCCAACTAATGAAAAATTATAGAGAAGAATGTAGCACCATGTATGATGAATAACAAGTAGGCCAAGGAGTACATGAAGGGGAGTGGAACAGTTAGGTAGCAAAGTGGATAAAATGCTGGATTTGGCATCAGGAAGATTCGAGTTCAAATTCATCCTCAGACACTTAGTAGCTGTGTGACAGTGAAAGGGGCATTTGACCTCTGTTTGCCTCTATTTTCTTATCTGTAAAATGGGGGTGATAATTGCACCTATCTCCCCTGAGTTTTTATGGGGATCTAAAGAGTGCTTATAAAGTTTTCAACACAATACATGGTACATACTAAGTATGAGATAAAAAAAAAATAGTTATCATAATTGTTTTTCGGCCATTTTCAATCACATCTAAATCTTCATAACTCCCGTTTTGGAATTTTCTTGGTGGAGATATTGGAGTTTAATCTCAAGGGAGATTAAACATCATCTCTGCAAATTAAAGTCTTACATCCCTAAAGCAATGAGGATTTAAGCCAGTTGATCAATTAATATTTATTAAATACTTGTTATGTGTCAAACACTGTGCTAAGCACTGGAGATGCAAAAATAGCTTGTGCTTTCAAGGAATTGACATTGCAATAAGAGATTGCATATAAATAAATATGTATATATAAAAATATACAAAATAGCTGAAGATTAATTTATCCAGCATCACATATCCAGTGTCTATTAGGTGGGGAGCTTCTTGGAACCCAAAGCTTCTTGATACTGAGAGTAGAGGTTTATATACCTCTTACACATCTCTTATCAACATGATAAAAGTATTTATTGATTGCCAACAATGCTCTGTCAGAACTTATGCAGACATTTTGTTGCTATATGGCACTGGGTACATGGTCAACCTAAATATGAAAACAGTAATCATGATCAACACTATGAGAAATAAAGACCATCAGCATATAAAGAGTTGGATGGCCAAGAATGACAGAATGTTCAGCACACTGATGGATCTATGCCATGGAGCTGCCATCTGCTATTATACTGGGTAGGCTGCCCAGTTTGGTATTACTGAATGGAAGGATTTGCTATGAAAAGTTGGCCATCCTGGCTTCTCCTCCAAATACTCTCGGGTTTCTCTTGACCATCTGCACAACTGATCAGGCACTCAGAGTTAAGAAAGACAAGCCTATTATTTTATTAATTAAAGCAACAGAAGAAGGGCCACGCAGCTCTTCACAAAATTTTGTGCTAACACTGACTTCTGAAATTTGGAACTTACTCTAAAAAATACAAACAGGTTGAAAATGGAATCATGCAATCAATGCTGTATGTCCTAGAGCTTCTGTTCCCTCTACATTTTTGGACCAAAAAAGACAAATAAAATAGATACATGTAAAAAAGCAACATTGCTGAAGGATTATCTCAGCAAATAGAAGGAAATCAGAATAATTATATATAAATGTTGGCTAGCCAATATGCTCATTAATTTCAAACACCAACCAACAAAAAAGACATATTGAAGTATCACGTGTATACCTTCTTTTCCCAGAAAGATTATTAAAAATAATAAATCCATAAGTATTTATTAAGGATCTCTAACATGTCAAATACTTGTGGTACAATCTGAAGATATGAAGACAAAGGTGAAATAGTCTCTGTGCTCTAAAAGCTTAGTTTATATCACAGAAGACAATCTGCACATAAAAATATAAAAATATGAATTAATTTCAGAGAGAAAATATATGTAACTAGGGAGAATCAGGAAAGGTTTCAAGTTTGAAAAGAAACAAGAGAAATCAAATGACATGTAAGGTTCATTTAGAAGTCTAAACTGGGTTTAAAATGTAGGGATTCAAACTTTTGTAAATGAGTAGAGGGGGTTAATCTAAATGAGCTTTAAAGTCCCCATTTACTCTTAGATTCCAGGATCTCATAATTAAATTCAGTAAAGCTAACCCTAAACCATTTAAAACTATGTAGGGATTGAATAAATGAATGAAGAGAAAAGACTAAGTGCCTCAAACAATCTCACCTAAATATCCTAAAACAAAATAGCTTAACTTTCCCATCTTATCTCCTGGCATCTTTAGGACTGCATATGTACTGTACTTAGAAAACCATTGAAATTTTAAAGCAAGAAGAAACTTAGAAGTTCTCCTAGCACAGCTACATCAGATGGGGAAATTGAAGTCCAGAAAAATTAGGCAGTGGGATGCAAAGCACTGGACTTGGAGTCAGAAATTATTAGCCATAGGACAATGTACCAGACCAAAAGAAATTATATATTATGCAATGTTTGGAATAAAGAACCAGTTTCTTACATATAATAGGAATTGAATAAATGTTTGTTTAATTAAATTGAATTCATTTCTCTGAGGCTCACTTTCCTCATCATTAAAATGAAAATAATAATATTCAGTTTGTCTTTGTAAAGTTTTTGCAAGGAAAGAGCTTTGTAACCTGAAAAACCACTATTTCAGTTATTATTTACTATGTTATTCTTACTACTTTTTCATATTTTTCATCTTTATCAATGAAGTTCAAGTAGAAATATTCTGGGACAAGTTGTCATTTTGTTATCTTCTTGTAATCATCTGGGGATAATTGTACCCAAGGATAAAGTAACTTTTGGAAGCAGGCAAAAGAACATTGACTGGAGTCAGTATCTTGGTTCAATACATTCTCTAACACTGAGTGACCTTTAAGAAATCACTTAAACTTGGGTCTTCCTCATCTATAAAGTGAAAAGGTTGGATTTGATGACCTATAACATCTCTTTCAGCTCTATTTCTTTGACCCAATGATCTCAAATGAATGATATTGTTATCATCCATCATCTTATTTTATTTGATGGAGTTCATATAAAAACAGCCTTGAGACAAGTACTATCTTGCTATTATTCTTAGATGATTAATATTCAGTGGACTATTGTTCAAGTTAATGAAAGAATTGCTTTTAATCACTAAATAAATGTATAATGATATAAAGCTCATCTTCTGCAGGCTCACTCAAAGTATCCTGGGGTAGGAGGGGGAAGAGCAATTAGATAATGCAGTGGATAGAACACTAACTCTGGAGTTAGGAGGACCTGAGTTCAAATTTGACCTCAGCCACTTAACATTTCCTAGCTGTGTGCCCCTGGGCAACTCACTTAATCCCAATTGCCTTGGTACAACCCCAGAAGCAGATAACTCCCACAGGATTTAATTTAGATTTCTTATGCTAGTACTTTGTTCCATGTAGTTTAGAGATTTATGAGTGTTTTGTATAGTAATCTCTATTGAAAAATACTATTTTAGGTTCTATGAATCAATATTCTATCTGGGCTGTTGTGGGCAATGATTCTATGATAATGCTTCTGTTCAATTAATGGTCATTGGATGAGTTCTCAAGTACATTTTGAAGTGTGTATTTATTTAGGCATTTGTCAACTATTAGAATACGAAAGATGGTTAGTTTCTGACATGTTTTAACTATAAGATCATGACTTGCTAAGTATTGATACAATCATTGCAAAGTTTTTGGAGCCTGCAGTAATGCATTGCACAATTTCTATCCATGTCTTACATAATCCATATTAGTCTCAAACTATGGGATCCATAAAAATATAATCTCTGTAATCTATAATTCCTTCAAAAATCTTTATTTTCCATAAATAAATCTATTTGACATCTGTTTGTTCAACATTTTCTGTCAACATATTGTTGACCAAGTTCACAAACATGTCATCATAGACCTACTTCCCTTAAAGTATGCAGATCTACAGAAGGCTTAAATTATTTCTATGAAAAATGTCACATTTTATGTCAATTGTTCCTAGCATTATTGTGATGGTGATGTGTTTTAGAGAACAGATTTTTTTCTGTGGACCTTATACACTCTAGAACTCTCACTGTACATGGCTGTGTTATATATTTGCAGCATATGAACAAGCCATAAATGGAGAACTTAATCAAAGGGTTTGTACAATCATTGAAAACATTGTAAATATTACACTGCTTTGGGTGGTTTGTTAAATAATTACAAAATTGCTAAGAAGTTGCTTTATAGACAAGGATTTTTGGCCCACCATTTTTTTATTCTTCAGCCAATGTCATTTCCTTGGAAATATTTAAAATTTTTTGTGCATGTGTAAGACTGTAAAAGCTTTGAATAAAGGTCCTGGTCATGTAATAGTCTGTATTTGGAAGAATCACTGATGTGTTATCCCAATATAGTGTTCTTGTATGGGCTTATCATTTCTCAAGAATACAAAACATAGTAAATGTTTATGAATATACCATTTTCAGAGCCGAAACAAAACTTAAATTTAATTAAGAAAAAACTGGGGAAGGGCATTATTTCTAGTGGGAAATAGAGCTCATGTTTCAAACCTGAGTATACCCTGACCTTAGATTTGTTTTTTCTTTGCTTCATTCCCAAGCTAGCTATATAATTCAGTGATGGGAACTGGGATCTACTCTTAGTCATACTGCTTTGCAAATATTCCAAGCATTTTTCATGGCTGTCTCTCATACCTTGAATGATCTCTTTCATTTCTCCTTACTGGCTTCCCTCACATTGCAGCTAAAATTCCACCTTCTACAGAAAACCTTTCCTGATCTCTCTTAATTCTAGTGCCTTTGCCTCAGTTGATTGTTTCAAATTTATCCTGTATATAGTTGTTTGCATATTTTCATCCTCCATTAAACTGTGAGCCCTTTTAGTATAAACTGCCTTTTGTCTTTCTATGTATTCTCAGCACTTAGCATGCTGCCTGGACTAAATGATTAGTAAATGGTTATTGACTGACTAATCTTTGGAATTCTCTTTCTCTGTTCTGTGCTCTGATTTTTTTCCCCCTTTATTCTACTTAGCCTATAAAATCCATTAAGCTCTGATGACCAAAAATAGTTGCAATATCAATTCAACAGACATAGTAATAGCACAGTGTAATTTTCTAAAATTCCTAGAACTTACTTATCAGTGTACACTTTTACTCTTATTTTTAATTGCCAGAAACCAAATTCTCAAAATGAAAAATGTACTTTATCCTAACATTTAATTCTGTGGCTGCTTTCTAGTTTATCTTCTAGATCCATTCTCCAATTTTAAAAGACTTCATTTTTTAAAAACAAATTCATAATCTAGTATCCAAATATCCCTGATACTTCTTCCATTTCCTTAATTTTTCACTGACTCAACTCCATATTTTTCTTCTTGTTTTTTCCATTAAGTAAGAAAAGTAGAAGATCCCCAAAGTTTTTTAATTTACTATGGCACACTTCCTCCTACTTATTAATTACTCCAAACAACTTTCATCAACATTCTTTTCAACTGTCAACATTCTCTGCAACTGTCTTTGAATAGTAATACGGGTTTCTGTGTTAATGGAGAAGAGGTGAAAATGTACAAGCCAACTGAATGACATATTCAGCCTGTTCAAGAATGCCTATCCCTCCCACCCAGCATGAGTCTAAAATTACTTACTCTGTTCAAAGTGTTCTTTTACTCTACATGTGCCTTTCAACATGAAGGAAGAGGGAAGGGGCGGAACATAATTAATATTACTGCATTTACTTATCATCTAACAACAATCTACAATGAAGGTATGTCAAAGAGATGAAATGGGATGGGATGGGTGTGGTAGTATGAGAAAGAAATCATAGAACTATAGAATATAGAAAAGGAGAACTATGAGGTCATCTGCTCTGTTTATGAGGAATAAGAGTGAGATTGCTAGTTCTTGGGGGATAAGGACAAGATAAAAAATGTCATAGAACAGCATTTTTGTTAGGAGGAGTAGGAAGATCAGATGAAGCTAGTCAGGGGAGGAATCTCATTCCTTTGGCCATGCTAGAGACCCACATCTGTGGAAAATTCTTCTTGACCTTCCCCTCTATATTTCTTCCCCCCCTCCAAGATCTGCTCTCCCAAAATTGTCACTTTTTCATTTGGGGGGAGGGAGGGCTTGAGTATACAGTTATCCCTTTCACATCTTGACTTGCTCCATCATATGCATCAGTGTAAGAAATTAAATGAGAATTTTGGGGGACTTTTACAGAAGTTGCAGATGACACATGGAGTCTCGCAGACAACCCAGAGTCTGTAATCAAATATTTAATTCAGATTTTACAATAAGGTACTATAAATATCCCATAATAGGAAAAGAAAAAAACTCAGACTTCATTTTTAAGATTGCTGGGGTACTGGTCCCTTCATATCCATGATGTGGAAGGGATAACTACTTAGAATTTATTTTAATTTCCCTCCCCTCTTAGCTCTTCTTCCCAACTCATGAACTCAAAATATCACTGCTCTAGAAGATTATAAGGGTTTAAAATGCCAAACAATGTAGTTTATAGTGATCCCAGATAAAAACTGAAAGTTATTGAGTAGAGGAATCAGATTGGTACTTTTGGAAAATCACTTTGACAGCTCTATGAAAGATGGCTTGGAGTGAGGGAGGTCAATTAGAAAGCTACTGCAATAGTCCAGGTGAGTAGTGATAAGGCAGATATAGTGAATAGTGTAGTATAATACGGGTAGAGAAGAGGTTTAATGTGATTTATTTTGTGGGAGTAAATAAGACAACTAAAGTTAGGAACCTGGATAAAATGGTAGTGCCCTCAACAAAAGTTCAGAATATAAATGGGTTGAGGTTTGGGATGAGGGATAGATGGTTGTTCATATCTGAATATGAATCTGAAATGTATATGTATGTACATATACATTTCTGAAACAAAACAAAGAACCTCCTAGGATATACAAAAATGCATAGCAGCAATGTTCTTCTAGTGATTCATATGGGCATAAATGATGGTGCCAAAACAAACCTAAAAAGTATTGGCAATGATTAAACCTTTCTAGACAAGAAAATGAAGACTTATAGAGGCACAGGTTGTGTTTTTCTCACTGTTACCTACTGAAGGCAAAAAATATAGAAGAGAAAAATTAAATTGGGAAATGAACAGCTGACTAAAGTGGTGACTAAGGTAACTAAGAAGGGGATTTGAATTTTTATGCCATGGCTTAATATAAAGAAATGGCAGTTTCCTGGACAGAGGAGAGTATACCTAAAGAAAAAAAAAAAAACTGGTAATACTATATTGCCAGATATCTTGCCAATCTAATCCAACAAGGCTTTAAAGTATAAAAGATGGAGGAGGGAGAAGAGTTTACCTACAGAAAAGGGAGAATAGCACTAGAGATACCATGAAGTTCAAAGGTGAAAAAAAAAAACTAAGGAATATAGCCCATGGACTCTAATATTTATAAACAAATGCCAATTGTTTAAAGAACAGTGTTCTTGTTTGCCAGCAAACAAAAGAAACTAGAGGTCCTAATAAAAGAGGGAAATTTTAACTTCATGATTATCACCAGGATTTGGTGGAATAAAATTCATGAGTGAACCATGGGTCTCATTCAAAAGAAATGATAGGTAAAAATGTGTGTTGGGGGTAAGGGGGAGAGCAAAGAGACAGAGTAGCACTGTTTACTAAGAAAGTATATACATAGACAGCTATGTGGCACACTGGACTCATCTTCCTGAGTTCATATCTGGATTCAGATACGTTCTAGCTTGTGTGATCCTGGGCAAGTCATGTAACCCTGTTTGCCTCAGTTCCTCATCCATGAAATGAGCTGGAGAAGGAGGATGGCAAACCTCTTTAGTATCTTTGCCTCCCCAAAAAAACCCAAGTGGGATCACAAAGAATTGGAAGCAACTGAACATAAACTAATAAGAAGAAATCCAGAAAGCAAAGGAAACTAGGACAGAAAGTATTCAAATGAAAACCAATGGAGGGAGAAACAGAAGTTATTTCCTCATTGAAGCACACTCAGGTATGATAGGGCTGGCTCATTCACATCAACTTTTAAGAGCTGCTTGTTAAATTTTCAGTGTGAACATTTTACACCTCAGAAATCAGCAAACACTATAAATCAGGATTTGATTTCTTGTTTTGTCTTCCTCTCCAACTTCCCCCTCCCAGCTAAAAAAAAAAAAAAAAAGCAGAATAGTTAATAACTTTTGGTTGTCCTTAGTGATAATATCATCCTTCAAAAGGTATAGAGGAACTGAAAAAGGGAAATTCTATTCTTAATGTGATTCTCAATAACAAAAAGGAACTGGTTGCTGGGGTGGAAATGATGAGAACATGGGGAGGTGAGGAAGTTATCACTCCCTTTTAGAATTTGTGAGAAATCTGGGCAGAATCTGACATGTAACCCAGATATTTAGAAAGCAAATTTCAAAGTGTTCAAAGGAAAGACAGATACATCTCATAGATAAGTGTTCTATAGAAGAAAGTGAGCCTAAGAAGAATGCAAAATACTCTCAAATGAAACTCTGAAGATACAAAGAGAAACAATTCCAATGAGGAAAAAAATGAGCTGTGTTTGGGGAAAAAACTGTAATTACATAAGGTAATTACCAGTAAACTTTGTATTTTAACAAGGAATGTACAGAAGATGGAAGGCCAATTAAATAGGATGACTATAAGAGCTCAGCATAGTCCTACAAAGCAATGTCAGGAATAAATACTTCAGCTTATATAATGGAAGCTGCATGGATCTATGGGGCCATTTCATGAAGCACATACCCAGAATTTCTCCAGATACTTTAATGTGCTCCTGGAACATTGCTTGGACCTTTTTGGTGATGATAAACTTGCGGCTGCTTGCATGTGATGGTCAAGTGCTACAAGGGCTTAGTATTTAAGGATGTGGTAAATGCTGTGTCGTCCCTTTGTCTTTCCTGCTTTCTGACTGTGTATCTGTTTAAAACAAGAAATAGCTTCCAGTTTGGCATTGTCGGCTTCAGCTCTCCTGTGGCCAAGAACAACACATGCAAGGTTCAAGGGAGTGGACAGCACTCTTTCCCTACTCCATATCTAATAACCTAAAGAAAGGAAAATGGAGATAAGCGTTCATTAAGTACCTACTATGAGACAAGCATTTTGTAAAGTAGTTTACAAATATCTCAATGAAGTATGGAGAATTATGGGAACTTGTAGCTGGCCCTTGCCAGTCTTTTTAGCTTTGTATTTCCTTTCCATGTTAGGTTACCTTGCAGATTTGAAAGGTCTAGAGGTCTGGTGGTACAAAGACTACAAAGTCTACCAGAATAACTGTGGTCATGTCCCCTGGAGTGACTGATTGTGACAATGGCAGGAGCAGATAAGGGAGCAAGAGAAGCTTTTGCATTAGGAAGGGTGGCCACTAATAAAAAGAATGTCCCTAGATTGTATAGTACCAAATAAAATATTTAATTAGCACTCTCAAAAAATTATTTAATACTCTGCTAAAGTTATAATATATATATTTTTTTCCTTTTAAAAATATATTTATAGGGGGCAGCTAGGTATCGCAGTGGTTAGAGCACCAGCACTGAAGTCCCGAGGACCTGAGTTCAAATCTGGCCTCAGACACTTAACACTTCCTAGCAGTGTGACCCTGGGCAAGTCACTTAACCCCAATTGTGTCAGGAATATATATATACATTGATGTTTAACAATGTTAATTCTGTTAATCCATGGTATGATTCTTTATGTTCAGCATTCCTTTTTGTATGTAACAATGAACTAAATTATCCCATACCTAATTCTTATTGTATATAAAAAAAAATTTTTTACTCCCCTTTTTGGAGATCTTTGGAGGCATATGGTACAATGAAAACTGACAATAGGATAATAGTTAGAGGTGCTGGATTCTTATGTTGCTTCTGCTTTCTCTGCCAAGGAATGACTTTGACACTAGAAAGGATGGAACAAAAATGATTAATAAGTAATTGGTACCCAAGATTGACACTCATTTACTTAAAAAGGAAGTTACCTTTGATGATTTCAAAGCACCTGATCAAGATGAACAAAAACCACATCCTGCAAATATATGAAAAACAACAATGAAAAAAGGCAAATGTCCTAATTTTTTAAAGAGGGAGGAGAATAGAAGGGGAGAGAACAGAATTTGCAAACCATAGTGACCTTGATGTCAATTCACAGAAAATTCTATAATAAATAAAGAGATGATTGACAAATGTCTAAAAAAAAAAGATGCAATGATTACAAAACCAACATGGTTTTATAAAGATCAGGTCATACTAGAATAACCTCACTGCTTTTTCTTAATAAGACTACTAAATTCATAAAAAAGAAGAATGCTATATTGAGGATGAGATACCCTAAAAGTGATGATCGCCAGGATGGTGACCCCCAAGCCAGCATAGTAGGTTTTGTGAAAGAATTTGCAGTCCTAATCCCCAAGTGAGGTTTGACAAAAATGGGCTTGTTTTCACTGAGAAATCCTCTCAGTGGGCCCCTTCCTGATTAGAAAGATAGCAAAAATTGGGGTACCAAGTTTTGATTTTATTTAACTGTCTATGGCTTGGGACTTGGGAAATTTGAGGGACAAATTTCCAAATCAATAAAGAGTGGTAGCCCAGGCCAAACTGATTCCCAGATCAATTGGAGGTGGGAGTTTCCTATGGGAATCAGGCAGGAGGATGGAGATCATTTTAGGAATTTTCCCAGAAGCTGGAAGGTATTGAGATTCAGGGTTTTTCCAACCCAGGCCCACTCCGCCAAAGATCAGGGGGACAGAGAGTCCTATTACATTACTATGGTTACAATTTATCAAGACTTTAATCAAGATTTTAATTTCAAAGGAAAGGAAAGAATAATATATATGGAATAGATCATAATATAATTAGATAGATTCCCAATTGGTTGGATCACTGTACTAAAAAAGTGGTTGTTAACAGTTAAATGTCAACACAGAATGAGGCTTCTAATGAAGTACCCCATGGATCTATTATTCACCTTATGCTGTTTAACATTTTTATTTATGGCTCGCATATTAATTATAGACCAGTACTGCAAATCTCAATAGAAGCAAATAGCATATTCACTTAGAAAATTACAAATTAACATTATGTTGTACTGTATTTTTTAAAATTTTGTTAAACATTTCCCAATTCACTTTAATATGATTTAGACAGCTTGAGAATTTTCTTGTGATCTCAAGTTTGATTCCTTTATGTCCTTGTAGGACAGTATGCTCATCAAATTTGCAGACAATACAAAATTGAGAGAGCTAATGTGTATATATAACAAGGTCAAAATTGAACAGGATCCTAAGATAAAACACAACTGAATCTAGTAAAATGGAATTCACTAGTAATCAATTTAAAGTTTTAGACTGGAATACAAAAAATCAACCTCCCAAATACAAAAATAAGGGAGTTTAAATAGATGGTAGTTGTTGATCTGAAAAGTTTAGTAGACCACAAGTTCAGTATGACTCAGCAGTGTGATATAGTACCTAAAATAGCTAATGAATCTTAGTCTGTTTTGAAAGGGATAGCTTCCAGGAAAAAAGAGATGATGAGCACAGTGGACCCTGTCCTCATCTGGAGTATTCTACTGAGTCATGAGCTCTACCATTTAAGAAGGACATTGATAAGTGAAAGAATATCCAAAGGAAAGTACTCAGAATGATGAAAGACTTTGAGTCTATGTTACATGAAGATTGGTTGAAAAGAGAAGACTTGAGGGGGTGGGAGAGGAATGTAAAAGTTATGTTCCAGTATTTGAAGGGTACTATGAGGGATTAGTCTGAACCAGGAGCAAATGGTGGAAATTGCAAAGGGGCAAATGTAGGCTTGATGACAAGAAAAACAGTTCCTAATAATTGGATCTTTCTCAAAATGAAATGGGCTGCCTCAAGAGGTGATGAGTTCTCCCTCCTTGAAAGTCTTCAAACAGAGACTAGACTGTCAAGTATGTGATAGTGGAGATTCCTTTCCCATATGAATTGGAATGGCTGACCTCTCAGTTCCCTTCTAGTTCTCAGTTTCTCTGATTCTCTTTTTTTCTCTCTGTCCTGTGGTTTTCTGCAAATTGGTGTGACTCAAAGCCTTGTGCTTGCCTTTGGCGCCTCCAGTAAAAGGCAGTCTATTCTTCCCTCCCAGTATGAACATATGCATATCAAGATATTTAGGGAATAGAATATAAGATTTTGTTTGCAATTTAGAGAAACTATTTATACATATATTTGCATGTTTGTCCTTGAACTAGTGCATGTGCATTCTATTTCTATGTGATTTTTGTCACTATTTTGTTTTATCTTGATAGGCTCTAATTGCCAAATGCTGTGACTAATGAAAAACCTGAGAGATAAAGTTGTTGGCTAATTAATAATCAGTTTACTAATTAAGCTAGCTGATAATCAATAAATTGATAGTCAGTAGTTTCTGTCAATAACCAAAGACACTTAATAGATATACTGAATGATCTAAATATTTGGAATTAGAAGTACCCCCTGAAAGGTAAAAATCAACCCTGATTGGTGAACAATTAATGAGGAAGAAAGTCTTCATCTCCTCCTGTTGAGAACTTGATCGTGAATCTCAGGCACCTCCAGCTATGTGGACAGAGTTATCCACCTTCACTCAGACCACTCTGGTTGGTTTTCTTCCTTATGAGCTGGCTCATCCTAAATTCCAATGAAGGGGTATGAGGGCCTGGGCTCTTTGCTTTGGAACAGGAATTCACTTAGATTAGATTCTCTTTACATTCTAAATAGAAATAAGGTCTCCTATTGTCAGGATAGGAGTCTAGCCCAAGGTAAAGGAACGTGTTCTCTTGAGGATTAGGGCAATCTCATTCCAGTCATGTCCTTCAGGTTGATTAACCCATAGGAACTGGTCCTTGAATGAGAAAATAAAAAGCTTGAATTCTAATTAATAATGGCTTATTAATATAATAGAAAATAATAATTTCCTTCAGTACAAAGAAGCAAGCATCTCAGAGTTTTTAGGAGAGTGGTTTCAAAGAGAGAATGAGAAAACCCATTCCTTGTCTACAGTAGTCCTGGTAACAAAGTCTTCTGCAACATAAAAGTACAGTAATATATCACTATCATAATATATCACTATCATCATAAATGGCTTTTCTATGTAATAGACCTTAAGTACATACATCATTCTGTTAGGTATTCTGCAAAGAGGATTATGATGGGTTCTCAGTTATCCAGAATTCATTAAGGAAATGATAGTAAATTGAATATATGATATATAAAATCATACTCAGAACAGAATCTTTTTTGTTTTAAATATAGGATGAGATGAAAATCTGTTGTGGTAAACAAATTATACTAAAGATAATTAAAACTTTCCCTGAAGACCCAAGATCATATGATCATAACAATTAAAACTGAAAAGGAACTCAAAAGTAATATAATCTATCTTCCTACCCCATTCAAGAAATCTCCACATACTCTGGGCAGATGGTCAACTTCTGCTTAAACATCTCCAATGACTCCTAATTTAAACATCCCCTTATGTTATAAGGCAATACCTACTTTGGGATAACTCTGTGTGTTAGAAATTTCTTCTTATGGGCAGCCATGGGAGGTGATGAGTTCAACCTTCGTGAAGATGCTAATAATAACAACAGGACGTTAAAGTGTACAAAGCTTTTTACATATTTTATCTCATTTAATCTTCATAACAACATTGTGCCATTATCCCTATTTTGCATATGAGAAACCTGAAGCTGAGAAAGATTCAATAATTTGACCAGAGTCACATAGCTAACATCTGAGACAAAATTTGAACTGATGTCTTCCTAATTCTAATGCCAGCACTCTATCCACTGTATCACTTAAAAATAGAATTTTTTCATATACAGGGTCTAATAAATACACATTTATACATATGTAGAGGTATAGCAAGACATTATAGACAGAATAGAGGCCTCAGAGTTAGGAAAAACAGGTTCAATTTTCTCTTAAAAAATAAAGTGTTATTGTCTTGTTAAAAAAAAAAAAAGAAATTTCTTCTTATATTAAACAAAAATCACTATTGCTATAATTCCCAGTGGTCATAGAATAGCTAGCATGTATATATGCTATACATATGAAGTGCTTTACAAATATTGGACAGCTATTTTGCAAATGAGGAAATTAAGGCTCAAAAAAGCTGACTGACATATTTGTGTTCATAGCCACAGAGCAGGTAAGTATTTGAGATAGGTTCAAATTCGAATTTTCTTGACTCCTGTTCCATCATTATATCCATTAGATGTATCCAGCCTCAGATTTGACTATTTATAGAACATTGTTCTAAGCACTGAGAAAATATAAAATTAGATAAGACACAATGTTATCTTTAAAGAGCTTATGCTCTAGTAGAATAAGGAAAAAAATCAAATGGATTCTACCATTGCTGCATCATAAGTACAACAGAGAGTTAAAAAAAAAAAAAAGTGCTATGAGAAATCTGAATGGTGAAGTCATTCCCAAGCAGAAGAATTAGGGTAGAATTCCTAGCAGAGGTGGGATTTGAATTGGGATTGAAGGATGAGTAGGAATTATACACACCCAAAGGAAGAGGGGAAAAAATATGCCATTTATAAAGTTTAGTCTATGGAAAGGCTCAAAAACTTGCTAGTGCAATGCAATTTGGAGAAAGAGTTAAGGATGGAAGGAAGGGGTTTGCAAACAATTATCCAGGGTGAGTGAAGAATACTCACATAATAGAAGGCAGTAATGTGAAATAAAACTGGAAACAGAAGGTTTGCATTAGGTGTGAAGAACTTTGAATTCTTGGAAAAGAAGTCTGAAACTGTATTGAGTGAAAAGCAGTGAACCACTCGCTAAAGACCTTTGAGCTCAAGAATAGCTCCTTCTCAAGATCATATGGGTACACAAGAAAGATTGACCTGACAGAAATATTAAGGATATTGAATGGGTAAAGAGTAGAAACAGGAGAAATGATGCTCAGGTTATCAAGCTTGGTGGCCACTGTCTCTTAACTCAGCCATTTTCTGCAAAGACAGAAACACAAACCAACTTCAGCCTACAGATTAATTTCCCTAGGAAATGAAACAAAAGTAATAGGGTACAGCAGGTATCACCCTTATTGTTAATGGATGCTTCTAGAGTGGTTTCAGTTTGCCAGCCAGTCCTGGAATGTCTGATATGTGGGCTCCAGCTTTGTCTGGAATGGAGCTAGACAGAGCACTCACAAGAGGGACAAGGCTCCAGGAAGAGAGCAGGAGCAAGGGAAAAGGAGGAGGCGAGAAAAAAATGCTGAAGTGCCTGGAGGTTTTCCCTCAGCTGCATTTGGCTCCTTCTGGTGGCTCTCCTTCAGTTGTGTGTAATAGGGAACAACAGAGTTTGCCTCTGCCATTAAAGGATGCTTACAAAGTCGCCTTGGTTTGCCCACAAATTCCAAGATGCCTGGCGCCTAGACAGGGATTAGTAGCAAAGGAAATCTCTGCAGTTTGCTATTACAAACACAGCTATTCTGGAAGACAGAATAGCACAGTCACACAACACACACACACACACACACACACACACACAGTGCCAAGATAGTTGTGGCTGGATCAGGGATTTCCTCCAAAAGGACAGGAAGTCAGAATGGGCTGTTCTAGACTTCAGCCACCTAAGTCACCAACAGGACAAAAAGGACCTGCTGCTGCTTTAACTTCTCAGTCAGAACTTCATCCACATAAAAATGTCTCAAGGTCAGTTTCTGCTGAGTGCCAAACAGCTGTTCACAGGGAACTAAACCTTAGCCTTCCAAAGTCACCAAGTGACTATCAGGCCAAAATGGTTTGCTTGTATTATATGAGAAAAGTATGTGGAGAAACAAAAACAGGGCACTTGTAAATTAATGGGACTGAAAGGTAGAGTCTGAGATCCCAGAAAGATGATGTTCTAGGCCATTTAAAAAAACACTTTAGTTGGTCCTGTACTAGAGAAAGAAAGAGAGGTTGGTGAATCAGAGAAGCCAGAATGTTCAAAAAGCACTGCTGGGAATGGTATTAATCAGGAATTAAAAGAGGAAAGGTAGATGGAAAGTTATTTGCCTCTCTACTTCCCTGTGTTTGAGGAAAGCTTAACTCTTAATTCATTTATATGTATGACTAGATTCCTAAATAGAATATCACAAACATAGAGACATATATATATAAACACATACACACATGAATGTTTACTTCCTAGGGGTTCAAGAATATGTGATAACACCATTTGAGACTTTTCGTAATGGTTTGATCCAGCCAGTTCAGAAGCAATGAGAAATCATTATAAATCAAGAAACCAACTGTAATTCTTTGGCAATGTATATTGCATCTTTCTCTAAGATAAAAGTATTCTACAAATATCAGGATTGTTCTTATCAGCCAGGAGAAAGCCAGTGTTCTGCTTTGGGGAATCAAGTTTATTCTTTTAGACTATTCAGGGGCCATTTAGGGTCAAAGACGTGGAACTGGAAGTAAATTTGACTGCCATCTAGTTTGACTCTGGTAAATGAAATAGTTTGGCCAAAATCACACAGGTAAGCATCAAAGGCAGAATTTGAATCCAGTTCCTATAATGCAAGAGCCACTGTTAACTATACTACACAAAAAATAATAATCCTATTACCCTAAAAACATTAATTAACTCTCAACCTTGACTTTACCTTCCACCATTAATGAAATTTTATCTGGGCCCATAGGACACAGGCCTTGCAAGTTATCATTAGCTAAGATTCCTAATTAACTATCCAGAGTAGTTGGTACCTCAAGAAGGGAGCACAGCTAACCAATGACAGGACTGGAATTATTTAGAGACTCCTCAGAAAATCCTATCTCTTAAGAGTGGTCTTTTTTTCTTAACATACTAATTCTCTCTTTATTCTTTTCATTCTAAAAATATCCCTCAGCTTTACATATTGGGCCACAGTAGAGGAGGAAAAAGCACACTACTAACCTTGGATCCTAGTCTTACCTTTGTCACTAAAATTGCTAGATTTGTAATGCTAGAATTGAAGTCAAAAAACCTGAGTTCAAATTTTGGCTCTGATACTTCCTAGTTTGGTGACTTTAGTTATAAGTTAGTCACCTAACAGATTTCCTCAACAGTAAGAATTCACAAAAAAAAAAAAAAAAAAAAAGTACCATGAGCTTGGCTCTGCCCATTTCAGAAATAGTCCTTGATTTTGTAAAGCTTCCATTTCCCCACTGCAATGTATATACAAGGAGAGACAGACAGACAGAGACAGAAAGACAGACATAAAGAGAGACAGAGAGATAGAAAAACAGAAATAGAGACAGAGACACAGAGAGAAACACAGAGACAGACAGAGAAACAGAGACAGAGAGAACTAACAACTGAAGGAAAGGGGGGGGGGCTTCAGAGAAGGTTTCACATAAAGTGTGTCTATGAACTGAGCTCTGAAAGTGAAAAGGATTCTGAGAGACATAGGAGAAAAGGTACATTCTAGACATAGTGGATAGCTCATGCGAAAGCACACATGACAAGATAGGATGCTGACAGAATATTACTGGAACATAGAACACATGAGAAGAAATAGCATTACATGTCTTGAAAGGTAAATTGGAATCAAATTAATTCTAATGCCAGGTGGAGAAGTTTGTATTCCCCCCCCCATGGGAGCCATTGAAGATTTTTAAGCAGATTCCATACTTGAGTGTTTAGAAGATTATTTTGGCAGCTGTGTGGGAGGTGGGAAGGAGAGAGAATAGCCTAGAAGCCAGGAGAGCAATTAAGAAGCTGCCGCAGTACTAGGTAAGAGGTAATGAGGGCTGAAGTAAAGGACAAAAGAGTGGAGAGAAGAGCCAGCTGATATAAACAATACCAAGATGGAAATTTAGAGGATATTTGAATCTTCCACTCCTCTGAGACTCCATTTCCCATCAGCTTCAACCACTATATTCCCATAAATAGGGAACTCCCAAGTCATCTGAGGTAAGTCGGATTGGATAGGCAGTCATATGTTATAAGCAGCATTAGATGACTTTTCATATTAGTTACTGCACATTGAGTCATAGTTGCCTGGTAGGAAATTAGAGTCAGATCACAGAATTATGAAGGCATTCCATATGTGCCTCCGTACCACACACAGAGTAAGAAAGACCCTGTTCACCCTCCATCCACAACATTCTCGGGAATCAAATATGCAGAGAACACCAGACTTGTGAAGGTGAAGAGACTGAGATCAAAACAGCTTGAGACAAGTGGGAAACATCATAAGCTTAAAATTGAGAGTGCAATGATACATTGTATATGAGAGAAATGTTTGCCTGGAAGGATTGCTCAACGTAGGAATAAGTGACTAGGGAATATGGTGGAATCCCTTTATTTGGTAGTTTTTGAAGGAGGAAGAACATTATTCATCAGACTGTAATTAAGTGTGATCTTACCTAAAATGAGGGAGTAAGGGATGGACTAGATAGCTCTTCTATGTTTTTCTTACAGCAAGAAATAGTGTAATATAGTTCATCCCTTCCTCTTCTCTATTCTTATTATATGCCCATCTATTTTATTCTTTTTCAAGTTGTATTTGTTTTATTTTTAATTTGTGAAACAAAACAAGCATTTTCATAACTAGAATATTTTTTTCCTGAGACAATTCGGGTTAAGTGACTTGCCCAGGGTCCCACAGCTAGGAAGTATTAAGTGCTAAGGTCAGATTTGAACTCAGGTCCTCCTGACTTCAGGGCTGGTGCTCTATCCACTGTGCCACCTAGCTGCCCCTGAATTTTTTAAAAAGATGATTCTCATGAAACTACAAATCTATTATGTACAATTTGCTGTTCCTTTTAAATATATAATAAAGCTATCATATAATTTGTTTTCCTTTTTTCTTCCCTCCTCACTCCCCATTATAGAAATGGCTACCATTAGACAAAATATGTGTGCAGGTATATATTTATACATATCTATGTATAAATGTATATGTAAAGTTATCCTACACATACTTTTATTTATTTTTTTCTCTGGATACAGATAGCATCTTCCTTCTTATGTTCTTTACAGTTAATTTGGATATTTATAACAGTCTAAATTACTTATTTGTTCAAAGCTGTTCTAAAAACAATATTGCTGTTACTGTTACTGTTCTCTTGGTTTTGCTCATTTTACTCTTCATTATTTCATGATGTTTATCCATGTTTTTGTAACATCATCAAACTCACCATTTCTTATAACACAATAGTATTCTATCACAATCCTATAACACATGTTCAGCCATTTCCTAACTGAGGGTATACCCAAAATTTCCAGTTCTTTGTCACCCCAAAGAGAGCTGCAATTAACATTTTGAATATTTAGGGTCCTTTTCCTTTTACCCTAATCATCTTTGGAATTTTACATTAAATTAACTCTATCACACTCCAAACTTAGATATCCCAAAACTTCTCTCCTCTCCTAAAGACTTCTCCATCTCCTTCTCATTTCTAAATCTTAAGAGAGGACTACTTTACTAAGAAAAGAGGCCTAGAAACTACCCATCATTCTCTTTTCTCCTATCCCAGAGCTCAAAACCCTTTCAGGGAGTCCCCTCTTCTTTCAGTTTCAGTTGCTGTTATCTATTCTAATCCAAATGTGGCCCATCTCACCAAAGTCAATTCCTCTACTTTTATCCTTGATTCTCTCTCCTACCTCTTCCAGGAGCTTCTTTCTCTGATCATGTTCCCTCCTTCTAATTTTTTTTTTTTTTTTTTTTTTTTTTTTTTTTTGCTGAGGCAATTGGGGTTAAATAACTTGCCCAGGATCACACAGCTAGGAAGTATTAAGTATCTGAATCCTGATTTGAACTCCAGTCCTCCTGACTTCAGGACCGGCACTCTATCCATTACACCATCTACTTGTATCCCTCCTTCTAATCTTAAATCTCTCCTATTTAATATATCCTTTCTGGGTACCCAAAAAACATTCCCCAATCTTTCCAATCCTTAAAAAACCTTCATTTGACTTTACCATCCCCAAGATATCCTATTTTTCTCCCAGAAAAAAAAAAAACTATCATCATTGATGCCCCTACTTGTTTTCCTATCAATAACTTAATTCCATGTAGTCTAGCTTTGGACCTTGACACGTAACTGAAACTGCTCCTCTATGTTTATTAATGATCTGTTAATTGCTAAACATGATGGCCTCTATTTAATCCTCATCCTTCTTGATTTCTGCACCAAGTAAAATTCAAAGTTTTTTCATTCCTGTATTTTGATAAGATATCATGTAACTGGCATATAGTAGACACTTATTGCTTATTGAGTGATTGAATGATTCTTCTCCCTGAGGCTCCTTTACATATGCTGTCCCTTGCTATAGGTTCTCCTAATATCCTATAATATAACAGAACTTTCTTCTTATTCTATATCCTTTCTGGGGCACAGAGATAAGCTTGGAAGGATATGATCATATCTATGTGATGACTTTCATATCTATATCTGTATATCTATAAGGATAGATCCATATAGATACATATATATGTATATGTGTATGTGCACATATATGTACAGATACCCATATATATGGTGCTTATTTCTAAACATACACACATACATATATATACATATGTATGTCATTTAAGCTCTTTACTTCAGTTTACTCCTCTGAAAAATCAGATGGGGACAGGAGAAGAGGAGGTAGAATTAAGTAGCTTATAAGGTCTGTTCTGGCTATTAATCCAATATTGGAGAGAATGGGGGAAATTGGGACACTTAATTCATTGTTTGTGTAATATAAAATGACCTAACCATTTTGGAGAGATATATGTAATTATGCCCAAAATAATTATTAAACTACTTATAATCTTTGGACATAATAGGAGAATACTGTATACAGTAATAGCATTACTATTTTTATGAATGACTCTGAGCAAATAAGTTATTTTATCTAAAATAAATATCCAGTTGACTATAAAGGACACATAAAGAAGCTATCTGTATCTAGAAAAAGAACTGATAAATATAAATATGTATAGAATAGAATAATTTTACATATACATATATACATATGTATGTATATGTACATATACATATATACGTGTATGTGTAATGATAGTCATCTGAGAAGAGAAGAAAAAATATACATGATAACTTTGTTGTATATTTGAAAGGAATAGCAAGGTGTGAATTGTAGGTTTGCAGTTTCATGCAACATCATCTTTTTTATTAGACTATATTATGAAAATGCTTGTTTTATTCCATAAATTAAAAATGATTTTTTAAAAGAAAGAAATACCCCAAATCAATCAATGTCTGAATACTTTCTGGGAAAGTCTGGCCCTGCTTAAGAATCTATAATAATCAAAGTGACACTGAAGAACAAACATCGAGCTTGTTGAAATAACAAGGAGGCACCCACTAAAATGTTCAGCAACAGTACAGATTGAATAATGGAACCAAACACCAGAGGGCACCCTGGATACCATGACAACTGGGAAGACACGCAGTTTCCCCTGCTGCAGATCCCAGCACTCTCCAGAAATGTCTCATCACTTCTCACATTCCCCCACACCTTCTGTGAGGTAAAGTGAGGACATTTATACAGATGGCAAAACCGAGGTACAGAGAACAGAAGTGAATTTCACAATAACCCAGAAAAAAAAGAACTTAATTCAATTCAATTGAATTCAACAATCATTTACTAAATGGCTACCAATTGCAAGGCATAAAGGATATAAAGGTAATATTTTTCCAATACCATACAAAAAGAAGTTTTCAATCTATTGAGGAGAGGGGAAATAGAGATTTGTGACTAATAAGAAAATACAAGTTAACTTGAGAAGGGAAAGAAGAAAAACTCAAAAATCAGGAAAATGCTTTATAAAGGTGGTAGCACCAAAACTGAATCTTAAAGGGAGATAAGGATTTTTAAAGGTCAAATTGAGACCTTCCAGGTATGGGAGATAGTTTGTAAAACTAAACAGAGACAGAAGATGGAAGATCAAGTCTGAAGAAGAGCTAGTGGGTCACCTTGACTTAAAGGGAGGGAGGAGGAGACTAGGGAATTCTGCAAGACAAAAATCGGTGTCCTATGAACAAATTTCCAGGCCTGAGGAAAACCCTGACCAAAGACATAGACATTGGAGCTGGAATGTTGTATGTGAGAAATAGCACCAAAGACTGAATTATAGAGTATGTGAGAAGTAATGTATGAAGAGTATGTGAGAAGAATGGGAAGCTGAAGCCAGATTATAAAGGGCTTTTAATGCCAAATAGAAAAGTTTGTATTTAATGCTAGAGGCAATAGACACTGAAAGTTTTTGAGGAGAGGGTGACAAGATATCATCACGTCTATATTTTTCAATATAACTTTGATAGTTGTATATAGGTTGGATTAGAGATGGGAGAGACAAAAGTAAGAAAGATAAAGTAGATAAATAGAAAATAAAGATAAAGATAAATTGTAGTAGTCTAGGCAAGGGAAGTTATAGGTCTGAACTAGAGTGATAACCCTATGAGTGGAGAAAGGGAATGAATTTGAAAAGTCATGGAAGTGGAATTAACAAGACTAAGCAACTGATTAATTATGTAGAATGAAGGAGAACAGGAAAAAGAGGATGATTTTAAGGTTGTTAATGTGAACAATGGGAAATTGTTGAAACCTGAGCCAGAAACAGAAGTTAGGAAAGGGAGTGGATTTATGGAAAAGTTACTCATAGTAACAGTCTCTGCAGGAAGTTGGGGACAAATATCTCTGAAAAGCTAAAGTAATATAGGCATAGGGCACACTGATAATAGGCTAGTTAGAGATAAAATCAGAAAAAATCTCAATCAATTTTTGACTTACTCATTCACAAGTCTCCTTTATCTCCCACATTGCCTACCAAGCACTTTCATAGTCTTTTTGGAGACTGGCCTGGAAAAGGGACCTTTTCCCAGGAAATTGATATTAAACACATATCTGTGAGTCACCCATCGGTTACAGATAAGTTATGATTCTGCAAATAAATGGCACTTCCTCTCTAACTTTGCTTTCTAGTTGGCTAGTTGGCATAGCACTAATTATTGCTAGAAAAATACAGGTGTGTTTTTTGATTGTCCTTTTAAGTTAATCATATTTTTAATAATGCCAGTGAAGTACCAATAAAATCACTGACTCAAATAACTCAGAGGTCTCAAAGTTCATATGGTTCAAACTATACCTGAAATAGGAAAAGGACTCCTGCTGAAGGAAAAAGAAGAATTAAAGAGGGAACAGAAACAAGAATTATGGGAAGAGAAAAGGAGGAACGCTTTGAAAAGACAAATTAAGTAAAACAAAGTGAGCAAAATAAGTTAGCAATACAAAGTAAGCAGCAAGTAAGGCAAAGAAAAGGATATTGCATATATTTAGTTCTCAAAGTCCTTAAAAAAATAAAAAGTGATATGGTACTAACAGGATAAGAAGGTGTTAAAGGTCCATGCAACCAAATAAATCTAAAAGAAAAGTGATAGCTCTAGACCCCCAGTAGCTGTGTGCTACAGAAATAGTCAAGGGACTATTACTAACAAGAACAAAAAAGAATCTCACTTTTAGCAAGTATGGAGAGCAAGAAAATTTTAAGTGATGTGCATAAGTAGAGATTCTTAACCTGGAATGTAATATATATACACATATATATACACAGACATATATATATATACAAACATATATGTATATACATGTAAAATAGATATAAAATTATATTTCATTATAACTGGTTTCCTTTGATATCCTATTTTATTTTATTGTATGCATTTAAAAACATTTCCATAGGTTTCACTGGACTGACAAAAGGATTCACAACACAAAAAGGTTAAGAACTGCTGACATAGTAAATGTGATGATTATATTTCTATCAATATCAAGTAACTATTATTTATACTTAAAACTCAGACTGTTCCCTCTTTTATAAGAAAATGTCTCTCCACCCTTCAGATTATAAATAGGAAACAAACAAACAAATAAACAAAAACAAATCTGGTGAGATAGATGGTCATCCTGGCCTATCTCAACAGTCTAGAATTTACATATTATAGGACCAGAATCTTGAGAAAGAGGGCCTACATGCTTTATGCCTGGTTTGGCATATATTGCCAGGTTGTGAATTTTGGTTAAATATTATGTCATTTATAAATTATGTTTCTTTGCTCTTTGAGATGATTTAAGTATGATTTTAGGTTCCCTTTTGCAATCTTATTTCTTGCTATTGCACCTTTATACAGACTACTTATAAAATTTGCTCACTACACTGACTAGAAGGGCTAGAGGTAGTCAGAGGGACCAGAATAAGATTATTTTAGCACAAGATAGAATGTGTTGTTCAAGGAACAGGCCAATGTCACTAGATTAAAGAGTAGAGCAATATATGGAGATGGTAGAGGTATGGGGTATAAGAAGACTGGAAATGCAGGAGAGTCTTATGAAAAGCTTTGAACACCAAAATATGGGATTTTGTGTGGGATTCTGGAAGTGATAGGGAACCATTAAAGTTTTATGAGAGTGGTCAGACCATTACTTTAGGAAAATCACTTTGGTGGATGAATGGTGATACACTGAGGTAGGGAGAGACTTGTGACAGGCAGATCAATCAGCAATCCATGGTTGTAGTCCAGGGATGAGGAGATGAGGGCTTGTACCATTGTGATGGCAATATTAAAAAAGCAAATGGGGCATAGTTGTTACATGAGTGAAATCAAAAGACCTTGATACAGACCAAATCAAGATGGGATGGACAGTGTGACAGAGAAAAAAACTGATGATGGAATCTAGTTTAAAAGTTTGCAAAACTGGGAGGATGGTGGAGGAATACTCTCTGTCTCTGTCTCTCTCTCTGTCTGTCTCTCTCTCTCTCTCTGTCTCTCTGTCTCTCTCTCTCTCTCTCGCTCTCTCTTTCTCTTTCTTTCTCTCTCTCTCTCTTTCTCTTTCTCTCTCTCTTTCTCTCTCTCTCCCCCTCTTTCCTTCCTCCCCTCTCCCTTCTTCCTTTTTTCCCTCCCTCCCTCTCTCTTTTTCTCTATTTGCCACCCCTCTCTCTCTTTTCTTTCTCTGGAATACTCTCTGTCTCTGTCTCTCTCTTTCACACACACACACACACACACACACACACACACACACACACACACAAATGTTTTTAACAGCCCTTTTGTAATAGGAAAACAATTGCAAACAAAATAGGTATGCATTGACTAAGGAATACCTAAATAAACAGTGGCATAAGATAGAAATAAAATATTACTATACCATAAAAAGAATTCAGAGGAAGAAAAACTCGTATAAACTGATAAAGAAGAAAGTAGGAACTAGGAAAAACAACATCTACTATGACTACATAATGTCAGTATCAAGAACAATAAAATAAAACATTATATAATTACAATGATCAAGATGGCCCCAAGGAATACATGAGAAATTTTTCATTTAAAAAAATAGAGACCAATCGTTGTTGAATATACCAACAATTTTTGTTGTTTAATCTTTAATATCCAAGAATGTTTATTGGATAAGCAGACAAAAGGAGATTAGAAAGGAACATGACACAAAAACAAAAGGTATCAATAAAAAATAATATTTAAAGCATGGCACTATCCTGTAATAACAGAATCAGGACCACTATCCCTCAGAATAAGATGAGAAGAGCCAAGATAGTAGACAGGCTCAATACTAACTTGTTGTTTTTGGGAGGTTTTGTTTTTTGTTTTTTGTTTTTCCCACCACAGAAAATGACCTTTGGATTAGAAAGGAAATCATGAAATAGATAAAATCCAAGATTGGTAGACACATATAAGGAGAACATCTGGCTGATGTTCTATGATATAAGGAGAACATCTGAAAGATCTGTCTAAGAGAGATAATTAAGGAAGAATAGTATATCTATATACTATTTCTTCCTACTACTACTTAGTCAGATTTTTCACTTCCCACCAACCAATTGGCTCATTGGTGCCTGAGGGAATCTAACATGGTCTGGATTCATTTTGATCTCTTGTTTTTGAAGAAACTACTAATAAGCTATCAATAAAAATCACTTTGTTTTGAGCCCCCAGATCAACCACTTCAAAAAAGGAATCAATCTGCCTCTCTGTGTCTGTGTGTCTACCTGGAGATAGAGTGGGGGAGGGACAAATTCACAAATATAACTTTAGTTTTATCTTTATGCTGACTTTTATGTACTAAAATAATACAAATATAAAATAGTCCTCAAATAAAGAGAAATCAAATAAATGTTCAGCTATAGTCTTTCTATCTTGGTCTGGATGGCCCCCACATCATTTAGCCAAAGGCCTTTCCTTAGAAAGTCATCCACAGTTGAGGCAGGAATGAGAAGTCACTTCTGAGTACATGCTTAGTACCTCTTCACTCAGTAGTAGAAGTACCTCTTCCCAGGGTTCTTCATGGTGAGGCATCTAGGTGGCACTGTGGACAGAATATTGGATGTGGAGTTTAAATCTAGTCTCAGAAATTTATTAACACTGACTCTAAGCAAGTAACTTAAGCCCTGTCTGCCCTCCATCTGAAGGATAGGAGTAATAACAGCACCTATCTCTCAGGCTTGTGAAAATCAAATCAGGTATTTGTAAAGTACTTCACAAACCTTAAAGTTCTATATAAATGCTAGTTATTATTATTGTTGTTGTGATTATTGTTTTGATTATGGTGACCCTTCTGAGGTGTCCTGCTCTTCCCTTTTCCTCAGGAAAAGAAGCCTTATTTATAAATCACATTTTGCTCAAGTCAATCTGTATTCAAGGGTCAAGGAGAGAAAAATTATGGAAATTCCTGTCTTGATTAGCATGCATCCATCCCCATTATATATAGGATGTTCCAAAAATGTTAATCTTTAAGAAATTAAAATTGCACCACCCTTTTTGGGTCACCCTGTGTATTTGTCATGTTGGTACCTGTAAGGGAATGGTTATGTGTACTTTACCTAGAGTTTGGCAAAACATTAGCTTCTCAAACTAATCTTGTGAAAAAGATGGAGAGATTTAGGCTAGAAAATAGTATTGTTAGCTGGATTGGGATCTGATTGATGGCCTGATTTAAAAAGTAATTAAAAGAGATGATGAAAGAGCAGAACATTAGGTCAAATCTAATAGAGAAAAAAATTTAATTGGGATAAAAAGAAATTGATGAGGTCATAAAGGATAAAATAATGTTGACTGAAATAAATTAGAATAATGAGATTGAAAGTTTTTTGCAAGAACAAAATCAATGCATCTAAGATAAGAAGGGAAACTGTTGACTGGGAAAATATCTTTGTACCAAATTTTGATATCAAATATCTAATAATATTGTGTGTGTATATAGAATTAACACAAATATGCATATTTGTGACCAAAAAATATTCTCCAATGGATAAGTAACCAAAGGATATTAACAAACAATATTAGAAATTATTGTAAGCTATTAACAATCATTTAAAAGATTTATTCCAAAAATTCAATTGTACAAGTTAAAGATGGATTAGCCATAGATAGACAGCATTTCATCTGAGAAAAAATGTGGGGGAACAGTTTGAGAAATCTAAAATCAACACCATCCATAAGCATTTAAGTACTTATTATTATGCCAGACATTGTGCTATAAGCTCAGTACAAGTTAGTAACATTATGTGATGATTAAAAAATTAACTTGACCTTGGACTATTAAGAGGCATTGCTACTAGGACTAGGGAAGTGATTAAACTGTTGTCATCCAGTTTATATCATACAGCATATGGAATATTGCTTTCACATCAAGACATGACATTTTAGGATACAAGTAATGAAGTGGAAATTTTCTAGAGGAAGGTATCCAAGATGGTGAAGAGCTTTGAAATCATAGTTGAAGGAATTGGGGGTATTATCCTGGAGAGACTTAAAGGTGATTTCATAGTTATGTCCAGATACTTGAAGAGGGCAACAGTATAGGAGATAGAATGGTACAACGGCTCTGGAGTCAGAGGTCTTGTCTTGTTGAGTTTTGTTTCAATTGTGTCCACCTCTTCATGACCCCATTTGGGGATTTTTGTGGCATTTCATTCTCCAACTCATTTTAAAGAAAAGGAAACAGAGGTAAACAAGGGTAAGTGACTTGCCCAAGGTCACACAGCTAATAAGTATCTTCGATTCAGATTTTAACTTAGTTAAGATGAGTCTTCCTGTCTTCAGGCCTAGTGTTCTATGCCCTTTATCACCTAGCAGCCCTTGAGTTCAAATTCCATCTCTGATGCTTACCACCTATGTGACCTCAATAAATCATTTCATTTTGGCCTCAGTTTCCCCCCTGTAAAATGAGAATGTTGGACTAAATGGCCTCTAAAGTCTTTTGTGCCTGAGATCTATGATCTCATTCTTCCTGGACATTATGCTTCTTTTAAATCAGGTCAAAGTTACATAAGAACAACTAATCAGGCTCTTCCTATTTAGCTCCAGAGGTAAAACTACTGGACTAGATTCAATGGGTAGAGATGGCAGGGTCAGATTTATGCTTAAAGTAAGAAACAATTTCCTAACAGAGTCAACTACAGAATCATCATAGATTTAGAGCTGGAAGAGACCTGGAGCAACCCTTCCTCTTACAAATGAGGAGCAATTAAAGTTAAAAGACTTGTGGAAGAAGAAGTAGTGAACATATATTAAAGATAGGATCAGATTAAATGTATCACATCACTTCCCACCTTTACCAGAGTGCTTGGTCCAATTGGATCAAGCTAAGAATCTTATAAAAAAGCACCAGACTTTACTGGGAGGAAAATAGGAACGGGGTATTCTTTCTGGGACCCTAGTGGGGTGCACCCAATTCCTCTGGATTTTCCTAAAGGACTCTATGTATTTCCACCATCTTCCCTGACTGCCCTTATATTATACTATGCTTTCTCATAAAAGTAACTTTCTTTACCATCCTGTTATATGCTCCATGTGTCTTATACTGGATCTTAGTATTCCAGAACTTCCTAAGTCTTCATTAAGACCCTAGGTGAGTTAATTAGTTTTTCTCAGTATCAGTTTCTTCATCTGCAAAATGGGGATAATAATAGCACTTACCTCATTGGGTTGACAGAATCAAATAAAATAACATGTAAAGTGCCTTTCAAATCTTCAAGTATCATAAGTTATCTATCATATCAGGAAACTATTTATAGTATTGTAGTAATTTCTTAGTCTGGGTTCCTTGAAAACTAAGGGAAAAGTTTATCCATCATTGTGTCTGAAACTTAGGAGGTAATTTTACAAATTTGATTTTTTAGACTTATTTGGAGTACACAGAGGGGCGGCTAGGTGGCACCATAGTGCACAGAGCCCTGGCCTGAAGTCAGGAAGATTCATATTCCTGAGTTCTCATCTGTCCTTAGCTGTGTGAGCCTGAGCAAGTCACCTAACTCTGTTTGCCTCAGTTCCTTATCTGGAAAATGTGAGGGAGAAGGAAATAGCAGAGTGCTCCAGCATTTTTGCCAAGAAAACCCCAAACGGGGTCGTGAAGAGTCGGACATAACAACCGAACAACAACAAGAGTACACAGAATGCAAATAAGGGAAGCTGTGCAAGCTGGGTTGTAGGAGTTACTACCGGTCAAGTGTGTTCCTGTGGGAAATACATTTCTCTGATGTTAGTCTTATCAGAATTCCCTGTATTGACAGGAAATCTCTAAGATGGTAGAAGTGCATTTTTTAAAATTAGAATCATTCTTGTTTATCCTGTTGTGGCCAATAGGAAAAGCAGTAAATTATAAGTTATACAATTCTGTTTCCTTGGTCCCACGTTACTTTATCTGGGGAGAATATGTACCAGGGTCTGATTTTGTTATGTATTACCTGTGTGATCTTAGAAAAGCCCTCTTAACCTCAGGTGCACCTCATCTGTGATACAAAGGCATTGAATTAGGTCTCTTGCAGCTCTATCTCTGAGGATTCCATAGATAGCTCTAATTGTTAGGAAGCTACTCCATAATATGTACAGTATTTCTCTGAAGTCTTTTTCACACAAATAAGACAGATGTCCACATTTTTGGTTTATTGTAGAGAATCATTTGTCTAATGGGATTAGATCAAATGGCTTCTGGAGTCCTTTCCCCTTTCAAACTCTGTGCTTCTAGAGACAGGATTCCTCTGTACAAGACTCCTCCAAAATGGCCACTGGGCAGGATTCCTCCTTGAAAACTTAAAAAGCTCAAGAGATGTGATGGTCATACCCTGAGATAAGCCATTTCTCTTTTCAATATCTCTAGATGTTTGGATTTTTTTTTTCTTATACTAAACCAAAATCTGTCCTCCTTCAACTTGTACCTATTTAAGTGAGATGAAGAACTAAGATTTGGAGAGCATAAGTAACTTGGATATGGTCATAGTTAATAAATGTCAGAGGCAAGATTTGATCCTGGCTACAGGTCCTGAACTCTTTCCATGTGCCATGATAACCTAGTCACAGCTGTTATCCTCTCTGCATATGTACTTTTATCATTTTCCCTTCCAAAAGGATTTCCCTAAGCTTTAAAAGATCACAGATTTAGAGCAGGAAAGGAACCTAGGAGTCAAGTCCAACCTTATCACTTTATGGCTGAGGCACAGGGAGATCATGTTGCCTTATCCAGAGTCATTCAACTAGTAATCATTGGATATGAGATTTGAATCTAAGTCCTCCTAACTCTTTTCCTTTTTAAAAATGAATTTAATTTTTAATTTGTGGAACAAAACAAGTATTTCCATAATATAATGTAATAAAAATATGATTGCACTTGAAACTGCAAATCTATTATGTACAATTTGCTATTCCTTTTAAATATGTAAATTTTTATATAATTTTTTTGATTTTTTTTCTTTCCTCCCCCCTGCCCTGCCCTAAAGATAGCTATCATTAGGCACAAATAAGCATATTTATACACACACACTCATATACATATATGCAATACATATAAATACATTTATATACATATACATGTATGTATGTATGTATAATTGTGTGTATGTAAAATTATTCTATTTATAGAATACTTCTATTTATAAATTCTTTCACTATTCACCACCTGAAAGGGATCCCAGGAACAAAACTTAAAGGAATGTCATACGTTCCTATTCTGAAGCAATTTGTTTTCTGAGCCTGTATATGTGTTAGGCAATAGTTGTTAGCTTGTTGCAAAAACTATACACATTTATTGAGCACTTACTGTTTGCCAAGCACTATGCAAGGCTGCTGACAAGTAGGTAAAATAACCAAGGATGTTATCCTGGACCTTACCACTATCCTCACACAATAGTCTGAAGATGGAGGTTATCAGAATATAAAATGACCTAAAGAACATCCCAACTGGAAACTATAACTCAACAGATCTATACAAATTGATCTCTAATGTCCCTTCTAGTTCTGAAATTCCTCTTTTCCCCCCTTATTCATGAGTAGGAAGGCATAAGGTTTTCAATAAGATGGTGTTAATCAGTCTTGATGAATCTCAACCCAGTCAAGTTGTCTCCAACTCTCCTTTATTGCTCCTCTCAGCCCGGCTGCTTAAACAATTATGTTTGTCCTCATATTTCCTTTGTCAATACTTCCTCCAGCAGCCAAAACAAACATTACAGAAACACACCAGTCCCAGAACAGAGGGGGAAAGAAAGAGAAAGAAAATTAAAACATCACCAAACTTAACATGTGGGACACAGGGAAAAAAAAAAATTCACTCTCTGAAAAAAAGCAAATCCAACTCCTCACTCCTATACCCCATAATCTCCCCACCACCTTTTAAGAAATAAAACAAACACACACCAAAAAAAAAAAAAAAAAAGGCATTTCTTAAACCTGGGATAACTGCCAGAGGGTCAAGGATACTGGCTGATTCCAGCCCAGGCCCCTTCCGGCCCTATCTCCTCCCTCCCAGAGCTGAGGGAGGTTGTTTCAGACCTACCCTCTGTGGGCCCCAAACCCCTCCCTCCCAGAGAAACCACAGCTCCAGCTGTTAAGACTTCCCATTCCTGCAGCAGATGCATCCACTTCTCTGGGAGTTGTGTATAGGAAGGTATTTAGGAGGGTTGCTAGGGGCCCCAGAGGTGTTACAGCTGGTAAACTTATGGAACCAATAAACCACCAACAGATAAAAGAGGCCAAGCAAAAGGATAGTTGGCACAATGGTTGAAAAAGAAAACTGAAAAGTTTGATTCTTCTAAAGGAAAATGACTGAGAGCCAAAGAAGCAGCTTGAAGTGGGACATAAAAGACCTTGAAAGGGAAATGAGTTGGGGGCTGCTTTGGATTTTGCTTTAAAATTATCAGTTTTAAAGCTACCAACAAATGCAAGGATAGCTTCCAACAATATAAATAGCTTTTTGATTTTTGGTGAGATCTGGGCACCTATCACAATTGACACCTACTCTATTCTCAGAGGTCAAAACCTTAAGCAAAAAATTGCTAAGCCAGTAAAATTTGTCTTTGGAATCCTCCCATCTCCCATTTTTAGTCCCTCTCTTACTTCCTGGCAATTTCCTGTCTTTTTGCCATCTTCCAACCCTTGATTTTTATCCATTTCTGGTAATGGGTAATCCCTCTTTATCTCTGCCTCTTGGTTTCCTTCAGGTCCCAGCTAAAATCCAACCTTCTACAAGAAACCTTTTCCCAATTTGTATTATAGGGCCCTCTCTCTGTTGATTATTTCCCACTTATCCTGTATCATTGATATCACAGGTCATAGTGTCTTGACTTGCACAAGGAAGTAATGTTGATGACTTTGATTTATTTTTGTTTGTACATAGTTATTTACATGTTTTCTCTCATTAGATAGAAGGCAGAGGCTCTCTTTTGCCTTGTTTTGTATCCCCAGTGCTTAGCACGGAGCCTGACACAGCAGGCGCTTAAGAAATGTTTATCAACTGACACCCTCAAAGCATGAAAAAGTGCCAACATACACCAGCAAAGGAAATTTCCTCATCTGGGAGTTCCTAACACAAATTAAATCGCAGGTCTAGTCCTTAGTCTCCCTTAAAAGAACTACAATTTAACCTGAATAAGTCTAATGGGTAGAATTTCAGGAATGATTTTTTTTTAATTGTTCTTTAAGTTTCCAACTCTGGTCCCCTCTTTAATGTTGTCCAGTTATTTTTTTCAATCATGTTCTATTCTTCATGACCCCAATTGGGTTTTTTTGGACAAAGGTACTGGAGTAGTTTGTTATTTCCTTCTCCGGTTCATTTTACAGATGAGGAAACTGAGGCAAAGAATTAAGTGGCTTACCTAAGTTCACATAGCTAATATCTGTCTGAAGTCAGATTTAAACTCAGGAAAAAGTGTCTTCCTGATTGCCCAGAACTCTATCCACTGAGTCACCTAGCTAAATCTTTTCTTTGGGATTGAACTGTCTCTTGGAAGAATAGATAAGAATTGTCACATGCATAGAGATTTCCTTGTCTGGCCATAACCTCTCTCCTGACCTCCAGTCTTTTATCTCCAACTTCCTATTAAATATCTCTAATTAGAACTGAAGGTTCTATAGACATATTAAATTCAACATATCTAAAATTGAACTTAATTATTTTTCCCCAAACCCTCTCTTCTTTCTAACTTCTCTACTACTATTAAAAGTACCTCCATCTTCTTAGTTACCCCAAAATCACAACTTAGATGTATCCCTGATGCCTTCCTCTTATCCCCCCCAACACGATATTCAATCAGTTTTCATTGTTATTTCTACCTTCATACTATCTTTCCTAGATGCTCCGTTCTTTCCCCTCACATTGCAACCCTAAGTCCTTACCTCCCCAAACCTGGACTACTGTTATGGCCGTTTTAGTCAGTTTCTCTATCTTATCTCTGCCCACTTCAGCCCACCTTCCACTCAGTTTTGAAAATGATCTTCCTAAAGCACAGATCCTAGAAATAATTTTATCCCCTATTAGGAAAAATTAAATCTTATTGCAAGAGGAGGGAAGGACGCATGTGTCTAACACATATTTCAGGGAAATAAACAGTTCTATCATAGTATTCTTCCTGATTTTTGTTAACTGGATTATGATGGCTATAAATAAATAGATGTCAATCTGACCCTATTCAGACAGAGGTTCTAGCCATTAAAACTTTGAAGACAAAGAAAAGTAGTTTTGAAGAGATGATTAACTAGATTCAGTAGTAGGGAGAAATAGCCAGCAGCCACCATGAGACTATCTGAAACCAACAGGGACTATCATGCCCATGGAAACAGTAGAGGAGTGCCCAGCTGAGTCTATATGTTCAGTAGTCACCAGGAAACCAGTAGGGATCAATGAAAGAACAATCACAAATACTACAATGTGGAAGAAAATGGACTTGAGAATTAGGGGAGGTGGGAGGGAGGGCGGGAATTTAAGTCACTTCAAAGACTCCCAATTTAGCTCTACTATGTATTAAACTATACAACCCCCTAGTGGCCCAAGAAATTTATTAAAACTCCCTAAGGAAAGAATAGAGAAGATCATGAGACTTTCTTTCCCAACCTCCTATATATATTAGGGTTCCTCCACTTCTCAGAACCTTCATCGTAGGTATAGTTTTTAGCTATTTCAGAAAACTATGATATCTGTAATAATTCTTTGAAATCTGAATGAGAAAAATGAACTTGATGCTAAGAGAAAGAGAAAAAAGAAGGAGGGGGAGAAGGAGAAGGAGAAGAAGGAGGAGGAGGAGTAAGAAGAAAAGAAGAAAGAGAAATAAAGAAAGAAAGAAAAAGAAAAGAAGAAAAGAAAGGAAATAACATTAAGAGAATACCTTGGTACGCCCAACTGCCAAAGTAGGCTTAGTGTATTATAGGATGAATGGGTGTATCACCTTGCAGGAGGAAGAAATTTATCCTGTCAGCTACTACTTAAAAAGACTCAAGACTCACAAACACAAAATCTATATTTACACCTCAAAAAGACAGATTGCCCCAAGGCCTACTGTATCAGAAGATTGGATTCCAATCCTGCCTTATCGGCAAATCATTCTCAGAGTCTTCTTCTGCAAAGTTGGGGTGATACTTTCACTGCCTACGCTTAGGACTACTTGAAGGAAAGTAAAGCATTAGGTAAATGTGACTTCTTTTTATTCCACACATAACCTTAGGCTGCAAAGCCCAGGGTTAGAAAGCTGGCCTCAAACTCAAGACCTTTGTTCAAGTATAATCACTGACACATACTAGTGTGCATAAGTCACAGAAATCAGGAAGACTCATTTGTCCAAACTTAAAACCTATCTGCCTCAGTTTCCTCTTTTGTAAAATGAGCTAAATAAAGAAATGGCAAATCACTCTAATATCTTTGCAAGAAAACTCAAATGGAGTCACTGAGAGTTAAAAGAAGTGTAGAACGATAATCTAAAACTGTTGGCTAATCTGCCCTGAGTTTCCTCAGTGGGAGTACCCAACTTGAAAGAAATCATATATCCGATATCTTTCCCTCTCCCCCCTTAAAGAAGGGAAAAAAAAAAAAAAAACATTTTTAAAGGGTCATGTAATCTTTTAGTAACTTCTTTTCCTTTTCAAAAATTGCCTCGGGATACACTGCAAAAACAGACTGGCTTTAGAAGCCAAAGGATATGGATTCAAATCCTCAGTTTGCCTAATAATACCTACGTTACTTTGAGCTAGTTAGCTCCTCAACCTCCATTTCCTCATCTATAAAATGAGAGGCCTAAATTAGATTGCCTCCAGCTCTAAATTCATAATCATAAGAGCCTGTTTTTACCTGAAATTCTAGGCAAATTATATCAGGGAAGGGAAAAGGAACTCCTTTGCTTTTCTCAGGATCCCTAAGACATTTTTAAAAAAGCAAAAGAGTTCCTTGAGTTTCATAAAAAAATTAGCCATCCTCCCCACCAAAAAAAAAAAAAAAAAAATCTATCCTGCTCCTTCCCTGAAAAGCTGCCACCTTCTACTTTTTCCTTTATATTTTGGTATTATGTAGGTTTTTCCAGGGTATTCTGAGGTATGTAGAGTCTGTAGACTTTGAAATCGTTTTTTTTTTTTTAATTTTTTTATAGTTTAAATTTTTAAAAAATTTTTTTTGTTCCTTTAGAAAAACCAATGTATTCACTTTGAGGGACCCACAGGCCACCCTGTAGTCCGTCAATCAGTAGCTCTCTCAAGGTTAGCCAGGGGCCGGGTTTCCAGGAATGCAATAAAGCTCCCTGACTATTTCCATATTATGCGGAGGAGGTCCCTGGGGTCCCCATAGTGAGCTGACTTAAACCCCTGGTCGGTTGGGTTGCTTCACCCGCCCACATGTTTGCTGCAAATTTAGTTGAGATTGAGGAACTTCCAGTGGTTTTGAGACCAGAGGGTGGGGTAAGTGAGAAGGGAGAAGGTTGTGTTTTTTTGTGTTTTTTTTTTTTTTTTTTTGGGGGGGGGAGGTAGCAAAGCGGGAGGAGTAGAATATTAGGGAAGTTGCAAACAACACAGAACAGATGTGGAGACTCAAACAGACTTATTCCAGTGTGATTTCCCTCCCTCCTCAGATCTGGGAAACAAAAGTCCTCAGAAAACAATTAACCACGTGGCTTTCAAGCAGCCAGCCCCGAGGGAAGCCAGCAGAGTTTAATTACACTTAACTACTGAAAATGTACCAAAAGGGGGTGCTTTTTAACAAACCAAGGTCTCTTCCTTCCAGCCAGGCAGAAAAGTGAAGGAATTTAGTTCAATTCAAAAGAAATAGGAGACAAAGCTCCTGACATGCTTAGACAGAGTTTGATCTTCCTTATACTAAGTCTGATTAATAATGCTTAGCAAGCTCAGTTCAGAGAGCTTTTCTCCTGAGATTCAGGGGACAGGGAAATCTCCAGGACCATCCCTGGATTATCATCATCATCATCACCTGCCACTTGCTTTAGGCTCATGCAATTATAGATGTAGATTATAAAGATCCTTTACTCCAATCTCTTATTTGACAGATGAGGAAACTGAGCCACAAAGATGTTGAGTGCTTTGCTAGGGACTGATCACCTAATAAGTTAGATAGTATCTAAGGAGAAATTTGAAAATAGATTTCCCTGAGTCCAATAAACGATCATTCAAACTCTAAAGGGTTGAACAAAAAAATAATATGATGAAAATATAGGGTGTAAATGCCCTAAGTAATCTCAAGACAGCTAGATGGTTCAGTAAATATACTGGGGGGCCTGTAGTCAGAAAGACCTGAGGTAAATTCTGCCCAAAACTTACTAATTGGGTAACTCTGGACCAATCATGTAACCTGCCTCAGTTTCCCTAAGTGAAGATGACAATGCTTACATTGTTCAAGTGAATTTGTGTAGTCATAAGGAGTAAAAATAAAGTACACCACAAAATGATTTGGAAGGAAGAGGGAGGAGACCATGGTGGGGATGATAACAATCCTGATGAAGGAGATCATCAAAGTGTTACTTCTTTCCCTATTACAAATTAACAAACACTTTTGCAATTTGGTCATAGACTGGGGTCTGGGACACTGAGGGATCATATATCATAGTTAAAATCAGAAGTAGAATCTGAATTTAGGCCTTTGGGACTCTTAAGTCAAGGTCACCCTTGCATAAATATGGCATAAAAAGATTCAGAAATCAAAGTGGTTGGATTCAGGCCTTGGGAAGAGAGGGAAGTTCCAATAGATCAGCAATGTATATTACTTTGTTGATAGCAGAGGCCTGTCTACTATAAAGAAAAGTCCACGGAGACAAACAAAATTAACAAGCTTCCAAAAGTTGTCCAGGAAACTAGGGCAGAATTGAAAAGTCCTGTCTTTACCCTGAGCTTGAATAGAGGATCACATTCTCTCTTTCCTGATGGTAAGGAACAAAGGCCAGTCCACAGAACGGCTGCGTTTGGGGCTGTGCCACCCTGAATTGTTTCCGCAGCTAGCTAGAAACACCAAATGGCATTGGGGGCTTTCCAGTAAGATCCTGCATTTTGCCCAACTTTCCATCTCCACTGAATCGCATAAGGAAATCAGATGACTTGCCCCAGGGAAGTCTGTGATTCAGTGGTTCAAGTGGAATGTGACACACAGCTTGTTCCCACAAGAATGCCCAGCTTCTTCAAACAGGACAGTATCAGTCTCAGAAGAAAGGAAACTTCCTTCAAGGCTCTGAGCATGTTTCTCCTCCTACTGGAGGCCTTTCCCAATTCCCAGTCCTGGTGTCCCCCACACACTTTGGGTTTGTTTGGTTTTCAGGAAGACAGGAAGAGAGAGGAGGAGAAAGAGAGAAAGAAACAGAGACAGAGAGAGAAATAGAAAGAAAAGGATACAGAGACAGAGAGAGAAAGGGAAGGAAGAAAAGAGAGAGGCAGACACAGAGACACAGAGACAGACAGTGACAAAGGCAGAGACACAGAGACAGAGACAAAGAAGAGGAAGGAGAGAGAGGCAAACAGACAGAGAGAAACAGGGAGGGAGGGAGGAAAAGAGAGAGAGAGAGAAAGAGAAAGAGAGACAGAGAGAGGGAGAGACAGAGAGAGAAAGACTGAGAGAGAGAGAGAGGGAGAAACATGGAGAGAGATTAAGTAGAAAAATAGATACTATATACACCCATAGATAAATGGATATATGTACATGATAGATATCTACAAACATAGATAAATAGGTATATAGATGATTGCTAGATATATGCATAATTGATAAATACTTAGGTAGATATAGAGATATAAAAGATAGACATACACAGATAAATAGATACAGGGTAGATATAAATGTGCATGTGTGTTAGATACATATGTACATACATAAGTAAATATATAGATAGATAATAGATACAAAGGTAAGTATAAAGATGATTGATAGATGATAGACAATAAAGATATAGAGATGGTTGATAGAGAAGAGATACATATAAATACATATGTGAGGATAATTAATACATATATACATATAGAGAGAGATGATTGATATATACATAGACACATAGTTGATTGACAGATACACAATTAGATAAATAAATAGATATATAGGTGATGGAAGATATATACATAGATAAGTAGATATAAAGATGATTAATAGATGATAGATACATATACACAGATAAAGGTAAAGGTGACAAATAATAGATATAAATATATATACATAGATAAGAACTGAAATGATAGACATATCAATGATATAAAATAGATAAATAATAATATGATAATAGATATTTTATTGATTCTTTTGTGTACTTGACTCCCCATAGAATATAACCTGATTGAAGGCAAAAACTATTTTGGTTTTAATTTTGTTTCTTTAGAACCTCAGACAGTGCCCACAGTAGGTATTTAATAAATGTTCCTTGAATGAATGAATAAATGAAGCACCACTTCACTTTTATCTCAGGCCAATAGAGAATAAAATACACTATCACCATCCCAGTTCCATCCTGTCCTCTGAACTTCATGGAAATAGAGACTGGCCCCTTTTTTGTTAGTCTAGAGAGCCATCAATTCCTCACTTCCAATAGAGATTTGTACCTTCTCTTCAACATGACAGATTAGAGAGCTAACTAGTACTCTGAGAGGTTGAGTGAATTGTCTATGTAATGATCAGTGTGTATCAACAGTGAGGACTTTAATCCAAGGCTTCTGGCCTCAAAACCATTCTCTCTCCTGTATACCTTACCACCTCTCTTTGAGCTTGACATAGTCCTCCCCTCTGAAAATCATCACCCTACTCCTCTCTCTCCCTGTCTTCCTGAAATCCATTTGTCCTATATAAAGAGGTCAGTTTCTGTGACTCCATTGATTTGGAAGCTCTTTCTACTAAGGCATATTTGAAATCTATGCCTTATACTCAGGTTGCCTAGGGAATTGAGAGGTTAATACACATCAGAAGCAGATCTAGAAGCCAAGCCTCTTTAATTAGCCTTGTACCCATTACACCAAGGTACCTCTCTAAATAAACATTCACTTCAGAAAAAATAGAATTGGTTTAGATTTACAATAAAAGACAGGTCAAGGGTACTAAAGGAGTATCCTATACTTTAAACTTCTCAGATTAAATTATTGTAATAATTTTAGAAGTAGATTTCAGAAAGTCTTTTTATTTAAAGATAGGCAATACCATATATTATATAGAAAAAATAGTACCTACCAAAACACACACACACATACACACATAGATATACACACACATATAAACATGAATAAACTAGATAAAAGATACAAGCTAGTAAAAGTCTAGCAAGCAGTTCTTTTAACAAAAAAAGTATGTACTTTTAAATTTAATCTGTGCTATTAATATTTTCTCCATCATTTTTCTAAATTGAAACAATCAACAAAATAACAAATCCCTCATTTCTAGTATTTGCAGATTGTTGAGGTGTAAATGTTCAAAACTTAAAATTTTAATGATTGAATCTGGAAAACAGATACAGCTGGCTTTAACACATTCTTTAAAATCCTCAAAATCCTTTTAGTGTCAGGGTCTACACTTTTGAACTTAGTCATTCCAGTTATTTCTGACTATATGACATTCCTACTTCCCTTTAGGGAGGGAAAGGGCTTACTTACCATGAGCATTAAATGTCAATAACATTGTTAATTTTATTCTAATTCTGCACCAAGTACTAGAAATAGATAATACCCTTGAACTTCTATTTGATGTATTCATTATAAAAATGATGTTCATCTTCATCGTGTCTTTTCTAAAATTAAATGATAATATTATTTTCACTAGCAAAAATTCACAATTAATTATGTGCAAAATGAGTCTAACTTATCACTGGTTCTAAATGGTTACTTGGAAGTAAAAGTAATCATGTAAATGTGATTCCAGCCACATTCCAACACTGACTCTCTATTCATAAACCTATAAAAACCAGGAATCGAATAGTAAAATATCTAATTAAGGCAAAATAGCCAAGATAACACACCAGAAAATAAATGAGCAACAGAATTGCTCTTGTTCTACACCTCTATCCCCAGCCACAAAGATGGATACAATTTCCTACAAACGCCCACAAAGAAGTGACAACTTCTGAGGAAACTCATCCTTCCTATGCAGAGATAAATGGAGTTATGAATCAGTCCATCCTTCTCCACCCCCTCTCATCCTGATCTCAGTAACCAGCATGAGAATCTACAGATGCCTCTTGGGTATAGTCATGCACTGAGATGATTCCAGTATCATCAGCATTTTGCTGGGAATCCTAGATTCAGAGATGCTAGAGCTGACTCACAGGGCTTGTCTTTCTCCCTCATTCCAAAACACCTTCTTCCTTCTTGATCTGTCCAAAGATTCTCTTCTCAGACAAAGCTAGATAATGTCTGTGTTCTTCAACTCCCTCTGTTTATTCTCAACCACAGGCAATTTGATTCTGCAAAAGGCCTTTTTTCCTCCTTTCTACCACCACCCCTGCTCCCAACCTTACCTTATTCTGTAGTGCATAATTGCTTCCTCCCAATTCTCTTCTTCTGAAGCTGATCATCATGATGTGATCCCTGTGTTCAGGTATGTCTCTCAGAATTCTCAGTTTTCTTATGAGTGGTTGGTAGCTGACTTTCTTCAATCATATCAGCCAATGAATTTGGACAAGAAGTCATATTCCTTATCATAAAACAATAACTTATTTCACGTTATCAGCCAACAAATATTTATTAAGTAACTACCATGTGTCAATCTCTGTGCTAAGATCTGAGGATACTAGAACAAAGTGTCAAATCTTCTCTATGTAGCTTACATTCTATTGCTAGCTACTATTCTAATGGGAGCAAGAACTTATACAAGTATATGCATAAATGCATAGTTACTAGATAGAAAATACAAAGGAAATTAAATATAAAATAGTTTTAAAGGAAGGGTACCTACATATTGTGGGGAGGGGATTAGAAAAGGCTTCATAGAAAAAGATGGTGGCCATACTGCAGGTTAAAAGAATACAAGATACTGTGATGTGGAAGCAAAGAAGGAGTTTATTCCAACAATGGAGATCAGTGCAAAGACAGTGAAATGGACAGTGGAATGTCATATGTGAAAAGCAGAGGGAAGGCCATTTTGGCTGTGTCTCCAAGAGAGAGAGTAATGTTCCCTAAGACTGGAAAGATAGGTTGCTAACAAAAACTGTGAAAGACTTTAAAAGCTAACCTAAGGATTTTATATTTGATCCCAAAGGCAATAATAGGAAGCCACTGTGGTTATTTTGAGTAGAGAAGGCACATGGGCAGAATTGTGCTTTAGTTATTTTATCAGTCGAGAGTTGAATGAATTGTAGTAGGAAGAAACTTGAGGCAGGGAGACCAACTAGGAAGTTGTTGTAATAATCTAGGTGAGAAGTGATAAAGCAAGAATTAAAATGGTAGAGGTGTGAATGGAAGGAAGGGATTAGATGTGAAAAATATAGTGAAGGTATTAACAGCAAGATTTGGCAATTGATTAGATATGTAGAATAAGGAAGACTGAAAACTCCAGTCCAAGAAAAGGTCAAGATTATTAACCTGGAAGACTGTAAGGATGGTGGTGCTTTCAAGTGATAAAGGAAGTTTATTAGTTCTGAGAGTTGAGCGAGAAAGCAAAAGAGTTTTGGTTGAAGACAAATTAAGTTTAAAATGTTTCCATTTGCAAGTGTTAATTTGCAGTGACAGTACAAAGTAATTAAATGATGGTGTTTCCATTTAGAACTTTCTTTCAAGCCTGGGACTCAACCATTTTTGGAAGAAGGACTAGGAAGATATTTTAGAATCAACTCACTGCACTAGTGCCTCTCTATAAAGATTAGGGTACATCCCAACTTTGCATGCTCAAAGTAATGCTCAAAGTAAAGCTCAGTAATGGTCATCATATTTTGCTGTTAAGCAAGTAGTGCTGAGGTCATAAGCAGCTAGAGAAACTTAAGGGGTTCATGGGGTGGGGGAAGGGACATCAGGGATGGAGCAAAAGCAGTATCTGACCAGGGGATTCAGGAATGAATGAATGTTAATTCCCATTTCATCTTCAGGATCAAGCAACTGGCTGTTCTTTAAATTTTAACTTTTTCTCTACCCTATTGAGGACAAGAGCATTCGATTTTATAGTAAAAAAAAAAAAAAAAATTCCTAATAGAATACTGAGTTATGCCAGTAGGAAAATACTTAAAGTTTTAATTCTGTAAATCATTATCTCCAGCTGTTGAAACTGACTGATACTCCTAAAACCCCTAAGAGCCTTTGATGGCAGCTGTAGTGACTCTTTCAGAGTAGACAAAATTCTGTGTATGTGTGTGTGTGTGTGTGTGTGTGTGTGTGTGTGTGTGTGTGTGCATTATAGCATACACAAAACAATATAAAACCTTAAGTTCTCTCCAGTGAAACTAGGACACAGGATCCAGAGCTAGTTTTCCATTGCAAAAGTTTGCACCCTGGAAATAAAAGAATACAAGTTCATTGAGGGTTTGATTGTGGCCTATTTATCTCCAAGGCCTACCACAATGATCTTTTTTGAGGGGATGGAGATTTGGAACCATACCAGTGATTTAATTAATAGAGGGAACAATCATGTGAGCAGGTTCCCTCTACCAATACAGATTGGCATCTACTTGCTCTGCAATTTAGTTTTAGAGAGTTAACTAAAACAATTAGACCCCAATACTCCTAGTCTAGAGTCTTGTATAGTCAGTCTATGTCAGAGGTAGCAATGGAACTGAAATCTGAAACTGAGATCTTTCTGACCCTAGAGGGTTCCCAAACTGCCTCTCCCTGCACATAGTCAGTGCTTTTAAATATCTTGTTGAATCCAACTGCATCATAATTGACTAACAATCAAACACCTGATCATTTACTTTAAGACCTCCCAGAAGATGCTCCCAAAAGATTTCACATTAATTATGAAATACCTAAAGAAACTACAGCATATGATTGTGGTAAAATATTATTGTGCTATAAAAAATGACAAGCAGAATTATTTCAGAAAAAAACTGGGAAAACTTACATGAACTGATACAAAGTGAAGTGAACAGAACTAGAAGAATGTTGTACACAAGTTACAGCAATATTGTACGATGAAGAATTATAAATGACTTAGTTATTCTCAGAAATACAACGATCCAAGATAATCTCAAACGACTAATGAATGAAGCCCACTATGTGTCTCTAGAGAAAGAACTAATATTATTTGAATACAGACTGAAACATGCTGTCTTTCACTTTTTTCTTTCATTCTTTTTCTTTTATTTGAGTCTTTTTGTATAAAATGACTAATATTAAATGTGTTACATGATTGCATATGTATAATCTATATTTAATTGTTTACCATCTCAGGAAGGGGGGGAAAGAAGGGAAAGAAGGATAGAATTTTGAACTTAAAACTTAAAAAAAATGTAAAATACATTTTTTTTAAATCTCCCAAAAGAGATCTCTCTACCAATATGAAAGATGGTTGTGATCTCCCGGGGTGGCATCCATTTTTCTACTGAAAAAAGATTTGCAAACACACAGACTAGAGAAAAACAAACACATATGCACCAGACTGCTGATTTGTTCTTCCAGATTAAAGCAAATTGTTAGAATTACTGACAAGAAAAAAAGTGATTTAATTAATGATAAAAAGAAATTAGTTTTACAAAAAGAGACATAGGAGATATCACAGGGATGCAATGACTTTTAACAGGACTGAAATACCCCACTTCCACATATAAAATCCTAGGGAAGTTTGAAGACTGTCACCATCTGTTCCATAGAACATGCATCAACATAATTTTTTCCACATGTTGTGAATTTTTCTTTGTATTTCACAAACATCATTAATGTTTTTCTTTTCTAACTAAAGAGTTTCATTGTAACCATGCTTAGAGATTGAGTAGAAGCTGTTTTCCTCTAGTTTTAACCCTCTCTTCCTCAACACATCTTCAAATCATTGGCTTTTGCCAGGTGAAAAGTCAGGCTGCTTTTTGATATTGTGAGATGGTCCTACGGATACAGAAATGGATCTAGAGTGAGACTTAAGTTCAGATCTAACCAAACATATTTCCTGGTTGTATGACCCTGGGCAAGTCAATTTACATCAGTCTGCCTCAATTTCCTCAATTGTAAAATGGAGATGTAAAAGCACTTCCTTCCCAGGGTTATTGTGAGAATTAACTGAGATATTTTCTTTCTAATGGTTTAGCACCGTGCCTGGTATATTGTAAGTGCTTTATAAATATTCACTTTATCTTTTTTTTTTTTTAACTATTGACAATGCCTGGAACTAAAGTAAAAGAAAATCAGAAAGCTTCCATAAAACTTGACAATATGAGAATGTCAGAGACAGTAAAGCTGAATACATCTTCAAGATCATCTAGTTGCAGGATTCTGAGCTCTTTGATGTAACAGACTCCGTTTAGTAATCAATATAGTGAATCCTTAAGGACCTTTTCTCAGAATACAGAATACAGAATACAATTCTAAATAAGGGAAACACTCTCATTCCTCTTCAGGTTGTACTCTAGACTGTCTTTATCATAGTCTGGTTCTTCATCCTGAAACCTCATTGCAACTCTGGAATTCACACTTTGGAAGTACAATGGCATCTTAGGCTTCTTCCTATAATTGTATGACTCCTCCAAAAACCAGTGAAGTTAGTCCAGATTTGAATTCCAGCTTGGCAAGCTAACCATAGGCAGTCATTCAACAAGCACCTACTATGTACTAAGCACTGTGCTAAGCACCAGGCATCCAAAGAAAGTCAAAAAACAATTTTAGCTCTTAATGAGCTCATAATAATGGTTAAGCTTCGGCAAGAGATGGATCTTCAGAGGCCAATTAGCCCAACCCATAATTTTATGAGGAAACTGAGGCAGTAGGAAATAAATTAACTCACTCAAGGTCACCCACATAGATAAAAAAGAGAAATTTGAATCTAGGATCTGATTCTAGAGTCAATATTCTTATCACTGTGCTACATACTAGCATTTCCATTTTGTAGACTGAATAAATAAATACCATATAAAATTCTTTTATCAAAAAACACTGATGGTAAGGGCAAATATAGCTAGGCTGGACTCACTTTGAACACAGAGACTTAGAAGTGAAGAGGCAAGTGGATACATTAAAAGGAAAATGGGAGAAAGCATCCACAAACTTTTGTTATAGAAATTATAAAATTGGGTCCTTCAGTCAACTTTATCCCAGAAGTTTTGGTTATTTAAATGTAAAAAAAAGACCTAATCAGAAGATGTTCTTTCCCATAAATCATTCTCACAACATGCGCCCCCAAGACAAAATTAGAACAAGGCTCCAGTAAATTCAGGTTGGATTGTTAGGGATTCAAGTGAAAGACGATAACACTACAAACAGCCATATCTCTGTTACTTATACATATATATTTGGTAACAATCTGGGATAAGATCTGCAGAACTAAAAGAAGTCAAAACAAGTGGGTCACTAATATTTTTAAATCATTATTAATAATAATTCCTTGAAGGCAAAGATCCTGTCATTCATCTTTGTATTCCTAGAATAGTATCTTACACATACTATTTTGGTACCTTAATGGATTAGCTTAGCATAATGGGTAAAAAAGAGACTTCTGAAATCAGGAAAACTTGGGTTCAAGTCTAGTCTTGAATCTAAGATGGAAAGCAGGTATTGAACTGTATTGGGAGAGGATGTTTTCACAAGGAATCTTTGGAACCAATGAAATCCATTAATCAATTAATCAATATACACACTATATATAACCACTATAATAATATATAATATAATATACAATATAATAAATATCACATATAATAATAATATAACACATCATACTAAATATATAACCACTATATAAATAACCACTCACTATGTGCTAAGTACTGTGGATACAAAGAAAAAGAAAAAAATAATTTTTAACAGACAACATGAACATATATATAAATCATAATTATAGTCCTTCCTACCCCACAAAAAAGATCCACAATTCCATTAATGGGTGTTTCAGAGTTTCACTACTAACTTCTTCTGCAAATGTAGTTAATAACAATATAATATTTGTTAATATTTGCACAATGTTTACTTTGTGCCAGGGGTACTATATGTTATATAATAATATTATGTAATATGTTGTGTAAATTATAAATATTATAAAGTTACTATATTATATCTAATAACATAATATATAATAAACCACACTATATATATATATATAAAACATATATATAACTACTATATAAATAACCACTTACTATGTGCTAAGTACTGTAAATACAAAGAAGAGAAAATAATTTTTAACAAACAACATAAACATATATAACTCACAAATATAGTCATTTCCCCCCCCAAAAAAAAATTCATAATTTCATTAATGGGTTTTCAGAGTTTCACTGGTAACTTCTTCTGCAAATGTAGGTAATAATAATATAATACTTGCTAATATTTGTATAGTGTTTACTATGTGCCAGGCCCTATGTTAAGTGCTTTACAATTATTTTCTCATTTGCTCCTTTTAATAACCATGGGAAATGGGTGCTTTTATTACCATCCCCATTTTACAGATGGGAAACTGAGGCAAATAAGGATTTGAGTGACTTGCTCAGGATCACATAAGTATCTGAGGTTAGATTTTAATTCAAATCTTCCTGATTCCAGGTTCAAAGATCTATGATTTATCCAGATTTTCTCAAATATTGATTCACTGGGGATCTATGCAATACTCTAAAGGGTTTACTTTTATTATCTTAGTACCTAGAGAATGACAATGTGCCATATGATCTGGCTACCTGATAGATAACACATTTTTGCTGGATAACAAGCCTAACTCCTTTTCTAACTCCTCTTCTTCTTCCCCCATCCCTCATCTCTCTCTCTCTCTCTCTCTCTCTCTCTCTCTCTCTCTCTCTCTCTCTCTAGATACATAGATAGATAGATAGATAGATATCAATGACAATCATACTTTATAGTTAGACTACCTTCTGTCCTTTTCAAAGAGTTAACATATCCATTCTCTTACTTGATCCCTGAATAGGTCACAAGGGCAGGTTTTTTCTTTCTTTATTTTGAAATGATAAGAAGGAAGGCAGGAGAGATATTTGCCCAAGATCCTGAAGGGAGTTATCAGTAAAGTCAGTAGTAGATGCCAAGTCATTGTACAGTGGAAAGAAAATTGGACCTGGAATCCTTTGATTCCCTTGATTGTGTTTTAATACTGTGTGTGTGTGTGTGTGTGTGTGTGTGTGCTATTTATTAGCCACATGACCTTTGGCAAATCACTTTTAACTTGTCTCAGTTTCCTCATCTGTAAAATTGTGAGGAGTTGGATTAGATGGCCTTTAAGCATGAAAGCTATAATCCTAAGAGTCTAAGCTCAATGTTCTTCTATGATCACATTAAAAAGAGCCATTATTGAGAAATTAACTAAAATAGTACACAGGGGAAATAGATACTAGTGTACCACCAGTGACCCTTTTCAGAATTCTGAGGAGTTTTACCATAATACCCCAAAGGCCTTTCAGGATCCAACCCAGTTAATAATAATCCTCTACACCTTCTTCACCTCAGCACACATCAACTTTGTGGCATAAAAGACTCACTGATAACTTGGGGAAAGAGTTTGCTGCTCCCTCTACAATAACACTTAGCTGGCTGGCCTCCCCAAGTCTGCTTCTGAGGCTTTACAAGGTCTGAATGAAAAGTGGAATGGGTGTGGGTGAAGGGAAAAGGAAAAGGAAAAAGAGGTGTGGAGATTGACCACATGGGAATGAGAAATCCATAATGGTAGGCTGCATCTGGGAGAAGCTTTATGTCAATCAGTCTTTGTTTCATTTCTCCTAAAAATTGAGTTATGGAAGAAGAAAATGTAGGTTTATTAGGTATGGGCTTGATGAAATTTTTAAAGTTAAACATAATATAATTTGCTGAAGGATGGTCAAAAGCATTGACATGATCACATTCAATCCTAAATAAATCACTGTAGTCTGGTAGATGGAGACCACCCCTTCTATTTGTATTTTTTTAATTTATGTTGGCAAGTATCCCCTTTGGCTAGTCCATCCTTTCTAAAGATGGTGCCTCATAGTTGTCTGGCTGAATAAGCAATCAGGGATCCAAGGGAGCCAAGGGAAACTTCCAGCCTAGGGGTCAAATCAGGCCCTCAGCTTAATTTCATCTGGCTCTTGGGTTGATATTGCAGATTGTTACTGCTTCTTCTTAGAAAATAATAAGTAAGTTGGTGAGTTGTTCAAGTAATTCCACTCAGGTTAGATGAATTGTGAGAAATGATCATTAAATTAATCAACTTTTCCAAGAGCAGGAGATAACGAATATTTCGCTGAAGCTTATATCCTAAATGAACAAAATGTGACTTCCTACTAAAAATTAACCTTTCTTTTTTCTTTCTGTCTCCTCATTTTTTCTCCTCCTTTATCTTTTTCCTCTTCCTCCCTTCTTTTTCTCTTCCTCTCTTCTCTTCCCCTTATTTCTTCTACTCCTTCCCTTCCTCTTCTTCCCCCTTCTTTCTTTATTCCTCCTCTTCCTCTCCTCTTCTACAAAACCTCTTCTTTATTTCCTTTTTTCTCTTCTGTTCTTCTTCTTATGTTTATCCCTTTGCCTCAGTTTTTCCTAGAGCTCTGTCTCTGTCTGTTTCTGTCTCTGTCTCTCCTCTCTCTTTCTGGCTCTCTCTGTGTGTCTGTCTCTGTCTTTCTTTCTCTGTGTCTGTGTGTATGTTTTTTATTTGTCTGTCTCTAACTCCCCCTTCAACTACTATCATTCCATTCTATTTTTCTTCTATTCTTCCTCTTTTTGAACCTTTTTTAAACCAACATATGGATCTAAAATATATGTTCTACTCATTAAATGAACTTTTATATTCCTTTTTTTCTGAATTTAAAAAGAAAATTTCCAAAATTAAGAATATGAATTAAAGTTGCTTTTAGTATCTAGCTTTGTTTTTTCTGCAAGCCGGTGGTATTTGGCAGAAGAAATGGTTACTTAGGGGTAGGATAAGAAAATGTGGGAAGTAGAATTAAAAGGAAAAAAGATATACCAATTCCCAGAGTTTTGCTAACGCTATGATGGAGAAAATCCATTCCAAGCATCTAAAAGAAGAGGTGTGGAAAATCTTCATATCAAGTTTTTTTTTTATTCCTCATTACTAAGAAAAATGAATAAACCTAGACCAGACTACATTATGTAGTCCTACATCATTCATCACTCATCATAATGTCCCAGGCTGCAATGACTATACTTACTTCGTTCAAAAGGGGAAATCCAAAGTCATCATTTTGGCACTACTTCCCCACTAAGGGAACAACCTAAAATTGTGAAATTCCAGGTGAAATTTTTGTGTTCATTGAAAGTAGCTTTCTTTTCATTTTTAAAGTGAACTATTCCTTTTAAGGAAGTTTGTTGGCTTTAATATTTGGGAAATATCACCTAGTGCTGAAATCAGGGTTCTTCCCCTACAGATAGGCAAGGAACATTCTCATTCCCCTAACACATTAGATAAAAGCTTCCAAGTATTGAGAATGAGTTCTGAGCCTTTGTCTTGTAAATGAGGAGGGAGAAGGGAGAAGAGGGAAGGAGAAATACTCATAATACTTTCTTCCCTCCCATTGTTCTCTAAAGTTGAAAGTTGTTAAGAATTACTGACAAGATATCAGAAACAAGAACTATGGAGATTACCTTACTTTTACAGGCTTCTAATACATAATTATACCCCTCTATACATTCTGTAGTCTTTCCTATACTGACTCTCTTCTTGTTACATATATACAGTATTCCATCACCAAAATCTAGGCTTTTGGGTTGCTGTCCTTCAAACTATCTTCTGGAACTTCTGGAACTCCTGTTTCCCTGTGAGACTTACTTCAAAATTCTCTTTTAGCATTAGATCTCTCTTGGTTCCTCCAGCTATTAATAATGTCTTTCCTCCAAGGTTTTAGTGTACTTGAGTTACTGTGTTTTATATATGCTTATGTATATGAATGTTATTTCTGTTCAAATATAAGCTCTTTAAATAGAGAAAGTTTTTTATCCTTTTATCCCCAGCACCTGAAACAGTGCCTGCCACCACAGTCAATATTTAATTAATGTTTTTTAAATGATTAATTAGACATATATATTTGTATTTTTAAGGATTCTTATTTCAGCTCTCAAGAATTACCTATCAAGATCAGGCTGATTTCAGGAAAAGCCTGGAAAGATTTACATGAACTGATGCTGATTGAAGTGAGCAGAACCAAGACAACATTGTACAGCATAACTGCAAGACTATATGATAATCAACTGTGCTGGACTTAGCTCTTCCCAGCAATATGGTGATTCAAGACAATTCCAAAAGGTGGGATGGAAAATGCCAGTGTAATGCTGGAGACACTGAGCAAGATATAGATTAGAGAGTATTCAATCATTTATTAAATGGAGAGAGATATACTGGGACCAATGGATCCATGTTTGGTCTCAGGGCTGAATGAGACTATCATCTCCAAGAATCCAGCAAACAGAGTCCTCAATGACATATATATATATATATATATATATATATACATATATATGCATATATATGCATATATATGTATATATATATATATATATGTGGCTAAAAAACAGAGGGTAGACTGAGGCAGGGGCAGAATCAGGGTACTGAGAACAGGAAGGGTATTCTGACAGAATGGAGTGAGCCTCTGCAGTGGGGATGACATAATCAGGGGGAGGCACCGGGGACATGGGGAGAGGCATCTTGATAATAAAGTATCTGATATTCTAATAGCTTGGGATGGGGAGAGGCATTCTGATGTTCTATCAAGTATTCTGATAAAGAGGGAGGGGAGATTTTGCCACACTGAGAAGCAGGGAAACTGAGGCAGGACTGAGTCAGGATAATTAGGGAAACTGAGTCAGGACAATAAAAGAGAACTGTGGCATAACAAAAGCACAGTATTTTTACTTTTCTTTGTTTGCTTTTCTTTCTTGTGATTTTCCCCACTGGGGTCTGATTTTTCTTTTTCTTTCTCTTTTTTCTTTTAAAATTTTTTACAGTTATATTTAAAACAATTTTTTTACACTTGTTTTTAAAACTTTTTGAGTTTCAGATTCTCTCCCTTATTCTCATCCCCAGTCCTCATTAAGAAACCATCTGTGAAGTTATGCAAAACATTTCAATAAAAGTCATGTTGTGAAAGAAAACATAGGTCTCATCCTTTAAAAAAAAAAAAAGAAAGAAAGAAAGAAAAGAAAAAAAGAAAGAAAGAAAGAAAAGAAAAAAAAAAAGAAAAACTTCAAGAGAGAGAGAATGCTTCAATATCTATTGAGACACCATCAGTTCCTTCTCTGGGTATAGATAGGATTTTTCATCATACGTCCTTCAGAGTAGTCATGGATCAGTGTGCTACTTACTGATCCATAAAAATAGCAAGGTCATTCAAGCTGATCATCCCACAACATTGCTATAACTTTGTATACAGTACATTTCACTTTACCATGGAGGACACATCATTTCCTATAGAACAATAATATTCCATCATAATCACATAACCGCAGTTTTTTTAGCCACTCCACAATTGATGGGCATCCTCTCAATTTCCATATTTTTGCTCTAAGAAAAGATTTGTTATAAATATTTTTGTACATATCAGTCTTTTTTCTTTTTAAAAAGTTTCTTTTGAGATTCATGCCTAATAGTGGTATTATTAAGTAAAGGAGATATACATATCCCTTTGGGCATACATCATATCTTCTATCTTTTATCAATTGGAGCATGGCTCTTACTTTTTATAAATTTGACATATCCCTCCATGTTTGAGAAAAGAGACCTTATCAAAGAAATTTGCTTCAAAATTCTTTTTACAATTACTATTGCTATTTCTTCCCATTCATTCTATTCTCGCACTCTCCATTTCACTTCTCTCCTCAAAAGTTTTTTGCTACTGACCCCTCCCTCCCCCAATGCTCTCTTTTATCACCTTTCCTCCTTCCAGTATCCCATTCCCCTTCTACTTTCCTGCAGGATAAGATAGATTTCTATTGACTAACAGGACTGTATATGTTTAACTTATATCAGATTGTTTGCTGTCCTGAGGAAGGGGAAATAAGAGAGGGAAAGAGAAAAATTTGGAACAAAAAAATCTTACAGAAATAAATGCTGAAAACTATTTTTCCATGTATTTGGGAGAAAAATACTGTGAGAGGGGAAAAAAAAATCCTTTATCAAGTGCCTGCTTAAAAAAAAAAAAAGTAACCATCAAGGAAACAATGGTTCTGTCACAGAAGGTGAGGCCCAAAATAAATTTCACTTACTTAACAATTTAGATGAAGTTCCGACCCATTATAGGGAGTAACTTTGTGGGAGGGGGGAAGGGAGGATGACATAGCTTTAATCCCTCCAGCCTCATTTTAAATACTATTTTGCTTTCAACATTGTTCTTCTGAGAAAATGAGTAGATCTTTTACCATCTTCCAATAAGTCTTCTCCTCAGGTGTTACTAGTTGGATAGAAACAAAAGAGAGTTATCTGTCTAGCAAAACAATTGAAACTTCATTCCTTTCAGATTAAGATCGGATGAGTTCATCAGACATCTTTCCATAGCATTGAATACTGGCCTTATCTAAAAGCATTGACTAAAAGACATGCAAATTATCTCTAGCTCATAAGAAATCACACTGTGGGTAGGTTAAAGACCTAAATAAAAATAGAACTTCTGCTTATATGACAATACAAACCTTCGGTGTTCCTAAGCATCTCACGATACTGGAAAGCTGGGGGAGAATTGTTAATACTAAAAAGGGTTGAAGAGAAAGAGATTTATTTCAGCAAATGTATTTATGGACGCATTGCATTTCTCCAAAATGCTTATAGATCTAATGCTAGCAGATATTTTACAAACAATTATTTAGGCTTAAGGTTCTTGGATCTGAGGTTGGAAGAAGCTCAGCTACTTTCCCAGACCCATCATTTTGAAAATGAAGAAACTGAGTTACAAAGAAATTAAATGAATTGCTTTAGATGACACAGGGACAAAATAACAGAGTTGGGATTCAAACCCAGATCCTCTCACTTCAAATCACTCTTTCCACTGCATTATGTCACTGTTTTATTGCTGCAGCTTTTGACCAACAACATCCATATTTAAAATCTGTGGAAAAACAAGAAGGGGGGGGGGGGGTAGGAGTTGGTTTTCACAGGAAATTCATTCATTTGTGGATTTGGATAAACTTGAGAAAGTCTAATAGAGGTCACTGTCGTTACTCTGTGGGCCCCTCCACCACACTGAGTCGGTCAGCTGAGCTCTCCCTCAGTGGGCACGGCCTCTTTTTGTCCCTTTGACAAAATTTCCTCTGGCAAGAACAGAGCAGAAACCTTAAACACACATCGCTATAAGAACCAGATTACATAATGTCTCCATCACCCCCCTCATGACAGCTACAATTATGAGTCAATCCTTGGTTTAAATATAAAACAGGAACCTTCGTTTTTTTTCCCCCTCTGACTATGTGGCAGGCTAGAAAGAGGTCTCTGGGCCTGTCAATTTGAAGATCTGAGCTGCTCCCAGAGTCACTGATTTAGCATGAGACCAAAGGATGGTGTAATTAGATGAAGCAAAGTGTTGCTCCCAGCCCAGATCTTCTTTATTTAACCATTGTCTACATAGTAAACAGAAATAACTCCTTTTACTGTCTCTCATTCTCAATCTCTTTCTTTGTTTCTCTACCTCCATCTTTCTCTGTCACTATCTTGCTATCTTTCTGTCTCTGTCTCTTTCTCAGTCTTTCTCTCTCTCTGTCTCTCAATCTGTCTCTGTCTATCTCTCTCTGTCTGTCTCTATTTCTGTCTCTATCTCTCTGTCTCTGTTTCTCCTTCCTATCTCTCTCTCTATCCTTCTATCTCCATCTATCTCTTTCTCTTTCCTTTTTCTGGTGTTTTTGTCTTCCCCCTTATCCTCATCCTTTCCAAATAGTTTATGTCTCTGATCTTTCAAATCCAATCTAATAAAATTTCCATTGCCCAAAGATGGCACTTTAACAAACATATGATTATCTATGCCCTTGTAGTCCCTTCTTTATAGTCCCCCAGCCTTCCAGCTCATGAAATCTTGAGTTGCTCAGACAGCCTCACATGACCAGCAGCTCCATAAGGCCCCACCTAGCTGCCCATACTGCTCTTTGAGTAAACATGGGCCACCCCAGCACTTAGAAGCCCAGTGCCTGAGTAAATAACATTGCCTTCTGATGTTCACGGAGCCCAAGACAGGCTGAATAAGATACCCCCTCCCCTTCATTGCGCAAAAGGCATGGCAAATAAAAGACTTGACCTAGATCTCTAGAGAGCCTTGGCATAAAAACCAATGGGCCAAGGGCCAGCTAGTAAATAAAGGGGAGGTCTTGTCTTGATTTTTCTGGCATCTAGACAAATCACCAATTCAGAAAAGGACTAGGGAGTTGGGTAAGTGAACCTGATTCATATCTTTCAAAAATGGAAAATCAATACAACATTAAATAATAAAGGAGATTTTACCATAGTTGATGAGACTGATTTCACATGTCTCTTGGTTGTTGCCCATACGTTGGAAGCTACTGGTATTTACTTGTATTTAAGCTATCTACTATCTAGAACCCTGGACTGGGAGAAAGAAATAGCTATTACTGGAAAGATCACTAGACTAGGAGGAAAGAGATCTAGGTTATGGTCACTTACTAGTTGTCTGATCTTCCCATTAGTACCTGGAACTCCCCTCTAGGCTAGAAGTTGTTTAATTTCTCTGAGATACTTTTCTTTATCTTTAAAATTAGATGATCTCTATAAATATATATTTGTTATATATATTAATGTCCTGTATTAATATTAATTGTATTGATGTTATATTTATGTATAAGTGTATTATAATTGTCCTGTGTATGTGTATGTGTGTGTGTGTATATATATATATATATATATATATATATATTTCTCTGGTGATCTATATAGGCAATGGCACAGTAGATATAGTGTTGGGCAGGAAAACCTGACTTCAAATCTGGCCTCAGACACTTGCCAGCTAAGTGGCCCTAGGCATGTCAGATAACTTTTTTTGCCTCAGTTTCTTTAACTGTAAAATGGGAATAGTGATAGCACCTTTGTATAATATATCTTTTGAAGAACAAAAATATTAAGACAAATCAGGAAATAATTAAGTGTTTTGCTTTTACTGGAAAGAAATCCCTAACAAATGTCTGAATGATAGCATCTACCCTGTAGGGTTGTTGTCATAATCAAATGAGATATTATAAAACTACTTAGTATTACACCTAGCACTTCATGGGTACTTATAAATGCTTGTTCTTTCCACTACCCTAGTCTTTGCTTCACAGTTACCATACTATGTCCCAATATGCCAGTTACTTCTCTGATACAGTTTTTCCATCTGTAAAGTGGGAATAATTATACTTGCTTTGTCCCTCCTAATCTCTATTTACAATTACTAGGAAAATCATTATTGCAAGATGTCACATGAGAAGAATTTTGAATTGTTTAGAAAGATGCCATAAATATCAGGTGCTCTAATGTCACTTTAAGAAAAATTAACATATAAATCCACATTTAAAAAAACAGAAAAATTAGGAAGCATTGTTTCATATTGTGATTGAATGAATAAAAAGGTTTTATGTGCCAAGCTCTATACTAAAAACTAGTTGAAAATATATGTGTATATTTGCATGTATTTATGTACATTAAATATATATAGTATTGTATATTTATATACATACATACATATATAAATATAAAAGATAGTCCTTGCTTTTAAAATGCTCACAGCTGGGGAAACAATACATGTAAAAGAACAGATGGAAAGTTCAGAAGCCTTCAGAGTTCACTGCTTTGCTGGGACCTTCCAGTCCAAAGGAGAGTTACTAGGAACCATTGGGGGAAAAGTAGTTCTAAGAAGGAGGAGTAGAGATATGGGAGATGAATGATCAGCATCTGGCCAGCAAGAGAGGAAGGGAAGAGCATGCTGATAGGAACATTGGCCTGGGGGTCAGTAGAGAAAGTACAGTCTGCTTAGCACTGCTTAGTGTCCAGGTAGGAGTTATCTGGGTATTGGGATGGGATGTAATGAGGAGCTCCCATCATTTAGACATTTGCTAGCAATTTCTTTCCATCAAAAGCAGAACAGTTAATTATTTCCTGACATGTCTTAATATTTTTGTCCTTCAAAAGATAAGGGAAATAACATGGCTATATTGTACAAAGAATTCTTGACTCTATAAAATGAACCATGGATTGTTCATTTAACAAGCATCTGTTAATCACCTGCTATATGTAAGAAACTGTGCTAGTCCCTTAAGGGTACAGACAAACAAAAATAGTTCCTGCCCTCAAGCAGGTTACACTTTTTTCAGGAAGTACAGCATTTGCATGGGTGAATTAAGTGTCAGATAATTTAAGGAGACAAGGAATACCAATAACTATGGAGAAAGGCTTCCCATTTAAAGTAGCACCTGTGCTGAGACTTAAAAGAAATTAAAGTATCCAAGAGGTAGAGACAAGGAGAACAGTACAGGTCTAGGGGACTGCATGTGTGCTAAGTTCAAGGAATAGCTGAGGAGACCAGTTTGGCAGGAACATAGTGTGTGAAAAGAAGTAATGTGACATAAATCTGGAAAGGCAAACCAAAGTTCAATTTTGAAGGGTTTTAAGTGTCATACTTAGAGTTTGTATTTTATCCTATAAGCAACCAGGAGCCACAAATTATTCTTGAGCAAGGGAGTCATGTGGGTCTTATAAGATATTTTGGCAGCTCTAGGTAGGATGGTTTAGAGAGGAAGAAGGTGAAAACAGGAGACTCAATGGGAAGCTATTGCTATAATCCAAGGGAAAGCCAGTGATGGCAGTGGGTATATGAGTGAAGAAAAGGTAATAGATATGAAAAATGTCATGAAAACAAAATTTTTCAACTAAATGCATATGCAGGATGGATAATGGAAGACCAAGGCCAGGTTGTGAATCTGGAACTTTAGAGGAGATCTTTCTAGTGCATATTCATGTAAGTGTTTGCTTAAGAGCATTAAAGTCATTATAGGCCAGCAGAAAATACTAAAAGTTAAAGTTTCTAAGCCTAAAGACAACTGAAAAGTAGTCAGAAATGATAATCAAATCTCTTTGAAAATTTCATGTAATACAAAAGGAAAAATGGAATTGAATCTAAAAAAACCCTTTGAATTATATACAACTTTAGGTAAGATATATTTATTATGTAAATGAAATTAGTATTATTGTAACCCTTCTTTTTGATATAGCTTTTAACAAAACTATATAATAAACTTTTAAATAAACTTTATCCAAGCCTTCAAGGGTACCACTGGGCTTAGAAGTGATTTGGAGTTCAAATCCAGTTTCAGACATGTACTAGCTATGTGACTTTCTGTTTCCATTTCCTCAACTGTAAAATGAGGATGACAATAGCATTTATCTTATAAGATTGTTGTGGGATCAATAGTAGGTGCTTAATAAATGCTTGTTCTTTTCCTCTTCACTAGAAGCCTTTCCTGACTCCCCTATTCTTCTCTTCCTCCTCAAATTATTCAGTCGATAATTATCTCTGTGCATGTTGTATACCCTTAGAAAAATGTAAACTATTTGAGGGCAGAGACTATTTTGCATTTTGCTTTGTATCCACAATACCTAACACAGTATCTTGAACCTAGTAGGGGCTTAATTAATGCTTGTGACTTCCTTTCTTGAATGTTTACTCACTTCTGGGATCTCATCACCAAGTAGAACAGACTAAGGGAGACCATTAGGGAAGATGAAGATCTACAATGTAGTTATCTATGTATGGCACTTACATGAAGCATAGAGAAGTGGTTTTTGTGGCCACCTCGGGACTCTAAATCATCACTACCTTCTTTCCCTCTGATTGGAGGTAGAGCCATAAATTCCAAAACCCTTAAGTGTCTGGCACATAGTAGGCTCTTAATATTTAACTAATTAACCATAATGCCTGTTTTCTGATAGTAGTAAATCCACAAGAAGTAGAAGTAACTCAATTATTTTTATATGTGTATGGGTGGAGGAGAGATCTGGACACTGTACTGAAATGGTTAACCCCAATTAAGTCATGACCATTTTCCTTAAATGGTAAGTATGTGGCTGTTAGGTTGAGGTGATATGCTTCCTATTCATCTCATATTTTGTAACTCATAAATTCTCTGTTTGGAAATAAAGATTTCTTTTATTATTATTTGTTTCAACTTGCTTCCATCCAGTCCAGGCCTCTGTTGGAAACACCCAGGTTACAGATCAAACCACGCTTAAAATAGCAATATTAAAATAACTGGCAAGGCGTATTTCAAGCAACATGAAGCAATTGATGATACACAGCCTGCACAACCATTATTGACGCTGACCCACTTCCCTGGGATGTTTAAAGAATGAATGAATGATGGACTGTATGACTGTGCAAACATAAAGCATGATTCAGCCTCACCAATGCGAAGCATCCACTCTCTCAGAAACAGTGACACCTTTCCCTTCTGAATGCCCCCACTCTCCCTAGGGTCATTTCAGGAAGCGTTGGCAGTCATAGCTTACTCTGTAAACCTTTCCCTCCTCTCATCCTCCCACTCCTTCTGTTCCTCTGAATGGCCAATATCCCCAACCACCACCTGTCCTCCATTCCTTCTAGTTCAAGTGGATGTGACCTAATGCCCTAATGCAAAAATCTAGCCACAGATTATATACATGAACAGAAGGTTCAGTAAAAGTCCTGGCACTGATTTAATACAAGGAGCTTTAGGAGCTTTAATATGTCATAGCTTTAATATTTCATAGTAAAATAAAGCTAGACATCATTTAGTCTATTTCCCCTGGTTTTGTAAATGAGGGAAGGGAGTAATAAAGATGTTAGTTATTCTACTTTCCCACAAATAGAGGGGGAACAGGCATTTATTAAGTGCCTACTATTACCAGGAACTATGCAAAGCACATTATACAAATATTATCTTACTTGATCCTTACAATAACTCTGGGAGGTACATACTATCATTATCCCCATTATACAGTTGAGGAAACTGAGGTAGACAGAGTTTAAATGACTTGCTCAGGATCATATAGCTAATTAGGTGCTGGACCTAAATTTGAACTCAAGTATTTATGATTTTAAACCCAGTGATGTGCTGTGTTACCTAATTTCCTCAAAAATTTGTAGCTCTGAAATTCTATGATTCTCTTAGCAAAATTGAGGCTGGAATCCAAATCTTCTCCTAATCTAGTTACCTTTCTACTATAATGTTTGGCTTTTGTAATTCACTAGTCTCATTTTAGCAGGAGTATGTTGGTAAGTGTTTAACAACCAGCTCTTTGAAGGGGTAGGGTGCAATACAAAGGACACACTTTTAATTTAAATTTAATCTGCATTATTAATATTTTTCTATCACTTTTCTTAAGTCTAGACAATCAATAAAATGATAAATCAAGCCCTGAATTCTAGCATTTGATGATTTCCCAGGTGTCAGTGCTCATAATGGAAATTAACAATTGGCTCTTTAGCCAGTTCAAGCTGGCTCCAGCATATCCCTACATTGTCACTTGGATGGAGGAAAATACAATACAAGCTGTTTCTTTCCAATGTGACATAACTAATCAGGTCTGAAACTGGGGTAATATTCCGTAATGTTAGCTGGGAATTCAGTGGAATAATACCCAGCCTCCCCCCCAAAAAAAAAATCAGCTGTTATCCAAAGCAGTTTATTTATGAAGCACCTACTATGTGCACAGGAACTGTGCTCCTCATTATATCCCAGCTCTTTCAAATAGAATGAACTATTTCAGGGATGGGCCCAGTTACATCATGTTCCGGGTCTGGATGTGACACTGTCTTGGGCCCACAGCAGCATGACCCACACCCTGTCTCTGAGAACATGGAAAAAGATGAGCAACAGCTTCAGAACCAACTTCCTTCCCAAAACACATTTTCTTGTCTGCCTCAACTTTTGCAATTAAGCAGGTGAGCAAAGAAAGGCCTAAAGAAGCCATTCAAAGCTCCAGCTTTGGGTGAGGTCCATCTGACTTGGTCCAGACTGAGTCACACCCACCATGAAAACCTAATCTGTTTAATAGAGAACTTTCTAATTCTGTAAAAGAAAAACAGAGAGATCAGAGACAGAGAGAGATAGGCACAGAGACAGAGAGCAACAGAGACAAAGAAAAAGAAAGGGAAGGAAGAAGAGATGGCAGAAGTAGATGGAGGAGAAGAATGAGGCAGGGAGGCTCAACATAAGAAACAAAGAGGAGAGGGAGAAAGAGAAGAGAGAGTGAGAAACACAGACACAAAGAGAAAGAAACAGATCGAGGGAGGGAGAAAAAGAAAAGAGAGATGTCAGGAATGTGGGAGTGGTGGGAAGAGAAGAGAAACAAGACATTGAAGGAGGCACTGATAAGAGTCAGAGAGAGACAAGAGAGTCAGACACAGATAAAGAAGCAATAAACAGAGACAGAGGAGGAGGAAAAGACTTGTGGAGGGGAAAGAGGAGGAGGAATAAAAGGAGAGCAATGGGGAGAGAAGGAAGGAAAAGAAAAAAAGCAACAGTCAAATTAGGACAAAGACAAATAAGATAGAGAAAGAGGAAAAGGGAAGGAAGGAAGGAGATAGAGCAGGGGTGAACGAGAGGTGGGGAGAAAAGAATGAGAGAGGAAAACAGAAAGAGACAAGAAAGTCAGTCAAAAAAAAAAAAAAAAACCTGGAAACCAAAGGGAGCAAAAGAGGAAGGAAGGAGAGAGGAAGAAGAGATGAGAAAGAAGAAAAGAATTAGAGTGAAGAAATCAGAAGAATAATTAGGAGAAAAAGAAGCAGCAGACAGAAGCAGAAGAAGCGAAAGGAAAAGAAGCAGAAGCAGCAGCAGAAACAGAAGCAAAAGAAGCAGAAGCAGAAGAAGCAGAAGCAGAAGCAGAAGCAGAAGCAGAAACAGAAGCAGAAGCAAAAGAACCAGAAGCAGAAGAAGCAGAAGCAAAAGAACCAGAAGCAGAAGCAGAACCAGAAGCAGAAGCAAAAGAACCAGAAGCAGAAGAAGCAGAAGCAGAAACAGAAGCAGAAGCAAAAGAACCAGAAGCAGAAGAAGCAGAAGCAGAAACAGAAGCAGAAGCAAAAGAACCAGAAGCAGAAGCAGAAGAAGCAGAAGCAAAAGAACCAGAAGCAGAAGCAGAAACAGAAGCAGAAGCAAAAGAACCAGAAGCAGAAGAAGCAGAAGCAAAAGAACCAGAAGCAGAAGCAGAAGCAGAAGCAGAAGCAAAAGAACCAGAAGCAGAAGCAGAAACAGAAGCAGAAGCAAAAGAAGCAGAAGCAGAAGAATCAGAAGCAGAAGCAAAAGAAACAGAAGCAGAAGCAAAAGAACCAGAAGCAGAAGCAGAAACAGAAGCAGAAGCAAAAGAAGCAGAAGCAGAAGAATCAGAAGCAGAAGCAAAAGAACCAGAAGCAGAAGCAGAACCAGAAACAGAAGCAAAAGCAGAAGAAGCAGAAGCAGAAGCAGAAACAGAAGAAGCAACAGAAGCAGAAGCAGAAGCAGAAACAGAAGAAGCAACAGAAGCAGAAGCAGAAGCAGAAACAGAAGAAGCAACAGAAGCAGAAGCAGAAGCAGAAACAGAAGAAGCAACAGAAGCAGAAGCAGAAGCAGAAACAGAAGAAGCAACAGAAGCAGAAGCAGAAGCAGAAACAGAAGAAGCAACAGAAGCAGCAGCAGCAACAGAAGCCTCAGCAGCAAAAGAAGCAAAAGCAGAAGAAGCAAAAGAAGCAGAAGAAAGCAAAAGAAGCAGCAGAAGCAAAAGAAGCAGAAGAAAGCAAAAGAAGCAAAAGCAGAAGCAGAAGAAGCAGAAGAAAGCAAAAGAAGCAAAAGCAGAAGCAGAAGCAGAAACAGAAGAAGCAACAGAAGCAGCAGCAGCAGCAGAAGCCTCAGCAGCAAAAGAAGCAAAAGCAGAAGAAAGAAGCAAAAGAAGCAGAAGAAAGCAAAAGAAGCAGAAGCAGAAACAAAAGAAGCAACAGAAGCAGCAACAGCAGCAGAAGCCTTAGCAGCAAAAGAAGCAAAAGCAGAAGAAAGAAGCAAAAGAAGCAGAAGCAGAAGAAGCAGAAGCAGAAGAAAGATGCAAGAGAAGAGGAAGCAGAAGCAAAAGAAGCAAAAGCAGAAGCAAAAGAAGCAGATGCAAAAGCAGAAGAAGCAAAATAATAAGAAGACAAGAAGTAGAAGATGAAGAAGAAGCAGGAGGAGAAAGAAGAGGAGGAGGAGGAGAAGAAATAAAAGAAGGAGAAGGAGGAGAAGAGGAGAAGGAAGGAAAAAGTAGAGGAGGAGGAAGAAGAGGAGAAGGAAGAGGAGAGAAAGGAGAAGGTGAGGAGGAAGAAGAAAGAGAAGGAAGCAGAGGAGAAGGAGGAAGAAGAAGAATTAGAAGAAGTGGAGAAAAAGGAGGAATAAGTACAAGAAAAGAAATAGAAGGAAGTTCGAAAAAGAAGAGAAGAGGAGAGGAGAAAGAGGAAGAGGAGGAAGCAGAGGAGGAAAAGGAAGAATTAGAAATAGAAAGAGGAAGAGGGAAAGGAAGAGGAAAACGAGAAGACGGAAAAGAAGAAGTAAAAAGAGAAGGCGAAGGAGAAAAGGAAGAAGGAAGAAGAAAAGGAGGAAGAGGAGGAGGAGCAATGGGAAAGGAAGGAGAGGAGAAAAAGAGAGGCACACAGAAATAACAGAGAGAAACGGAAGGAAGGAGAAGAAAGAAAGAAGGGAAAATTAAGGAAGTAAAGAAAAAGAAAATAGAAAGGAAGGAGAAAGAGGGGGGAAAGAGACAGACAGACACAAAGCAAATCAGAGATAGCTAGACACTGCCAAAGACAGAGAGGTCCAGTACGAAAGCTCCGGACCAGTCTCTAAGTAACCAATCCCGCCGACAAAGGTGCACACATGCTCTGGGACAGAAAAATCTTGCCAGCCCTTCCTCCTCCCCACGTCTGCAATGAAATGGGCTTTAATGGCATCAAAGGGCTGTTCTCAATGGGGTTTCAGAGAAGCCGAGTGGTGTTCCCTCCAGAGGGTTCCTTTCCTACTTGCCAGCATTCCTCTGCCCTTCGAATGGAAAGGAGTAGGCCTTTTTTGGGGGGAGCCAAACCCTCATTTCCATTCCCCTCTCATACAGCCTCTGTTGTATCTGCAGGGCCTGTAGAATGTAACCACTGCTGCCGCGGGAACAAAACCCCCATTCATCGGCTGGACCAGCTTCCTTTCCGCGCGGCTCTGGCCACCGAGGGGTTGGCTCCCGGCACGCTATGGGACAGACCCAGGATTCGCTGGCTGAACAAAACTCTCAAAGGCTCCCAGTTCAGTATTCTGAAGCTGTCTAGCGGGCTCCTTTTTTCAGTGGGGCTCTACAATGAGAATCAGCTGTCGCTAGTCCTCATTTCTGAACTTGAGGCGGGGGAGGGAATACATACACACTGACATCTTTTCATGGAGGAAATCCTCAGTTCAATCACAGCTCATTATAGTTAAGATGTCAGCTAACACTAACCCCCACCCCAAGCTCCTTTCCCCCCCTCCATCCCCATTCTCTCCCTCCCCCACCTTTCTTTCTTTCTTCCCCCCCTTTTTTCTTTTTGCTTGGGATGGTATGTTCCAAAGGAACTGAAGTTATAAGGCCACATTGTTTCTAATCTACGGCCTCTGAAATCCCATCCCAGGGGTCATTTCCTGACTTTTGTGTCCCTGCAATCCTCTCCCCCTTCGCTGCCCCCCCCCTTTAGAATGCTCTCATTCCTCCCCCCTCTTTTAATTTCCTCCCTCCCTCCGTCTCTGTCTCTTTCCCTTCCTCTCTCTCTCTCTCTCTCTCTCTCTCTCTCTCTCTCTCTCTCTCTCTCTCTCTCTCTCTCTCTCTCTCTCTCTCTCTCTCTCTCTCCCTGTCTGTTTCTGTCTGTCTGTCTCTCTCTTTCTCTCTCTCTGTCTGTCTCTCCCCCCTTTTCCTATCCCCGCCACTGTGATTGAGCAAAGGACATAATTGCAGGGCTTCTCCAGTTGCCTTTTCCAAGACTAAAACACTCAACACTTTTTAACTTTGGAACTGTGGTTTCACACCAAAGATCAGCTTTCTGTTTTTCACTCCTGGGGGGAAAAAAGAAGAAATTAAAAAATTCTGCTTACACCTATCTAACTTCCAGCAAAGTTGCTCAGCCCAGTACAGAAAATAAACATGTGGAATCCACAAGGAGCCTTTAATGATCGAATAAAGGTGGCTGGATCTCCCACCTTTCTGCTTGAGCTCAGATGAAGGACCAACTCCCTTGCCCTTTTGCTATGCTATCAAGTCAAAGTCAAAAAAAAAAAAAAAAAAAAAAAACAACAACAACAAAAAAAAAAACTGCTTACTTGTGAGATCTGGCCAAATTTAAGCCCTGAGAATCATAGAATTATAGAAATGGAAATAGCCTTAGAGAAACCACATGGAGGGGTGGAAAGCATGCTGGACCTCCCAGGAAGCAGAGGATGTGGATTCAGATCCCAGATCTACCATTTTCTACCATAAGCAAATTATTTTACCTCTTTAGCCTGAATCCTCCCCTGAAAATGAGGAAGTTGGGCGAATGACCTCTAAGATTTGCTTTACTCCAAGTCTATGATCCTTTAAGGTGTATGACCATGTGACCATAAGCATTCAAGCTCTCTGGCACTGAGTTTCTTCCTCTCTAAAATAAAGGGGTGATATTAGATGATCTCTAAAGTCCCCTCTACCCTAAGTCTATAAACCTCCAATAATACCTAAAATCAACTCATTGTTTGTTGTGGTTGCTCAATCATGTCCAACTCTTAGTGACCTCCTCCCCTTTGGAGTTTTCTTAGCAAAACTGCTAAAGTGGTTTACCATTTCCTTCTCCAGCTCATTTTTTTCAGATAAGTAAACTGAAGCAAATAGGGTCAAATGATTTGCCCAGGGTCACACAACTAGTAAATGTCTGAGACCACATTTAAACTCAGGTCTTCCTGATCCACTCTGACACCAACTCATAGTTTAGAGATAAGGAAACTAAATCTTAGATGGAGGTCAAATAACTTGCCTACAATTAGGAAAAAGCAAATTCATTCTAGTAAATTCCTCTCCCACACACATAAATCCTAAAGATAATTTCTCCACAAGGCATTTTTTCTTAGAAAAAAAAAAAAGTATTACTTAGGAATGTATAGGCTTCAGGTTTTATATGTTTCATGTTTATCTGCAAATTAGAAACCACTTCCCCTTAAGCCTGTGGAAAAGGGAGGTACAAGTCATGGTTGGGAATCAGTCTTCAAATACATTTCCTTAAGAGTGCCTCGATGTTTCTTTCATTTTCTGCATTTCATGACACTGTTTGACCTTTTTCATTAAAGCAAATGTTTTGTAGTGCTGAATACTTTTTGAAAAAATCATTGTCTCCATTTTGGGGGCTCATTACTCTTTTCTGGGAAAAAAACTGAATCCTAAATTGAGAGCACCGGGGGCAGGGCTTTGTGGTGGATGTTTCCGAAAATCCAAAAGAACTTGTCATGTTTCATTAAACTACACATACAGATACATGGGAAACAAGACTCAGAGAACACACAGGCTTTGGACAAAGGGAGCTGAAGAGCCTAGAGCCAAACATATTCTTTTATAATTCTGAAAGAGACAATAGTTCCAAGCCTCAAAGCCAAATGGTTCCATTCAGAGAAAGGTAAAACACAAGTAGTGGGAGGAAGGATAGATTACTTCCTGCCTGACCCTGGGGAACACAAGCTGTCCTTGCACTTAACTCTGAGACCCTCTGAATGGAATGTTAAGACAAACTACCAATTAAAAGACAGCTGGGTGCTCTGTCCAAGTAGATAACTGTAACTATCTGAATATGTGCTGACATTCTCAACTTGAAGTTCCATCACCACATTCTCAATGTTCTGTTGTAGTTAGTGGCATACAAGACTTGCCAAGAAGACCTGAATTCAAATGCAGCCTCAGGTGTAGTAGTAGGAGTTGTAGAAGTAATAGTAATAATTATGGTGGTAGTAGTTGTTGTAGGAGAGGGAATTGTAGTAGTAATTGTAGTAGTAATAGTAGTAGTTGTAATAATAGTAGTAATTATAATTGTAGTAGTAGTTATAGTAGTTGTAGGAGGAGGAGTTGTATTAGTAGTAGTTGTAGTAATAATAGTAGTTATAGTGGTAGTAGTTGTAGTAGTTGGAGGAGGAAGTTGTAGTAGTTATAATAGTAGTAGTTAGAGTATTAGTAATTGTAGTAGTTGTAGTAATAGCAGTAGTTGTCGTAGTAATAGTAGTTGTAGGAGGAGAAGTTATAGTAATAGTAGTATTTGTACTAGTTATGGTAGTAGCAGTAGTAGTAGTTATAATATAGTTGTAGAAGGAGGAGTTGTAGTCGTAATAGTAATAGTAGTTGTAGGGATAGTAGTAATTATAGTTGTAGTAGCAGTTATAGTAGTTGTAGGAGAAGTTGTAGTAGTAATAGTTGTTGTAGTAATAGTAGTAGTTGTAGTACTAATAGTAGTTGTAGTTATAGTGATAGTAATTACAGTAGTTGTAAGAGGGGTAGTTGTAGTAGTAGTTGTAATAGTAGTAATAATAGTAGTTGTAGTAGTAGTTAAAGTAGTTGTAATAGTAATTGTAATGGTAATAGTTATAGTAGTAGTTATGATAGTTGTAATAGTAGTAGTAATGGTAATAGTTGTAGTGATTGTAAGAGGAATTGTAGTGGTAGTTGTAGTAGTAATGGTAGTAGTAGTTTTGATAATAGTAGTAGTTATGATAGTTGTAATAGTAGTAGTAATGGTAATAGTTGTAGTGATTGTAAGAGGAATTGTAGTGGTAGTTGTAGTAGTAATGGTAGTAATAGTTTTGGCAAATAATATATTTATTAGTAGTTATAGGAGTTGTAGTAGTAATAGTTACAGTAATAGTTATTGTAATAGTAGTTATAGCAATAATAATAGTAGCTTATGACTCTGGGCAAGTTATTAAATCTCTATCTCAATTTCCTCAACTGTAAAATAGGGAATAATAGTAGCACCTATCTTTCAGGGTGGTCATAGAACTAAATAAAGAAAACAAGCTAAAGATACTTATCTACAAGAATTGAACCCTTTGAAACTTTTTTTAAAATCCAGAGTAAATGTTAAGTTTTTTCTGAGCTTTTCACTATTTGCTAACAGCAAATTAGAAAATTAAATAGTAATACACAAACACACACACACACACACACACACACACACACACACACACAACCCAGTTCCCATCATCTCTGCCCCAACAACCACTTCCTCCTTCCTAAGAATCAGATAGAAAAAAGTGATTCTACTCACTAATTCCAATGAAGAATGAAATTATCATTAAGGCAAGCCAAGAAATTATTAGTCTCCAGAAATTGGATGTCTAGGTTATTCTAAATTACTTAAATTCCCACATCATTATGGAATAATTTCCCCATTATTTCAATATCATGGCACGATCTTATATTGTTTTTCTAACTCCTCATCAACTTCATCTTTGTGTCCAGGTGGTCCATATAATGATAACAATTGCTTTGATCTTCACTCTATTACCTTTCCTCAAGTGCTCTTCATCCTATTTCCTCACCTTGGTTCCTGGATCTCTTAGTATGAGTGCATTTTATTAATATACATTGCTATAACCTACCTCCCCACCTTTCATATATCTTATTCCTTTAGAATAAACTATGCCCTTCCAAAATCACATTCCAGACTCAAATGAGCCTTCTCCCCTTTAGTGTCAGGGACATAAATAAAGTCAAATTTGTCATGGTATCATCAATCTACCTTGCTTGTTGCTAATACATTGTGAATCTGGGTAGAAATCTATGATGTCACTTAGTTTATTGCTAGACCATTTCCTGGATTTTTGTTTCCTATGAATTTCTGAGCACCACTTTTACTATTCTTCCTCCTACATTTTAGCTATTCTTTATGTATCCAGATTATTGAATATAGATAGGAAGTTTCCCATCCTTTTTTTCCCTCTTCTTCTTCCTCCATCTCCCATTAATGATAGGAAGCATTTATATAATTATAACTTTAACTTGATTCTATTAGATTATAAAAGTGCTTGAATTCATAGTAATTTTGCAGTTAGAAGGGTAGTTATGAAATGATTCATGCGTATTCCCCCATTTAAAGAGCAAAACTCTCTAACAATGGGTTTGGAGTGGGAGATCTTAATCCTGTGCTAGGAAAGATCCTTCTCCCCATGTAGTCCTGTTGCACCTTCATACCACAAACAAAGATACACCCAGGAACATATGAACAGAACCAAACACAGGTATTTATGATAAAGAATATTAAATCTAGCACATGCATTCTTTAACAGAATAAATTTAAGAAAAAACACAAATAAAAGACTGGGATGCAATGTAGGGTGAGCCTCAGTTGGATTTTCTCCTGTAAACTCCTCTGATAAAACAAACACAATTCTTGTATCTCCACCTTTCAGTTTGGTCATTCACACAGAGATCATCTTTTATGGTCTTAAAAAGAGATGTGGCATAAGCAGCTGCTGTTATGATTTCATTGCCACTATGAGATGATGGTAACTTCTCTCTTCTCTTTTCCTCATTTTCCTCAAGAGCCCCAAAACTCCAAGGAGAGGAAAGGGAGCCCTGCCCAATCCCTGTCTGTGGGATGCTTTTGTACTGGTTTTGGTCTTAAACACTATTTTTTTTTCTTTTCTTTAAAAAAATGGGTCTCCTTATCTTGCCAACAATGGAAATGCAATAGTCACCCATGATCCTGACTTCACTGCAGAAGGACACAGAAACTTTGATCCACTCTCTTTCCCCAGCTTGGACAAGTTTATTTCTCCTTAGGCAATCTGATCCTTACCCTCACTACTACCATATTAGTGCTGATCCTGTGCTGTTATAGCTCCAAACCCCTAAACTCAAGTGATCCTCCAGCCTCAGTATCCCTAGCAGCAGGAATTACAGGCATATTCTATCCTATCCCACTCAGTTACCATTTCATCAGTCTGTTCTTCACTTTCCAAATCTGTCTTTCTTTTTTGAATGCCTTGCCTCTGTCAATCAATCTTTATAGCTAAAAAATCATATATGCCCCTAAGATCTTCAAGGGATTTTTGGTTGTTGAATTGTTCTCCCCCCTTCCCAAGTCTTCATAATCCTTAACAATACTCCTTAGATTCCTTCTGGCCATATCTTTTATGCTCATATGAATCACCAGAAATGAGTAGTAATCATTAGACTTGTTAAGTCTTCCAAGGCATTCTATCGCATCCTGGATATATATATTCTGGAAAGCCAGAAGACATCCCTTTTGTCATTATTAAAACAACAGATCACATTGCTTTGATACCCCTAGCATTTAGTCACCAACTACCACCACTTCCTCTTCTTCTGACCATTACTGGATGATGTCTCATTTGACAACATCAATGAAGCCACAACAACTTTCAAGAAGGGTAAGCAGTTACTTGGTCATCAGAGGTTTTAACTCTCTCTGGAAAACCCACATTGAGTATTTGCCAATGTTCAGCAGCTCTTCTTTCTTTCTCCTATGAACATTTGAATCCAAATTCTGCCTCAGAAACTTACTAGCTGTGTGATGTGGAGCAAGCCACCTAACCTCTCTCTGCCTCCATTTACTTACTGGTAAAATGAAGAGGTTGGACTCCAAGATCTCTGAGATCTCTTCCAATTCAAAATTTATTTATAAGTCAAATGTTTGCTTAATAAGGCACTTTCTAGGTTCTATTTGTCCAATTCATATAACCTCTCACCTCCAAACTATTATCACTATTATTCTCTACCTCTCTATTACCCTTTCTTTCTTTTTTTTTAAACTCTGAAATCTTTCTTTTTTTTTTTTTTAAGCTTTGTTTTGTTTCAGGTTGTCTTTTTTTAAAGCAATTGTTTGTTCCTGATAGTTTGAAGAGTAAAAAAGTTCTTCAAAACGCTTTACTTTTCTCCAAAGAGAAGATAAGTCTAAACATTGAACAAATCTAGATGACAAAGGTGTGACAAAAAGGCATATTTTCTTGCTGCTTTCCATATTTTCTGGAAGCAAGGGCCTTGTCTGGTATCACTGAAATTGCTGTACGAGCAAATCCCATTTTTCCACAGAACATGATGCAATTTGACTTCAGTATACCTTGGCATTGATCTTTGTGAGAAGGATGGAAGAAGATTACTCTTGGAAAATGCAATATTTTTATCCCACAAGTTAAAAGATCTCAACCCCTGGGTAGAAATAGTCTTTTCGGTGGCACAGAACATAACCCTTCCAGACCTTCTTATCCAGTATAATTTTTGTCCACATCCTCTCATAAATTTTCCATAGATGATCTATCTAGCACATAGAGACTTTTCTTTAGGTCTATTAATATTCTATGGGAAACAGGGCTGTTTAAGGGTTCACTGTATGCTGTAAGTATGTAAAGCTCACTAATTTTCAGTATATGACTGACCCAGTTTCTTTTCTAATATACATTACTATATAACATTTTTGGGAGAAAGGGGAGGGAGAAGAAGAAAGAAGCATTAATTAAGCACCTATTATGTGCTTTCCTTTAGGAAACTCCCACATAAGAAATTAAAAACCTACAATTCTGTGAGGTCAGTGCTGTAATTATCCTCATTTAACAAACTGAGGCTGACTGACCTAGGGTCATACAGCTAATAAGAGTCTGAAGTCAAATTTAAACTCATGTCTTCTTGATTCTAGGGTCAGGGCTCCATCTATAACATCAATTTGTTTCCTCTTTTTCTCTATAGACCATCACTGGTAATGTTCTCAACACATCACTCCATTGTCCTTTGAATTACCAACACTTTTGATACTTAAGTGATTGTGCTGTTCCATGATTTCATTACTAAGAGAATATTCAAAGTGGCATTCAAAGGATCTGACATTTCATCAGCATGAGGAACTTAGTGGTAAGGGAATTCTCTCCACTGGTAATTATGACTAAGAGCTAAATTCTAGGGAGTTGCCAGGGGATTATAGAGGTTAAGTGAGTTATCTATAATCACAGACCTAGTAAGTGTCAGAAGAAAGATTTTAATATAGGTCTTCCTGACCTTTAGCCCTGCATTGTGTGTTATATTTATATATGTAACAAATTTATATTTACATTATGTATATATGTTCATATATTGTTGTTTAGTCATTTTTTCAGTTATTTCCAACTCTTTGTGACTCCATTTGGGGTTTTCTTGATAAAAATACTGTATGGGTTTGTCATTTTTTCCTCCACTCATTTTATAGATAAGAAACTGAGGCACACTGTATTAAGTGACTTGCCCAGGAATATACAGCTAGTGTTTCAGGTCACATTTGAACTCAGAAAGATGAGTCTTCCTGACTCCAGCCCCAGCATTCCATCCTCCTAGCTGCCTATATGTTTGTATATAATGTATTAATATTATATGTAATATATTTAGCATTAATGCTGTTAAAATATGTATGCTATACATGTGTATGCATATTTGTATATACACATGATGTTGATGCTTCATTTTAGTCATGTCTTACTCATCATTACCACATTTGGAGTTTTCTTAGCAGAGATACTGCAGTGGTTTGCCATTTCCTTCTCCAGTTCATTTGACTGATGAGGAAACTAAGGAAAACAGAGTTAAGGGACTTGTCCAGAATCAAACAGCTAGTGAGTATCTGAAGCCAGATTTGAACTCAAGAAAAGGAGTCTTCCTAACTCCAGGCTTGGCATTCTGTGCACTGTGCCATCCAGCTGCCCATTACAATCTACTGTGCCACAAAGGATTTAGCAAATTTTTGTTGACTTGAATTAAATTTATCTATCCACTCTATTATATAAATGTGTATTAGATTGATCAAAAATTTTAGGTACAATATATATATGACTTCTTATTAATATAAAATTTTGATATGCGTTCTTAGTAAATACCAAAACAAAGCCAAAAGTATTCCTTTAAAAGTACCTCTTTTGATCACCACCACAGAGTAATTAGTACATCAGGCTTGAAGTCAGGAGAAACAGAATTCAAGTCCAATTTCAGGCACTTAATAGCTGTGTGACCCTGAACAAATCACTTCACCCTCACTGCCCCCTCCCAAAAGTATCTCAATAGTAGATCTGTCCTGGTCAGAGAAAAGGAAGTGATTTAAAGTAACATATTAACTTTTATCAGTATATCTATATCAAAGTCGATCACTCTCACATGTGAACTAGTCCCATTTTTTAAAAAGCTAATTTAATTCTCATAGTAGGAGAGAAAAGGTAAAATAATTCGAGAATGACTTCTCATCAGGGCATCAGGAATCACATATAGAGTTAAATATTAAGAGGAAAACCTTCTTTAGCAACATTATTAAATAAATATGCTATTACCAGAGAGATTAGAAAATGAAGGAAACAGGGATAAGAATAATAGGTAGAGGAACAGAAAAGTCTGAAGAAGGAGAAAGGAGAAGATGTCATAGTAGATGAGGAAAAATTAGAGAAAGCCAAAATTTCATTTCTTCCTTTCTGATTAAGAAACAGAAATCAAATTCTCTTCTTGTCTGTATGCTAGTAAACCCTACTTCATAGTTCATCAAAGACATTCACTGTCACTGACTTCCCCCTAGATATGAGAAAAGAATGGATCTGTTTCATGATTGATTTCTTTAACTCAAATAGCTCTTCATTCCTGTTATGCTTTCAAAGCTAATAAAGAGATATTCCAAAAATGTAAGTCTGACTATGTCGTTGCAGTACTCAAGAAACTTCAGTGGATTCCTCTAGCATCAAAGATAAATTCCAGTATTTGGAATTTAAAATTTTTATAACCTGGCTCTATCCAGTTTTACATGTTACTTCCTCCCACATCTTCTATCTACAAAGTCTGGCCATACTATCTTCAATATAACAATCATTGTATTTTTGACTAAAGCATTAGCTGTCCACTATGGTTAGAATCAGGGTGTGCTGGAGCCAGCTTGAACCTGCCTGAGAGAACTTATTGTTCAATTTTCAGTGAGAGCATTTTACACCTCAGCAATCAGCAAATGCTGCAAATCAGGACTTGATTTGTTATTTTATCTAGACTTAAGAAAGTGGTAGAAAAATATTAATAATTCATACTGAACTTTAAAATATAGAGAGGTTACATTTTCTCTCTCTGGAGAGCTGGTTGTTAAACATTTACCTTGGTAGAAGACACACCTATAGAGAATATTCTCCCCTCCTTATCTCTGATTCTCTTTAAATTCCTGTTGTTTTTTTTTTTTCCCATTTACTCTAAGTGCCATCTTTTATAGAAAGACTTTCCTAGTCCCCACAACTGTTAGGTTTTTCTCTTCTCTTACTTTAGCTTACTTTATATCTACTTATGTGCCTGCATGTATGTATGTGTATATATGTGTGTGTGTGTGTGTGTGTGTGTGTGTGTGTGTGTATGTGTGCTGTTTTGCCCCTTAGGATGTAAGTTCCTTGAGGGCTGACAATATTTGACTTTTGTCTTTATTTCCCAAGAGTTCTGCATATTCTATCAATAAGCATTTATTGAACATTTATAATTTGCCAAACACTGTGTGGAAAGACAAAAATAAACGTGAAAAACCTACTCTCAAAAAGCATACATTCCAATGTGGGAGTCAATATGTACACAAAAATCAATACAGAATATGGATTTGGAAGGGTGGGCACTAGCAATTGGGAGTCCAGGAAAGACTCCAAGTAGAAAAGGAGGCATCTATGTCTTGAAGACAACCAGACCAAGCAGCAAAGTTGAAGAGGGAAGACATTTTCTACATATATAAAAGCAGACTTACATATATGACTTAAAACTTATCATAGAGTAGTACTTGCTCTGAAAAGTAGGAGGTGGTGGGGAGGGGGGAAGGAAGGCAGCAAGGTTGTGTAGTAGATTAAATACTAGACTGGAAAGCTGACTTCTAATCCTACTACAAACACTTAGCTACATGATGCTAGGAAAGCCTTTTAACCTCTCTCAGGCAAAGATTCTTCAACTGGAAAATGGAGATAATAATACTAATATCAACTACACCATGGAAAAAATACCATGAGTAGCAGACTTTAAAGTGTTATATAAATACTAGCTATTATTAGTAAAAAGTAATTTTTAAAATTGGAATAAACCTTTTAATATGCCTACTCCAAATAAGACATTTAGTTTGCATTATTTCTTCTATATTCTTACAATATTTTTCAAACTTAACCATAATCTACCCAAAATCTGTCAGTTCAAAACAAAATAGCTTAGTCAATTAGTTCTTTTTCTATTCCTATAGCAAAACCTTTGATAGACATTTTTTAAACTTATTGACCATTTAAAAAAATTGGTACAGATCAAGTCACAAAGGAATGATATAGTTTATTATCCACATATTTCAGACAGAGACGACAAGGCACAAGAGAGGAAATACCTTATCAGAAACCAACAGGTGAGTCAGCAGGAAAGCTAGGGGCCCACTATAAAATCCCTGCCTCCCAGATATGAACTCTATCCCTATATTCCCCCCACTGTTCTCTTCACCTTGTCTCTGAAAGGAAGTCTCACTGGGTTTGGGCAAATATTTACAGAGTTGAAGGGCAGGCTCACAAGTGGGTGGGTCCCTTTCTATTACCTCATGGCAGTAAGTTACTAGTCCACCTCAGGCTGAAGAATTCTTGGATTCTCACTGAGTTAAAACTTTGCTTTTTTTCCAGGTAGGGTAACAAAATTTGTAATAAACCAAAGGACTATTTTCTAAGGGACTATGATATCTAAGGCCTACAATGTGAAATCGCCTGTTGAGCCTGAAGAAAACTGGACTTGGAAAGTTAACCAATTAGATGATAAGTAGCTAGCTAGCTTTAAAGAGACAGACATTTGGGGCATATTTTTAACAGAATGTCTCAGGATAGAGGCAGCAGAGTTTAGAATGGGTTTGGGGTACAAGTATGTGAAAGTCCATGAATTGAAAGCTAAGAGATTGGCCCCAAATGTATTAACAGAAGTCCTCTCCCTTGTTTTCCTTCCACTCCCCCACATCCGCAAGGAAAACATCCTAGCCCACAAAACAATTTTTCCTTTTGGAAATGTGGAAGACAGAGAGCAACTTCTGGAAACAGATTAGTGACTTAACTTTGGGGCCTACTTTGTAGATGCCCCCCGGGTTTCAGGGACGCAGAAGAAACCAGGCTTCCTTGGGAACACTTCCCAAGGTGGTCTAAAGCTCAAGTTGTTCATTTTGGCTCATTCACACATCATTGTATGACACCAGATTTCTCCATTTAAGACATCTAACAGCCAAGAGGCAAACTAAAAAAGGCTTCTTTGGGAAGTGTTCATTGTAAAAGCTGCATAGCAACTGCTTTTGAAAAGGCCACTGCAAAGTCCCCCGGTCCCTGTTGGTTATGAGCCAGCAGCAGTTGCCTGTAACACCACATGTGGGTTCCCTAGGATTTTCACATTGGTCTCCTCCTGGCCACTCACTGCTGGGCAAACAATGCAGAGTGAATGAGCATCACCACCAGAACTGACTGGGGGCGGGGTGAGGGGTGGAGAGATGGGGGGAAGGCAGCATGAAACCAAAAGGCTGGGACCTCCTAGAGGGTGAGATTGATCTTAGAGGGGGGTAGCTCCACATGGTAAGGGGCCACTCAAGTGAAACAGGAAGTGGGAATTCATCAAAACATGAAAAACAAGTAGAAATGCAGGCTGCATCAATTAAATGAATTGTCATGTGCATATAAAACTAATAACATAAAAGCACATATTTATATTGATGTATGTTTTGGATATGGAGAGATCCTTGATACAGTAGATAGAGTACAACAGATATACAGTAGCAAGATGTAGTTACATATGGTAGATTTTATATACATATAGAATAGATTTATACAAACATAAATATATACATATAGCAATAAATATAAGTAGAGGAAAGAAAGAAAGGGAAAAGAAGGAGAAAGAAAAGAGGGAGAGGAGGAAAAAGTGGGAAGAACAGGTCAGGAATGATAGATTAAAAGTATAGATAAAAAATAAAAGATATAGATAAAAAATATAGAAATAGAGAGAGGATAATCCTAAAAGACTAATGATGAAGAATATTATCAGACTCCAGAAGAAAAATTGATATTGTTTGAATGTAGACTGAAGAATGCTATTTTTCACTTTTTTTATTTCAGTCTTTTTCTTTTATTTGAGTCTTCTTGTGCAAAATTATTAATATGGAAATGTTTTACATGATTGCATATGTATAACCTATATCTGTTTATTGTCTCAGGGAATGGAGAAGAGGGAGGAATAGAATTTGGAACTCAGAACTTTACAAAAATAAAAATTTAGTGTGAAAAATTGTGAGGGGATAAAATATATTGAATTTTAAGTAGAATAGCAAATAGAAGACTTGCCTTGGAGTAAAGAAGGCCTGAATTCAAGATCCACCTCAGGTAGGTGAGAGTGGACAAGTCATTCAGTCTCTCAGCATCCCAAATCACCTCTTTTAAGACTTGGAAAGGTTGCCAACATATATCAAAATAGTTTTTTCCACAATGATAAAGTCACAGGTCTGAATGAATATTTGAAAATAGAAAACTTTTAAAATGTAGAATGTGAATATTTACACAAATATGCTTAGATATCACATTTCAGAGAGCAAGGGAATTGTAGTCAAACAGTGAAAAATTCACTTAGTCACTTCTAAGTAATATCCTATTCCTTAAGTATTTTCACCTTATGAGTAATATACCACATTTCCCCCCTAAGTTAAAGGTTTCTGTTGTTATTGTTCTGATATTTTTTTCAGTTGTATCTTACTCTTTCTGATCTCATTTGGAGTTTTCTTGGCAAAGATACTAGAGTAGTTTGCCAGTTCATTTTACAGATTGCCAGACATTTTGCAGATGAGGAAATTGAGGCAAATAGGGCTAAGTGACTTGATCAGGGTCACACAGCCAGATCTGAACTTAAGAAGATGAATCTTCTTGACTTCAGACGTCGTGCTTTATGCACTATGCTACCCTGTTACCCAGTGTTCTCTAAGTTTTCCTCCATTTGTCACCTAAGATTAAGACATCATAAGCAACTAAATAGTGCAGTGGACAGATTGGTTAGCCTAGAGTCAGAAAGAGCTGAATTCAAATCTGACATCAAATACTTGCTATCCATGTGATTCAGGGTAAGTCACTTAAGTTCTATTTACTTCAGTTTCATCAACCATAAAACAGGAAAAATAATAATAAGTTGACATGAGGATCAGGTAAGATGATATTCGTAAAAGCATTAGCATAGTGCCTGGCACATAGTAGGCACTATAGAAATACCAGCTATCATTTAAGTAAAGTAACTATATTAAGGATCCTGTCTTACATAAAGCTGGCCCTCTCTGGAACTCATGTTGGTTGTGGAAAACACTTTTAGATCATTTTTGGCTCTAAGAAGTTCCAATGAATCATAGATTCAGAGCTAAAAAGCAAGGGTTTTCTGGAGCCAGCTTGTATTGAATGACAAAAGCTGGTTGTTAAATTTTCAGTGGGAGCATTTAAACCTCTGAAATCAGCAAACATTATAAATTAGTGCCTCATTTGTTGATTTGTTAATTGTCCAGCCTTAAGAAAATAACAGAGAAAATGCTGTAGGTTAAACTTTTAAATGTATTTTCTATACTTTTTTTTCTTTCCTGAGAAGCTAGTCATTTAACATGTATAAGAATATCCCTGGCTGGAAGGGACCTTAGAGATCATCTTTTTGTTGTTGTTTTATGAGGCTATTGGCTATCTGGATCACACAGCTTAGTAATGCCTCATGTGTGTGAGCCCACATTTGAACTCAGGTCCTTCTGACTCCAGGGTTGGCATTTTGGTATTTTGGTATTTTATCCACTGCGTTACCTAACTACCTTATCTTTGAAATCACCTTATCCAACCCTTTCACTTTACAAATAGGGAAACTAAGGTGCAGAGATCATAAATGATTAATAGCAATAAGTCACAGAATTATAATTCATAAGAGATACTCTGATTCTAAAATCTAGCATATCCACTGGACCACAAGGCCTCTCAGACAGCAATCTTGCTCTTGCCATTATGTGTCAAGAAAAATAATATAATATAATTTAGCTATATAGAAAAGCTATATAACAAAAATGCTAATTTTTGAATGACTGATTCATCTTGAGTATTATAAATACTCAAACCAACTGTAAAAGAGCTATGAAGGAAGATAGTATTCTCCTTCAGAGAAAGAATTGATAAATAGAAGTATGCATAAGATGATAGATGTATAATATGATAGCTAGTATAATATAGTGCATTATAATATAATAGATAGATTTATATTTAATTATAGCCTTTTCTAAGGTAGGATGGGGAGGGAAGGAATAAAAAAAGTATACAGTAGAGAATAAAAGAAAACTTATAAGAAGTACAGAAAAGCAGAGTAGCTTTGAAAACAAAGTATTACTTTTTTTTAAAGTGAATAACCTGAAATGAAAATTCATGGTTATATTTGAATCATCTCTTTATATTGTTCTGTGTACATGGAAATTTGTTTGCCTTTTTTGTATTTAAGTTCAAAATGAATAAAAAATTTTAAAAAGAAAAGAAATAAAGCTATGCAGAAAAACTGCAGGATCCTTGGTACTAAGAGCATTTACTATCAGTTCCTAGGCATTAAAAAAAACTTGGTAACCTTCAAAGTTTAAGTGAAGGAGGAATGGGGAAGCAATTGCTTTGGGAAATATTTTTCCTTTCCAAAGTGCTTTGATTTTCAGTTACATTTCTCTTTTTGGTTATTTTAAATGTCATTCTCAAAAGGCATTTTGATATTTGGAGAGGGTGCTTGGTGTAGTGCGTGGTAAGACGATCTTAAAGCCAGGAAGATTGGCATTTGAATCCTGCCCCTGACACATACTGTCTGTGTCTCTCCCCCATTGCCCCTTAAATCTATTAATTGTTAATGTAATGTGTTTCTCCCAGAATCTAGAATTGTGCTCAGCAAACAGCAAATTGTTAACAAATGTTCCTTAAATTTAATTGAGCTTTTCAAAGTTCTTTTCCAACAAACAACTGTTTTAAAGGTCCTAAAGGTCAAAGGGAATTAAAAAGATGCAGAATCTAGTCTCCTTGTAAATCTAATCTTCTTTTACCCATTCTTCATTCTTTAGGGATAATGTTACCAACTCAAAATTAGACTTAGCTTTTGTTTTGAAGAGGAGACTAATTCTTAAGTGCTCACCTGTGTAACCCTGGTATCAAAAGTTCCCTAGTGGCCGGAAGGACCCAGGTGCACTTAGGTATGTTCTTACCTTTCTAGTTCATTACCCCTCTCTAGATGGAAACTAAGAATTTCCAGGGAGAATTCTGAACTCCCAGCTTCCAATTCCTATTACAAACATTCAAGCATAATGGCTTTTAAGCAGATTTGTCATTCAGTCCTTTCAGTTGTGTCTGACTCTCTATGACCCCTTTTGGGGTTTTTTTATTGGTAAAGGTACTTAAGTGAGATTTGCCATTTTCTTCTCCAACTCATTTATAGATGAGAAACTAGGGCAAATGGGTGAAGTGACTTGCCCAGGATCACCCAGCTAGGAAATGTGTGAGGTTAGATTTGAATTCAGGAAATGAATCTTCCTGAATCCAGATCCAACATTCTGCCCATTGTAGCTGCCCATTTTAAACAGCTAGAAAATTTATTTATATAGTAAAAGACAAAGAAAGGACTTGTATTCAAACCCAGAAGGAGTCAAGGGACTCCAGGTAGCCATGAGAATAGCCCTTCTTTGACCAGATACAAACTGACCAGATTTCCACTGTAGGTTACCTTGTGGTGACTCCACAATTCTTTTTACCTTCTTACCTCTAAAGTGTTTATAATAATTATAGCTAACATATAGCTAACAAAATAATTATAGCTAACAGAGCCTGTCAGGAACTTCACTAAGGGCTTTACAGTTATTATGTCATTTAATCTTACAACATCCTTGGGAAGTAGGTGCTTTGATTATATCCATTTTATAGATGAGGAAATCAAGGCAAAATGACTTGTACAGAACAAAACAGTTAGTAAGCTTTTGAGGTTCTATTTGAGACACAGCTCTTCCTGACTTCATGTCCAGAATTCTGTCTACATAGCCATCTAGCTTGTCAGTACCTTCCATGGCCTCTTCAAGAGTTTGTAAAAGCATTCCTATTTCCTTTCCATTTTTTTGGATAGCAGGGTTGGGTCATCCAAATTGTCCCCAGGCTTCTTCTTAGAAGATCTCCAAAAACAAATGTGGAACTCCTGACTCCTGTGCTGGTGACTCAGAAGGAAAAGACTACTCCCTCCCTACATGTACTGGACATCACTCTACCCATTCCATCTCCACCCAAAAGCAGCAACTAAATTAACACTGACTACTACCAGGTTATATATAGACTGAATGGAGAAATGGAGAAAATATTAGTTTTAAATTTGCCTCCCAGATTTTGTATACAAATCAGATAACATTTTCCAATAAGATTATAATCATTTTATAAACCTTTTCATGATAATAGCTAACATTTATAATAACATCTATTAGATGTCACACACTGTACTAAGTGCTTCACAATTATTATCTTTAAATAACCCTGGGAGATAGGTGCTATTATTATCCTCATTTTTACAGGTGAAATAACTGGGGCAAGGTGGTTGAGTGACTTGTCCAGGATCATATATCTAGTAATCATCTAAAGATGAATTTTAATGTAGAGCTCTATCCACTCTATCAACTGGTCTTCAAATAACAATGCTTTTTAAACTTTGCTTTAAAGTTGATCATTCCTTCCCCAAAGTCTCTCATCAATAAATGATCTATAAACAGATTCTGCCTTTCTCATTGCTAATCAAGGATATTATTTGCAGAAATTATTTTTAAAATCAAGAATTATTTAATGATGCAAATAATTAAGCTTTTATTTTGCCTGTTCTGGACATTTTATTTTTGCCAAATTTCCTTACAAATGAGTGCAACTGAGTAGAAATTTTCATCTTTTCTGCAAGATAAAATTTAGCACTTTGGCCAGCCGCCCAATAAAACATTTATCATTCACCTACTATGTGCCAGGCACTATGCTAAGCTTTGAAAATATAAAGAAAGGCAAAAGATAATCCCTGCTCCAATAGACTAAGTGATAATGATCAGTGTTACCTTAGAACATAGACTCCCTTCATCTTTCCTCCTCCTCCTCCCTCTAAGAATTCAAGCAAGAGAGAATGTTCCTCCTTGTGAAAATTTGTCCCTCCATGTATACCTTTGCTTCTGTCTCTTGAGCATTTTCAGAACTTTGACCTTATCACTCATCCCTTATATTTCACCTTCAAACTCTCCCTCTCTCCTGTTTCCTTTCCCTCTGCCTATAAATATGTTCAGGTCTCCTTTATCCTAAAAAACAAAAAACAAAAAAATGAAAACAGACTTTCCCTTTGATCCTCCTAGCTGTTCCCACCTTTCTCTCGCAACCTGCCTTTACTGCTAAACACATTTCCCTATTTTCTAGTTCCAATTCTCTGCCACCCACTTAACTCCCTACAAGCTGTCCTCTATCAACAGTACTTTGCTAAAACAGCGATAATAATTGCTAATATTATTTTTAAAAATGCAAAAACAAAATGATGTCCCCTCTCAAGGTGTGTATATTTTATTGGAAGGATGGAACATGTATTCACATGGAGGGGAAAGAGGAAAGAGAGACAGGAAGAGAATGATAAAAAGACAGAAACAGAAAGAAGTGAGGAAGTGAGGAAGTGAGGGGAGAAAAAGAAGAGAGAGTGAAGGGAAGAGAAGGAGGAGAGAAAGAAAAAGGAGAGACAGAGACAGAAATGCAGCAAGAGACAGAAAGACAGAGACAGACATAGAGACAGAGAGCAACAGAGAGAAAGAACAAGGAAGGGAAGGAGAAATGGCAGGAGTAAGATGGAGGGGAAGAATGAGTCAAGAAAGCCCAAAGTAAGACACAAAGAAGAGGGGGAAAGAGAAAGAGAGAGGTGGGGAGGGAGAAAGGAAGAGAGAGAAAAAGGAAGAGAGGGAAAGAGGAAGGGAAGAAGAGAGACAGAGACAGACACAGAGAAACAGAGAGACAGACAGACAGACACAGAGAGACTGACAGAGAGTGCCTTGCATGAGGAAACACAAGTAGTAAGTACAGGAGTAGACTCTGACCTCAGCCCTTCTTAGTCCAAGGCCAATAGTATTTTTCATAATGCCATATTTCCTCTAAGAGGTGGCTTCTGAGCTGAACCTTGAAGGAAGCTAGGAATTCTGAGAGGCAAAGGGGAGAGAGAGTGCTTTCCGGCACAAGAAGCAGCCTTTTACAAAAGCACAGAGATGGGAGTTCAAATATCAACTTGCTAGCATGTATTGATGGTATGAAGAGAAATCTGTTACATTGGGGAGATAGGGAATAGAATGTGGAAGTGACTTGATGCCATCCTGAGTAACTTGTATTTTACAGTAGAGAAACTAGGGAGCCACTGATGATTTGTGAAGAAGGGAAGGACATGGTTAGATCATAATATGACTCTTGTTCTATAGACGTGAAACTGAGTCCCATAAAGATTAAGCAACCTGTCCCAGACCACCCAGGGCCTCTGACTTCTGGATCAATGTTCTTTCTACTCTACCATTCTATTTCTAAATTAATCTTGCAAATAATTGTTCCTTCAAAATGATTTTTTTTTTAATTTCTCTTGAATGATGCCATTCTATTTACTAACAGCAACTCAATGGTACAATGAATAGCACCCTGGGCCTGGAGTCAATCCAGCCTCAGATATTTTCTGGGAAAGTCATTTAATCTTGACTTAGTTTCCTCATCTGTAAAATGGGGATAATAATAGCATCTACTTCCCAAGATTTATGGAGGAATTAAATGTGACAACAATTGTAAAGCTTTTACATATAAATGGTAGCTGTTATTATTATTAATTATTACTAGCTGCAACTTAGAACAGTAATTATGTGGCATAGTGGGTATAATACAAAGTCTGGAGTCAAATCAGGAAGACCTGAGTTCAAATCCAGCTTCAGATACTTCCTAGCAATGTAATCCTGGCCAAGTCACTTAACCTTAACTTTCCCATCTATAAAATGAGCTGGAAAAGGAAATGGCCAACCACTTCAGTATCTCTGCCAAGAAAACCCCAAATGGGTCATTAAGAGTTGGACATGACTAAAACAGCTCAATAACAACTTAAAGCCCAAGGAAATGTGACAGTTATTATTAAGTGCTAGTTGATAGTAGTACAAAGGTAAAAATGAAATTGTTGCTGCCCTCAAGAGGCTTATATTTGATCAGGGAAAATAATATAATGTCTAATAGTCATATAGTATTTACAATGTTCCAGGTACTATGCTAAGCATATTAGAATTATGATCACATTTGATCCTTATAACAACTCTGGGAGGTTGATGCTATTACATTACCTCCAATTTACAGATGGGGAAACTGAGGCAGGCAGCTGTTAAGTTACTTGCTCAGGGTCACAACCTAGTAATTGACTGAAGCTGAATTTGAACTCAGTTCTTCCTAACACCAGACCTGACACACTATCTACTTTGCCATTTGGCAACCCTGCTATATATAATAGGTATGCATATACATATAATATAATGACAAGAAAATTTTTGTGGGAGGCACTAGTAGCCAGAAAAATTAGGAAAAGCCTCATACAAGAATTTGTGCTTGACCTGAGCTTTGAAGGAAATCAGAAATGCAAAATATAGAGAGAGGAGGAAGGAATGCTTTCTAGGTATGGGGGATAGCCTGTACCATAGGTGGAGATGGGATAAAGAATGCTATGTGTGAGGAAGAAGGAGAAAACCAGTTTGATTTGGTCATAGAGTGTGTGAAGGGGGGTAATGTATAATAAGTCAGAAAAAAGTAAGCTAAAGTCTAGTTGTGGAGGGGCTTTAAAAGACAGACAAGTTTTTAGTCAACCCTAGAGACAATAGGGAGTCACAGGAGTTAATTAAGCTGGAGAGGGCAGCTGTGTAAAACAGTGGATTAGAAGAAGGGATTGAGGCAGGGAGCATGTGCATCTTTTCAGTGTCTGAGCTAGACTGCTTTTGTGCTTTCCCCAGGAGATGGGGTACAATTTAGGACTGGAGTCAAATGAGTAGCAATCTCTAAAGAACTTCTAACCTCTCTGGGAATACTCACAGGTAGTGAAGGGAGATGTTATAACTTGTAATCAACAGGAGAGTTGGTCTTTCTATGCCCTTACAGAAACATAAAGGGCTGAATTCATTACCACATCTTACAGTTATTCCTCCTCATCAAACCCTCCAACACCAAATCTCCCTTTCTTAAAAACCCACCGACTTTTCTTCAGCATCTCATATCCTGTACCCAAGGCAGCCCTACAATCCCCTTTTCCTTACAGTGAGTCATATTTCAGCCCCAGACACCCTCTTAGCTCTCACCTCTGTCTAATTCTATTCAATCTGTATGTATTTGGGCTTGGTTTTTACTTTTTTTTTTTTTGAGTGTGATCTGGAAATGTAGTCTTGTTATTTACTCTTCACATGACCAGCTCAGTGTTTGTTCCTCTTTACTTCCTTCCTTAATAAATTGTTTTGTTAGCAGTGTTTATTTTCTTCTCTACCCCTCTATTTTTAAGGTGTTACTGATTCCCTAACACCCAAATTGCATGGGAGTGTGTCAGTTTTGTTTCACACTAGAATTACATAGGAAGCACGTGATTTTTCCCTTGTTGGAATTTTCCCCTTAAAAAAATCCTCAGTCTTTCTTAAGAACATATCTGGCTCCAGTTTGAGAAACTACTGAACATTTTTCCTATATACTTTTCTATATATTAGTTTTGACTCTATGATGTAATAGTATTGGATTTAGAATCAACAAGAATTGGTTTTATCTACAGTGCCACATAGTTAATTGAAGGACTGGGCTAAGTTCATATAAGCTTACTTCAAGTTTGTCATGAGATGATATTGTGAAACAACTATTTTAAAAAGCTGATTAAAAAATCTGCCCTGAATTAACAGGTGTCTGTATTCCAACCACAGGGCTTGATGACAGTACTATAGAACCAATCTGCTAAATTCACAAAGTTGACCAATGGGCGATGAAAATTTCTGCCATGTAAACTTTCAAAGACCATTTACTAAGTTATATATAGCAAGATGGTGATTTGAAGTGATAGAGTAAAAAATTTATCCTGGCAGAAATGATAGATCCTCCAATTTTGAGAGAAGTCTTCTTGTAAACAAAAGTAACAACTTACTTTACACTGGTTAGAACTCACCTAGAATTTTTTTTTTTTTTTTTGGAAAGTCACACTTTAAGAGGGTTATTCTCAGATCCATTTAGCACTGATATATTTTCAATCCATAGAGTTTTCACTCAGCCTACCAGACTAGTAAAAAGTCTGGACACTATGTCACAAGAGGATTTTTGTAAAAAATTTGAATTGCCTGGAAAACACTAGTAGAGGGAACCTGATAGCTATCTTCAAACATATGAAGGGTTTTTATGTAAATGAAGGATTAGGTATATTTTGTATAACTTCTAGGAGATGGAAGTTAGAAAAAAGATTGTAGTTCATTATGAGAAAGAAACTTTTTATTAAAGCTTTTTATTTTCAAAACATACATGGATAATTTTCAACCCTGGCAAAACTTGTGTTCCAATTTTTCCCTCCCTTCTCCTCACACCCTCTCCTATATGGCAAGCAATCCAATATATGTTAAACATGTGCACTTCTTCTATATATATATTCCCACATGTTTCTTCTATATGTATTTCCATATACATATGCTACACAAGAAAAATCAGATCAAAAAGGAAAAAAAATGAGAAAGCAAACAATAATAAAAAAATGAAAATACTATGTTGTGATCCATACTCAAACCCTCTCTTTGCTGAAGATGGCTCTCTCTCCATTACAAGACCATTGGAACTGGCCTGAATCAGCTCGCTATTGAAAAGAGCCAAGTCCATCAGAATTGATCATCACATAATCTTGCTGTTGCTTGTACAATGTTCTCCTGGTTCTACTCACTTAGCATCAGTTCATGTAAGTCTCTTTAGGCCTCTCTGAAATTATCCTGCTGATTGTTTCTTATAGAAGAAAAATATTCTATAACATTCATCTACCATAATTTACTCAGCCATTCCCCAACTGATGGGCACCTACTCAATTTCCAGTTTTTTGTCACTACAAAAAGGGCTGCCACAAACATTTTTGCACATATAGGTCCTTTTCCCTTGTTTAATGATCTTTTTGGAATACAGTGTCCATTCTAGGAATGCTGCCGAATCAAAGGATATACCTAGTTTGATATCCCTTTGGGCATGGTTCAAAATTGCTTTTTAGAATGGTTGGCTCAGGTCACAACTCCATAACAATGTATTAGTGTCCCAGTTTTCCTATGTGAGGTAAAAAACTTTTAACAGTGAGAGCTGTTCAAAAATTGAATGAGCTGCCTCATAGATTAGTGACCTCTATGCCTATAAAGTTATCAATCAGGAAGTATATGGGGCATCTGTCTTAATGGTATAATTATGACAATGGTCATAATTATGGTATAGAGATTTCTACATTTAGTAGGAAGTTGAAATAGATGATCTCTCCAATTCTTAGAGTTTATTATTCCACAATAAAAGGATTCTTAACCTTAGGCATATGAACTTTTGTTTAAAAAGTGCTTTTTGATATTTTAATACAGGTTGTATTCCTATGTATTTTTTATGCATTTAAAAATATGAAATAGAGAAGAAATCCATAGTTTCCCAGAATGACACGGGACATGACACACACAAAAAAGATTAAGAAGCCCTGCCAATTATCTGATTCTCCTCTAATACCTTCAGTTAATTCCTATGCATACATATATGCATATAAATATATATGTATATATACATATACATACATATATATGTATGTATGCAGATATCACCACTGGAATTCATTTTTACAATTATTTCCCAATTAGAGGGAGAGGAAGGATGGAGAGAGGAGGGGGAGGGAGGAGAAAAAGAAGGAAAGAGAGAGGGAGAGAGGAAGAGAGAGAAAGAGAGAGAGAGAGAGAGAGAGAGAGAGAGAGAGAGAGAGAGAGAGAGAGGCATAATGATTTCATATTTGTTAGAGATGTACTATAATTTGAAATTATATGATGCATGTATTTGCAAAAGGCTTTTAGGTAACAGAGTTTTTTTTTTTTTTTTTTTTTTTTTTTTTTGGGGGGGGGGGTTAAGATCAGTAATAACTTGAGAAGTCATTTCAGATGAAGAAAGCCCATGGCATTGTACATACCATCTTAGGAAAAACTTCCTGGTAAAGGAATTGAGATTGAGACTCCCTACACTGTCCAAGTACCACCTTGTTCCAATGAGTTCCAGAGAATATGAAAATTCACAATATAGAGCCATGGAACATCAGAACCAGAAGGGATTTTAGAGATTATCTAATCTAAATTTGCCCAACCCCCATTCTAGCATTGGGGAAGTTGAGATCCAAAGAGATGAAATAATTTGCCCAGGGTAAAGAATAACTGGTAGAAGCAGCCAGATAACACAATGGACAGGTCATTGGCCCTGAAGTCAGAGGGACCCGAGTTCAAATTTTATCTCAGTCACTTCTTAGCTGTGTGACCCTGAGCAAGTCACCTAACTTTAAAAAAAAAGTAAGGGACAGAGTCAGGTCTTGAACCCAGGTCTTCTGACTTCTGGTTTTGTGTCCTTTCTCCTTCCGGCTTCCTAAAAAGATTGATGCCAAGGAAATTATCTAAGACTGTGATTAGGCACATGGAGAGGAATGGTTATGATGATAAAAATGTTTACTATTTTGCTAAATTGTAAAATCTATTATTTGTGTTGGCACAGTCTAATGCTTTTAGATTCCATGGCTCACTCCTGAAATAATAACATTCTTCTTCATTTTCTTCAACTTAAAAAGGCCAAGATCTCCCACTGTATTCAGGACTATCTCCAGTCATCCTGATTTATATCTGGCCACTGGGTTCTGAAGGAGAAAGGGAGGCTGATGACTTTGCACAGCCCTCCCTCACCTCAATCTGAGTGATGTCATAGCCTCACCTCCCAGGTATCATGGTCCTCTTCAAGGACAAAGGACAAACAACAACAACAACAACATTAACAATAAAAATAATTCAATTAAAGAACTGTGTCTCCTTGATCCCTCCCTAACTTCCTGAGCCATTTAAACTCTCAAGGATTAACTCCCCATACAACTAATGTCATTTGGACCTATAGGTGGGAATATCCTGAGTTCCAAAGGTTGATAGGGCATTGTCTCAGGGGTCTCTACAAAAAATACTCTATCCATGCCTAAAACATTCTTTCTCCTCAAATTATCTCCTGGCTTCCTTCATGACTCAGCTCAAAACCCATATTCTGAAAAAAAAAAATTATTGACCTAGAAAAAATAATAACAAAATTCATTTGGAAGAACAAAAAATTAAGAATATCAAAGGAATTGATGAGGAAAAAATAAGAAGGAAGGAGATTTAAGCAATATTAGAACTTAAACTATATTTTAAGGCCCTAAATAAGTACTAGACTACTGGGTAAGAAATAGATTTTTCCTGTTTATCTTGTATATAGCTTGTTTTGTGTATATTTGTTGCTTGTTGTCTTTCCCATTAAATTATAAACTCTTTGAGGGCAGAGACTGTCTTTTGCTTCTCTATATCCCTAGTGCTTAGCATATTATCTGGCATAAAGTAGGCATTACTCTGTGCCAGGAATTGTGCTAAGAACTGAAGAAGCAAAAAGAGCCAATACAGTCCCTTCAATAATTAACAGAGGGAAGATAACTGGAATTAAGAGAGATGGGGAAGGCTTCCAGTAGACAGTGGATGTCTAGTTGGGATTTGAAGGAAGCTGGCAGACTGAGAAGAGGTAGGAAAATATGGGGGCTGTCAAAGAAAATCACCAGAACAGAGAAACAGAGTATCTTGTTCAAATATCTCAGTCCACTCTTTCCTTTTCTTATCTACGCTTCACAGGCTATGTCTCTTGTTATTCAGTTGTTTCATTTGTGTATAACTCTTTAGCCCCCGACCTCTGGCCATGGAGTTTTCTTTTCAAGTGGTAAGCCAATGTGTGGGTCAGAAACCATTAATAAAACAACTGGATAGATCTCTAGAAGCAAAGCAAAGTTTATTATATGTCCTCGAGAACGGGTATCCCACCCATGGAGCAGACAATCGAAGGGAGGAGGCACCGTAGGGGGCAGGGTCGAGGCTTTTAATCCCTAACTCAAATTCCCCTCCCACCACTGACCCTCATCCTTATTGGCTGAGGATCTTACATTCTAAATGCGGGAACTATTCCAGAAATTGAACTTGACCAATAAGTATATAGGTGCCCATATTTGGCTGAAATAGGGAGGATAACAAGAAAGGGACTTAAGTATGCCCTTAGGGGGGATAATAGGGAGGGGATAGCAGTGAGGAGACTTTAAATATGTCCTTAAGATAGCAGGGAGGAGACACTTTAAGCCCTTGACTTAATACTAAAGTCCTTCAGGCCTACTCAAACTTTGAAATAGATGAAGCCTTACTCGATTTTCACAACTGTCTTGAAAGATCTCATTTTATCTCGTTCACCAAGATTAAGTGACTGGACCAAGGTCACACAGCTAAGCCATTTCTGAAGCTGGATTTGAATTCAAATGTCCTGACTTTCAAGACTAAAATTCTATTCACTGTGCCATCACTGACGATCAATTTACTTCTCTCTTCAAAGAATCATCAGTGGCTCTCCAGTGCTTACCAAATGAAGTTCATCTGTTTGGCTTGAAAATCCTCCTCCTTCTGACTCTACTTCCCTTTCTGGTGTAATGTCATATTGCTCCTAGTTAGACTTTAGCCAAAGTATTCCCCAACATACCCTATATTTATCATCCCAGGGGGTCTCTTTGTTTGAACAGTTATCCTTAAGTTGAATTGCTAACTCAACTCAAATATCCTCTTCGTCCTGTTTTGAACACAGTAGGAAATGAAAATGTTTCGTGAATGGAATTGAACCAGTGCTGAGAGGCTGCATCTCAAGGGTAAGTGATCATGTATTTGGGGTTGGCCATGTCTTCATCAGTATCTAAGTCTTCCTTCCCAGCTCAGTTGCCTCATAGGAGAATTGCAAAAAGCAGGTTATTCTTTTACATGGAGCTCCAGCTGGGTAAAACTGAAAACGCCATTGTACCTACTTGCAAAGGAAATGTAAACACAGAGGAAGGGAAGGTGGAACGCATTAGCAAAACTGATAGCCAATTCACCACATCCTGCTGCATGGATGATTTTCATCTTCCCTCCCAGAATAGGATTTAACTAAAGCACACACACACACACACACACACACACACACACACACACACACACACATACCACACACACCTCCATAAGGCTTAAGTCATATTTTTGGTGCGTTTCAACTGCTTCCTTTTATTGAGCTCAAAATAAATGGAGGACTGAACCAACTGAATGGAGAGGACACTTCAGAAGGACTTAAAAGATAAGAAGGGGAAAAAAAAGTCAGCATATTAGTAATAACCTATTTCCTTTTGGGTAAACAGTGAAGACAAGCTAATGCTCATCTTAACTACTCAGTGTGGCAAAGAGATGTCTAGAAAAAAAAGCTATTTCAAAAACTCTTACTGTTCCATATTTTCAATCACATATCTTAGGCTCAAGGTGTGTCCAGGAGTTTCTTAAGTTGTTGACTCAATACAGGAAGTTAGTTGTCTCCCTCAGGAGAAAGCATAACTATATAGACCATCAAAGGCTAAGCAAACAAAGATAATAATACTTGAAATCTCTATGGAGCCTTTATTCTGGGGAACTTAATGTGTTCTACAAATACATCATCATTCCCTCTTCCTGAGTGGGGCAGAGATTGTAAATTTCCTCAAGGTCACCTAGGAATAGAAGTCAGAGTTTGGGACAGGAAGAACAAGGCAATGAATTACAAACTTCCTCCCTCTTTCATTATATAGTGTTGGCTCATCTCTAGAGGCAATAGCCCTGAGACCATTCCTTGCAGACAGATGGCTCTAACCTCAACCAGTACATCAATTTGAGACCAAAATTTTGTACACTGATTCAAGAAAAATTCATCAAGTGCAGGCCCATTTAAAGTCATTCAGTGTAGTTTGGATCCAGTGAGTTCATTTTCTGTACAGTCCCTCTGGACCATATCAGACAATGTCTGGCTGTTTACTCAGTCAGTCAGTTGCTTAGAGTTCTTTTCTATTATGCTTCTCAATGGTACTGTTGGGGAGCAGTGATACACAGTGGACAGAGGTAACCTCGATTAGGAAGACCTGAATTCAAATCCCACTTCTGACACATATTGGCTGTATGATCTAGTACAAATCATTTAATTTCTAAGTGTTCTAGGGTTAGAGGTGTCAAACTGGTGACCCCCAAACTTCCAGATGTCTGAACCAGCTTGTAATTGGGAAATGTTTAACAACAACACAAAAATAATAAAGTAAAAATACAATACAAAATATGTAATGCTAATTTATGATTTTCCATGTCCAGCAGAGATCCCTTTTTATTTGAGTATGATATCATTGCTTCTAGGTAACTCATCAATTACCCAGCAAGCATTTATTAAGCATCTACTACGTTCCAGGTACTGTGCTAAATATGATGGATAAAATAACCCTTACAACCAAGGAGCAAATATCCTATTGAGAAAGACAATACATACACACACACACACATGTTTTTGTATGAATGTATATGGCATACATATATTACAAAGAGAAACCTGCCAGACCTGGAGTTCACATATGACCCCAAATCCGGCTTGCTAGCTGTGTTACCCTAGGCAAATCACTTACCTCCTATTTGACCCATTTTTTAAAATTGTAAAATGAAAAAAATGATGGCATCCACCATCCCAGGTTTCTTGTAAGGATTGATGAGATAATATTTGTAAGTGCTTTAGCACAATGCCTGGCATACAGTAGGCCTTATAGAAATGTTAATGTTGTTACATACAGAATAAACATAAATAAATAAAACATAGTTAAATGCAAGTTAGTGGAATGGGAGAGCACTAACAGTTGGGGGAAACAGAAATGGCTTAATGTAGAAGGTAATGCTTGGGGAAGAAACGGATTTTATGAGATGACAAAGAAGTAGATTCCAGACATTCATTCATTCAATCAACTTTTATTAAGTGCCTACTATATGCCAGACTTTGTGCTAAAAGTGAGGGATAAAAAAGAGGCAAAAATGGTTCCTGCCTTCAAGGACCTTATAATGTAAAGAGATAATTTGCAAGCAAATATATACACGGGCAAGGATATGGGCAAGGTAGTGAGGGCAAACAGTAGTAAATATGCAACACAGATCTTGCTTTATTCACTAATTTCATTCTTAAAAATAAGCATCATCTCTCATTTTTTATTCTAATATCTAAAATGCAATCCCCTAGAAAAAAGAAATGGTTTTGCATGTGAAAACAATACATTTAAGAATTCTACCCTTCATTTTAAGGAGCATTTTTGGCCTTTGTCAGTGCCAAACTGGTTCATTGTACCCTTAGACTCACCACTTAGCTCCCTCAAGAAGAGTTAATCCAAAGATAATTGTATGATTAAGCCATGTGGTTTTTATACCCTCACATAAAGCTCACAGGTATTAAAAATTCATGTTAAGTCCCACTGCATTAGCTCTCATCAATTCCCCAGGACTTAAATTTGTCAGAAACCATACTGGTTGTGTGCCCAGAAGAAAGCTGTGCATTTAGTAATTATTCAATCAATGTAATTGACTGATTGTGCTGTGCTGCTGCTGCTGCTGTATATTTATGAAAATATACAGGCTGGAAAAACCAAACTGAGACGTCACCCCTCCCCCCCTTCCTTCAGAAGATCATAGATCTAGAGATAGGAGAGATCTTATAGGTTACTTCATCTATCATATTATAGGCAAGGAAAATGGAAGGATTGAGAGGTTTTTCACTTGCTGGAAGTCACAATTGAAAATATTAGATGGGGTCTTCTGATTGTAGACTCAAGTGTTCTTTCCACTGTACCGCCTGCCTCTCTAGTTCATTTTTTTCTTTTTTTTTTCCCCTGACACAATTGGGGTTAAGTGACTTGCCCAGGATCACACAGATAGGAAGTGTTAAGTGTCTGAGGGCAGATTTGAACTCAAGTCCTCCTGACTTCGGGGCTGATGCTCTATCCACGGCGCTACCTAGCTGTCCCCTCTAGTTCATTTTTAAACCTTAAAATATTAGAACCAGTTGGGCTCTTAGGAACAGATTAGTCCAAAGAGTCCAAATGGAAGAGAGGAGAAGGAAGAAGCAATCAAAATTAACAAGCAGGTATTAAGTACTTATATTCCAGGTAGAGCAGCTAGGTGGGGCTATAGTGCACAGAGTGCTGGACCTTGAGCCGGAAAGACTTACCTTTCTGAAGTTCAAATCTGCCCTTTGATGCTCACCAGTTGTGTGACCAGGACAAGTCACTTAACCCTGTTTACCCTGTTTCCCTCAGGTTCCTCATCTGTAAAATGAGCTGTATAAGGAAATGGCAAACCAATTTAGTATCTTTGCCAATAAAATTCCAAATGTGGTCACAAAGAGTCAGATAAGTCTTGAAAAAATGACTAAACAACAACATTATTTCGGGCTCTGAGCTAAACAATGCGGATGCAAACAAAGACAAAATAAAACAAAAACAAAAAACAATCCTTGCCCTCAAGAAGCTTTCTCTTCTATTAAGGGAGGTAATTAGGCAAAATGAGAAATTCCAAGAGTAGAAAGAAAATAATCTTACAGAGAAAGTTATAGCCCCTGAGGGTGGGGAGGAGGGAACCAGGAAAATCCTCCTGCAAAAGGTTTGAGTTGTTTTGAAAAAGATTTGGAGAGGGAGATAATTTTTAAGTAATTGAAAGCAAGTGTTTACATTTCTGATTTCCTTTTAAGTTTCAGGTTTACATTTGAACTCTAAATTAACTCAGGGGGAAAGGGGAGGCTGGTGGCTGTGGAAGTCAGAGAATCACAGAATTTCAGAGTTGGTAGGAAATTTAGAGGTCACCAACCTAATCCATACCTTAGGAGGAATTCCCTCTATAAGATAGCTTTCAGTCTCTTAAAGACCTCTAGTGAAGGGCTTCCTCCCTTTCAAAGGACTGACCCTTAGCTCTCTAATCCTTAGGGAATTATTTTTATGTGGAACCAAAATCTGCCCCTCTTCAATTTCCACTGATTGCTTTGACTTCTACTTTCTAAATTTAAGAAAAACAAATCTAATCCCCTTTCCACATGATGTCCTCTAAAATATTTGAAAACAGTTTTCTATCCCTTTCTCAGGCTTCTCAAGACTACACTTATGGAGGAATAGAAGGAGGAGGAAGAAGAAAAGACAGAAGAAAGAGAAGGATTATATATGATTATATTATTTTATATAATTTTGTGTTTTAGGTGAAAGCCTCTCCCCTATATATTAGGCTATTCCTCCACTTTCTTGCTATTACCATCTTTCACCAGTGCACCTCATCCAGTCTTGCCCTCCCCATGCAGTGCTCCAAGGTTCAAAATTGTAACTTCTTGCCATCCTTCCATTAAAATTAATTCCCTCTAAGATCTTATCTAAGGGTCTAACCTAAAGAAAATAGGTAATAAAGTAATTTACATTAAAATATTAAACTTGCAACTTCCTAATCCATTACTTCCTCACTTAGACTATTTGCATCTTAAAAAATGATATCTACATATGCTTCAGTCTTAACCCAAAGAGGTACTCTGCAATGATAGAATTCTAGGTACTGCAATTAATTGAAGAAATATTTTATATAATATGTGTAATTATATAAACCTAAAAATTATGTATATAAATTATATAAATATAAAATATTAGGAACTTTCTCAAAAGACCTCCATTTTCTACTTTGACTAAAGGTAAGGTTGGCCCTATATTCATTTCCTTGCCAGATTTTTTTCCTCTTGCCCAGCTTTGCCAGAAAGTCACTTGAAATTCCATTTCCTACGTGGGTCCTGCCAAGGTTGGGCAAGTGGAGAAAACTATGTGTTCCTTCACCTCTTCATTTTTAGCACTATTGACTCTTGCCACCCTGAGGAATGCTCTCTTCTATAAGCTCCTGTCCCTAGGCTGATATTTTCAGTAAGGCTGGAATGCTAAGACTAACAACCTTCACGCTGCCCTTGTTGACAGGACATTTACGGGTAGTTTACCTGAGCAAGAACAGGCAGTTCTGTTATTCTGCTGGAAAGCTTAAAAACCAAAGTGGAAAATATAATGGCAATATCTTCATAAAACAAGAAAATATCTACTCATAATTTAAAAAAAAAATTAAAGCCCCAAATGTAACAATGTAACAATGTCTGGCTGTCCCTTTCACTATCCATTTTGTTTTCTTTAGGACAACCTCCAAAATACCCATTGCTGAAAGCTTGCCAATCAGAACCAAGCAACCACCATTATCAATCCATTACACTTCCCCTTCTTTGAAAATAAATGACTCACAGACTCATTCATTTGGAGTTGGAAAGAACCTTGAGATCATCTTAGTACACCTCTCTCGTTTTGCAGATAAGGAAACTGAGACCAGATAATTGGTCTAAAATGACACAGTTTATAGTACCGAAAATAGAACTTGAAGTTAGGTTCTCTTATTCCAGTCAGTGATTTTTAAAAACTTTATCTTGTTGCTTTCCAATAGTTTTAAATGGGGAGCCATTTAGAAGCCCAATCTGAATTTGGACAGGATCTAGGAGGAAGAAAGGAAGACTCTTTTGCATCCCTTCCTTTTGTTTCTTTTAAGTCCTGCACTAATAGTTATAACTCCCACTATCTACAAGGTAAGGGCATCTCTGTAAGAGAATCATAAAAATGTATGTCAAATATATTTTTGTCCAGTATGATTTTGCTGTCAATGTGTTGACAATCTAAAAATACTTCAGAGTGAAGAGAGAATTTTGTCTGAAAAATTATTTATGTGGTATAATTGACCCCAGGAAACCTAGTTCATTTAAGGTCTTGAATATCAAATTGTTTGGGTTTTTTCGTGATGTAGAGAGACTATGTGATATGAAAGAACACTGGATTTAGAAGCAGATGTGGGCTTGAATCACAGTTCTACCTACATGTTCCCTGCCTCGAATTCATTCTCTCCTCACCTCCTCCTCTTAGAATCCCTTACTTCCTTCAAAATTCAGCTCACCTTCTGTATAAAGACTTTTTTGATCTACTAGTGACTCACACCTCCCCCCCCACAAAATTACCTTAGATTTGTAACACAGGGTCTGGGGCAACTATCCTAAATACCAATTTGCATTGGCAGATTAGATTCCCTGAGAAGTGGCTGGCCACTTCGGTCCTCAGGATTCAAGAGGTAATTCTCTAGTATTACAGCTCATATAAGCCCCCACTGGTGTGCTTCCTCCATTTTTGATCAGTTAATAAGAATTAATCAAGAATGATTAATTAGCCCTTAGTAATGGAAATTTACTAAAATAGCATAGAAAGAACAGTAGTAATAAACATATCCCTTTTACCCCCCCCTTCCAAAAAAAAAAAAAAGGGGGACACACTTTCGCAAAAACCCATATAGAATCTCAAAGAAAGTAGAAACCAGAAAGTTGGAAATACCTTTGAAAAGACTAATCAACTAAATGCTCCAGGGTCCTTTTTTTTTCTTTTTACAATTCATCTTCCCCAAAGAAGAAAAAGTGAGATGCGACCCTTTGAAGTTCTCCAAGAAAGAACATAATACTATTTTGAATAGCAGAGTTGGATAAACATTACACTAATTAAAAGTGTGTTGTTTTTCAGTCATATACAACTCTTCATGACTTTCTTTGGGGTTTTCTTGGCAGACACTGGAGCAGTTTGCTATTTATTTTTCCAACTCGTTTTACAGATGAGGAAACTGAGGCAAAGAGGGTTAAGTGACTTGCCCAGGGTCATATAGCTAGTAAGCATCTGAGACAGAATTTGACTCAGGACGATGAGCCATCCTGATTCCAAGCTCAGGGCATTCAATGTACCATCTCCCTGCTCTAATTAGAAGTTAGTAGACCTTATTTCTAGGCCTAGAGTTACAACTGACCAGCACCTCACCTGGGACAACCCTCTGGGTCTTGGTTTCTTCATTTATATGTTGTTTGGACAATGGAAGTAGGAGGTGGAATGATAGTATGAAATGAGGAAATTAATAACCATAGTAACTCACAAAATAGATTTCAAGGTCAAATGAGTCTCAATGTCATATAGTCTGTTCACTTTACAAATGAGCCAACTGAAGCCAGACATATGAAATAATTTTCCTAAAGCGGTACAGGTAGTCAATGATAGCGTCAGTATTCAAGGTTTGAACCCAGTTGTTTTGAATCCCAAAACAATGATTTTCCCCTGCTGTACCACACAGTCTCTCAAGGATGTTATAAGGAAAACACTTGGTAAACTGTAATACATTATATAATTTTATTTGCTGGTTTTCATAGCAGATCTGTTCTCACAGATTCTACAATCTAACCAAAATGCCTTTTTGCTTTTATTCAAACATTCCATTTCATCTCTCATCTCCATGCCTTTGCTCAAATTGTCCCTGATGTCTGGAATGTATTCTCTTCACTTCCAACTCTTAGAATTGCTTCTTTGTAAGGACCTTTCTGATTTCCCCAGCTGTGCTCCCCACCCAATAATTATCTTGAATTTACATTAAAAAAATTTGTATATTCTTATTTATGTGTTGTTTCTTTGAGAAAATTTGTGAAGAAAGGAATTGTCTTTTTTGGCCCCAGGTCTTTCAGAAAGAAATTCAGAAAGAACCAGGAGAACATTATACATAGTAACAGTAACATTGTGTGATGATCAATTTTGATAGATTTAGCTCTTCTCAGCAAATACAATGATTAAAAAAAATATCCCAAAAGACCCATAATAGAAAATGCTATCTACATCCAGAGAAAGAACTATGGAGTCTAAATGCAGATGGAAGTATAGTATTTTCACTTGTTAGCTGTTGTTTTTGTTTTTTTCTTTCTCATGATTCTTCCCCTTTGTTCTGATTCTTTTCACGTGTCTAATATGGAAATATGTTTTAAAAATACTGATCAATGTTAAAAATTTCCTGGGAAAAAGCTGTTTCTACTTTTTCAATTATTATGTGCAATAGAGATGGAACCAAAGACAGGCAAAGGAGAGGCAGAATAAACCAGATATTGAACCACTAAGTGGAAATTAGGTGGCACAATGGATAGAGTATAAGCCTGGAGTCAGGAAGATGAGCTCAAACCTAGCCTCAGACACTTAGTAGCTCTGCAACCCTGGGCAAGGCATTTAATTGTGCTTGCCTCAGTTTCCTCACTTGTAAAAAAGAGGAATGGATAATCATTCCAGTATCTTTGCTGTGACAAGCCCCAAGAGATCACAAAAAGTCAAATACACTTGAAAAACAACTGAACAACAAAAAGGCTTAAGGAGTTGCCTGCCACACGAAGACTTTATAAGTGAATTGTTCAGGATCACACAGCCAGTGGGAGTCAAAGGCAGGACCTGAACCCAGGTTTTCCTGATCCAGAGCAAATTTTTATCCCATTTCAGCTTTGGTGTGTAAGCATGAGATATTATATTAGTATACATATATGCTATTTTTAAGATCACTTCTAGCTCTAAAAATGGCTTTCTCAGTCTTTATGTCTTCTTTTGTAAAAAAACAAAGCCAAACAGAGAAAATGGTCATCTCCCAAAGAGGGTCCTTTTGGTGGTAAGGTTCACTCAGTCTCCCATTGAATTCCAGGCCATCACTAAGCAACCTGACCCATGTCTTCACTCTGGACAACAATGACTAAAGGAGAGAGTGAGACTGATAACTTGCACAGCTCTGCCTTGCAAGATAATAGATCATCTTCCTGATGTCATCAGTCCTCTTCCAAAAGAAGTACAAACAAAAAATAACAACTACCACTTAGAGCATCATAAATAAATAGCAATATAATGGAAATAATAACATTGTTAAAAACACAGATGTTAGCAATTTAGATCTATGGAGTAAAGTGCTCACTTTTAGGCTTGGTATATTTACTTTTTGAAATAGACACAGGTCTATTTCAGGTTTGAGTTAGAAAGGATTTCTTTTCTTTTTTAATTTTTTATTTATTTTTAATACACATTGCCTGTTGGGAGAGAAAAAAATAGAACAAAAGGAAAAAATCATGGCAAGAAAAAAAAACAGGAAAAAGAAGTGAATGTAGCATGTGTTAATTTACAATTCAATCTCCATAATTCTTTTTCTGGATGCAGATAGCATTTTCTCTCCAAAGTCTATTGGGATTGCTTTGGATCACTAAATCACAAGTCTTTCATAGTTGATTATCACATATTCTTGCTATTATTGTGTATAATATGTGTATAATATTGTGTATAATATAATGCTGGTTCTGTATGTTTTGCTCAGCATTAGTTCATGTAAATCTTTCCAGGCCTTTCTAAAATCAGCCTATTCATCATTTTTGTAGAACAATACTATTCCATTATCTTCACATACCATAAACTGATTCAATCATTTCCCAGTTGATGGGCATCTACTCATTTTCCAGTTCTTTGTTATCACAAAAAGAATTGCTATAAACATGTTTGCACATGTGGGTCCTTTTCCCTCTTTTATGATTTACTTGGGATATAGACCCAGTAATGCACAGTTTTATAGTCCTTTGGGCATATCTCCAGATTGTTCTCCAAAATGAATAGATAATTTTACAACTCCACCAGCAATACATTAGTATCCCGATTTTCCCACATTCCCTTCAACATTTATCATTATCTTTTCCTGTCATCTAAGACAATCTGAGAGGTGTGAGGTGGTACAGAGTTGTTTTAATTTGCATTTCTCTAATCAATAGTTATTTAGAGCATTTTTTCATATGACTATAGAGGGCTTTAATTTTATCATCTGAAAATTGTCTGTTCTTATCCTTTGGCCATTTGTCAAATGGGGAATGACTTGTATTCTTATAAATTTGACATAGTTCTTTTCATAGTATTTTAGAAATGAGACCTTTATCAGAAACATTGGTTATAAAAAATTTCCCCCAATTTTGTATTTCCCTTTTAATCTTATTTATATTGGGGTTTTTTGTGCAAAATCTTTTTAATTTAATGTAATCAAGGTTGCCCATTTTGCCTTTCACATAATGTTCTCTAGGTCTTCTTTGATTATAAATTTCTCCCTTCTCCAAAGATCTGATAAGTAAATTATCCCTTGCTCTTTTAATTTTTTATGTTATCATCCTTTATATCCAAATCATGTACCCATTTTAACCTTATTTTGTTATGTGATGTGAGGTATAGGTCTATGTTGAATTTTTGACATTATTTTCCAGTTTTCCCAGCAATTTTTTTTTTATTAAATAGTGAGTTATTATTCCACTGATTCATCACTCCATTTCTTAGCCAGTACCAAATGGTTTTGGTGACTGCTGTTTTATAATATAATTTTAAGTTTGGTGCTGCTAAGTCCTTATCCTTTTGTATTTTTTCCCCATTAATTCCCTTGTTATTCTTGACCTTTTGTTCTTTCAGATGAAATTTGTTATTATCTTTTTCTAGTTCTATAAAATAATTTTGTGTCATTTTGATTGGTATGGCACTGAACAAAGTAGACCAATTTAGGCAGATTTATCATTTTTATTATATTACTCAGCCTACCCATGAACAATTGATATTTTTCCAATTGTTTGGATCTGACTTTGTGTGAGAAGTGTTTTTAGTAATTGTGTTTATATGATTCTTGGGTATAGTGTCTTATATAGTGTATATAAGACATTGTCTTGGAGGATAGACTAGAGAGAATTTCTGCAGGAAAGGAAGGGGATTTGGGGGGTTTTGCCCAATCTCTTCATTGAATAGATGATGCAACTAAATCTCAGAGAAATTAACTGACTTACTCAAGATTCTTATGGGTAATAAATGGCAGAGATCAAATTTGAACCCCGGATCTTTGTTCCAAAATACAAGTCTTTCTGTTATACCATACTGTCTCCCTCAAAAGATTTTTGAGCAATCCAATAGGATTGATTTGCAATAAATTTATTTGCAATGTGGATATTAACACTCTTCCATGACAATTACACAAACCTCCTTTTATTCCCTCCCCTCCCCCTGCTTATGTCCTTTTTTTTCCTCCCCTTATTCCCGTCCCAATATTTCTTTTCCCTCCAATTCTATCTTGCTGCCAATTTTCATCCAAATGGAATCTTAACCACGTTTTCCTCTAGTCTCTTCATGGAAGACTCACCTAAAAAACTGGAGCTTCCCAGCAAGTCTTTTTACATTTCCTGGTTATCAGTTGAGCCCTTGGACTGTGCATCTCATTTTCATGAACAAAGAAGCCACTGAATGCATTGAAATAATCATCTATTTGAAAGTGAGTTAATTTAACTCTGTGCTAACAAACAGAATCAGGCCCAGTGCATTCAAGGTACAATTCCTACTGATAGGCATTTTTAGTTTTCCATGAAAACTCAGAGGCAGATCTAAAATAATAATGCCTTTATAATGTATTTAATCTAACCAAATAGAGCCAGGGAATTCATAAGGCAGGGAAGGGTTAAATTAGAATGGGAAGAGTCTCAGATGCTGCTAACTCATTTCCTCTGATGAAAATCAATAGACAGTAGACTGCCATCAACAATATCATCAAGAAAATGCTCAGCAGACTGGCCACATGTTGGCTTCATATCCTTTCTACCCCACTAGAATGACTGAGGGTGGTTTCAGAGCCAGGCCAGATCAATCTGACAAATGAAAAGATAATTCTTTTCTTCTCCAGAGTGTGTTTCTGTTGAAGAAAGAAAGAGAAAGAAAGAAAGAAAGAAGAAAGAAAGAAAGAAAGAAAGAAAGAAAGAAGAAAGAAAGAAAGAAAGAAAGAAAGAAAGAAAGAAAGAAAGAAAGAAAGAAAGAAAGAAAGAAAGAAAGAAAGAAAGAAAGAAAGAAAGAAAGAAAGAAAGAAAGAAAGAAAGAAAGAAAGAAAGAAAGAAAGAAAGAAAGAAAGGGTTTCCATTTGGAAGACTTAAGCATAAATCAAGAACACATTGCATTTGCAGTCTTAAAGGCACCAGGCTTTTATCTTGATGAGGATAGCAAGCATTAATAAAGTACTTCAAAGTTTGTTCATCATAACAAATATTATAGCATTTGATTTTCAAAATAATCCTAGGAGGTAGGTATTAAGAGTATCTTCATTTTACAGATGAGAAACCTGAGGTAGGCAATGGTTAAGTGACTTGTTCAGAGTCACACAGCTAGTGTCAGAAGCATCAGTTGCCTCTGTCAGAACAAAATATGTAAAAATATATTTTAAAATATAAAACAAAATTTACTAGGCCACTATCTTTTAGATTTTAGGTAAACTTTTATTTTTCTCAGTTTTTCCTCAACTGTGAAATGGGGATACTAATAAAACCTTTTCAGATTCTTTATGAGGAACAAATGAAATAGATGACAATTGTGTTCCCCTTGACTTTTGGGCAGTCAAAAGTGCTTAGCACAGTGTCTAGGCAGCTAAGTGGCACAGTAAGTAAAGTGCCAGGCCTGGAGTCAGAAAGATTCATCATTCTTATTTGTCCATAATTGCAAATATTATGGCAGCCATGGCTGTAATTAATAGAAGTCTAAATAAATATATATACTTAAGTGAAACACCCTCTCAAAAAATTTCTAGCTTAAACTCTCATTTTGCCACTTAATTACCAAAGAGGCTTTGTTAATTAAAAAACATTTAGGTTCACAATTTCCTCACCTATTAAATAAAAAGTTTAGAATAGATAACTATAACCTTCAAGTTTTTGAACTATAATCTAAAATCTGAAGAGTAAAACCAAAACACAAATAAAACCAAGTATCTAATCCAGAATATTAGCTATTGTAACTTCTCTATCCTACATCCAGGATTCATTCATCAAAAGTGCATTGGCACTGGCAGGTTAGGTACCCAGAGGCATTACTTTTGCTACTTTCAGAGTTCCAAAAGTAGATTGTAGGTAACTATAAGTAACTGTTCTCCCTAATACTTGTTCAGGAACCCCCACCAATGAGCTTCCTTTTAACAATCAACCAGAAGACTCAATTTTTTAGTCAAAGTATTTATTCAAATGGTTTAGGAAAAACTGTGGTTGCAGAGCATTTTTCCCAAAATATACTCAAAGGGATATCTTCTCTCATAAATGCATACAATTTCCATAGGGGAAAAGAATAGTTACAAGCTTAAAGTGCGATGGCATGTATAAAACACATATTCATGGGTAACGTGCTTGGTCAAGATAATTCACAACTTTGGAATTGAAGGGCTCAAATCTTTCTTTCTCCATACGATCCTCAGAAAGTCTGTGTGGCAATAATAATGGAAATGTTAGTTGCTCTTCTGCTCAGCTGAATTGACTCCTTGCAAGGCACAGAATTTCTTTTGGAGAGACATCAAACATCTGGACTTGCTTCTTATCATCTTGGTTTTTCAATTAGATGTGGCTGAGATATGTCAAATGGATCACTTGCTTGCTACTCTGGCTCCTCACCAGACAGACTGATGCTGAACTTAACCCAGCAGGTCACCCTGCAACTGGACAATTACAATTTTATAGTGCTGGGCAAACTGCTCAACTACTGGGCTGCTACTGCTTAGCTAATCCAGGCACATCATTTAGCCTGTGGGATCTTTTCAGATTGCAGTATCTCTTTTAGACTAGTTGATTTACTATATATTCCTTGAGCTTACACTTCAATGGAGCGTGAATCTTTTTTCTATCATCAGTCACAGGCTTGTCTAGGTTATACTATGCTCTCTTTAAGAGAAGCTAGGGAGTTCAGTAGATTGTCAAACTGAGAAACAGGAAGATATGAGTTCAAATTTGACTTCACATGCTTAATAGCTGTGCGACAGCTGGACAAGTCACTTAATCATGTTTGTTTCAGTTTCCTCAAAGGAAATGGCAAATTTCTCCAGTGAAAACCCCAAATAGAGCCCCAAAAATCATATACTACTGAAAACAATTGAACAGCTGACATATCACCATGTTCTTTGCATATGGAGTGTTGCAGAGCTCCTTCCTTTAGGACAACTCTTTTTCTTGATTGGTAGAAGCTCCTTTTCTTTGGCTCCCTTAGAACCTCAACTCTCAGGTTATTTGTCATCTTTAAACTGAGATAGAAGTCTGACAATCCTTCCTTCTTGCAGCAAAGCACTCTACCTTGCCTTAGGGTGATCAATTGAATTCAGATAGTTTCAGTTTCTAAAATCCTTTGGAGAATTTTGTTCAGATAAATGGACAATTGGGTAACTGAATAACTAAAGCAGTGGGCTTGGAGTTAGGAAGACTCTTTCCTGAGTTCAAATATAGTCTTAGACCCTTACTAACTGTGAAGACCCTGAACAAACCATTAAACCTTGTTTGCCTCAGTTTCCTCATTTGTAAAATGAACTGGAGAAGGCAATGGCAAATCACTCCAATATTTTGCCAAGAAAACTCCCAATGGGAACATAAAAGTTGGTGTGACTGAAAAAACTGATCATGGACAACAAAGGGAGAGAAGACTAAAGATAAAGATATGAATTCAGTATGTTCCCTGTAGGCAAATTCAATGTCTGGGTGACTTCATATACAATTCAAGCCCCCGACCCTTTACAATTCGTCCTGCAGAATAAGGAACATCTATTTTTTAATCCAAGGGCCTTTCCCTTTATATTTTCATGACTATGCCCTGTATCTTTTCCAGATCTTAAGCTTTTGGTAAAATCTCATAGCACATACCTGGTAAGTTATATTGCCTCATTCACAATTCTACTGGATCTGTATTCTGTACTCTGAATTTATCAGATCATGGATCTAGTCTTGGAAAGGACTTTTGAGGTCATGTGTTCCAACAACTCCTCTTCGTGTTACAGTTATAGAAACTGAAGCTCATGCCCAGTGTAATTTAGATAGCAAGGAACAGAGGCAGTATTTGATCACAAAATCATCGATTTTGGACTAGAAGAGACTCCTTGGGTCCTTCATTTTATAGATGAAAAAAACTGACACATAAAGAGGTTAAGTGACTGCCTGGTAAATGTCTAAGGTATGATTTGAACTGAGGACTCTAAAGTCATTATTATGTTTAATATACCATGCTGCTTCTTCCCTTCCCCCTCACAAAAAACTGCCCACAGGGAGAGCTGTATTTGAACCAGCTACCTCTGGAACCTCAGGCAAGCTCTTTCTGCCTGAGCCACCAGCCAGGAAGCCTATGTTCCTTTCCCTGGACTGACTCTGCTTATGAATTAGTACTTTAAACCCTGGAAAAGCAGGTCATTAATATCACCCAAAGTCAATAAAAATGAGTATTTCATTTCATGGAAATACTGATTGCAGAACTTGAAAGTAAGTGACAGAAATGAACTGAGCACTGCCATATATAATGTCATCTCATCTTTAGAACTCTAAGCCTTACAAGGAACTCAGCCAAATGTCAGATAAGTTCAACAGATAGCAAAGGGAGAAACCAGTTTAAAGAGGAAGAAGCTCACAGCTCAGCAAACCATGGTAATTTTTCAAAAATTCATAGGATTCTATGGAGTCACCTAATGAAACCTCCTCATTTTTCAGATTGAGTCTCAGAACGGGGGATGGATTGCCCAATATCCCACAAGTACTAAATGACAGAATCAGGATTTGAACATGTTCTTTATCTTTAGATCCAGTGTCCTGTCCACTACATTGTAGCACCTTACATAAGCAGATTTGAAAAAATAAGATCATGATTAGTTTATAGCCTGTGGGTTAGGACATTTGGACTATTTTCACATCAGTCATTTATATTTTTGCAGTACAATCATCACAAGATATCCAAATTCACAGCAATACTCTATGGGACTGTCACATTCTACCCATTTCCATCAAACCACAGTCTTTGCTTTCTACTCAAGCTTGCTCTTGAAAACAGAGAATAGACCAGTTGCTTCTGCCTCTCAGACTTTCCGATTCCTTCCCTGGTCAGGAAGGACCTAGTACAACTGGCTGGTAACTCTAGAACAGCATTTCCCAAATTTTTCTGATCCATGATGCACTTGTAAACTGGAATTTGCCAGGGCATACTGGAAGTCAGTATGTCTAGGGGGTAGGGGGATAGAAAAAAAGCAGAAAATGCTCTATCTCCACCACACCCCAATTCAATTATTCACCTTTAAAACCCACTTCACAGCCTCATTCTCCACCCTACTAAATGTATGAGCATGTGAGCACCATCTTCCTTCTTGTTTTATATATTTGTTCCATGAAACAATACTTAGAAATATCTGCAATTTGCATGACACTGCATTTATAATCTAGTAGAGAAAACAATTAGATTAGAATAAGATTCCCAGTGTCTAAAGGTACCTAACCAATATCAGTCAAAAATCATTTATTAAACCCCTAATAGGTATTGGGCTAAAAACTGGGATTGCAAATACAAAGAATGAGACAAGCCCTACTTTCAAGTAGTTTACTTAATACATATACCTCACCCCTACATATATGTATGTATACACATATACATACACACGTAAACATATTCACATAAATTTGTAAAATACAAAGGGAATAAATACAATATTCTTCACCAACCATCTTCTCATCCTAGATAAATCTCTACCATGGGGCCTCAATCCATTCTCCTGATGGGTGAATATTTGCCCAGAACACTCCTGAGGAATAGAGGATATCCCAAGAATATTTTACTTTCCTTCTGATTCCATTCTCCAGCTTTTTCCTCCCCTTCTTCTTCTTTACAATTGCTTTGTCCCATACCAAATCCCTTTCCCATGTCCTTTCTGGCACCCCTCTGTACCATTAGAATGGAAACTCTATGGGAGAAATAGGAACTGTCTTGTTTGCTTATATTTGTAAAATGAATATACTTAGTTACTTAGTACTAAGTATTAAGTACAGTACCTGGGATACTTAGTACTAAATACAGTGCCAGGGATATAGTGAGTTCTTATTAAGTGCTTTATCTATCTGTCTGACTAGTTATCTGTCTATCCTTCTCTCTGTGTCTCGGTCTCTCTCTTTCTCTGTCCCTGTCTCTCTCTCTGTCTCTCTGTCTTTGTCTTTGTCTCTGTCTCTCTGTCTCTCTGTCTCTCTGTCTCTCTGTCTCTGTCTGTTTATCTCTCTCTTTCTTTCCCTCCCTCCCTCTCTCTCTGTCTCTGTGTCTCTGTCTCTCTTTCTCTCTCTCTACCTCCCCATTTTAAGAAAGGTGCCCGGCCAATCACATTCATTCATTTCTCTATCATGTTCCCTATCCTCTTTGGAAGTTAAGCACGTTGGGTTCTGGTTCCAGTCTCAAGTCACCCACTTACATAGCAGAGACTATATAATTGCAAAATAATTGGCCTATCTGCATTGGTAGAGACCAAAAGGAGTTCTTAAGCTGAGGTCTATGGAACATTGTCTTTATATATATTTTGGTAATTTTATTTCAATATATTTGATTCTTTTGCATTCATTTTATTTTATGTAATTAAAATATGATTTTTATGTATTTAATTATATTATTATTTTATGTATTGAAAACATTGTTTTAAAATAGGATCCTATAGGCTTTGCCAAACTGCCAAAGGGATTCAGGACACATAAAAAAGGTGAAGAATTCTGGTAAAGGGTGTACCCTTCAATTCCCTGTGCTGATGAGATCATGGATTCAGATAAAGAGAGAGAGACCAAGACAAAAAGAGACACACACAGAGAGAAAAGAGACAAAGAGACAGGGAGACAAAGATAGAGAAAGAGAGAGACAAAGAAACAGACAGAAAGACAGAGAGTCAGAGAAAGAGAGAGGGAAGGAGTGGGGAAAAGAGGTAGAAAAAAAATAATGACCTGCTTTTCTTCCCCATGAAAGTCCTAGAGTATGAGATAACTCTTATGTAAAATATACTGAGAAGAAGAAGAAGCAAAACATTTGTTCTCTGAATGAAACAAGAAAACTTTTAGTGCCAATTGCCCAAGATTATGGGGATTTGGGAAGAGAGTGTATTGGGAGAAACTCACCAACTAGAGAAAAGGGCTACAGGAGTGAAGACATGTTCAAGCCTGACAAAGCTGCAGGAGTGGAGACATCTCCCAGGATGAGAACAATACTCATGGTGGATAAAGGACTTTGGAGAGTGAGGAAAAGAAGTTCCTGTGTCAGTATAGTTTGGACTACATCATCTCTGAACTTTTTTCTAACTGAGATTCAGTGATTTACTGGTTTTATGACTTTAGTCAAGTAGACATAATTTCTCTGGATCTCAGTTTTCTTAACTGCAAAATGGGAGTGATAATAGTACCTGAAGTACCCATACAACTCTATGTTCTAGCCAGACTAGGTTATGTATTATTCTCTGTAGATGAATTTTTATTTCTAACATCCATGTCTAGAAAAAGCCATCTTTTCACTTCTTCCTCTTGGAATGCATGACTCATCTCAAGACTCAGTGTCATCTCTTATACGAACTCTTTTTTCATTCCTTCAGTTGTTAATTACCAAAACAGCCTCAACTCCAAAATTATTTTATATTTATTTTTGTATCTAGTTTGTATTTACTTATTTGTTTGCATTGCTCTTTGCAGAAGAATATAAGCTTCTTCAGGGAGCTTATTTCATTTTTGCCTTGGTGCTCAGCACAGTGCCCGACTCATAATAGACATTTAATAGTGCTTCTTGAATTTAATTGTTAAGAGAGATAAAAATTGAAATACAAGGAAGCATCTATCTAATTGTTGAAGCCCTTGACTACCAAGTTAAGGAATTTAATAGAAAGTAGCTATTAAACAATTTTGAGGAATAATGACCTAAGCACAGGTTTGATCATGTTACTCCTTTACTCAAAAATCATCAATAACTCATTATATCTCTAGAATAAAACCTTAATTCTTAGCTTTTCATTTAAAGATTTTCACACTGTAGCCCACATCTTTCATTTTAGAAAAAAAGTTTTATTGAGGTTCTTTTTTTTAAAGGTAACTCTCTCTTTTTTTTTTTTAATTGAGGCTATAAAACTGTGAAAATTCTTTGATCCAGTAATTCCACTGATGGGTCTATATCCCAAAGAAATCATAAAAGAGGAACTACATGAACAAAAATATTTACAGCAGGTCTTTGTTTTAGTGGCAAAGAATTGAAAATTAAGGGGATGTTCATCAATTGGAGAACAGCTAGAAAATTGTGGTGTGTGAAAATAATGGAATATTATTGTGCCATAAGAAATGAAGAGCACGAGGATTTCAGAAAAACTTGAAAAGACTTAAATCGACTGATGCAGAGTAAAGCCATCAGAACACAGTATACAGTAACAACACTGTACAATGCAATGATCCAAGACAATTACAAGGAACTCATGATTTTTAAAAATGCTATTGACATCTAGAGAAAGAATTGATGGAATCTGAATAAAGATCAAAGAGTACTCTTTTTTTTTCCTTCATTTTTTCATGTTTTTTCGCCTTTTGGTCTGTTTCTTCTTTTACAACACAACTAATATGGATTTTTTTTTACATAATTGTACATATGACCTATGTCAAATTGCTTACTGTCTTAGGATGGGATGAAATGAGGAAGGGAGGGAGAAAATTTGGAACTCAAAAAAAAATTTAAATGAATACTAAAAATGATATTTACATATAATTGGAAAAAACAAAATAATATTTTAAAAGAAAGAATTTTCCTGTGTAACAAATAAGTCAGCTGAAATATCAGCTCTAATCTCCCTCATGAGCTGAATCTCCAATTTCATATCTTCACATAGATATCACATCACTATGTCTAAAACTGACACGATCACATCCCTCCCTTATTACACATAAGCAAAATGAATCAACATATTGGCTATGTCTAAAAATGTATCACTTATTCTGTACCTATGGTTCACCACTTCTTTCTGATGAGATAAGAAATACTTACCCAACAGACCTCTGAAGTAACAATTTGTCACTGCATTTCGAAATTTTGAAGCCTTTCAATGTGGTGTTCCTCTGTATCACTTTGATCAACTCTTTATTCATTAATGAGCTCCCACTTTCCTTTTAGTTCTTTATTGGTGCAAATAGTTCTGTTGTTTATGTTTTTGTATGTATGGGATTTTAAAAAACTATATGTCTAAGGTCACTGGGACAAGGGAATTGTCATTCCTGGCTTCCTTTAAGTCCCAACAAAAAGCTTACCTTGTAGAGAAAGCCTTCCCCAAACTCTCTTAATTTTAGTACCTTTTCTTTGTTAATTATTTCCTATTTATCTTATATGTATCTTGCTTTGTATATGTTTGTTTGCATGTTATTTCCTCTGTTAGATTATAAGCCCTATAAAAGCAGCAACTCTTTTGCCTCTTTTTATATGGGCAGCAAGCACTTTGTACAGTGCCTGAGACCTAGTTGGCATTTCATAGATATTTATTGACTGATTAATATATTTCTTTAGGAATAGTTCTCATTCTTACATATTTGTATCAATCCCTAATATAGATTGGATATTAGGCCTTTACATTTATATTAATAATTTTTGTTAATGAACTACTTCTCTTCTAAATCAAATGCATTACATCCCCCTTGTTGTTATTTAATAATCTAACCTTTTATATTTAGATCATGACAGGCTATGAGATGGCTTTGTGAATAGTGCCAAGCCTAGAGTCAGGAAAATACATCTTCCTGAGTTCAAATCTGGCCTCAGATACATACTAGCTCTGTGACCCTGAGCAAAACACTTAATCCTATTTGCTTCAGTTTCCTCATCTATAAAATGGGCTGGGGGTAAAAAATGGCAAACTGTTCCAGTGTCTTTGCCAAGAAAACCCTAAATGAGATCATGAAAAGTTAGACACAACTGATATGACTAAACGACAACACTAACAATAAATTAAATCATGTATTCCGTTGGAACTTATTGTGGTATAAGGTACAAGTTGTTAGTCTAAATCTAATTTTTTGTCAAAATGTTTTCCAGTATTCCCCAGAGTTTTTGTCTCTCTTAATCTTTTATTAATTCTAATATCTTAAAGAAGAATGATAACATGACATATGTGATGTTGAAAATCATAAAATAGGAAATAAATAATTTTGATTGCATAAAATTATGAAGTTTTTGAATGAATAAAATCAATGAAGATATAATTAGTAGAACATAAGATAGGGGAAGGAGGAAGAGGATACTTGTACTAAATGTCACTGATAAAAATCTGATATCCAAAATAAGTTTAAAAGAAAATTTTAAAACTATAAATCATCACATGAAAGTAAACACTAAATCATTAATATTAAGATAAACATATTAAAGCCTCATATTGTGAAAATTGCCAAAGATGGCAAAAGATGACCTGTGTTTGAAGGTCTTAGAGAAAACAGGAACATCAATCCACTATCAATTGTTGGAACTATCGATTCATCCAACCATTTAGAATGTTAATTTGGAATTATGCAAGAAAAGTCATGAAACTGCCTATTCTTTTTGACTCAGCAATATCTTATCACAACTGATCTGGCTACATACCCCGACAAAAGTCAAAAGGGGAGGGGAAAGAAGTCTAATATGTACAAAAATATTTATTACAGCATTTGAGGGGCTATTCAAGAACAGGGAAAAAATGTGGATGGCTCTTAAACTGAGGAAAGGCTTAAAAAAAAGGATGACATATGGATGTAATGAAATATTACTATGCAGGAAGAAATTATGAAAACGAAGAATACAGAGTCACATGGGAGGGTTTATAAAACTGAGTTCAGCAAATTAAACAGAACCAAGAGAACAATATACACAATTACTTCAACAATGTAAATGGAAAGCTCATTAAGGAAAAGTCAAACTTTAAGTAATTGAAAAACCAGTGAAGGTCCCAGGGAACAGATAAACATATCTCCTTTCTTATTGTAAAAAGACTGTGGATTACTTGGGTAAAATACTTGTATATGTTATCTTCATAATGATACTTGTCACTTAATTATTTTTGTTGTCATGTAGGAGGATTTCGTTGAGTTGAGAGAATTGAAATGAGTAAATATAAAAAACAGAGGAATAAATAAAATACATTTAAAAAATAAAATTTAACAACAAATCAACATTACTATGGAAATTCAAGCTCTCCAACTCTACATTTTATTGAATGGGTGCTCTCTAACTTTAATGGAAAGCACAGGTGATTCTAACTAGTGGCTCAGCTAGTCATCCAAAGTCACTGAAGATAGAAATAGTCAACATTGTAAAGGTTGTGGAAACACCATTATCACAGTATCTAGCACATAGTAGATGCTTAATAAATGTTGCTCCCTTCCTTCTTTGGAAAAGCAATCTGAATTATGCAAATTAAGTGATTAAACTTCTTTTCCTATGCAGAGAGTCTATTGCTAGATAATCTAATAACCCAAAGGAGATTATTGACAAAAAAATTCCATAAACACAAAATGTTTATAACAATACTTTTTGTGGTATCAAAGAAGAGATAACAAAATAGAGGCTATGTATGGGTTGGGGAATGGCTAATAAAATTAGAATACCTGAATGTAATGAACTATATAACAAAAACCAGCAAAAATGATGACTACAGAGAAGTACGGAAAGATTTAAATGATCTGATACAAAGAGAAGTAAGCAGAACTAGACAATGACTGTAAAAATATAAAGGACAACAACAAATCAACTAAAACTGAATATTATAAAATTATAAAGATCAGGCTTGACTCATAAGAACTGTGAAAAGGCATCCATTTATTTTATAGAGATGGGAGTCAATTAGTAGGAAATATTGCATGTAAGACTTTTTTTGATGTGATGATTGGTTTTACTAAGCTTCCCCCCATCCTTTTTTATCTCTTTTTTAAAAACTTTATTTTCAAGTGTAGTTGTCTCAGAGAAGAAAGAGAAAGAATATAGACAGAAATGTAGGTGATATAAAAACAAAAGATACTAATAAAAAGCTATTTAATATCAACAAAAAAATTAGCTTGGTCTGCTTCTAAAGATGATTATGGTCCAGCAATTTGCTGCTGGGTAATTACGACCTTTTATTTGGCATATAGAGCTAAATGTACAAAGTCAGGCTTTACTTGGTAATTAAAGATAAGATCTAGAAACCCAAATTCTCAATTAATACCTCCAAATTTTTAGCAAGGGCTTTTCCAAACTTCATTTTATTCCCCAGAGAAAATTCAAACCAAAAATCAATAATTACTTGACCGATGCATTTCCGTGGTTCAGCTCACTAATAATGAGGTTCTTTTTCTAAAAGTCACTGCATGGAAGATACTTGATTGATCAAATCATGACCACTCAGTGAGATAATCAAATACCACTGATACTTAAAGAAGTTTCATAAAGGAAATGCAATTAGAACTGGGTTCTGAAGGATGTTACTCTTGCTGCTGTTCTTTGTCCTTTATTTTTGAAGAAGACCAATGACATCATTGGTGATGTCTGTAAATTGTTTTTAAGTGCCAGACTTGAGACAAAGAACTTTGGAGGACCCTTACCAGGATGCATTTCTTCATCTCATCTGAAATACTGCATTAAATTGTGCACTCAACATACTGATTCCAAACTTCTTGGAAGTTTGGAAGGATTTGAAGGATTTTATTTGAAGGATTTGAAGGATTTTACCTTCAAATATTTGCAAGCCAATCTATTAATTAATCGATCAATGAGCATCCATTAAGTAGCTAATCAGATAATGTGCTAGAAAAAAATAAAACAATACCTACTCTCAAGGAACTGACATTCTAAAGAGATAGGCAGCAAGTGCATATATATAATTATGCTCAGAATAAATGCAAATACATATAAAGTAGTTGAATACAAGGTAGTTTACAAAGGAGAGCAGTAGTAGTCAAAGAATGAAGAATGGTGAAAAACGAATACAATCCAGGCATGGGAAATGGCTAGTGTAATAAAGTCATAGAGATAGGAGATAGAATGTATGTCATAACATTTGGGTTTGATTTCAGCATTTGGAAAGTAAAGCAACGTACATGTATACTAGAAAGATAAGTTAGGGCCAGGTCACGAAGGGCTTTAATAACTCAACAAAAGAGTATATATAGAGATGCAATAGAAAGACAGCGGAATTTATGGAGTAGGGGAGAGATATGATCAGATCTGCATTTAACACTTAAGAAAAATCAATTTGATAACAGAATATAGGATATGTGAGAATGGGAAGAAAATTGAATTAAGGAAAACAATTAGGAAGTTTTTTCAGTTATCTAGGTGAGGAATGATATGGGATTGAACTAAGCTGGTAGATGAATGGCTAGAGTTAGATGCAAGAAATGGAGTAGAGGTAAAAATGCAAGATTTGGTAACTGATTGGTTATGTAGGGCTAGGGAGAATGGGGAATCTTAAATAACATCAAAATTATGAATATCAGAGATCAGAAGAGTAATTCTGTTTTAGAATACAAGGGATGAAAAGCATAAACCATACCCTTTGATTGCCAAATACAGTGATCATTTTACTTAGAATCCTTGCCAAATGTAATGAATTGAATTCAGTAAACATCTATTGAGTATCTATGTGATAGGCACATTTCTAGGCACTAAGGATACAAAGACAAAAATCAAACAGTTCCTGCCCTAAAGAATCTTATATTTTATAATAATAATAATACATTTATATAAGTAAATACAAAGGAATACAAAGTAGTTTCATTTGGGAGAGTGGAAATAATTGGGTGGAGAAGGGACAAGGAATGCTTCAGTGGTACCTGACCTGTGCTTTTTAGAGGAAAATAGGGATTCTTTGGGGTAGAAGAGACTAAAGGAAAAGAGTATGTGTAGCTGCAACCCTTTGTAACTTCATTCAAAAGCTAATTCAATGGATTAATCACTGGCTTTAATTAAGGATTATGTTACAGGGACCTCTGTAATTGGTGATTTAATTTAATGAGCTATTACAAGTTGAAGTAATTTCCACTTCCTTTAACTTGACTGCATTGAGCTCAGTTTGGCAGGAAACTCTTATTACTTGCCCGATTATCCTAAGCTTTCCAGACCATGGACTTTTGATGATGTTTGACTTCAATCTAGGGAATGAAGCCCCGCCTGGATTAGAAATCAGAAAGATGCTGACGGTACATCAGTAGAGCAGATGTTCTCTCTCCTCTTACAAAGTTTACATCTGAACTTGTCTCAGAACAAAGCTGATGCCCATTCCTTGATTATTTATATAAATTAAAGGACAGCTTAACTTAATTTCTATCAGGTGTGCCCCCTGGCAATGTTGGTAACTATAGAATTCAATCCTCCCCCTTTTCCAGGGCCTGGGGAATAAGGACTAGCTACTATTTTTCCAGTCATTAACTAGATTTCATGAAGGACAGTTTACTTTGGAGTCACAACAATCTAATCTCGGAAACCATGAATGTGACATGACTGCCCCCCTACTTGGCTCCAGTCTCTCTGCTAGGAAGAAAAAATGGCAAACTAGCCCCCAACAAAGGAAGTGGGAGTCTTTAGGAATCCAGCACCAGACACAGTCTGCATACAGATGATGCTGCTTTAAGGAGTTTGAAGTGATTGCAAAAGGAAGCAAAGCAGATGTAGAAGGGCCTAGGAGACCAAGCCTTACTGGAAGATAAAACTGCCAGCAATACACACTGAACCATCCCCTGAGGCTGAGAATGAGAGGCAGCCAGGGGACAGGGTGGCCAGAGTCCAGTTGCTGACCACAGTAAACTCTGCAAAGTGACAGCAAAGGATTCAATCATGCATGCTAGAAAGCAAACATACTAACTAAGCGAGCTTAGCTTGCGATTACCCTCTGGGCAATGCTGTTCCAAAAAGGAGTATTCCTTATAATAGGACCTGAAGGGCTGGTGACTGTTCATCTCATATAAGGCCTTGCCCAAATTGGGATTCTATAGAATATGATTTTTATGGTTGCAAAGGAATTGGAAATAAAGTGGTTGCTCGTAAATTAGGGGATAGCTAAATAGATTATCATGGAGAATGTCATGGAATATTGCTAGGCTAAAAGAAGTAATGAAGATGAGGAAGACAGAAAAGGAACATGGAAAGACATATGAATAAATCATGTAGGGGCAGCTAATTAACATAGTGGATGGAGCTCTGGGACTAGAGTTGGCAAGAACTGAGTTCAAGTGTGACCTCAGATACTTATTAGCTATATGAGTCTAGGTGAGTCACCTTTAATCCCTATTTGCCTCAGTTTCATCAACTATGAAATGGGTTGCTGTGAGGATCAAATGAAATAATAATCATAAATAATCAGAACAGAATCACTATGTTCTAAGCACAGTGTCTGGCACATAGTAAACACTATAGAAATGGCAGCTATTGGGGCAGCTAGATAGTGCAGTGGTTAGAGCACCGGTCTTGAAGTCAGGAGGACCCAAGTTCAAATCTGACCTCAGACACTTAGCACTTCCTGGCTGTGGGATCCTGGGCAAGTCACTTATCCCCAGTTGCCTTAGCTTAAAAAAAAAAAAGAAAAAGAAAAGAAATGAAAGCTATTACTATGATTACCATTATGAATGAATACAAAGTGAAGTAAGCAGAACCAGGAAAACAGTGACATGACAAAATGAAAACAGAACAATATGGAATCATTATTCTGACCAAGGTATCAAAGAAGAGATATGAAAATGTCACTGATGATAAGTGATAGGAACTGGGACAGGGGTAAGAAAGACTAGCATTTCGGGTGGCAATAGAAAGCAGAAATTCTATGATTCTAGTTTGAAAAGTTATAAATGGAGCCAGGATAGCAAACAAGGCATCATTTGTTTGACAAGTAATGAAACTTCTGTTAACACAATCAGAGTCAAAATCTAGTCTATCCAAGTCAATAACTTATTAAGTACTTACTATGTACCAGACAGTATGGAAGTTCTGGGGATATAATTAATCAAAAAGAAAGAGAGTCTCTGTCTGCAAAAGTAGAAGAGAGAATTAATCAGCACCCTAAGTAGGGTAGGATACTGAATCTAGAGATCGTTAGACCCAAGTCAAAAGAAGGACATATAGGATTATTTAACCCAGATGCCAGAAACTAAGGCCAGAAGATGGAGTGAGGGTCAAGTCCAGCCAAATGAACAGTTTAATTAACACATGGGCCCTTGTCTAAACAGTTTCTTAAACTGTGGGTTGCATTCCTATATGAGTTCACATTACTGAATGTGGGGGTTACAAAATTATTATTTATTATCAATAAATGATTGTGTACCTATTTTATATACCTATATGCTCAGAGTTGTGAAAAAAAAATCTCTAGGCAAAAAGTAGTCATGAGTAGAAAAAGTTTAAGAAAAAACTCTGATCTCAGGGATAATTCTTCAGCTATCTACCTCCTTTCCCAGGTGGAATGAGTTCAGGGTGCCAGGACAAAAATCCAAGAAGACAAAATAGGAAGAAAAGACCAAGAACAAAGAGAAGAAGCCAAGTCAGATATAAGCCAAATAAAATACTGAACCATTTGACAACCCTAAAGTACCAAGGAGGAAACAGATAATTTTTTTTCTTTATTCTTAGATGAAAAAAGGGAGAAGGAAAAGAAATGTATTTAACATTTTGCTGCTCTGCATTTTATTTGTTCAAGAACATGCAATGCAACCAGAAGTTTTGTCCTATCCACTATTTTAATTGGTCTCAGCAAAAAAGGACCAGGCACCCGTGTATTCTAGTATCACATAACTGAGGAACTAGGGGAGAGGGCAAGAATTTCAAGGCAAAATAAAGTAGTTAAAATGCATGTGCACACACTGCACAATCCCCTCACTACCATGAGCTGAACAATAACCAGAGCAGAATTAAAACAGGCTGCTAGCATGCAAAAAAAAAAAAAAAAAAAAAAAAGCTGAGATTGAGATTAAGTCCCACATTGACTAATCAGTTGATAAGTATTATGATCACATACCCTGTGTTCTAACATCCTCTGTTCCATAGGAGACTAAGCAATAAATCAATAAGAAGACAATGATTTTTTTTTTTTTTTTTTTTTTTTTTAGAGATCAGCAGCAGCAGATTGGGTAGTTCTGATGACATCAAAACTAGAAAAATTTGACTCATTTACTTCACCACCACCATCTAATGCTACATTATCTTCATAAATTATAAGTTAAATATTATCATGGTTAGGGAAGGATCCTCAGCCTGTGACTTTAAAACCTTCTGTGATATCAGAAGAGTCTGGGGCTGGAGATTTTTCTAATGAGCCTTTAGGACTGTGTGAACTGGTTTTCTAGAGATACAAATTTGTTAGAAACAGAGAGTAAGGAAGAGGGATGTAAAGAAAGTGTCTTTGAGGTACCCTTATGTGGGGTAATAGTAATATATTATAATACATGTATGCACATGTGTATAAGACAGAGAGAGAAAGAGAGGGTGGGAGAAGAGAGGGAGGCAGGGAGAGGGAGAGAGAATAAAAAGCTATCTAGGTAGCAATAGAGACAGAAGTAGAGAGAAGTTGAGAGAGAGAGAGATGACAGAGAACAGGGAGAGAGGGGATGAAGAGAATATAAATATTTGAAAATAAGACTTATTTGACCCTTTAGTTTTTATAATACATTATTTTTGAACATACCTTTTCACTACCACCTCATCTAAGAATTCACCTTTATAACAAAGAAAAACAATTAGCCAAAAATAATTATACATTGATTACATCTGAGAATATATACAAATTTTCCACCCCCTGGAATACCCTACTTTTTTTTTAAGAAGAGGGAACCATGTTTTATTATCTATTCTCTAAACTCAAGATTAGTTATTACAATTATAATTCTACTTCCTTTCAATGCTTTTTTTCTTTTACATGATTGTAATTATTATGGCTATTATTCTTTTTATCGTGAACTTAATAATCATCAACAAACATTTCACTATACAAGAGACAAGAAAGAGGACTATACAAAAATATGACCTTTTGACTTTGACAAATATATATATGCACATGAATAAATTGTACATATATTTATATATACATATAGGTATCTCTCTCTGTGTGTACTTAAATGAGATAATAACAAAATCTTTATTTGTATCCTTTTGAACCTTTTAACTTTTTAATTGTGTAACAATTGACACAAATTAATTGTTATAGAGAGGCTTCTTTTCTACTGGTTTTGTTTACTTCACTCCTCATCAGTTCATAGTGAACTCATATTTCTCTGAATCCCTTATATTCATCATTTCTTCCTTTTCTTTCTTTTCTTTTTTTTTTTTTGTGTGTGTAGAAGCAATTGAGTTTAAGTGACTTGACCATGGTTACTGTCTGATATTCCTCATTTCTTAGAACACAATAAGATTCTATAACAATAATTTACCATCATTTGTTCAGTAAAGCATCTGTTGTGAAGAGATAAATCCAAAATATCTCAATTCCATTCATATATAAGTACTTATTATGTTTAGGGATTAATAATACCTAAATTGATATGACACAGACCCTGCTTTCAAGAAACTTACAATTAAACACAACATAGTAGAAGAAAGGAGAAGATGAGGCACATATACAAATAAATAGTAGATTGTAAGCTCTTTGAGGGTAGATACTCTCTTTTGCCTCTTTTTATATCTCCAAGTTTAGCATAGTACTTGGCACATAGAGGCACTTAATAAATATTCATTGAATTGAATTGAGCTATGATAGAAACGAAAATACGATAAAAGAAAGCCGAGGTTCAAGAATTGGGTTATGTGAAATTTGAAAAGGGAAGGATTATAGGACTTTAGAGTTGAAAAGTACCTTAAAGAACCCCTAGTCCAACACTCAGATTATACAGATAAAGAAAGGGGTTCAGAAAAGTTAAGTGACTTGGACAAGCAAGAGCACACAAGTGGCAAAACCATTATAATAACTGGCCTTCAAAGAAAATCCTAATATATACAAAATGCTTTATATGCATTCAATTTGAGTTTCAAAACGCCTTGTAAAATAGATGCCAAAGAAATGATTACCCCCATTTTACAAATGAGGAAATTAAGATTCAAGGATGTTGCTCAGAATTAACAAACATACTAAGTATCAAAGGCAGAATTTGAACCTACATCCCAGTTCAAAGTTTCTGTCTATTAAATCATGCTTTTTTACATGTTGGGGGTAGGAAAGGGCAAGGGATTTCAAAGAAAATTTCATGGAGGAGTTAAAGCCCAAGCCATAACTACAATGCCTACAGTTTCCCATAAAAGGGAATATTCACCTTGCTGAATCCCTGCTCAAAGAGTTCCTGCTGCCAGAAGCATGAGCATTCCTATTTCTCTCTTTTTTTTCTCCTCTCAGCTTTAATAACAGTTATTTATTCTACTATGTTGTGGTTCTCATTGTGCTGGTACCCCTGTAATTTCAAAGGAAAAAAAAAAAACTCAGGTGCTCTATAGGTAACAGAATAGAAAGGGATGAAATTCCGCTTAATTTGGACCATGTTGAGTTAGGTGCCAGCAAGTTCATCAAGGTGCATAAATCCTTCATTTAATTAGAAATATCAGTTGAGAATAGAGATTAGACTTGGGAGTCATCTGCATAGAGGTGATAACTAAAACTATGAATAGAAAAGATCATCAAGCAAATGGAGAAAAGAGAAGAGGACTGAGGTCAGAATCTTTGGGAATCATCATGTTTAAAGAGAGAGATGAGAATGAGTAGCCAGCAGAGGAAAGTGGAAAAGAACATTCATTTATAGATCTAGAAGAAAAGGCATGGAAGTACAGTCTTATCAGTCAAATGAGGAAAGACTTTCGAGAAGCAAGGTCTGATCCACAGTATCAAATGATGTAGAGGATCAATTCTATTTTTTCATAATTTTTTAAAATTCTGAATTCAAACACCAACATTTTCCAAAATAGAACAAAATATAAAAAGAAGACTTCACATGAATCTGTAAATATTCATTTAATTGCTTGTTTTTAGAAAAAGGATATAATACATTCTAAATGGGATATAATACATTCTAAATGTTATTTTCAAAACTGTCCTATCTTGTGTTTCTTTCTGAATTTCTCTTCCATGGATTTTTAAAAGTGTCTTTAAATATTATGATGACACTTTCTTCTATCATCACTACTTATTGCTAACTACTCCCCTCTGCCCTCATCACTCCTCCCCCAATTACCTAAGAGAAAGAAAGTGGGGGGAGAAAGGAAATCTTGTTATAAATAAGCAGAATGGAGAGAAATTAAGCTACCTATGGCCATGTATTTTTTTTTTAATTAGGAGTGTTTGAAAGTCTCTGGTCATCTCTAATTCAACTTGGAGATTATTCTGGCCTGATAGTAGCTTAACTGATACCCTGGCTGACTTTTAGTATAGTTCTGGGAATGGAAGAATTCACTTACTATAGTTCTCATTGGTAGCTATTTTGAGGAAGCCTAAAGTCAATTCTATTTAGTTCAACTCAAGAAGGCTTTATTAATCACCTGAGATATGCTGCACTGTATAAATACTCTGAGACTATTTAGGATAGCATATTTAGCTTCTAAGGTCACAATGATTGCTTTACCGAATGAGGTATAGGAAAATGCAGCTTACCTAAAATGAAGTTGGAATTTCCAACAGGAACTTTTACTATACAACTAGAACACAGACAAATGCATAAACAAACAAAAGTATAGAAATAAATGGGTTTGCAGAATAGATTATGACAATGAAATCTAAATTAAATTCTGTATTATGAAGATATTGTCTAGCATAATTTATTAGGCATTTAGTCACTAGTACCTTTTTTATTTTTTTTGCTCCATTTCAAATATAGTTCCATTCTAATGAAAAAAAAAAAAATCTCAACCCAAAGTATATTTGTCATTGTTTCCAGTTCTAGAAGAATTCTGTCTCTCCCAATTTTTTTCAATTGAATCAGTTCAACATTGTATCATAATGTACAATCAAAATATTTTCCTTTCCTCAATTTTGTGATATTCCTGCTGTTTTCCATACTCTTTCAGACATTATTAATAATGGGTCATCATTCAAGTTTTTTGTTTTACTTTGCTTTTTGAGATTAGTCTCCCTCTCTCTTTTGGACCAGGAACTCCAATGGCCACCATCAGACCAAACCCATTGCTGACAGGCATGAAAATTTTGACTATGTATTTAAATTCTGCTCCAGTTCACTCCTCCTTAGGTAGCCTGTGGTCCCCTCCCAGTAGCCTCATTAACTTGGTGCTAGACAATTCAGGCACTCAATCAGCAACAGAGATATGTACAGTACTTCAGAACTTCTGGATTCAAGAGAATCCTTTAGCCTCCCCAGAAGTAGAGATCACAGGCATATAAAAACATGTTAAAAACTCTTAGTTCTTTCATCAAAGATGCAATTCATTTGGGCCAAGTGGTTTGAATTCATCTAAGGGAAACTAGCAAGACAGCTAGATGGTACAATGTTAGTCCTGGAGTAAGGAAGAACTGAGTTCAAGTTTGGACTCATGTACTTAGTAACTGTGTGACACTGGGCAAGTCATTTAACCATGTTTGTCTCAGTTTTCTCGTCTATAATAAAAGCTGGAAGAGGAAATAGCAAACTAATCCAGTATCTCTACCAAGAAAACTCTAAAGGGGTTCCTGAAGTTAGGCATGTCTAAGCAACAGCAAGGACATCTAAATATTTATTTATCATCTCTTTACTTAGCTCGATAATTAATTTTCTTTTAACAATTTTGATTCTATTATTTTCTGTGCAAAGAGCAGAACTAAAATAAGATATGGGCAGTTCTACCTTTTCTCTCTTGTTTGCTATCATCATCCCATCCTCAAGGTCCTATGTATCCTTTCTCCCTTTTCTCCCAAAATAGCTTGTTAATATTTTTATTGTTGTTATCTTGAGCTTCCTTTCCTAGATTTAACTTATTCTGAATCCTACTTCTCCAGAAGTAGGGCCATGCCATGCTCCACTAGCATACCCTAGAAGAACCTAAGGTCCCCACTATAATACTGGTTACTGGATCTCTTGTTTGAAGACCTCCAAAGAGGTTGATTCTTCTTGCTAGGGGCAAAGGAAAGAGGTTTTCATTTGCAAATTCAAAGAAATCTTGGAACTCTTAAGATTTTCTTTGTAATTACAAAGGGTTGCCAGTTTAGGTTTAGAACAGACAGAGGAAGCTGATAACTTGAGGGTACCAATCTAGCTAACTGCATCCATGTCAAAACTGAAAGTAATTCAGGATTAAAATCCTGAATTTTATTAATTTTTTTTCAGTCCTTTTAGTCATGTTTGACTCTTCATGAGCTCATGAGGGTTTTTCTTGGCAAAGATACTGGAGTGGTTTGCCATTTCTTTCTCCTGTTCATTTTTACAGATGAGGAAACTGAGGCAAACAGGGTGAAGTGATTTGCCCAGGTTCACAACTAGTAAGTGTTTGAAACTGGATTTGAATTCTGGGAAGATAAATCTTCCTGACTCTAAGTCCAGCAGCCTATTTACTACACCAGTTAGCTACCCAGGAGTTTTATTGACACATTAGAATCCTTGTTACTTGGAGTTTGTTAATCACTATGACTACTAAATCACCAATAGAGTCCACTCATCTTGACCCATTACACACAATCTAAGCTCTTTACCCTAAATTCCAACTCCTAAAGTTATTCTTGAGTTTCTAAAACTGGAGGATTGGGCAAGTCCTGGAGTGATACTTTGAGCTAAGATCAAACCACCATGAGGCAATGCAGAGCAAATCAGCTTGTCAGACTCTCTTGAGCCTGTCCAACTGGCCATCCACCATTCATGAGTCAGTGTGTGAAGTATTAGATAAAGAGTCAAACTTAGAACCAGGAAGGTAAAAGCTCAAATCACCTCAGTCATTTACTGACTGTGTGACCCTGGTTAAGTCAATTAACCTTTCTGTATCTTCTTTTATTTCTCTATAAACTTAGGGGTTTGTCACCCTGGCTAATGGGCTACACATTTATCCACTCCTGAATACAAGGCCAAGATTATACTATACCCCAGGACCAAGGCTAGGATAACATTTATTCAATATACTTTTAAGTACCTACTATGTACAAGGCAAGATAGTCCCTATTATCAAGGAGCTTACATTCAGTTAATAGTAATGGAAGTGGGAGTAACTTTTACAAAGGTAAGTAAACACTAAATATTTACCAAGTTAAAAAAAAAAATGAGGGAGTTGAACTCTATTAACCTCAAAGGTCCCTTTCAGCTCTAGATCTATGAGTTTATGACCTGTGATCGCTGGTTATTCCCAAACTGATCCAACCTTTGAGACTCCAAATTTGGCTGTGTTTCCATCTGCTCAATTTGAATTATCCAATCTGATCCCAACATGAAAACTTGCATCCTGCTTTCTATCTGATCCCACTAGACTGTCCTAAAAACTGATAATGAATGAGATTAAAAGGATGCCACAAACTGCCTAACTCTTTCCAAGTTAGCAGCTATCACCTATCATATCTTGCTTGTCTAGATCCTAAGTCCCACAATATAGCAGTGCTCTCAACGCAGATCCCTTTCTCTCTTTCTGACATATTCAATCAATCAATCAAACAAGCAACAAGCATTTATTAAGTGCTATATGTTTACATTCTGTCCCAAAAACTGTCAAATCTTCAGTCTGATTCTATAAGTTTGGTTTCCCTAGCAGACTTTCTTGATAATACAGACTGTTTAAGTCCAGATCTAACAGTTGGATTGTGCCAACTGAACATCTGGGCATCAGACATCAACAGGCATTCAGAGCTTCAGATCATTCCAGGAAGGGTGAAAGAAAAATCCATTACAGAAGGAAAACCCACAACCCAACAGAAGAAATCATTTACATTCTTGTTGATGCCCAATTTGTCTCATTACCCTTGCAGGCATCTCTGGGTTTGTTTGTTTGCTTTCCAGTGGGGTTCCACCACTCAAGGGACCCACTTTCTGCCAATCGCTCAGTAAGTAAGTGATGGGTAGAGCTTATTTGCTCTTTAACTTCTAGTGGGAACTTAGGGTGCTACTTTTCAGCAAATGTCATTTAGAATCTGGCTCAGCTCTAATTATAGGGAAACTAAATTGTTAGGCTAAAGACAAACCAAGGTTTTGTTGTATCAAAGGGATTGGCAATCCTTCAATACCTATAAATAGAGAAAACACACAGGCCCCTGGAGACCACAGCAGTTTACTTTCAAGCCTAGTGGCAGATGAATGATAAGGAGAGAAACAAACAGAAAAGAGACCACCTATTTTCTTCACATAGGGGTGAATATCATCCTCACTGATGTCTTTTCCAGAACACTATGAAAATCTGATATGCTTGGCAATGTTACTAAAGAGATTTCCCGCAAACTTTCATTGTGTGTCTCCCTTCATTCCAGGAATTGTAAGCATTTTGCAGGCATTAATATTCCCCAGTCATTGAGAGAAGTGGTAACAAGCACAATTACCTCTATTTTATACCACTGGACAATGACAGAGGTCACTTAGATAATTTGTCTGTAGCCATCTAGTGATTCATTGGTGAAGACTCAGATCTCCATTTTTTCCAAAAGGTATTTTTTTCTTCAGTTGGTAGACCTTTTTAATAGAAATAGTGTGACTAAAGTAGAAGATAATAGAAATCTATTCACTGAAAGAACCAATAATTTGAATTTGGTTTGGCCTAAAATACCATTTGGTTGATTGGATTCCTGGGATTTAGAAGGAAGAAAACAAGCCTACTGTGGGCTAGGCACTGTGCTAAACACTTTATAGATTTTATCTCATTTGATCCCCAACCCCAGGAGGTAGGAATTATCCTCTCATTGGGCAATTTAGCTTCCTCATAGGGACTGACTAACAAGGTGGGGAAAAAGAACTCTAGATTATATTAAATATGAGAAAACAGTCTCTTTCCCAAACTATCGTATGTATTTGTGCCAACCATTGTAGCAATATAAGGACTTAAAGGAGAAGGAAATGGCAAACCACTCCTGTATCTTTGTCAAGAAAACTCCTAATCAGGGTCACAAATTATCCGACGTGACTGAAAATTATTGAACAACAAATAATAGGAACTTAAAGGCTTTACAAAAAAAATAGAAGGAAGTATCAATGTTTAAAGCAGTACATCTTTAATGCAGTCCATTTCAACTGACAAAGGAGAAAATATAAGGCTTATGGAGACACTCATAGTGGAACAACAAGGGTAATAAACAGTACTATCTTATGAGGATAGTAGCCAACACTTTCATATAAAGGACAAGAAAGGGGTACAATGCAGATAAAGGGAATGGATTTTACTGGAGTGGGGAGTACAAGAGTCTTGTTGAGACACATTTAATTTATTTCCCATCTCTGTTGTTGCAGGAAAGGGGTAGGGCATCAGAAATTAGCCTTCACTATAAAAAGCATGGCACATTAAATTTCTAAGCTTAGAAATTTCCAGAAATGAATGTGGAACTTGGGTATGTCTAGAACAGAGGTAAATTGCAGAAAATTAGATTTATGGATCTCAAAGAGGCCCCCAAAAGTAAAAACCTTTTTAAGATTATGACTGTATCATATTGTAATCCTTTTCGCAATAAATAAAAGTTGACCAAATTTAAAAGTAGGTTTTAGAAATGTAAACTTCATGACTTATTTGTGTAACTACCATGATATGTATGGATATTAATAAGATGAGGAATGGAAATAGAAGAAGGTTTTTCTAAGAAAACGTGCGTGGTATTGAGTAAAGATTTTTCATATGGGTCATGGACCATGTTAGCAAGCTAGTTGAACCTATGGACTTCTTAGAACAACATTTTATTTTGTTTTGTTTTAACATTCAAAACTAGGGGCAGCTAGGTGGCTCAGTGGATAGAGTACCAGCCCTGAAGTCAGGAGGACCTAAGTTCAAATGTGACCTCAGACACTTAACACTTCCTAGCTGTGTGACCCTAAGCAAGTCATTTAACTCCAACTGCCTCAAAAAAAAAAATTAATTTCAGTTAGAAGATAGTAAAAAAAAAAATTCATTTTTCACCACCCAAATTTACATATTCCCTGAAATCTATAGGTCTATGGATCCCAAGTTAAGGGCTCCTCCTTTAAGGAACAATCTTCAAAAGATGATTGATTTGATTATGGATAGAAAAAAAATAAGAAAATTTAGGGGAAAAATTTAGAACCCAGGAAAATTTGTAGCCTAGTTGTCATTCTGATAGCCATACCCATTCTCATATCCATACCCATACTCATTCACCTATGATTGGGAAAGAATAAAAAATAACAGGGGCAGAAAACCATTAATGCCAGCTATTCAGAGCCTCTTCTGGGGATAAAAAGACCAGAAGCTTCTCTATCCACCTTAAGACTTTCAGTTCTTTCCCCCTGCTTTTGTCTTTGAGAAAGGAGATGCAGATTTGGCCTTTTGTCTTTCATGTAGAATTAGTGCCTTTTGTTTACACATTCAGTTCTGTCTTTATAGTAACTTAAAAAAAATTCTTCCCCATAAGCAGTAAGCAATTTAAATCAAATCAATAAGCATTTGCCTGCACCTACTATGTAGAGCTTTGTGTTAAACTGACAGGAAATAAACTCGGAATCTGGGAGCATGTTTCAAATAAGGGCAGTCCACATTCTTCATTCTATGTTATCACATATTTCTAGACACACATATATATAAATGGGCAGAGCAAATTAGATATGTTCCCAGGATGGAGCTCTCATTGGATAGTCCTCTGTTACAAAAAGATTTGGATTTGAATCTAAGTCTTACACTTTGATTTAAAAACAACAACCAAATAGTTTTCTAAACAGAGGCATGACTATGTAATTGGGGTGAAAAAAAAAAGATCTAGAGTCGTTGATAAACCAAAATCTCAATATAAATCAACAGTGTGATGTAGCAATCTAAAAAGCTAATTTGATTTCTGGTTAAATTGGAAGATATAGTGTATAGAATGAAAGTAATCATAATATTACTATATGTTGCCTTGACCTGACCCTAGTTAGTATATTGTGTTCAATTCTAGGTGATGCATTTTAGGAAGAATATGAAAAGGCTGAAAAAATACAGCTGAGAATAGAGTGGTGCACAGCCTCAGGACCAAGACACATGGGGAATGGATTTAAGGAAATGGGAATGTATATAGCCTGGAGAAGAGAAGACTTGAGACTAGGCATTTGTCTTCAAGTATTTAAAGGGTTGTCTTGGGTAAGGGTTTACACTTTCTCTACTTAGCCTCAAGGAGTTACAAGCAATGAAAGGAAATTTCAGGGAGGCAGATTTGGCTGGAAATGAAGAAAATAATGGACTTCCTCACTAGGGGTTTTCAAAGGTTGATGAAACACTTGTTGGATGTGTTATGGAGAGGACTCTCTGTCAGGTATGGGTTTAACTAGATGATTTTAGAGTATCTTCCAGCTGAGAAATTCTGTGATTCTGTAACTTAAGTTGTGTCCAGCTGGCTTAAATAATCAAATTTTATAATTTGCATCCCAGTATGTGGATGCATTTTGCAGAAAGAATTTTGCACCCTAACTGCTGACAAAGTATATTCTAAGCAGATGAGTTGGAATGTCAGAGAGAAAAGGAAAAAGACCACTGCCCCAAGGTTACAGTCTTTGGAAGATGATCCCCTTGTCAGGACCTGCTTCCCTTGCTTACCGCCTACACACTCATTCACCCCTTTTGCCCCTGATAACCAGGTGTTCCCATTACCTGATCTCACTGACAGAGACCAGACTAGGCATGCTATGATTGGTTCCTGCCTCAACAAGAAAAATAAAGACTCTGGGCTCAAGACAGACAGTTTTCAGTTACCAAGCTCATTTTCCTATGCATTGCCTTCATTGCTCGTTGAGCCCTCTGTTTCCCAACTGCCATAATTTTCTATTTATTAGCCTGGATTCCTGAACTCTTGTGTAGGCTTGTGATTTACCTTCAGATTAATAGTAGAATTTAAAAATTTAGCTCATTTGTTTAATCCTCTCATTTTACAAATGAAAAATCAGGAGTAATTTGCCCAAAGTGACATAATTAATAAATGACTTTAGTTTGCCTGGTTTCTGATTTCCTAGTTGATCTAATTTATAATAGTAACAGCAAACCCTCAACCCGAACAGATCACCCAGTTTTAAACCACCATCTCCCTTTAATCCTGGTTTTTGAAGTCTGTTCCTGACTCAATCTTTTTTTTGGCCCTACATTTTTGCCCATTCCCAAACTCTTAGGTAGCATTGATACAATGTTAATAGTGGTAAAATGGTAGGAAGCTTCTGTATGAGAAGATTCCTTTGACTTATTTTGTAACCATAATAAATTGCTAATATTCTATGAGTGTGACTTGATCAGTTCTTCCACATGGGAAGGTACCTCAACCTGACAGCTTCCTCCTATCTGAATCCAATCTTCACACAGACCCCATGGCCATGCTTGGTTTCAGTTTCTGAGAACTATTTCACATATTCATTTGGCTTCCTTCTTTTCCCACATGCTATTAATTCCTTTAGGACCAACATGTGTTCTGAGTTATGGGGCTGCAGGGACGCCATAACCTAAGAGGCAACTTTACCCAAATTTGATACAGAAGTCATTCATCTGTTATGGAACCATTCTGAAACTACTGTAGCATTTAGCAAATAGTAGGCTTTTATCTGGCAGGAGAGAGGCTTGATATGCCAGAAAACTTCTAAATTTCAGGAATAAATAAATGCTTTTACTATACATTTCCCACTAAGACAGATCTTTACCTCAGGCCGAAAGATTGTTAGTGGCAGGAATAAGTTCTAATGTGCCTAGTCTGGACTTTACAGGTAAGAATAGATCATTGGGAGCATACAGGAATGAAACATGTGTGTGAGTGAGGGGAAGTCCAAACTTAGGAGTTGCAATCTTACAATTGTTTTTTTTTTTTTTTTTAAATAATTGTCCTAGAGGAAATATACCCATCCTTGTGAGAGACAAAATGGTATAATAGAAAGTAGGACAACATTAGAAAAAACTAATCTCCATTCAACAATTAGTTAACTGGGTGATTTGAGGTATATCATGTAAATTCCCTGATTTCCTCTGTAAAAATGGATATTAAAATACCATAAGCCAGAACTAGCATGAGGCAGATTGTGTTTTTCCCTGGCTATTGATAGAAGTATATCACTTCATCAAATAAGGATGTCCAGGTCTACCTGCTATCTAGGGAAGGGGATGGGGGGAAGGAGGGAATAATTTGGAAAAGAAAGCTTTGCAAGGGTCAATGTTGAAAAATTACCCATGCATATGTTTTGTAAATAAAAAGCTATGGTTAAAAAAATGTTTTTAAAGGATGTCTAGATTTAGTTTCCAACTTTAGATATGAAGTGTTATTTTCCCTCATAGGCCACTGTCCTCACACCAAATAAAAGCTAGAACCCTTTCCTGGGGACAATAATCCACTGACTTCCATATTTCCATATGGGCTTACCACATCCCAGAGCCAAGATAAACAACTTCTACCACCTCCTTGGTAGAGCAAAAAATGGCAAATTGAATATTAAAGGGAGGATTTACAAGGAGATAATCAAACTCCTGGGTGACAGGCCTTCTCTGAGAAATGTTACCTTACCATGAGTGGCTCATACAATGAAGGTAAAGGTTAATGCACATCAGAGATGGAATTCTGAGATCTTTCAGTACTCCAAGTGAGTTCTTCTGTGGCGCTTATCACATGCCCACTTTCTGCTATGCATTAATTATATTTCATCCCATGGGAGTTTCAAAGGAAATCCTGTTCCCCAGTCTCCTTTAGTCTTCAAGTTCCAGTTATAAAATCACTTAGTGTTTCAGTTTTTTTCCTCTAGGAAGTAATATTTGCAGCCTTCGCTGAAACACTTTTGTGAAAATGCTTCAATTTCAGTGGCACAATATATAGATTATACATTTACAGTGGACATCACTAGTATCACGAGTACATCTGAAATGATGCTAAGAAAGGCAACACTTCTAGTGAATAGAACAGTTGGCTACAGATTTTGTTAGCCAAGTTGTTGGTTTTCATATTGTAGAAGAATATACAGACCTGGGACTTCCAGTTCTTGCTACCATCACTCTCCTCCAAGGACTGGTTAGTATACTGATGAATCCTTAATTTTCTGCAGGGTTTTCCCATTTATAAGTTGTATATGCTGGATGCTATACCTATATCATTTAGAGCTGATGGTCCATACAGGGATCAAAATGAAAAATTAAAGCCAAACATGAAGATCATTAAGGACAAAACAATATAAGTATAGAGTTAAATTATCTGGATCTTTGTTACTCTATGATAATAGCACCTACATAATAGCTTAATAAGCATCAGTCAGGTGGTACATTAGATGAAGTATCAGATATAAAAAGGGACGATCTGGCCTCAGACACCGTGAGCCTGGTAAGTCACTTAACCCTCTTTGCCTCAGTTTCCTCATCTGTAAAATGAGCTGGAGAAGGAAATGACAAATCATTCCAGTTTCTTTGCTCAGAAACACCTAACAGGATAATAAAGAATTTAAATAACTGAATAACAACAAACATTTCTGTAGCACCTGCTATGTGCTGGGCATTGTGCTAAGCGCTTTATAAATATTGGCTCACTTGATCCTTACAACAATCCAAGAAGATAGACATTATTCTAATGCCCATTTTAAAGCTAGAGAAATTCAGGTTAAACAGGTTAAATGATTTGCCCAAGATCAAAAAAAAAAAAAAATAGTAGTATCCAAGATAGGATTTAAACTCAAATGTTCCTGACTCCTAGCTCAGCACTCTATCCATTGTACCACATTACTACATTCTAGTCTATACTTTATATCTCTATGGTATATAGGTATATAGGAGTTAAAACAAGTTAAAGAGATAGAAGATTTTAAAAGATGTATTTGGATCATTTATTTGTGAAGATGTTCTTTAAACAGAGCATCCTCCTACTAAACAGGTAAGTGATGATCATCTTGTACAAAGGTTAGAAAGGTGTCTTGTTTCAGCAGGAAATGTTAATTAGTAAATGTTCAATCCCATTTCCTCCAGGCACATATTTATGGAGAAATTTTGGTTGCCATAATGAGGGACAAAGTGATATCAATTGTCATAGTCTAAAGTACCAAGTTAGTAAATTCCAAAAACATCAATTGGTATCATAAAACTATATTATCATTTATCTTTACAGGGCTTAGTTTGAGATTTTTATCTGAGAATAAGCTTGAATGAGAAGAGTAATACTCATCAAAAAATGTGAAATAAACATTGTAGAGATCAAAAGAACTACATCTTATGTGATTCTCATGGCCCTTCTAGTTCTCTAGCTTCATATACTCAGCAGTGAAAAACAGTTTATTCATCTTGTGAGGAGGAGAAGAGAAAGGTAACCCAACATTGAAGTCAGGTGCCCTTCCACCTGTTCATGGCAATGGGCCATGATTATGCAATTCAAATCATAAAGCATAGGACAGAGGTGTGTTTTTTCTGAGATAGAGATAATCACATTTCCTTTCCATTATTAATTATTAAAAAGTTCTCTGTCAAATTTTTCTCCCTTCCTCACCTTTCCTCTTCCTATAATACTAGGCAATTTGATATAGGCTATGAATATGTCATATAAAATATATTTCCATATTAGTCACAGTTGTGAAAGAAAAAACAGATTAGAAGAAAAGAAAATGCAAAAAATAAAAACTGAAAAAAAATTCTTCAATCTTCCTCCATTGGTCCTTTATATGAATGTGGATAGTGTTTTCCTTCATGAGTCCTATATACTTTTCTTGGATTGTTGTGTTGCTCAGAAGAGTTGAATCATTCATAGTTGATCAATGCACAATGTTGTTAGCCCTATGTATAATGTTTTCTGGATTCTGCTTATTTTACTCTTGGCATCATTTTGAACAAGTCTTTCCAGGTTTTTCTGAAATCTTCCTATTCATCATTTCTTATTGCCCAATAGTATTCCATTACATTCACACACCACAACTTGTTCAGCAATTCCAATCAATTGATGGGCATCCTCTTAATTTCTAATATTTTGCCACCATGAAATTTATGTTATAAATATTTATGCACATGTAGGTCCTTTCCCATTTTTATGTCTCTTTGGAATATAGACTCATTAGTGGCATTGCTGAATCAAAAATATGTTCCATGATCTCCAGTCCTTTAAAATATTGCAGCTGCTAAGTCCTATGTAACCCTGATTGTTGTTCCCCAATATTTTTATTGTTTTTTTCTGACTACTTGCATAATTTTTTCCTTTACCTGATAGTTTTGTGATTTGACTATAATGATGTTCCTTGGAGTTTTTATATCTTTGGTCTCTTTCCTGAAGTGATCAGTTAATTTTTTCAGTGCTTATTTTGCTCTCTGATTCCAGGATATCAGGATAGTTTTCCTTGATAATTTCTTGAAAGATGCTCTCCATATCCTTCCTTTGATGATGATTTTTAAGCAGTCCAGTGATTCTGACGTTGTTTCTCCTGGATCTATTTTCCAGGTCAGTTTTTTTTTAATGAGATATTTTGCATTTTCTTCCATTTTTTCATTCTTTTGAATTTGTTTGATTAATTCTTGATGTCTCATAGATTCATTAGCTTCCACTTGCCCAAATTTCATTTTTAAGGAGTTGTTTTCCATAGTTAACTTTTCTACTTCCTTTTACAGGAAAGCCAATTGTATTTTTTAAGAAGTTGTTTTCCACAGTGGGTTTTTATGCCTCTTTTTCCATTTGGTCAAATCTATTTTTTTAAAACAGCTGTTTTCTTTTTCTAAATTGTTGACTCTTTTTTTCATAATTTTTTTCATCACTCTCATTTCTTTTCCCATTTTTCTTCTTCCTTTTAAATATGATTTTTAAGCTACTTTTTGATCTTTTCCATAGGTTCTTTCTGGGGTTGAGACCACTTTCCATTTTTCTTTGGGGTTTTGCCCATATGTGTTTTGCCATTGTTTTTCCGTTCTGAGTTTGTGTCTTGATCTTTCTTGTTATCATAATAATTTTGTAAAGTCAGGTTTTCTTTTATTGTTGTTGGATTTTGCTCATCTTTTTTTGGACCTTTTTTTCTTTCTTTTAAATTTGGGCTTTACTCCCAGAATAGAAAGGACATATCTCAGGCTTCTTGTGCCAGGGTCTACAAATGCGGGCTGTTTACTTGGTGCTTCACTGATGTTACCCTAAGAAGATGGGGTGGTGATGGCTGTCACTGCTGGAGGCCATAGGGATCTAGCAGTTTACCTGGTGCTAGCTAGGGTCCTAGTACTGGTATCTGGTACATACTGAGGCTGGTTGGGTGTTTCTGCATTTCCTCAGGGTACGCTACAGCATGTGACAATCTGGATGCTGGCAGCTACCTGTTTTCCTGGGATTATATTGAAGTAGTGGTGGTTCTCAGAATTGGAGTTACTCCTCTCCCTGGTCCTGGTACTGCATGTGGAGGGGCCTGGTGTTGGCCTTCATCTGCTCTACTGCCCTGGTTCAGAACCTCCCTCTGGCTTACTGAGATGCTTTCTAAACTGGATTGCACTCCCCTTTTATCCAGGTGAGAAAGACCTTTTTTGATCATCTTCCATGATCCTGAGCTCAAAGATTGCTTCATCCTAACTTTTTTCCTGGTTCTGCTGATTCAGGAATTGTTTGGGAGTACTATTTTATGGTTGTTTGGAGGTGACTATGGGAGAGTTATGATGAACTACTGTTTACTTCCAGAAGTCTCTTGTCTCCCAGAAGTTCTCTGGGATGTCTGTTTTAAAGAAAGAAATAAGTAAAGTACAATTTGGTACCTTTCTTACTAATTTTCCATTTATTCTTTAATAAGGAGCTCTTCAATCCTCAAAGTTACCTTGAAATCAAAAGTTTTTCCTCAAGTGACTTCTCCTCAGACTCTTGGCAGTTTAGTATTGAACAACATCTGCTTTTGTTTGATTCTTTTACAAAAAAATTTTTCATTGGTTATAAATTTTGAATCATCTATAACTAGCCCATTCATTCTGCCTAAACTTTTTGAAATAATAATAAGGCAGTCTTAGTTGGTTTTTCCCCATCCCACCACCTCATCTTCTTTCTTTTAAAAATTCCTAAAAGCTATATAGTGGGGAAAATGTAAGCCTTTTGGAGGCAAAGCCTATAATAGTTTTCATCTTTGTATTTTCCACACTTAGCACAGCATCTTGAGCAAAGTAAATACTTTAATAAATACTTTGTTTATTCAAACTGAATCAAATATCTCTAAAAGCCAGGAAGCAAGGACCTTTTCCCCTGGTCAGAATTATATCTTGGGATCATTTTCATCTGACTTTCAGCTAAAATTTCCTATGTGTATTATCCCTCTCAATAGAATGTAAGAACAAGAATTATTCTTTTTTTCTATTTATATCCCCAGTGCTATGCACATAGCACACATCCATTTATTAATTGTGAATAATAGAAACTGCATAACCTACTAAAGTATATGCTACATTATTTTTGCATCAAATAGTCATCAATGTATAAAGTATCAAAGTATGATGTGTAATGGCCTTTGGAGAGTCATTTTTAAACCTTATTTTTATTGACAGCTTTTGTTTTTATATCACCTTCATTCCCTAATACATCTATTCCCATTCCCTAAGCCAATGAATTATCCCTCATAACAATACTTTTAAAGAGGAAAAAAAGGTAATTCAGTCAAACCAACCTACAGACTGCTTGTGTTTGATGGTGTATGAAATATTCATCACTCATACTCTCCCACTTCTCTGAAGTGAGAAGGGAGGTACATTTTCACTGAGGCATAGTTTTTAACTGACCACTCTAACAGAATCACAAAGTCATTCAAACTGTATCTGGCCAAGAATCTCTCTCTAATGTCCTCTAAATGGTTATTTAACCTTAGTTCTATGAAAAGATTTCTATCCTTCAGAAGGAATGGGGCAAAATTTGTCCTCTTACTTCAAAATATACCTTTGACTATTAGTCACATGTCTCAATTTTTTTTCCCCTTCAGCAAGTATTTATTATTGTTAATGCCTACTGTGTGGAAGGAATAGTGATTCTTACCCACTGGGCAATAATGTTGAAAAGTGACTTTGTACCATTACCATGGGTTGGTTGACACAGATGATAGAATGCCAAGCCTGAAGTCAGGAAGATGAGTTTAAATCTCTCCTCAGATACTTATTAATTCTGTGACCCTAGGCAAGACACTTAACCCTGCTTGCCTCAGTTCTTCATCTGTAAAATGAGCTGGAAAAGGAAATGGCAAATTACTCTAGTATCTTTGCCAAGAAAACCTCAAGTGGGGTTATAAAGAGTTGGACACAACTAAAAGGAAACCAGTACCATTGACAAAATTAGAGGAGCATAGAGAAAGGTAGAAATTTTGTACAATGTGTTCATTTTTACATATAATAATAGCAACTAATATTTTATACATTTTATGACTTGCAAAGTACATTAAAAATATAATTTATATTCACAATAACCTAACTGGGAGGTAGGTGCTATTACCATCCCCATTTTACAAATAAGGAAGCGAAGGCAAACAGATTGAGTAGTTTACCTATGGTCCTATAGCTAGCCTAAAGTCAGATTTGAACCCAAATCTCCCTAACTCCAGCTAGTGGCCTCTAATCCAACCAGAAATATCACCATATATTTACCTCTTACTTATCTAAGGAAATACAAAGAAAGACAAAAACAGTCCTTTTTCTTAAGGAGCAGCTTCCATTTTGTGATTGAGTTGTTTGGGTTAATCTGATTTTTTATAAGTTATTTTTCAGCAATAAGATGAGCACTTGTATATTATATAACAGCAATCTTAAAAGATTGATAAACCCACCTCTTAATGCTCAGTCATGTCCAATTCTTTGTGACCCCATTTACAATTTTTTTGGCAAAGAGATTAGAATGGTTTGCCATGTCCCTCTGCAGTACATTTTATAGATGAGGAAATTCAGGCAAACAGGGTGAGATAACTTATCCAGTATCACATATTTACTTATCTAAGGGCAGATTTGAACTCAGGAAGGTAAGTTTTTTCTGATCCCCAGATCCATCCTTCTATTTACCATGCCACCTAGTTACCTGAAAACTCACCTTAGACGCTATTCCTCAGCCCATTCCTAGGAAGAGTCTGGAGCTGGTATCTGTATTCTCCCCATTTGACATTCAATCAAGGCCTTGGCTTAAGGGCAATGCCGGTTGATAGAGACTTGCCAGATTACCACCTCAGAAGAAAACATATAACCTGGGGCTAGGCAGAGAGAGAAGTTTGTCTCGAGTTCAATGTGAAGAAAAAAAAACCTTACTAGAATTTCAAAGAATCAGGTTGGTCATTTTTTTTTTAAAGGGAGATATTGTTTGTACACTTTGGAAAAGTTTGATAGCATTAAGAAGTATGGATTTAATTAGGATTTCTATCAACTAATTAGCACAGGTAATGATAAATCATCCAAATACATGTACAATACATATGTATTGTAGGTTACTACAGATCACTTCATCTTTCTCAGGCTCACTATACTCATGGTAAAAAGAGTCTATTAATAGTCTTTACCTGAAGAGATTGTTGTGAAGATTATATATATATATGATATTTTGTGAAATGTAAAGCACCTGATAAATGTTAGCTGTCATTATTATTATAATCATCATCAGATTCACAACCTTCTGCCTCTGAAGGATTTGGAGAAATAGTGATTGTTTATGGATGTTAAGAATGTTTTTTGCTGATAGATTTCCTTGGTCTCATAATGCTTGCTTTAGTAAGTGAATTATCTTGGTTTCTTTGCCACTGATATGAAGCCTGAGTGACTTGATATGAAGACTGAGGGTTGAGTTAAGAGGAAGTGAGAAAGGAGAGAGAAAAACTGAGGGAAAATTAGGAAATGATCTGGAAAGAGAGGAGGGGGAGGGAGAGACAAGGAGAGGGAGAGAGAAAGAGAGAGAGAGAGAGAGAGAGAGAGAGAGAGAGAGAGAGAGAGAGAGAGAGAGAGAGAGAAGGGAAAGGAGAGAGGGGGAGGAATAGAGAGAGGGAGGGAAGAAAAGGAAGAGAGGGAGGGAGGAAGAGGAGAGGGGAAGGGAAGGAAAGAGGGAGAGAGAAGGAGGAGGGAGAGAGGGAGGGAGAGAGAGACAGAAAAAGAGACAGAGACAGAGAGAGAAGGGAAAGAAGAGAGGGGAGGAAGGAAGGGAAAAGGAAAGAGGGAGGGAGGAATTGGGAGAGAGGGAGGGAAGAAAAGGGAGAGAGGGAGAAAGGGAAAAAGAGAGGGGAAGGGAGGGAAAGAGGGAGAGAGAAGGAGGAGGAAGAGAGGGAGGGAGGGAGAGACAGAGAGAGAGAGGCAGACACAGAGACAGAGAGAGAAGGGAAAGGAGAGAGAGGGAGGAAGGGAGAGAAGGGAAAGAAGGAGGGAGGAATAGGGAGAGAGGGAGGGAAAAAAAGGGAGAGAGGGGAAGGAGGAAGAGAGGGGGGAGGGAAGGGAAGAAGGGAGAGAGAAGGAGGGAGAAAGAGAGAGAGAGAGAGATAAGGAATGTGTGTACAGAATAAAAAGACAAAATATCAAATAGTTTCTGATCTCAAGCAACTTAATGTTCTATGGGGAGGATATGGCTGATTAAGAATATAGATAATAATTCTAAGAGAGGGAGATAGAGAACTAACAACCAAAGAGATGAAGAAAAGCTTTCCATAGGAAGGAGCCTATGAATTAAACCTTGAAGGAAAATTGGAATTCTAAGAAATAGGAGTGAGGAGGAAGTACATCGCATGACTAGGGACAACTATGAAAAAAAAAGGCAGGAAATGGGAATGTCATATTCAGGGAACTAACTGCAAATTGTCCATTTGAGGAAGAATATAGCATACATGAAAAGGAGTGATGTGCACTAAGCCTGCAAAAGGTGAATTTAAGTGCTACTGTGAAGACCTTTAAATTACCTTTAAAGTATCCGTTGTAAGAGCATAGGAAAATCATTCACATTTTACATTACTCCTTTCCTAAACTGCTACTAAAATTGAGACTGTTACTATTTAAATTGAGAGAGAATTGATGGTGGCACAATGGATAGAACACTGGGATTGGAGTTAGGAAGACTTTTATTTGTGAGTTCTATTTGTGAGCCACTTGCTAGTTGTATGACCCTGAGCAAGTCACTTAACCCTGCTTGCCTTAGTTTCCTCATCTGTAAAATGAGTTGCAGAAGGAAATGGTAAACCACCCTAGTTTCTCTACCAAGAAAACCTCAAATGGGGTCACAAAAAGTTGGACACAATTGAAATGACTGAGCAACAATTGATCAGAGTACTAAATATTTTAAGCATTAAATATCTGATCATTCCTGCACTTCCTGTAAGAGTTCTTAAAGATTATACCTTATTGTTGCTGTTATTTTTTTTTCTTTATGGCTCCTAAGATTTATAGTCTTGTAAAATGTGTTGGGAATTGTGTTTTTATCTCCCATACAGACCAGATCAATGACCAATTAGTGATTTTTCCAAAGTTCAACCATTCCCACACAAGTCCAGAGGTCAATATATAACAGACTCCTTTTCCTCACTTGCTAAGGTAATTCCCCAAATGGGTATTCTGCCCAATTCCTTATTCCTTCCATGTCTCATTTTCTCTGGCTACCATAATCTAGATATCCCCTACTTCTTGACATTTCTAATGCTAGGAAAAGAGACAACAACATTATCTTGTCCTCCCAGGAATTCTGACTGAATCAGAATTACTAGAACCCCCAATTAAAGAGATATGGAGAGAGATTTCTAATAATAACTAGCATTTCCTAGTCATTCATCATGATTCAGGTCTTTGAATATCCCAAGTAGGTAGAGTGGTCAGAAGAATCTAGGAGGGGTAGTTTGGGCATTAGGGATGTATACTTTAGGGATCTCTGTTATATAAAGGCAGAGAGGAGAAAACAGCAGGGACCACCGAAATTGCGATCAGAAACTTCTAATTCAGCAGCTAGGTGGTGCAGTGGATAGAGAGTCAAACCTGGAGCCAAGAGGACCTGAGTTCAAATTCAACCTCAGACATTTATTTGGTAGTTGTATGACTCTGGTCAAGTCACTTAACCCTGTTTACCTCAATTTCCTTATCTGTAAAATGAGCTGGAGAAGGAAATGAGAAACCACTCCAATATCTCTGTCAAGAAAATCCCATTTGGGGTCACAAAGAGAGAGACATGACTGAAATGATTGAACAAACTTCCATTTATTGATAATAATTCACAGAGACTTGCCACGTGTGACTTCACATAGACAATACATTTTCAAAAAATTAAAATTTATTTCATAATAATATTTAATAAATGATGTGGAGGTCACAGATCCTGTGGTTGTCGAATTTGCAGATAATATTATAAGTATTTAAACTACATACTAAATGATGGGATTCAGAAAGATCTTAAGTTAAAACACTAACTACGCTGAATCTAATAAAATGACATGTAAGAAGGATAAACTTAGTCTTACATATCTATTTGAAAAAAATCACAAGTACAAGCTAAAGGAAGTAGATATCAATTTGCTTGATAAAGATATGAGAGTTGTAGTGAATTATAAGCTTCATGAGTCAGAAATGAGACATAAGTCAAGAAAACTTGAAACCTAAGGCTATATTAAGACAAGCATTGCTTTCTGGAATGAAGGTTGAATAATCCTGCTGTCCTTGGTCTTTACTCCTCTTTTGGCTCCACTTCTGACTGGCTCATTGTTTGGATTTTGATGATTCAGAATGAGAACTGGACATTGCCTCAGTCAAACTGAGACCTGGAAAAGACCTTAACTTAAAAGGGTCAAGGTTTCCCACTGCATCCGGGCCATCTCCAATTGTCCTGATCTATATCTAACCATTGGACTCAAATGGCTCTGGAGGAGAGAGTAAAGTTGGTGTCTTTGCAGAACTTTCCCTCACATAAATCCAATTTATTTGCAAGTCAAATCGCCGTTACCTTCCTGATGTCATGGTCCTCTTTGAGAACAATAACAACAAATAACAATTCTTTCTTTTCTGGCCAGAAACTTTAAGGATCTTCCCCTCCCAGATCTATTCTTTTATAAAGGCAAACTAGGGTATCTTTTGCCTGAATTTTTACCTAGGCTTTGGGGACCATCACTAATCATCCTGAAATTTGTCTGGCCACTGGATTCCAATGATGCTGGAGCAGTGAGTGAGAATAATGACTGTACATACCTCTGCCTTGTCTAAATCCAATTCCCTTGCAAGTCAAGACATCACTATCCTGATGCCGTTGGTCCTGTTCCAGAATAAAGGACAAACAATAACTTCTAAGTCTCTGGACTTTTCCCATCTTGCCATCTTGAACTGTCTGGAAATTCAATTACCCCAATTCCCTTTCGTCTGGTTACTTGATTCCTCTCAGAATCTCCATTTTAAGGAATTTCCCCAGGTCAGCCACTTCTAAAACTCCAGACTTTCTCCATCATGCCCCTATTGTAGGTATCTTCTCCTTATTCTCCATCCCTTGTCCCCTCTCTTCAATTTCTTTTTATTTGTTGTCTTCCCCTCCCCCATTACAATGTAATATCTTTTAAGGCAAGTTCTTTCTTTTTTTCTTGTATTTATATTTCTAATATTTAACACAATGCCTGACAAATAATTAGTGTTTAATAAATGCTTGCTGTCTTGTTGCCCTTGTTACACAATAGCTACTGGGCTGAGTTCTGGCTGCCACATTTTAGAAAGGACTTTGATAAGCTGGGAAAAACTCAAAAGAGGGCAACTAAGACTGAAGAGTCTCAAGATCATGTCATACAAAGATGGATTAAGGGAACTGGCAGTGATTAGCCTAGAGAAGGAAAGATTTAGGGGAGCACATGGTTACTGTCTTCAAGTATTTAAAGGCTTGTCATAAGAAAGAGGGTTTAGACATGTTCTACTTGGCCTCAAAAGGAAGAACTAGGAGCAGAAGTTGCCAAGAAATTAATTTAGGCTTGATGTAAGGAAAAACTTTCTAACACTAAAAGCCATGCAAATGGATAGAACACCAGACCTAGAGTCAGGAAGATTCATCTTTCTGAGTTCAAATCTGGTCTCAGTTACTTACTAGCTGGGTAATCCTGGGCAAGTCATTTAATCCTGTTTGCTTCAGTTTCCTCATCTGTAAAATGAACTAGAGAAGGAAATGATAAACTAACCCAGTATCTTTGTCAAACAAATCCCAAATGTGGTCACAAAGAGTTGGACATGACTAAAAGTGACCGAATGACAAAAATACAGAGGACTATCTTGGGAAGTAGTATGTCACTTTTGCTAGAAACCTTCAAGCAAAAACTGAATTACCATTTATCAAGAATGTTGAGAACAAGAGAATATTCTTGTTCAGATATAATGACATCTGAGACTTTGCAAAATCAGTTTCCACTGAGTTTTCTTGTTATCTCAATTTTGTGTATGTGGAGGTAATATACTGAGGTAACTACATAAGCAAGAATTTTCTCCATATTTTAAGTCTGTATTATTACAACCTCCTGAAGAAAATTTGATCTGTCCATCACAAAAACATTTATTAAGTATCTGGTGTGTACCAGGAAAGTTATATCAGCCCATTTTACAGATATGGAAAGTGAGGAAGAAAAAAGTCAATAGTTTATCAGGGAAAAGGAAAGGGTATTCTAAAATACCTCAATGGGTTCCCATTTCTGTATTATATGCAAAAAAAGAACTCTAGATCAGAATTGAATCAAATGCCCCTTCCTCAAAAACCTTGTCATTGCTATGGAAAAGCTGCAAAAATGCTCCAATCTGGACATGTTATAATTAGAACCAAACACAGGCTTTACAGGGCTCATCATGTTTCTAGGAAGCTGGTTCTGTGTTGGCTTGGTGAGACATCCTCTTCCTACAATTATGAATCATTTGTGATTTCCAAGGCCAACCACCCTTTCTTCTCAGCACTGTTTTAATATTAGGGAGAGAAGTTAACCTAAGTGCTCCCAGGTTCAACAACCATGGAAGAATTGGCAGAGGTCCACTCCCTGAAAAGGACATGCTTTGGGCATTTTGGAAGGGGAATAAAGGGATTTTGCCAAGCTCATTCTGAGTCCAAGCATGAACCATCTCTGCTTTGTCATACCTGCTGAGACGCTCACTCATCTCCTGTCACCCACACACCAACCTACTCCAAATCTCCCACCCCACCTCTTGTTAGCTTCTCCTAAACTATGCTACCTTACCTCTGCAAAGCTATGAATCCATGCTCCTCACGAAGGACTACTTAGAAAAGAGTACTAGTAAGGGGCAAGGGGGAACCACAATTTCTGAATAATCAATTTGGTTGCAGAACCCAGAGAGGAAACTACAGAATTGCATTCTGGACTGTGGCTTCCAAACCTCCAGACTGCCACCTATCTCTGCCAATGTCTGCCCACAGCCTCAAATAAGTCATCCTGTAGCCCACAATGCTAAGTTCTTCTTTTCTGCCAGCCACCTCCACCCCACTCTCCACAAGTTACATGATGACTACTTTCACCATTATCAAAAGAAAAAATAATTAACAGTTTTAGAGCTATAAGAGACCTTGGATATCTTGTCCAAGACTTTATACATGAGGAAATTGAGATCCAGTCATTTAATTAGTTAACAAGCAATATTAAATGCTTATTATATGTCAAGTTAATTGACTTACCAAAAGTTACAGAGAAGCAGGATTTGAACCCAGGAGTCCAATTTTCTCCATTGACCATGCTGCTTTTGTCTCTCTCAAGTTTGCAGTGAAATTATATGTATAGACTATAAAATCAGAAACCATCTAAGAGAGATCATCTAATCCAAATATCTCATTTTACTGACTAAAGGTTTACTAACCACTGAGATCTTGGACAAGTCATCTGTAGTATGAGGATAATAGTAACCATTTTTCAGGTAGCTAATAATACAGTGGAAATAGAGTATCGGACCTAGCATCAGGAGATTTTTATTTCAAATATGGCCTTAGAATCTACACGCTATGTGGCAAGTCATATAATCTCTAACTGCTTCAATTTCATTATCTGTAAATATGAAGTTACTCAAAACACTTATTTCCTAGTTGTTGTGAGGATCAACTGAGATAATATTTATAAAATACTAAACAGATTTCAAATCATTATACAAATACTAGCTATGAATACTGTTAAAAAGCAGTTAAGTTCAAGAGTCTAAAGATGTGCTTCTCTCTCTCAGTGAGGATAGATTGTAATTAGCTTTAAAAGGCCAAGGTCTCTCACTGCATCTAGGACCATCTCCAGCCATCCTAATCTATATCTGGCCACTAGAGGCAGGTGACCTGTACAACCCTCCCTCACCTCAACCAAATTCCCTCGAATGTCATGGCATCACTTCCCTGATGTCCTGATCCTCTTCAAGAACAAAGGAGAAACAACAATAACAACAATAAGGTTCTCTTTTAATTTTTTTTTTATTTACAGGGAAATAAAGAGAGACGGGGATCAAGGAATGATAGTAATTTTTTTAAATCACCAAAAAATGTGTATCTTAATAACAAATAACTAAGAGAAAAGAACTAAAACCACAAATTTACAATCCTAATTCTTTTATGATCATTTCATGTAATGTTGCTAATAATGCTTACCATCTCCAAGTCTATAGAAGTAGCATTCCAACCTACTCACTTTAGGGTACTGCACAGAGAAGTTTGTATTGGAGGTTTAGGTTCCCCCAGCAAGACTAGAATTATAGAGAAGACCCCAGAGTCTTACTTCTCAGCTGACTGGCTTACCACTAGTGGTAACCACTAGACCACACTTCCTCCCAGAGAGAGACAAGGGACTAAAATCAAAGGTTCCCCCCCTCCCCTTGATTCCGGCTATTTGCTAATCCTGCCTATTGCCCAACTATGTGACCCTACAGTCTATGACTTAGAAACAGATGTTGTAAGAGAGCAGTCTGAAGTCTTAAGAAAGGGCAGGGGGGTGGTGGGGAGGAAGGAGGAGGCGGTGGAGGGATTCAAGGCACAGAGCCAGAATAAGAATTTCCTCTTCTGCTAAATTTCAGGCAGGAGTGGAAGTCAATTTAAATTGTTACCGTGCAGATCAGGGCTCATTTTTGCAATTGCCTGGCCCCACTTCCAACTCTGTACACATTGTAAAGAAGAACTCAAAAATTAGTCATGCTGACCTGACTTTTGCCTCTGCTCCCATATTAATGCAGATGATGAAGCTACATATTTGGCTTGACAGCCCCTTCATTAGGCAGGAGTGTTGGGTTATACTCCCTGACCTTCACTAGAAAGTTGAAGCACCCAGAAGTTGAGCAATTTGCCTAAAGTTAACAATGAACACCACCCTTAACTTGGGTTAAAAGTATCATCCGCCTTTTTCACAGTGCCTCTTTGCCCCTTGTCAACAAAGACTCTACTTTAGGCATCCACTAAAGAAACAAACACACACACACACACACACACACACACACACACACACACTAATTATCTAAATAAACCTAATTAAAGTGAAAAAAAAGCAATGGATTTGCAGTCAATGAAACAGTTCAAATCACAGCTTTGTCACTTATTATCTATATGACTTTGGGCAAATTATTAATTTCCCTGGGACTCAGTTTGTTCAACTGTAAAATGAAAAATTTGAATTAAAAAACCTACTGAGATACTTCCCAACTCTAAATCTATGAGTACTTGTTGTTCAGTCATTTTTCAGTCATGTCAGATTCTTCATGACCTCCACAATCGGGATTTTCTTGGCAGATACTATGAAGTAGTTTGTCATTTCCTTCTCTAGTTCATTTTACAGGTAAGGAAACTGCTGCAAAAAAGGGTTAAGTGAGTTGCTCAGGGTCACATACCCAGTCAAACTCTGAGTCTGGATTTGAACTCAGGGAAATTGACTTTAGACCTGGAATTCTCTCCACCTTGCTACCTATCTTCTCTTAAATCTATAAGTATAGGATCATAATTCCTTGGGTCTCCTTTTCCTTGAAAAGTTCCCACAGTTGTTTTCCTAGTAGTCAAGCATTTGTAAATGATACTCAGTTGATACTTTAAAGTTTTAAAAGGGCTTTTTGTATGTTAACTCAGTATATTGCTACCACAATTCTAGGAGAAAATAACCATTGATATTATTATCTGTACTTTATAGCTGTGGAAATTAAGGGTGAGAGATGTTAAGTGATTTGTTCAAATTCACATTGCTAGTACGGCCAGGCATAGGATTTGAAGCCAAGTGTTTCTAACTCCAGATCTAATATGCTAACCATTACATTGTGCTTCTGCTTTCAAATGGACCTTGATTCCTTGGAGATTCTTTTTGTATTCTCTAACACAATGTCATTGACAAATAAATACTTGATCAATGCTTAATTTTTTTTTTCAAATGCTACTAATTGGAAGGACCAAAAGGCATAATAGAATTGTCAAAAGATAAAAATAGTTTTAAAAGTCATCTTGTAAGAATGTGTCTAAAAGAATAGGATTTGGGGAAAATATAAAAACAAACAGGGTTAAAAATATCCTCACATATTTAAGTGGCTATGGGAATGAAGCTTATATTAAACAAACTTCCATGAGCCAAAGGAAATGTTCATCTCTTTGCTCATAGCAGCAACTCAAGAAGTTTGAGTTAGCCAGATCTTTTGCATAATGTGAAAATATGTGCATTGAAGAGGTAGAATATTCATCCTAGCTACATCATGGAAAGACTTGGTAGGTATATTTCCTACATTACCCTGATGCCTCAATTTGCATGGAAGTGACCTGGATTCTCCAAAACTATGCTGGCTGAGTGCAAATTTGGCAGCTCCTACTAAGATGAAAAGGTTTGTGAATAATGTGTTTGTTGTCTGGGAACCAATCATTCAATTAGTTACCAAATATTTTTCAAGTCCCTATTGTGTGTTGGGTACTAAGCAAGGACCTGGAAGTCCAAAGACAAAAGTGAAATGAAGGCATGTGCATAGGTAGGCAGGTTTATAAATAAATAAATAAATAAATAAAATAAACAAATAAACAAACAAATGAAAATAAAGATAGAAGATTAACTTGAAGGGGAAATAATAGTCATCTCCAGCCTTAAGAAAAAGTTGATGTTTCAGGTGAATCTTAAAGGAAACCAAGAATTCCAAGAGATAAAGGCGAAGAAAATCATTCCAACTAAGGAAGATACCCAGTACAAAGCACAGGAACTGGAAACTGAGCTAAATACAGAATAATAGCCAATAATAGACTAGCAACTAGGACTTTTTTTTAAAACTGCAGCAATTGTCTATTAAGACAATTGTTATGAAGATGTAGAAAAAGAGCTAATACTGATGAAATGTTGCTTTTTTTTAAGTAATGAAGGAGAAGAGGGTCACAGATTTAGAGCTGAAAGGACTTTAAAAGCCATTAAATCCAAAACCCCCATTTAAACAGATGAGAAACATATCTAAATATTGAAAATAAATATAAAGTGACTTATCTAAGATCACACAGCTGATTGAGGCAGGATTTGAATCCAGGTCTTTCTGACTCCAAGACCACTGCCCTATCCAATATATTATATTATCCAATTTCTGTCCTATTTGTCCTGTCTCTGAATGTCTCCAAGTAGTCATGGAAAGAAATCTTTCATCTTGCATTTTATTACAAAATGTGGGGACCACATTTTCTAATTCCTTCTTTGCTACTTATAAATTATGTAACATAATCCATGAGAATTTCTCCCTCTATAATTCTGTTCCCTCCCTTGTTCTTTTTCTCATCCTTTTCAATACTCTTTTTCACTTATTTTTCCTTTGGTTCCCTATCAAACTTTGCATCTTAGAATCTTAGCTCAGAAAGACTCTAGAGATCATAAAGCTTATTACTGTCATTTCACAGTTGATGAAAATCAGGCCCAGGGTTCTAAATTAACCTACCCACAGTCAATCATCTATTAACAAAAAGAGTTGCTAAATCCTAGGATTTTCCTTTCTTCTAACTCTTAAAAAAAATTTACAACCTTCAAAAATAGGAATATTCTCCATAAAAACCACGATAGACAAAAATATTCTCTTTCTATTAGCCAGACACAAAGTTTTTTTAGATCACACAAGAAACCTCACTATAAGTGAAAGAAGATAAATTTTAGAGGGTGATGAACTGGACATTTAAGTAATCTAAGACAGGAGCAGCAGATAGAGCACCCACCCTAAAGTCAGGAGGTCCTGAATTCAAATATTGTCTCAGACATTTAATATTTACTATTTCTGTGACCTTGGACAAGTCATTTAACCCCAATTACCTCACCAAAAAAGAAAATAATCTAAGACCTTAGTTGTGATGACTAAAAATAAATAAGTGAAGGAATATAATGAAGAAAAGGAGATACACTCTCATCATTATTTCCAGTGAATTATTCTACTAAAATGAAGATGACTGGGGGTGACCCACATTAATTTAATTGGCCCTGATGGGGCCAATTTAAATTTTTTTTTTAAAAAGTACCCATCTATAGACAATCAAAACATTTTGTGAAAGCTTTAAGCCATATACAAATGCCAGACAATATTATGCCTATTCTTTTATTAAAAGTTTATGATAGCCTTGCAAATTTGCATCCCAATTTATCTTCCTAACACTTTTCCCAGAAAAACACATAGACTAAGCAAATTTAATTGTAAAAAACACTAGCTGCACAGTTTAAGAGAATTGGATTATACTACTAACTAGCTGTATGACTGCAGAATAATCTTTTTGTACCTTAATTTCTTCATTTGTAACTCTCCAAGATCCCAGCTATAATGCTCTATGATTCTTAGATATAAAGACAATCTACCTGATATTTTGTGAATGCAGCCTTACGTGAGAATCATTTTGTGGGTTTTCAAAGGATTTCTGACAACCTTCTAAAACCCCTTCCCTAGATTCTTTAGCATTATATTTGGATGCAAACTGAAAATTATATTTCTCCCTGAGTTTATTGGAAGAGAATGCCTAAGTGTCTGCAACTTCTTGCATAATTCTTAAGGTATAAATTCCAAGGTATAGACACTCATTTCTAGAAGAGTTTTCTGATCCTACCTAAAAATGTCCCCAAACTCTTAGTAGTTCCCAAGGTCCTAAAAAGCCCTCAGCAACCTGTCATTTAGAAAGGTTTAGGCAATTTATTTAGAAAGCTTTTTGACTGCAAAGTACCCAAACTTATTGCTGGTGAATGAACAGATTCCATGGGCCTTCCCTTTTATGTAAGTCACCTCTTTTTCCTCTAAAAATATTTGTAAATTTCCTTCTTAGTCTCTTGAATTCCCTTCACTGGTCATGTCTCAACCTATTATTCTACTATCTGTCCATTTCTCCCAACCTTCCAGGAATCACAAACAATAAAGGGGGTCCAGGTTCTATTGTTAACCCTGACCCTAGTAGTCATGCGACATAAATTGAGTTACTTCCTCTTTCTGGGCTTCTTATCTATAAAATGAAAGGGCTGGCACAGATGACCTCAAAGATTCCTTCCAATTTTAACATTTTATGATCCCATATGCTCTTCTTTTGACTTATTTCCTCCACATTTTTTTCTTTGCCCATAGAGTCTGGGAGACATCCTTTCTAAAGTAATTTCACATATGTTTAGTCTTCTAACTCTTCTCCATTTTTAAAAGGAAGTACCATCTGTTTTAATGATGTAACCATTCAGAAGGAATCCATATATGTTCCTCTGGGTTCCAAGACAGCATTACTTATCTTGTTGACATCTATGTGTGTGGGTGCCACCAAAATGTCAATGAATAAAGAGACCATCATCACCTTCTCTACCACACATATAAAGATTGCCTTGTAGTGTGCCCCTCTAGCCATTATTTTAGGGAGGCGGCCCATTCTTAGTGACTGCTCAGATTTTTCTTGTAGATGTCATTGCTTCAAAAAAGGTTTTAGCTTTGGCAAAATGAAGAGTTTATATTACAAAAAAAGGTTTCTTAACCTGTTTTTTTTTTCTTTAAAGTTTTACCTACTATTTCAATATCATTGTTTTCTGTTCAAATCCCATATATTTTACTTTATGCATAGAAAACCATTATTCTGGGAAGAGATCCATAGGTTTCACCAGATTTCCAGAGGGTCCATGTCACAAAACAAGGAAAGAATTTTTGCACTAAATGATGACTAATGATTCTCATAATTCTAAATCTCAGGGATCCTAGGAATCTAGTGACTATGATGGTTGAGAAAGCTATTTGACAATTGGAAGAAATCTACAAAGGTGTTATAGTAGCGAGTGTACCAGATTTTTATCAGAGGATTTGGGTTCAAACCTCATTTGACGTTCACACAGATGGATAATCTTAGGGAAATTATTTAACTTCACTGGGCTTCAGTTTCCTCACCTATAAAATGAGAGAATTGAATTTGATAGCTCCTGAAGTAGTTTTTCATCAACAGAATTTAGGAACAGTGTTCTTGACTAGATGATGCCTAAGGTTCCTCCCAATTTGAAATCTATTCTTCTTCAACCTAGAAAAGATTGGATGTATTCTAGAAAGCAAAAACCCTGCGTTCAAAAGATTGATGCTACCATGAGATTCTGGCATGTTAAGGCAGAGATCTGGAGTCAAATTCCAGTTCTGCCTTTTATCACTTGTTTGATATTGGGCAGGATCTTTTTTCACCTAGAGCCTCAGTTTCCTCATTTGTAAAATAAAATAGATTCAATCCTGTAGGAACTTGTCCAGCTCTAGATTCTGTGATCCTAAACCTATTTCTCTAATGATCAAATAATAGACAGTTCCATCTACAGTTGATGATTCCTCAGTCTACAGGCATATTTTAATGCATCCTTAAAACATCTCTGTTGGCCTTTTTTACAGTTTAGATCCCCACTTGACAACTATGGAAGGCTCCTTTTCTGTTTGTCCCTTTTGTATAAGTTTAGGACAACAAAATTGTTTTGTGACTTAAACTCCTTAAGAGTAGAGATTATTTTATCCTTTGTATGAATGTATGTGTTTCTAGGCTCTACATACTAGGTGCTTCACATAAAAACTAACTGATAGATTGAATCCAGGACAAGTGGTTAGATACCAATACCTAAGTAAAGGCAGATAGGTGGCATAATAGAGAGAGTACTGGGCCTAGAGAAATGGAAGAAATTGATTCAAATGCAGCCTCAGATACTTGCTAGCCATGTGACTCTGGGAAGATCACTTAATGTTTGCCTGCCTCAGTTTCTTCAACTGTAAAAAAGGTATCACTATAGCATCAATCCCATAAGGTTGTTGTGAGAATCAAAAGAGATAACATTTGTAAAATGCTTAGTACAATGGTGACAAATAGTGAACACAATAAATATTTATGCCCGTTCCATTTCACTGTGGGTTTCTCCCATTTTATAATATAATGTTCAAATCAAATTATAGATGGTGTTGATTAATTTCCTCCAGGAACCAAATCTGATATATAGGCCAAAGCTAAATCTAGAGAAGACTATATATAATCACTACTCCATATGTTTCAATCTGTTTTGTGTGCCAAATCTACCAAAGAATCCTATTCTTGATTTGATTGCTATATTATTTGATCTTATATGCTAGCCGAGTAGTATAATCCATTGACAGATTGTAAATCTGTTTGATGGCAGAGCCATAACTAGTCATTCTGCTTCTGAGGAAAAAAACACCACAGATAATGAAACATATCAAAGACAGCAGTGGAGAGGAATATGGGGGGAGGAAGAGAGAGGCAGAAAGACAGAGAAATAGAAAGAAGAAAAAGAGAGAGACAGACAGACAGACAGATACCTGGGGAAGAGATCTGATTTGGGAATCCCTATGGATGGATACCAGCTGCTAAATAGGCCATGCCCTAAAGGAAGGAATACAACAGAACCAGACTAGGAAAGTCATCCTTATTTGAGTGCAATTGCTGGAGAAAGAAGGGTACTATCTGATAACTTCCCATTTTAACCAATTATTATTGCTAGTTAGGGGCTGCATTTTATTATATCTACCTGCTGAAAAAGTACAAATTTAGCGTTATCTGCTAAGTTTCAACAACCTGGGGAAAAATTCTGGTCACCTTGTCCTAATTGCACTCTGATTGATGGAAGTTTTTGGTTATTTATTTATTTTTCTGAAATGGAGGAATATATAACACATATTTTTTTTTAAGATTTTCTGTCATTTCTAGAGAACTATAGTAACTTCAGAGCAGCTTATAAACTTGCTCTTATCTGCAGAATATCTTCATGAGCTATCAAGAAATTCTTAGATGACCATAGATCATAGATTGCTGGATCTAAAGAAAACTTTAAAAATCATCAAATCGAAATTTTGCATTACATAGAATTAAAAAAGAATGAGGCCTAAAGGATGATTCCAAGATCACATATTCCTGAAATCAGGTATATGTGACTAAGTTAATGGCAAAGTCACCACTAGAACAAACTCTTATCTCTTGATATTCAGACAGTCCTTTACAACTTTTGAAATGTTTTCTTTCTCAGTATGTTAGTCAGTATGTCATTGGCACTTAAAGGAAAAGAAAAGAAAAGGGAAAAAAATAGCTAGAATCTTGGAATTATAATGAACTTTGCAGAAAAGTTATGCTTACTCTATATTTTCTAATAAACTTTGCAGAAAAGTCATATTCTATATCTTCTCAAAAAAGAATTTCCAGTGTCTCTCTCAAGTCATCATTCTGTTATTTCTGTAGAACTTACATAGATTCATAAGCAACTATTTCAGAATATGAAAAATCACTAGCAAGTTAATTACTATTGTGGGATGATTTTTGTCCTACCCTTTATTCTGTATATTCATGTTATTAGTATTTTCATAAATATATGCAGCTAGAAGGCTCTATCTGGAAGACCCCAAAGCTACAGAGGTTGTGTATATGTTAATGTATATCATATGCATGTCTTTAAGTCCACATCTATGTCTATATCCATGCCTAAATCTATGTCTATGCCTATGTGTAAAAATATGTCAAGGGTTTATAATTTTGTCAGTTTGAGAATTCCTAATATAGAAATAATTTCTCCTGACATGGATCATAACTCATTTACAAGTTATAATCTTTGAGATTTCCCTGAGGCTTAGAAATGTTAAGACCATGGTCACACAAGTAATAAACATTAAGGAAGAATTTGAACTCAGCTCTTCCTTACTTTAAACTCTGATATCTGTACTGTTACTTCTCTGTATCTTCCTTTATTCCTTTATATACAATATATATGGAAGGAAAAGGTATGATTCAACATGAATCCAGCTCTAGGGTAGTACCACAATATTACGGTATAACATTATAATAATAAATAAATTTCAAAAAAGGCTTACATTAAATTTTGTGTATTCAGGTTAAGAAGACAGGTAATTATATATCTTAGAAATATTTCTATAAAATAATAAATATATGAAAATCTTCAGAGCTTAAAAGATTCATCTTCAGTTGCCTAGAAAAAACCCCACATAAATGTGTCTATATGTGCATACACATAAATACATGTAGATATATGTACATATCACATACATGCACACACATACATATATACACAAGCGTGCATGCTCAAACCATTTATCCAGAAGGATTCATATAAACATATGCATGCATTCATACATAAAAACACATGTGAATATTATGAACTCAGTCATTAACAACATGCACGTGAAAATCTGTAGGCAGTCTTTAGCCATGGAGAGAATAGAATGCTGATCACATATGAAAATCATTTGCTGTCCAGACACTTGGGTATCTAAAAGCATTGCACAATCGGTTTGAGTTACATAAATCCTTTCCTAAGAGAACAAGAAAAAGAAAGAAAGAATAAGATAATCCCACATAATTGACTCACAGAAAGACTTGTAGATTTGAAAAAACCTTTAAAGGTCAGGTAAATCAATTTCTCATTTTAGAAATGAGGAAAGGTAAGAACTAAAGTGTCAGCTTTTCATTTAACTTAGAAATGGATCTTAGATATAATTTAACTTCCCCTACATTTTAAAGATGAGGAAACTTACACGAACTGATGCTAAGTGAAGTGAGCAGAACCAAAAGAACATCATACACAGCAACAACAAGATTATGTGATCAACTGTGATAGACTTGGTTCTTTTCAACACTGAGGTGACTCAGGCCAATTCCAACAGACTTGTGATGGAGAGAGTCATCTGCACCCAGAGAGAGAATTATGGGGACTGAATGTGGATCACCTTTTTTTGTTATTCTTTTTTTCTTTTTTGATCTGATTTTTCTTGCTTATGCAGCATGATAAATGTGGAAATATGGTTAGAAGAATTGCACATATTTAATCTATATTGGATTAATTGCTATTTGGAACAAGGTTTTGTAAGAGGTGAATGTTAAAAACTATCTTTGCATGTATTTTGGAAAAAAAAAAAAACTATTATTAACGATGAGAAAGCTGAAGCCCAATAAGGTTGTGTTTTGCCTCAAGTTCACAGATGTAGCAAACACCAGAAACAAGATTTGAATCCAGTATTTCTGACTCCAAATTCATTTATATTTCCATCTATAAGTAGTGTCTTTCAGATGATTTTTAAAAGATTCCTCTTGAAAAAATCATCACGTGAATAGAAAATTTGGTTTACTCTAGCAATTAGACATATTAGTCTGATATGGGAATGAAGAAGATAAACAAAGATATTTGAGTAAAGCTACAAAAAGGGATGTTTTCAGAAAAAAAAACTAGTAAAAAAAATCTCTCACAGTTCATCGCATACATAATACATCAAAAAGTAGGCAGTAAAAAATTTCATGTCTATGATTTTCCCAACAAGCATGAGCCTGTGGAGTAGAGGTTAACAATTTGTGAAAGCTGGAAGCTGAGTAAAGCCAATGTATTGCATTCAATGACCTTTTTTGTCAAGACTGACCTTGAGTCTGGATTCTTCCCATGGTAGCAGCTGGGCCTTGACTCATCCTTGATCTTATTCACTTCCCTGTGATATTGGGATGAGTGGACAGGAATGGAAATAGACTGGTGAGTAGATGTTTGCTGTTCTCCAAAAATTACTAAGTACAGTTGAGAGAGAAAATTTAAGTACTGCAGACTATTTAATTTTGTTGGAAACAAAATTCTGAACCCCAAAAAGGATTCAGTGAATGAACAGATTCAGGATGCACGAAGCAGTTTAAACTTTTAATATGCTTCTGCAGAAGTAGGTGTAAAAACCTCATATCGATTCACACACTGATACAAAAAGAAGAAAAAGGTTTTATACTTTAGGGTTAGTCCTACTCCTCCCTTCAGAGTTCTGAAGGGCCCAAGTTCTTCCAGTTACAATCTTCCTTATCTGCCCTTTTCATGTTGCTCCTTAGACATGTTTTCCCTCCCTGGTCATCCATCCCATGTTCAAAAATGGCAGCTAACCCCACCCTTGGGGGGTGTTGGGTAATATGTATGAGGCTAATTAGCATGTGTGCTTGGAAAAAGCTTGTGTTCTGTCATGGCCCCAGCCAGTTTTAGCCAGCCTGAGGCCTGGGTCCCCTTATCGGAAACTTAGCTAACTTCTTGACTCACAAATGATTGGTTGGAGATAACAGGAGGTTTCACCTCTCCTCATCCTTCTTTACAAAGTTTGTGGAAACTGAACTATCAACATTTTTTACAATATGAAAAAAAGGAAAGGAAAGGAAAGAAGGAAGGAGAGAAGAAGAAAAGGGCTAAAAGGAAGGAAATGAAAGCAAAGGAAAGGGGAGGGAAGGAGAGGGAAGAAGAAAGAAGAATAGGAGAAGAGGGAAGAGGGGAAGAGAATAGAGGAGAGGACAGGAGAGGAGAGGAGAGGAAGAAGAGGAGATGAGAGGAGAGGAGAGGGGAAGGGAGGGGAGGGGAGGGGAGAAGAAAAGAAAGAAAGAGAAAGAAATTTTCAGAGTAGAGGAGAAGAAAGGAGAAGGGAAGGGAGGAGAGAGGAGAAAAAGAGAAGAGAGGAGAGGAGTGGAAAAAAACGAAGAAAGGAGAGGAGAGGAGAGAAGAGGAGAGAAAATAGATATAAAAAGAAGAAAGGGAAAAGAGAAGAAAGAAAAGTGGAGACAGAGAAGGAGGGAGAGAGAGGAGAAAGAGGAAGAGTTATTCCTAGTTATTTTGACAATGACCCAAGAACATTCCCTAAGCTCAGACACCCTCTAAAGCTGTTTCTGTGGCAGTAGGTACTTGTGGTGCATATGTCAATTGTGACTATGTCCCTGTAGCAGATGTCTCTTAGGGTCCAGCTTGAGTTAAAAGAGAAAAGCCTGTAAAATTAACTTCCTCTCCTTTAGTTCTACTTTCCAGCTTCCTGGCATTACCACGAAGGAAACTGACCAACATATTCCCATAGCAACCCTTGACAAATGTCTCTAGGAATATCAGATACTATATTACCCCATGGCAAAGATCCTTTTAAACTTGGCATTCTTAGCCCCTTTTCATATTTGGACCTCTTTAGCAGGCTGGTGAAGTCTGCATCTATTCTCAGTATAATGTTATTAAATAAATAAAATAAAATACATAGGATTACCAAGGATAACATGTTTCAGAAAATAAGTTCATAGACCTCAAGTACTTTAAATGAACTAAGAAACCCATTAGTACTTCAATCATTTTTCAATCATGTCTGACTGTGACCCCATTTGGGGTTTTCTCGGCAAAGATACTGGAATGGTTTGCCATTTCCTGCTCCAGTTCATTTTACAGATAAGGAAACTGAGGCAAACAAGGTTAATGCCTTTCCCACGGTCACACAAGCAGTAAGGATCTAAGGCTGAATTTGAACTCAGAAAGATGAATCTTCCTGACTTCAGGTCCAGTATCCTATTCACTATGCCATTTAGCTACCCCTAAAAGTAAAGTATGCAAAATCAAAATAGTTTGGGCTATTATTTCCCAAATGATTAATGAACTCTGCATATAACAGCTTAACTTTATATTGTATTTTAATATTTGCAAATTATATGACATTTTTAGTGTAAGAGTGGAATCACAATCCTATATTAATTAGAGTAATTACAAAGCGCCCAGATTGAATCAACTAAATCAATGTATGTGTAAATTGGAGTGAATGTGGAGCCATATATTTACAATTATTCTCACTTGATCTCCACAATAACCTTATCTAGTAGGTGCATATTAACTCCACTTTGCAAAAGAAAAAAATAAAAACAACTGAGACTCAATGAGATTAAGAGATTTGCCCAAAGTTATGCACCAAGTAAGTTTCTGAGTCAGGATTTGAATCCAGATCTTGTCTTATCCATTTCACCACACTATTTCTCTAGACTGCTCTGTTCATGTGCATAATCAGAATCATTTCATTGTTGTTGGCTGATATCCCAATGAGTAGTTAGCAAAAGCATTTTCCTGAAGGAAACTACCTCTACTCCAGTTTCTTATTCTTAATCTATCCCATGCTTCCTTCATTTTTCAATGTTTAGTCCTTGAATAAAGAGGGTGTGGAAAAAGTAGACTTAATATTTAGTTTCCATTATTCTGTATTCTCCCAAATTATTAATTCCAGAATCAAAGAAAACTCAAAGAATTTCCCCCCATGGATTTATAACCTTTAATTCCTGATGACTCAAATAGTAACGACTAGTGTATATAAAACTTTAAGATTTGCAAAGCACTTGGCAAATATGTCATTTTTATCCTCACAGAAATCATATATATCATTATACTCATTTTACAAATGAGGAAATTGAGGCAGACAGAGGTTGGATAAACTCACCAGAAATCACACAGTTGCTAAAGGTCTGAGAGATTTGAACACAGGTTTTCCTATCTCTAAGTCTAGTACACTATTCACTGTGCTACCTATGTATAAGTTAGGGTTTCTTCATACTCTTCTTGGGTATGAAATCCCATTACTTTCTTGACATTTCCCAGATTCTTATTCTTAGGTACTTTAGTAAGATCCCCTCAGGTTGTCTATTCCCTGCAATGGGCCTAATAGCTATGGTCATACCTTCTCATCCTATGTGAATCCTGCCCTTATTCTCCCATGAACACTCTTGGTGATTATGGTGGTGGTAATGGTCTTTGTTTTAGAAGAGGACCAATGACATCAAGTGTGATGTCTTTATTTGTGTGTGAATTGGATTTATGTGAGGCAGAATGGTACAAATTTTCCAGCCCCACTCCTTCTCCCAGAATCATAAAAGCCCAATGGCAAGACAAAAATCAAGATGACTGGTAATGGCTCAGGATGTAGTAAATGGGTTATAATCTACATACACAGACCTTATTACATTATCCTTCCCTTCCAAACCTCCTTTAACACACACACAAAAAGTTGTGAACCCCTAGGCAATTTAATAATCTATTGATAATATTCTTTTGTGTGTGTGTGTGTGTGTGTGTGTGTGTGTGTGTGTGTGTGTATAAAAAACTTTGGCTCCCCAAAGCTACAAATTTAAATTATATAATTATAACATATTATTCTACCTATAATTATTAAAATTCTAAATATAAAACCAATTATAAAATAATTACAAATATTTTATGTGGAACATTCTGTAGAAATTAAAATAATTCAGCAAGACTTCATATGCTTACTATTATCTGCAAAACTTCATATTAAATTTCTTTCTCATACAAATTTTCCCAAATATAAATAACATTTTAATGAAATAAGTTACAACTTTGAAGATGTCTAACAATATAATAAACACAAACTTAATTTTGATGTTGGACTTTTTATTGGAACAAAGGTTTGAAATATTTGGCTCAACATCAGACAAACATAGTCCTAAATCTGGTTTCACATCAAGTTTAATTCTGTGTTTTGATTTAAAATAAGAATAAAATGAAAAATGCTCATTCACACAAATATGTGGTGGAAACCGGAAGGAGAATTTTACAAGCTCTCTTGCTGAAAGATTCATTTTGAAAATATATTAGCCACATAACCAATTGACAAAAATGAATAGCTAGTTATGATATAAAGTTATAAACTATTTCATTTTCTACAGATTGATATATAACATTATATTAAATGATATAAACTTATATGTATATTTAAATTTCATTTGTATATATTACTTCTTTTTTTTTTTTTTTAACAATGTTTATATCTGAACCAACCTTTTTAAGGAATGAAGCTCTTCAGATATGAAATTCTTCTCTTCTACCACTGGCAAGCTGAATATACTATCTGAAACCCTGCTGAAAAACTGACTAGTGTTACTATCTAGTTTATTTGAAAATGTGCCAGATAGAAGAAAAGTAAGAAAAGCAGAGGATAAGTTTAAATGGAAAAAAATCACCTTAATACTGTGATGAGAGGCAACATCATCTGTCTTTCTGCCAAACATTTGTGATAGTCAATGATGACTTCAAAATGGCCCATAATGCTCCATGATCACAGTTTTCAAACAACTTGACATTTGTGCTTCAAGAACACAAAACATTTAGAATATCTTGATCACATGATTCCACAGCAGATGAAGCACAATTTCAGGGTAACAGAGGGAACAGCAGAACTATTCTGGTGCAGTATTTAAAACATAAGTGAGGGTATGTGCATGTACATAACCATCTAATCAGAACCATTTTTTCCTCCAATGTGGAACACTTGTAGTAGTTTGGAAATAATTTGATGGCAGGTCTAGAAGCTATAAGAACACATTGCATTGAGTCAGAAGAGGTCAGAGTATGATGTAATTGCTACATAGAAATGAAAATTATTTGTACACATGATCATGATTGTTTCAAATCACTGTAGAAACAAATCTATAATGCTTCAAACATGTGTCACAATAAAAAAATAAATCATTGACTAATTCTTTACTACTTAAAGTACCATTAAAGAATGTTTAGTATGAACCTTTGAACCATGTTGATGAAACTTCAAATGGGAGTCATTGCTCTTTCAATATTCTATGGGTAACAATAATAGTCAGACTATCCAATTAACCCTTTCTCCATATATAACATTGACCTACCTCCTTTTTTTATTTTATATATATATATATATATATATATATATATATATATGATGAAATCTTTTATGCCAACGTTTGTAACATGTTGTCATAAATATGCAAAAGTCAACTTAGGCCCACTATGCATCTTTAGGTAGCAAACAATTTTTTGTTCTTCAGAGACTATAATTTTAATAATTTTCATCCATATGTTATCACCAGAATATTGGGGTGGTTTTCCTTTGGGTTTTTTTTTGGGGGGGGGATTGTTTGTTTCAGAGACAGAGAGAAATCATAGAAAACAATACACAATTTTCCAAATGCAATGCAGATTAACTGACACAGATCTTTGCTGATAAAGAGAAATAAAGAAAAGGATTGCAATTACCTGGATGAATCTAGGGTGGAAAAATCCCAGAATTTTTTCCTTAATTATATCTAACTAATTCAGACAGAAGATGACTTTTCTCCCAAATTCATGAGGGATTATTTTTGCCTGAATTACAAATATTGTGGTGAAGACCTGGCCTGGGAACAGGGTTTGTGGTAGAGGGAAAAAAGGAACTGGAGTGCTTCCCCTGCCCCACCCTTGCCCAAGTCTGACTGTTTAGGGAAATAGAAGGGGAGGGAGGAGGAAGAAGAAGAGAGAGGAAAGGAGGAAGAGTAGAAGGGGGAAAGAAATTGGGTGCTCTGGAGTTTAATAAAAACTACTGAAAGGAGTGGAAGATTATTTCCTCTTCTTATCCCCTTATTTCAGGCTTTCAAAGGAGAGGAAATTTTCATTTTCCGTCTTCCCTAGAGCTGAAAAATGGATTGGTTTGAATTTTCTTCTCTTTTTTTTTTCCTCTTGTCTATATTCATTTAAAGAAAGTTTCAGTAAGCAATAAAAAAGCCAAAACATTAAAAAAAATAACCTAAAGCATAATCAGAAAAACTAAATTTCTAGGTCATCAAGAAAGAGCATGAAACAGTAGAACAAGCCATGGATCTAGAATTAGAGGGTCTGAGTTCAGTACTCTGGCTTCAGCACTTATTACTGGTGTGACTTTGGACAAAACACTTAAGCTACCTCAAACCTGATTTCTTCATAGATAAGATAAGAGTTATAATGAATGACAAATGGAGTCTCTCCCAACCCTATGAATTTGTAAATATAGAGATACTCATTGGCATACAAACTCAGTCCTTGTTCTTCAAGGAATTTATATTCCAAAACAGATCTCAGTCCAGCCATGCTCTATTATAACATCATCAAAAGTATATGGACACATTCTTTATTTCAGGATTTCAAAATATTTAAGAATGCTGAGAAGCAATATCATTATTTGGAAAAGATGAAGAAATTATCATCGATCATATTTATTGAAGACTTGTGGCCATTGTGGTAGGCCCTGTGGAAATAGATAAGTAGAAAATAGGGTCCATATCCTTGAGGTAATTGTAATCTGATTGAGGAAACAAAGTGTATATGTGTTAAAAAAAAAAAAAAAAGTGGAAATGAGAGCTTGAAAAAGCTATGATAATGGAGAAAAAAGGAATGAATGAGAGAATTGTTGTAGGAAAAAGGTGGATAGAACTTGGTTACTGATTGGATATAGGAGTTGAGAGAGAAGGAAAAATCAATGTTCATTCCTAGGCTACAAACCTGAGAGACTGGAAAGCCAGTGGTGCCATCAACAGAAAAGAGATCATTTGCTCAGAAAAACATCTTCAAGGGTTTACTCAGTTGAGGAGCTGATAATTGGCAAACTGTACAGGCAGATCCACACTGGCTTTCTGTAGGTGGTTGCTTTTATGAATAGCCAAGTGGTTTGCTGAGAGCTTTGTTATAAAGCTAATTCATGGAAATTTATTTAGTTAGAATGACCCTTCTATGGACTGTGGAGGAGACTGTATGAGTTTGCAAAAGTAAACTGGGAATTGACCAGGAAGAAAAAGAGAAATTACAATAATGATTAGCTAAGCTAAAGGCACTATGTTCTGGATATCAGTGATTATTATGAGGAAGAAGGATGATAACTGAGATGAGTAAGATAGATGCCTATGCTCATGTATATATGTACATGAACATTCAGACAAACTACATGCACACATTCATACACATAAAGACACATATACACACTATTTCCCCAAGTAAAGGTGAATAAAATTCCTCAGGTCTTATCCTCTTTTGAACATTGAATTCTTCTTACTTCCATTAATGTATCTATAGATATTTTTATGTAACAACTAGTCATTTTCAAGGAAATTAAAAAAAAAATTAAGACATGATTCCTGCCCTAGTTGTAAATCTAATCATAATCAAATGGAGAAGACTCAGTACTATGAAACTACAGAGATAACAAAGGTTGTCTATTGATTAAATCATCATTTTTCAAGGTAATCAAACTCAAACCTAAGCTTTTTAGATAAGTATGGCACATTTCTTGGGATGTATACCCCCCAAATTAAATGTTTTGTTTTTCTTTTAAAGATCAACATTTATTAAATGCTTAATTATAAAGGATATTGTTTTTATTACTACAAGCAAAAAACTAAAATGCAAACTTAAGCTTTATGTATATGCATAATATATACACTTTAAATCTGTATTTTAAGACAAATCTCTTTTAAATATATTCTTAAATTTTTATGTAAAATCATATATTTATAAATATCTATATGTAGATATGGAATCTATACTTTAAAAGAAAATGAAATTAAATTGAAAGATAGACACTTATTTGAGACAGAATATACGACTAGTGTACTTTATATGCACACCTATATTCAGCATCATCTTTGACCTTCCCTCATTCCCAATATTCAGTTGCTAAGTGTTGTCAGTTCTATATCCACAATCTCTCACTCATGCCTTTTTCTTCCAATTACCACCATCCTCCTTCAGAGTCTCTCACACTACTATAATGATAGCGTAGTTTACTAATTAATTTCCCTGATTCTGATTCCTCTTTTCTTCAATACTTTCCTCCTGTTGTTCAAGTAATATTTTTATTAACAAGTTCTTCTCATGTCATGACTCTTTTTGAAAAATCTTCATTGGATCCCTCTTATCTGCCATATAAAGCCCTCCATAATCTAAGTTCAATTGTTCTTTGCTCCCCTAAATTCATATGTCCGTTTCACAAACTAAATTTCAGTAGAAATGGACTATTTTCAGTCTTCTGATCTTATCCCACTTTTCATCATCTCTGTTGTGTTTTTGCTTTTAACATATCTTGTGTGTGTGTGTGTTTTTTTTTTTTGGTTTGTTTTTTTTTTTTTGATGGAAGTGGATTTCTTTGACAAAGAGACCTAACTGAGTTTCAATTGATAAATGACGGACAAAAGCAGCTACACCCAAAGAAAGAACACTGGGAAACAAATGTGAACTATCTGCATTTTTGTTTTTCTTCCTGGGTTATTTATACCTTCTGAATCCAATTCTCCCTATGCAACAAGAGAACTGTTCGGTTCTGCAAACATATATTGTATCTAGGATATACTGCAACATATCCAACATATAAAGGACTGCTTGCCATCTAGGGGAGGGGATGGAGGGAGGGAGGGGAAAAAAATCGGAACAGAAACGAGTGCAAGGGATAATGTTGTAAAAAAAATTATCCTGGCATGGATTCTGTCAACATAAAGTAATTATTAAATAAAAATTAAAAAAAATCAGATTAAAAAAAAAAGAAAGAAAAAAGAGAAAAAAAAAAAACATATCTTGTGTTTAGAATGCTCTCTCAGCGCTCCCCCCTGCTCACACACACACAAACTCACACAAACACAGACACACCACATCACAATCACCACCAATACCTATTGAAATCCTCCCCTTCTTTCAAGCTCCAACTCATTTCCTACCTCTTTGCCTTCCTTAATTACACCAACCAGAAGTAATTTCTCCTTTGAATTTCTAAATCTATTTGGCCCTCTTTTTTACCCTTTATATTCTTGTTTCTACTAATTGTATACAAGTATCATTTTCTCTATTGGACCCTAATCTTCAGTAGTTGATCCTAAAAATAAAGACTGTGACTTTTTTTGTCTTTGTACTTCCAACACTGAGCAACATGAATTTCATATATTAAGTGTTTAATAAATGTTAAGTTGAATTGAGTCATCCATGGGCTAGAATTAGAAAAAGCTCAAAAGCAGGAAGGATCATGGTATATTTGGAGACTGGTAAGAATACTGATATTGAGACATAGAGATGGAAATGAGCATGGCTTTTAAAAGTTGCTTTTTTAATTGTTTTTTTTTTCTTTTCTTTTATTTCTCAATTACATGTAAAAAAACTAAATTCATTTAAAATTTTTTTGAGTTCCAAATTCTTTCTTCTCCCCCCTTGAAAAGGCAAGCAATTTGATATAGATTGTACATGTCATACAAAGTCTATTTCCATATTATCCATATTGCAAAAGAAAACACAGACAAAAAAGAACACAAGAAAAGTAAAGTTTTAAAACGTATGCTTCCATCTCTATCATTCATACTCTATCATTTCTTTCTCTAGAGATAGTATTTTTCACCATAAGTCCTTCAAGATTATCTTGTATGATTGTATTACTCAGAATAGGTAAATCATTCCCATATTGCTATTACTATGTACGAGAGCATGACTTTCTTGAAGGACAAATTGTCAACTAGCCAGCCTAAATGGACAGTTTATTTAAATTATAGAAGAATAATCTGGGTCAATTTTGTATTAGGTAGTATATGGTGAAATGAGGAAAGAATAGAATGTAAGGCATATAAGTTAACAAAAGGAGGAAGGTGGTGCATATAATAGACAATTCTGATCCTTTCAAATAAACAAGAGAAACGTCTAGTCTATTAGACTGCTATCTCCATGGGATAGAATTTCATCTCACAAAAATTTATATAACTCATCTAACACATAGCAAGATGTTCTGCAAACTGAATGATCTTAATAAATATTACTGAATTGATTTCATGAACATAATATTTTCATCTAAGAGGGAGTTGTGGGAGAAATATATGTATGCAAGAAGGAATGTGATAAATAAAAAAGCAAAGAACTTAGAGATATTTGAGAAGAAATAGATTGAATACTATAAAAGAGACCATGGTGTATATAAGGACTGAATAAAGGAAATGAGAATGTTTAATTTGTAGAAGAGAAGACTAAGGGAAGAAATAATGGGTATCTTCAAATATTTGGGGGGAAAACTACAATATTAAAGAAGAAATAGATTTGTTCTGCTTGGGCCTGCTGGAAGAAGAATGAATAATGGACCCTCTGGAGATTTCCAGTTCATTCCTCCTCATTTTACAAAGGGAGAACTGAGGCTCACTGAAGTTATGTATTTGCCCAAAGTGACCCTCAGAAACAAGTTTTTTCTAAAACTGGGGATAGTTTCTTTCCCTTGTTCCATGGTGCCAGTGGTTTGGTATTAGAAAAGATTTCTCAACAATTAGAGTATTCAAAAATCTAATGAGTTCCCTTCTAATTGGTTGTGATTTTCAAGAAGAATTTGGCTGACCTTTGGCTTTCAAGGTCCTCATTGTCTGATTCTGTAATTTAGTGTTAAGGTAAGCAGAAGAATATGAAGAAAGAGTAGGAGTTCACATAGATAGAAATATTTTTGAAGCCTTCAGTGTGGAAATTAGCCAAGTAAAAGACAAGGAACAAATATAGGGACTGATGAGCTAAGGCCAAATTGTAGCTAATTGTGGATCTTTAGAAATGAGATGATAATAATTAATAACATACATGATATAATCAACAATTGTAATTAATAATAAAATAAAAATAAATGCTTGCAGTTTAATTGGTTGTACCTTGAGGATAATTTAAGCAATACTCTCATTTTGTAGATGAAGAAACTGAGACCTAGTGGGCCAAGTCTGCTTAATTATTAAGCCTTCTCTGGCTGTACTCTGTGGCCTAGAAGTAATACAGATCATCAGTGGTTGGGAATTATTAAATAAAAAGGGCCAGTAAATCTTGCATTCTAAAAAATATTGCACTGAAGTGGCTTACCATGGAACCCAGGGGTGGGGTGGGAGAAGAGTCTAATCATAAAATTACCTCTACACCAATCCCTGAATCAGTCTTTCATTCAACCTTCTCAGCAATGGAAGGAGCCAAAGACAAAGTGATTTTACATCCTGTACACTGTGTACAATTCAATCTCTCTCTTAAGCTCTATTTTTTTTTACCTTAAATTCACAGGGTGAGGATATCCCCAAAAGATACTGAGATCCCATAACATTTCCAAGAGCAAAATCTCCATGATAACTCACACAGGAAAAACCAGAGATGGGTACAGAATGTAGGTAGGAAAAGTAACAGATGGTGCCAGCTTCAGGAACAAGGCTCTTGAACAATTTCCAATCCCACAGTTTGGTCACCAATCCAGCAGAAAGCAATTAAGAAAAACAGAACTCCAACTCCTCGTTCCCTGCTTTATCAGAAAACAAAGCTCAGGTTTCAATCATGCATTTTTGAATAAAATATGAAAACATCTTGTGGGAAAGCTGCTATAATTTTTGCTTTCAGGTAAAGCCACTATTATGTAATAGAAAGAACACTGAAATGGAGTCAGAGGACCTGGCTTCTTTCTGTTACAGAGCAAGGACAAGAAAGAAGCCAGTTCTTCTTGGAAAAGATACTTACCTTCTCTGACCTTCAGTTCCTCATCTAAAAGTTCCAACACTAACATTCTATGATTTTTTTCCAAATCAAACTGTCCTATAATTAACAGAAAACTGTTTTCAATGGATTGAACACACATTCTATTTAGTGAGAGGATGGGTAACTAGTAAGATGAGTGAATCCCAAATGATTTGACTACAGCCAGGAGCACGAGCATCATTTTGGGTTGACCACGCTATTCTCGCGACAATTCTTCAGTCCTCTCCCACCATCACTCAAATCATCTGGTTAACAAGTAAGAGCAGACAAAAGATTGCAAAGTATTAGTACTGTAACAAGTGCAGAGTCAGAAGAAGAATCATTTCTCCATAACACTCTATTGAATATCATCTTTATCTATATTTTCAGTTTCCCACAATATCTAATAATTCTTAACAAATGATTCCAATATTTGTTGATATGACCATTTCCATGAAACCCACTCATCTTTCAATTAGTGGTTGGTGGGTAGAATAGCAACTTCACTTAGCATTTGTCCATTACACTCTAAACATGCATTACAGCAGTGCAAGAAAGTGCAGAGAGATACTTTCTTCCTGTGATCAGAAGTAAACTTTTGGTTGGTAAGCTAATAGGTCAGGAAGAAGGAAGAAACTGCTCTTCCCTTTACCATTGTCATTGGGGTCCTGAGCTTTTGGTCAAACAATATAAACGAGACTTAATGGAACTGGAACAAGTCATAGTCAGCTAACAAGTATTTATTAAGTCCTTCTATGAGTCAGGGACTATGCTAAGCCCTGAAGATAAAAAGAAAGGCCAAAATAGGTCTATTAAAGGGTTACTAGATCTAAAATGATCTAGGGACTGGGAACAGGAAACTTCTATAAGATGATGCTCTATATAGAAATTAGGATACCTGAGTAGGCTTTGAATATCCCAAATTTTCTCCAAGACCTTCCTTGCGGTTCTTCATATTATGTCACTCAACCATCCCCAGATCTGTGCTCTTTTTCACTGCTTCCTCACTAAGAAAGAAGTTTCCAAGTCGGGATTGCTCTTTTGACATCTGGGCATTCCCCTAAGCCAGGCTCTTACTATTGGAAAAGTGTGATGGTCTGGAAGCAGATTCTCTGCTCAATACCAGCCTCCAGTGAGGCCCCAGGGGGATGTTTTCTCAAGGCTCTCAATATAGAACATACCACACTGTTCCTTTCTTCATCCTCCCACTCACTTGCTCCTTTGCCACCCACCAACCTGTTCCCCTACCCATCACCCACATCCACTTGGGTGTACATACTCCCCACCCCCCAATTAGAATTCACAACCAAAAGCTACAAAACCAGAAAACAAACAAAAAATTGAGAGCCCTTAAGGTAGGGAGTCACAGGCTATTTTCAAAAATACAGAAGGGGAATTAAAAAAAAAATAGAATCAAGGAATCCGTGACTCTTGTGACAGCTGTAGCAAATATATTGCCTTAGTCATCACTATTCTCTTAAACCAGTTTAAGGAAACATGTTTTGCTTTTTGTTTTAAACAGGAACAGATTGCTCAGGGTATTTTTTTTCAAGAGCCAGACACGAATCAGAATGCTCTTCCTCTTCATTTTTACAAGTCTTTGCTCTCTGCCCATGCTAAGATATTTACTGAACTGTATATGAAACCCCCTTCTATTTTCCAGGTGGCCTTATGTAGATATTGGAGAGGGAAAACAGACCCTTTATGGGGACCTCTCCTATAGCAGCTAGCCTGAGGATATTAGCACAGGAGGAGACTTGGTAATGAATTCTGCTCATTCTGTACATAGGAAAAGTTAGAGCTAAGTGGCCTGGAAGCAAACTGGAAAGAGGAGAAGGCAGCTGGCAATTAAATCTTCTGGAACCTTTGACAAGCTCACTAGAGTACAGTGAACTATTTTACTGACTAGAACAGAGAATGGTCATGTTTTATCTTTTAAAGTCCTTCACAATCCTCAACCTATCTTTCTAGTCTTTTTATGTTTTATTTCCCCTTCCATATATTAGTTATACTGGACATCTTGCTCTTATTCACAGGCATTTTGTTCAGTCTTTTTTCAATAACATCTGACTATTCATGACCCCATTTGGGGTTTTCTTGCCAAATACCAGCTTATTTTACAGATGTGAAAACTGAGGCAAGCAGAGTAAAATATCTTGCCAAAGTAGTAAGCTTCTGAGGTCAGATCTCTCATCTCTGGGATAACTTCCCTGATGCCCTTAATTACTAATGTTTTCTACCTCCCCATAAACTTGCCTCATTTTTATTTTATTGTAAGAATAAGGTTGACTGATTTACTCTATTGAAGACACCCTACCTCACAATCTAAATAATAAGATGCTGGTTTTAACATTAAGTTACACAGTTCAGTTTCAATCAATTAGAAATTTTAGACTAACTGCAAAAAAAAATCCTTGAATGGGATGGTTCATTTGGATAGGCTGAGAAACTCTGGAAACAAAAAGAAGATAGTCTATGAGAATTGGGGTCATATAGAGAAGTTCCAGCATGCAACCATTTTGAAGGAATCATTTCTGGGGAGAGAAAAGAAGGTCCTCAACTCAGATTTAGCCTTTCTCCTCTCCTTTTCTGTTCCCCCCTCCCTCCACCTCATTGACTTTGGCCAGAAGAGGATCTCATGAGCTTCAAAGTGGCCAAAGGATTTTGTACTTCCTGTCTTTCTATCAGTGACCTAGAAGCATCCCTGGTTCAGCTGACAGACAAGATGTCTGAGAAGAAAAGATTTTCAGCAACCAGAATGTATGAGTTGCTTCTTTATCATATGTACTGTCTCAGCTTAAACCCACTGTCCCTTAGATTTTATATATATTCTAAGGGAGTATATCACAGACTTTTTGGGAGAATGTTTTATACCATTTGTAGTGCCTTAATAAATACTTCCCTTTAAAAAAAATTAGCCTAGCTGCCTCAATGATAATTAGTTCATAGTTGTGAATATAAAGCACTAGAATGTTAGCTCTGGCCACTCATATTAGATAAACCTGTAAATGACTTAGTGGTTCTAATCAATACATTGATCCAATCCAGAGGGATTATGATGAAAAAAAAAATGCTATCCACCTCCAACATAAAAATTGATGGAATCAGAGTACAGATTAAAGCATACTTTTTTTCTTTTTGTTGTTTTTCTTTCTTTCTTTTTTTAACACGGATAATATGGAATTTTTTAAAGTAATGATTCTCTCACAATATTAGTCTTTAAACAGAAATTAGAATATGGTTTTTCAGTATGAATGATAACTTGTCAGGATATTGAGAAGAGAATTTTAGTTTAGGTATTAATTGGCTAGATTAGATGTCAGCCTCACAGTCCCTAATCCTACAAAGCACTGAACAACTGCAGATTAAAATATATTTGGAAAATTTTAACAAAATAAAAATGTTTAATATAATTTAGATAATGTTAAGTTATAATTTTCTAAGTCAACATATAGTCAGAAGGTATATATTTCTGTTTGAGTTTGATACACTGAAATAGATGACCTCTGTTTCCATTCAATATTAAGATTCTGGGTGAAAAACACCTTGATGAAATCACACGTCTTTTGGCATCTAAAAGTATTCTTATAGACTGTTTATAATCTTTCTCTAGGGTTGGATTATTTCTAAAAGCCTGGGGAAATTTCTATGATTGCAAGTAGGGGAAGGTAACTGCTATCTTTCCATTTCTTTTTCTTTTCTTTTTGACCCAGAATTGTAATTCATTGTGTTAAAGCAGAGATGTAAAGTCTGGCCTGAATCTAAATAAAATGTGATTGGGAAAAATGTAATAAAATGAATTAAAAATACAATAAAACAGACAATGTTAACTTATGGTTTTCCAAGTCAAAATGCAGCTTATTGTGTCATTATGAAGAGTTTTGTGGTCCCTATTTCTATTTGATTTTGATACCACTGGTATAGAGAACTTTTCTTGAGGAAACAGCACCTGTTCTACAACTTGTGGTTTTACAGACCTGCACGGAGGCACTGTGAAGTAAGATCATTTGCTCAGTCACATGGTATATGTCAGAGCTGAAATCTGAATCCTCTTGTGCCTCCTTTTTTTACCTTTTGAATGCAAGAAGTAAAAGTGACTTTGCAGTTGAGTGGACAAATACCTAAATGATGACACTGGGGATAGTCAATCAATCAATTAATCCATAAGCATACATAAAGTACCTAATATGTACCAAGCACTCTTTTGCTAGGTGCTGTTAATTTACAGATGAAAAATTCTAGAAAAATCATTGTCCTCAGGAGCTAATATTTTGTCATCAAAGACAAAGTATACAAAAATAGACAAATACACAAAAATGCACAAATATACACAAATACAAAAAAGACAAAAATAATTATGTATTAAATATATACAATGTTACCAGTATCCTTGGATCACTTTCTAAGAATGAGTCTAGCTACCTTTTCTCCTAAAGTTCTGAGGGTACTTCTAAGGCCAGTGGATAGGTTTATTTAATATGAGTGGCCAGAGCTCACATTCTAATGCTTTATTCTCACAACTATGCTTGTGTCAGCCCTTTTTATAGTGGCAAGAAACTGGAAACTGAGTGGATGTCCATCAATTGGAGAATGGCTGAATAAGTTGTGGTATATGAATGTTATGGAATATTATTGTTCTGTAAGAAATGACCAACAGGATGAATACAGAAAGGCCTGGAGAGACCTACATGAAGTGATGCTGAATGAAATGAGCAGGACCAGGAGATCATTGTACATGGCAACAAGATTATACGATGATCAATTCTGATGGATGTGGCTCTCTTCAACATTGAGATGATTCAGACTAGTTCCAATGATCCTGTGATGAAGAGAGCCATCCACACCCAGAGAGAGGACTGTGGGAACTGAATGTGGGCTACAACATAGCATTTTCACTCTTTTTGTTGTTGTTTGCTTGCATTTTATTTTCTTCCTCTTTTTTTCTGTTTGATTTGATTTTTCTTGTGTAGCAAGATAATTGTAAAAATATGTAGGCATATATTGAATTTAACATTTTTCTACCATGTTTAACATATATTGGATTACTTCTCATCTAGGGGAAGGGGTGGGGGAATTAAGGGAAAGAAGGTGGGGAATTGGAACACAAAGTTTTGCAAGGGTTAATGTTGAAAAATTATTCATGCATATGTTTTGAAAATAAAAAGCTTTAATTTTAAAAAATGAGGCCTTTATCAGGAAAAAGTGGTATATTTTGCTCTTAGTTTGCTGATTTCCTTTTTCTCCTGGCTGCATTGGCTTTGTTTGTACAAGAACTTTTTAAATTAAATGTAATCAAAATTATCCATTTTATATCTTTTATTTCTTGTTTGGTCATAAATTCTTCCCTTATCAAAATATCTTACAAGTAAATTTTTCCATGTTCCCCTAATTTATGATATCACCTTTTATTGTATAAAACATGCATATTCTGACCTTACCTTAGTACATAGTGTGAAATGTAGATCTATACCTAGTATCTACCAGTTGCTTTCCAGTTTTCCCAGTCATTTTTGTCAAACAGTTTTTGTCTCAAAAGCTTAGATTCTAAGGTTTTTCAAATTATAATTTACTAGATTATGATAGCCATTTACTACTATATATTGTGTTCTCAATCAGAACTGCATTACTTCTTCAGGCAGTCCAGCCCATTTTTAGACATCTTTTAATTATTAGGAAATTTTCCTTTCATTGAAGAATATACACTTTATACATTTGAACAGTTCTTTGACTTAGCTTCGATTTCCTATTCTTTTTTTTTAATTAAAGTTTTTTTTTTATTTTCAAAACATATACATGGATACTTTTTCAACAATGACTGCAAAACCTTGTGTTTCCTGGATTTCCTATCCTTTGAAAAAGTGACCATTATTTGACAGCTTATCTTCTTCCATTGTCTACCCCTGCTCTTGTAATCCAGAAAGAAAGATCATCAGGATATAGCAGAACAATTTCCAGTGCCTCTGTCTAATCAGATTTTCTCTGTGATCTCTCATGACATTCTAAGGGATCACATGTCAGAATGTAAACATCTTATCTTGTATAGTCTCTTATGATTGTTCTTTCACGTTTACCATTTTATCTCTCTTGACTCCTATGTATTTACATGCCAAAGTTTCATTGCAGCTGTAATCTTTTCATAAGAAATGTTTGAAAAGTTCTTTATCTCATTAAATGTCCAGTAAGGGCCCTTTAAGAGTGTGTTCAATTTTGCTTAGTGGTGGTTGTTGTTATTCTTGGTTATAAGCCTATATCTTTTGCCTTCTGGGAAACTGTATTCCAAGATTGTTGCTCTGTAATAGTGGCTCCTAGATTGTATGTGATTCTGTGTAATTCCTCAGGATTCAAGTTCTTTATTTCTAGCTGCTTGCAATATTTTTCTTTGATTTGAAAGCTTGGATTTGGCTGTCATGTTCCTGGAAGTTTTCATTTTGGGGTTCCATTTGGAGTTCTTTCTAGTTATATTTTGCCTTCTAATTCTTAGATATCTGGGCAGATTTCCTTTATGATTTCTTTAACTATGATGTCTAATCTTTCTTTGATCATAAGAACTTTCAGGTGATCATATGAATTTGTAATTCTCTCTCCTTGACTTGCTTTCATGTTAGTTATTTTTACTGAGATCTCACATTTTTCAGGATTTTGACTTTTGAAAATATTTCTTATTATCATTAGCTTCTCTTTCACCCATTTTCATTTTCAGAAAGTTTGTTTCTTGGACAAACTTTTATTTCTCTTAATTTCCTTTCCAAATCTTTTTTTATAACTCTCATTTCTTTTCCATTTTTTCCCTCTAGTCCTCTCATTTCATTTATTAAAAAAAAATACCTTTTGCTGAATTGTTTGGTTCTGCACACATATATTGTATCTAGGAAATACTGCGACATATTTAACATGTATAGGACTGCTTGACACCTTGGGGAAGGGGTAGGGGGAGGGAAGGGAAAAGTCGGAACAAAAGTGAGTGCAAGGGATAATATTGTAAAAAATTACCCAGGCATGGGTTCTGTCAATAAAAAGTTATAATTATTTAAATAGTTAATATTAGTAGTAATAGTAATATTATTATTACTATTATACTATTGGATACTAATAATATCCCAATATTATTATTAATACTAATATAATAATAATATTAGTAGTAATAGTAAATATTTTAAAAATAGTTAGCTATTTTTTTTCAATCTCTTCCAGGGATTCTAGTTCATTCTGTGAACTAGAATGAACTAGAATTTTAAGACATTGATTGTTGGTGTTTTGGAGTCATTCTCTTCTTCTGGGTTATCATAAGCACTTTTAATGGTGGGATTCTTGCCTCCCCACCTCAATTTTCTCATTCTTCTTATTTCTTCCTGATTTTGGACTTTATATTAGGATCAAGTTATGCCCAGTTATAGAAGAAATGTCTTGCTTGGTCCTGAATTTGTTTCTTAGTATTATTGAGTATTTGTTATTCTAGGATCTCAGAGACAATTGTCTCAGTTCTGGCTGGAGATCAGAAAATTATCAGTGTTCCTAATATGGTTTTAATCCAGGACAAAGTATGATTTCTGTCCTCCTGGTCTGAATACTGCAAGTTTTTTTAAAGCTGAATTTGGGTCTGAGTGTCATCTTGTGGGCTAGCCCAGTTTGGAGTTTCAGTAAGATTGTTGCTGGACTCAGCTTCGATTATAAAGGTTCAGTTGGTTCAGAAATGCATTTTTCCTTTTGATCTGGGATTTTTGACTAAATCATTCACCTGCAAGTTTCAGACTGAGCTGGAAGCTGGAACTGAGATCCACTTTTTTGCTGAGATGCAAGCCACATAGCTCCTTCTCTGGTTTGCAGACTAAGGCCTATAGCCATTATTTACCCTGGAACAACAGCTCTAAGTACAAGTCCCCTCTTTAGTTCATCTTGAATCTGTGACACAGAATTACATAATGATCAATAGAGCTTCCATTTTGTACTTTTTCTTGTTCCCTGAACAGCTTTAAGGCTTTGCATACTGGTTCAAGGATCTCTTTTTGTCCTACTACACAGCTTCTCCTTGGAAATGTAATGCTCCATATGGACATTCCTAGCTAGTTCCAGGCCCCCAGGGCCCACAGATTTCATTTGTCTCCCAGCTGAAAAAAAAAAAAAAAAGATAACTCATGATTTTTCCCCTCAGATTTTCTGATCAGAATTTGGTCAAATATATTTTCTAGATTTGTTTGAAGCACTTGTAGTTGGGGAGAACTCACTAGACTTCTTCCTGTTATTCCACCATGTTGGTTCTGCTTCACATGCTCTCTTATTGACGTTCTAATGGTTTTTTCCCTCAGTCCTAAATTTTCTAGGCCTATTTGTTGCATTTTATATTGTTGACCATCCCCTTTTCCTGGGGAATATTTCCTCCATGGATTTTTTTTTTTTTAATCTCTCTTGGTATAACTCCTATTGTCTGACCACTTCTCTCAATTTCTTTTTGCTTTTTTATCATCCACATCACTTAGCCTAATTGTAAGTATTTCCCAAGGTTCTGTCCTATACCCCCTTAACATCTCCCTCTGTGTTCTTTATCAGTAAACTCATTAAAGCCCATGGGGTTCATTATTCTCTCTAGACAGAAGACACCTCCACTGATATATAAAGTCTCTTTCACCTCTAGATGAGATTATGAATCCAACCCACATCATCAAGTACCTACTGAATAGTTCAAACTGAATATCCCAAAGACATTTGAAACTCAAAAATTCCCCCAAATTCTTCATTGTTCCAAATTTTCCTAAGGTCATTGCCATCTTTCCAAGCTCCCAGGTTCAAGACCTTAGCACTATATTTGACACCTCATTCTCCCTCACCCCACATATCTAATCACTTGCCAAATCTTGCTGTTTTACTTTCACAATAGTTCTTGCATCTGACTCTTTCCACTCACATAGCTACCATACTAGGGCAGGCGCAGAAAACAGACAATGAATCACAGTTCCCTTCTGTCTAAAGAGATGGTCAACTATGGGTGTGGAATGCTGATTTTGGTTGACTTGGCATATCACAAAATGAGTATGGTGTTTAAGACAAACATAAGACAATTCATTAAAACAAAACAAATTTAAATGCAGCCACATTATTTTTTGAATTCCTTAAGTTGCTCCTGAGAATGATGTGCTAAAAAATAATATAATTTGTTAAATTGAATTCAGCTTCTCAATTTCTGTTGATATTTAGTTGCTTTAGCTTGTCCAACTCTTTATGATCCCATTTGGAGTTTTCTTAGAAAAGATACTGGAATGGTTTGCCATTTCCTTCTCCAGCTCATTTGACAGATGAAGAAACTCAGACAAATAGGATCACATCGCTAATAAGAGTTTAAGGACTGCTTTGAACTCAAGATGAGTCTTCCTGACTCCAAGTCTGACATTCTATCCACTATACTCAGGAACCTCTTTCAATAGAGAAAGTAAAAAGAAAATATTTTTTCACTTTATCCCTCATGATATCCTTTTTGAATTCTGAATCTTTGCATGTTTGTTGATAATTCTAGTTCAAATGGGACTATTGTAAAACTGATAAATTCTCTTTTAGGATCTTGTTTTCTCTTTCTTCATTTTACAATATTTTTATTCCGGTAAAGATCAACTTCTTTTAGAAATCACTTATAAAAATGCATTAACAGACAATTGCAGACTTCCAGAGCTATGCTACTCTATTTAAATTTTAAGTTACAAAAGGATAAAAGAAAAGTTTAAGGGGAGGGTTGCTGTTTTATGCTTCTTGCCATAGTAAAAATGGCAGGAAAACTTAGCCATTGTCCCCATGCAATGAGTTCTTGGCCTTCTTTAAGCTTCTGCTTTGTGGATGGAAGAAAAGGAAAGGTAGAAGCAGGAAACTAGAAAAAAATATTGTCTTTGTCTTCTTTCCCTTTGTGGAATTATAAGAGAAAACTTGAAATAGAAGGTATAATTTTTAACTGCAAAGGAAGTTATAAAGATATTAACTCTAAGTGAATCCACAGAACTGAAAAATTATATCTAATAAGTTTAAGGGTTTATATATCAAATCAAGGATTTAGAAGGGACAAAGAGTTTTCTATTTGAATAAAGACCAAAGAAAAGGATTAAAAATCATAATAGGTAAGAATTGCTGATTGATATGTATACATATATAAATGTATAAAATACATAGAAAAATGAACAAATATTGAATTATTGGCCAGTGAATCAATAAACATGGATAAGGACACATAAAAAATAATTTCACAGAAGGAAGGCATCAGAATTAAGAAGGATTGGAAAAGACTTCCTGTAGAAGATGAAATTTTAGTTGGGATTTGAAAGAAGCTAAAGAAGTTGGGAAACCAATAGATATAGTAAGGAGGGGGGAGAGAATTCTAGGGATGAGCGGACAAAGTTCCCCAACTAAGGAATGAGATGTTCTTCACCTAGAACAGAAAGGTCAGTTATTATTGGATTGAAAAGTAAATCAGAGGTGTGAAGTGTAAGACTAAAAAGGCATGGTGGGGGAAGGGAAGTACTAGGTTATGAAGGATTTTGAATGCCAGATTTTTTTATTTGAATCCTGGAGGTTATTGAGTATGGAAATGACCTGCTTTTTAGGAAAAAACATTTTGAAAGATGAATGAAGAGTGGACTAGAGAGGAAAACCAACTAGCACCTACTATGTGCCAGTATCCTTTTGCTGGATCATTATCTAAGTCATACCCACTAATGAGGTTTCCCATGGTTCTCTGCCCTAGGTCCCTTCTCTTCTCTCTCTAACCTACTTTACTTGGTGATCTCATCAGCTCCATAGATTTAATGATCATCTTCTTGCTGATGCTAAACCAGCAAACTATTGCAGTAATCCAGGTGTTGAAGTGATGAGGGTCATACAGGGGTGGTGACAATATCTGAGGAGAGAAAATGCTTTGGCCACAGACTGGATATGGGGTTGAGAGACACTGAAGAGTGGAGGATGAAACCTACCTAACCATTGCTGGGAGGCTGATGGTACTCTCAAGAATAATAAGGAAATTAGGTTTAGGGAAAAAGATAATGAATTCAGTTTGGGACATACTGATTTTAAGATGTCTACAGGACATCCAATTCTAGATGTACAATAGATAGTTGGCAATGTGAGTAAAATCAACAAAGAAGTTAGGCCTAGATAGATTTGAGAATCATCAGCAAGAAGATGATAATTAAATCTATGGACCTGATGAGTGAAATAGGTTAGAGAGAGAAGAGAAGAGACCCAGGACAGAGTCCAGTGGGAAACTTCATTAATAGGTATAACCTAGATGAGTGTCTAGCAAAGGATACTGGAAAAAGGATACTTAATAAAAGTTTGTGGAATGAATAAATGAATAATTACTCTAGCAGCTCAATGTTCCTGGAATCTCCTCAATGGGGGTACTCACTTTAGTGGTAAAGTCCCACCCAATCCGACCTTCTCATCATGAATAATTCTTGTACTCCTTTTCTTTTAAACTCTCAAAGTGGACTTACATCAAGCATTATAAATATTTTCCTTAGGTTTGGGTTTTGTTTGTGTTTTTAACAGTGTGTGGGCAACAGTGCAACATCTAGTATGTCCATCTGTTATCCTTTATTCTCACTACATGGCAGGCCTACCTCCTCCTCTTCCAGTCATAACATTTCCTGGATTCTATTTTTCAACTAATTCTTGCACTTACGTCAACATTGATCATATACTGTAGCCACCTTATACCTTCCATATATCTTTCCATTATCTTTTGTGTCTCTTATGATTATCCCTTCTGAAAATCAGTTTTGAAAATGGTACTTTTCTTATATTGTGGACATAGATTTTTTTTTTAACAAACTACGTGATTTTTTGCCAGTCACTTAACTTTTAGGGGCTTCATTTTCCTCATCTGTAAAATGAAGTGTACAAGGTGACCTTTAAGATCCTTTTCACCTTAACAATTCCGTGATTCCATGCAAATCTCACTGAACCCCTGTTATTCTTTAAACTATGAAATATACTTGATCTCTAACAGATATATTATACAAACTAATAACAAATTCTGTAAGATTCCTATAAACCAAGAATAAAGGGTACCATATAATAAAGAGATCATCATTACATAATACTAAATTCTAATTTATTCCTAATAAAAAAGGCAATAATGCAGACTCTTTCTTCTTATAGAGAAGAACCATAAAGTAATGTGAGAATAAGAGATAGAAAATATATTTAAAATTGCACTTTCATAGATTGCTTGTCTTTTAATTCATTTAACTTCTCTAGTATCACTTATAAAAGATTATTTTTTTTATTAACACAGCATTGATTTATCAAAATATAAAAAGAATTCAAACTTACTGGGTTCAAAAAGAATAGAAACTTTTAGGGTTCATAGGGATATAGGTTTCTGACTTCAGTTCTAGTCCTCAGCTGAGAGTTATTTCTTCCTCATTTGAGGGGGAATGGCTGTCTATAAGTTTATCTTACAGCCCAAATACTTCAGCTTTAACTTTTCTAGTAAGGGAGATATACCATTTCACACCAAGTTATCACATTAGAAGAAAATCTTAAATCAAAGTTTTTTTTCATAAGATTAAGAAATTATACATTCTCAGAATCTATGTATATCTTTTACAGAAAAATCCTGTCTTCAGAAGCTAAGTATTTTGGAACAAGGAACAGCCAGTCAGATAACTGATCCCATACTATTTAATTTGCATTTAAACTGTCCTGTGTCATCCCAGGCAAATATCTGATTTAGGGATAGAAATTCCTCTTAATTCATGTTTATCACCTTATGAACATCCTCTGCCTTTAAATTCATTTTGGAAAAAGGGCAATAGTCTCTACTCAAAAAATCACATTAAAACTCAATCTCAGTCCCCACAGTTTTCCTACAGCACTAAAATTCTTAAAGCTTTCTGAGCAAATGAAAAGAAGCAGACAGTAGTTTTTTTAGGAAAAAAAAAAAAAGATAGGTAGAATTCCTTAGAGGCATTTCCTATAATCTCAATCTTTTTATTCCAAATTTTTGCCTTTATTATAAATATATAACCAGCAGTAAGCCCTATTAGCTATGAACTTCTCTGTACAAATTTACCAGCAAACAAAATAAGGAGATTTAAGGGGAAACCCTTAAAATAAGGAGAAACTCTATCTAATCAGTCTCAAGGAAGAAAACATTTTTTTCAAAGTTAAAAGTATATTAGAATGATTCTTAAGATTGTTGATAGATTTGTAGAACTCTACCAGTCTATTAGATAAGAAAATACAATTTGAAAAGAGATATGTAATAACAAGATTTTAAATTGATGATGGTTTTCCTTTTATTCTGTTCTTTGTCCAAGAGGCAGAGTAGCCACTGAAATGTTCCAAGGTTGATTAACTTTTGGTATTTATCTGAAAAGCGGCCATTCTTAGCCTAGAATAAGGTTTTACAGTCTTTCGTTTAGTCTCTTTTTCATCTGGATGAGAAAATAGGATCTCTCCATAGATTATGTGTTCTGCCCCTTCATAGATCACATGTTATGATGCTTTTTTTGGTCTTCAGAAATCCCGTTTTAAAAGACCACTCCCTAGGAGGACTTACATTTGGAAAAGGTATTGGCTTACAACCTCCTTAGTAGTTAGCACTTCAATGGGGATCAGTTATCAAACAGTGGAGCATGAGGTGTGAGCTGGGGTTGTGGATAGATAGTGTAGGACTTTAGGGAAATAAAGAGGGACACTGATAGAAAGTGGTCAGGTATCTGAAACAAACTTTCACAACTATGTCTAGAACTGCCCCTGATTACTTCACTCAGAAAACTTTTTATGTCACCTCTGTCACCCTTCTATAGGTTTCCACCCCCTACTAATCAATGAATTCCTGCCAGAGTAAGACAGGGACCCTTATCATGCCCCAACCTCCTTAACATATCTACAAAACACTGTGTCAAAGATTTTGCAATTGTCAATGCTGAAAAATTACCCATGTATATATCTTGTAAATAAAAATATTTTATATGTATATATATATATATGTATTTTTTTTTAAACTGTGCCACTGTAAATTCATTGAGTACATAAGCCTTAGATTCCAGATCCCCATCCATATGAAGGCTAGAAAACAGTCTTTCCTTACTACCATACAAAAACTCATTCCTTTTTCTCTCTGAACTCCATGTCTCCTCCTTGAACCTGTTGGTTTTTGATATTTAACTTGTTTTTTGTGTGTTTACAACCAAATATAGTAGGCAGAATTTTTATGATAACACTGCCCAAAATGGCACTGAATAGCAATGACTTTGAGAGAATTTCAAATAAATAAGAGCTCACTCACTAAATCTTTCAATCTAGAAAACCTTCAGCCTTTAATAATTATGAGATTTGCAACTGAGAGTGATGGAAACAATGTAGCAGGAGCAGATCCATAAGCCAGTCAGACATATTGGACTAACACTAGAACAAACCTGGGACTCGATGGGTAGAGGAAACTCCTCCAAAAGAAATCAACCCAAAGCAAAGAAGAGCCTACCCTAGAGCTGTCTTAGAGAGGTGCCTCAGTGCACTATGGACCTAATTGATTTACTTCCTATCACAAAACCCAAGTGTCAGTCTGGGACTTGGAAATGGGTAGGTGGCTCAGTAAATAGAGTGCTAGGTCTACAATCAGAAAAACCTGAGTTCTAGCTATGTGACTCTTGGCAAATTACTTAACCTCTGCCTTAACCTATTATAAAAGATAATAGCAAACCATTCCAATCTCTTTGCCAAGAAAATTCCATTCAGGGTCATGAAGAGTCAGACATGACTGAAACAATTGAACAACAATTACTGACTCTGAAACAACTATTTTTTTTAAATTTCTTTTTTTTAAATAACTTTTTATTGACAGAACCCATGTGAAAAATTACATTATCCCTTGCACTCTCTTTTGTTCCGATTTTTCCCCTCCCTCTCTCCCTCCATCCCCTCCCCCAGATGGCAAGCAGTCCTATACATGTTAAATAGTGAAACCAACTATCTTTCCACTATGCCAAACTGCATCTCAACAGCATCATAGTCAATAATAAACATTTACTAAGCACATATTCTGTGAAAAACACTTCAGAGGAAATACAAAGAGGTATGGGAGACCCAGCATCTTCCTTCAAGGAGCTTTACAATTCAGTTGGAGGGAGAAATCTCCTGCATAAAGAGATAAGTAATAGCACAAGAAAACCAACCAAGTGACAAATAAGCATCAGAAATCGAAGTGCCAGAAGACTTCATAGGAGAGAAGGTTCCTAAGGTACAGGTGGTCAGGAAAGAGTTAGTGAAGAAGGTCTGTTGAGCTGAGTTTTGAAGAAATAGTAAGACTTAGATAAACAGACAAATAGAGGCATTGGGATACTTTGGGAAAGAATGAAAAGGATGTGGTAATGACCACAGGAGCAACAGGAGAGCTAAAACAGGTGCTAAAGTGCTAGTTATATTTTTGAACCTAAATATAGCCTTTCCCTTTTCCCTGTTCTTACTATTCCATCACTATCTAAGTGGTGCGGTGGATACAGCACTCAATTTGAAATGAAGAAGTCCTGAGTTCAAATGCAGTTTTATACATTTCCTGGCTGTGAAACCCTGCACAAATCACTTAAACTGTACTCCCTATCTGTAAAATGGTGATAAAAATAGCACATACCTTTCAGGGTTGTTGTGAGAATCAGAGGAGATAATATTTGGAATGCTTAATATAGCATCTAGCACATAATAGGCACTCAACAAATAGATGCTTGTTCTTTCCCCTTTTCCTCTATGCCATAATTTTCTCTTCTTCCCTTTTTCTTTTGCTGAGTATGTCATTTAATCCCTATAAGTCACAGTGTGTTTCTCTGTAAAATGGGAATAATAATAATAATAATAGTAATAATAGCATTTATTTCACAAGATTGTTGGATCTAATGAAAGAAAATATGTAAGCCTCTTTTCTAACATTAGACCAAATAGAAGGGGTGAATTTATGTGCATATTGCCTCCCCCATTAGAATATAATCTCCTTATATATAGGAATGATTTGGTTTGGAGTTTTAGGGCTTGGTTTTTATTGTTGTTGTTGTTGTTTGTTTTTGTTTTGTTTTGTTTTGTTTTGTTTTTTGCTGTTTCTTTGCATCAGAAACCCTTATAGTGCCTAATACACAGGACCAAAGATTTGGAAGTGAAAGAAACCTAAAAGGTCTTGAAGTCTAATGTCCTCATTTTCCAGATAAAGAAACTGAGATCCAGAAAGGTATAGATAATTTGCCCAAAGTCTTTAACAACTATGAGATTTTCAACATGTAGCAGGAACAAATCCATAAGCCAGTCAGACACACAGGACTTACAATGAGCCAAACCTAAGACTCTATGGTAAAGGTAACTACTCCAAGAGAAAACTCCACCCAATGCAGAGAATCACCTATTCTAGAACCTTCTTGAGCTGGCTCAGTGCACTATAGGACTAATTGATTCACTTCCTATCATAAAACCCAAGAGAGTGGGTCTGATACTTGGAGGCTTAACCAGTTAGTAAATGAAGCAGGATTTGAATGAAGATTTTCTAGATTCCAACTACAATATATATACCCAAATGCTTAATAAATGCCTGTTTGATGGACTGATTGATTAGTTAGGAGATTGCATTGCTAACCTCTACTCTTCCATCTCTTCCAAAAGAGTACAAGCTTGCAATGAGCAGCACAATTCTTGCAGTCATAAAAGTGCAGAGTCACTGTACTGTGAGCCAATTCCAAGTTGTACTGAATAACAGCTTTCCTTTGTTCAGTCACTCCCTGTGCTTTTGTGGCCAGCTTCTCCCTTGGAGTCTTCCTAGCTGAGTCCTCATAAATAACCCCTAACTGAGATTATTCATATTGGATGTCACCTTACAAAGGTCTATATCTAGTGATGGACTTCTTGCTGCATCTTCATCTCCAAAAAGAAGGGCCTTGAAGGCATCACCTCAGGTCCAGTTAATGTTTGCATTAATCTGAAGATATCACAGAACTTTCTACTGCTCCAGCATATAATGCAATGCCCCAGTAATACCATCATCACCTCATATCAACCTCTGCTGATGAGACCCACTGGCTGCACAAACATTTTGTCTCTGCCAAGCAAAGTCATGTTCTCTCTTGTTGAAAAAGATTCCTCTTTCTTTTTTTTTGAATCCTGCTTCATCATTTGGCCCCACCTCTATCTCAGGGTCAACCCAAATACTGCATTTACTATATAATATTACAAACTTCAATCCTTGAGTTATTCTTAGATGAGAGATTAGATACCTGAAGTGGCAGATTCCCTCTTTTCAAAGAGTTTCACACTCCTTGCCATGAGATGACCTCCCCAATGCCCTTTCCACCAGGGTGTCTATGAATGATTGCTGCTTCCCTCCCAATTTTGACATGCAGTATAGCCTTTCAGTCAAACATTCATTTTCTTCCTAACATCTGAACTAACTATAAACATTGCGCTTATTACTCTTCATTTTCTTTTGTGTCTCTAATCTATTATGTACTGTACACGTTATCAGTGAGTCTGTAATCTTTCCATTTTGCAGTATAAAGCCCTGATGAACAGGTGAGTATTGTTTAAAGTGCTGATGATTGTGGTGGTGATGATGATGCAAGCTATGATGGTCCAGATGCATGATTGATCTAAGGAACTCTCAGTACAGAAATCCCTTCTACCAATGAATTTCTATAAATATTCTGCTATTTAAAATCTTTGAAAGTTGTCTAGGGTGAATAATCTCATTATCCTGAAAGATTGAATCTTCCTTATACTCAAATTTCATCAGCATCCCTGGTCTCTCTGACTAGAGAGCAGGGCCATGGGCTCCAGGGTCTTGATTTAAGAAAAGGACTCAGCATAATTTTCTCCACATTTCCCATCAACTACATTGGTTCTGGACTTCTTTGGATTTCTCTTTCATGCTCCTATGTTGGGTACCCTCCCTTCCACTGAAGACCCTCCCTCTTCCTCCTCCTATCCTCCTAACTCTTTCTAGCTTCCCTTTATGTCATTAGTTCATAAGCTCCTTGAGGGCAGAGGCTGAGTTTGTTTTTATTTGTCTTTGTATTCCCAGTATTTAGCACATAGCATATAGCAGGACTGATCAAGAAGTTATACAGGTAGTATATTATCAATAGCAAGACTTAAACTACTATAGCATGATACCTTTCTTTTTTACTATTATTATTTTTATTGAAGCTTTTTATTTTCAAAACATATGCAAGGATAATTTTTCACCACTGACCCTTCCAAAACTTTGTGTTCCAATTTTCCTCCCTTCTCCCCACCCCCTCTCCTAGATGATGCCTTTCTTTTTTTATTATTTTTGTTATTTTTTTTAAATATATGCAAAGATAATTCTCAACATTCATCCTTGCAAAACCTTGCATTCCAAATAGTTTCCCCTCCTTCCCCTTTGTCTCCCTCTCCTAGACAGCAAGCAATCCAGTATAGGTTAAACATGTAATTCTTCTAAACATATTTCCACATTTACATGATGCCTTTCTCATAGTGATAATAACAGATGACATTTATACAGTAATTTAAAGTTTATAAAGCACATTATATATAATAAAATGCAATATAACAATATGATATAATAATAATAGGGGCAGCAGAGTAGCACAATGGATAGAGTGCTGGGTCTGGAGTCGGGAACACCTGAATCCAAATTTGGCTTCATGAACCTACTGTCTCAATAACTCAGTCACTGGTCAAGTCATTAATCCTGTTTGCCTCAGTTTTCTCATCTGTAAAGGGAGATGGAGAAAAAAATGGCAAACTACTCCAATATCTTTGTCAAGAAAACTACAAATAAGGCCATGAAGACTTGGGCAGGATTAAAATGATTGAATAACAATGACAAACATATAATAAGAATAGCTAAGATATACACAGCATTTTAAGGTTTATAAAATATTATCTTAGTTTATCCTTACAACCAGTCTTGGGAGGTTGCTATTATTTTATTTTACAGATAAAGAAACTGAGAGACAGTGAAGTTAAATGGCTGAGGCTAAATTTAAACTTAAGATGTCCTTATTCCAAGTCTAATCCTCTGTCTCCTGTGAAACCTCATTTGATCCTCACAAGAAAAGTATAACAGGTATTATTATCCTATTTTATAGACAAGAAAACAGGGACTGAGAGAAATTAATTGATTTTTGCAGGATCACCTAATTAGCATGTTTCTGAGGCAGGATTCTAACCCAAGTCTTCCTGATTCCAAGTCTAGCACTCTATACAAGATATTACAATGATGATGATGGTGGTGGTGGTAGTAGTGGTGGTAATGGTGATGTTAGTGAAGATGATAATGTTGATCATAGAAGAGATACTGATATCAGTAATAATGGCAATGGAGATGGTGAAATTGAAGCCCATAGTTTCAGTGAGAGTGATGATTATGATGATTGTGGTAGCAGTGTTAATGATGATGGTGGAAAATATCACACCTATTCTCAAGAAGACTACAATTGAATCTGAAATCCTGGGAAGTGGGGTTGATATTAGTGGGAAAAGAACTTCAGAAGCAAAAAATAACCACTGAATATCAGAGGAGAAACACATTGTCCTTCTCAAATGTCTCTCAATCTCCTCATTATAACACATCAGGAGTGTGCATCAGGCGCTGTGGGTGTTTGATCTCATTTTAAAAGCTGCAAAAGCTATTTTCAGCTACACAGTCACTGGCAGCTTCTCAGCGGCTTTGTGAAGCAGGTGAGATCCATGACCGTGACTACCAGTACAAAATTCAGACTTTGAGATTGACACATTTTTTCTGGCTATTTGCAAATAAAAGTGACTACCAGCCAAATCACTCTCTCCTTTTTATGTTTCTCAGAAATTCTGTGAAACTAACTAAAAGACACCTTTTTAAATTGTCTTTTCAAGGGAAAAGGACTCACATGTCCAAAAATGTTTGTAGCAGCCCTTTTTGTAGTTGCAAGAAACTGGAGACTGAGTAGATGCTCATCAGTTGGAGCATGGCTGAATAAGTTATGGGATATATTATGGGATATTATTATTCTATAAGAAATGATTACCAGGATGATTTCAGAAAGACCTGGAAAGACTTATATGAACTGATGCTAAGTGAAACAAATAGAACTAGGAGATCATTGTATATAGCAACAACAAGATTACATGATGATCAACTCTGATGGACTTGACTCTTTTCAATGGCAAAGTGATTCAGGCCAGTTCCAATGGTCTTGTTCCAATGGAGAGTTCCAATGAAAGAGTCATCTGCACCCAGAGAGAAGACTGTGGGGACTAAGTATGGATCACAACATAGTATTTTCACTTTTTGTTGTTTGCTTTCATTCTGTTTTCTTTCTCATTTTTCTTTCTTTTTGATCTGATTTTTCTTATGCAGCATGATAACTGTGGAAATATATATAGAAGAATTGCACATGTTTAACATATATTGGGTTACCATCTAGGGGAGAAGGTGGGAGTAAGGGAGGGAGAAAAAAATTTGGAGCACAAGGTTTTGCAAAGGTGAAGGTTGAAAATTATCTACATATGTGTTTTGAAAATAAAAAAGTTTAAAAATTATTGAGTAAATAGAAAAACAAATTTGTCTTTTCAGTCAAATTTTCTTTTTTGTGTGTGCCGTTTCTTCACTAGCTGTTTCTCCTTGTATTTGTTCTTACCTCCAAATGATTAGGTGATAATGCAACACTGATGACAGAGAAGTGACTGGAGAATGTGAGTGAAGGGGACAGGTCCTTATTAATACTAAGCTTTCAAAAGTGTTTATAAGAAACAAAAAACATAGCAAAAAGATGTCATAGGAAGTAGAAATCACTGAGCCTAGTTTTTATGAGTATATATAGCAAACCACTAATGCAATTCTCCAGTTGAAAGAACCTGGGGAATAGAAGTTCCTTGAAAAGAAATAGCATACATATCTGGCTTAGACTTAGTAACCACATGGTGAATTGGAACCTCATTGATTGACTATAGCTTCTTAGGTAGGATTTCAGGGGCATTCAGAATGTATTAGTTAACCTAGTCTCACCTACCCCACTTTTTGTTTGGCTGATTGTTTCTTGAAAATGGCATTTTGATAAGAGAAGATAAAAAACACTGAGGTGAGAAGCCTTGGGTCTCCCCATCCAAAGTCAAATACATGAATGTGGACCTTAATTATTTGCCCAGGCATTTGATCTTCCATTCTGGGTGAAAGAGATTGGAAAATTTACCTTATAATCATATAGGACCTTGAAAGGTCCTAATAATGAATTACCAATAGCTCTTAGAGTGAAATTTGTGCTAAGATTTTCAGGTAATTTGTCAAATTTTCAAGACCTAAGGAGAAGAAGCAACCTTAGGGACCCCGACCAGAAGTAGGTAACAACCAGCAGGATGATTTCAGAGAGGCTTGGAGAGACCTACATGAATTGATACTGAGTGAAATGAGCAGAACCGGGAGATCATTGTACATGGCAACAAGATTATACTATGATCAATTCTGATAGACGTGGCTCTCTTCAACAATGAGATGATTTAGACCAGTTTCAATGATCTTGTGATGAAGAGAGCCATCTACACCCAGAGAGAAGGCAGTGGGAACTGAATGTGAATCACAACATAGCATTCTCAATCTCTCTCTTGTTATTTGCTTGCATTTTATTTTCTTTCTCAGCTTTTCTTTTTCTTTCTCCTTGATCTGGTTGTTCTTGTGCAACAAGGTAACTGTATAAATATGTATACATATATTGTATCTAACATGTATTTCAACATAATGAACTACCTGCCAGCTAGGGGAGCGGATGGGGGGAAAGAGTGGAAAATTTGGAACAAAAGGTTATACAAAAGTTAATGTTGGAAAAAATTACCCATGCATATTTACCCACAAAAAGCTTTAATAATTAAAAAAAAAAAAGAAAGAGTAAAAAGAAGAGGTCTTATCCAGCAATGATGCAGCACTTGGACATGAACTTGGTGGAAATTAATGCTGTGTTAAAATTAGGGTTAAGTCTGAGGGCACTCTCCTCAAAGACTAAAATTCAATCCTGGGGTGTTGGGGGGAAATATCTGTTCTCCTGTTCTTGCTGTTTTTTTTTTTTTCTTAAACAAATAGCCCTTTGTAAAAGTTAATTAATATTGTCTAAATAGAATTACGATATTTTTCACTGGTGCTTAACATTGATGGGAGACCACACCATAATGAACCTTCAAGCTGGTAGAATCAGAGAACAGATATTCCACCCACTCAGTTATACCCCCAAAATACTGCAAAGACATGTAGGTAGCCTCTCTCAAGAAAAAGAAATCAAAACTCTGAGGTACCATTTCATACCTCTTAGATTGGCTAAGATGACAGGAAAAGAAATGGAGGGGATGTGGGAAAATTGGGATAGCAATTCCTTGTTGGTGGAGTTGTGAACTGATCCAACCATTCTGGAGAGCAAGTTGGAATTATGCCCAAGGAGTTATCAAACTGTGTGTACCCTTTGATCCAGCAATGTCACTACTTGGTCTGTATCCCAAAGAGATCTCAGAGAAAAGGATTCATGTGTGAAAATAAAGGTTTGAAGTAGCCCTTTTTTTTGTAGTAGCAAGGAACTGGAAATTGAATGGCTGTGCATCAGTTAAAGAATGGCTGAATAAGTTATCGAGTATGGATGTAATGGAATATTATTGTTCTATAAGAAATGATGAGCAAACTGACTTCAGAAAAGCCTGGAAAGACTTACATAAACTGATGCTAGGTGAAGTGAGCAGAACCAAAAAAAAATTGTACTCAGTAATGACAAGATTATGTGATGATCAACTGTGATGAACTTGTCTTTTTTCAACAATGAAGTGATTCAAGACAATTCCAACAGACTTGGGATGAAGAGAGAATTAAGGAGATTGAATGTCAATCAAAGCATAATATTTTCACCTTTGTTTTTTTTTTTTTCCTTTCTCATAGTTTTTTCAAAACATACTATTTTCACCTTTGTTTATTTTTGGTTTTTTTCCCTTTCTCATGGTTTTTTCCCCTTTTGGTCTTATTTTTCTTGCACAAAGATAAATATGGAAATATGCTTAAGAGAATTACACATATTTAACCTGGATCAGATTGCTTGCTGTCTTGGGAAGGGGAAAAGTAAAGGAAGAATGGAGAGGAGAACAGTTTGAAACATAAAATCTTATAAAAATGAATGTTGAAAACTATTTTATCTGTCTTTGTAAAAATAAAATGCTATTGAAAATTTTAAAAAGAAAGAAAATGATATCAGAGTATTTGCTACATGTGAATGCTAGTTGGCATTAGAAATTTCACACATGCTCATAAGGATTGGACTCAGTGGCCAGTCTCCAATTACAATGGCATTTAAAAGGCTCAGAACAGATTGACCATATTGATAAGAATAGTTGAAACTTTGGAATTTCTTTCTCAAAGGGGCTTTTTAAATGGAACTATTCTCACATGACTGGAACCCTTTACAAATGTTCCTGATCAGAGACAATGGGCATGAACTGTTGAACTTTTAAAGTATTATCCAACCAAATAATTTAATAATTTTTTCTCCTAGACTCCCAATCAATAACAAATTGATCAAAGGAGATCTTTTTTGTTTTTATTTTTTAGTGGCACTGGATTAGGCACTATAGAAAGATATAACTAATACTACGAAACAATTAAGTGATAACTTCTTGTCTCTACTATGAGTAGAATAAGAACTAAGGGAAAAGAGATATTAATATGGGCAGTTATCCTGATCTTTTTTTTTCCACAACTTATGTCTTATCTATCCCCTTTTCAACATTCATATAGTTCTATTCTAATTTATACCCTTCTCACTTCACGCCTGGGCCATTTCAAGACCTTCGTGTCACTTCTGTCTCTAATCAATCAAACAACCAAATAGACTTTACGTGACTATTATGTACCTATCACTGTACCAGGATCTGGAACTCAGTGTTCTATTTTTTCCCCATACCTTTAAAGGTCCAAGATGCCCCAGATGCTTGAAATGTACTTTCTCTTAATCTCTAGTCAGTTTTTTTGCCTCTTATAGAGAATTTTCCTGATCCTTCAAATTGTTAATATACATATTATATTTTACCAAGGGAATAAATTACAACATATAGGTGTGTGTATATATATATATGTAAGATAAGTGAAGGCAAAGACCAGTTTTTATTTTCTTTTTCTCTTTAGAACTTAGAATAGTGCCTTTCCTATGATAAATGCTTAATCTATGCTTATTGGATTGAATTCAATTCAATTCAATTAAAGCCTAAGAAAGAAATGGAACTTCAAGAGATCCCCAAAGAATGAATAGGATTTAATAAGCAGAAGGAAGGAATGAAAGTTTTTCAGGTACAGAAAAATACTCAGAGGAATAAACAGGCCATTTATAAATATTTGCCATATAATTTAATCTTTCCATTAGGCAGAACCCTTTAGACTAGAGAGAGCTAATAACAACCATTGATGACCTTTTCTATCTACCCATAGTTCAGAAATATAGGTTTATGAGAACTTTTCTTCCAGCTCTTGCCTTTTTACTGGAGTAAAATAGGCAAAAAAAAAAAAAAAATCTCCCCAGTAAACCTGAGCTCCTTCTTTTAGTATCATAGAGAAGGAAGAGAAGAGAAGCAGGAAATTTTTCTCCAATTAGGAATCCATTTCTTGAAACTGAAACCTGAGTAGAGGGGAAATCTCCTTGGTTTTCCCCTCTTACTCCATATGAAATGACTGAAAATTACCCATAGATAGTTTGAACTTTGGAGTGAAGAAAGGGGAAGTGAAACCAAAGAAATTGCATCTCATTTGAGTTCCCTGAAAAGGTAGTTAATGGATGAACCCAATATGTTTTTTATATTAATTAGATATTTTCATAAAACAAAAAATATTTGTCTCTTCTGATAACTATGTCTCCAAAATCCCTAATATTGTTCTATAGTTATGTTTTGAGTCTATTCTCCCATGATTATCTTTTAGAAGAGGAGGTTTGAAGATAAACTTTTATTTAACAAACATTTGTTACATGCTTTCTGTATGTATCTCAAACTGTTGGGATGTACACCAACAAAGTACAAAAACCATTTCATGCCCTTAAGAGCAGGAACTTCTAAACTAGTTGGAAGGATAAATTTTGTATCTGTGAAAACAGTTCCTTTAAAAAAATAAATTTTTTTTAATTTTCAAAATATGTGAAAAGATAGTTTTTAACATTCACCCTTGTCAAACCTTGTGTTCCAAATTTTTCTTCTTCCCTCCCTTCCCCCATCTCCCTAGACAGCAAGTAATCCAATATATGCTAAACGTGTGCAATTCTTCCATACATATTTGTGAAAATGTATATACATATATATACATATATTATATATATATACATATATATAAAATGAACTGGGCAGTGGGACAGTATGGATTGTGTGCTTACAGGTTCTAGGAATTCAGAAGAAGGAAAAAGCCACCATAAGTTAAATGTCACAATTCTACTGTGTATATAATTCTTCTCTCTGGGGCTAAATAATAGCCACATACACAAGCCACCAGTATAGTGAAAAGAATCCTGGCTCTGTAGTCCTCAAATCCTGTCTCCTATGATTACTAACAGTGTGACACTGGACAAAGTATTCAACCTCCCTGAACTTGTTTCCCCATTCACAAAAGGAGGAGGTTAGAAGAGATGACCTCTTCCGTCCCTTCTAGCTCCAGCTGTATGAGCTTATGCTCCTAATTCCTATGTGATAAGCTGATTGGCTAACCACAAGTCAGAAAAAATTAGATATGCTTAAGTGATTTCTTTAATAAATAGAGAATAGATATCTAGGCTACTTATCTCAGATACAGAGAATCCAGATTCTAATCTCAACTGAGTCACTGGCTACCTGTGTAACTGTGAAGATATTATAGAATCATAAATTCAAAGCTGGGAAAGGCTGATGTTAGAGAACATCAATTTAGCCCATTTCCCTCCCCACTCCAATTTTCAAATATGGAAACTGAGGTTGATAGAAGGTAAGAAGGGCAGCTAGATGGAGCAGTGAGTAGAATCTGAAGTCAGGAATATCTGAGTTCAAACACAGCCTATTGGCTATGAGGCTATGAGCAAGTCATTTAACCCTGTTTGGCTCAATTTCCTCACCTGTAAAATGAACGCAAGAAGAAAATGCCAAATTACTCCAGTATCTCTTTCTAGAAAACCTCAAATGGGGTCAAGAAGAGTCAGACATGACTGAAAGTACTCAACAACAATAAAAGTACTTATCACATATTAGCATGTATTCATTACCTGTTTGTATTTAATCCTCCTACTGGAGTATAAATGCCCTAGGGACATCACATGGAACTTTGAGGAGCCATTCCTCCACCATGAGTAATTAGGGGCCATCATGTGATAATGAAATGTTTTCTGGTTGTCTGAGGAACCAGAAAGATTAGAGCTGGAACTGAGTGTGCATAAAAATGGTCCAAAGCAGATGATGGCTCCATTTCCCCCCTGGTAACTTTTGAATAAAGAGAATTGATAAGAACTATCAGGTAGGAGACAGGCAGCTAGCCCTACCTTCCAACTGGGGGACAAATAACAATAAACACCTATTGTCTCTGCTTATTTTGTCTCTTTGTGTTTTTCTTCCCTTATGTTAGCTAAATTTGTTTTCTGAGATGGGAACACTCAGATAACAGGGAAATCTATCCAAAGATCTACTCAGAACTAGAGTCAGAGGAAGTAGCAACAGTAGCCATGCCTTTTTTTTTTTTTTTTAATTTATTTTATTTTTAATTCATGGTATAAAACAAGCATTTCCATAACATAGTATAATAAACAAGATAATTGCATGTGAAACTGTAAATCTCTTATGTATAACTTACTATTTCTTTTAAATATATAATAAAATTATCAGAGTCCTAGAAGAAATGTCAGAATAGTCATGGCTTACTAGGAGTCAGCATAACTGTAGGGTGACCTGTTTGGCCCAGATGGGACAGGAGATTGAGACACTAATATCTGAGACACCAAATCCTTGAAAAAGCTATCCTAGATGAACAAAGTAATGATTCCACCAACAGCTATACTTCTGGGAAAAAAAAATATTCCCATAATCTTGAAAGAGAATTTAAATCTCTAATCTTCTGATTTTACAGATGGAAAATCAAGGCCTAGGGAAATTGAGGGATTTGCTCAATATCACAAAAATAATTGTATAAGCAACTTCATTTTGAGTCTGATGGTTCAAATAAACAATTTCTTTAACAAAAAATATCCAACTACCCCCAGGTTAAAGGCAATCCACAAGGTGGTCAAAATTGTGCAAAAAAATAAAAACAAGTAAAATGTTCCAGTAAGAAAATTAAAAGTAGTAGGCAAAGAGGTTCCCCAGTGTCTTAGAAGGTCCTGCCAAAATTCTAAAATTATTTTCATATTCTCTTCACACTCCTATGCCCCAAGGGCCCACAACTAGATTTGGGAGCTGTTAACTGCCTCAGGTCAATTCCATAGGGTCTTGGCAATTGGTATTATAGGAATATGAGGGATAACTCAAGACTTCTGGATTGGAATAAGGAACTACGAGATTATATTCCTGCTCTGTCACTTGCTATCCATGTGATGCTGGGCAATTCATTTAACTTCACAATGGTTTTGTCTCCACACACAGACTTTCCCCTATTTGTAAAATGATGGAAGCTAGATTATATGATTTCTAAAATGCCTTACCATTATCCTTTGATCATAGACCAGTAGCTAATATGACCATGAAAAGGAGAAACCACTATCTGACATAACAAAAGAGAAAATGTTCACGAGATAAATATTTGGTCCAACTATTTCCTTTTGACATAGCAGGTGATAATAATGTCTCCTCCAATGGTGTAGAGAAAACTTTTCCTACTGTTTCTACATAAGAAGGCCAATTTTCTACACCAGACATAAAAACCCCATAGGGTTTCCCTTCCTCCCTGCCTTCCTTTATAACAATACAACAATTGATCCCAGGATTTGAAAATTGAGCTGATAAAATTCTAGGTGAGTACTCAAGAATTTAAAAGATGCATAAATTATGTAATCTGTTGTAATAGCACCATATTATTAAAAACTGTGAAATAGAAGAACTCCAGTTCATGAAAGATCCCAGAGCACTTTTTTTGTGGAGGAGAGATTTTAGTATTAGTGTTTTGGCCCAGATCCAGTTTGGGTAATTACCATCTGTCTGCAAAAAATCCCTTTCTCATTTTAATTGGCAAGAGTAGTCTCTTTTACTTCCTTTCCTGGGCCATTGTGTATGACAGTAAGAATGGTTTTCAGAACCATGTAAATAATAAATAGCAAACCCCATTGCATTGCACTCAAGAAATGGCTATGATTCAGGGTCATCAAAATAAGATTTATAAATATACAAGTAGCAGTGCTTCATTTATCCATCACCATGAGGAAATAAAATATTTTCCACAAATGAATTTTCCAGATAATTGAAGCAAGGCCCTTTAACTATCTTTTATGGTTTTTAAAACTCCTTTTGGTGGAAATCTTTCTAAAATGTATTCCATATTTCCCAGTATATGAAGACTGTGTTAACCTTTTCTTGATAACTCTGGGCTATTCAGGAATATTAATGATAGGGAATAATTAACTCTATATATGAGAAACATAACTCTGGAAATATAATGTGTGGTATGAATACTGTGAAATAATGTAATATGCTTTCAGGAGGTACTATACTGTATCAGGTCATTTGTCCCTACACTAAATGGCCCCATTTACTGGGAATTTTTATTTTGTTTTGCTTGCTTTTTTTTTTTTTCTATAGTCCCCACTTCCTTGGTAGCCACAGTTACTGAAGACTGAAGGGAAAATAATTTTTGCCACTCACGTCTTTGGCCCTGTAAGAAGGTTCAACATTAGAATGCATATGGCTTTGTCAACGGAAATGAAATTGGAGAAGTTATATTACCATCTGCCTTGCTGCTGCATCACTGGATCTTTCCTTATGACTTGCAGCTGAAGCCTCTGGTAAATGGCATATCCCCTATTAAAACAGAAATTCCTGAAGAAAAAAAGCTTTCCTGATTTTTTTCATTCATATCCTCAGTACTTAGCACTTGTTTTGAATACAATAAATGCTTTTTTGTTAATCCATCTAGTACATACTTTTCAAACATTATCTACATGTTCCCTCATTGTCTTTCCTTCATTTATTCAATAATCATTTATTATGCACCTAATGTACATAGGATATTATGTCAGGTACTGGGAAAGAAAAAGTTCATTTGTCATGATCCTTACTCTTTTGGTCTAGCAGAGAATTAGAAACAACCACAGATAACTAAAATATATATTATTGTACATATAACAAAAACCATGTAATAAAGCCTGGATTGACCTGCATATAATAGGGATAAATACACATAGATGCCCTACCTTATGCATCTGAAGAGACTGGAGTTCCAGCTTTGTAGAGAGAAGAAAGATAGTTATGGATCTCCCTTACCTGCCTATCTTTAGGCAGAGTCTTAAGCTAGAATTATATCTATCACACATCAATGGTCAGGAATTCCAGTGGACAGAGCACTGGGTCTGGAATCAGAAAGATTCATCTTCCCGAATTCAAATCAGCTGTCAGACAATTACTAGCTGTGTGATCTTGAGCTGGAAAAGGAAATGGCAAACCCCTCCAGTATCATGGTCAAGAAAACCCCACATGGAGCCACAGAGAGTGAAATAACAATAGTAACGTTACACATCACATATTTGAAGTCTAGAGTTATGATTCTTTGGGGATTCAGGATAAATCTACTTTTGTTGCTTTCTACTTTTATACAAAATAATTATTATTTTCTCTTCTCCTATATTCTAAGCATCTTGAAGGCAGGGACCATATGTTATTTCCTTATATCTGCTCCATTGCCTACATAGCAGTTTGTAAATAATAGGCTCCTAAATGAATCATCAATTCAAGTGGCATTTATTAAGTGTAGGGACAGTATCACATAGTGGGAAAAGATTTGGGCTTTGAGACTAAGTGAGCAGGGTTCAGGTACTGACTCTGACATATCCTGATTGTGTGGCCTTGCAAGTCACTTTTGAACACAATTTCCCAGTGCTCTAGGCAACTCTAACTTCATAAACTGCAGAGAAATTGCCAATCCGTGTGGCTAATGAAAGAAGTTCTCACCCCTGGCACATCCCTATGTGCATTAAATAATAATTCTACTCTCTGATCCTATGTGCAAGGGATAGTCTTTTAAATTTCATTGAAAATAAATTAATTTGTCTCAATAGTTCTAATTTCTTCTCAAAGATAAATTTTGGTCACTGATTTCTGGCTCCATACTTGCCATACATTCTTTTTCTTTCTTTTCTTTTCTTTTTTTTTTTTTTTTTTTTTTTGGGGGGGGGGGGGAGCAGGGAGCAAAACAATTGGGATTAAGTGACTTGCCCAGTTTAATGTCTCAGGCTGAGTTTGAATTCAGGTCCTCTGACTTCAGGGCCAATGCTCTACCCACTATACTATTTAGGTACTCCTCAGTATATTTTTTAAATGTAAAAATGGTATAGAATTTATGTCTTAAGTAACAGGATTCATAGGAAAGGGTCTGAGAGGTCAACTAGTCCTACCTCCTCATTTGGAGAACCTAAGATCTAGAGAAGTTAATGACTTTCCCAAAAGCACATGGGTAACTAAGTATCAGAGACTAGATTTGAACCCAAGACCTCTGATTCCAAATCTATACTCTTTCTATTCTATTGCTAAGTGTTTAAGAATTTATGGACCTTTCAAGAGTCATTTGAAAGAATGTAGTGACTCCACAGAAAGATACTCCACTGTCAAAAATATTTTTGCTTAAGAAAGTAAGGAAACAAGCATTTATTAAACCTATAAAATGTACAGGTACTGTGCTAAACACTTTAATAATAATAACTAACATTTGTATAATGTCTATTTTGTTTTTTAAATTTATTTTGTTTTTAATTTATGGAATAAAACAAGCATTTCCATAACATAATAAATAAAAAAGATAATTGCACATGAAGCTATAAATCTAATGTGTTCAGCCTTGCTAGTCTTTTTAAATATATAATGCCATTATGTAAATTTCTTTTTTTTCCTTCCTTCTCTCCCACCCTAGATATGGCTACCATTAAATGCAAATATATGTACACACACATGTTTCTCACATATAGTGTGTGTGTGTGTGTGTGTGTGAAATTATTTTGTATATACTTTTATTAATCACTTCTTTCTCTGGGTACAGGAAAAATTGTGGGGAAAAGTTAAAGCAATCCAAAAAAGTAATTAGCACTTTGTGTCAAGTGCTTAATAATTATCATCTCGTTCAATCCTCATGACAAATGCTATTATTATCATCCCCATTTTACCCTTGAGGAAACTGAGATTAATAGAGGTTAAGTGACTTGCCAAGAATTACATAGCTAGTAAGTGTTTAGGGCTAGGTTTGAACTCAGAACTCCCTGACTCCAGACCAACTACTCTATCTATTGTACCACCCAAGTGCCTTGGGCTTCAAGCTATGAGGTGTAGCTATAAACCCAAAAGCTGTGAATCATTCACAGGAAAAATAGGGGAATATTGAGATCACAATAATAAACTGTATTTGTTAATATAAAAATGTGAGAGAATAATAAAATGAAGGAAAGTTTTATCCCTGATTTACTTACATTGTCCAGAATGAAACTAAGTTTGCATAAACCCAGTTTTTAATAATTTTCAATCTGAGTAGAGAAAAAAAAATTTATGATTGAATTTATCTTTGAGGAAAATTAATAAAATACTCATACTTGCCATAAATTTTGTTGAAACATTGGGAAACATTTTATTTCAAACCAACATAGTCAGATAACCAATTAAAAAAGGAAGGATTGTTTTCCATTTGATTAAGTAAAATGAAGGAATTGAACTCAGGGGTATACTGGCAAAATGTTTAACAACCACCTCTCTGGGGAGAAAAAAATGTACCCACCAAATACCTTTAAGTTAAATCTGAATTATTAACCTTTTCTCCACCACTTTCTAAAATTTAAACAATCAACAAAAGAATAACTCAAGTCCTGATTTGTAACATTTTACAATTTCCAAGGCGTCAATGCTCATGCTGAAAATTTAACTATTGGTTCTTGGGATTTCCAGCACACTCCTGGTTGAATTAGAGCATCTCTAAGATAACATTCCTCTGATATTCCTTGACTGTACCTAACTCTTGAAGGAAATTTTTCTCTGCAATTAATTAAGCAACTAATATATATTGGTGACCTCCTCTATGACCATCACTGTGAGGAATATTACTTCAAGACCTCAGGGAACCAGAGAAGACATCCTACCAGAAGGTAAGCAATTATAATAGAATGAGTCCTTGAAAAAAGGGACTGCTTTTTTGTTAGTCTTTGTACCCTATGTGCTTGGCTTGGTGTAACAATTAGCACTCACAAATGTTGGCTGAACTATATTGAAGTGAATCCAATTCGTAGTTATATAAAAGAAAGGGGAGACATTCTGAGATGATAGTGGAATTGGTCAGAAATTTTCAGGCTCTCCAGATTTCCTCCACAAACAGACAGAAAATTACCATGAAATGAATGCAGAACAGCAAAAATAAACAGGTAAAACAGTTGTCCTTCTAGAAAACTTGAGAGAACTTCAAAAAAGACTGGACTTCCCAGGAGCTGAGGTTAGGTCTGAATGAGGTGTAGATACCTCCAAACAGACTCCACTAAATCAATAAACAACAAGCCCTGAAGCAGCCCTGTCAGGAAGCAGACTGGGCCTCAAGATATTTCACTTCAACTTTCACCTCACTCACCACTTACACTAACTACAAAATACATGCGAGGAAAAAAGCTACCTGCATCCAGAGAAAAAACTGATAAATAAAAGTATATACAGAATAATTTATATATACTTACTGCTTGTGTTTAATGATAGCCATGGATAGGGTTGGGGGAAAGAAAGGAAAAAAAATAAATTTACACAATAACTTTATTATACATTGTGTATAGCAAATTATATGTAACAGAATTGAAATTTCATGTGCAGTCATCTTTTTTTAAATTACACTATATTATGGAAGTGCTTGTTTTATTCCACAAATTTAAAAGAATAGAAAAGAAAAAAGAAGAAATAGAAATTCCCTGGCCTTATAGTTCATGAATAGTATATCATTTTAAAAAGACAAAACTAACAAATATTCCATTCAATAAACATTTGCTAAATCTTTTCTAAGTACAAGGCACTGTGCTTGAGTTGGGTGTACAAAGAGGGAATGAATATAAGACAGCCCTGGTCCTCAAGGGTTTATATATTACTAGGAGGAAATGCCATAAATATTATACAAGATTAATGACTATCCTCTAATCCTGAATTGTTCTCTTGTTCTATCACAGTCCTGGTTTATTCTCAACATCTACCTCCTGTTCATTTCTATTCAGAATCTGCTAGATGAAACTATAAGAACTCTAAGAAATCATTAAATCTTTCTGACTAGGTAAACTAAAAATTAATTCTATCTAATCTCAATTGAGCCCTCACTGCAGCAATGCAATCCTTTTATATCTCTCTAATAAATTTTCTACCCAATTTACCACAATGACTGTTCCAAACTTTCTCTCTTCAAGCTTCCCACAGCAAGCCCTCTGCCTCACTCTCTCAACTAAAAAGCTCATTTCACTCTTCATAAAAAATTTGAGGTTATTCATCCTAAGATCCCTCTTTGCTACTTCTCCTCTCACATTACCCCTAACATCATCCCCTATTATTTCTTTCAATCCAGTCTTTGATGAAGTAACCATTCTTGCCATTGCCATTCTCTCTTCATGTATTCTTAATTCCATCCTCTACATTTCTTTTTTCTTTTTTTAAATTTAAATTTTACTTTTTTTTTAATATTTTGTTTTCCCTGTTACAGGATCAAAAATGTTTTTGACTCTTTTTGACAAACTTTGTGTTCCAAGCTCTTTCTCTTCCTCCATCTCCTCCTCCCCACTCCTTCCACCTGGCATTAAGAAGGCACATTATGAAGTTACGCAAAACATATTCATAAAAGTCATCTTATGAAAGAAAACATATATCTCCACCCCCAAAAGAGTCCCTCAAGAAAAATAAAGTTTAAAAAAATATGCTTCAACCTGTATTCAGACACAAGCAGTTCTTTTTCTGGGTATGAACAGCATTTTTCTTTCAGAGAAATTGTGGATCATTGTACTACTAAGAATAAGAGTCATTTATAGTTGATCATCCCTCAACATTGCTGTTGCTTTGTACACAGTACATTTCACTTTGGATAGCTCTTGGAGGATTTTTCAAGTTTTTGAGAGCATCCTGCTTATCGTTTCCCATAGAACAATGCTATTCCATCACAATTACATACCACAACTTATTTAGCCATTACACAATTGATGGGCATCCCCTTAATTTCCAATTTTTTGCCCTAAGAAAAGATCTGATAAAAATATTTCATATATATAGGTCCTTATCCTTTTTTTCTTAATCTCTTTTGGGATACACATCTAGAAATGGTATTACTAGGTCAAGTGATATGTATAAATTGATAGACCTTTAGACATAGTTCCAAATTGCTTTGCAGAATAATTGAATCACTTCACAATTTCACAAACAATGAATTAATGTCTCATTTTCCCCACATTCTGTCCAACATTTGACATTTTACTTTTCTGGTCCATTATCCAATCTATTAAGTATAAGGTAGTATCTCAGAATTGTTAAAATTTGCATTTTCCCAACCAAGAATCATTTTCATATGACTTCTAATAGCTTAATTAGTTCATATCTCTTTATCATTTATCAATTGGAGAAGGGCTCTTATTTATGTAAATTTCACTCTATACATTTGAGAAATGAGATCTTCATCAGAGAAACTTCCTTCAATAGAGAAACTTTTGCACAATTACTATTACTAATTGTATTTCTCCCTTTTTATTCTATTTTCTATTACCTTTCACCTTATCCCTCCTCAGAAGTGTTTTGCTTCTGACTAACCCCCCTCCAATATGTCCTCCCTTCTATTACTCTCCCCCCTTTTTTAATGCCATCTCCTTCCTACTTTCTTTCAGAGTAAGACAGATTTTGTTACCCATATTGAATGTATATGTTATTTCCTTTTTGAGCCAATTCCAGTGAGAGTATGGTTCACTCAATCCCTTTCCCCCCTCCTTTTCCCCTCCATTGTAAAAGCTTTTTCTTGACTCTTTTATAGCAGATAGTTTATACCATTCCACCTCCCCCTTTTCCTTTTTCCCAGTATATTCCTCTCTCCCTCTTAATTTTATTTCGTTAGATATTATCCCTTCATATTCAACTTACACCTGTGTCCTCTGTCTATATATACTCCTTCTAACTGCCCTAATAATGAGCAAGATCTTATGAGTTACAAATATCAAACTCCCATGTAGGAAGATAAACAGACTTTTAAAGTCCTTTATGATTTCCTTTTCCTAATTACCCTCTTATGTTTCTCCTGAGACTTGTATTTGAAAGTTAAAATTCTTTTTAGCTCCTTTCATAAGGAATGCTTGAAAATCCTCTATTTCATTGAATACCCACCTTTTCCCCTGAAGGATTATATACTGTTTTGCTGGGTAGGTGATTCTTGGTTGTAATCCTAACTCCTTTGCTTTCTGTAATGTTACATTCCAAACTCTTTGCTCCTTTAATGTAGAAGCTGCTAAATTTTGTGTTATCCTGATAATAGTTCCACTATACTGGAATTGTTTCTTTCTGGATGCTTGACCTGGAAGTTCAAGAATTTGGCTATAATATCTCCAGTTTTCATCTTTGGATCTCTCTCAGAAGGTGATTAGTGGATTCTTTCAATTTCTATTTTGCCCTCTGGTTCTAGAATATCAGGACAGTTTTCATTCATAATTTCTTGAAAGATAGCATCCAGTCTCTTTTTGATTGTGGCTTTCATGTAATTCAATAATTTTAAAACTATCTCTCCTCAATTTATTTTCAGAGTAGTTGTTTTGCCAATGAGATATTGCACACTGTTTTCATTTTTTTTCAATCATTTGATTTTGTTTTATCTTGATTTCTCATAAAGTCATTAGCTTCCATTTACTCAATTCTAATTTTTAACAAATTATTTTCCTTAGTGAGCTTTTGTACCTCCTTCTCCATTTGGCCAATTTTCCTTTTTAAAGCATTCTTCTCCTCATTAGCTTTTTGTATTTCCTTTTACATCACTATTATTTCTCTTCCAATTTCTCCTCTACCTCTCTTACTTGATTTACAGAATCTCTTTTCAGTTCTTCGATGCCCTGAGATTAATTCTTATTTTTCTTGAAGGCTTTGGATGTAGGAACTTTGCCTTTGTTATCTTCTGAGTCTATTTTTCAAACCCCCTTGTGACCATAATAACTTTCTTTGGTCAGAATCTTTTTCTGTTGTTTGCTCATTTTCCCAGTCTATTACTTGGCTTTTAACTCTTTGTAAAAGCAGAGTTCTCTTTCTAGGGTAGAGGATGCAATGTCCAAAGCTTCAAGGATTTTGTGAAGTTGTTTTTAGAGACCCTATAGGGACCTGTAAGTTTTCAGTTTATCCAAGACAGTTTGATCCAAGGAGAAGTGTGTTTACTACTCTCCTGGCCTATGATCTGGTCTGTGAGTTATAAAGAGGAGGAGGAGAAGAAGGAGGTGAAAGAGGAGAAAAAAGAGAAGAAGAAGAAGAAGAAGAAGAAGAAGAAGAAGAAGAAGAAGAAGAAGAAGAAGAAGAAGAAGAAGAAGAAGAAGAAGAAGAAGAAGAAGAAAGAGGAAGATATGAACTATCAGGGAAAAGGAATAGTCAAAGATGAACCTGAAATTTTGAATTAGAGTACCTGGGAGAATAGTGATTCCATTAAAAGAAATTAGAAAGATGGGAGAAAGATGGGAGAAGGGGTAGTTTTAGTTGGAGGAAGGAAAGCAAATTCAGTTTGAAACAGTTTGAGTTTGAGATGCCAGTGAAACATCCAGGTGAATATTTCTAGGAGAAAGATGGTAATTCAGGAGCTAAGATCAATGGAGAAATATATGTGTGTATACATGTGTATATACATTTATGTTTATATGCACATATGTATATATGTATATAAAAATCAGCATTTGTGTATATACATATATATGTGTGTGTGTGTGTGTGTGTGTGTGTGTGTGTGTGTGTGTGTATTTCTGTAATATGTGGGGAGATAATAATTGAGCTTATTGGAATGGACATAGTTATAGAAAATGAAGGGTAAAAAGGATAGTGAGACACATTCTTGGAGACACTAACACATGAGAGGAGGCCAATAAACAACTAAAGAAGACTTAGAGAGAACAGTGAGATTGACATGAGGAGCAGGAAAAACAAGCATCTTAGAAGTCAAAGAAGAGATTATCCAGAAGCACAGGATATGATCCTCAGTGGGAAAGGTTAAGGAAAAGTAGAAAAGATGGGAACTAAGCAAACACCACTGGATTATTTTGCAGTTGAATGTTGTATAATTATTATGGCCAAGTTTGGTTTTACAAAAGTGATAAGAAAAATGCATCTCTTTTTCTTGTTTGAAAAGGAGAAAATTGCATAGATTCATTTGAAGTTGATTTTATTAAACTACATTTCTCCCCTCTTCCTTTAAATTTTTTTGCTGTAAGGAGTGGTTCTTTAAGAACCACTTAAGAATTAAGAGATAATTACAGACCTTAAGGAATAAGAAAATGAAATATATCAATAATAAGTCATTGGTGATTTGATATGTGGCATCAGCAAACTGCTGGAGTTTAGTGCCAAATTTTATGGAATTATGGAAGAAGCTAGTAAAGAAAAGGAGGTGACAAAAGCACATATTTTCTTTTTTTTTAATTACTTCATTTTTAATTTATGCAATAAAACAAGCATTTCTATAACATAATATAACAAAAAAGATGATTGCAATAAAACTATAAATCTATTATGTACAACTTGCTACTTCTTTTAAATAGGTAATATTTATCATTTGATTTTTTTTCATTGTTGTCTTCTCTAGAGATGGCTACCTTTTAATATAAATAGGTATATTTATGTAAAACTATTCTGGACATACTTCTATTTATCAGTTCTTTCTCTGATTACAAATAGTTATTGCTGTTCTCTTGGTTCTGCTCATTGTATTCTTCATTATTTCATTCAAATTTTCCCATGTTTTTCTAAGATCACTGAACTTATCATTTCTTAAAACTCAGTAGTATTCTATCAAAATCATATCCTACAATTTGTTCAGCCATTCCCCAATTAACAGGCATCCCTGCAATTTCCAGTTCTTTGTCACTAAAAAGAGAGCTGTTATAAACATTTCAGAACATAAAGGTGTTTTTCTTCCCTGATCATCTTTGGAAACAGACCTAATAATGGTATTGCCGGATCAAAGGTCACAACTAGTATATAGATAGTTTAATAATAACTCTTTGGGCACAATTCCAGATTTCTCTCTAAAATGGTTGGATCAGTTCACAATTCCACCAACAATGAAAATGTAGACATTTTCTTCAAATCTGTAAGTTAAGGGAAAGAGGGAAAGCATAAGGGGTTAAGGGAAAACTTTGTTATATAAGGGATAAGGAAGCATAAGGGAAGAAAGCAATGGCAATGAAAAGATCAAACATGAAAGGAGAATGATGAATGGAGCCAGGTCCCAAAGGAAAAAGGGCACAATTAGAGAAGGTTACCTTGACAAAAAGAAGGACCACCTAATCTTCTAATACTGTAAGGGAAGAGAAATAGGTGAGGCCACTGAGAGGTTGTGAGGTATGGAGGAGGGAATATGAGGGAGCTCATGACACATAAAGCAATTAGAAAGCAATTAGGTGCTGAACTGTATGATATGATTATAAATGAGTATTTTAAAAGTTCATAGAAGGAAAAGATGATTTCAGGCAAAAAAGATCATTGTGGGAAGGCTTTATGGGGGATGAGAAGCTTAAGCTAGGATTTGGAGGATGGGTGGGCTTTGGATTACTTAAAAAAATGTTCCTTCTAAAGAGGAAATTGTTGTGTAAGAATAAAATTAATAAAGCCACTTGCTGAAATAGAGAATTAAAGTTAAGCAAAGTGGCAAACTAAGTAGATAAGGGTAAACTAGCCCTCTATTTACTTAAAGTTGATTATCAACAGACATTTGTAAAAATAACTTATATTAACTACTCAGAGCATCAGTTTCTTCATCTATAAAATGGGAGTAAAAGATATCTACTGCATAAGAATGTAATGAGGACAATTGTATCTATCTATATGTATATGTGTAAGTTATGAATAGTTATATGGCAAAATAAGAATTTACACAAGGTAAATAATTAAGATGAGGGGTTGGGCACCATAAGGATATATTAAGTTAGCCTCAAAGCCAAAAAGATTTTGTAATGGATAAAGAAATAGCTTCAAAGCTTGGGCTTGAGTTTCAGGTCTTTGTCATATATTGTATATATGACCCTGGGCAAATCATTTAATTTCTGAATCCTCTTAGCCATTAGAATTTGCAAAGAAATTGCCAAACTTAGTTGGTAGAAGTTTTTCACTAGTGATTTCCTTATACCAGTGGTTTCCATCTAGTTTGCAAACTAGGGTTCATATTAAAATTTTTTAATGACATCCTATATAATTGTAGACTATTATGAGTAATATGTTAAATTACCTTGGGGATTCACAATACATTTTTCTGTTGTTGTTGAAAGGGATTCATGAACAAAAATGTTGAGAATCACTGTCCCAGAGAAATGAAGACTAGACCACAGGTCTAGTCCATATCCCTTGAGAAATTAAAATATATTGACTACCTTTTATGACCAGGAGCCGTGACTGGTAAAACATTTGTGTGACTTCGGGTTTATTTATGTAACTGTCTAAGACTGAATTCAGCATTTATTTGCACTTGAGCATGTAGAATTAAACCTGAGGATGGTGGTAATGAATATGACCTTGATTAACACAGTACCTGTTCTCTGGGAACTCAGTAAATCCCAAGTTCAGAGAAGTGAAAAGTCCCCATTTCTGACCAGTTGTTGACCTTAGTGTATGCAGACCCTTTGAATTTGTTGTATATATGGAAATTTAAGAAAATGTTATCACACTTTCCTTCTTATTCATGTTGGACAAATGTGTTGCTAGAAGAGAAGACTTTCTGTTTAAAATTAACCTAGGTACCAGCTTCAGGCATTGGGGCATAAATTTACGATACCCTTAAAAATAGATTTCTTAATATAAGCACTAATAGAAGCCAGAAGCAATTCATCAGGACAGGAAAGAAGCTTTGAGCATATTTGGGCATAGTAATAATGTTGCTATCAATATTGATGATGATAATAGATTGTTGTTTAAGTATGTCTAAGATTGACCCTTTTTGAAATATATGATAAATAAATACAATAACATCTTATAGCCAGACTTCAAGAAAGCAGGGACAAAAAAAGGCCTTGGGAACTCAAGTTGATAATAATACTTTGTTAAAAAAATTTATTGATAATAGCTATTTAAATAGGACTTCAAAGTTTGCAATATGCTTTTTATTAAATGTTTTAGTTGAACCTGGAAATAATCCTGTGGGTTAGATATTACAAATCTTGTTATACCTGTTATGTAGAAGAGAAAACTGAGACTCAGAGAAGTTAATTGATTTGCCCATGGTGAAAAGAAAAAAAAAGCTAGTTAAGAGTCAGAGGTAAGATTCAATACCATGACTCTTTTGATCCAGGTCCAGCATTCTACCTCCTATGCAATACTGCTTCTCAGTTTAAAAAAAAAAAAAAAAAAAAAAAAAAAGGCTTGATAACCACCTCCTATATTTACTACTTGTGTTACCTTGGGCAAATTACTTATCAATTTCTTCTTCTGTATAATAACACATGCAAAAAATGCCTACATCATAGGATTGTTGTGGAAAAGTCACCTTGTGAGCCTCACAGAGCTATAAAAATCAGTTTTAACGTATGATGATTACTTCCTTCACTATCGAGTACTGTTATCTGCATGGAGTACACACAATAAATATTGAAAGACCTAACAAAAGAACATCCATTGAAGCTTATACATGCAAAATTCAAAATGGTTTGGGGAAAATCACTTAACACTCTTGCTTTCATTTGGAGATTGAATCTATGAATAGGAAAACAACAGTGCTGTGGGGTCATAGCTAGTAAGAATTCATAATAGGGAACCATTCTTTAATAAACCTTTGGCTAATATGAAACATGAGTTCACTCCTCATACTTCAAAATATTGAGAATCTATGAAGTCACTTTCTGGTCACTTACTTTTCATCATCTCTCAAACTGTGTCTATCTTTCATCATGTCTTGACTCTTAAATTTCTCATACCTGTTCCCTTCTCCAGTCACATTACCACCATCTTGGTTCAGACCTTCATCAAGTCTCACCTGAAGTCTTATTTTAACAGCCTGATTGTTCTCTGTAATATTTCTTCTCTAAAATATAATATTTTCTGGGAGCAGGTTTCTTGGGGGGCTTCTAGAGGCAGCCAGTAATCACCACAAGTGCAGTCAGGGATTAAAGTCCAAATCCTTTATTGTTTCCTTCAAAGTCTTATCTCCTTCATTTGGGGCTCAGCCAGTTTTTCTTAGAGGCCTTTTGTAGTCTTGGTTCCAAGAGCTTACGCTGCCTTCTCTGACTTCTGAATCTGCTCAACTGAATGTTAAGCTGAGGCTCTGAGAGCTTCTAATGGGCTTCTCCTTTCTGGCCCTGACAGCTTCTCCTTATAAGCCCCACACTGAGTATACATCAATCATTACATCATTAGGAAACCATTATTTGCTGTAGGATTAAATCAATGCTAAACTAGATTTAACCACTGTCTCCTCAATTCCACTTACTTTGCAACTTGTAAGAATCCTAACAAGTCTCCTTTCCTCTAATCTCTCCTCTCTCCAATTCATCCTCCTCATAACAGTTTAGTTTCTCCGTATTGACCATGTGACTCTCTTGCTCAAGAGAGTTCAGTGGCTTCCTATTGTCTCTAAAATAAAATGCAAACAACTCTGATATTTCAAAAGCTTTCACTTCACAATTTTTTTAATCTAGCTTTCTTTTAATTAGTTAAAATATTTCCCCCAATTCCATGTAAAGACAATTTTTATCATTCCATTTTTTAAAATTTTGAAATTTAAAAATTTTCAATTTTCAATTAAATTTTTTAACTTAAAAAATTTTTAAATTTTCTCTTCCCTTCCCTTCCCTGCTCTCTCTGAAATGGTAAAAAAAAAAAAAAAAAAAAAAAAAGAAAAAAGAAAAAAAAGTTTGATATAGGCTATATGTGTTCAGTTATACACAACATATTATTATATTGGTAATTAGATCCAAAGGGGGATAAACATGAAAAATTGCAGAAAGTGAAAAACAATGTGCTTCATTTTGCATTCGTCCTTTCCCTAGCAGTGGATTGCATTTTTTTTTTTTTTTATCACAAGTCCTTTAGAATAGTCTTGGGTCACTGTGTTGCTGAGAATACTTGTCATTCACAGTTGATCATCATATAGTACTGCTGTTACTATGTACAGTGTTCTCTTGATTTTGATCACCTCATTTTGCATCAGTTTGTATAAGTATTTCCAGGTTTTTCTGCAATCATCTGGCTTATCATTTCTTAGAGTACACTAATATTATATTATAAACTTACACCATAACTTGTTCAGCTATTTCCCAATTGATGAGCATTCCTTCCATTTCTATTTCTTTCTTCTTACTCAATCTCTTTCTAAACTGATCTCACATTTCTTTCCCTCATATATTCAACATCCCCATCACTCCATATTTGCTGTTTTCTGGACACAACATTCATTTCCTATTTTTATAACTTTGATAATTTCCCTCTCATTTCTGCATTGCTCTTTTTTTACCTGACTTTTTGAAATCAATCCCTAGCTATCTTGAAAGTTCAGCTCAAATATCATTTCTTAGAGGAAGACTTAGCTAATACATATAATTTCTAGTGTTCTTTCTACTTTCTAATAATTAATTTGTTTTTATTTCATATATATTTTTTAAAAACCTTAATACATACTATTTTCCTCCAATAGGATGGAGTGTGGAGACTGTATCTTTTTTATCTTTATATCTCCAGTCCAATACACAGTCTCTGGTACTTGATAAATATTGACTTGGATTGAACTTGAGTATGATGATACTCCCATCAAATAATACCCTCTATAGTGTAGTTATTGTTTAATAAGTTTCTGTAGCAATCTCTTCCTCTCCCCCCCAAAAAAAATCCATCACCTGCTACCTACTTTCTGGGGATAAGTCTCTTCAAATATAGTTAAGCTATTCTTTGAATGATAGGCACATCCCATACTTAATGGGATCCCTACTCAAAACTTTACAGGTTAATAGGACCTGACAGAGGATGCATTTAGCTGATAGAGCCTTTGACAGCCCAGAATCAATTATCTCTGTGCCACAATGAAGTAAAGAAGAGTATTTCAATGATGTCAACTTGCTAAACTCATAAACTAGGGAAAATTACTGGTGCAAAGTGATTAGACATTAGATATGACAAGGCTTGCCACTGAACAGTGAAAGAAAAGCTAAAGAAAACAACCTCAATTCAAGCATTAAGATCAAGGCAATAAATGTGTTTACCTACTAGTTCTAAGACATTCCTGTAGGACTAGAAAATGGCCCCTTTAGGTATAAGTGCTTTCTGGGTCCATCTTGAAGAATTTTCTAGTCTTACAGGACAAAATATCATTTGGAATATTGCTCATTTCAAAGAAAATTAATTCTGGAATTGAAGAATCTAGGTTCAAATCTTTTTTTTTTTTTAATGCTCATTATGTGGCTTTAATCTTCTTCATTTAATCTTCTTCAGCTTCAGTTTTCTAATCTATAAAATATGGAGGTTGAACTACATGACTTCTGAGTTTCCTTCCAGCTCTAGAACAATGGGCGATCTTCACAATTACTGCTGTACAAAGGTGGCAAAAGTGTATTACAATGATGTCGACTCAAAATTATGTCTATTTCTCCTATGTTACAAAGTTGAGGAACACAAAGAATCAAAAGATTTATAACTGAAAGGATACACATAATTACCTCAGTACTTCAGAGTCCTTTTGTTATTCAATTGTATCCAACTCTTTATAATGCAATTTGGGGTTTTCTAGACAAAAGGGACTATGGAAGCTATCAAATGCAACTCCATTTTAAAGATAAGGAAATTTAGGCTCCTCAAGAGCTAAAGTGACTTACTTAGTGAATATAGTTATAAGGGTGACACAAGGTTTTAAAAACTGGCTGTTTACTTAGAAGTACTTTGTAATAAATCTGAGACCAAGAATCTCAATGTTCAGAGTATAAATGTCCTTTATTAAGAAAGAGAAACAATGACCCAGAGAGACAGGGACAGAGAAGAAAGGAAAGAAAAGTTGGAGAGACAGACAGATAGACAAAAAGACAGGCACAGAAACAGACAGAAACAGAAGAGAGAGAGGCAGAGACACAGATAATGTATATACACAATCATTTCTGTTTGCTGGATCCAGCTGAATTCAGAACATTACTGTTTATGGGCCTATGTTTTAGGATCTAATTGTGAGGGTCCCTTCTAGGTTTCCCTAAGGCAGTGGCATAGTCTAATTATTCCTACCTCTCCCCCAAAACACATAGAACACAAATACAGGAGACCGAGAGCAATTAGTATGATTACTTCCTTTCTCAGTTGTACTGTCAAAGATAAGAGTATAACTAAAGGTGTTGGGGAGGGAATGAAGAAGTAGAACAAAACTACTTAGAAATGAATAGGTTGTCACAATCAAGGGAAAGAGAACTAGATTCCTAGCATGGGTCAGTCCTCCCTATATTGAGTTTTCTTTAGATACAAAAGCAGTTAGACTCTAATATTCACAAAACACTAAGTGGCTAAGAATGGTCAGCCTTGGTGGAGGCTGCAGGGGCAGCAGGGATCTGTGCAAGTACAGAGTTAAAGTAGTAAAAGCAGAAAGTGTTAAAGAGTAAGAGGTTGTGGCAACAACTTTTTTTTTTTTTTTTTTTTTTGCTCAGTAAATAAATCTGCATGAGATTCATTTTTTAAAAAGGCAAGAAATAGCCATAATCCAAATCATTAGTATGGAACTCTTACCTTATTGGTAGAGAGAGACCATTCCATGCTTGAATAGCTTGCTATACAAATCTGCCCAAAATCCTGGTTCTGGGGTTCCAAGGCTGGGATTCCTGTTTTGTGGGGATCAACTTCTGGCACCTAAAACAGAGGACAAACATCACAACTGGAGCAAATGCTCTCAGAACCCATTTCTTGGAGGCAGGTGAAAAAGAGAGAACAGTACAAGGAGCATCCTTCCCCAGTTATCATTCATATGGTAGCCATATAGCGTGTACCAAATAAGAGTTACCAAAAAGTTGCCAAAAAGAGCACAGCAGAAGGTGACAGATAAAAAAGAGTAGTCAAAAAGAGAGAGAATGGCTTAAACTCATCAGTTTTAAGCAATCAATCATAGAAGGCTACCTGCACCCATGTGGTAAGAAAAGAAGAGATCTCCATTTTTAGCAATCTGAATATTCTTCAAAGTTCCTTAAAGAGTATTTCCAATTTTCCCAACCTGCATGGACTCAGACCAGCTGTGTTAATTTTTTTTTTAAGTTAAGGCCATAAAATATTTAATCAGCATCAACTTACAAATTATCATAGGATAAGCAATCTAGAGCTAGAAAAAAAATCTCAGAAACCATCTAATCTCACTTTACAGATAAGGAAATTGAAACCTAGGAAGGTTTGATGACTTGTCTGATATCTTATAGGTCATATCAGAGGCAGATTCTCCAGTTATAAAGTCAGTACCCCTTCCACTGAAGTAATAAAGAAACTTAAAAGAAAAATAAGACTTTAAAAATAAGTTACTAGGATAAAAATCACACTGGAAATCAAAATTCTCTAAAAAGAATAAAAAGAAACAAAAGTTGTTGTTGATGATGATGATTAGTACTTAAATAGCACTTTTAGGTTTGCAAAATACTTTACAAATATTAACTCATTTAATCATTACAACAACCTGACTAGTAAGGGTCTGAGGCAGTAATTTTAACTCAGTTCTCCAAGTCCAATACTCTATTATGCTACATGATAAAGATGATGAAAGATTCAATAAAAAAGAGAATAGAAGAATTGATTCACTAAAAAATACAGAAGTGAATGAAAATCTGGCAGAGAAGAAAAGAATTTCCAACTTTATAATAATAAATGAATTCTATGTAAGACAAAGTGATAATAGGATAGCAAGTAATAATTTAAGGATCATCAGAAAAATATAATTATAAAATATAAATCATTAGGAGAAAAAATATTGCAAACTACTCAGAATTTTGAATATAGGTTTAACATGTATTCATCTTCATCTTCATATTTAACATGTATTGGACTACCTGCCATCTAGGAAAGGAGGGTGAGTGGAAGGAGGGGAAAAGTTGGAAGAGAAGCTTTTGCAAGAGTCAGTGTTGAAAAATTACCCATGCATATGTTTTATAAATGAAAAGCTATAATAAAAAAATTGAAAATTGTTTTCAATCCAAATGAGACCAATTGTCCTAAATTTGCTCTTTTCTTGGAAATAATTCAATTCCACAAATATTTATATTGTGTTTATTATATGCAGGGCTGAGGATTCGTTAATCCAAGTTGAAAAGGAATTCTTTATGAATAGAGAGGAATTTCAGGTGCTCTTTTCTGCATATGGTTTCTCTATATATAGCTATTAAGATCCAACATTACAAAGTCTCCTAAATGAGACCCATAGTTATTCAATAGTTTGGTTTAACTAACTACCCATATGTTGAAGCCTATTCACATCTTCATCCAGCTTTAGAATAGGAAAAACCTATTCTGTGACTTTCTGGCATAAAATTATTAATTTGAGGGCTTCAGTACAATAATGTTTTTGACAGATTTGATTCAAGGAATGATTTGTGCAATGTTATAACGTATATCTTTTGGGGCTAGACTTTTATAAGCTACTTGGAAGCAGAAACTTTTTTTTATCCCTCCTATTATATCCCTCCGACCTGGCAATGCTTTGCAAATGAGTTTCTAATTCTCATTCATTGGAATATCATCCCCTCCCACACACAGACACAAAAACAAAGTTATCCTTTCTATGCAAACAACATGCAAAAGACAACATGCATGTAGATGACACAGAAAATATTTAGAAACTCAGAGATGCATAAAATATAATCTTAACCCAGATTTTACAATAAGATACTGTAAACACCCCATAAAAGAAAAAGAAAGAAAAATCAGACCTCCACTATGAAGCGAGGACTAAATAATTGTATTCAGATTTTCCAGAGGGAGAGGCAGAGGGAAATGCAGCATCATGCTCCTAAGCCTGGCATGTAGAAGGGATAATTATATATATGTGTGTGGATTATATACGTGTATTTGTATACATGTATTTTTAAAAATTCTACATGTAAACCTGCAAATGAAATAGGTGCTAAATTGAAGAAAAGGCAAATAGGCTGAATTACCTTAGGAAAACTTCAAAATTCATTTAATGACTCTAAGCTTCTGCTGAAATAAAGACACTCCTCCTTTAAAAACAAATTTTAATTCCTGTGTTGTTATATGATTATAGTTTATAGAACTCTGTAGTCTTTGAAAATTTGAAATTAAAAATCACCTAAAGGGCAATGGAAAGACAAATGATGGGTATGAGCAAACTGTAACACATCATAAAGGAATTTATGAAAAAGTAGAGTAAAGGATGTCATCAAAGAAACATATGAAAGAAAAAGAAGATCACATGGTAAGGGAGAGAGATGACAGATAGATAGACCATGAATTATTGGTTTCCTCCCAATGTCAAGACAAAGTAAGGAAGGCCTCCCAGAGCATCATTTGGACCTATGTGGCAGATAAGGGAGGACCAGAAGCAGAGTTTCACAAAATGAGACAAGTATGTATAGGTTCCATTTTTCACCTTGGAAAGAAATGCCCACATTGATGAGATTGTAGATCCATTTCAATATTTGAGTATGTGTCAAGTATGTGCTATTTCCCCTCTTCCCTACCCCCATTGAAGCACATGAGGTACACAGATAACTGATATGTTGGATAAAATACTGGACTTGGTATCAGAAAGACCTGAATTCTAATCTTAGCTCTAACATTTGCTAACTCTGTGCTCCTGGGCAAATTCCCTAACCTCTATACGTCTCAAGCAACTCAAAAGACCTTAACTACTAAATAACTGATGATTGCCCATGTGCTTCACATAACACAATAATATCACAAATCCTTTGGGATATTCACCTATATGCAAACCACTGAGTCAAGAACTAGAGATAGACACATTAAAACTATAAAAATAACAATCCCTGCCTTCACAAAACCTACATTCTTACCTCCGCTCAAAAAAATTTAAAAGCTATAACTGGAAGAGATATTGCATATCTCCTTGAATCATCTTGAGCCAAATTCCCCAAATCAGTAACCTTATGTCAGAAAGTTATGGAGCAAGTCCTGCTATTCTAGAGATTTTCCAATTTTCCTATCAGTTTCCTTCACTTCACCTCAACAATATGTATTAAAGTCCTACTATATATAGGAAAATACTCTGCTGGGGACACCAAAACAAAAACAACAGGCTGCTCAAGAAATAGATCTTATTTTACCGAGAGATGTGACACAGATATAAGTAAGTACATAATTAAAGGGTATTTACAAAGTAATTTCAGTAAGGAAAGAACTCAAATAACAGGAGGAGGAGGGGAAACAGCAAGTCTTCTTGAGCAGAGAGACAGCTTTGAAGACAGCAAAGTATTCTACCAGGAAAGATGATTAAGATATGAAGGCACACCTGAAGCCAGTTCATATTGGCTCATGAGAATCCATTTAAATTTTGAGTGTGAGCATTTATACATCAGAAATGGACAAACACTACAAATTAAGGCTTGCTTTGCTGTTGGTTAGATTGTCTAGACTTAAGAAAGGGATGGAGAAAATTATAATGATGCAGATTAAATTTTCAAGTGTTATCATGTGTACCTTGGAGAGCCAGCTGTCAAATATTCACCAGCACACCTCTGAGATGGTATGCTGTTCATGAGGAGCAACTGGTAGGCTAGTTTGACTAAAACAGAGTTGGGGGGGGGGAAGAGTTGTTAGAAATAAGACTGTAAAGGTAGGGAGGAATTTAATTGTGTATGCCAAACTGAGGTTTATGTATTTTATCCAAAAGACAAGAGTGAATCATGGAAGATTTGGCAGGAGGGTGTAGCTAGCAGGAGGGGGAGAAAGGATAATATGGTTAAATCTATGTTTAATCTATTCCTTGTGGATAAGGAAATAAATACGTTATGTAGTACCTACTATGTGCCAGATACTATGTTAAAGATTTTTTATTTTGTTTTTAATCCTTAAAACAACACTTCTAGATCAATGTTATAATTCTTACAATTTTACAGTTAAGGAAACTGAGGTAAACAAAAGTTGTTTCTTTTTTCCATAATATAGTATAATAAAAAGGTAATTGCACATGAAACAGCCAATCTATTACGCATAATTTGCTATTCTTTTTAAAAATATATAATAAAACTATCATGTAAGATACCCATCAAATGGGAAATGACTGACCATGTTATGATGGTGAGGTTAAGCTTTTTGCTTAGTATCACACAGCTAGTAAATGCCTGTGGCTGACTCTGAATTGAGGTCTTCCTGACCCAAGCCCAGCACTCTGAGATGCCAGATAAGCATAAGATAGAAATCTCCAACAGCAGCAGGCAGTTGGCAATTTGAGACTAGAATTTAGGAGAGAGATTAGGGCTGAATATATAAATTTGGGTATGATCTACATGGAACTGATCAATTAAAACCCAGAGAGAGAAACCCTGGAGAGACTATATGGCTGCACTTAGTATGAGGATGAGGATGATTTAGCAAAAAAGGATACTGAGAAGGGTTGGTAAGTCAATCAGGAGGACAACCAAAAGAAAAAGTTATCTCAGAAGCCATGGAGAACAGTACATCAAGAAGGAGCCAGTGTACAACAGCTTCAAAAACTGAGAGATTTCAAGACAGGTAAGAACTGATAAAAGGCAGTGAAATGAAGCTCCTCTCATCTGATTCTGCACACATGGTACTAAGCTAAAATGGGAGAGCCAAAAGTGACTCCACCGGAACAGCCTGAGGAAAGAGTTCTGTGAACAACACAATCAGGTAAAGGTTCAATAACCATGCTTCCTCCATTAGAATCCTGGGGCCCTGCCTGGCAGCTTTGGAAGAGCTAGCCAATAGCAGACAGAGGAAAAAATAACAACTAGGAAATAGAGAAATTGCTACTCTAATCAAGGACCGGATATAGGGGCTGCCAGTTTATTTATTCTGTGGGTGGAGGCTTAGTCCTGGCCCATATGACAGATCAAAGATGGCCTTTTCTTTGCCAATATTATCCTGTTTGCCAGCTGCTTCTGGCATCAGAAATCCTCCAAAGAGAATGATAACAATGAGCTCTAGTACCTAATCATGTCCTTCTTCAATTTTTATCATGGGGCACACATCAATTCCACTATTCAAAAGACCTCTAGTACACTGAGTGTCCTGTATACTCTTGTAGTACTCTAAAGAGATTTCCAGTCCCCAAATTCACAATCTGGACACCTCTGCTAGAATCATCCTGACTTTTCCCTTGTCCTTCAACAATCCACCCTTTTGATATTTTTCAGTCTGAATTCTATCTTAACTTCAAAGGCTAGGTTCAAATATTTCTTCCTTATAAAAAGCCTTCCCTGAGTTATCCAAGCACCTAGTATTATTCCTTAATTCAGAACTCTTTCATTCATTTGACATTTATTTTCTGTTATCCCTTCCACATTGAAGAGATAGGGGTGGGGGTGGGAAGTTAAAGACATGATACCCCATGATCTAGAAAATCCATGTAAAATTCTTGGCCCTTTTTATAGCAGTCTTCCATTTTTGCAGATTTCCTTCCCTTTTTTCTTGATTTTTATACAATATTGCACATATATTCATTTTTTGAATTTCTAAGCTTTTTCCTGTTATCTGTAGCCTCTACAAAACTCCCCCAAAATTCACATTTAATTTCTTATGCCAATCCACAATATATCAAAACTGTAATGGGGAAAATAGCAATGTAGAAGGGATAATGGTACATTATTGCCTAGACCTATGATTTCACTGGTATAGGGAATTCCGAGTTGCTTCTTTGCTTAGATGGGCAACTAAATTGATAGCTTGTGATTTTAGTTGCCTGGAGCAGAGAGATTTTGTCCTGGATCACACAGCCAGTAAATGTATTGGAATTAGTACTTAAATCTAGGTTTTAATGATTCCAAAGTCACCCATCTATCTTCTGTATCAGACTGCATTTTATCTAGCAGTATTTATCTTTTTTCTCTAAATATTAAACATTATTTCTTGAAGTAAATGGAAGGACAAAGCAAAACAGTATGTATGTTATGAAGAAACCTAAATTTTTATAACCTGGTTTTAATCTCCCAAAAAAGTGGGTTAAAGATCTGGACTACACAAATTTCTAGCTGCATGAGTGTGAGTGATTAATTCTTTGGGGACTCATTTTCCTTACTGGTAAAAGGAGTGAGTTTAGACTAGGTGATCTCTAAATTTTCTTTCAGTTCCAAATACTGTGATTCTTTGATCTTATGTGATTACAGAAATGAATGAAAAACACTTATTAAACACTTAATATGTACCAAGTATTATGCTAAACTCTCAAGACAGAAAAACAAAAGGAGGAAGATCCTATCTTCAATAGACACTAAAGGGGGGTTTATATTTTAACATGGGAAACGACATATAAAGGACAATGGAATCTGGGAGAGCTGCTTTGGTTTTGGGAAGTCATAGGGATGGAGAAATTGATTGACCTGACCTTTTTAAAAGCAAGGATCATATTCTTTAACCAATTTAATTCAACGAACATTTATTAAGCATCTTGTATGTATAAGATACTGTGTGAGAAACTAATGATACAAAAGAGATGGTTGTTAATGGCTGTCAGCACTTGGTGAGGAAACAAAAGAAGTATCATATGTCTAGTTGACTTCCAGACCCAGATGCCAAGCGGAATCGGGGCCTCCTTCAACTTGTGTTGAGATAGGTTAAAGAGTTCTATAGACTCAGAGCCTTGAACTTGCTGTTTTCATCTCCCTTCAACTTTGAATTCTCTTCAGTGGATTTGCACAGTATTTTGCACACATATTTCATAGTTTGTAAGCTCTTTGAGGGCAGAGACAATCTTTTGCATCATTTTGTGTCCCTATCATGGAACACAGTGTCTGGCACATAGTAGGTACTTAATAAATGTTTACTGACTACCTGGAAGGTATTTAATATATGTGCAGTGATTCATTTGGTTAGGTTTTACAGTTAAGATAGGTCTTCACTGTAAATTATGAGAAGACATCAAAAAAGAAATTTGTTCTGAAGATTTCAAGATTGCCTGACATGCAAGTTACATCTTCTTAGATTTTCCTCTTCACCATGGGGTGGGGGGGTGGGGGAAGAAGGGGAGGAGAGGGGAGGCCTAATTATTTCACAGATGTGAAAACAGAGGCATATTATTAATACAAAATGCCTTGCCAGAACACATAATGAAGAACTGATCCTGAACAAAACATTCCTCAATCTGAGTGCATTTTAAGCCACAAAGCCATATAGCTAGAAGGGGGTGGTAGATCTGCTCTTGACAGATATGCAATTCATATTTAGGTAATAGGTAACTAGTTTCATATCTGGCATTAGGTTGGAACTTTTGTTGTTTTTGTTGCTTCCTAAAGCTATCTAATCTCTGTTTCACTAAGTAGAATTGGCTTCCTAGTTTAATTTCTGATTGAACTGGTCCCTTTCTAAATTCCTCCCACAATTGATTCAGGATGTTATCAGGTTTAATAGCACAGGTAACCCAGAAAACTTCCTGTTGACTACATAGTCTAAGGGAGAGGGAGAACACAAGGTACTGTTGGTTCTTTCAAAAGGGATTTTCATTATCTTTTTAAGAGATATGGGGTTCATGATCTTTCACCCTGAAGCAAGGAGAAGAAATAAAAGGAAGAAGATTACAAAACCTGAAAGTGTAAACAAGGAAAGTTAGAATTAAAAAAAAAAATCATTGATATATTATTTTTATGCTACCTTAATTTTCCAGATGTAATTCTGACCTTTTTGCCAGAAAGCTGTTTCTTATAAGAAGCATAACAAATAGATTGACCCCCACCTCATTTGTAGGTCACCCTTATATGACTCATTTCTTAATCTTGTCTTCCTGAATTTTAAAATAATCCAGGCATACTTGCATTTTTTTTCATTAATTAAGAAAATTTCAACATATCTAAATCAACTAGATTTGGAGTCCTCACCAATTCCAAAAATATTATTTAATAAGTTGGTGAAAACTTTCCCTAGAGTGTTATTTAAATTTCTATTAAATCCATTTAAAAGATGGCATTAAATTAATGTTATTGAATATATATAATTTAGTAACAATGAAACAAGTAAAAAAAGCATTTGTAATTATAAACATTTTATTTCTAAGAATGGCAAATGCAGACCCAGATTTAGGGAGATCTGAGTTCAAATCTTCCCTTGGATACTTATTAGCTGTGTGCCCCTGGACAAATCATTTAATCCTGTTTCCCTCGGTTTCCTCATCCTGTGTTGGGAAAGGTTAAAGAATCCTTGAGCTTACTCTCCTAGTCTTCCTTTCCCTCCACCTTTGAATCCTCTTCAGTGGAATACCTTATGGAATTCTTTTTCTTCTTTTAAATATAATATATAAGATGGTTCTCTCTGGGGGAGAGAGCAGGTTTCTCGAGGGAGATTTTCTTGGAGGCAGCCTTAGTATCAGTTCAGATCAATAATTACCCCAAATGCAGACAGCTGGTAAAAATACAAACGTTTATTTCTCCTTCCAAGTCTTGTCTCTTTCCTTGGGCCTGGATAGTTAGATTCTTAAAGGCCTATCTTTCCACTTGGTTCCAAGAGCTCCCTCCGAAAGTCTCCAAATCCAAAGGTTCTGTCCTTCAGTCTCTGCTTCTGCTTTCTTCAGCCTCCAGCCAGCACAAAGAGGGAATGAATCTCTTGTCTCCTTCACTTGGGGCTCGGCTAGCTTTCTGGGGAGTCTTTCAGACCAGCTTGGTCTCAGTGGGGGAAGTGCAGGAGCCCAGTCACCACAGAGAGCCTTCTCAATCTCCAGCTCAACTCTCGACTTGTAGCTTCTTCCTCTCAAAACTCTTCTTCTGCTACCAGCCAGCCAACTGGAAAATATATTGGAATGAATCACTCTTCACTGGCTTATATATGACTTTTCTGAGAGAATGGGATTATGGGTTTTCTCCCATAGTATTCTCTGGCCCTAAGAGCTTCAAGGGAGGTGTGAATTCAGATATCTCATACTAAACCCTGAAATTTCCCAAATGTGTGAACTCCAATGAGGAAAGGTGCAAACACAAGCATTGTATCAATTAGTTCTACTTAGAACCTTGTTTCAGGTTCTGTCCCAAAGCATCTTCTTGTAAGATCAGATCAATAATCTATCAACTCTAATGAGTTAGCAGTTTGTAAAGATTCCAACAATACCTCATTTTTGAAAATGGGATCACAACTGAAATGACCAAACAATAAATTTCTAAGAATGATCACAATCAACAACAATTTTTACAGCTTCTGTAGAAGAAGTTTTTGAAACAGGGCATTCAAAGTTATGGTATATGAATGTAATGGAATATTATTGTTGTAAAAAAATGATGAGCAGGCTGATTTCAGAAAAGTCTGGAAAGACTTACATAAACTGATGCTGAGTGAAGTGAGTAGAAGCAAAAGAACATTGTACATAATAACAAGAAGATTATTTAATGGACTTGGCTCTTTTCAACAATGTAGTGATTCAAGGCATTTCCAATAGACTTGGAATGGAAAATGCCATCCACATCCAGAGTACTATAAAGAGTGAATGTGGATCAAAACATAGTGTTTTCATATTTGTTTATTTGTTTGCTTATTTTTTCTCATTTTTTTCCCCTTTGATCTGATTTTTTTTTTGCACAGTCTGACAAATATGGAAATACGTTTTTTAAAATTGCACATATTTAACCTATATTGAATTGCTTACTGTCTAGGGGAGGGAGGAGGTAAGGGAGGAAGGAAGAAAAATTTGGAACACAAATTTTATAAAAATGAATGTTAAAAACTATCTTTACATGTACTTGGAAAAATAAAATATTATGACAACAAAAAAAGAAACAGGACATTAAAAAGAATGAAAAAGACAGGGGAAGGGAGGGAGGGAAAGGAGGGAGACAGACACAGAGAGAGACAGAGAGACACAGAGAGAGACAGAGACAGAGATAGAGAAAGAGACAGAGAGAGAAAAGGGAGGGAAGAACAGAAAGGGAAGGAAGAGAGGGAGAGAGGGAAGGAGAGAAATAGCCATAGTTGGAATAAGAGACAGAAACAAATAGAGATAGAGGAAGGGCATTTTAGCAAAGCTAACACATAAACTGGCTCTAATAACATATGCAGACTTTGACAACCAGAGTCCCCCAGTTCTGCAAAGCAGGAAAGGAGATTTGTTTCTCTTCTTTTCTCTAGACCCAAACTTATCTCTATAATTACACAATATTCAATTTCAATTTGAGGTTATTGCTACTATTCTATTTACTTTGTTGTAGGCATTTAAATTGCACCAAAACTTTTAGAACACCTTGTATATTGTTTTCCTCATTCAGATTACTTCACTTCTTTTTTTATATATCTCCCTATGCTTCATAGTTGTAATTTCTTAAGGGTCAATAATATTCTATTACATTCAAGAACCACAATTCATTTAGCCAGTCCCCAAACAGTCTACTCTACTTCCACCTCTTTGCTACCATAAAAAAGCTGCTAAAAATATTTTGGCATACATGATACTTTCCTTCATCTACTGTTGTCCTCACTGGGCCTAGCAAGAGATTTTTGAGTTAAAAGATATGTTCATTTTAATCATTTTATTATCATAAATACAAATTGAAAAGCTATCATTCCACCAATGAACAGACTTTTTTATGGAAAAGGTTAGCAGAAGTTACAGGAAGTTAATTTGAGAAAAGCCAGAATCATAGCTTGGGGAGAAAGGGAAGAAGGGAAGAAATAGGTGTGTCTTGTGATCATGACCTCAGGCTTCCAAACATACATATCATAGCTCCTCACCCTCTCTTTGAAGCATTCTCAACTCATTTTACTCCCTCACAAACTTGTCTATATACTCTCATTGTTAATGACTGTTGTTCAGTCATGTCTGACTCTTTGCGACCCTGTATGTACCGTGGTACATCTATGGGGGTTTAGATTAAGGCAAACAGAGGTTAACTCTATATACTGAGCCACCTAGGTGCCTCCTAGACAGAGTTTAAATGACTTGATCAAAGTCACATTTCTGAGGTCAAATTTGAATTCAGGTCTTCTTGATTCGAGATCCAACACTCTATCCACTGAGCCACCTTATTGCCTTCTCTGTAGATCCAACACTCTATCCACTGAGCCACCTTATTGCCTTCTCTGTACCCTCCTGTTATTTCTTCTTTAGGAGGCAGAGTGGTACAAGGAAAGAAAATTATATTTGGAGTCAGAGGACTTAGATTCGATATCCACCTATGCTGCTTATTAACTAAAGCTCAATTTCCTTATCAATAAAATTACTCTAATTGGGTAGATTTAGAATGGGTGTATTAGATGGCCTCTAAAAGTTTCCTTCTATCTCTAAAGCTATGTTAACTATTCAACATGTAAAGGACTGCTTGCCATCTGGGAGAAGGGGTGGAGGGAGGGAGGGGAAAAATCAGAACAGAAGTGAATGCAAGGGATAATGCTGTAAAAAATCACCCTGGCATGGGTTCTATCTATAAAAAGTTATTTAAAAAAAAATAAAGCGATGTTAGTCCTAAAAAGTAATCAGGACATCAACAATAGTATAGATTACTTTTCCTTTCTCTAAACCTTTCCCAATATTTCCTCAGAACCAAATAATAAGTGAAATCTATAAAGCACTAGAAAGTTTGACAGGCATTTTACAAAAATTATTTCATTTGAGTCCTATAACAACCAAGTGAGGTGAGTAATATAGATAATTATTCCTATTATAAAAATGGTAAACTGACACCACTTAGTATGTGACTTGCCCATGGTCATATCATTAGTTAGAAGCAGAATTCAAACCCAGATCCTTTTGATTACAAGTCAAACATCCTGTTCCTGATACCTGGCTACCCTTTATAAAATTATATGATTTACTTGTCTTCTCTTCCCGTCATTGGAGCTAATTTGAGCATCTAATCCCTAGATATGGCACCAGACACGGGGCGCCATAGTACACAGAGCACTGTACCTAAAAATCAGAGAGACTTCTTTTCCCGAGTTCAAAATCAGCCCCAGATATTTACTAGCTATGTGATCTTAAGCCAGTCACTTCATCCAGTTTGTTCCAGTTTCCTTATCTTTAATAAGCCAGAGAAGGAAATGGCAAACCACTATAATATCTTTATCAAGAAAACCGTAAATGGGATCACTGAGAGTTGGAAATGATTAAACAAAAATCCTTGTTGATGGCTATGAGTTGATGAGACTAATGGGTGGTATAATGAATAGATTACTAGACAGCATGGGGAAAATGAGTTTAAATCCAAATTCAGATACTGGCTATTATACTTTAGGCAAGTCATTTAATCTATTTGCCTTAGTTTTCCTCACTTTTAAAATGGAGATAATAATAGCACCTATCTCTCAAGGTTGTTGTAAGGATAAAATGAGATCATATTTGTAAATACTTAGCACAGTATCTAGTGCACTAGGCACTATGTAAAATATATGACAAATAATAATAATAAATGTGTTACCACTTCCAAATGAGATATTTATATTTTAACTGTGGCTTTATGGGGACCCCAAAAAATTTCATCTAATGGTAGGAATTTCAAACACTAGTGTAAGTCAATAGAGAACATTTTTACCCAAATTCCACTGCCACTTCCTAAATCACAGCTTCTAGGGAGGAAGGACAGTTTTGAGAGATAGCAAAATTACTGTTAAAGAAGGAAAGTAGACATTTTTGAAAAGAGAAACAGGATTTTAAGAAAACTGGAAACTTGGAGATCTAGTATTTCTTAATCAGAAAAAAAAAAAAGAAACCAAAACAAAGAAAGAAAGCCTGGAGCAATCTAATTGCCAGATTTCGATAAATAGACATTAGGTAAGAATTAGAATGATCCAGTGTTGTAGAATGTTAGCAGTGGGTGGAGGAACCTTAGAGACTATTCTTTTCAGATGTTCACTACACAGAATAATCACACCAAAGAGCAAATGTGTAGGGCCTCTGCCTTCCTACAAAGATAAGGAAACTGAGGCCCAAGGGCAAAAAGTATTACGTGTGCATTTCCTTTATAGGTATGAAATATTCATAGGCCTTGTTTTGACCCTCAGGCATCCTGAATCCCCTGTTATTCCTATTTTGAAGATCCTCCCTCTGTAGTGCTTTACCCTGTAATAATCTGGGCTTGCCTTCTCCAGAAGCACTTCATGTTGCCAACTTCTGACATTTCCCTTTCTTTCAAAATTGTTCTAGATGGAACAATTAAATCCCACTTTTTCTAAGGCAGGAATTCTTAGCCTCAATTCATGACCTGCATGTATGGGGAAAATATCTCTAATTGAAATTGAGCATTCCTTAGCTTTTGAGTGTTGGCAACAAAATACTATAGTATTATATTTATAAGGGAGATAGAGATCAATTAATTCAAAGAGAGAATGTACTCATTTCATTCTCTAAAATTAGTATACATTTATGAGGCCTTCAGAAAGAATCCTAATGAGTTGAGCATGTTATAACAGGCTTTTACTGTATGTTTTAAGGTTGAGAGATTATTTTAATCATATGTCTTAAAATGTACAATGACAATCTGTTGTAATGGATTCTACTATGCTTTTGAATATTACTATACTATTTATTCAACTTCATTGCTAACAAAGCTTTTCCTAAAATCTAAAAAAAATTTAAAATCAAGTAAAATTTTATTTTCTATTAAATGAAAGATTGCTACTTCTTTAAGGACATGAACTATCCTTTGCCTTTCTTTGTAGCTCTAGTGCTTATTAGCACAGTACCTGGTACATAGTAAACATTCAATAAATGTTTATTGCTGATTGACCAAAAAAGTGAATTTTCCTTTGCGTTAAAATGGTTACAATTACCAGGTAACACATATGCACTTTAATTTGAACCCCAGACTATACCTTTACACACAAGTATGGTACTGTGCATGGTACTGGAATTAATTTCCCTTATACCCAAATCTGATCATGTCACTCCTCTGCCTAAAATCCAGTGGAAAAAGATATTTGAACTATTTTTCCTGGTAGTCAAGACCTGCAGCAATTTGGCATTATTTACTTTTCTAGTCTTACCTCACTTTATTCTCTTTTCTGTAGGTTGAGTTCTAGTTTAGTAGAACTCAACTATTCCCATCTACTGGGGAGTTAGGCCTTAGACACTTACTAGTTGTGTGAGCCAAAGCAAGTCACTTAACCCCATTTGTCTCATTTTCCTCATATGTAAAATTACCCAAAGAAGGAAATGGCAAACCTCTCTAGTGTCTTTGCCAAGAAAATCCCAAATGAGATCATGAAGAGTTAGACATGATTGAACAATAATACCTCCCTCTCTCTCTCTCTCTCTGTCTGTCTGTCTCTCAGTATTTTCATCTATTTACATGTACATATGCTTTATTTGATAGTAGATTATAAGCTTCCCAAGAGGGAAAATTGTATCACTTAGTTCATAGCATTTCAGTTATCGATATACAGTAGGCACTTAATAGATGCTTTTTGAAGTTAATAATAAGAATTTCAAAAATGATGTTAGACCAATAGAAACGATAATTTATTAAGGTGGGCAATAAAATTATGAACAGGAAGTTTTTGTATCTTTTTTGCCTTCTCTATCTGTCCTAATATGAATGGCTAAGCCTCTTATAATTATGTCTTTAATAATTTTATGATTTATATCATAGTTGTGTGTATATTTGAAAGAAATAGCAAGTTGTATTAGTAGATTTGCAGTTTCATGTACAATCATCTTTTTTATTGTACTATATTACAAAAATGCTTGTTTTATTCCATACACTTAAAATAAAATGAAATTTAAAAAATAATTGAGTCTTATTAAAAAATGAAATTGGGGCAGTTAAGTGGTACAGGTGGTAGGAGGAGGTGAGGTTACAAACCTCAAAAAAGGAAGATTCATCTTCCTGAAGCCAAACCTACCCTCAGACATTTCTAGCTATGTAATCCTGAGCAACTCAGTAAACATTAAACTTTTTGTCTCAGTTTCCTCATTTGTAAAAGAGCTGGAGAAGGAAATACCAAACTACTTTGTTATTTCCTCCAAGAAAACCTCAAATGGGATCACAAAAAGTCATACATGACTAAAAAATGACCGACAAAAATAAATAAATAATAGGGCTCAAGTGTTTTAAACTGGGAAGGGGAACATATTGGATATCATATATTACAATCTCTATTGGCTACTTATTTCCTCTAGAACAAAGTACAAACTTCTTAGCTTGACATTTAAAACCTACACAGTGTAAGTTGTCCTTCAGAAATTCTACCCTTTCATACCTCTGATCTATTAGTTATTCTCCTATTCCTCTAAGTTCCCAATTCAATGTTCTCTCTTTGTCTTTCCAAGAGCTGTTTTCCACATTTAATGCCCTTTCTTTTCACCTCTGTCTTAGAAACTTTAGTTCTAAGCTCAACTTTGATGCTACAGAACCAGGAAGCTCTACTTTATCTTTCAGATTGTTGGTGATCTTTTTCTCTTTAAATTGTGTTGTATTTACCTATTTCTGGAGAAGGAAATGGCAAATTACTCCGATATCTTTGAAAGCAAAAACCACCAGAGGCAACAAAAATAACAACAAAATACCCAAATAAGATTTTAAAAAAAGTTCAGATACTACTAAAACTACTTAACAACAACAACAACAAATTTACTTATCTATGTATATATAGACTATCCCATCCCACCACTCCTAGCTTCTTGAAAGTGTTAGAGAGTTTTGTTCTTGTCCTTTCACATACATCACCACCACCACCATTCCCAACAATTCAATCCCTTATTAATGGATGTTTATTTAATTGAATTGAATTTTCATAAATTTATCATAAAACTGATGTTTAGTACTAAAAACCCTCTTTGTTCTTTTTGTTCTTTATCAAGGTAAAAAAAAAAAAAATGTTGCTAGAACATGGGCTCCAGGAGAGCAGAGATTCTTCTTTTGTTTTTCTTTGTATCTGCAGCATTTAACAGAAGACCAGGAATATTGTAAACACTTAATAAATGATTGTTGATTAAATGATTAACAAAGAATGGGAAGTAGAGGGAATAAAACTTAAATGTAAAAGAATTAAATATATCTGCCTTCCTTTCCCTCCTCTTAGCAGCCACAGAGAATTAAAAGCATTTTTTTTTTTTAAATTACTGACAACAAATATTTGCAATCTTTCCACGGACACTTTTCCATCATTCTTCTGTCACTAGAGAGGATTTTGAACTATTATGCCCTTTTAAAGATGCCACAACCTAGCTCTAGAAATATTAGGCAACAGACAGTTAGTAGAACTCCCACTTGATTCTCCTGCTTAAACCACAGACAGCTTTTAAGAATCAATTTGTGGTTCCAAAGAGATGTCTTAGAATGGAAATCAGAACAAGGAGTCAGAGTCCTAACCTCACATACAAGTAGCACACAATGTCAATATATACATCTTAGAAAGTCAAATAAAATATTCCTTAGCACTTATATTAATCTGAGATGTTTAGAACACTTTAAGCAATTAATGCATCACCTTAATCCAGCTCTACAAATAGCCACTTACTCACAGAAGTGGACTAATAATTTGTGCTAAGGAAGAAATCTAGAACAAATATTCAAGTTACTTCATTTTCCCCAACCCCCTCTCTTTTTTTTTCTCTCTCTCTGTCTTTCTTTCTTTCTGTCTTTACCCCTGCCTTTTTGTGTCTATCTTTCCTCTCTGCCTTTCTGTGTCTCTGTCTGTCTGTCTCTATGTGTGTGTGTGTGTGTGTGTGTGTGTGTGTGTATGTGTGTATGTGTGTGTGCATACATACATACATACATAAATATGTTTGTATAAACATGAACAAATATATGTAGGTAGATAGATAGATAAAGGAAGGAAGGAAGGAAAGAAAGAAAGAAAGGAAGGAAGGAAGAAAGAAAGAAAATCTGCAACTAATTTTCAAGACTATATTAATTCTTGTAGGGATTCTTTCTCATGTTTTTTTTTTTTTCTTTTGATCTGATTTTTATTGTGCAGCCTGACAAATATGGAAATTTGTCCAGAAGAGTTGCATATGTCTAACCTATGTTGGATTGCTTGGTGTATATAGAAGGGGGGGGTGGAGAGAGGGAGGGAGAGATTTGGAGCACAAGGTTTTGCAAAGAGGAATGCTGAAAACTATCTTTGCATGTATCTGGGGGAAAAAGTTAAAAAAAAAAAAAGAAATTGCCTTGGGATATAAAAATTAAAAGATTTATCCCACCCACATGTGCAAAAATGTTTGTGGCATCCCCTTTTGTAGTGGCAAGAAACTGGAGACTAAATGAATGCCCATCAATTGGAGAATGGATAAATAAATTGTGGTATATGAATGTTATGGAATATTATTGTTCACTAAGAAATGACCAGCAGGTTGATTTCAAAGAGGCCTGGAGAGACTTACATGAACTGATGCTGAGTGAAATGAGCAGAACCAAGATATCCTTATACACAACAAGAAGAAGATTATGCGATGATCAATTCTGATGGACATGACTCTCTTCAATAATGAGATGATTCAAACCAGTTCCAATTGTTCAATGATGAGGAGAGCCATCTACACTCAGAAAGAGAACTATGGGAACTGAGTGTGCTTCACAACTTAGCATTATCACTCTTTTTGTTGTTATTTGCTTGCATTTTATTTTGCTTCTTTTTTTTTTTTTGCTGGTTTGATTAGATTTTTCTTTTATGGCACAATAATTGTATAAGTATGTATGTATATATTAAAATTAACATATATTTCTATTATGTTTAATATGTGTTGGACTACTTGCCATCTAGGGGAGGGTGTGTGGGGGGGGTTGAAACACAAGGTTTTACAAAGGCTAATGTTGAAGAATTGTCTACACATATATTTTGAAAAATAAAATGCTTTAATTAAAAAAAAAAAAAGACTTGTCTCAATACAGGCAAGATTTGAACAGAGGTCTTTCTGATCCCAAGTCCAGCACTCTATTCACTGCAACCTGCTTTTATTTTATAAATAGTCAGTAAGAAAGCTAAGACCCTTCCACCACCACCCCCTCCTCTCCACCCAAAATAAACAAATAACAAATAAAAGATTTAAATATCTATTAGATTGAATTTGAAAGAAAGAGACTGGTACATCTCTCCCTTCTCTCATATGCCCTTGGATAAACTATATAATCATTGTATGTCTCAGCTTTAATATATCTATCAAAGAGAGAACTCCTTGTACCTCCTTATTGTCTTTAGGACAATGTTTCCTAATGTTCATGTTTAGTACTAACTTTATGGAATTTCTTCTATGATTTTTTGAAGTATTTATTATACAGCATGTTCCAAAATTCATAATGCAGTTTTAAGTTATTAGAACTTAATTTTAAGCTTAAAGCTAAAGTTTAGAACTGCACTAAGACTTTTGAGACCTTATAATGTTCGTTACCCTTTTGTTTGGCAGTGTGATTGTAGCATATTGTCATGCTCTTCATGTATGTATGTCATGCATAAAGAGCATTGAATTCAAATTCTGCCTCAGATATTTACTAGTTTTATAACCATGAATAAGCCAATAAACCTCAGGACTCAATTTCCATATCTGTAAAGTAAAGGAGTGGGACTCAGTGACCTCTCTAGAGTCTTATGATAGAATCAAGGCTCATGTTACATGGATATATATATGTATATAGTGCTTATATAGAGTTGTTTTTATGTTATCATCCTTATTAGATTGTGAGCTCCTTAAGAACAAGAATTGGGTTTTTGTAATGGGGGTGGTGTTTGGAATTTTTTTTGGCCTTTCTTTGTATCCCCAGTTATTAGGATAGTGTCTGGTATATAGTAGGTGCTTAATAAATGCTAGTTGATTTATTAATTGACTCACATGAATTCAGGGTTTCTTAAACTTGGTAGATGTCTGAAGACATTGAGAATCATACCTTTCTGCTGTGTGTTTCCATACAGAGACAAAAGATAGGCTACATCTAGGGAAGCTAAGAACCATGGTATCCTTGCTTTGTTGTAACAAAGTAAACCTTATTTTGGTAACTGTTCAAGTGCTTGTGAATAGCTCATTTTTATCCCAACATGAAGCCTAAGCTAACTTAACAGGATTTAACCATTACCTATTAGGGCTACAGGGACTCCTAAACAGTGACTTCTAGCTCTTGATCTAAGACCCTACAATAAAGGAGCACATATCCAAAACAGAATGTAAAGGTACAATAAGAAATAAACAAAGAAATCACTGATCCCCAAAGGGGAAACTCAAAAAAGCTTCATAGAAAAGATAGCATTTGACTCAAACTTAGCCTAAGGTTACACAGTCCTAAAGAGGCAGTCTCAAACCTAGATCTGAAGACTCCATGAGAACAATGCCAGTGTTCTTTACTATAGCATACTAGTGGAACGGAGTATTTACTGAGCACCCATCATGTGCCCAATATTATGTTAAGTTGTTCAGTCATTCATTTTTCAGTCATGTCCAACACTTTTTGATCCCATTGGACTTTTTTTTTTTTTTTTTTAGCAAAGATATGAAAGAGATTTGCCATTTCCTTTTCTGGTATATTTTACAGATGAGAAAACTGAGGCAAACAGAGTTAAGTGACTCGTCCAGAATCACACAGTTTGTAAATATTTGAGGTTGAATTTGAACTCATGAAGATGAGTCTTCCTGACTCCAATTCCATCACTCTATCTCCTGGTTCATCTACTTGCCCTAAGTATTGATATTATAGGATCTAAATCCCTGGTCACTAAAAAATATTCCTCCCTCTGTGCCAAAACGGAAATGGGAGAAGGCCTGGGATTTCATTGGTTAAAGGAATCCCTTCTATCAAAGCAGATCAGCACTCTCCAAAATTTATTGTTTTGGAGAGTTGCCAGCTGCACTGTGAAGTTACCTGCCTTGGCCTAGGCTTACAGAGTCAGTATGCGTCAGAAGCAGTGAATCAGATTTTCTTTGAGACCAGCTCTTTATCTACAACCCTGTTCTTCCTTCTAGACTATAAAGACAAGAGTCAAGTTACTAGCTTACATTACAGAGCATAAAAAATTGACAGAAAAAAAAAGAAATTGGACTATTCTTCCTAAAAAAGTAGAAACTCTTTGAGTTAACTTTAGCAAAGAGTTCCCCTAATAATAACCTGCTATTTTAGTTACTCTATGGAAACAGAAGCTATGGGGAGAAGGGAATCTTAACTTTTTTTGAGGGAAGAGGGAGGGGAGGTTAGCAATCAGGGTTAAGTGACTTGTCAGGTATCACATAATCAGGGGCTAAGGCTAGATTAGAACTCAGGTCTCCATGATGCCAGGGCCAGTGAGCTAGCCAATGTACCACTTAACTGCTCTAACTTGCTATTCTTGTTAGCCCCTCCTCCTTCTATTTCTGTAGCACAGAAGCAAAAATCTTCCATCATTTTCTCCCCCTAAGCATTCTTAACGTGTTAGGACTTAGTTCACATCTTTTCAAGAGCAGCATAATTTGTGGGAATGCGATCAAGGGCCCTATTCACTGAGCACATGCACACTCCTTAATGGGGCCAGGTTGTGCTGGTTCCGATGGCGGATTCCCATCTCAAGTCACGCAGAAGCATCTCAAAGATTAATGCACAATTTTTTTTAAAAGATGTATTCATTTCTCAAATAGATTGTTTCAGCAATATAGTAAGGCCATTCACTCTTCATAGCTTGTGTCAGCACTTCCATTCTAACCCTGTTTTTTCAAGCCTTTCAAACTTGGCTGTAAAACTGCCCTGTAGGCTTGAAACTCCTGAGGTGGTGCCCCTGCCAATCCACTGCCTGGGCCATTCTGATCAGACTCTTGCTCAGCTGCTTTATGAGTGAAGGGTCTGCTCAGGACAACGTGCCTGTTGAAGTTTATGCAGACCTTAACCAAACTGTGTTTATAAAATGAAATTACATGATCTGCCTTTCAGCTGGTGTGGGGATTGCTCTTCTGCAAATTAAATAAAGATGGTTGATTTAAAAACTGCCAGCTGGAGCCTAATTTTTTTTTTCAAAAGAAACACAGTTTTGGCAAATCATTTAGAAACCTTGATGCAACCCAAAATAGTTTTAAAGTTAGCTATGGATACAATAAGAGACAAGTCTTATATCTCATATATATACCAGTGGTGGACCACTGGCAAGACAATTAAGTTTTCTAAACCTCAGTTTCTTCATCTGTAAAATGAAGGTATTAATTACCTCTAATATTTCCTCTAGTTTTAAAGTTATGATTGTATGAAACTCACATTTATGTAGATCTTTAACAATGACCAGAGAAGAAAATAAACCTACCGTCAGTCAAAAACACCTGGGTTCACATTCACTTCTGACATACATTGATTGTGTGATCTTTGACAGATCACTTAACTTCTCAACGTTCCAGACAGCTCTCTAAAATTATAAGTAGCAGAGCAGATCAATATATATTGATACAAAGAGCTTTGTCTCAGGAAGTTTCCTATACTAATCATGGTCTGATTCATTCTCCATCTCCCAAAGCCAAAGCCACCAAAAGCAAAAGTAAGGAAGCAAAGAAAGGAAGGGAAGGAAGGGAAAGATGGGAAGGAAGGAAGGAAGGAAGGAAGGAAGGAAGGAAGGAAGGAAGGAAGGAAGGAAGGAAGGAAGGAAGGAAGGAAGGAAGGAAGGAAGGAGGGAAGGAGGGAAGGAAGGAAGGAAGGAAGGAAGGAAGGAAGGAAGGAAGGAAGGAAGGAAGGAAGGAAGGAAGGAAGGAAGGAAGAAAGGAAGGGAAGGAAGGAAGGAAGGAAGAAAGGAAGGAAGGAAGGAAGGAAGGAAGGAAGGAAGGAAGGAAGGAAGGAAGGAAGGAAGGAAGGAAGGAAGAAGGAAGGAAGGAAGGAAGGAAGGAAGGAAGGAAGGAAGGAAGGAAGGAAGGGAAGGAAGGAAGGAAGGAAGGAAGGAAGGAAGGAAGGAAGGGAAGGAAGGAAGAAGGAAGGAAGAAAGAAAGAAAGAAAGAAAGAAAGAAAGAAAGAAAGAAAGAAAGAAGAAAGAAAGAAAGAAAGAAAGAAAAAGAAAGAAAGAAAGAAAGAAAGAAAGAAAGAAAGAAAGAAAGAAAGAAAGAAAGAAATGGGGGCAGGGAAACCTCCAAAGTGCTTTTGTCCTAACAATCCCATGAAATAGATAGCTCTGGTATTGTTTGGCTGTGACAATTGAAGAAAGTGAGGTTTAGAGAAATCAAGTGACTTGTCACTATCTCACCTCAATTGTAAATTGTGAGGCAGTGGAAAGGGTGCAAGGTATTTAAAGTAAGTGAATGGGTTTGAAGTTGAGGTAGGTGATTTAAACCTTATTTGAACTTGGGAGGTGGGTAGACAAGATGACCTCTGAGATCCCTTCTAGTTCTTGGTATATGAGCCTAAATCTCAAAGCTTTGATTTGAATCCAGATTGTCTATGTCCATTGCATTTTAAATCATACAATGCTGCAATGTCAAGATGATATGACAGGCGAAATAGGAGGTTAATAGATCTTGATCAAATAATGATAATTACTGATACTTGTATGGTTCTTTAAGTCTGCAAAGAGCTTTTGGTACCTTGCCTTGCTCATTTCTCACTACAGGGAAATGGAATTGGTGATTGCACTATCCCCAGAGGAAACTGAGGCTAAAAGCAATTAAAGGAATTGCCTAGGGCTACACAATTCCATAAAGAATCAAGGAAAGATTAGAGCCCTGGTTTTAGGGACTGCAAGTGCAAGACTCTATCCATTAAGTAAGTAATCTTCGTTATCATGAATATGAATGAATTTTACATTTTAATAGATTCTCCCCTTTGCCTCAAGGATCCAGTGGTATGGGTCTAACCAATCCACCAAAATTTGGGAAAGAAAATTCTCATACCAACCACAGAACTTTCTCTCAAAGTATAAGGACTTTTTTCCCCTAATGTGTATAACAATTCAAGGTCACATTGTTATTCCAAGATTGGTTTAAGCCCAAAGCTTAGAGTTTTTGTCTTCTTTTTAGTTGGTATTTCAGGACTATGGCATTTTAATACAGAAACACAGGGAAAGAAAAAGGGTGCTATGTAGATGAGAATTTTCACTTCATAAAATTCTAGCTTTAGTTTCTGCTTGTTGAGATGAGCATGAGAATATCAAAGTAGGAATAATAAAGCAAATACTAGAATTGTTGTGGCTTTACTTCATGTTAAGACCAAGATTAGTGCCAAGATCTTTAACATGAGTTTAAAACCATTATTATTTTGTTAATTATGATATCATGACATCTAATTTCTTGACAAAGCGATTGCTTTTACATGAACTTTCTTTTATGCAATGTGTGAGGTTTCTTAAGCACAGGGATTATATTCATCTATTTGTATCCTCAATGCTTAGCATAGTATTTGGCATATAAAAATGCATATTTGTTTAATAAATGTTTTTTCACTCATTCATTTATTTTATAATTTTCTTTTTTTTTTTGTTAAGAATTTAATATGAATTTTTCAGTCAAAGAACAAATAAAGAGGATAGCATCTGAAGCCACTAGCTTCTCATACATATAGTTTGCTTTTTTAAAATGTAGATTAATATCTTTAAGAAATCAAAGTTAAATGGTTTGCCCACGGTCACACAACTACTAGGCATCTAGGAGTGATTTTGAACTCAGATCCCCCTGACTCCAGGGCAGGTGCTCTATCTCCTACACCATCTTGCTAATCGGAGTACGTTAAATTTAGCCCACTGGTAACAAATTTGTCTTGTGTTCCTTTTTGAAATTATTTTTAAAATTTCTTTTGTGTATTTTTAAAATGCTTCATTGATTTTCTTTCCCAAAGAAAAGAACAAAGTTTTCTTCCTTCCTTCCTCCCTCCCTTCCTTCCTTCCTTTCTTTCTACCTTCCTTCCTTCCTCTCTTCCTTCCTTTCCTTTCTTCCCCACCCCCTTTTTTTTTTTTTGGTGGGAGGAGGATAGGGTCTCTATCACTGCCCACTAACTCACTCCAGTACTCTTCCACTGCCTTAGAAAACTATTTTATCATCACTGTTCTAAAGTCATTGTTGGTTGTTGCATTGATTGTATTGTAGTCTTTTGATAGATAGGAAATGCTCTGATTAAGCACTTACATTAAGCACTGCAAAGCACAGTGGTTAGCATTCAAAATACAAACACAAGTTAAAAAAAAAAAAGTCAGCCCCAACCTTCAAGGAGTTTACATTCTAATTGAGGAGGGGTAAGAGAAAGAGGAACAAACACATAAAACACTGCTAAGAAAGATAGTGGTTGGAATGGAGCAGAAGATGGCAGAAATACAAGTTGCCCTGGGCTGAGCCAGGTTGGAAATAAGAATGATTGACATGGATACTTCTTTAAATGGAGATTCCTGGGACAAACTCACCAATCAGAAGAGAAGACTTGTCATTTCATACAGTGCAGTATCCTATGACATGCTAATATCATAATTTGTTCAGTCATTTCCCCAGTTAATGAGTACACATATTTTTCCCACCTCTATGCTACAATAAAAACTAACGTTAGAAATATTTTGCTATGATATGGTTTTGTTCTTTTTTTAAACCTCTTTGAAGCATAGTAATTATATTTTCTTGGGTCAAAGAGTATGCACACATTAGTGATTACAGAGCTATGGGTATATAGGTCAGGTTTTAGACTCATTCTCCCAATCCAAAGTTGAACTAGCATGTCAAAACCCCCAGAGCTTGCCTACTTTTCCTCCAACTTCTTGTGATAACTATGAGAGGTTGGAGGAAAGATTCCTAGTCTTATCATTAAAAAGCCCCAATAAAATATATTCTTTCATATCAATCACCAATCATGTCTTCTCAATGCCATGGAACATTAATTAGTTTTTACAATGGGATAGCTATTGAGAAAGTATAGTGAGGGCTGAAGTGGCAAAACTTTGCTACTTTCAAGAAGCATATTTTTTCTCTATGTATCTCTGTCATTGGAAAGGGTGGGAGGTTGCTATGAAACACTTCCCCCACAAATTCATTTCTGGGTGTGGTATAGCCAGTAGACAAGCCATTCCCTTGCTGATAGGGAAGAAGGATATAATATCTCCCTTCCCCCCCGGTTGTTTTAAGTATCAAATGAGATAATATTATTAAATGCCTGCTCTGTGCCAGATTTGTTATAAATGTTATCTCATTTGATCCTCACAGCAACTGAGGTGAGGAGGATAATATTATTATCCCTATTTTGCAATTAAGGAAATTGAGGTAGATATATCTTAAGTGACTTGCCTAAGGTAAGAAGCTAGTAAGTATCTGAGGTAGGATTTGAACTAGTCTTCCTTACTTCAGGCCCAGTGTTCTTAAATCTATTGCACTCCTTAGCTGCCTCTAAAGATGATGCTGTATCAAGGAACTGCTAGGTCAGGCAAATCTGGTCATCCTTTGGGATTACTTCTCAACAGGTTTAGCTACTACTATTTCTTCTGACTGGTTGCTAAGGGGACATTTGATATTCTTCCAGTACTTTAAAATCTGTAGGGTCAAAATCTACTTTATTTTTCTCTGATACTCATTCACCTAAGATCAGGAAAAAATAAACACAACAGTGACAGAAGAAGCAGAGATGCCATGTGTTCATAGACACATGGAAACCACCTAGGCAGATAAATCAGCTGGCAGCAGATGATAGAGTACTGCAAATACAATTGCTACTTCATTCACAATATGGAGAGCTAGAACATTTTTTCCTTTTCACTGAAAAGCTCCTAAGGAAGTGAGGAAGAGTATCCATTTAAGCCTTTTCTATATACATTTGGTCTTCACTCAATAGTCAAATAGAAAGTCTTTTCACCACCATGCATTTTTTTCCAAGAAAAAAATTTACCGATACATTTACCATTTAATAACACGTTACATCAAATGTTAAGGTCTTTAATAGGGAAGTCAGATGAAACCTGGCCCGTTCTGAAGAAAGGAAAAGACCCTTGATCAGACATTTCTAAAGAGAGAAAGGAAAGGACTCCTTGATGAGGTACCTCATGAGTTGATATCAGGAAGAGCAGGTGAAGTATTCTCTAAAGAAAGGATCCTTAAACTTTTTACACTCACTACTCCCTTTTGCTCAAGAAATTTTTATATACATCTTAGATATAAAAGTATATATAAAACAGGTATACAAATCAAACATTTACTGATAATAAACCATAATTTTGAGACCCCCACATTCAGTGACCTCATATGAGATTGTGACCCACAGTGTAAGAAGCTTTGCTGTAAAGCAGGTATTATTAAATCTTTCTTGTATCACATATATCTTTGGGAATCTCAAGACGCCTGTAGAGCCTCTTTTCAGAATAATATATATATATATATATAAAATTCATAATTGAAGAAAATGCCAAATTTCAGTTAGAAGCTAATAAAAAAATAAAGATGTATTTTTTTTTTCTCTTCAGGATCATGGAATCTCAATTCTATCCCTCTTAGAGGATTGCGGTTCTCAAGTGAAAAACCCCGGCTTTCAGGATTGGGATCTCATTTGCATAAATAGCACATAAATTTATGTGCTATATATGTGTACGCATCTATAACCATATGCAAATATGTGTGTGAGAGAGAGAGTGATAAACAGAGACAGAGACAAACTACAGGTCTCCATTTGCTATAATTCCAAGTCATTTTGGAAGCAGATTAAGAATCTATTTTAGCTAAAGGTTAGGGGCTGCTGAATGATTTTTATCCCAAACTAGTGACATACCTGGATCAAATGGGGAAACTTAGCTTTTGATAATTCTCTCACTTTATGGAGGGCACATTATTGCATGCTCCCAGAAATGAGACAAAATACATTTCCTAGAATCATGAATCTCAAGCTGAAAGAGATCTTAGAGAACACTTTGTCCAACGTTCTCATTTTATAGAGAAGAAAACTAAGACTTAGAGAGGTCAAGTTACTTGCCTAAGAATTTAAAAATTCATATTTTATAGTAAAGAAGATTGTTTCCTTTATGTTCTACTGGGCACATGACAATGTTCTGTTTTTCTTTTTTCCTATTTTTAAAAATAAAATATAATTTTAAAATTAGCTTCTCATTTTGGCAAACTTTAAAGTGCTATATAAAAGTGAACTATTATTAGCTATTCATCTCAATATTTTTCTATGATTATTAATTATTTAATTCTTTTCTTTTTGTTTGATGAAGCTCAGGAATAGTCCTGGGATAAGTCATGAACCTGCTATTATTTCTTTTATAGTTAATGTTCTATGGAGAAAAATGATTGCTTTTTTTCATAGCTAAATAAAAATATTAGGATACAAGGTCATCTTCTATAGAATCAGTGAAAGAATCTTTTGTAAAACTCCAGTAGCAGAAAGAATGGAGAGGATATGTATCTCATCCTGTTCCACGTGATTTTGATTACTTCTAGGTCATTCTACTTTGAAAGATGATAGATTACAGTGAGGAGGAGGAGGAAGAAGAAGAGGAGAAGGGTTTAATGACCAACTTTACTAAGTTTTTGTGCTGATGTCTGTTCTTTGACTGGTTCCTATCTTTTGCAAATCAAGGCTTTAGAAGAAACACATGGGAGCTTTGTCTTTCCAAGCCCAAGATTCTCACCTGTCATATCTCCTGTAAGTTCCAGCATTACAGTGAAGAATGGGAAAACATACATACCAGGCAACTCGCAAGCAGAAGTGTGGGTGAGATCTCTCCTTTTGAATCCTTTCCTTCTTAAAAGATGAAGAAGGAACTGTTGGTTCTCATAAAAATTCCCTGGGGGAAAATTCCATTTCAATTAAAGTCACACTTGAGGTAAATTGCAAAAATACTTAGCTAAAATGCACATCCTTTTTCACCTTAATCTCTTATTCCTACACAGGTTCATGTATACGGGGAAAGAGAAAGAAAGAGACCGATAGACAGATAGATAGAGATAAAGAAAGAGACAGAGACAGAAAGAGACAGATAGACAAAGAGAGGCAGAACATGCACAGCTTCCATTTGTTACTTTTTTGTGAACAAAAAAGTACTGTACATCACTAATTAGACCATATGGGCTGAATTTCTCATACCAATTCATACTTTTCCCTGTGGCATCATGTGGCTTTAGCATTTGATCTGTCTTCCAACCCCCCACTCCAACTCATTTCCTTTGTATTTGAGGTAATGAAGTACACATGTTATGCTTGTGGGTAAATCTATGTTCTTACTCAAGACAGTAGGTGGGAAGGGGTGTATTAAAACTCACAAAACATAGAATCCTTGGCCTGGAAGAAACCCAGAGAGATCATCCTCCAATCCATCCCAGAAAGATATTTTCACTCATTTTATTACTCACTAAAAAATAATAATACCTATATAGGAAGAAGGAAACAACTAAAATACTTGAGTTGATAGGAGAGAAGACCAAGAGTTCTAATGTCTTAAAAATCTGCATCACTATCTAAAATAAGATAGAGTAATGTTAAAATTTAAGGTATTTAAGTTGATTTTAAATAACTACCTGATGTAGGGGTGCTAAGACAATGGAGAAGTTGAGGGAGGATGTGGAATTTCATTTTTGAAAGGGTATAATTTAATAAAAAGATTACATAGTCAAGCATTTCCCAAACAATAATGTCAAGACAGCTATTTCTAGATATGGGCCCATACTCTCCCACCTCCATAAATTTTCCTAATCCATCTCCACAATGTCTAGAAAGAATTTCTCTTCAGCCTCTATATTCCCCCATAATCCACCCAATTGTGAGTTCTGCCTTCTCAAATATTCTCATTGCATTTTATGTGGATCACTCCTTTGTCATTAGATTTTTCATGAAGGCATTGCTAGAACCAACAATATTAAATTTTCAGTATGAGCATTTATATCTTGGAAATTAGCAAATGTTATAAATCAGGACTTGATTTATTGTTTCATTGATTGTCCAGATTTAAAATGATGGAGAAAATATTAATAGTGAGACTTAAGATTTAGAGTTGTGTCCATATTTTAAGAGAGACAGTTGTTAAATATTTACTAGCATACTTCTGCATACATGCTATATTAGCTTATGGATTTATAAAAAGATATTCTTCAATCATTTGGCTTTTTCTTGCATGAATAGTTAGGCTTAATTCTTTTGAAGTGAGGGAGAAGAAGAGGTTCATAGAATTATAAATCTAAAACTGAAAGGGACCTCAAAGGTCATTTAGTCCAACCCCTCATATTATACATAAGGAAACTGAGGCCTAGAAAAGTTAAATAACTTTCCCAAGATCAAACTGATAGTAACAAGAAGTGGGGTCTGAAACCCAGATCTCTGACTAAAGTATCAATGCTTTTCCCACTGTGCCATAATACTTCCCATTGTCTGGTATTCATTTAGAAGTTGATAGGATCAGCACAAAACCAAGTGAAAATAGGAGCATTTGGAAGACCTCATCACCTATAGAAAATCCATCTTCCATTTGGGCTATGACCAGGACATCTTGTATCCAACACCCTTGGTGAGAACATGATCCTCTTTATCATCATACTCAATTGAATACTTATACATAAAAAGTATGCATTTCTTACCACTATCACTATTTCCCCCTAACTCTTTTTTTTGTTTTCTTTTATTTCATTTAATATTTTCCCCAGTAACATTCAAAACAATTTTTTACATTTGTTTTAAAAATTTTGAGTTCTATTTTCTCTTCCTTATCCTCACCCACAATTAAAAAAACACATGAAGTTTTGCCAAATATTTCCATAAAAGTCAAATTATGAAAGAAAATATAATTTCCCATCTTAATGAAAATAAAAACCCTCAAGAAAAATTAAATTAAAAGAGAGATAGAAGTAGAGAGATCAAAAAAATGATTCAATCCATATTTAGATATAAGTTCTAGTTTCTCTGGATCTGGATAGAACTTTTTATCATAAGTCCTTCAGAGTAGGCATGGATTATTATACTACTGAGAATAGCAAAGTTATTTGCAGCTGGTCATCCCAGAACATTGCTATTGCTTTGTATATAATACGTTTCACTCTCCTTGAATTTATAGAGGATTTTCCAGGTTGTTGGGTTGTTTTTTTTTTTTTTCTGAGAATATTCTGCTCATCATTTTCCATAGAATAATAATATCCCATCACAAACACATACCACAGTTTATTGAGCTATTCCTCAATTGATGGGCATCTCCTCAATTTCCAATATTTTTGCCCTGAGAAGAGAGCTGCTATGAATTTTTTTTGTACATAGAATTCATTTTCCTTTTTATTAAATTCCCTTTTAGTATCCATGCCTACTGGTGGTGTTGTTAAGTCAAAGGACATGCATGAATTTAAAGCCTTTTGGGTACAGTTCATATTTTTTGATCATTTATCAGTTTCCTCTTTTCACTAATATAGCCTTTTTTTTTTCAACATCACCTCAACTCATTTTTCATGGTAGACTTTTGCTAATAATCCATTCTGCCCAGCTAGTATCCCAATGACCACTTTCAAGATTTGTGAGTCATGGAATGAAAAAAGCATGAAACCTTAGATTCTCATCTGTCTTGCATGACCCCTAGTGAATGTAGGTGATTGAGTAGATGATCTCTCAAGATTCTGTAAGGGCCTGAACTTTGGACAAGTATACTTGAAACAAGGTGTTAACACAGTGGAATTGATGAGATAATTGTTCTCTAGTTCACATATATACTTAGTACTTAGCATGGTGATGTAATGGTTCTCTAAGTTCACACATAATCAGTATGCTGTAATGATGTAATTACAATAAGGTATATAAGGGCTAAGAAGGACTGGAAGATAGACATTCTATCTTTGACCAGCCTTGTGATGGCTGTCCTGTCTCTTGCACTCCAGCATGAAGATTAAGGCTGGTCCCCAGGTCCTCCAGAAAGCTAGCCCGAACTCTACAAGACTCTTTCCAGGATTGGAAGGATTTTTTAAAAGTCTTTCCAAGCCTGTAAGCCAAGTTTCAAGCCAAAAAGTAAGAGAACTTGTAAATTTGACCTAATTGGGATTTTCTACTCAGATATAATATCTTGGGTAGGGGGAAAGGTACCTAAGAAAGAGAACCTTAATTGCTATGGAAAGAAGAGTTTGATTCCTTCTTATACAGGAAATCCATATTTTTAAGTGAAATATTTGGTATATGAACCAGTTTATTAAGCTACAGGCATAGACACAGGACAAAGATAAGAATTGTCTAAGATCAAGAATTAGACCAAGATTATATGATTTAAAATGGGCCACAATTTAGAAATCCCAGTTAGGAAGCCTGTTTGTAAGAAAGGAGTCATGCTTTTATTGGGAATCCTCAGGGAAAAGAAATCAAATTAGAGAATATGGCCAAAGCTTAGAGTCCAAGTAGATTGTCCAAAGTAGCCTTTTGAGAGGTCCAAATTAAGAAGGAAAACATAGGTAGAAATAGAATTTGAGTGACCAGGAAATGTTTAGGAAACATAAGGAAGTAAGTAGAGAACAATGTGTCCACTAAGTACCGTAATGCAGAATCCAAGTCTGGAGAGTAGCTCCACCAATATCCTAACCGATGAAAATATGACTCAATCCCAGAGGAGTTTTCTGTCCTCTGTCCCAGCTTTAATTGACCTTTCTGGCAACTGTTGATAATAATTAGTAGGTTCCTATGATTTTCAGAGAAAAGTAAGATCTTATAGGTGCTAGTTATTGCATAGAAGACTAAGTCCCTAGGAATCCTTCTTTGTTCTAATAATGGGATAAGAGGCAGAAATTTCTCAAAAAAGCCAAGTCATTTTTTCATTAAACTGCCCATCTTAAATTCTCTTGAAAGATTCCATGCCTCAGGGAAATGAGGTTTGACTAGATGACCTTTGTATTTCTTTCCCCCTCTAAATTTATAATCTATGATTTTGTAGCATTCCTATAAAGCAGGGCTTGTAGAGTCATGTATTACTTAGAATTATATGGAAGTAGTATGATTGATATGTTTTTTTTTTTTAAAACCAACCCACTAAATTTACAGGCAGAGAATCTGAGCTATGAATCTGACTACATTAACTGTGTAACTGTGGACAAGTCATTAGATCTCTGAGACTCATTTCCTCATCCATAAAATAAGGAAGCTATATAGGTCTCTAAAATCCCTTCAAGCTCTAAATTCTATCAAAGCTTTGCTTTGAATTATTTTTTCTTAATTTTGTTTCAAAGTTCTCAGCAACTGGCTCTTGCCTATGCTACCTATTCTTACTTCCTTCCATTCCCTAATATAGATCAGATAGGCTGAATTGCTCTTTATCAAAACTCATTTTTCAACACATTGAACTACCCTGAAGAGAGATTCTGTATTTACAAGTGATCTCAGATTTGTACAACCTACCTGGAGTCAACCTTGACTTAATGTTCTGGGTTTTGGTGCATTTATGAATAAATGGGAGAGAGAGGGGGAGGAACCTAATTTTATTTTTTCTTTGTTCTGCTAAATCATTACCCTGTCTCTTGAATGCCTCACTTGAGTTTCTGTTAGAGTCACTGAAGGGTAATGGAGCTTTGATCACTTTCTTCTTGGACTGTATTGCAAAGATGTTGACTTTGAGATTTGGTCCCCTTGCCTCCACCCCACCAGATAGAAATTCAAAAGTCTTGTTGACATTAAGGAACAATTGTGTGTTCACACTGAGAGGACAAGGGAGACAATTGAGGGGTCAGAGCAGCAATCTCTTTACTAAAAACAAAAGCAATAAACTTTGCCTGGGCAAAGGATCAATGGAGTTTCAATCTAGACAATTTCTATTTTCGCATTTATTCTATATATAAGAGAATATTAGAAAGATCTTATAATTAATAAACCTTTGGTACATCAGATCTAGAATGGCCTTTCCTTTCCAGAAGGAATTTCACAGCCCAGCAAACATATGTATTCTTGGCAGCTTTTCAAGCTATGTTTATTAACTAAGTGCTAGGGCGGAGGGGTGAATTTTCTTGCCAACAGGATTCATAGGACACGATACTTGAAAACACATCAAGGAATCCACCATTTCCATGCCATATGCACATCCATTGACTGTAACTTTCAACTTAAACTGATGCTGTCAGCACTGGCTTCATCAGCCACAAGACTTACCAAATAACTTTATGCACCTGGGACTTAGCACTGCCTCCCGGTATGACAAGGTGCCATTATCAGGCCTAGAGAAATTGTCTGCCATCCAGTGGAAGGAAGACAACATCATCTCCCACTTCTTCCCACCATTTTGATTTTATTAATCCTCTGAGTGTGAGCTACCTCAAGTCTTATTTCTGGGTACCCAGGATATCAGGGAAGCTCTTTTAATCAATACTGTTTAATGTTTCTGGAAGAAATCCAGTGGCATAAAAAAAGGGAAAAAAGCAAATCTGTTGCATAAGGAGACTACGTGCAAGTTTTCCCTTTTTTCCTACTCACATTCTCTGTTTCCAAAGCTAGCAATTCTAACTTGGGACCAGTTATTTTACTTCTCTGAACCTCATTTTCCTCATCTGTAAAATGAGGAAAATGAATTAGATGCTCTCTAAGGTTCTTTTCAGCTCTCAATCCTATGAATCCTCTCCCCCTAATGCCACAGTGTCTGTTCTTGTGGATGGTAAAGACAAGACCGGAATAGGAGGGAGTGTACCAGGTTCATGGAAGGTGACAAAGCTGGCAAAGACTAAAGCACTTAGAATTATACAGCCACCCCTTAAGAATGCTCCAAATCCATCAGTCATCATGGAAAAATTAGAGGCTTTACTGGATTCTGGCCTCTCCAAACAGATCATCTGAACTCCTTAATGGACTCCATAATTCAGCATTTGGGCGAGGAGAGCTTCAAACCGGCAAGCCTGTCTCTACAACAGATTGTTGGATAACTTGGAACTAGCTGAGAGGAACAAGTCAAAACAATAAGTTATTTCATGAAGGGGATAAGATTAATCTTGAATGATGCCCAAGTGTGACTCACACTGTCAAACATTATATACGATCTCCTTAAGTATGAGGCCCCAATCCACTGAAACTCTGCTTTTCAATGGGCTGTGCTCCACCTTATTCCTTTACCCCTGGCTGGTTTTTGTTGCTGTTGTTATTGTTACTGCTATTATTATTGTTGCTGTTGTTGTTGTAGGTTATATAACTTCCTGAATGATGCAATTTGACTAAAAAGGTTCTCTACCTGTGCTTTGTGCACAGTGTTGTTAGGGCAACCAGAGGGCTAGCTGTATGACCTCATGTCAATCACTTCAAAGGACTATAGATTTAATGCTGGAAGGGACATTATAATCTATCAAATCAAAGCCTTGTTGACATTAAGGAACAATTGTGTGTTCACACTGAGAGGACAAGGGAGACAATTGAGGGGTCAGAGCAGCAATCTCTTTACTAAAAACAAAAGCAATAAACTTTGCCTGGGCAAAGGATCAATGGAGTTTCAATCTAGACAATTTCTATTTTCGCATTTATTCTATATATAAGAGAATATTAGAAAGATCTTATAATTAATAAACCTTTGGTACATCAGATCTAGAATGGCCTTTCCTTTCCAGAAGGAATTTCACAGCCCAGCAAACATATGTATTCTTGGCAGCTTTTCAAGCTATGTTTATTAACTAAGTGCTAGGGCGGAGGGGTGAATTTTCTTGCCAACAGGATTCATAGGACACGATACTTGAAAACACATCAAGGAATCCACCATTTCCATGCCATATGCACATCCATTGACTGTAACTTTCAACTTAAACTGATGCTGTCAGCACTGGCTTCATCAGCCACAAGACTTACCAAATAACTTTATGCACCTGGGACTTAGCACTGCCTCCCGGTATGACAAGGTGCCATTCTCAGGCCTAGAGAAATTGTCTGCTATCCAGTGGAAGGAAGACAACATCATCTCCCACTTCTTCCCACCATTTTGATTTTATTAATCCTCTGAGTGTGAGCTACCTCAAGTCTTATTTCTGGGTACCCAGGATATCAGGAAAGCTCTTTTAATCAATACTGTTTAATGTTTCTGGAAGAAATTCAGTGGCATAAAAAAAGGGAAAAAAGCAAATCTGTTGCATAAGGAGACTACGTGCAAGTTTTCCCCTTTTTCCTACTCACATTCTCTGTTTCCAAAGCTAGCAATTCTAACTTGGGACCAGTTATTTTACTTCTCTGAACCTCATTTTCCTCATCTGTAAAATGAGGAAAATAAATTAGATGCTCTCTAAGGTTCTTTTCAGCTCTCAATCCTATGAATCCTCTCCCCCTAATGCCACAGTGTCTGTTCTTGTGGATGGTAAAGACAAGACCGGAATAGGAGGGAGTGTACCAGGTTCATGGAAGGTGACAAAGCTGGCAAAGACTAAAGCACTTAGAATTATACAGCCACCCCTTAAGAGTGCTCCAAATCCATCAGTCATCATGGAAAAATTAGAGGCTTTACTGGATTCTGGCCTCTCCAAACAGATCATCTGAACTCCTTAATGGACTCCATAATTCAGCATTTGGGCGAGGAGAGCTTCAAACCGGCAAGCCTGTCTCTACAACAGATTGTTGGATAACTTGGAACTAGCTGAGAGGAACAAGTCAAAACAATAAGTTATTTCATGAAGGGGATAAGATTAATCTTGAATGATGCCCAAGTGTGACTCACACTGTCAAACATTATATACGATCTCCTTAAGTATGAGGCCCCAATCCACTGAAACTCTGCTTTTCAATGGGCTGTGCTCCACCTTATTCCTTTACCCCTGGCTGGTTTTTGTTGCTGTTGTTATTGTTACTGCTATTATTATTGTTGCTGTTGTTGTTGTAGGTTATATAACTTCCTGAATGATGCAATTTGACTAAAAAGGTTCTCTACCTGTGCTTTGTGCACAGTGTTGTTAGGGCAACCAGAGGGCTAGCTGTATGACCTCATGTCAATCACTTCAAAGGACTATAGATTTAATGCTGGAAGGGACATTATAATCTATCAAATCAAAGCCTTGTGTTTTACAGCTTTAAAAAAGTTCTAAACAAATTTAATAAGGGGTAGGAACAATCATTTATTATCCACCTACTATGTGCATGGCACTAGGCTAAGTGCTTTACAAATATTATGTCCTTTTATGCTAGGGTTACATAACTTTTAAGTGTCTGAGGCAAGACTAAAATTTGGGTCTTTTTGTAGTGGCAAGGAACTGGAAACTGAATGGAAGCCCATCAGTTGGAGAATGACTCAATAAGATATGGTATATACCTTAAGGAATATTATTGTTCTATTAGAAACGATTAGCAGGATGATTTCAGAGAGGTCTGGAGAGATTTACCTGAATTGATATTAAGCAAAATGAGTAGAACCAAGAAAACATAGCAAAAACAAGATTATGTGATGATGTGGACTCTTTTCAACAATGAGGTGATTCAGGCCAATTCCAACAGACTTATAATAGAGAGTCATCTGCATCCAGAGAGAAGACTATGGGGACTGAATCTGGATCACAACATAGTATTTTCATCTTTTTTTGTTGTTGCTTGTTTGCTTTTTTTTCCTTTCTCATTTTTTCACCCTTTTTGACCAGATTTTTCTTGCACAGCATGATAAATGTGGAAATATGTATAATAAAAAAAAAAGACTTGGGTCCAATCAATTGATTAATTTTTATTAAGTGTCCCAAGAAATGTGCTGAGCACCACTAGATACAAAAAAAAAAAAAAATAGGCCAAAGACAGTTCTTGTTCTCAAGGACTTCACAGTTTAATGGGGGAGGTGATTTACAAACAACTATGTGCAAACACACTATATATAAGATAAATGGAAAATAATCAATAGAAGGAAAGATAGAATAAAGGAAGAAGGAAAAGCTTCCAAATGGAGGTGGGATTTTGGTTGGGATTCTAAGCAAGTCAGGAAAGCCAGAAGTCAAGATGTGGAGGGAGAGCATTTCAGGCATAGAAATGTCTAGAGTCTGGAGATGGAGTTTCTTGGTAGAAGAACACCAAGGAACTCAATGTGACTAATCATAAAACATAGGGGAATGTGAAGTGTGAGAATACTGGAAAGTATGGGGAGGTTATGTGGGCTTTGAACCCCAAACAGAAGATTTTTCATTTGGTACTGAAGTTTATAAGGAATCATTGGAATTTATTGAGTAGGGGGAGAGACATGGTCAGACCTGTACTTTAGGAAGATTACTTTGATAGCTGACTGGAGGATAGAATGGAGAAGGGGCAGACTTCTGTCCAGAATGCCAATCAGAATTTTGAAGTGGTGAAGGTCCATATCAGAGTGTGGCTGTGTTAAAAAATAAAAAGAGACACATGAAAGAAATGTTATGAAGATAAAATCAACAGGCATTGGGATAAGAAAAAGTAAGTCTGGGATGATAACTGGATCAAGAGTATAAGTGACTGCCCAACTACCAATCACCTACAGAAGAAGAACTGTCAAATAATTGGAGGTTACAGTATGGATGAAGAGTAGGATTTTATAGATAAAGACAGAAGAAGTAAAAAGCCAATAAATTGTGACCTGATAATAGAATTTTAGAATTCTTGAATATAGAAGTTGAATATTTGTGGATAATGGAGAGATCAAGGATTTAACTATGTCTGTGTATGGCTAAGGTCCTAGAAGGTGAATAGGTTGAAGAACTGAATGTTTAGGGTTTTTGAAGGAGAATCATTGTGTATGTTAAAGCTTCTAATATGAGGGCGGGAGTTATAAAGGAGAGGAAAATTGTGAGCCAGGTACCAAACTCACTGAGATTGGAAGAGGAATAATATGAAGGTCTGTAAACAACAGCATCCAGTATTTTTTTTGGGAGGGGAGGAGGGAGTAGTGGAAGATATGAACAATTTGAACCTCAAAGCAAGAGAAATTTCTGAGTAATAAAGGAAGGCAGGGTTGACTTCGAAGTGGCGATGAGGAAAAAAGTGTGTTCCAATTTACCCACCTCGACCATTGAATTGAGGACAATAAGCGAAGGTGCATCTAGTACTGGAAGGGGTGTCCAAAGAAGCTGTATCACCAGGGGGAAGCCAGGTTTTAGTAATGGATGGAAAGGGTAGAAAAGGAAAAGATTTAAAATGAAGGCAAATTTACTGCCAATGAAACAGGCATTCCAGACAGCACAACAGATTGAGTGGAGTTGGGTGAAACTTTGGAGTGGGAGGATTGACAGGTATGGGAATGAAGAATTGGGCAACAGAGGATGTGGAATGGAGTTTAGGTGATCATCTACAGGAGTTCAGAATCACTAGGATGTGAAAGCTATTACCAGATATGGGAATGTTCATCATTGAAAGGAGGGCACCACTCCACTACTCTCAAAGGATAGACATAGTAGATGTGAAAGTTGAAGTCAAAGAGAGGGTTCTTCTTTGCACCAGAGGTTCACCTCATTCTAATTGAAACATGAGGTTGGTAGCAGGAGATAGAAGTGACCTTGTGCTGACAATGGTTGCTTTGGGACAGATGGAAGACTCCTAATAGACTTTCCTCAGGGGACACACTATGCCCCCTAGAGAAAAAAGGCTCCAAGCATTACAACATGCATTCTTAAGTCTTTGCACATGAGGAGAATAAGGGGATAGCAAGAACTGGTAAATTCCCTGGGTGGAATTTCATTTCTAACTATCTTTCCTTACCAAAAGCCAAATAAGACTTTGATTCATATCTCTCATCCTACACCTCCAATCCTAGCTTCCATTTATGGCACTGCACTCTTAAGAAATACCAAATTCCTTATTTCTCTCTTTCCTTTAAGTACTTCTTTTAACATCCAGGTAGGTAGTGCAATGGATAGAGTAGCAGGTCTAGAATTAGAAAAACCTGGGTTCAAATGTGACCTCAGATACTTCCTAGCTGTGTGACCCTGGACAAGTCACTTCACTATGTTTGCCTCAGTTTCCTCATCTATAAAATGAGCTGGAAAAGGAAATGGAAAATCACTTATATATCTTTGCTAAGGAAACCTTGAAGAATCAGACTGAAACAAGTGGACAACAAAAAAGCTAGCCCAGAGTGCAAGTGTTCTTTAAAGGATAACATCACCATAACTGCTGGTTGTGAGGAGACAGAGACTTTTGGGGAGAAGAAAGGCAGCCATGAGACAAGAGCAATGAAGGTATCTAGGAGTCCAGGAGTTCTGTAGCTGCCCACAGAATAAGGAAAACAGGCAACTTAAAATTTAGAAAGGTGTTGAAATCATCTGGCATCTGAACAAATATGTGGGGCTTCCTTCCTGAAATTTTCCAATCATCTTTTGTTCAAGCCTTTTTTATAGAAATGTCAAAGAAAAAAAAAAAAGAAACTAATAATGTAATCTATGATTTTGTCTATTAGAAATAATTTTATTTAATATCACATTAATTTATGTCCAACCCATGTCTAGCTTAGAGAAAGAAATGTCCAAACTGTCATATTTTCCTGTGACATGGCTCTTTTCCCCAAGACAATTTGAAGTAACATTTATATAAATCTTGAATAAGGAAAAAATCATGTTATGTTAAAAAAAATAAACAGTTTTGAATTAACATATAATAACTCTGTTCCTTTCTGGACCATTCCCCTTGAAAATTAAAAAGACTTACTTCCCATGATCAATATCTTGATTTTTAAAAGAGGATTCTGTCCTTGGGGAATGAGTCATGGCCCCAATTAATTCTAGGTGTGTGGAAGACAATGATTCCATTTAGGCCAGTTGTAGCAAAGTTCACATATTGACTTAGAAAATCACAAATTAACATTATCTATTTTGTATTGTACTTATTTCTGGTTTCAAATATTTCCCAATTACATTTTAATCGGTGTCTGGATTTTTGCTAGCTGTTGAAGCCTTGGGTGGAGACTTTGATATCTCTAATCTAGAAAAGAGTTAAGTTTGCTTATCACCATTATTCCATTTCAAAGATAAGACTCCTCTTTTGTTCTTTCCATTTTCCTAAAAGCAAAAAAAGCCTAGAAAGAGTGATAGACTGGAGAAATAGAAAATTTTAACATTTTGGGGGGGAGGAAGAGGGTAAGATTTTAAAAATATGTTTCCAAAGAAGTCATACGATTTGAGAAGTTTGAAATACAAACTAATCTAGGGAGGAGAATATAGGCCATGATTGCTTTCTTTCCCTTTATTATGCATTTCTATCCTGAAGGAATATCATCTTATTTCAAGGCTAGATGAGATGGAATCCTGAGCAAAGGAGTATCTAGACCTCAGTTACCTTCAGAAATCCCTAAAATTAACTAAATAGATTAGCCACTTTCCTTCTGAATGCCCCCAACCAACTCTCTAAAACTATAAAATTACAGATATCAATTTGTACTGTTAGAGGAAGTATTTCCTGGAAAAGAAAACATAGATCTTTCTACAACTCCCCCACAACTTTAGGAAAAAGTTTACAAAGCAGGTTAATGATGAAATCAGGAAAATAAATCCCCTCCCATGTGGCTTGTTCCTTAAGAATTCCTTTGTTTATATCTTCAACTATCCTCTTCACTGAAGTCAATTTAAAGGATTTAGGAATATTAAGAAAAGAAATAGTTGAGATTCTGAGCTATCCAAAACTGCTCCCTAGCAGTGTAAGGGGTTTCAGTCTTCCCACAAGTCAGAAGAAGACTCTGATATTTTAGACTTCTTCAATATTTAGATACAAGTAAGTATTGGTCACAAAATCTTCAGGTGTTCCCATAGAGAAAAAGTCTTTTATTTGCATGTGCATTTTGGGTCATAAGACTACATGATTTCAAATTCTAAGAGATATTTGAGATTTTATAGTCCAAATGTATGACTTCTGCATATTGAGATTCTTCTTGCCTTTTGGGCAGCTTTAGTAAATGACTAATTAATTTTATATATGATAATTAAATCTGTCTTTTAAAGGAAGAAAAGAGTACATTAGGTAAAGGTTTCAGTGGGAGCTAGGATGGACCCTCGATTGAAAGAATATTTGATGTGGGACAAGTATATAACTTGACTGAGAGAGATAGGTAGGGTTAAACCCTGGGGGAAGAACCAAGAAACTAGATAAAAACAATTGCTTCCCCAGTGCCCAAAGGAGATCAAAGAAAGCTTAGATTGTACCAAAGATAGGAGTCAAGTTAAAAAAAAATTTTTTTTTTTTAAAATAGACTTCCCATGAAACCATGAAGGACTGGATGCAGGTTGTAATTGTGTAGAGATATCAACAGAGTAATAGAATATCAGAATTGGAAGGGACTTCAAAGGTCACCAAAGGCCTTCTAGTTCTGGAATAAGACCCAGCCATACCATGCACAAGTAGAAATATGATTTTTGGTTGAAAATATTTCTATCACTCAGTTAGTAAACATTTGTTATTATTGTGTCATTTTCTAGTCATGTCCAACCCTTTGTGACTTCTTTTGGGGTTTTCTTGGCAAAGATACTGGAGTGGTGTGTCATTTCCCTCTCTAGTTCATTTTATAGATGAGGAAACTGAGGCAAACAGGGTTAAGTGACAAGTGCTCAGGGTCACACAGCTAGTAAGTGTATGAGATTGTCTCTCAACCCAGATGGGATGCTCTATCCACTGCACCACTTTGTTGGCCCAAAAAGCATTTACTGAGTGCCTCATGTCCCAGATCACATGCTAGATACTAGAGATACCAAAAAATTAAATTAAAAAGTTCTAAACGAAACAATCCCTAGTCATAATTAGATTATTGTTAGTTTATACAGCCTTATAATTTTTTTCTTTTTTTTTTTCTGAGACAAGTGGGGTGAGGTGACTTACCCAGGGTCACACAGATAGGAAGTGTTAAGTGTCTGAGGTCAAATTTGAACTCAGGTCCTCTTGACTTCAGGGCTGGTACTCTATCCACTGCATCACCTACCTGCCCCAAAGTTTTCCTTTTCAAAACATATACATAAATAGTTTTCAGCATTCACCCTTGCAAAACCTTGTGTTCCAATTTTTTTTCTCCCTCTCTTTCCCCCATCTCCTCCTCTAGATGGCAAGCAATCCAATGTATGTTAAATATGTTCAATTCTTCTATACATATTTCCATAATTATCATGCTGTGCAAGAAAAAGATCAAAAAAGAAAAAAATGAGAAAAAACAAAATGCAAGCAAACAACAATAAAAAGGGTAAAAATACTATGTTGTGATCCACACTCAGAGCCCATAGTCCTCTCTCTGGGTACAGATGGCTCTCTCCATCACAAGAACTTATCTGAATCACTTTGCTATTGAAAAGAGCCAAGTCCATCACAGTTGATCACCATATAATCTTGCTATTGCTGTGTACAATGTTCTCTTGGTTCTACGCATTTCATTTAGTATCAGTTTATGTACATCTCTTCAGCCCTTTCTGAAATCATCTTCCTGATGATTTCTTATAGAACAATAATATTCCATTACATTCATATACTATAATATTCAGCCATTACCCAAATGATGGGCATCCATTCAGTTTCCAGTTTCTTGCCACTACAAAAAGGGCTGCCACAAACATTTTTGCACATGTGAGCCCTTTTCCCTTTTTTTATGATCTCTTTGGGATACAGGCTCAATAGAGACTGATAGATCAAAGGATATGCACAGTTAGATAGCCCTTTAATAGTTGGATCAATTCACAACTCCACCAACAATTTATTAATACTCCAGTTTTCTCATATCCTCTCCAACATTCAACATTATCTTTTCCTATCATCTTAGCCAATCCATGTAGTGATACTTCATAGTTGTCTTAATTTGTATTTTTCTATTCAATAGTGATTTAGAGTATTTTTCATATGACTAGAAATGGTTTTAATTTCTTTAATTAGGTATCGCTAGTATCTAGTGTCTATTCATAACCTTTGACCATTATCAATTGGAGATGGCTTGTATTCTTATAAATTTGAGTGAATTCAGTGAGATTATATTCTAACAAAAAAAGATAAGTACAGTAATCAATACATGATATATATATATATATATATATATATATATATATATATATATATATATATATATATATGAAAACAATACAAATCAATAAAATATAGTTAAATGCAAGCTGGTTTGGGAATGAGGGCACTAATAAATGCTGTTTCTAAGAAAAGTTTCATTTAAAAAGTAATGTTTCAGTAGCATCTTCAAAGTCATGGATTTTGAAGGAAGAGAAGGATTCTCTGATGCAGAAATGAGGAAGGAGTATATTTCATGGATGAGATATGGACAATGCAAAGACATAGAGAAGTGAGATGGAGTATGGTTTGTGAAGAACACAGAGAAAGTTGGTTTGGTTGAACTGGAATATACAGGAGAGTAAGTCATGTACAATGAGCCTATATCATAAGCCTTCTGAATCTCAGAAGGCACCTTATTTTGCATTGCCTGATGTATTTATCATAGAACATTATGCCATTATAGTTATCTATATTAGTATCTTACCCCTCTACTAGACTGCAATATGCCAATATAGATAATTAACCAGGAATATATCTTATTTGAATTTCATATCTGGCACAGTTCTGTAGTAGATGCCTAATAAATATTTGTTGATTGCTTGATTAAAAGCTATCTTGATAATTTTTTTCTCTTAGGTTGGACCAGTGAGCTCCAACTAGTCTCCAAATCTATAAATGCCCCCTTTTACATATTTCATATTCTTAGTTTTCAATTGCCATTTACTGAAGCAATTTTTGTCTGTTATTGTAATTTTCAAATCAACAACTGGCCTTGGAATACTGCTGTTGATGATTTAATATAAAGAGATAAAGTAAAATCCATGTTTTGGAAGCCATTATTATAGGTAGGAATCTCAAGTCCTTACACAATAGAAACAAAGGTAGATAAAGGCATTGCCTCATTTTATTTTGGGAATCTTCATCTTTTCTTTCTAAGGAGGGGTTAATACACATATTTGACAAATAAAATTCATATCCTGAGATTTTTGGTACTTCATTAGTCAGACTCAGAGATTTATTTCAGATCCAGAAAGAAATAGCAAAAGATAACTTTTCCTTCATATCTTCTTGGCTAATGGGAGGAAAATAGACATAGTATGGAATGTCCAGGTCATTTTCCATCGACTAGGACTATAAAGAACTACAGGAACACAGTCCAGCTTTACTCTGGTTTAATCCCAGGTCTAATCTCAGACCTTATCATCTGCCTGGCCTCTTGAGACAGAGAATTCAGAGGCAGTTCTATTTGGTCTAATTCTCTTCAGAAGTTGTCATGTCAGAAATATTGAGAGGAGAACAGGGCAAGAAGCTTGAAGAATCAAGAAAAATCTGAATAAAAATGTGTAAGCCAGGTACTGTAGCATGCTAGAGTAACTTGGGCTGTGAGAGTAGCAGACAAGATGGAACCAGGTATCAACAGGACTGGGGAAGATGCAGAAACTGGAGATCTAGACTATGCAGTAAAACAGAAACTGAGCAGAAAATTCAGAACCAGGAAATGAGATATCAAAGGTAATAATAGTAGGATGTTGGAGAAAAATAGAGGAGAGAGGTAGTGAGATAGAGAAAGGAAAAACAAACACCAAAGTTGAATCCTTAGTGGAAATACTGAAATGGAGGTAAGTCTTATCTCAATGAGGGAACTTCATGTGCTTTCTATACAGGCTGGAATCAGTTCCAGGACAGGAGCTGCTCAAGGACTGCAATTGGGAGCATATGAACTAACTTTAAGGAGAAGGTAAACAGGCTAGCTTGGCAGGCTAATGGCTTTTGGGTAGAGAAATAAAAGAGGATCTTATGATCTTGGATAGGTAAGTATTGCCACAACTCCTCTGGAAATGGATGTCCCACAGGATTTATGTATACTAATTGTTTAACAGGGCAAAGGGACATGCTTTGATAGGTCAAGATGGGAAGTGCTCCAGAATCTTATAAATTATTCCTGCTTATTGAGTGCTGAATGCACAAGTTCCAGACATATATAAATAATGTATTTGTATAAATAATTAAAAACATAAGGAAAATTATCTAAGCAGGAAGCTGATCTAAATATAGCAGGGGTATTAGTATATAAAGAACCCCTATCCCACTGTTCTCACCTAGTCCCACCCTCTTTTTTGTATTGCCAGAACTAAAGATGAGAGAAGGTTAATATTCAGCAGAAAATTATAATTAGCATATTTGTAAATTAGCATCCTGCTTATGATAAAAGTAATTATATATTTGCTTTAAATAAAATGTTCTGCCTTCCTGGAAGCTACTAGCCTGTCTTTGTAAAAGCTAAAATATTTTAATATTCATTCAATTAAAAATATTAAAAGTTCACAAGGGCAGCACCATGAAGGATCCAAAAATAAGACACAAGGAACCTATCCTTGAGAAGTATAAAATCTTTGGGGGATTTTACTGAAATACCGAAATGGAAGGAAGTCCTATCTCAATGAGGGAGTCTTGTATGCTTTCTACATAGGCTGGAATCACTTCCAGGACATGGGCTGGAAATCCTCTTTTAGGGGAGAAAAGAAATGTATATGAATACATGTGGCTGAAAGTATGTAACATTTCATGATTACAAAGTATTTTCCCATATATTATCTCATTTGATTCTCAAATCAACATCAGGTAGAAGGTAGCACAAATATTATCACTCTGATATTACAGATGAGGAAACTGAGGCTCAGGGTAATTGTGACCTGTCTAAGATTGCATAACTATAAGCAGCAAAGCCAAGGCGTGAACCCAATCTTTCCATCTCCAAAACTTATGTTCCCATTGTTTTCCAATAATATATGGTAGAACGTATTTTGTCATGAGAGGACACAAAAAGCACAATATAAGTCTAAGATCAGGGGTGATCATTTCTTTTTTTAATTTTTATTTATTTCATTTTTAATTTATGGACTAAAACATGTATTTCCATACTATAGTATAATAATACAAAAGATGATTATATATGAAACTGCAAGTCTATTATGTACAACTTGCTATTCTTTTTAAATATATAATAAAGTTATATAAATTTCTCTCTCTTTTTAATCTAGAAGAGGGTGATATTTGTATTGGAGTGAAGCATGGAGAGGATTTTGGGAACAGAGCTGCAGAGGTCATGGAAGACGTTATAGGTAAAGGGGGACTATATATGGGCAAGGAAATTGATCATAACATGTTCAGGAAGTAAGAGAATAATCTAGTTTGGCTAAAGTATAGAGTATGTAAAGGGAAGTGGTGAGAAATAAGGCTGAAAAGAAGCTGGAACAAAATCCTGGAGAGCTTTGCATGCCAGATTTTACATAGTAGGCAAAAGGATACTCCAAAGTTGTTTTCCTTTTTGTTTTCTGCTTTTGTTTTAGTAGAATGGCAATATGATCAGAAGTTTTAGTAAGATTATGATGTTATATAAAGTGTATTATTGTGAGGCAGGGTAGGAGATCTTGGAAGAAATTTTGCTAGGAAATTATGGCAAAGTCCAAGTGGAAGGTAATGTGGGAATAGTGGAAATAGCAAGAAGAAAAATTCAACAAATACTATGGAAGTAGAATTGAGAATACTTGACTACTTAATGGTTAAGGTTCAAGGGGAGATAAAAACAATCATTCTTTCAACAAATATTTGATAAAAATATGTTGTGTATCTAACATACTATCCAAAAGATAAAACATTTATATGGCAGGGTTTCTATTAGCACTGTGTAATTTATAACTTGTAATATTTGGGGTCAAAAACATCTCTTGGGTTTCAGATATGAATGAATGGGAGAATATTTGGGCCATTAATAGAAAAAGGGAATTCAGAAGAAGATTGCAAAGTGGAGAGAGATGGATCAAAGCTTTGGGGAAAAGATGATGAGTTAGCTTAGTACCTTAAATTCAACATGTTCTAAATAAACTCATCACTTTTGCCCCACTGTGCTGACTCACCTCTCCCCACTTTGAAATCTACCTCTGACTTTCAGGAGGAAATTGATTCTCTGGAAGCATTGAAAATATCTGATCAGATCATTCCCTTGCTCAGGAAGTTCCAATGGCTCGCTCTTGCTCCTAGAATAAAATACAAACTCCTATTTGGCTTTGAAAGTACCTCGTCACTCCTTTCCAGGATTTATTCTCCTGTGTCACATTAGACTTTGAAACCTGGCTTCTTTATCACTTCCCAGACGTTCCATGCCATCCTGTTTAAACTCAAGCCATCATTCTTTTCTCCTTCTATCCAGAATCTCAGACTTTCCCCAAGGGCTCTAAACTCTGATAGATGAGCTTTCACAGTCTTCTCCAGATCTAGGTCTCCACATCATTTCCTGGCCAAGGCCATTGTATGATATTGCAACTTCTTTACAAGTTCCCTTTACCTGTTCTTTCCTGCTAGCTTGTATGAGCTACCCCTTAGCTCAGCATAAAGCAAATAACTAATTAATGTTCTAGCTATCTATTATATATTCCTATGTCTGTCTAACATCTCTCTATCTTCACCTATTTCTTGCTCGAGCCAGACCTACCTGTTCTTCCTTGTAGACAACATTCCATTTCTTGTCTTTCCACTGTTGTACAAAGTTCTCTCTCAGACTTGTCATTGTCTCCTTTCTCCCTCTCCCTCACAGAATCATGAATTTCATTCAAGTTCAGTTCAAATGCCACTTTCTACAGGAAGTCTGTCCTGATACCCCTCCTTTCTAGGGCCCTCCCTGTCCTAATCCCTAGAAATAATTTTTGTGTTCTTTTGAAAGAGAGAGGGACATAGAAAGACAGATAAATAGATGAATAGCTGGATAGATGGATGGAAGGAGGAAGGAAAAAAGGAAATAGAATGATAGATGGTTGAATAGAGATATCTATATAGATCTATCATTTCCTTATGTTTGTTATTTTCTGAGAAAGAATTTAATTTTCTTGATGATAGGGCTTATTTCATCTTTATTTTTGTGTCTCTAGTACCTAGCTCAGTGCTTAGCACATTGTTGTTAACCATTGAAATGTGTCCAACTCTTTATGACCCCATGAACTATAGCACCCCAATACTGTACACGTGGCTTTCTTGGCAAAGATATTGGAGTGCCATTTCCTTCTCCAGTGGATTAAGGCAAATAGACTTGCCCAGTCACACAATTAGCAAACGTCTGAAGCCATATTTGATCTCAGATCCTTTCTCCAGGCCCAGAGTCCTACCCACTGAGTCAGTTAGCTGTCTTAGCACACAGTAAGCATTAAATAAATGTGTGTTGAATTAGAATTTGAAAGAGAAATAAAGGTTGGAGATGTAGATTTAGGAATTATTTACAAGTGAATGATAATTGAATTTATGGGAGTAGAAGAACTTGTCAGGAGAGAGTAAAAAAGCAAATTAAGGATACAATCTTGGGACATGGAAGGAAGACTACCAGTAGGACTGATATGACAAAATTAACACCATTTACTTTCTAACACAGTACTTGCTTTACTAGATTGTCAGCACTTTGAGAGAAGGGACTGTCTTTTGCCTTTTTTGTTTATCTTTCACTTAGTAGACTTTCTGGCACATTTTGTTATTGTTGTTCAGTCCTTCAGTCTTGTACAACTTCTCGTGCCTCCTTTGGGAGGTTTTCTTGGTAAAGATACTGGAGTGGTTTGCCATTTATTTTTCTAGCTAATTTTCCAGATGAAAAAAAAGTGGAGCATCTAACTACTTCTTCTTGGCAAATAGTGGGTGCCTAATAAATAAGTAGTAACAAATGAACCACAATTTCCTTTATCTTTACTACCCTAATATTTAATCATTTTTCAAATCTACCTCTCTGCTTAAACTTAAGCAATCAGCTAAAAATTATACCAATTTTGCTTTGCCAATGATTTGCTTTACCATTTGACTGTTTCTATGTTTTGGAGTTATTTTTAACTTTATTCCAAAAAAGACCTAATTCTGTACAAGGAAGTGCTCCTTTTTTTTTTTTAAGAGAAAACAAAATTTCTTTAAGAATCTTGCAAGCTCTTGCTTTAGATATCTCTCTTGCAAATCAGAAAATTGGTCCTAACCTAAAGTGGCTATTAACAGCACAATTGTCACACAAGTAGTCAAGAAGCTAGGAATGTAACATGATTCAATGGAAACATTGCTAACTCTGGAGACACAAGAACTGTGTTCAAAGTACAATTCAAATATTTAATACTCGTCTGACTTCAAACAAGTCATTTTACCTCTCTGAAATTCAGTTTCATCACAGTAAAAGAAAAGGTACATTAGATGGTCTCTGGGAGGTCCTTAGGTAATCTATTTCAAATTAAATAAAAGATGCACTAAATCTGGCAAGACTGGATCTGAAGCGAGAAATAGTGGAGAATAATGCTGTTGAGAACAATATATTCAATAATCGCAGAAATCAAGCATCTAGTACAACTGCAAAATATCTTTTCATCTTAAATGAAAAGTAATCTAGGTATGCACATGTTTATGTGGGGAAGAAAAGAATATTTAAAGAAGAAATTCTTTTTTAAGCTCAACTAATCTAAAGCCATTGAATACCCATGTATGTCCTGATCACTATAACTTCCTAATGTATCAGTCCTTTGTCTCTTGCTTAGTCCCCTGATGGCAACTGTTACTGAGTCACACAGCTTGCTGTAGGCGCTGGGCCAATTTGATTACAACAACTACTTGTGTAATACAGAAAGGTGGTTTTCAGAGCCCTTGCAAATGGCTTACCAGAGATGCTGACTCTAGGACAGAAATCCTGACATTCATTCACAAGATGGAAAGTAATTATTTTGTCTCAGAAAGCAAACCTGCATTGTAAAATTTAAAAAATAAAATAAAAAGCAAAGGAAAAACAACAACAAGATATTGGCAAATGGTTTCATCATTTCTTGGCAAATAGAGGGAGAAGAAACGGAAGCAGTGTCACATTTTATATTCTTAGGTTCAAAAATCACTGCAGACGATGACTACAGTCACAAAATTTAAAAATTCTTTTTTTCCTTGAAAGAAAAGCTATGGTACTTTTGGACAGAATATTGAAAAGCAGAGATATCACCTTGCCAACAAAGGTCCTTAGACAAAGCTATATTTTCCCAGTAGCAACATATAGCTATGAGAATTGAACTGTACAGAAAGCTGAGCACTGCAGAATCAATGCTTTCAAATTGTAGTGCTGTAGAAAACTTTTGAGAGTTCTCTGGACAGCAAGGAGATCAAATCAGTGAATATTTTTTTAAAAATTAATTCAGGCTATTCACTAGAATACTAAAGCTGAAGCTTAAATACTTTAGCCATATAATGAAAAGACATAATTCATTGAAAAAGACCTTGATGTTGGGAAAGATTGAATTTGAAAGGAAAAGGAGATGGCAGAGGAAAAGACAGATAGATAACATCATGAAAACAATTGAATATGAACTTGAACAGATTTTGAGAGATAGTGGAGGATAGAAGGCACTGGTGTGCTGTGATGTGTGGGGATCACAAAAAACCAGACATGACTGAATAAAAACAACAATCTGAAGGACCACATTTATGGAACTGGAAGAATCCCTAAAGAGTAGAAAGGCCTATCCTCTCACATGTTATAGATAAAAAAAGAAGCTCAGGAGTGATCTGCTAGAGTTTCCACAGGTAGTTAAGTGGCAAAGTCAGGCCTATAATGCAGGTTTCCTTATTCCTATTTGTGTCCTTTCTACCTCATCATCCTAGCAAAGACAGAACTAGAAAATTTCCTTCTAGGGCAAAGGGTAGGACATAAACTTGAGATAAGCAGCATGAAATAAACTCTCAAATAAACTTTTAAAAACAAAACTAGGCAAGGATACTCCAGGATACCATGAGGTAATTGCTAGGGAAGCCTCCAAGTTAGGTACTGGAGAAGTAGAAAAGAGAAAAACTGAAGGTGTTTGGGCAAGCTCATTTGCAGTATAGGGAGAAAATGAGTCATTTGGTAACTTTTTATTTGAACTTATTATTCTTGCTAACTAGATACTAAATTCAGCAGTACTGAAAAGTTATAAGTGCTATCAGTACCCCCTTAAATTTTGACATCCTTGATAAAACCTTTGTTATCCCACTGCAGTAATAGTTCTCCATATTTGTAGTTATCAGATGGAATCATAGAGTTAGAGTTGAAAGGGCCTTAAAGGCTATCTAGTCTAATCCTTCATTTTATTATTGAAGAAACCAAAGCAAGAGCTTCACAAGTATTAAGTAGCTGAGGTAGAATTTGAACCTGGGTCATCTGACTCCAATTCAATTGAGTTTTTTAACTTTATCAATTAATAAACTAAATTACATTTATCAAATACTATGTGCCAGTCATTCTAGTAAGTACTAATCTCTACTACACAATTGATTTCTCCACAATGAACACAAATGTTTTGAATAAATCAAAATTCCTAAAAAATCCTTAAAGCAAGTAGCCATGAGCACAATGCAGAGCATAACATTCAATTGTTGAATGATTTATTGACAGTAATATTTGCTAAACACTATCGTATCTTATTAGAGTACTGTCATATAGTGGAGAAATGCTGAACTTGGATTCAGGAAAATATGTGTTTAAATCCTTTTCTGTTAAAATTGTGTGACCATAAACAATGGTCTTAATGTGGACAATGTACTTAATGCCTTTGAGCTTTAATTTCCCCTATCTACAAAATGTGGATAATTATCACCATAGAACCAATTTCGTAGGATTGTTGGGAAGCTCCAATAAGACAATGTATTTAAAATGCTTTACTAACCTCAAAGTTCTATATATTAGCTATTTTTGATTCAGCAAACTTTTTTTTTTGCTTTTTTATTTTCAAAATACATGAATAGTTTTCAACATTCATCCTTGTAAAACCATGTATTACAAATTTTTACTCCTTCCCTTGCCTCATCCCCTCCCTTAGACAACAAGGAATCCAATATATGTTAAACATGTACAATTCTTCTATATATATTTCCACATTTATCATGTTGCACAAGAAAAATCAGATCAAAAAGAAAAAAAATGAGAAAGAAAACAAAAATCAAGCAAACAACAAAAAGGTGCAAATACTATGTTGTGATTCACATTCAGTCCCCATAGTCTTCTTTCCATCACAAGTCAATTGGAAATGGCCTGAATCACCTCATTGTTAAAGAGCCACATCCATCACAGTTGATCACCACATAATCTTCTTGTTGCTGTGTACAATGTTCTTTTAGTCCTACTCACTTCATTTAGCATCAGTTCATGTAAGTCTCTCCAGGCCTTTCTGAAATCGTCCTGTTGGTTGTTTCTTACAGAACAATAATGTTCCATTAACATTCATATACCACAATTTATTCAGCCATTCCCCAAATGATGGGCATCTACTCAGTTTCCACTTCCTTGCCACTACAAAAAGGACTGCTACAAACATTTTTGCATATGTGGGTCCTTTTCCCTTTTTTATGGTCCTTTTGGGATACATGCCCAGTACACACTGCTGGATTAAAGGGTATACACAGTTGGATACTCCTTTGGGCATAGTTTGAAATTGCTCTCAGAATGGTTGGATTGGTTTATAGCTTCACTAAAAATGTCGTAGTGTCTCAATTTTCCCACTTCTCCTCCAACATTTATCTTCATCTTTTCCTGTCATCTTACCCAATCTGAGAGGTCCTAATTTGCATTTCTCTAATCAATAGTGATTTAGAACATTTTTTTACATGACTAGACATGGTTTCAATCTCTTCATCTGAAAATTGTCTATTCATAGCCTTTGACTATTTATCAATTGGAGAATGGCTTGTATTGTTATAAATTTGAGCCAATTCTCTACATATTTTAGAAATGAGGCCTTCATCAGAAACCTTGGATGCAAACTTTTCCCCCAGTTTTCTGCTTTCCTTGTAATCTTGTCTGCATTGTTTTGTCTGTACAAAAAATTTTTTTAACTTAATATAATCAAAATTATCCATTTTGTATTTCATAATATACTCTACTTCTGTGGCTACAAATTCCTTCTTTCTCCACAGTTCTGAGAGATGGATTATCCTTTATTCTTCTAATTTGCTTATAGTCTAAATCATGAACCCATTTTGACCCTTATATGGCATAAGGCATTGGATGTTGGTCAATGCCTAGTTTCTGCTGTACTATTTTTCAATTTTCCCAGCAATTTTTCTCAAATGGTGAGTTCTTATCCTAGAAGCTGGGGTCTTTGGGTTTATGAAACACTGGATTACTATAGTCATTGACTATTGTGTCTTATGAGCCTAACCTATTCCACTGATTGACTACTCTATTTCTTAGCCAGTACCAAATGGTTTTGATGACTGCTGCTTTATAATATAATTTTAAGTCTGGTACAGCTAGGCCACCTTCATTTCAGCAAGAATTTATTAAGAAATGCAAAGCTCTAACTAGTGCAAAATTTTGATGCCAATATTTAGAGGGTGTTGACAGTACTTTTATATTACTTCAACAATTAGAAACAGCTGAACTTTGGCAATTAGGAAGCAAGAGTAATTAGTTAAAATAGAAACTTTTCAGATGACTATTTTCTCAATCCTTACTCACACTTCAAATGAACTCCTTCCTAACCCAATTCTACTAGTGATAATCTTCACAGTAGCAGCCTTTCAATATCTCAGATTCTTTATCTTCCCTATCAGAAAAATCAGATAAACCCAGGTCTCAAAACTGGTTTTTGTGTCTTAAAGATGGGAAGGGAGAGGGGAGGGAAGAGAAAAAGAAGGGAGGAGAGAGGAAGAAAGGAGAGCAAAAGAAGTAGATTAAGTTGTTGTCATAAAATATTTTATAGTCTAATTAGGAATACAAATAGTATATGCATGACAACTTGTGAACAATTCTAAGGCAATTCTAATAACAACAAATTTAAAGTATTAGAAATTATATACTTAAGTGATGAAGAATTTCAGAACAAGAGAAATATCATTGATTGCCAGTGTGCTGTTGCTTCTGAAGAAAGCATTTCCTCCCCCCTCCCCAATTTATTTTATTGAAAAAAACAAAATAAGAAAAAAGAAAAACAGAAAATACAAAACAAAATGAAACAAAACCAAAAAGAACATTGTCATGTGCCCAGCAGAACATCAGGGAAAATTCAAATATCTAACAACAAATACTAGCTCAACAAAGTGTATATATTAGTAGAAGAAATTATATTAATGAGTATCCATCTTTACTTCTTTGTAAGTTGTTCTTTTGTTCCTTGCTGCTCACCTTTTTTACTTTATTCTTTTCTCCCCTTTCATCCCCTCCACTCCCAAGCAGGTTATAATTAAGAAAGAATATATTTATATAAAGAATATACATACACACATAGACACACGTATATCTTTTCTGTCCCTCCTGACCCTTTGCTTTAATTCTGCCCCTAACTTGCCTTGCTATTACCTAACCTTCCTCCATCTAGGGATTCCTACCCTTGTCTTCTTCCCTCACCCTTTGCTTCCCTGTTCACTCATCCCTCCTCCCCCCCTATTTCTTTGTAGATTTTGGAGGGTGCTATACCTTTCATAGGATATATGTAATGTGCCTATTGAACCCATTCTCAATGTGAGGGACTGCGAGTCCTCCTTCCCTTTCTAATATCTATTCTTCCTCTGCACTTCATTTGTATAACATAATTACTATTTTTATTTTAATTCTTCTCCACTCTTTCTTTTGAGTTGTTCTACTGTTAATGTCAATCTTAAACATATACTATTAATTTCCCATGTAAAAAAATATAAACAATTATCCATGTTGAGTTCCTTGAAATTGATCTTTGAGATTGACTCTTTCATATGTTAAATTTTCCATTAAATTCAGGTTTGGTTGATAGAAAGTTCTGAAAATCTGCATATTCCTTGAATGTCCATTTTTTTCTTATTCAATATTATAATTTTGCTGGATATGCTGGATATAAATTTGCTGGATATGAAAGGCCTAGTTCTTTTGTTTGTCAGTAGATATGATTCCAGGACCTGCAGTCTTTTCTTGTGGCTACTGATAAGTCCAGTACAATTCGAATTGTAGCTCCAGTGTATTTGAAGTTTTTTCTTGTTTCTTGCAAAATGTTCTCTTTAATGTGAGGCTTTGAAAATTTGGCAATAAATTTCTATATGTTTTTCACAAAAAATCTTGTTAAGGTGGTGATTGGTGGATTTTTTCTATTTCTACTTTCCCTTCATGTTCTATCACTCCTGGACAATTTTCTTGGATTATTTCTTGCATTACTGTGTAAAGATCCCTTTTTTGGCCACAACTTCCAATTATTCTTATATTTTCTCTTCTTGATTTGTCCTCCAAATCTGTCATTTTTTTTAAAATAAGAGGTTTCACATTCTATTCTATTTTTTCATTCTTTATAATAAGTTTTGTTATTTTTTGGTCTCTCATAGCTTTACTGGCTTCCCCTTGCCCAATTCTAATTTTCAAAAAGTTATTTTCATCTTTGAGACTCTGTATCTCCTTTTCTAGTTGGCTAACTTTTTTCCATTATTTTCTTGCTTTTCTTGGATAGTTTTTGTTTTGTTTTGTTTTGTTTTTCCTCAATTTCTCTCATTTGATTTTTAAATTCTTTTTTATTTCTCCTCTAAATTCTCTTTGAGCAGGGAACCATTTCATGGTACTCTTTGGGGTAGAAGTTTTTTATACTTCATTGTTCTTCTCTGAAGATGAATGCTTGTCTTCCCTGTTCCCATAGTATTTTTCTATGGTGCGATTCTTTCTTTTTTGCTAATTCATTTTTTTTAAATAAAGAGGGGATGGTGTCTCTAGCTTCACTTCAGCTCTCTCCTCGGAGCAGGAACTCCAAACCAAGAGCTCCACTCCCCAGCAACTGCCCAAAGCTAACAGTCCCTGCCTCACTGCCCCTGCACTCAGGTGTGCAGCTGCTTCTTGTCCAGAACCATATCTCTGCAGCACAGCTGGGCATGGTATTCCCAATCAGCCAAGTTTCCCTCAATCTTCCCAGACTTAGACCCTGATTCCATATGCTTATAGGAGGCAAAAAATCTGTGGTTCCTGCTGAGGCTTCAACCAAACCCAGCTAGCCCCAGGACTCCCTGCCTTGTGATTCTGCAGAAATAGTCTGGAGATGTTAGCACTTCATAGGGGTTAATCCCTGGCCTGTGGATTTTCTTTGGATCTTCTCAAATATTTTCTGGAGGACCCAGTTCTACCCCAAGTCTTCTTGATTTTTCACTTACCTATGTTTGTCCTGAAGCACAAATTTATTCTATTTGTGGGGGAAATATGAAGAGCTTGAAATTTACCAACCTACTTCACCATTTTCCCAGAATCCTCCGAGAAAGCGTTTCCTCTAAGGGACTTGTGATCATTCAGAAGGGGAGAATTTTCTGCAGAGGTGGTTACTTTCTGAGTGCATCTAATTCTTTACCCTAAATATGAAATATAGACAGACTTAGCCCATGTGGCTAGAATACTCTTCAGTGTCATAGGCTTGTGCCTGCATTCTTAGTGATTGCCTTATAGAAAGTACTGATGTCCACGCTGAAAAAGAAGACAGTTGAAAGGATCCCTAAAAATGTGGTATTTTTCCAAATTGGCTCCAGTAAGATATTTCTTCTGGAAAAATATTATTCATTATCAAAGTAATACACATAGCAGATGGTGTGACTTGGAGAAGGGAAGAGTACATTTTTTTAGGGAGACCTAATTAAACTAAATTCCATTCAATGAGATACATCTTTAAATATATTCTATTTTCACTAGTCCAGGTAGAACTTATAGAACAGGTTGAATATTGATGAGATTTCAATAGTGGCCACTATATCTGAAAGTGATTTTACAATCCTACAGGTACTCTTGCAACAAGTATTGATTAAATGTAGTTATTCTTTCCATATCACAACTTTTTCTATCATAAGTTTCTATATTATGGGTTGACATAAGAGATTAAATGGAGTTTTGGGGAAGTTCAGATGATACATGAAGGTTAGCAGGTAACACAGAAAGTTTGAAACCTCAGAAATGTAAAATATATATATATATAACCTTTTAATACCATACTAATTCAAACTTCTTCTTTGGTACAAAGGAAGGGCCAAAAAATTTTGCATGGATTGTCCAGCATAAAAAATACTTTCCTCCCTATATCCAACTGCTTTTTTTTCAATGGAGATTATTTTTTTGAATTTTTAAACATGAATTCTATGTGTTGGATCATATGGTTGCCTTTCAACTTGGAACAAGCATTTGAATAAAATACATAAGCATGTATTAAGCAAGCTGCTGTTGGTTCAAATGCAAAAAGCAAAACAGTGCCTGCCCTCTAAGAGACTGTATTCTACTATGGAACTTCTTAGATATGGTTCCCTTCACCCCTAAATATCCTTTGAATTCAGAATAAATTTCACTGAATTCTGCCAAGTATTCTCCCATGTCTTGAGGTTGAAATGTCAATTGTCTTTAACTCTTCATGGTTTACATATAAAAAGTATCAGAGCCAAATTTTAAATCTGGGTCTCCTAATTACAAATCCATTATTTTTGTCACTATTAAACATTGATTCTGTCTGCTTAAGTTCAAAGAATATGTTGTTTTCCCTTTTGTATTCTCTACCATAATATATGTACTTCAAAAATATTTGTAAACTGAATGAAATCAAATGCCTAACCCAGCATCATACTGAACACTTGGTTTCTCCTTGGCTCCAAACTGACATTTTTGTTCTGCTTTCCACTACTGTCTATCTGCTTTTCCAGACATATGAAAAAGAAAACAATCTTTGCTGTTGAGACAAGATTCCTTTTCTTTGGATTCAGATTGTCTCATATAGACTTGAATCATTGTGTTGTTCTTTCCTGAAAGTTTTAATGGAATCTGGCCTTAAGAGATCTTTTCTCAAAAAATAGATAGATAGAAAGACAAAAAACAAAACAACAACAACAGCAACAACAAAAATAACAAAACGAATGAACAAATAAGAGAGATCTTTTCTCTTCATTTTTTGAATTTCCTTTAGGTAAATTCTAGGCTTCCTTACTCTACCTAATTAATGTATATACATATTTTTTTCTGTTCTAATTAATCTGGTGTAGCATCTCCAGTGGACAGTAGTTAGTTATGGCTAGTGTTACAATTAATTCTTATTTAGAAACCATTTTGCTCACCTATTTTTCTCTCTGGTTTTCAAGCTCTAACTCCTTAGTAAATCAGGATGATTGGTTTCTCCTGTCATGTGACCTGCATAAGCTTTCCCTATCTGTTCAACGTTTTGTTCTGCTAGATACTGATTCCCTCATTTTCTAAATCTAAAGTTACCAAGTCATTATTTCTACTTTGACATTTTCTTCTTAATCCCATTAACTCTTATTGAAAGAAACTCTCTTTTAACTAATTTGTAGAATAGAACCTATTGAAAAACTTGAAGACTAAAACCAGTGATTAAGAAATGCCTTTTTCCTGTCCAAGATCCCAGATCCACATAATCAATTCCCCCCAGCTCTTTTTAGGTACTTCCTGATGATACACATAACTGATTACAAGGAAGAACTTGTCCCAAGTCAATTTACCAAGTATTTACAATGCAAAGGTTTAAAGCTACAGATAAACTTACCTACAATCAATATTCCCAAAAGACTAAAAAACTTTAAACTTGGCAAAGAGGAGTCAATCAATTGACAAACAATAATTAAATGTCTATTATATATCCCAAACTGTTCCACCACCAGATTAGTAAAGAAAATTGCCTGTGGCTTCACAAGATGGCATGTATGTATATATATATATATATATATATATGTAGAATACATATAAAATGAATACAAGGCATTTTGAGGTTAGAGGGAACTAGAAAGTGCAGAGATCAGGAAACGTCAGTATAAATCTGTTCTTGTAGAAATCAACTGAGATAAAGTAAATGATTTAGACTCATTGATATACTCTACAACCTCTTATACCTAAATCCCCCCCCCCACAAAAACCCTTTTAATATAAAGTATGCATATATGTGTGTGTGTGTGTGTGTGTATTTGCTAGTGATATTTTACATATGGTTTGACAAGAATTTAAAAATTCATCATATTAGATTTAAAAAAAAGTTTCAACAAAAAAAAAATCTACTTTTCCAAGTATGATCTGAATTATAGCCTAAGGGTTTTCTTTAGGATTTAAATCAAAAGAATTTAAGTCATTGAAGTATGTTTATAGCTATCTCTTAGATATATGTCTAAACTTTTCACTTCTGATGGCACAGTATAAGGGCATATTGCATTATTCTCTCTCCACTTGGGAATTTCTGAAATAATTCTACTTCTTAGTATATTAATATATTATCAGTTTGTCATTTTCTCAATGGGTATAAGACTTCTAGGCTTATCAGAAATAAAGAAATCTCTAAAACATGTTTTTGGATCAACATTTCACAGTTGAAGGAACATGACCAACTCTTAGAGACTCTCTGACTTATTCCAATAAAAATTTTGCTAGAGTTTTCATGAAAAAGATAGCTTCATTGTTAAATAATTACCTTCCCCTCCACCCCCCCAGTTTTCAGTACTTCAGTCTTTGTACTGTCTTACCCATGACAAAGATCGCTTTTTTTATATTAGTGATAGCTGGTGTCTCCCCCTCTCCTCCCATTCTTCTTACTATTCTTCCAACTTCAAGAAACCAATATTGCACAGTAGAGAGATCACTAAAAATCTCTCCAGATGACAGGTACCTCTGAAAGTCTTAGCTTATTTTCTGATGATTAGTTGGACTGTTTTTCAAGAGCAGATTTTCAGTTCTGGGCAAGATATATTGGTAAATGTTTAACAACAATCAAAATTTAAAATGTATGATGTACTTTTATGTTTACAATATTAACATTTTCTCCATTACTTTAAGTTTAATTATATAACAGAACCATATATCAAGTCCTAATTTGAAGCATTTGCCAATTTACAAGGTATCAATGTTCACAGTAAAAATTAACAATCAGTAATTGTAATATGTGAGGTCCAACACACTCCTGGTTCTGGGTCTTGTTTTTAATTTCTTACTGTACTTTCCTTTTTTTTGTTTGTTTGTTTTGTTTTTTTGTTGTAACTGACTGTTTCATTGTGGGTTTGCATGTTCCTTGAAATGTTTGATGCATTATACCAATAACCTCTGCAACATCTATAATAGTTATTGAAGGATATTTTATAACAGCTAAAATTTTTGTACATTACTTTGGCATAACATTTGTTCTTAAAAACCACAGAATTAAAAACACCTCAGTGGAGAATAATGAAACATTTGTGTGTGATAGTATTAAATCTAACCTTCAATTTGACAGAAAACTTATTAAAGGTGTATTAACTAGTTCAATCCAATTTCATGTAGTCAAGGTGAGATGTTCTCAGCTAGCCTAATATCAATAGATCACTGCTGTTGCAAAATGAAATAAAATCAAAATTATTGTTTGTTCTAAGTAATTTGTACACCACTTTAAGACAGAATGGAGACCACAAAGAATCTTCTTGTTAAATCTTCTGTGATTCCCTCACCTAAATATCTCTATGAACTATAAATATTATTTCAATTATTAGACTTGAAGTGGGACCCACAAGCAAAGTCTCCCTTATTAAATATTACCCCGAGACAGCTAGGTAGTACAATGGATAGATAGAGTGAATTAGTTACATAAGCTTGGGCAAATCACTTAACTTCTATTTGTTTCCTTAACTTTTAAAATGGAAATAATAACAGCATCTTGGATGAGTTAATATTTGTAAAATGTTTAGAACAGTGCTTGGCACATAATATACTATATAAGTACTTATTCCTTTCCCCTTTTTTTCAAGGACTAGACTGATTCTTTTCTTCCTCAAGATTATATTTATTCATAAATATTTCAGTAGTTAAATTAGACTAATTCTGAGAACAGGAAAGAAAAAAGAAATAATCAAGATGGGTTTTGTATGAAAATAAAATAACCTCTTGTTTAATAGTGCTCAGGTAATGGCACCCTACTAGCATGTAGATAAAACAAGAATCATTGCAAATGTATATAGAACCCTCACCACTATTCTTAGATCGAGGATCCAAGTAGTTTTTGTTTTTGTTTTTGTTTTTTCCAAAAAAGACATTGCTCAGGTCTGAAACAAAAAAATTAATTCAGTCCTCAGTGAACTGGTGTTCACTATTGAGGTCCCTGGCTCTTGGTGTCATTAAATGCTATTTTTCCTGAAGACTTGCATCAGTATAGGAACTCATTAAATACCTCCAAATAGTGGCATGTCAAAGAGCATTTGAAAATGTATGATACCACTTCCTGATTCTTCTGCAGTATATCTTAGCTGCTACTACTGCTAAAAATAGCACTCCTGAGTAGTTGCTTCCAGGAATGTCAATCTGGCGTCAAACAATGATGACTACATCCTGTAGGAGTAAAATCATTTCTGGGAACTGTCATGTTTTAAGGGCTATCCTTATAAGGGGTCCATCATAATATGGACATTGTTCTAGTCCAGAAAATACCTGAAGATAATGACATCAAGCTTACTTTCTATCCTTACCAACAGGAAAATTAATCAATCAATCATGAAAATAAACATTGTTCTACAAGTCTTTGACCTTAAAGAAGCTGAGGCAGGTCTAAAGATTAATCAAAGTTCTTAATGAAAGTCATCTAGTGGAATTAAAGGAAAGATAATATTTTTGGCTTCTCTATTTCTCTTTGCATTTAATTTTCATGGAACTGTTTTTAGGAAAACCTGGGTACCTACATAGACAAAGATGTATAATAGGTTCTCACAGAATAATTGCATACAGATCAGCAGAAGGGGGAAATGTGAGAAAGAATAAAAATGATATTAATCCCTATGAATTAGGCTAACATAAATGTTGAGGAATGGAATTTTGACTTTATACATGATTTTTTTTGTTCTATAAATAGCAAAACAGAGAAATATTAACTTTATAGAAAAAACTCTCCACTGTATGGAAAAGATTTGGTTTATATCGCTCTGTATTGAAAGGCCAAGGAATCCTATAAGTTAATTTAAGGATATTTTAACTCATATAAGAAGTGATTCTATGCTATAATAAGCTTTGGTATGTCATAAAGGGTCTTTTGCTTTTGGTCCAAACTTGTTATTTAATTAATCATAGAAAATTATTCCACAAAATAAAGATCATCAACTAGTCTTTAATTTACAATCTTAGAGATGTTTTCAAAGGCTCTGAGAGGTTGTGATTTGCCATAGCAATTATATGTCAGAGTCAGGACTTGAACACAATGCTTGACTTTAAGGCTGAACTACCACTGGACACCAATGAGACATAAATAATGGAATAATAGGTGTTGCTGTATTTTTAAGTCTTAACATTAACTCCCCATAAAACCTGGTTGGTTAAACTGGATGGTTATCAAAGCCTACTAAAATGATTCTATAACATCTTGTCAAAGCACCTAAGATTTATATTAATCAGTATGAAATTATCAAAAGCTGGGCTTATCACTAACAACAAAAAAAGAAAGATGGAAGAAGCAAAAGAAAGAAAGAAATAAAGGAAGGAAGATAAGAAGGGAGGAAGGAAGGAAGGAAAGAAGGAAGATGATCCTCAGTTTCTTCTTCAGTAAAATGGCGATAGAAAGAAATAGAAGAAAGAAAGAAAAGAAAGAAGAAAGAAAAAAGAAGGGAAGGAAGAAAGAAAGAAAAAAGAAAAAAGAAAGGAAGGAAGGGAGGGAGGGAAGGAGGAAAGAAAGAGGCAAGCAAGGAAGGAAAGAGGGAAAGCAGGAGAGAAAAAGAGAGGGAAGGAGAAAAGGAAGAAGGGAAGGGAGAAGAAGCAGAGGAAGGAATGAATTAGGAAGATGAAACCTTGGGTCATATAAAACAAGCAAAAGAAATACAATGATCACATTCAAAAATGCAATTTTTATTTTGTTCTTATAGTCAGCATTTTAGATTGATTGGTGGCCCTGAGTTTATTACTCTTTCTTCTAATCATGTAAGTGTAGTCATGTGCAATGTCTTAATCTTTATTTGACAAGAAATAACCATAAAACCAACTCTAGTTTTCAGTTAAGAAAACTGAGGCTCAGATAAGTCAAAATTAATCTTGGGTCACACAGCAATTGAGGAAGAGTTAATATTTTGCTCTTCCTCCTCCCATCCCTTCACTTAAGCTCACTGAATAACCATGGACAAAAGAGATGATAAAACAATGCTGGGTAAGTGCTTTGATGTCCCATCTCCCTTTCTACTCTCATTTCACATTAATTCTCTTTCTCTTCCAAACTGTCCTTCCAGCTATTTCCTAAACATCATCCATTCACTTGCATATGCATTCACATTCACATCACTCTTTGCACATGCAGTTCCCACTTCCAGTATGACCTTCTTGATAGAATCACTATCTTCATCCAAAGCACAGCTCAGACCCTACTTCCTCCATGAAGTCTTTCCTGATTCTTCCCAGTGATTAGCACTCTTTCTCTCTTCAAGTTACTTTGAATGGCTACTTTTATCTTTGTATCTCCAGTGGCCAACACATGACTTATTCTTGGGGCCATTTTTTGTTTTGTTTTTTAATTTAAAAAGAGGGATAAAATCAGGAAGACTTACATTTGTTTTTTTTCTCAGAAACTAACTGTGTTTTCCAGGGAAAGCCAATATCATGTTTGATCCTCAGTTTCTTCTTCAGTAAAATGGCAATAGTACAAAGCTCCCAATAAATGTTCATTGAATTGAGTGGAATTAAGGAGTTTATTTTAAAAATTAATATTGTTGGTCTCATAGAAAAAGGTTTTCAAGTTGTTCAAGTTCCTTTCATTCATTTTCTCAGAATAAGGAGTATTAGCTCATTTATCCTGGTCAAATGGCAGTTTGAATAATAATATTTAAAAGTCCTCAAGTATTTTCAGATGAATAAGAGTAGCTTTCCTTTCTTTTCTTCTATTAGCACATCAGCAATAGCTACTGGCAAAGTTTTACTTCCACCATTTGAAAATGGGATATTTGTATAATAGATTCCATTTGTAAATTCTGTGTATATAGCATTCCACAGCTGAAGGTGCCTGTCTTGGTGAAAAAGCCCTGAACAGAGAGAACTGCTCCCTTGGTCAAATGACAGAAAGTTGCTTCCAAATTTTTTCATTTGGGGTTTTCACACAATTTATGTTTAGCATTATATTTCTATGAATGGCCTGGATTCTGGCCAGCCATTGGGGGAGCTGGAAACACCAAGAGCAGAACTAGTCTGGAAAGAACAAGTTACACCAGTTTTCTCTGTGTAAGAGAGAAAATGCCCAGGCCACTTGAGAATGGCTCTGCCTGGATAGTTCTAATTGATGTAATGTTTCTCCTGTCTCTCTTCAGGTTCTCAGAATGGGTAGCTAGTCATGAACTAGGGTAAACTTGAAATGTCTCTTTTTTACCTTTACACAAAGATTTTGACCATCAGCTACATGAATCAAAACCAATTCTGAAACCCAAGCCAGAATGAGCTGCATTAATTCATTGACCCATTTACCAAATCCAAATACTGTTTTACTGAACCAAAGTTATTGGATATGATTAGATACATTTTAAAGCACTTTAAAGTCTTATAAAGAATTGAAGTATTTTCCAGCAGTGTTGTATATACTCATGTAACTTCTGGCCAGTGGTTGCCCTCTTGCCTTCCACCTCATGCTTCTGGATTCACATAGACTAGGTTCAATCCTAGGGTGGGGAAGGGGTTGGATTTGAACCTCATAAGGGACAGCTTTCTTTAGTTTATCACCACCTCTGGTCCACTTGATCAAATAAAGGTTAGGTATGGATCATGACTTTGATTTCCCAAATATAAGGCCTCCATTCCTACATGGGTGCTCAATGTACAATATGGATATCATTTATAGAGCAAACATTATTTCCTCTGTGTGTGTGTGTGTGTGTGTGTGTGTGTGTGAGAGAGAGAGAGAGAGAGAGAGAGAGAGAGAGAGAGAGACAGAGAGAGAGACAGAGAGAGGAGAATTATGAACAAATCAGACACACAAAAACTCAATGGGTTTATTTGATTTCCCCCAGAAGATAAATATATTGGTGGAAGTGGGGAAGGAGTAGCTCAATAGATAATTTCCCTTTCGTATTAGACCACTAAGAAACTCATAGCAATAAAGGGATTGGAGAGGTATATAGTTCTTTTCTCCTTTCCTTTGCCTTCCCTCAATCTCATAACATTATATGACCAGTACTTGAGCTGAAGGGAGATTTACTGGTAGATCTTTCAAGGGTGTTGTTGAAGGACATTTTTTCAGTTAGAAGGCAGGTGCCTGACTCCTGATCTCAAGAACTCTTCATCTCTTGATAACTCTGGAACTTGTTTGTTTATTCTCAGGAACTACAGTCTCTGACCTGTGCTCAGAAAAAGAAAAAGAAAGACAATGAGCATTTAGAAACTATAAGTCCGTGAACTCACCTCTCAGGCCACCTGAACAAGTAAATTCATCTTACCATGTTCTTTTCCTGCTCATTATCATTTTCTGGGTCTTGTGGGGAGGGAGAAAGAGAAATCCCACTCTAGATCCTATTTCCCTGGACTCATTGGCCACTGAAAACTAATTACAGAAGTCCTCTGTGTCCCCTCAAAAAGGTCCCACTTTTACAGGCGAGACAATTCTGAAAACAATTCATATCCTATAATCTTGCCAATTTGATTGACTTAATAAATTGATAATGGGAAAGAAGCAATCTGGTAACTGAGTATAATGGTTGCCCCAGCATACCACAAAGGACTGTCTGTCTTTACTCTCATTTTCATTATATGACAGATGAATTGTTCAAGGAAAGCTATCTGAGGTAAGCTCCCAGGTAGACCAAAGGGAAAAAAAAAAGTTATGTGGGAAGGAAAAATGAAAGGGCAAAAAATAAGGATTAAGTTTCAATGCATTAAGCCTAGGAGTGGGATGACTAGGAACTAACAGACATTAGTAGAATGGAAGTAGAAGGAATTCTTAAACTTTTGATGTGTCATGGAACTCTTTGAGAATTTGATGAAACCTATAGACTTCTCTCATGATAAGTAATTAAATTGATGAAATAAATAAGATACAAAGGAAACGAATTATTGAACTGAAATATAGTTATCAAAATAGTAAAATAAGAAATTTACTTTGAAATCTATCAATAGATTCTCAAAAGGTCCATAGATTCCAGGTTAAGAAACCTTGATTTAAAGGCTTATTTCCCCTCTCACTCTTTCTTGCCTACTTTTCTTTTCTTTTTCTCCTTAAGAAGACCACTAAAACCACCACCATCATCATCATAGCAGTTCATATTTAAAAAGCATTTTCTAAATTTAAGTCTCTTTTCTTATAACAAACCATGAGGTAAATATTTTACAGAGAGGAAAGCTGAAATTCAGAGCAATTAAGTGATTTACCCAAGGTCACACCACTATACCAATAAATAGAATATAAAAGAATTGTCCTCGTCTTTTGGATACAAGACATTTTCTACTGTTCTCTTTATTTCAAAACTTACCACTTAAATTTTCTGACACTAAATTTATCCATCTAGGGATAACAATAACTATTCCCTCCTAATTTTCCATAGATTCTGTGATCTTATTTTTCCCTTTCAGTAATTTACCAACATGATCATCTTTAGTACTATGTGAAGGTAACAAAGCTCTGATTTGCCATCACAAAGTTTTCTTTTTATGTTTATATCTAGGATCTTACTAATGGAGCTCAAATTTTGGCAAGTTCTACAACATCAGAAAGACTCTGAGTGGAGTCTCAACATTAGACTTGGTCTGCTCTCTGAGGACCAGTCTAGTTTAGAACAGAGAGACTTCTCACTAGTAGGTCAGTCAACATCTGATGAATTTTTTGACCATGGTAACTCATGAAACAAAGAAGAATGAAACATAAATCTCAATCCAACTCTTGTTTCTGGGATAATGGCGCCAAAGGACAGGAAAAGAAAGAAAAGGTTCTAAGAAGAATAATTTACAGATCCCTCTCCTAAAGATATGAAATTAACTATTAACATGCTAAAAATGAGAACCTTGTTCAATGACCAATGAGGTGGTATACTACTGGAATTTAATTTGTCCGATATAGACATTATTACAATAAATAGAGCCAGGAGATAAAAGGAAGTGGCTGCTAAATAGAAGGATGATGCAACAGTCCTCCCTGGAGAGATAAATATTGGAGTTGGCTGAATTAGTTTTATTATACTTCCAAAGGCAACAAGAAACATTATTTCATGGGATGTTTGGTTACCCTGCATTGTGGTATTCATAATGATCAGTCAGTCAGATAACAAGCATTTATTAAGTGCTTATACATGTGCAAGGCACTGTGCTAAACAGTGAATGTATAAAGAAAGGCAAGGGCATAATGATCATAAGCAAAGAGCACTATGAAAATAATTGTAGCTTAGGTGCCAATATCTGTTATAATAGATAAGGAGAAATTATATTAGTTTTCTAAAATGTTCCAAATTAATTTAAGTAGTAAATATTTTAATATTGATGATTTTAATACGAAGTAAGTATAGGGAAGAATAAACAATGGAAAATAAGACTCAAATTAAGGAAACAGGGAGAACAAAGATTTAAATACTGCACAGAAACCTCATCTGCATGTATAAATATTTTCTTTAATAAGAAAATTAAGAATTGTTGGGAATGATAAATACAAATAACATCATCAGTATGAGATTATCAACAGGAAATGATTGGTTATAGATTAAGTTGTTTCTGAACAAACTAGCTGGCTGTCTTATAGAGAGTTTGTTAGCTTGTTAGAGAAGAGATTGAAATAATTTTTATAAAAAGATATCTTCATGAACTAAAATAGCTCAAACCTAATATATTTAAATAAGCTTAAAAATGAAAAATGGATAAAAGAACAGATACTGATATGAATTATCACTATTTTTTATGGTGGCTGCCTCAGTTACTCATTCCATCTGGATCCAGATCTTTTCTGTACTTTACTTCACTTTCCAGACTTTTCCTGCTGCCCCTGTCATGTCTCCCACTTTTCAGTTCTAGGGCCATAATTAAAACCACTCTGTAGAAAGAAAAGGCCTAAGTCTATGTCCCAAAGGTTGCATCCAAATCCCTGCAACTTTTCATACTAATATAGACTTTCCTGACCACACTTAACTATGTATGTTGTTTCCTCCCATTAGAATGAATAATAATGGACTAACCCAAAAAAGCCCAATCCTGGTAGCAAAAAATAATAGGTTTTACATGATGCAACTCATGTGAAAACTTGATAAACTTGCCTCTGAAAGTGGCTGATAACATGGAATGAAGGATTCCTACTCTTCATGCATGGGTGTTTTGTAACTATTTCTTGACACATACTGTCTACTGAAGAAAAATCTTTTGGTTAGTTGATGACTCTGAACCTAGAATATGTAAAAAGGTCCTAATGGCTTTACCCCAATTGAAAAATGGTCAAAGAATATGAATAGTCAGTTTTCAGAGGAAGAAATCCAAGCCATCCAAGCCACAGCTATATAGTACATTGAATATAGGCTAGTCCTGGATTCAGAAAAATCTGAGTTCAAATCTGGTCTCAGATACTTTCTAATTGTAATCCTAGACAAATCACTTAACAACTGATAGTCTCTTCAACTGTAAAATGGGGATAATAATAGTATAGGGTTGTTGTGAGGATCAAATGCCATCTTTTTTCCCCAAGCTCTTAACACAATGCCTGGAACATGGAAGGAAGGACAATATAAATGTTTATTCCCTTTCCTTCCCCTTAAGGAGATATAAATTAATATAATTCTGTGGTACTACCTCACACCCATCAAGTTGGCAAAGTTGACCAAAAATTGAAAATGACAAACACTGCAGGAGCTTTAGGAAAACAGGTATTAACGCAGTTGGTAGAGCTACAAACTGAGCCATTATGAAAATCAATTTAGAACTATCTTCAAATTTAGAACTATTTCAAAGTGCATACCTTTGACTCATACCATTACTAGGTCTATACTTTCTTTAGAAGAATAGGAAAAGGGTTCATAAATACCATAAAAGCAAAAAATTGGCAACTGAAAGAGTACCCATTAATTGGGTGCAATAAATTATAGCATATGAATATGAATACTGTTGTGGTATATGGTAAATAAATATGGACACTATTGTGCTGTAAAAAGTGATGAAGGCTTTAATTTCAAAGACACTTGGCAAGATTTGTAGGAACTGAAGCAAAAATAAATGACCAGAACTGGAAAGACAATATATACAACAACAGCAATATATATTTTTAAAGCAGCTTTGACTTAGGAACTCTGATGAACAAAATGGTCAACCACAGTTTGTAGAGAACTACAAATGAGAAACATGTAAAAATTTTGTAAAACCACTTCAATAATTTTTTTTTCCTTCAAGGATGATGGAAACATAACATTTGGAACCAACATCACAACCCCTGTGGTACTTATCTGAGAAGATAGAAATGTTACCAAAGAGAACAGACACAGGAAAAGCAGCTAGACTGGATTAATATTGTATAGAATGTTGGCAGTATCATTGGGAGGGCACTGAGGGACCAATATTTAAGTTGTCTGAAGGAGAGGAAGGTACCAAAGTGATAAAAAAATCTCAAATCTCATTAATATCACAAAATGATAATCAAGAGAATTTCAGTAACTACTGACCTATGTGCATAGTCTCCAATCTATACAATTTTTTTTTAGATACAACTATGCACAATTTGAAAGCATCTTTGATGAAGATATTAACAGAGAACAAGAAGTCTTTCTCAAGAAATTTGAACAAAGAACCATATCTTTCCATCTCATATCTGGCTAAAAGATGTAGAAAATATAAGATCCTATTGTGATTGTTGATTATAAAAAGACACCTGACTTAGAAGAAAAATAGTATTGTCTTATGTGCTTTTTTTTTTAAACTAGGTCATCTCCCATCCATATATCAAGGTCATTCAGGATCCCTTCCCTGTTCAATAATCTTCTAATAATAAATATCAGATTAAGCATAAAACATGAAAAAGTATGCTGACAAAAAATATGCACCATTGTGGAGAAGGAAATTCAACACAGAGTACAACTTGAAAAGGAATTCCTTGCGGCTAAGGAAGTTTTCCAAATACTCTCATCTGTGAATGGTACTGTATTGAATGCAACAGGACATCGTCAAGACTTATGAAGAGAACTAAAATCACTCAAAGTTAATTGGGACTATCATGCCATTTGATCAAGAAAGACCAAATTAGGAGAAAGTAAAGAATATTTCCAGTATGCTGAGTTAACCCCACTTGGCAAATTTTGGGGACTACATAGATTGTTGTGACCTGCAGTGTAAGAGCTAACTCTTAAAATGATGAGTGCATACATTCATTGTAGCATTTGACTTATATAAACCCTGTGCCATTCAATATTTTATCAGTGATATGATATCCTTGTCAAATTTGTAAATGAAAAGAAACTAAGAGGGACAGATAATAGGAGACAAAGAGGAAGAAGCCTTTATATAGTGTCTACTATGTGCCAAACCCTGCGGTAAATGCTTTTTACAAATATTTTATTTGGATCAAAAGACATGAACAATTTACAAATGAAGAAATTAAGCTATCTATAGCCATTTGAAAAAATGCTCTAATTCACTGATTGGAGAAATGCAAATTAAAACAATTATGAGGTACTACTTAATACCTATGAAATTGGCTAATAATTCAGAAAAGAAAAATGACAAATGTTGGATAGGATGTGGGTGGTATCTCTGGGTCTGTATCCCAAAAGAGATAAAGAAAAAAAAAAAAAGGAAAAGAAACTAAATGTTCAAAAATATTTATTTTTTCCTCAATAGCATTTTAGTTTTTCAAATATACATGGTTTTCAACACTCATTTTTGTAAGATTTTGTGTTCCAAATTTTTCTTCCTCCCTTATTTCCATCCTCCACAAGACAGTAAGCAATCTGATATAGGTTAAACATGTACAGTTTTTAAAAACATATTTCCATATTTGTCATGTTGTACAAGATCAGACCAAAAGGAAAAAATCATGAGAAAGAAAAAGCAAACAAAGGTGAAAATACTATGTTTTGATCCTTTTTCAGTCTCTATAGTTCTCTCTGGATACAGATTGCATTTTCCAAGTCTATAGGAATTATCTAGAATCACTACATTGTTGAAAAGAGCCAGGTCTATCACAATTGATCATCATATAATCTTGCTGTTGTTGTGTACAACATTCTCTTGGTTCTGCTCACTTCATTCATCATCAGTTCATGCAAATCTTTCCAGGTTTTTCTAAAATCAGACTGCTCATTTATTCTAGAACAATAATATTTTATTATATTCATATACTATAATTTATTCAGTCATTCCACAACTAATGGGCATCCATTCAATTTCCATTTCCTTGCTATTACATAAAGAGCTGCTCCAAATATTTTTGTTCATGTGGGTCCTTTTCCCTTTTATGATCTTTTTGGGATACAGACCCAATACTGACCATACTGCATCAAAGGATACACAGTTACAAAAATATTTATAGCAGCTCTTTCTAGGTGCAAAGAATTAGAAACTGAGGAGGTGTCCATCAATTGGGGAACGGATGAACAAACTGTGGTATGTGACTATGATGGAATGCTATTGTACTATAAGAAATGAAGAGGAAGATCTCAGAATAACCTGGGAAGACTTTCACGAACTGGTACAAAGTAAAATGTATTGTGTACAAAATAATAGCAATATTGTAAGATGATCAACTATTCTGAACAATACAATGATCTAAGACAACTCTGAAGGACTTATTGTGAAAAATGCTATCCAAACCCACAAAAAGAACTGATGGTATGTGAATACAGATTGCATACTTGTTTAACTGTTTTTATTTTTCTTGAGGGTTTTTTGTCTATGTTTTCTTTTAGAACATGACTATTGTGGAAATGTTTTACATGACTTCATATATGTAACCTATATCAAATTGCTTGTCTTCTCAATGTTGAGGGTTAGGGAAAGATGGGAGGGAGGGAAAAAGGGAGAGAATCTGGAACTCAAAGTTTTATTTATTTTTTATTAAAGCTTTTTATTTTCAATTTTTTTTGCATAGATAATTTTCAACATTTCTCTTGCAAAATCTTATGTGCCAAATTTTTTTCTCTCCCTTCCCCTTACCTTTTCCTCTAGAGCAAGTAATCTAACATAAGTTAAAAATGTGCAATTCTTCTATACATTGTTCCACAATTATCATGCTGCACAAGAAAAATCAGATCAAAAAGAGAAAAAATGAGAAAGAAAACAAAATGCAAGCAACCAACAACAAAAAGAGTGAAAATACTATGTTGTGATCCATACTCAGTTCACACAGTCCTCTCTCTGTGTGTAGATGGCCCTCTTCATTATAAGACCACTGGAACTGGTCTGAATCATCTCATTGTTGAAAAGAACCATGGCCCATCAGAATTGATCATCATATAATCTTGCTGTTGCCATGTACAATGATTTCTTGGTTCTGCTCACTTCATTTAGCATCAATTCATGTAAGTCTCTCTCATCCTCTCTGAAATCATCCCGCTGATCATTTCTTATAGAAAAATAATATTCCATAAGATTCATATATCATAACTTAGTTAGCCATTCTCCAAGTGAGGAATATCCATTCAGTTTCCAGTTTCTTGCCATTACAAAAAGGGCTGCTACAAACATTTTTGCACATGTGAGTCCCTTACCCTCTTTTATGATCTCTTTGGGGTACAAGCCCAATAGAAATACTGCTGGATCAAAGGATATACATAGTTTGATAGCCCTTTGGGCATAGTGGAATTCAAAGTATTAAAAAAGCAAAAGTTAAAAATTGTTTTTTTCATGTAACTAAGGGAAAATAAAACACTAAATAAATAAAGAAAAAGTTAAAGAAAAATAAAAATATAAAAAACCATATTTCATTTGAGCTTCAAAACAACCTTGGGAGATATTTTCTAATTATTATTCTAATTTTACAGTTGAGGAAACTGATGAAACTTGGTTTCCTTACCTGTCCTGTTACTCAATGACTTGTCTAGGGTTACATAGCTAGTAAGTTTCTGAGAACAGATTTGAAATCAAGTATTCCTTATACTAGTGACACCTATGGAACCGCTAACTGCTTTTTTAACTTCAAAAATGTAATGGATCCTCCCATGATATATTTTTAATTTATGCTGCATATTTTCTATTTTCTTAGTGCTATTTAAAAGAGCAAAATGATGATACAGAATTAATGAAGTCTTGCAAACTTCATGGTCCTTGTGATTTTGGGGTCCATAGATTAGGAGCTATTAGGCTACAGTATGGAGTTTAAAGTCTTTTTACCTAGTATTCAAAGTTGTCCATAATCTGAAGTCAAACTGTTACTAAAGCAGTTTTTCACTATATTCCTAAGTCCTTTTCTATATCTAGAGCCATTGAATCTCAGAGAAGGAAGTATCTCAGAGGATAATTAGTCCAAAGCTTTTCTGAACAAAATTCCTTTTTGCAATCCACTCTTGTTGTTATGCAGTCGTTTCAATTGTGCGTGACTCTTCATGACCCTATTTGTAGTATTTTTTTTTTTTTTTTTTTGGCAAAGATATTGGAGTAGTTCGCTATTTCCTTCTCTAGTTCATTTTACAGTTGAGAAAACTAAGGCAGACAGGATTAAGTGACTTGCCCAGGGTCACACAGCTAAGTGCCTGAGGTCAGATTTGAACTCAGGAAAATGGCTCTTTCTGACTCCAGGCCTGGCACTTTATGGTGCCTCATGTAAATTGAGCTTTCACCTAAAGATTTCCAACAAAGAAGAATTCTCTGCCTTCAGAAACAACATCAAACCCTAACTTGTTTCTTTGAAATTTCTATCCATTGCTTCTAGTTTCACTCTTTGCAGCTAAAAGAGCAAGTGTACTCCTTCTGCCATGTGAACACTCCTTAAATACTTGAGGAGAGCCACAGTGTTATATCCTCCAACCTTTGAATCTTTCCAATTCTGGGCTAGATATCATAGTTCTTTCAATTAATCATTATATGGCATGAACTTGAGACCTTTCATTATTCTGGTCTCTTTCTTCTAGATGCTGTTGAACTTATTAAGGTCTTACTAAAACGTAGCACTCAGGACCAAATGAATATTCCATATATTGTCTCAATAGGACAGAGTATATAGCCAGGCTATCACCACTGTAGCCCTGGATACTATGTTGCTGTAATTGTTTTTGATTCAAGATTTTATTAGCTTTCTTAGTAGTCATACCACAGTGCTTATATTCTTGCTTATCCTTCATTCTTGAAGAAGACTGATGATATCACAAGATGATGACTTATGTGTAAATTGAATTTAAGTGAGGCAGAATTGTATATTGGGCTTGAAGTTCACAAAAAAGTCCAAGTTATTGTTTGTTTTCCCCCAGTAAATGGCTGTGTAGTCATACCTTCCCCATTTTATACTTGTGAAACTAATTATTGGATTCTAGAGTAAAGACTTAAATTTATCCCTATTAATTTTATCTTATTCTGTTTGGTCCTATATTCTAGATTGTCAAGATATTTCTGAATTCTAACAATCATTCATCATATTAGCTACTTTCTTTTGAAGTACATAAGAAATCAGCATAGAGTTTTTAGATTTATATGATGATCTACTGTACAATGTTACATTAACAGATAAAGCCTTGGAATCCTTATTAGGATAAATTGAAAGACTAGATTATAGATATTAAAATCAGGATTATAAGATCTGCTTAAAATCTATTGCACATGTATATATTAAGACCATTTTGATGTAATAGCACATAAATGCTTTCTATTAATATAAATAGATAAATCTGATATTTTCCTAGATTAAAAACTTAATTTTAGTCTCAAAAGTTGTACCAGGTTTTGTGATAATGAATGTTGATATATATTAAATCCTTGGCCTTATTTGAATAAATTAAGAAAATAATTTTAACAATATTGACATGTGCCCTAATTTATTTATTTTTTTGAGAATTTAGTAAGCATGCTATCTGTGCCTTTACCTAAGTCATTGATGTTAAATACTATAGGGTCAAGCTCTGATCTCTAGGGTTTACTATTGGAGACCAACACAGAATTAATGATTATTTTGGATTAAGCCATTCAATCAATTCCAAATCCATCCAATTGTATTATCACCTAGTCTATATCTTTTCATCTTTTTCATAAAAATCAAATAAGACTTTATCAAATGCTTGCTTAAAAACTGAATAAACATCTATTCCCTCATCTAAAAGTCTAGTAACTCTTTCAAAAAAAAAAAAAGAAAAAAGAAAAAAAAGGCTAGACTGAAATTCTGTTTTTGAAAAAGTCATACTGGCTATTTAGGATCATCCTTCTCTTTTTGGTAATGTTCATTAGGTATCACTCTAATAATCCTAATAGAAACCAATATGTGATTTTGTTGGTACACTGGTTTAGGAAATTCTCTCTAATAATGCAGATCTTTCTTTACAAATTATAATCTTAGAGAGCTGCTTAGAGCACTGATATTAAGTGACTTGCCTAGGTTCTTACAGCCCAAGGGTTGGAGGTGTGGTTGCAATCTATATTTTCCTAGTTTTGAGGTCAGATCTCTATGCATTGTTGATAATTCTTATTTTAATTGTTCTAGAATTTTATTAGGAATGGAAGTTAATTAAGTTCATTGACTGATAGTTTAAAGGCTTAATTCTTCTTGTTTGAGGTGGAGAGCAAAGTAGAAAGTTCATCCTTTTCCAAATCTGTACCATTCCTGTTATCCACCACCTTTCAAAAGTTGCTGAAAGTGGATCAGTACCTTAGGATACAATCTACCTGAGTTAGTTGTCTTGAACCTATCAAGAATGACTAGGAGCAGTTCTTTTTTATCTTGGATAGCAAATTCCTATTAACCATTTTTGTTCGGTCCTTTTCTCCATTGTCAGTTATATCTTCCTATCTGTCCTAAGTGTTAGTCCCATCCCTTTAATCCTTTCCACCAATACAGCTTTTACAAAACTTTCCCTTTATTATTCTTTACTGTTCTTGCCAGCCTCAGCTCATATTCTTCTTATACCACTGGTAATTTTTCTCTAGTTCACCTTAGATATCTGCTCTTGCTTCTACCTTCTGCATTTCCTTTTAGAATCTAATCTGGTTGGTGAATTCCTTATATATTCAAATGAGACTTGTTAGCCAACTTTCTCTTTTCCTCAAATAAATTGCTTCTTCTTCTTCTTCTTCTTTTTTTTTTTTTTGCATTTTTCATAATATCATGCATTAAAGTTTTCTATTCTTCCTGAACTTACTCTTCTTCTAGAATTTGTCTATATGCAACCATTCTCCAATTGATAAATGGTAAAAGGACATGAACAATTTTAAAATGAAGAAATTGAGGGAATTTCTAGTCAAATGAAAAAATGCTCTAAAAGCAAATTGATTAGAGAAATGCAAATTAAGACTATCTCTGAGGTACTACTTCATACCTCTCTGATTGGCTAAAATGACAGGAAAAGATAATGGTAATTGTTGGAGGAGATGTGGGAAAACTGGGACACAAATGCACTCTTAGTGGAGTTGTGAAATAATCCAATCATTCTGGAGGGCAACTTGGAAATATTCCCAAAGGGCTATCAAACTGGGCATACTCTTTGATCCAGTAGTTCTCTATTAGGTCTGTATCCCAAAGAGATCATAAAAAAAGGGAAAAGGACCCACATATGCAAAAATGTTTGGAGTGGCTCTTTCTGCAGTGACAAAGAATTGGAGAGAGAGAGAGAGAGAGAGAGAGAGAGAGAGAGAGAGAGAGAGAGAGAGAGAGAGAGAGAGAGAGAGAGAGAAAGGAAGAAAAGAGAAAGGGAAATTAGAGACAAGAAAATTGAAATCCTCTGTTATATCTCTGTCAGGATTGGGATCTAAATTTTTTTAAGTTCTCTATCTAATTTTACATTCTGTTGATTATACTCTAAAGATTATTGTCCTTGATGACAGTATCATTTTTTCCCCTTTCTTCCATAGATACTCAAATGTTCTCCATGATAGATGTAAAAGTAATATGGTACAATAGAAAGAATATGAATTTGGATTTGTAGGACCTGGCTTTGAACCTCAGCTTTGTATTTTATTATTTGTGTGATCTTAGACAAATCATTTAACTTTTCTGAGTCTCATTTTTCTCAGCTGTAAAGTGAGAGAGTTCGACTAAACAACTTTCAAAGTACCTTCCAGCTCTAATCTTATGATCTATGCTTCTTCCTTTTGATTTCTGGATTTCCTCAAGTGTATCTTTTTAACTGACTATGTGGTTCAACTTTCCTTGACTTCCCTGCACTCCCCTACCACCCATTCCCCACCTCAGAGATACTCTCAAACCCTATTCTATTTCTTTTGAGGAAAATAAATCCTTTCATGGCAATATTCCAATCATAGGTCTCATCTTATCAAGTTTCAGTGATGCCTTAGGTCAAATTTGACGAGCTATTTGTTTGTCTTGTTTGATATCCATACTTTTTGCATGTGTATATATAAAAAATCTAGTACCATGGATTTTCATTATTGGCTCCTTTTCTTAAATTTTGTCTCTTGAAATCTTCAAGAGACAAAATTTAAGAAGAGGAGCCAAAAATGAAATCTTCAAGGTATTACTATTATTATTTTTCATATATTGGAGCTACATTCAATGAATTTACATTGATGACTAAACAGATATAGTTTCTCTCACGTCCTTCTTTTCAGTTTAAAGACCTTTTGGATAGACTTGCAAGTTTCCACGTAAATAGATCTTATTAGCCTTTGTTAGCTATACTCTATCATCTTTGTATTTCAAGCCATGGTCCAGAAATCCTGCATTCTCAGAAATCATCTTCATAATTTAATATTCACTTCCCGAATCTCTTTCCCCTCCACCCCGAATCTCTTATCTCTGGTAAGCAAATATGTTGAAGATAGTTTCTCTTAATGTCTTCAATTTCTTTTCCACTACTTTATAATCTTTAGCAATGATTTCTAAGTCCCTCTAGAAGTATCACATATGCCTACATGAGTCACTAAAAATCAGATTGATCTATTACTTATGTTATATTGGGACATGTATAGCAATGAAATCGTCAATTACAAATATAACTTTATTTAAATAGAAGTTTGACAAATGCCATAGGCCTCGTTAAGCAACTGAGGTCTTTAAAACAAAATAAGTCCATTAAAATTAGGAGAAACAAGTAAGCTTGTGAAAGCTATATTGGCATTCTTAGTCTTTAAAGATAGGGTAGAGAAGTCAGGTCAACCAACAGGAACTTTATTCTAGATAAGCAAGGTTGAGGAAGTCAGCAAAAACAGGGAGGAGGAAAATGTCATTGAAAACAACAATCAAATCTGTGGAACTCAATTGTAATCTCTGATCCAAATGCAGAGGGTGTTTTCTTACCTGATTTCATAAGCAATGCTCTGTGAGTAAACAAAGGCTGACAGATGTGTGCTTGCAGCTAAGGAGATGAAGAGATCTTCAGGTACTCATAGATGCTGATTATGACAGAACCTAGAGCAAACATTTCTAGGGTGTTCTTATGTACCAGTCCCTTCACATAGTATTGCCTTCCTACCTCTATGCCTGATACCTCTCTCACTTCAAAAGTTCTGCTCCTTCTTTTTTTTAAGTCTTTAAAAGATGTATTAATTGATGCAATAAAACAATCCAGTCATCTCACTTGTGGTTCTACAGGTTGCATAAGTGTATTCTGCTGCATATTTGTAATGCCTTAGTTTTCGACATTTATTTTTATAAAATTTTGATTTCCATTTTTTCTCATCATGTTGTAAAAGAAGAATCAGAACAAAAGGGAAAACGACAAGAAAGAAAAAAAATCAACAAAAGTAAAAATAGTATACTTCAATTTGCAGTCAGATACCATAGTTCTTTCTCTGGATATGGATAGCATTTTCCATCATTAGTCTTTTGGAACTGTCTTAAATCATTGTATTGCTAAGAAGAGATAAATCTATCAGAGTTGATCATCTACACAACATTGCTATTACTGTGTACAATGTTCTTCTGAGTCTGCTCATTTCACTCAGCATCAGTTCATGTCTTTCTGAAATTAACCTTCTCACAATTTCTTAAAGAACAATAATTCATATATCACAACTTGTTCAGTCATTCCCCAAATCATGGCATCCTTTTGATTTCTAAATTTTTTGCCACCACCAAGAAAGCTGCTACAAACATTTTTGTACATGTGAGTCCTTTTCCTTTTTTTTTATGATCTCTATGGGATACTAATAGTGGTATGCTGGATCAAAGGGTATGCACAGTTTTATAGCCTTAGGCTAGTTCCAAATTACTCTCTATAACAGTTGGATCAGTTCAAAACTCCACAAACAATGCATTAGTCTTTCAAATTTTCCACTTCCTCTCCAACATTTATCATTTTCCTTTTCTGTCATATTAGCCAGTCTGATAGGTGTGAGATAGTCCCTCACATTGTTTTAATTTGCATTTCTCTAATCAAAAGTGACTTAAAGCATTTTTTTCATATGGTTATAGATGGCTTTAATTTCTTCATCTGAAAACTTCTTGTTCATATCCTTTGACATTTATCAACTGGAGATCTGCCCCCTTCTTGATTATATAAATCTTATCAATCCTGCAAGGATATTAGCTCCCTCTTCCTCTTTCCAGAATACTCCAACTTGCAGTTATTTTTCTCTCTATTTTGAACTCATAATACTCATTATATATTCATTTTATCTTATTTCTCTCACTTTATTATGATAAAATCCTGCTCTTGTGACATTTTCTGCATTCTTATATTATTTAACTTTTGTTATTTAACTTTCCTCATGTTTGTGATTTGTCTTCCCAATTAGATTACAAGCTCCTTGAAATCAAGGGCTATGTGTTTATATATATACACTCATATACATGTATATATATATATATATATGTATATATATATGTATGTATATATATATATACGTATATATATATGCATGTGTATGTGATATAAAATACAAATATACATATTTGTATATATGTGTGTATGTATATATATGCATATATGTATGTGTGTGTATGTATATATATATGATGTATCTTTGTTTTCCCCATAGTTTTCTACTGTGCCAACACAGTGTCTAGCAAACAGCAGGCACTCAATAAATATTTGTTAATTTGAAAAACAGACAGTCTAAATATACATGCTACTTACTACTTCTAAAACTATATTTAGTCTTTCTTTTTTACTAGACATTATTAAAAACCTTGCATTTAAAAACTGTAGTTAATATGTACCTTGATCAAAGGGAACTCTTTTATTTTCATGCTGTACTTTGTTTAATGAATAATAATTTTTTTTTAGTGTAACCAGTCTCTTGGCTAATGAGTTCTGCCTCTCAGAGGAATTACTAAATGGTAACCATGTTTCTAAATAGTTTCCTTGCCTCTGGCATAAGTCTGTTTCTCCATCCTTAGTGTTTCCCATGATCTTCCAAACCAATACAGAATATGAGGGGCATGTAAGCTTTTTTTTTTTCCTCCCAAAGGATTGCAATTGTTGGTCTGGCAGTATCCGGTGAGTGTGAAATCAGTTTACTTTTAATGGTATAACTGCCTTTTACAGGAAGTCTCAACAAGATTACAAGGAATACAAGGGAAATAAGCAGTCTGAGATTTCCTATATTTTCAGTATAATCTTAGCAGGGAGGATGCTTATTCCAGCAGCTTCATACTGCTAAATAAAGACATCTTTTCCCTCCTTCCTTCTCACTTTTCTTTCTCAGCCAGAGTTTGGTATTTGGTACAAAGGTTAGAGCTCATTTCTGAGTTACCATGACATTGACATATCCGTTTTACAAAAAGATTTCTAAGCCCACTTAAACATATGCAATACAACAAAAAGTTCTGTTTCACCAAAGAATCTGGACAATTTATGCAGTTCTTTTTTGTTTCTTTTATTTGATTTCTTTTAAGATAAAATCCAAAGTAAAATAGTCATAAATTTAGGATGTCAAGCACTATACATATATGTGTGTGTGTGTGTGTATATATGTATATATATATATATATATATATATATATATATATATATATACACATGTATATAAATGCATATACATAACAATGTTTAATTGTAACATACACATATACATTTATGTAGGAATATATGTATATATCTATACCTATATATGGTTACATCATATATTCCTACATAAATATATATACATATGTCTGTTTGAATATTACAATTCAATTCACTGAGAATTTATTAAAGATATGCTTTGTGTCAAGCATTGTGCTAGGTACTAAGAATATAGAAACAAAAATAATCCTTTGCCTTCAAGGAGCTTACATTCTACTAAGAAAAAATGTACACAAATAAGTTGATACAAAATATACACAGTGAGGAGAAAGTTAGAAGGGAGAAGAGATAGTGATAGAATTGTAAGAAACGGATGGGGGAAGGGGACGGGAATTATTGGAGCTTTTTTTTTTTTTGATTGCACAGAAAAGAACAGAAAGAAGTCCAGAGGGAAACAGGATAGTTTAAAAAGATACATATTGAGTTTATTATATACTTAAAGAGACAATTAAGCTATGGATAACAGAGATTTGCAGTTTCAGACACAATCCTATTTTTCTATTCTATTTTCAATATAGGAATGCTCATTTTGTTTGTTAACTTTGGAGTAAAAATAGTAAAAATGAAAAGTACATACAAAATAATTTCAGTGGGAGATAAAAGAGAAGCACTAAGTACAGAAGATTTCAGGAAAGTCATTTTACAGGAACTGACACTTGAGCTGAACTTTAAATTCTTCAAATATGGTATCTTCTAATGTTTTATTACAGTGGTGATGGATATTTTATGTAATGGCCATAGTGTGGTATAACTTACATTATCTAATACAGCAGGAGTATGTCTGGAGTGTTCCCTTAATATAAACCAGTGATGTTAAATTCAAATAGAAACTGACCACATAAAAATCCCTATGGACCACACATAGACTTAGTTTTAAAATGCAATGTTAACTATGTTTTATTGAATTTGTATTTATTTTGTTATTTTCAAATTACATTTTAATCTATTTTAGAATGTTACAGGTTGCAGAGTGTTTAACATTTCTGATGTAGATAGACTCAACACTGTTACATCTCTCTTAGCATGTGTCAATATCTTTTTTACTTTTTGGGTTGGATCAATCACTCTAATCTGTTAGCACAGGTTCCCAAAGAAGGGCAATCATTATATCCAATATATGGTTACAATACATTTTTCTCAGAGTACTGGGGATAACCTTTTTGGGAAACAAAAATATTTCTCTACCCTAGTTCTTGAGTTCCCATTGATATATATCTGTATGTATAAACCAGCCATTCTCAATAATGACACTTCTAGATCTTAAACATAACCATTTCCTTAGCAATAAAACAAAAAAAATAACATATTTTAAATATATAGATAATATGATATAATACAAACAAACAAGTCACACGCATTCACTAACACATTCAATGTCTGTAGGGGAGAATGGGCACATACTTACAAGAACCTGGCAGGAAACAACCTGAAGAAGGAACAGGCATGCCAGGGATAACTCATAAATCTGGACTGAAATGTTGATGTAAATGGGCTATTCAGGAATGTCTGTCCCACACAAAACAACTTTTCTACTAACTGTGTCTCCATTGGTCCTCCCCAATTTCTAGCTGGACAAATTCTCTCCTCTTCCATACACATTAACCAGCTTTTTCAAATCAAAATCATTCTTAAAGGGACATTTTAAAAAGTTACTTTTTCAATTAAATAGCAGTTACCTTTAAACCAGAGAACTACAAAGCCCATCAGACTGGCTATCTCTAGGCTATGGAGCCTAACCCAGTTAATTATTCACTCATTCAGATGCTGCATTGTTCAATTAGAAATTACCAAATATAACTCAGACTGACTCTAGGCAAGAGCAAAACAGTCTAGCCTGATCTTCCTACATTTGCTTTTGATCTTTTGCTATTTTTTCAACTTCATGTGCCTCAATATTATATTTCTCATGTCTTTTGTCTCCTATATCTTTCAGCAACTTAGACCAGAACTTTTTGGCACTCAGTGACTCACTTTTCAGTTAAAAGATAACATCTTTCCAAATATCCCCTATGAAACTGACAGTACAGTTATCCTTTCCATATTGAGACTTTCTCCATCAGTTTTGCTCTATCTCCAGTTAGAATTAGAAATTAACTGGAAATTGGTGGGAGGGAGAGAGTTTTGTGGAAGCCACAGATGACACTTGAAAGCCAGCAGATGACACAGAGCTAAAACCAAATACTTAACCCAAAGTTAATAAACTTAGGACTGAAAGAGACCCAAGAGGCTATTTAGTCCACCTGCCTCATTTTACATAAAAGGTCACCCAGAGAAGTTAAAAGCACTTGCGTGGGGCACACAGATAGTAATTGACAGAAATTGAATCTGAGATTAGGCCTTTTGAGTCCAAGTCCAGGACTGAAAACATTACATAAAAGTAAAAGACATAACTCAGATTTCTCTAGTATAGAGGGAGGGGTAAAAATTTGGATTTTCCAGGGATGCCAGGATTTTTAAAATCATACCCCAGTTTCCAAATATTTATGATTTTTTTCAGTTTTACCCTCTTTAGATAGAAAAGTTATATCCAAATGAGTTGAGGAACCATGTTTGTAGTTCTATGACTCTAACATGCTCCCCTGAACTGTTTTGTGTATTTGAAACATTTTATTCATATTCTTATTTTAAAATCATTTTAAAAATAAAAACTCTTCTGCTCCCACTTAATCTACCAAACTATTTATTTACAAAGATTACTTAACATCTTTCACAAGGTAATTTTAGTCTTCACATTTACAGCACATTTTCTGTCCCAAACTGATTAAATCCCATCCAAACGTTGTTTCTTTTTACACATATTTTAGCAGTTTTAATTAAATCAAAATTCTCTTTCTATTCTTCTCAAGCAGCAAAATGTTCAGTTATAACAGCAATAATATTTTAAAATCTCTTAACTTATTTAAATATTGTTCTTTGCACAAAGGTTCTTTTTTTGCTCTTTTCTTAACTAAACTGCTCTGTATGGAAAGGAGCCTTAAAGGAACACTATAGTACATCTATATAATCATAATTATAATTACTGTGGATGGAAAGTTACTTAGGAGGCCATTTAAATAAGCTAAGTATTAAACGTTAGCAAATATCAAAAATACTTAGTCTATGGTAATCAGTTATACAAATACTTGTATCCATATAAAAGCTGTACTTTTTTTTTTTAAGGAAGAAAGATTTCATAAATTCAGGAAACTCCTATCTTAGAGAAGAGTTTTCTTTAAGCATAGAATGCTGAGGCTCTCATTATAGCTGCTTTAATCCCAGAAGACAGAATACTACACTAATGAATTCAAATCAGGACTAACTTTCCAATTCAAACTAACCCCTCTATTTCTCCCTCTATATCATGATAACCATATTCAGTGTGTTTTAATCTTGATCTGTTCTTTTAGAGCATCCTAGAATACTACTTGTCCTTTGGAGAAGATAATGACTCAGGCAACATTTTTGTACTATAGCAAAAGATTTTGCTCATTCTTGTATCAAGTGAGACTTGTCTCCCGGAGTCTATGAACTTTTAAAAATGTCTGGATAATTTTGCCTTGATTGAGCCATTGAAAGGTGGGTTGTGGTGAGGAGGAAAGCAGTTGAGAGAACATAATAAAAGGTAGGGGAATCTATCAAACTTAATATCTACATTGAATTTTCATATATTTGTGACTTTGGCATTGGCACTTAGATTTAGGACTTGATAGAACTTTAGAGGTCATCTGCCCAACAACCTTATTTCACAGATGAAGATTTTAAGTCTAAAAGTGACTTATCCAGAATCATATAGGTAGTTAGTACTATCTCTGTATAGTAGTAGATCATTACTACTCATCTGAATTTGACTTATTTTTAATTTTCCCCTAGGAGTTTGCACAGGGTACAAAGACTATTGGACTTGGACTCAGAAAGCCTAGTCTCAGATTCGATTCTGTCAATTACTATCTATGTGCCCCATGCAAGTGCTTTAATTTCTCTGAGTGACCTTTTATGTAAAATGAGGCAGGTGGACTAAATAGTCTCTTGGGTCCCTTTCAGTCCTAAAAATCTATGAACTCTTACTACAAAAGACCACCACACTAAGGGACAAAGAACAAATGTGAAACATCACAAGGAATAGTAAAAAAAGACTCATCTCTGACCCAACAGAAACAAGAATATTTTGTAATTTAAAGTCCTATCTTCCCCAGAACCCCCACCCCAAGGGTTCTGTATGTAAGTATGTGTATATATATAAATCCAGACTGGAAGTACTCTAGAGCTGAGGCTTCCCAAAGCTGTTGGTCAGTCAATAAAAAAGGGAAGGGGGAGTGAAAAATACTGTCAGAATCTTCTTGAAGTTCAGGGAAAAACCCATAAACCACTTTCCATTTGTCTTCCTGACAAAAATCAACAAAATAACTACAGCAAAGTCTTGAAAATTACAATGAGATTCACAAAGGCCTCAAAAAAACATTAAAACCAGTGGAGGAAAGAGGGCAAAGCCAGAAGACACCACTGCAAAATTCTGTCACAGTTTCAAAAGTTCATGTCCCCGTTACACATTAAAATAAACAATAAACCCAAAGGAGTTTGCATATAGCAGAGATGTATGCAGGATCTGCATACTAATAGGATTCCAGAAATAGTTATTGTGCACATACACATCTTAGTAACTGGGTAGAAAGGGAGAAAAAAACATCCAAATCGGGACTGGGCATCCTCAAAAACTGAAATGTCCCCAAATGTTTCAGTGAGTTTACAGTCCTGGGACAAGTGCCTTAACATAATTTAGTCACTTAAAATTGAAATCACTCTGATTTCTTCTGGTTTATTTCTGTGGTAGTTTATCCAGGATTGTTGCTATTTTAGGCATAACTCATAGTTCTATGCCATACCAGCACAAAAAAATGGGGATTAATATGTGCTTTTTCAACTATATCCACCTCAAAGAGAGTGGAGAGTTACTAAAAAAGTTTTCTTAATTAAGTTAACTACAAAATAGTTAGCTTTGAAAAAAATATATCCATAAATGTTGATGGGAGTGGGAAGTCGGTGGTGGGGGTGGGAGTGGGGAAGAGTGAGGATGTATTTGGCATTTTACTGGCATAGAAAATTGATTTGTTAAGTTTGGGAGGAAAAACTGGGGAGGTAGGAGGCAAGGTATGAAGAAATTTGATGGTGCACACATCAGGTATTAATTCAAGAATGTTAGTATGACATATGTTAGACACATTTATAAAGACAATAAGTGTGTGTGTGTGTGTGTGTGTGTATCAAACTCACATTATGGGAGTCAGGGTAGAGGGCCTGGATGTCACATTGTTTGTGGGAAACTATAGCAACAAGTGAAATTTATATAGTATTTTGAGGTTTACAAAGTGCTCTTAAAACATTTCAGAAGATACTTTGAACAACACTGTAAATATGTAAACATTATTTAACCCCATTTTATAGATGAAGAAACTGAGGTGAAGAATTGGCCAAAGTTATTTAGATAGTAAATAGATTCAATTCTGGGTTCTCTGATTCCAAATATAGTGTTCTTCTTACTCCATCATATTGCCCTGAGGGGACACAGTAGAAGGGTTGTATCATATGCAAAGTATGAGGAAGGATTTTTTTTCTTTTTTGGAGGGGTGAGTCAGAAAAGGTATGAAGGGGGTGGGATTTGATAGGTGTGAATAAAAACCATATTTTTGGTGGGAAAGAAGAAAGTTGAATATAAGTTTTGGGGATATCTTGTGAAAGGAGATAGAATTGTGAAGAGATTATGTGTACTGATGGGAATATAATGTGAAGGAAGATTTTAATGAATATATGTTAGAAAGAGATAGCAACTAGCACTGAATATGGGGGAAAGAGAAGGGACTAAAGGGATGTGGTGGAATCAGACCTATGTTAAGAGTTGTGGTAGGCAGAGAAAGGATCAAGAAACACCTAATTTCCTGTGCCGTCCTCCTTCCCTCAGCACTTGTATGGGGGTAATCTCATAGCAAATACAAGCTTATTTTGAATTTTAAGTGACACCTTCCCAAATCCCAACATTAAAGTTTCTATCTTAATTGTTTGGAACATCAGGATTGTGCAGGGGAAAAAAGGGAAATGCTTTACTAATCTATCACAGGACAAATTCAGTTGTATTCCTAGGGTGAGGCATGTATGAATACCAAATATCATGAAAAACAGAAACTGAAGATTGTCTAACTTTAAGTGAGGTAATGGAATGGCAGGCAAGACAGAAACAGAGTTCAAAAGACAGCTTTAAACTGACTAAGAGATTCTCTGGATAGTGGATTTTGACTGGGTGTTATCAAAAAGTGCCTATATGATAAAATAGCCCATTAGGCTATGAGCTAAAATAGCTACAAGGCTCTTCTCCCAGACCAATAGAAGATAGCAGAACATAGCAACGACCTAACTCGTAATCAGTAGTAAAATGGGCAACCAGATGGTACCTTTTCTGTGTACTAGGCCTAAAGTCAGGAAGATTTTAAGTTCAAATCTGGCCCCAGATACTTAATATCTATGTGAGCCCAGGCAAGTCATTCTATCCCTTTTACTTCAGTTCCTCATTTGTAAAATAAGCTGAAGATGGAAATGTCAAACTACTCTAGTATTTTTGTCAAGAAAACCCAAATGGAGTCACCACTGAGCAATAACTCAATAGTGGGCAGCAGAGAACAGTTCAACAGATAGAGAAGCAGAGGATTTCAGATGAGCAGAGAATGCACCTTGCTTGGTGATAAGACAAATAGTCATGTTGGTTGCCCTAATTTTTTGCATTTTTTATACAATGGGGATGGAAACCAGCATTTATTGAGTACCTACTATATGCTAGAAATGGTTCTTAGGGCTTTACAAATTGTATCTTATTTGGGATTCAAAGCAACCCTTTGAGGTAGATGCTGTTATGATGTTCTCTTCCTCAGTGTAATCAAGGGAGAGCATAGATTGGTGGAATCTTTTTTATAACCTATTTTATGTTGTTTGCTTTGATTCAATGTCTTCCAGTTAATCAGCAAAAATAGTACATCATGGGAATTTGAGAACTATGGTATTGAACCTATTGGATTTAAGGTGGATGCCTAACAATCAACAAACATTTATTAAGCACCTACAATATGCCAGGCACTGTACTAAACCCTGAGTATACAAAAGCCAGTCTCTACCCTCCAGGAGTTCACATTCTATTTGAGGAGTTGAAGCATCAAGAATTGATGTCATGGAAATGTAAATGAAGAGGAACAAACTAAAAGAGGCAAGTTGCTTGGTGATTATGTCTGGGGAGGAAAGAGTTTAAAGGAACAAATGGAACTCAAGATCAAATTCTTTTCACCAGAGCTCTGCCCTGTATTTATTATAGGAAATCTAAGATTTCCCTTCCTTATACTCCACAGAGAATTGTAATGGGTGGAAGTCTAACTTTTGCCCTAATCTAGTGCAAGCATCTACCTGTTGCCAGAGGATTTGATGTGCTGGTCTACTTTAAGAGAGGAGTGTCTTTTGAAGGCCACCATAATTCCCTAGGGGTCTTTCCTACCTATAAAAAGGTTTATAATTTGGTCAAGGGCCAACTAGTGAATATTAGAAGTGGATTTAGCCTGGAGGTGAGAACCAGGTGCAGTGTTCATAGTTGGAGGTTTTCCAGAGCAACACTTTAGAAGGACAGCAGTATGATTATAAGCCAATTCCTCCCTCTGCTAATTAAATCTTTGCTCCTTACCACTAGATTCCCCTCTGCAGGACTGAACAAAGACAGCCTTGCATAAACGAACAGTAACATTCTCAACTGAGCAAGGCCTGTACCTGACACTGGAATTTTTCACAGCATTGAGCACTGGACTTAAAATTTAGAGGGTCTGGGTTCAACCCTCAGTTCTACCACTGTGACGCTGGGCAAATCATGACTTTTATGGATAGCATTTTCCTTATCTAAATTGAAGTCATTGATCTAGATAACTCATAAATACACTTCCAGATCCAAAAGTCAATTATGTAAATACAGAATATGGAAAATGCTCTCTTACAGGGGACTGGGGGATAAGGAAAGTTAGGAAACAATGCTTTTAATATTAGGGACTGTAGCTGCCTTTTATCCCTTTCACTCTTTCATTATTAATATATTACACCTTCCTAGCTATCAGGAGCAGTAACCACCTGACTTGCACAACCAGGCACATTTAGAAAGGCACTACACATACCAGGAGAGAATGATCTCCAGGAAGCTAGTCAGAAAGTTATAAACTGTTGAGATTAATTTCCCAAGTCTAGATAATGTATAAACTTCCTAGGTGTTGAAGGTGATAATGGAATTAATGGAGTGAAGAGCAGAATGGAGAGTCTAGCTCACAGCACGACATCAGGTTTCTCTTCATAAACTTTTTGAGATGAATGCAAGCATTGTGCTGTAACAATACCAACGCCACAGCTCCCTATCCAATAATCAGTCCTACAACATTTGGATCCGTTTATGCGATAGGGGTATCTCCTGTATTGCAGTTATGCAACCTCATTCTTGCAGCGCCAGTTACTTCCTGTACTTCTAGCTGTGCCAGATTCATGCAACCCGCCCACGGTAGGCTTCAATGAACTGCTTTCCCAGTTCTCCATTAAGAACCACTTTAACCTTCTGGGTTGAATGCTCCGCATCGTATATTCCTTGAATTGCAACAACCACCAGAGTTCCAGTGGGGGGATTGAAATAGGGAGAATGGCAACCCAATGCCGGGCAAGTGGGGGAAGGAAGGGGCTTATAAGCAATGTCATCCTAACAACAGTAGGCGGTGCTGTTTGCATGGTCCTTACCCTCTCCCCCCACTAATTGGAGATAAACTCAAGCCAGTTCCGTTCTTAGTCCTAGAAGAAAAAGACGGGAAGGGAGAAAAGAAAACAAAAAACCCATAAAACAAAGCAAACAACTAAACTAAACAAAACACCATCTACTGAACAGTTTGGTTTTCCCCTTTATGCTGCAGGGCATCGTCTATCTTTCTCCCAAAACAGCCTGAAACTTCCACATGGAGTGGCAACGTGCTGCAACAATGCACACCCTCCAGCAGCTCCCAGTGCAAGGAACTACTCCCTCCCCCTTCCCTCCCCCCTTCCCTCCTTCTGAGTGCCAAGAGTTTGGAGCGCGCGCATGCACACACTTACACACATTCACACGAGGAGTGGGCTATCCAATATATCCCTCCGCCCCCCTTTTCCCCAGCCAAAGTGACTTGACAACGATTTGAGAAATTGAAGGGAGGAGGGAACTACTTTGCTGAAACTTGCTCGGCAGCGTACGGCTGCGGGCTGCAGTGATTCTCCCGGAGGCTCAGGTTCTCCTTTCTCCTCCCCACCCTCCCCCGTACCCTCCCCCTCTTTTCCCCCCTCCGCTCTACACCACTTCGGAGCTCCAGATCTGCGCTGGCCTGCTAATCCTCCCAAGTCCTCTCTCTCGGGACGAGCAGGCGGCCACGAGAGAAGTCGCGAGGGACTACTTCTCGTCCGTCGTTCCCCGGCGGGGGGCCGCGGGGAGTTAGGCTGCACGGAGGCTACGGCCGCGGCTGCGGAAGGAGCGGGCGGCGTGCGTGCTTCCGCTGCCTCTCCTCCCCTCGCTTCCCCTCCCCTCCGGTGATTCCCCCTTGCCCTCCCCACTCCCTCCCCCCCGCCAGCTTTCGTCCCCGCCCCCCTCTCCCGAGTGAGAGCAAGGGAGCTAGTCCATGGAACCGCTGCTGAGCACGGGCACGGACCGCCCCCGATTCCCATTTCTCTCAGACTCCTAACTCGGACCCGGTCCCCTATTTGGGGGACCCTCATCAGCGCCCCCCTCCTTTCGCGCCTTGCTCTCTTCCACCCCGCGCTGGGTGGGGGCGCTTCGCCCTCTTTGCCTCCCTCCCCCAACTCGCTCATACTCGCAGACACACTCACCGCCCCCTGCTCCCCCCCATCCCTCGGCGCTGGAGGAGTCCCCGCCGCTGGATCGTGTCTAGAGGAATCCGCCGCCACCACCGCGGGGACCCCGGCTCGCTGTGCCCTGCCCTGCAACCTCCGGAGGATCGAAGCCGCCGTCGCGAGAGGCGGGCGATGGTGGGGTGGGCTCGCCGCTACCGCGCGGAGCCCGGGTTGGTCAGTCCGCGTGCCTGAGCGAGACTTGCACTGCCGTCACTGCCGAGACGCCGCGGCAGAGCAGCCACTTCTGTCCCCGGAGCGGGTGCGGGCTTAGGCTCAGCGAACAGCGAGCTTGGAGCTCGGCACCCTATACCGATATCGCCGAGATTGTGGCCACCGCCGCCGCCCCCCCGCGGGGCGGCCGGGGTTCCCGGGAGGGGAAGAGGGGGGGACCGCTCCGGAGGAGGTGTCCACCATGGTGAGGTCCCTGACCCGCTCCTCCCGCGCCCCCCCGGCCGCCGCCTCCGGCCCCTCGGTGCTGCCGCCGCCGCCGCTGCTGTTGCCGCTACTGCTCCGCCTCCTGCTGCCGCCGCCGCTGCTGCTGCTACTCCTCCATCTCCAGATCGGATCACGGTGAGGGAAAAATGAGCGAGGAGACGGCGACTTCTGACCACGAGTAAGCGAGCCCCTTCTATCCCCCCCGGTCCCTGGCGCAAGAATGAAAGCAGCTTGCCCACCTGCACGCCTCGAGAGTTTGGGGTTGTGGGGGAGCTTCGTTGGGGAGATTGGATTGGGGGGAGGGGGAGAGGACATTCCCCCACCCCACCCTCATCTCTCCTCTTTGAACTGGTTTCCTTTTGGGGAGAGGGGAGGCTATACTGATTCTGGATGTAAGGGTCCCTCCACCCCCACCCCTCACCCAGAGAATGCATGAGTTGGGATGCTTTAAGAAGTAAGATAGAAGTACATGGAAGGACTTTAGTCTGGTTTTTTCCTCACTCCCCCCTCTAAGCACACCGACACACACATCTAGAACATTCATCCTTTTCCCTTTATAGCTATTTCACATGGAAACTCATGTGTGGGAGCACCATCCTGCAGCAAACTGCTCCAGAATCTTAATTGGATGAGTCAGTGACTAAATACAGATTAAGGTCCCCCCCCCCTTTTTTTTTTCTTTCTTAAGATCCACCTTCAAGGTACTTTTAAAAAGTGGGGGTGGGGAAGAGATGCTGAACAATTTTAGGATGAAGTAAGAGTAAAGGGAAAACAGGAAGGGATCTTATTTGTGTTATTTCGTCTATGTTTTAGATTTGAGATTTTGCAACTCTATCAATGAGATAGACTCCAGGATTATTTTTCTTTGAATGGTATCCCTTCAGGACATTCTTGTCAGCAGACCTAAAAGGAAGCACGAATGGTTTAACAATATTTACACTGCTGAACATGCCGATGATCTCATTCATTAACTTTTCTTTACAAGCTATCGTGGGTTAAGGCTGTACTTATTTGGTCACTTCTGTTTGCCAAAGTAGTATTTTTGACATTTAAATCTTTTAACTACTGATGCTTGGAGATTTGATGATGCATCGAGGAGATAGATTATTATTATTATTGCTAGAGACTGAAAATTCCCTTCGAGATTTTACCATCCTTATTAATTTTTAAAGCACTTTTTGCCTAATTTTTTTAGCTCATTTTTTTGTTTTACTTTCAGAGGGAAGAAATATTAGGGTGGGAAAATTGTCATTAAGACAAATTCCTTTAAATAAAATATGCATTCCTCAGCACAAACCTCTCGGAAAGAGGATTCTCAAGCTCTTAAAAACCTTGAGGCCTGTAAAGCACGAAATAGCTTGAGAAATAGCAAGCAGCAGTCTGGAGATTAAAAAAAAAAAAAAAAAAAAGCTCTTGCTTCTGCTTAGCGGGTATAGAAGGTGGACTGCTGCAGTGTCAGTGCAGCCAAGAAGCAGAAGTCGCCGCCATGTTCTCTTCGTCTCTTTTTGTGAATCGCTCTTATTTGCATAGCAAAATCTTCATTCATAAAAAGTAATTAAACCACCACCACCTTGGACATTCTGAAAGCATTTGTCAAGGGAAGAAGTATGAATTTGTTGGATGTGTGTCTCGAAGAAAATAACCGAATTGAAGAAATAAAGAAAAGTCGAAGTTTTAGGTCAAATTTAAAAACACACACAGGGACACACACCTACATAGATTCACATACAGACACATACAAAAACAGCCACCCCTGTTCACTGCATGTTGACACAGTTATGTGGGAAATATCAGTTCGGGGAGGTGCTGGCATCACGTGATCTACTCCATTCATAAAATACCTGGCTGTCCATTCACAGTGCAGTGCACTGTCTCTCAGCCTTCAGCAGATTAGACCTGTTTTGAGACACTTAAAAGATCTTTTTCAGGGAATGCTTCTGGAGGAAAACCATTGAATTGTCCAATAAGGGTTTTTTTTTTTTGTTTATTTTTGTTTATTATTATTTTTTTTTTATGTTGTATCTTTCCATACGAAGAATTTAGACGAAAATATTGCATTGACTTTTATGGAAGGGGAAAGACTCTTGAATTAACCAAAGCCATATTTTTAGATGAAAAAATAATTTCATTTTTCGCTATAGTTAACAAAAAAGCAAGCATAGAATTTGGATCGACATAAATGTATTTGAAGTAATGAAAATAGGAATTCTTTTTAAGGTTCCTGGGAATAAGTAGAAAGCACAAATTATATTGTATATTAATCATTTGATCACATTAATATTAACAGTTCACATAAGCTAACAAATATTCTCAGTTTAATCTTATTTCACTATTTGAAGCATTTTTAATTAAAAAATTTGACATTTAAAATTGAAATATAAAAGTATTAAGTGTTTAACATTAAATGTTTTGAAAATATTTAAGCCATGTAATGGAATATTTAGAAATTACATCAGATATATTAGATATATTAGTCTTGTTAGAATAATACTTTTGCAAATTTGGCTAGGTCTATAACTAATGAACTATTAATTAGGACTGTGTAATAATACTGATGTTAAATAGGACAGAAACAATACTGTCATTCCATATTAAAATGAGAAAGATGTGCTATATATCCCGATAATAAACTAAGAGATTTTATATTCTGCACTAGAAAAGAATGTATGCTTCAAGTACATTTTCCCCCCTAGACAGTAACATTGATGGCAATGAATAAGTTAATTGTGAAATTCAGTCTTTTAGAATGTATTTTACACTTTAGTAATCTAATTAGAAAGTTGTAAGTTGTCTTTTAGTTAAAAGAGTATATTTAAATGACTGAATGATATAGCATTGTACTCTATGAGTAACCAAGGAAAACGATTCATCATAAAGCCCCCCCCCAAAAAAAAATTATTTAGAATCTTGCTTTTTTGTTTTGTTGTTCTTTAACAACAAAACAAAAACATTGCCTTGAAACACAGATTTCATTGTTTGAGGGAACTTTAATAGGTGTTTAGCCAACAAGGCTAAGGACTTAATTATAATAAGGAAGCTTGCACTTAAGAGTATTTTCCTTTTTGCCTACATCTCAGTTTACCAATATGGGGGGAAAAACCCATCACTGGAAACCATTGAGTTTTCATAGTAAGAATAGTGCTTAGATTGTAGTGAAGGCCTCTAAGGATCTCATTTTGCCATTCTTTCATCAAATATATCCTGCCTCTTCAATTTGGAGTTGTATTTCTAAGAAAGGATTATTATTTTAAAAATTATTAGCTATTGAACATTTACTGTATGTAAGGCATTGTGTTAATAGCAAACCAGATTTAAAATAAAAAGGTTACATTGATAAAATAAGAATGAAAGCTGCATTTGTTATCTTTAGACTGTTTTTATTATAATTACACCTAAAATTCAGCTTTCTTTTTTAATAAATGATAACTAGAAACCTGTAATGGTTTGTGTAAATGAATACTCTTGAATAAAACATGGCAGTTTTTCTGAATAAAGGTTAAGGTTGAGGTATTTGAAGCACTAGGAAAATCTGCCTGCATATAAAATTACAAGTTGATAAATATTAAGTTTAAAGAAATTAATAATATCCAAATAATATCCAAAAGTACAATGTTTTACTAATTCATTTAGCAAATTCCATTTTTATTTCCTGATTAAAATATATTATGGTAATATTTAAATTTTGTCATTAATTATGATATATTTCCCATTTTTGTCAGTTTGGTATTCATATAATAGATTTAAAAAAAAATTAGCTGGAATATTAAGCATAAGATTATCCAGGTACATTATAATCAGGAGCAGCATAGTTTTGCTAGTCATACATTGACTTTGATAAAAGAAATTATATGGAAGTTTTATAATGTGGCATTATTTGTGATTGATTAGAATTATTTCTCAATATAATGCACTTGATAGTCTAATCTAAGTAGCTTGAACTGTGTTTTCTAAAGTAAGCTTTTTACCTGAGGCATTATTGTGCTTAGGCATGAAAATGTCAAATTTGGATTCAGGGATTTTAATTTAGCTCTGCTTTTTAATACCTATATGACCTTATGAAAGTCCCATGATCTCTCTTAAGCCTCAGTTTCCTCATCTCTGTGATGAAAAGATTAGCTTGAAGGGATTGGGCTGAATGAACTTTAAAGTTCCTACCTGTTCTAGATCCCTAATCCCATGTAGAAACATGGGACTCCCCAATAACAACAACCAAAACCTCTACCATTTGTGTATACTTGGTGTATACTTGGTACCCTTGGATGAGGGCAAAAAACGATGAATTGTGCTTTTCTCATAAAGAGCAAAAGATGGAAGAGAACACTCTTCTTGTGGTAAGCCAGACTTTATATAATGAATTGACAATTATGTCTGAAGACTATGCTTTTTTTCCTTAAGCCTCCAAATTACTGATTAGATAGGTAGATAGGTAGATTGAAGGTGGGCAGGAAAATTAGAATTGCTTAATTATTTGGCCTGCTCAGAGAAGAGAGGTTGGTAGGTTTGACAATTTAAAGGCTACCAATTGTTGGTTAAAAAAAAGTCAGAGCCAGGGAAAAGGAACTAATTTCTTAATTCCAATGGTCTATAGCATTGGTAATTTGTTCAGTTTTTAAATTTTGGGATTGTGGAGGGGAATTCTTACACTAGTTTCTAGAGTAATAAAATGTTACATCTAAGTACTACTGTACTGTTCACTGAACCCCAACCCTTTGAGTACACACAGTTTACTGATGGCATGAAAGATACCTATTTGTCCCCTTTACACTTTCTTGATACTTTAACTATTTGATAGGATATAGAGGGGAGGTAATTTGGAAAGGTCAGCACACTTATATTCAAGAGATGTGGGTTCAAATTCTGGATTGGATGTTTCTTAATTCTTATGCTATGGAGGGGCAAGTCATTTTTCTTCATTTCCTCATCTGTAATTTTAGGTAATAGTACTTATTCTACATACTCCAGAAGACCTGTTTTAAGGAAAGCAGTTGGTAAACCTTAAAATACTAGGCTGCTTTCAAATACCAGATATGGTATGATTAATAAGTGGTATAAGGAAAAACAAAATGTATCAACAAATTATTTTAAAGATTATTGATTTTATTAGTTAGCTTATGTGAGAAAACAGTTAATTTTTTGGTAACAAGTTAGTTAATTTAATGCTGGACACTAATAAATTTTAATTGCAATACATTTTAATTGATCCCTTCTTCAATTCATCATCTACACACTTACCCAACAATAGTCTTAAAGTTTAGTCCTGAACAAGTGCTCAAGATATAGCTAGCAGCTAGGTGGCGCAGTGACTAGAGTTCAGACTCTTCAGTCTTCAAGAACTGAATTCAAATGCAGCTTCTGATACTTTTACTAGCTGTGTGAATCTGGGCAAATGAGAATAACAACAGCACCTAACTTGCAGGGCTGTTGGGAGAAACTTGTAAATTGCTTAGATCAGTGCCTGATATATAGTAGGTGTTATATAAATATTTATTCCCTTTCCCTTAAATGTCTCCCAAATGACTTTAGGACAAGGGTTCTTAATGGAAAGTCTGTAGATCCCCAAAGGGGGCCATTTCAAGGACCCATGAACTTAGAGAGGAAAACAGTGACATCTTAATTTTTTACTAACCACTTACTGAGATTTAGTATTTCCTTTACTAAATAACATTATTCTGCAGAATCTATAGATTTCATCAGATTGTCAAGTGGATCCATGACACACAAAAAATTAAGAACCCCTGCTCTAAGGATAAACTAAATTCCTTTATTTGTTATTTAAAGCTCTTGGCCCATCTGGCTTTTTTCCAACCTTATTTCCCAGTATTCTCTTTTACAAAATGGCCTTTTTGCTATTTTTAGTGTACATAATTCTAATCTTTTTTCCCTCTTCTTCTATCCCTTTTATTTTTTGTTTTCCTTATATATGAGCTCCTTAAGCATAGAGACCGTTTCACTTTTCTTTGTATCTCTAGCACAATGCCTGATATAGAGTAGGTTTTAATGAAGATTTGATTGATGGATACTTTTGCTTCTTTAATTGTTCAGGCATTTAGGCAAATTTAAGACAAGCAGAAGTATAGTAATTTGTTTGAAAAATAATTTGAAGTTAAAGAGTCTAAGCTAAGTATGGGAAAATTAAAGTTTATAATTAAAATTTGGGGCTGTGAGACTTATTCTTTTGGACTTAAAAGCATGTGTTGCAGTGTGTGCGTGTGTGTGTGTGTGTGTGTGTGTGTGTGTGTGTGTGTGTGTTTTATATGCTATAAATGGAGAACTATCCAGGATTATGAATATAGTTATTGGCTTGAAAGAAGATGAATAAGAACTGAATAAGTGAGCAGAAAGGCTATTAGTTGTAAATATCAACTTGAGCTTAGAGAAGAATATATTAACTTTAAACTAGTTCCCATACTTCATTTATTGCCATTAAGTAAAACAATCAGAAAAATTATTTTTAACTTTCCTTCAGTCAATTGTTTCTGAATTGTCTGTACAATTCACAATAATCTATCTAATAATAGAGTTGTTAAGCATTTAACTCTTAAGAAATCAAGTATGATGGAGACAAGAATTTTTCTTCTATATTTCACATTAGTACTTTATTGAAAAATATTTTACTCTTAAGTACATGTTACTTAAGATACTGGTATTTTTTTAAAATGATAATTTATATTTATATATTGCTTTAAAATTTTATAAAATATTTTTCACAACAGTCCTGTGAGGATTGATAATGCGAGCATTAACTTTATTTTAAAGGTGAATAAACTGAAACTGAAAATAAATGATTCTTCAATGGAGACAGGGAGGAAGTATTGAAAATGAGATTTGAATCCACGACTTCTAAATTTGAGGTTCCTTCACATATCATTTCTTCAATTAAAATTTAATTAGATGCTTTTTTTGGTATTCCTTGAATTGTTTTCTTTACTTCAAATTATGGGAGCACAAAACTACTGTAGAAGATACCTTATTAAGTGCTAGAAATCCAAATAGAGATTTATTCAAACTTCTCATCCAAGATCATAGGCTAATGATGGACTTAGTCTTAACTAGAGTTGTATTTATTTATTTTAAAGATTTTTTTTTTTTTTTTTACATTTTAAGGTCCAATTTTCCTCCCTCCATTTTCTCACACTCATTGAAAAAGCATTGAATATGCTATGTTATATATGTGAAGTCTTGTAAAACACAGGTTACATTTTAATTTTTTTTTAATGAATTAATTTTATTTAACATTGAATCACTGGCCTGGGAGCTAAATTGAAATAGACTTAATCTAAAAGAAAAGTAATTTTTCTCCATTTCTATTATATGGGATGTTTTTCTTTTGAGTTTCTCAAGCTTTTGTTTCATCTATCATCTCTATTCCTGAGTTAGTCAGAATCACTGTTGAAAATTTTCTTGTGAAGATTTTTTTTTAATTCACAGCAAGCATTTCACATTAAAATATTTAAATATCTTTTCTCCCCTAATTCTTTTCATAAAATCTCAGAGCAGTAGCCACAGAGTGCATCTAGTTCAGTTCATACTTAGACAAGAATCCACTCATCCACAGTCTCTGCCTTATAAATGGTTATAAGGTCATCATTTGAAGACCTTCAATGATAAGGAAAACATTCACTCATGACCCTTTATTTGAATAACCCATTATCTCTAGAGACAGTCTGTTATATTTTTTGGATCCTTCCAGTTTTTAAGTTTTTTTCTCAAATTAAGCTTAAATTTGCTTCCATCAATTATTCTTACTTTTACCAAGCAGAATAAGTCTTAATCCCTGTGGCACTTAAAGCCCTTTAAATACTTGAATACAACTATTATTTCTCTTCCTCCCAAAACTTACTCTACTCTAGGCTGAATATTCCCAGTTCATTCTCCCATGTGGGCATGATCTTGAGGCCTTGGCCAACACTGGTTGGTCTATCACCTTATCCCAAGTCTTCCTAAATATGTCCAGAACTGAACAAAAATGTGGCCTAATTAGAATAGAGCACAACAGAACTATATCACTGCCTTCCTTGGTCTGTTCCTTTAATGCAGCCTATAAATTGCTTGATTTTTTTTTTTTTTTGTCCACATTGTCACTCTTGACTTTTATTGAGTTTGCAGGGTATGAAAACTTTATATTTTTTACACAAATTGCCATCTAACCACCCCTTCCCAAATTTCTTCTTGTGTGACTGATACTTTTTAAACCCCAAGTGTAATATTTTACCCAGAAGACAATTTCACAGTAATCTGGAAAGGTCTGTAAGAACCGAGACAGTGAGGGGAGAAGAATTACAAAAATGTATACAGTAATCATAGCATTGTAAAGACAAATAACTTCAGAAGACAACTCTGTTGGAGGGGTAAAATTTTATTATTTATTTTAAACTTAAATATAAAATAAGAAAAAATTGCCATCTACATAAGAGGATTCAATATAAAATTTTTAATATAAAAATTTCAATATAAAATGTTTTAAAAAAAACCTATATAATAAATATTAAATTTATTATTTCTCCCTCTTTTTCAAAGCTGCTCAACTTTTCTTTCCTTCCTTGTAGGTTTTCTTTTGTTCTCTGCTATACATGTTGTATTTTATATTTTTCACCTTCCCCACTTCCCCATTGCTGCCTTTAAAAGGCTTAAATTTAGCTTGCATATATATACATATACTTAGATATATATATAAACATACACATACACACACATATATACACATTCATATACATATACTACTCATACACATATGTAAGACTGTATTATGCTTATCATTTTTCATATTCCAATTTTTCACAACAATATTCTAATCCAATCTCATTCTATTTGAGTGATTGCATATGAAAGTTTTTCCTCTATTTTTCTGCATTCCTTCTATTTTTGACTGCATGGATTTTATTTATTAAAAAAAAAGTTTAATTTAAAATAATTAAAATTATCCATTTTATTCTTCAACAATGCTCTTACCTTATAATATATTTTAAGGTTAGATACTGCTGAATCTGCTTCCTTTACATCTTTTTTTCCTGGTTTCTTTGACATTGCTAACCTTTTGTTTTTCCACATGAACTTTGTTATTATTTTTCCTAGCTCAGAAAGAGAAGTTTTTAGTGTTTAATTGAGATAACCTTGAATAGTTATGTAAAATTATCATTTAAAAATTATATTGGCTTTACCTATCCATGAACAATATATCTTCATTTATTTAGATCTGATTTTATGTGTATAATAGAGACATAACTATCAATATAGTGGATGGTGATTTCAGGAAAGCCATTTTGAATTATATTGCTTATTTACTGACAAATTATGGACTCGGATGCAGATTAGTACTTGTGTTTTAGATCTGGACAATTTAGAACATTGCCAATGGGGGGGGATTCTTTTGTTTGGCTGTGCATATTTGTTACAAAAGTCTTGTTTTCCTTTTTTTAAATAAGGGATAAATGGGAGGGAGAAAATTGTTTTTTATTAATTTTCTTAAGAATAAAAATATCACCTAAACAACACAGTTAGGAGCATTTGTCAACAAGCAGTTTAAGTTTGATGTAAGGAAAATTTGGATTGTGGAGAAAGCAAAGGGAGTTCCAAAAGAACATCTACTTCTGCTTTATTGACTACACTAAAATCTTTAATTGTGTGGATCACAATAAATTGTGGCAAGTCCTTAAGGAGATGGAAGCCACCAGATCATCTTACTTGTCTCCTGAGAAACCTGTATTCTGGCCAAGAAACAACAAAACCAGACATGTAACAACTGATTGATTTAAGATTGGAAACAGAGTTCAACAAGGCTGTATATTTTCACCTTATTTATTTAATCTTGATGCAGAGTGTCTTGTACAAAATCCCAGAGTGGATGAATCCAAAGGTGGAATCAATGTTGCCAGGTGTATAACCAACAATCTCGGATATACAGATGGTATTCCTTGGATGATAGATAGTGAAGAAGAATTAAGAAGGCTCTTGATAAGGTTAAAAGAGGAGGGTGTAAAAGCTGGCTTGAAGCTTAATATCAAAAAAATTAAGATATTGGCAACTAGTTCTATCACTTGTCAAATGGAGAGAAAAGAAATGGAAGCAGTGTCATATTTTATATTCTTGGGTTCAAAGATCCTTGCAGATGATGACTGCAGCCATGAAATTAAGACATTTGCTCTTTGGAAGTGCTATGGCAATCTGGACAGCATACTTAAAAGCAGAAATACTTGGCCAACAAAGGTCAAAGTCAAAGCAAGGAGATCAATTCAGTGAAAAAAGAAATTAATTCAAACTTTTCACTGAAAGCACAAATACTAAATATGAAGCTTAACTACTTTGGGCACATGATGAGAAGACAGAACTCATTGGAAAAGACCCTGATTTTGGGGAAGATTAAAGGCAAAAGGAAAGGGGAATGACAAAGGGTGAAGTGAATTGATATTGTCATGGACACAATGAACCTGAATTTGTACAGTTTTTGAGAGATAGTAGAAGATAGAAGGGCCTGGCATGCTATGGTCCATGGAGTCTTGAAGCATTGGACACAATTGAATGACTGAACAGCACCAAGGAAAAGCTTCTTTTTCTAACAGATACCCCAAAGTGGAATAGATCCCCTTCAGAAGTAATAGATTTTCCAAATACTGGCCTTCAGGAAAAGGCTCAATAACCATTTGTCTGAGATGACATAAGAGGATATTCCTTTACAGTTATGGATTGAACTAGATGCCCTATAAATCCCTTTCAAATATGAAATTCTTCAGTTCTTTGATTTATACCTATTCAATTTCGTGTCTTTTGATTTGGCTGATGCTCCACAATATATTATCTCTTTGGATCGTGCCTCTGTGATCCAGATTGTTAACTATCTGCCAATTTTAATTTGTCTTACAAACTTGAAAAACACTTATCTGTCCCTTTTTCCATGTCAATTGATAAATATATTAAGTTATACAGGAATAAGCACAGATTTCTTAAAACTCTTCAGGAGAGTCTTCCTTCAAAGATTGATTCATTTTTATGTTTAAGTACCTATTATGTACTAAATTCTGAAAATAAATGAAGACAAAAATAAATCTGCTTTCTAGTTTGAAAAACTGAGTAGTTTCAAATCTCAAAGAAAGAATGAGTCTGTTTTCATGGGAGTAACATGATCAAATAATATTGCCTTAAGTGTAGTGACTAAAGATTTGTGAGGTTTATAGCTTTTTTTTTTTTTTTTTTTTTTTTTGGCAAATATAAATATAAATGAGATCACTTCTTTGCTCTTTCCTAGTGGACTTCATGAAATTAGACTGAGAATTAGATTCAACTCATAGGTTTAAGGTACCCTATCCCAAATTTAGGCTGAACTCACTGAATGGTAGTTAAGATCCTTATAATCATATTACTTTTTAGAAGAGTATTTTAATAATATTTATTCACTGCAGATGATGCATTTGTTCTAATTGATGACATAGTCCTTTCGTTGAGAAATTGTGTATTTTGATAAATAAGGATTGTTATCTGTAAGAAAAAACTGAGTGATATTTAATTGATAAAACTTTAATGAAAAGTGATTTTTAGGGTAGATTTTAAAAAGTTTTGTTAATGTGACAATATTATGCATAAAATATAGTTCTCCATTTTAAGTATTAAAATGGAATGTTTCCCTGTTTAAAGAATTAGATACATTAAAAAGTTTTCATGGTATCTTGAACTAGAGGTTATAACTTAAGTGCAGATTGTACTGGACTCTAGGTGTCAGGAGTTTCTGGTTTCTTGTCGTTCATTTGCTCTGTGACTAAGATATTAGATATCAACTAATTATTAGATATGGACTCAGTTCCTCTGACTATGACTAACTGATTGATTAATTTTGGGGATCAGATTAGATGAGGAGTTGGAAGTCAGTTTGACTTGCAGTTAAAGAGTGTCTTCCTTTTAATATTTATTAATATGGAACACATGTACAGTGAATCCCTAGTCTTTGAAGGAAATATATTTTAGGCTTAAACACCACTTCTTTTCCTACTCATTTCCTACTGCTGAAAGCATTGAGCTATCATTAGGGTGTCCCACTTGGGCTATATAACCTTAGCAACTGACCTGAATCCTTGTTGCTACAGTACTTCCTGTCTGCTTTATCCACCTCAAGGCCAAACTCTTTCCTTCCTGCCGATCCTTTCCTTTCCTTATGACTTGCCAACTCTTCCCTACCATCTTATCTACTTCTGCTTAAGTGCTCTTGAAAGACACTAGTACTGGCTGAATCCTCTACACATTTATATGTGATCTCAACTGGGTTCTCACTGCTTTTCAGAGACCTTTATACTTTTCTCTGATTGACTTTGTATCATGCTTTCCACAGTGGATTTCAGACCTTCTTTCAAGTTGCAAGTTGTCTTTCAACTACCTTCTTTCCTTTTCTCTCAGTCAAGAACCTCTTCTCATTTTAAAGAAGTAGCCCTTCTGGCCAATTCCAGTTTCTCTGTTTGGACTCTAGAACTCATTCCTTCTGGGAGCTTGCCTCTTAATTTAGCAAACTAGCTGAAAGATTTAGCCTTTCTTTATCCACTGACTCCTTCCTATATATGTACAGATATCCCCAGATCTATCCCATCTGTGAAATTCCATCACTTGCCTGCTATCTTTTAAAGCTATCTCAAGCTGTCATTCTCCCTTTCATAGTCAAACTCCTAGGAAAAATCTCACTTTTTGACTCCTTGAAATCTGGCTTCAATTCCTGCTTTTTTAGAAACTGCTATTAGTAATAGCTCCTTCTTAATGAAATCCAGGGGCCTGTTCTTAGTTACCCTTTTGTCTTTTTTTGCAACTTTTGACACTGTTGACCACTTGGTTCTTCTGAATACTTCCCCATACGTCTTATGTTCTTGGCTTTTCTGGTTCTCCTTCTCTTTGATCACTCTTACCTATGTCCCATCTCTCTCCTGAGTTCCAGTCTGCTATCTTCTTCATCTCCACCTGAAGTCCCACAAGCATCTCAAGTTCAACATGTTTAAAACTGTAACTTATCTTTTCCTCTGAATCCCATCTCATTATATTTCCCTGTTTCTCGGGAAGAAATCAGTGTCATCCATTCATCCACATTTGCAACCTCAGCATCTCCTTAATCCCCCACATTTTGTCTGTTCTACCTCCACCACACCTATCCAATTTTCTCTGTCCACTCAGCCATCACACCAGTTGAGATCCTCATCATTTCTTCCTAGTGAAGCTTTCTAATAGGTCCAATTGCTTTCAGCCTCTTCTTTCTTTACCATCCTTCAAATAGCTGCCAGGTTCATATTCCCAAAGAACAGGTCTGATCATCACTTCATTGGGCACACCATTGCCTCTAAGATAAACTAGAATTTCTCTCTTTGGTCTCTAAAATTCTTGCTAGACTGGTTCTAGCCAATATTTTTTACACTTCTTTCATATTCCACATTCAGTCATACTCAACCTAGAGTCTGCTAGGTGGGGAGGTTAGTAGAGTACCAGCCCTGGTCAGGAAGATATCTTCTGGAATTCAAATCTGGCCCCAGACACTTACTGTGTCAGTCACTTTTGTGACCCTGATCAAGTCACTTAACCCTGTTTGCCTCCATTTTCTCATCTGTAAAATGAGCTAGAGAAGGAAATAGCAAATCACACTAGGATCTTTCCGAAGAAAACTCCAAATGGGGTTATGGACATGACTGAAATAACTGAATAACAACTGAACAATATGTCCAATATTCATCTTTTAGAGCCTGAGATAGTCTCCCTTCTCACTTCTGCCTAGTTCCTTTCACAGCTCAGCTCGGTGGGTTCATGGTTGTGAAATATTTAGAATGTCAGAAATTTTTAATTATATTGATAAATTTGTTAAAGATTTCCCTTCTCTTTTCTTATTATTTATCACAAAAAATTTCAGGGATGGCTTGTTAGGGTTGGGGCAGGAGGAACATAGGAAAAATGTAGGCAATTGTAAAAAGTCATCAAAATCCATTAAACAAAAACTCAGCTTACAAGTTACCTCCTACAGTAAGTCTTTTCCTGAGTTCCTCCCACTCTACTCTAGTGAGTGCCATTACTTTATTTACATTGTATACCTTATATTTTCTAAACTGTACATATGTGGCATACTCCCATTGAATGTACTGTGCTTTTTTGAGGGGAGGGGTCTTTGTAGTAAGCACTTAATACTTGTTATTGCTTTCTAAGGTAACAATTAACTTATCTTATAAACTGGTACTAATGTGCTAATGAGAGAAGGCTATAAACTCATCAGGCTTTTCCCCTTCTGTTCCTAGGCCACCTGTGCATTTTAACAAGTGCCTATTTGGAAATAATAATTAGTATTTGGCCATTTCATTGTATTAACTTGTATAAATAAAGTAATAAAATTGTGCCTCCAATTAAGCAAGAGCTTAATAAGTACAAGTTGAATTAAAACCCAATACTTGTGGGGTTATTAAAATCTTTCCAAGAAAACACTGAAGAAATAATTCTTGATACATTGTGATTAAGCTGCTTTCTCTATAGATACAGATTATTATACTATGCTTTTATGGGCAATTTTTGTAAGTTGCTATAAAAAAAACTTTATCTTCTGATAGTGAGCTTCTAAATTTAGTTCAAGTTAACAAGGATTTACTAATAAGGTCTTATAAGGAGGCAACAAGTAAACAAATTAGTTACGATAAAGTATGCATACTCTAGATGGAAGGCAGTTTCAGAGGAGATAATATTAACAACTGGACTAAAAAGATTTCCTGAATGGAATAAGTGGGATTTGAATAGAGCATTAAAAGACAAAAGAAAACCAACAGTGTGTAGGAGTTGAACATTCTGAGTATGGGGTGCCATGCACAAAAAGCACAGAGATATGAGAGGAAGTTTTATATTTGAGGACTAACAAATAGACAAGGGTTGTTGGAAGATAAAATGGACCAAAGTAAGATTTGAGAAGATTGGAAAGGTAAAAAGAGGCCAGATTATAAAGAACTTTTAATGCTGGACAAAGAGGTTATAATTTCCTGGAGGTAAAGGAGTTTCTTGGAGGAGGGGAAGTTGACATGTCCAGAAATATGCTTTAGTAAAATTATATTGATGATAGATTATAAAATGGATTGAACTGAGAGAGGCTTGAGGTGGGGAGGCCAGTTAAAAGGCTATTACAGAAGTCTATATAAAAGGAGATAGAGTGATAGCTTAGTGGAAAAAAGAGAATAAACAGGAGAGATATCTTAAAGGTAGAATCAACAAAATTTGATTACAGATTGAATATATGATATGAGTCTAGTACCATCAGGATGACACACAGGTCGTGAGCTATGGTGACTGGGAAGATAATGGTACAATTATTATTAACATGGAAATTTGATAATGAGTTCTATTTGGACATAACTGAGTTTTAGATGTCTATGGGACATAAAATTTAAGGTGTTTAAGAGGGCATTTAGTGATGTAGAAAGAGACTAGGGTTAGAAATACAAATCAATAATCGTCTTTATAGAGATGATAATTGAATCCGAGGGAGCCAATGAGATCCAAGAGAGATTCCTATACAGTGAAAAGAGGAAATTGTTCTAGGACAGTCTTAGGTAATACCCACAGTTAAGCTGGTCCTTAGAAATCAGACATCTTCTGTTTCAAAGATAACATTGAAAAAGATTGTACTCTGAGTATTCTACAAGGGCCTTTGAGCAATGACCTACAAGGCATGGAATTATTGAGATTTTAGTTAGGAATGAAGATACATGCACACATTTCCTCAAAAATTATTTTCATAATATTATCAAAAAATGTTCTTCCTTTAAAAAGTTGATAGTCCCTGAATTTAGATGATCACCAAGATCTCTTTCAGCTCTGACTTTTGTAATGTAATTTTAAAAGAAAGTTTTTATAAATTGATTATTATAGCTCATGGTCTATATAATAGGGGTATCATTTGAATGAGTTGTTTAATGTTTGTAGGCTAATTTTAATAAGGATTAAGAAGAGTCATCTTATTTCAGGACAGGGTTTGGGAAGCTTAAAAAAGAGATACTTTAAAAATTATGAACAAAGAAGAGTAAATATATCAGATAAAATTATGTAATTCTTTATTGTGGCGAGTTGAAAGTGTGAGAGAAGAAAGGACATAAAGAAAAACCTAAAGGGAGGAGGTAGATAATAGAAAAAGCTTTCCCGGTAGCTACCATTTAGTACCGCTTAGGATAGATTTTTTTTTTTTTTTAGGTCTGATATTATGACCACTAGCCTCTTCATAGACTACCATTTCAAACAACTTTATTCCCAGCCAAAGCAACAACCCTTCCCTATAGATTTACCTTGCCCCTTGGGTATAGCCTACCAGCACCTTGGACTCATCCACCTCCACCATTGCCTGTATTTATGTCTAGCTCTATTATCTAGCTGACTTCTCCTTGAAACCTCTTCCAGAAATAGTTAGGACTACATTGTTACTGTTGTCAGATCTTTCCCTTAACCTTGTGAAAAATATCTGCTAGAACCCTGCTATTTATTTAAAGGCTGTTCTTTGACTTTTGAGGATTTACTTTCATTAAAGCAGTCATTTCTTGGGTAGGGAGTAACCTTGCTTCTAGGGTGGTTTCCTTAACATGGAAGAGTTTGAGTTAAAACATGTATCCATTTGAATGAAATTAAGCTAAATGTTACATATTCCCAAACCAAACTAATTTTATGGATAGTTAAAATATGTAGATATTTTGCTCCAGGCTTCTTTTCCAATGATTAGCTGATAGAAAGTAAGACACAAAGGGATGTAGTAAACTGAGGAGAAAGGAAAAACAGCTAGATATTATAGGAGTAAGATACATAGAAAAGGCATTGGGATTTTTAAATTTTAGGTCTTAATACACATTTGCCATTCATTGACAGTGGTCTGTCTAGCAGTTGGCTGACTAGTGACTCTGAAGATGACATTAAACACCAGATACTTAGTTTTAATTCTGTTATATTTCCATGTTTTAACTTTTTAAAATAACCATAGCAGTTTAGTTAAAGTGCAGGACTTAGATTCTGGAAGAGAAGTTTGAATACTGGCTTTGCTACTTAATAGCTGTGTGACTGTAGGCAAGTCACCTAAGCTACAAATGGGAATGATCTGCATCTGCTCTGCCCCATCTACCACACTGAAAATCAAATGAAATTTGAAAACATGTAGTTTTCATTAACTGAAGCATTGTTCAGGGGAAGGTGGTAATGTTGTTGCCAAAAAACTGTCAGAGCTAATCCACAAAATTGTAACGTTGTTTACCAAGCTCATTCAAATAAATAGATGGACATTCTTCCAGGGAACAAGGATTGTAATGACAGTTGGGACAGACTAGAAGAGGCCTTTTGAGCAGAATATTAGAAATTTCTTAATATGGATTTCATTGATTTGTCATATTGTGACAAAATAATAAAAGGGACACTCTTATGTGAGAAGAATCATAATAGAAGCTGCCGGGAGTTATTGTAATAAAGTTCCTTTAACTATGGAGTATATAAAATACACATAAGTATGTGACAAAGAGATAGCCTGATTGACCAAGTGAAATATTGTTAGTCTTTAAAATAACAGTATTGTAGTGAAAATAGGTTTGAAAAGGATGAAGAAGGCATGTTCAAAAGTATTTACTTTTTTATTATTTGGTTTTCTGATATATAGTATTTGTAAAATCTGGAAGTGGGTGGGGAATCATAAATCAGTGTTAAAACTTCAAGAGGGGGAAATCCATTTTCATCTTAGATGATACAGTGAATAAAGTGGCTAGGCCTAGATTTAGACTCATTTTCTTGAGTCCAAATCTGGCTTCAGACACTTACTACCTGTGTGACCCTGGTCAAGTCACTTAACTCTGTTTCAGTTTCCTCATCTGTAAAATTAGCTAGAGAAGGAAATGGCAAATCACTATAGCACCATTGGCAAGAAAACTTCCAATAGGGTCACAAAATGTTTGACACAACTGAACAAGAAAATGGAAAATTTACCTAGAAAATGATTGGGGAAAGTATGAATGTGAAAAATTCAAATAATAAAATTCATCAAAAGCAAACAATTGGACTTTTAGATCAAGTGTGAAGTTGAAGTCATAAGCTTTTACCTTAGATTTTGACATGGGCAATGTATGGAAAACCATGTATAGTCTAATTCTAGAAAGTAAAGCCAAAGTATGTTATGTTACATAAATAGTAACAGCTGGAATTTGAATTCAGGTTTTCTTGACTAGAGCTTCAGTGATCTTTCACACTATAACCTATAGCCTGCCCTAAATCAGTTTTTTCTAGGATATAATGATTTTTTTCTTAAACTGATATAAAATAAAATAAAACCTAAGAATTTCTAATTATTTACTTCTACAGGGTAAAGTAAGGGAGGAATTTATGTGCCTTACTAGCCAGTATATCCAGAGCCTGGTGTAGGTTCAAGTTTTTCCTGAAGTTTAAAGGATTTAGTCAATTATGGTTAGTAGAGAAGTAAGAGACAACTTGGGGTGTTATAAAAATCCTGTCAGCAAGGGTTCTTTCAGAAGACCTAGATTTTTAATTTTTTCATCTATAAAAATCATGCAATTAAATGAACTCCAGCTTTAATGTTTTGTAATTAATTTGTAAAATATGATGGAAAGCATGTACTACTTGGAGCCTGAAAAGCCCTGGATTAGAATGGTGTCTCTGATGCTTAATATCTTTGTAATCATAGGTAATTGACTGGCTTAGTTTCCCTATCTAAAATAAAATAAAAATCTGTGGCACTTTGCCTACCTCACAAGGTTGAAGATCATAAGTGATATATATAGTACTTGTAACAAAAGAACCCTAAAAATATTAACTAATCATTATCATGACCATCTATGATTTCAAACAAAAAAGAAACTTTTCCATACCTTATTATCCTGGAGAGTTTTATATTCTTTTACCACTTTCCAATATGACATATTAAGTGATCATCCTGGACCTCTAAAAACTCAATTTCCCCTTTCTCCTATCAAAGAAATAGCTAACTGAAATCTGTTTTGTCTATTTTGTTATTTATATAGCCAGCCTAGACTTGGATAGACAATAAATCAAACAGTTCAACTCAAGTTTAACTTCCGTTATTCAATAATCCATCAAGGCCGTCCTCTTTCTTCATTTATCATTCAGAATGGATCTTTATTTCTCTCAGTGGTTTGTTCAGTTTGATATACCTGAAATCTGCTATTTCAGTAGTGCTATTTGCAGGTATAGAATGCTGTCATCAGAACAGAGGAATGGGTAGAAAAAAGCTTGAGACAAAATGCTCTCTATTTTCCTTATTAAATATTGGATTTTTACCATGTTAAGCATTGAATTTTAATACAGATTAATAATGAGAGCTCAGAAGGATCATGATGATTTATTTTAATCTTTTCCCCTAGATTTTCCCTTGGATTCTTCTCATCCCTCAAAGCCTTGTAGGTTGAAATATATGATTTCATCATAATAACTAAATTAGAAGTAATTAACAGAAAATGCCATATCTGGATAATTGAGATCTTATGGTCTAGTTTTCTGTTTTCTTCCTTGTGTACTTTTTGTTGTCTCAGTTGAGTGTTAAAGAAATTGCCAATTAGTATAGGGAGGATAATTTGTCATTTATACTTGAATTTGAGGTGTTATGAATTTTGAGGCAGATTTGTTTTTTAAATTATATTTTATGTAGACTAATTAAAATCCATGTCCTGAGTATATAGTAACTGGTAAGAAGCAGCAGTTTGGGGATCATAATGGATAGAAATGGCAAAACTTGCTTGCAATTTAAAATGTGTACTGGATAATTTCTGCAGATAATCAGGTTTAACTTTTAAGTGTAGGATGGAAATTTTTTTATAGATTGCATATTTATTTTTTAAAATTTTCATTTAAAATTTGATTTGATATTTTTTAAGCTAGATTTCTGATTAATATAGACTTTAGCCCTATAGTTAATGTTTTCTCCAATAAGGTATATTAAATTGACTTTCATTAGCTGTTCCTTTTTTATGAAAGCTCCATAAGGGAAATTCAAACAGGTTATCTTCTCACTCTTTGCTTTTTACTCACATCTTTCCCCCTCCTTTACCTCTCTCCCTGAAAAACACTTGCTGCCATGTGGTAAAGTTGAACAAACAGGGGCAGTGGCTTGTTTTGGTTAATTTTACTTAAAACATTATCTTAATTATGCCTATATTGATTGATCATAAATATTTAAAGCTACTTTTGATTTACCCAAGGATTACACTGAATATATCGTTGGTTGGTTGTTGACCAAAATGACATCACTATTTTAGATTCAAGGTACAGTGTGTTTGACTGTGACTAAATCAGATCACTAAGAATTGGGAATGCTCTACCACAGGTCAGGTACAAATAGTCCTTATGAACATTTGAAGTAGAAATGTCTCTTAAATTTGTACATCTTTTTCTCCTTTTTTAAAATTTAATTGTGTTTTTTTCTGCCTATACATGATTGACTTTTTAAAATATACATTTCTTTATAAATCATGTTAGGAGAGAAAAATCTGAACAGAAGGAAAAAAATTATAAAAGAGGAAAAAAAACCAAAAAGAAGTGAACATAACATGTGTTGATTTAAATTCAATCTCCATACTTCCTTTTCTGAATGTAGATGGCATTTCTATCCAAAGTTTATTGGGATTGCCTTGAATTATGAAGCACTGAGAAGAACCAAGTTTTTCGTCGCACATTCTTATTGTTACTTTGTACAGTGTATTTCTGATTCTGCTTGTTTTGTTCAGCATCAGTTCATGTAAATCTTTTCAGGTCTTTCTAATCAACTTTTTCATTTTTTTTTAATAGAACAATAATATTTCATTACCTTCACATACAACATCTTATTCATCCATTCCCCAATTTTTGGGCATTTACTCATTTTCCAATTCTTTGCTACCACAAAAAGAGCTGCTACAAACATTTTTGCACATGTGGGTCCTTTTCCCTCCATTATGATTTCCTTGGAATACCACCCCTGAATTTGTACATCTCTTACATTTCTTTTGAGCTATAGCACTTCAGTCATAGAGCACAGCAGGCATGCCATGCTCATGCCATGCTAGTAGGTCTTAACACCGTGTGAGTGTCTTATCTTGCATGAGTTCTCTATAAAATAGTCTTTTAGGTATATATATGTTTGGCATTCTAACAATGTGGCCAGTCTTCTGTGCTCTCTGCAGAAATTTTGAATACTGTGGATAAGTTCACTTACCATGGCTCTATACTTTCTGGGGATGTACTGATAGATCACAAAGGGGTATATGGGTTGCCAGAACTAGTTCAGTGTTTAAAAGGCTCAAAAGGAAAATGCAGGAGAGAAGAGGTATTAGATTGCCTTTCAAACTGAAGGTCTACAAAACTGTTATGCTGAAGTCATTGTTGTTTGCCTATGAAACTTGGACAACATGCCAGCATCATGCCAGGAAACAGAATTTCTTCCATTTGAATTGTCTTGGGAAGATTTTGAAGATCACTTGGTAACAGAAGGTACTGAACACCAAGGTATTTTCTTGAGCTGAACCGCCAAGCATTCAAACAACTGCAGACTGAATATATAGTAATATGTAGATCAGAGAAAATCTTATACTTTTATAGAGTGTTATTTTGATTTGAAGAAGATGAGAAGGGGACATGTCTAAATATTTTTCTTTATCTGTGCTAGAAGTCGATTCTTTTGAATTAAATATTATCTTGCAATCTGGCTGTCTTTTAAATTAAAACATATCAATTAATCAGTGAATTTTTTTTACCTACTACTAGATTAGGTGCTGTATTAGACCCTGGCAATACAAATGAAAAGAATGAAACTTCTCTGAAAAGTTCTCTGAAAAAGTTTACGTTGTTGTGGAGAAGGCAATAAGTACTTATTTAAATATTTACAGAATAAATATCAAAAGAATAAATACAAAATATTTAAATACAAAGTCCTTTGGGAGGAAGCTGAGGGGATCAGAAGATCTCACTATCACATCCATGATCCCAAGTTTAGAAATTATTGTTTGATAAGGATTTCTAATCTTTTTTCTTGAAAAAATTGTTCTTAAAGTTCTTAAATTCTTAACATTGTTTTCAATTCCAGATTCTTTTCCTCCCCACTTATCTTCCTCTACCCATTGAAAAGGGAAGTAAAAAATAAAAGCCATTAGAAATATGTCTAGACATGCAAAACAGATGTCCAAATTGACTGTGTTCTAAAAAATAGAAATAAAAGAAAATATGCTTCAGTTTGCACTTAGTCCATTAGCTCTCTATCTGGAGGTGAATAGCATTTTTTATCGAAAACCCTTTGGAATGGTTGTTGCTCATTTGTGTCGATCATTATTAAATCTTTCAGAGTTTGTGTGATAAAAATATTTTATAATTGTGTTCATACAGTTTGTGTGTATGTCTTGGTAGGTAGACTCATAAATGTTTGATATCGACTACATATTGTAATATTAAATGCAATTTCTCTTTCAAATTCTTTCTGCTGGCTCAGCTTTTTAAAAAAGAAAATGCAGAAATATTAATGATTTGTGTGAGTTTATTTTTAAGTCCTGCATCTTTACAGATTTTATCATTCTAATTAGTTTTTTAGTTGACTTCCTAATGTTCTCTATGTAAGTCATCATATCATAGATAAAAAGTGACTTATTGCCTATGCTTGTTCTTTCATTTTTTTTTCTTCTTGTTATAGGTAGTATATTTGATATAATACTGAATAATTAATGGTGATAATAAACACCCTTGCTTCACTCTGATATAAGTGGAAATGTGTCTAGCTTACCCCATTACAGATAATGCTTGTTTTTGATATTAAATTGATATTATTTATGATTTTTCCTGTTAAAATCCAGCCTAGTCATAATGTATGATTTTTGTGATATATTATAATCTCCTTTATGATATTTTATTTTAAAACTTTATTAATAATTAAGGAAATTGATCTTTGGTTTTGTTTTTTTTTTTCCTTTTTTATTATTATAGCTTTTTATTTATAAAACATATGCATGAGTAATTTTTCAACATTGACCCTTGCAAGACCTTCTGTTCCCACTTTTCCTCTCTTTACCCCTACCCTCTCCCCTAGATGGCAGGTAGTCCAATATATTAAATATGTTAAAGTATATGTTAAAATTCAATATGTATATTCATATTTATATAGTTATTTTGCCGTACAAGAGAAATCAGATCTAGAAAGAAGGTAAAAAAACCTGAGAAGGAAAACAAAAACGCAAGCAAACAATAACAGAAAGCGTGGAAATGCTATGTTGTGGTCCACACTCATTCCCATAGTTCTTTCTCTGGGTGTAGCTGATTCTCATCATTACTGAACAATTGGAACTGTTTTGAATCATCTCATTGTTGAAGAGAGCCATGTGATCTTTGGTTTTCTTTCTTTCTTTCTTTTTTTTAACTTTCTCTGCTTTATATATCAATATATATTTATATTGATATAATATATATCATATTTATGTCAAAAGGAATTTGTTGGGGTTCCTTGTTTGCTTATTCTTCAAGCATATTAAGTTTTATTGGAATTATTCATAAAATGTGCAGTAGAATTTACTTATAAATTTCTGATGTTTATTTCTTAGGAAGTTCATCTTTGATTTGTTCAATTTAATTTCCTAATATGGTATTAAGTACTCTACTTCCTGTTTTATTATTCTGGGCAATTTATATTTTTTTGTAAGTGTTATCCATTTCATTAAGTTTGTCAGTTTTATTGCCATATAGTTGGGCAAAACAACTTTTATATTTGCTTTTATTTCCTCACAATTTGTTGTGAATTCCCCCTTTTTCATTTATGGTACTGGTAATGTTTTATTTTGATTTTTTTTTTTACTTTTTATTTTTGTTCATATCTGTGGTGTTTTTTTTTTCTTCTTTAAAATATATAAGATGATGGCTCTCTCTGGGAGAAGGTAGGTTTCTTGAGGAGATTTTCTGGAGGCAATCTTAGTTGCAGTTGAAAGTAATAATCACCCAAATGCAGCCAGCTGGTAAAAATGCAAACGTTAATTTCTCCTTCCAAAATAGCCTGGTTAGTTTAGAGTCCTATCTCTCTGCTTGGTTCCAAGTGCTCCTTCCAAATGTCTCCAAATCCAAAGGTTTGTCCTTCAGCCTCTGCCTCTGCTTTCTTCAGCCTCCAGCCAGCACAAAGATGGAATGAATCTCTTATCTCCTTCACTTGGGGCTCCGCTAGCTTTCTGGCGAGTCTTTCAGACCAGCTTGGTCTCAGTGGGGGAGGTACAGGAGCCCAGCTACTACAGAGAGCTTTCTCAATCTCCCACTCAACTCCCGACTCATAGCTTCTTCCTCTCAAAACTCTTCTTCCGCTACCAGCCAGCCAAGTGGAAAATATTGGAATGAATCACTCTTCACTGGCTTATATATATGAGACTCTTCTGAGAGAATGGGATTATGGGTTTTCTCCCATAGTGCTCTCTGGCCCCAAGAGCTTCAAGGAAGGTGTGAATTCACAAAGTTACAAAGTTTATTTTGTGAATCTCCCATACTTGTGAATTCCAATGAGTAAAGGTGTGAACGCAAGTATTGTATCAATTAGTTCTACTTAGTACCTTGTTTCAGATTCTGGCCCAGAACATCTTCTTGTAAGATCAGATCAATAATCTATCAACTCTAATGAGTTAGCAGTTTGTAAAGATTCCAACACATATCTCCTTTGAATTTCAGGATTCTTATTTTGGTGTTTAATTGATTTTGTTTTGATTTATTGGTTTTAAATTTTTTAGTTATGTGCCCAGTTTGCTGATCTTTTTCTTTTTTATTAATGTAAGCATTTAGAGGTATAAACATTTTCTGTAAGTACTATGTTGAATATATCCTGAATTTTGATATATTGTTTCATTGTTGTCATTGTCCTTAAAGTGTACATTGATTGTTTCTATGATTTGTTCTTTCACCCACCCATTTTGGGATTAAGATAATTAGTTTCCAGGCTAATTCAAAGCCTTTTTATCATTACAGTATGTTTCTTGTAAACAGCATGTTGTTGAATTTTGCTTTCTGATCTATCCTCTTTTGTTTTATGGGTGAGTTCATCCATTCACATTGATTGCTAAATGTTTATTTTCCTCTAAACTGTTCTATTTATCCTTTGTTGTATCATACTTATCCTTTGCATTTTTGCCCTTTTAAAAAAATCTGTTCCTTCTTCTGACCACTGCCTCCTTTAATAAACCTTTCCTCTTATTTTTCTCTTTCTCTTAACCTATTTTTCTCCTACATTACCATTAGGTAAGATAAATTTCTGAACCTAACTATATGTGTGTTTTTTCATTCTTGAACCATCTCAGATAAGGTTCAAGTGCTATTGGCTTTGCTCTACTTTCCTTTCCTTATTGTATAAACTTTATGATTCTTTACTCATATTTACTTTTTCATGTTTCTTTTTAGTACTATTTTTGAATGTCTTCTATTCAGCTCTGGTTTTTTCATCAGGAATTCTTTTAAGTCCTCTATTGTATTAATGTCTTTACTTTGATTCTCCCAATAACACTATAAGTTATTTGCTATTATTTCCCCAATTTAGAGGTGAGAAAACTGAGGCTAAAATGAAGTTAACCTCCCAATCTCTTTCCTCATCCTCTAAGATGGGGATGCTAATAGCATCTGCTTTCCAGAGTTGTTGTGAGGATAAAAAGAAATAATGTTAGAAAAGTGTTCTGCAAACTATAAGTGCTAGCTATTATTGTTATTGTTATGTCTTCATTATCTTGTGAAATTGTAGTTTGTCACTAAACAATCTAGATCTCCCCCATCCTACAAAAAAAAAAAAAAAAAAAAACCCAGAAACTTTTCTCATTAATCTTAACTTTTGCTCCTGAAGTGATGAGGAATATTATCGCATACTTTTTCATCTAAGAGGCAGCTTGGTGGCAAAATGGTTAGAGTAAAGAAGATAATTTGGACAAGATACTTCACTTCAGTTTCCTCAGTTATAAAATAGAAATAAAAACTGCACCTACCTCCTAAATCTGTTGTGCAGATCAGATGAAATATTTGCAAATCTCTTAGCACAGTGTCTAGTACATAGTAAGCTTTATGATGATCCTTTTCTTTCATAGCCAGATCCTCAGAATAGCTTATTAACCCCTCATTTCCACTTGCTCACTTCTCACTTTTTAACTCTATAATCTGACTAAAGCTTGTCACTCAAATGAAACTATCTTGAAAGTTACCACTGATCTTATTTTATACAAAAGTTGTTCATGCTTGCTCAGCCTTTATTTCTAAGTGCAATAAATGAACCATTGACCATGGCATCTTCTCTTTTGCCTTCCACTACGTTGCTATCTCGTGTTTCTCCTCTAGACATATATAACTATAATAGGTCTGTCTACCTATTACTCTTGTTAGCCTTCTTTGTTGGCTCAGAATCTGTCTATCATTCACTAGGAATGAGTGTTGCCTAAAGTTCTGGTTCATTGTGTTCAGCCCTTTGTGACTTTATTTGGGGTTTTCTAGGCAAGGAAGGATATTAGAATAGTTTGCCATTTCCTTTGGCTCAATTTACAGTCTAGAAAATGGAGGCAGACCAGATTAAATGACTTGCCCATAGACCCACAGGCAGTGGCTAGAGTCAGATTTGAACTCAAGAAGATGTCTTCCTGACTTCAGGCCTGATACTCTATCCATTGCACCATCTAGCTGCCCAAGTTACAAGATCATAAATTTAGAATTGTGAGGGACCTTAGATGTATTATTACCATTTTCCTCATTTATTTATAAAGAAACTAAAATTCATAGATCTTAAAAGATACTTTAAGGGTGGCATTGTATATGTAAGAGTCAGGTATTAAGTTTAGGTTTTCCTGACTCCAGAGTCAGATTCCTGTTTACATTCCCTCATCTTTGTCTTTCTCTGCATTCTCTGTTGGTGATTTTATTTACTCCCAGGGGTTCCATTGTTAATTATGTTCTAATGTTTACCAAATTGGGACAGATCTCTACTATACTCCATTCTTGCATCACTAAATGCTCGCTATCCTGATTTAACTGGCAGCTCATTCTCAGCATATCTAAAATAGAACAATCATTTTTCCTTCTAAACCTACCTTTTCTACAACTTTATGATTTTTATTGAAAATGCTTTATTTCTAATCTACCATAATTTTCCTTGTCATTTAGGTTTTTAATCTCTGAGTCATTGATAATTCCTTACCCTTAACCTCTCCCCTATATTTAGTCATTTATAGAGAGTCTTTTCTTTTCTACTTTTATATATTACTGTGTCTCTCCTTTTCACTCATATACCCATTTGCTTGTCTATAGTGATATTCTCTTAACTTAGCTTCCTTTCTCCAGTATTTGCCATTTCTAGTCTATCTCTACATAACTACCAAAGTGATAATTGACCAGATCACTGCTTTGTTCCAGAACTGTCAGTTGAAACCTATGCTATTCTGGAAGTCTTCTTTCCCCCACCCCATTCCCTAGCTGCTAATGCCTTCCCAGTTATTTTACATGTTCTTTCCTCCTTTAGAACCCATTTTCCTTGTGTTAGCCAATCGATAAGCATTTATTAAAATTGATATTAAATTAAATTTTATATTTATATATATTATATATTTATAAATTAAATAAAATATACATTAATATAAAAAAAAAAAACTGTGCTGAATACTGGAAAGCTCCCTCCCCCCTCCCCCCTTATATTCCTAGCACTTAGCTCAGTACCTGACTTATAGTGAGTACTTAATTGTTTGTTGACTGACTTGCTACTGGAATAAATAAAAATTCCCTAAGCCTTCTTGCTCAAACTTACTTGTACAGTCTTAAAGTCTAATATTACTCCTCTGTAATACTACATTACAGATAAACTAGTCTACTTTTGGCTGCTTAGTTCTTTACATTTATACAATACTATGGAACTGCATCCCCTCCTTAGGCCTGTCAGAATTTTTTTTTTTTTCCTTCCATGTTCTTCAGGGTTTCAAGGATTATTCAAATACACTTCCTCCTTTGTACCATTGAGTCTCTAGGGAAGGGAAGAATATTAAGTTCATACTTTTGCAGGTTCCTTTGTAGCACAATTCCAGTTGGGCTCAAGTCCCAGGCACCATGGCTTTTCAGGGTTCCCACGCTGGACAGGCTATAATATTTTATCTGCTATCTTGGCTTCAACATTGTTAAGGTTCATTTTCTTAGTCCGTGGGGATCACCTCTTATATCTGAAACTGAAAGTAAATAACAGGGCAAAAGAAGATGTAAGCAGGAGAAAGCCAAATTGCTCCCCGCACTAGTTTACATCCACTGTGGACCCATCAGGTGAAAAATCCTTAACACTTTGAAGATGAAGGCAGCCAATCATGGAGGCTCCTCCCCTCCCTCACCCTTATATATATAGTAAGATGTATAACAGGCTCCATGTTAGACAAACCAGGCTTACAAGAAAAACTTTTCTTACGAAATTATGATATTTGACATTTTCTGTTCTCTTTTGCCTGCTTTTGCTCTACCCTCCCTACCCTAGAACTTCAGAGACCATGTTTGGGAGAACTAAATCACCTGCCTCAACACTCTTTGGATCAGATAAGCTCTTCATCTTGGCTGTTTTCCCCCTTTCTGCTGTTTCTGTAGCTTTTATTCCCCTTCCCCAAACCTCTAGTGCTGAGAATTATGATTATACCAATACTACCATTTTTCTTAGGAAAGGGTGTGTCAATAGGTCTTCCTATTTATGATTTCTAAGGTCATAATTCTTTGCTTGGCTATCATTTCCCTATATATGTTATCTTTTATTAGAATGTAAGTTTCTTAAGGGCCAGTACTGTTTCCTATGGTTCCATCACTTGGCATATATTAAAAACTTAATGATTGCTTTTCATGCATTCATTCAAATTTAAAGGATTTAAAATCTTTGTTACAAAGGGAAAAATAAGCATTAAACATTTAGAATTTTAAGTCTTAGTTTTTTGCTAGTTTGAGGAGACAGCCAAAACATTTAAGTAAAATTAAAAAAAAAAAAAAAAGATGTTTGGCTCTGCTCTGTTTAGTTCTCTACCTAGTGGTAAGTGGATACTTATTTTATGCAGAGGAAATAGGGGAAGAAAGTACCTAAATAAATATAGTATAATTTTTTCCACATAGAATTTAACTAATCAGTCTCTTTTCAGTTAAGATTGCTGTCAGAATTTTTGTTTCTATCAGGAGAAAATGCTCCATTTTTTTTTTCCATCTTTAATAACTTCTACAAGCCTTGTATAGATTAAGATAAGTTTCTCTTAGCATATGAAAATATGGTAGCTTATTCTTCATTTAGTATATTCTTAAATACATTAAATTTATAAATTTTTTTTGTATGCTACAGAATATGAGTAGGAGAAAACCAAAAAGTCAGACCATGTCATGCAACAGCATGTTGTCAAGCTACAAAGGGAATAGATATGTTTGGAAGAGCCTTAATTCAATTCATTGACTAAATATCTGAAGAGGTTTAGAATTTACATTTATATTACATTGTCTTTGTATATTAAGTCTTTAAATGTTCTACTTTGAAATCTATTTGATGTCATAATTTAGAATTCTGATGTCTAAAAGGATTATTATGACATAAAAATAGAATTCTAATATCAATATATTTTTTTATTATTGTGATGATGGTCATGTGAGGAGCATGTTTTAGAAATTTAAATAAAATAAGAATAAATTTTTTTTAAACTGAAGCAATTGGGGGTTAAGTGACTTGCCCAAGGTCACACAGTCAGGAAGTGTTAAGTGTCTGAGGTCACATTTGAACTCAGGTCCTCCTGACTTCAGGCTTGGTGCTCTATCTACACTGCCCTCCTAACTGCCCCTTAACAAAAATAACATTTTGGCCTTCAATTTTATATTAAAAAGTGGTTTTTATCTTGAGGATTTGGTGATAATGGACAAAGAAAAATAAAAACTAATTTAGTTGCACTGAGAACTGAAAAGCTTGCCTTTAGAATGTCATAATTTTGTATTTGAATATAGGCATCCTCATGAATAAATCTGTATACTTGAGAATCTCTAACTACTTTCTTAAGAGCTTTGGTGGGGGGGGGGTTATTTTGTTTTGTTTTTTGTTTTTGGTAAATCTAGGAAGTATATAATTGCTTCGTGCCATTTAATTTTACTTTAGAATTTGTCACTTTTATAATTTGCATTGTTTTCCTTTTGAAGACAATAGATAAAATTCCTCTTAGAATTTCCTATGCTTTTCTATACATCTGTTGCAAAATGTTCAAATTGATGATATGTAATTAAGGAAACTAGACAATAGAATGTACATCAAATTACAGTAATATGTAACTGTCCATTATGATTTCTCGTTCCACTTTGATATTATGTGAATTGTCAGTCAATGATAAAATTATTACTTCCTATTTTTGTCAGGATTCACTTAAAAATAATTGATAATACTTCTTAGAGTATACTTCTCTCATTTCAGTGCTTTGGATTAAAAATAGCAAATTTGAGCAAAGAGATGTGCTAAGATATGTGTATATTTCAATGTATATCTGTTTCTCTACAGTAGTATTGGACAATGGGTGTCAAAAAAGTATAAAAATAGAATGTTAAAATATACTCATTAAAAGTTATGATTTTTTGGTAGTGAATGAAAATGAAAAGTGAATGAATGAAGAATTCAATGAAAGAGTGATTCAAGGAAAAATTGAAAGGAGGGCTTTGGGCTAATTTCCAATTGGAGTTCATTTTCCTCAAAAACTGAAAATACTGAGTGTAATATTCTTTTCTAAAATATACTATTTTCTGGGAGCAGGTTTCTTGGGGGGCTTCTGGAGGCAGCATTAGTTCAGTTCAGAGTAATCACCCCAAATATAGCTAGGGAGTTGAAGTCCAAATCCTTTATTGTCTCTTTCCAAGTCTTATCTTCTTCAGAAGCCTTCTGTAGTCTTGGTTCCGAGAGCTTAAGCTGCCTTCTCTAGCTTGTGAATCTCCTCCACTGAATCCTGGCTGAAGCTCCGGTTATCTAGTGGGCTTCTGTTCTTTGGCCCTGAGAGCTCCTCCTTATATGTGCTCTCTTAAAGGTGTGAATCTTGTGGAATTTTACTAAGTCCTAAGTACATGTAAATTAGAGAATCATTATCTCATCAATTCCATTGGCTTGGCACCTTGTAAGAATACTAACAACTGAGCTATATTTCTAGAGTCTTTTCCAATTCTTACCAGTCTATAATTCTGTAATAAAATATGAAAATTCACTTTTTGATAGTAATATCATGATTTTCAAACATTTTAGTCTGAGAACCCCAAAGAACTTTGATTTATGTGGATTATGTCTATGCATATTTACCATATTAAAAATTAAAACCAATAAACTTTTATAACTATTTATTAATTCATTAAAAACAATAATCTCACTGTGTGCAAAATAAATATATTTGGACAAAATTTTAGTGAGAAGAATGGTATTATTTTACATAATTTTACATATCTCTTTATTGTCTAACTTTATGGAAGATGACTAGAGATTTTCACCCAACCTATTATATTTTTTGATTGACATATATAAAGAAAATCCATATTATATACATACATAGTTGGAAAGGAGAGGACTATTTTAATGAATGAAAATAGCATCTTGTATAACTATGAATATAGTTTTGACCTTGTGTGTTTTGACCTCATGGACACATTGAAAAGATCTTAGAGACCATGGCCTTCCTCCTAGTTTGTAAATCACACATGGAGAAATATTGATATAGTGAATTCCCAGATAGGGATACTTTCTCTGTCAATGAAAGTCCCTAGCTTCTCAGCAGCACAGTCAAGAAAATTGCCTAAAGCATTGAGATTTTGAGTTATTTGCCCAGGGTCACACGGTCAGTATAGGTCAGAGGGAAGACTTAAACCCAAGTCTTTGTGGACCAAATCAATGCCACTGTATAATCATCATCAGTGTAGCTACCATATGTAAGTGTGTGTGTGTGTATGTATATATATATATATATTTGTTGTTGTTGTTGTTGTTGTTTGATTTTCCTTATTTATAAAACTGAAAAGACTGAGTGTAATATTCTTTTCTAAAATAGACTATTCTCTGGGAGCAGGTTTCTTGGGGGGCTTCTGGAGGCAGCATTAGTTCAGTTCAGAGTAATCCTCATAGCAACCCTGTGAGGCAGGAACTATTATCCCATTTTATACTTGGGAAAACTGAGGTAAGGTTAATTTTCCCAGAGTCATATAGCTTGTATTCATTTTATTATTTCACACTCAGACTTTAGAAAATACTTGTTCAGTAACTGCTAGGCATTATATTATTTTAAAACTTTCTGGTATGTATTTTCAGTTATTGGCAGTAGTGTGCCTGAAGAATATAATTACTTTTGGAAGAGTGATAATTTTTTTTAATGCTTACTTCACAAGTAACTAGAGATAACATGCGAAAATTAGAATACCCTATAGACTTTAAAATGCTAAATAATTATAACATATTTAGAAATATTATATGTAAGAAGTATTCTAATCCAAATAGCATAACGTCTCTCTAAAGAGAGCTCAGACAGCCAACTAGAAAAGGAAGGAAAAAAAACAAACATTTATTAAGTACCTACTATGTGCCAGGCACTATGCTTACCATTTTACAAATATTAATTTGGTCTTTACAACAATCCTCAGAGACAAGTGCTCTTGATATACTATAGGAAGCAGCTAGTTGGCACAGTAAATAGAACCCTGGATTTGGAGATGGGAAGACCTGAACTTGAATTCTGCTGCAGATACTTATTAGCTATAGGACCCTGAGAAAATCATTCTAGCCTTTGTAAAGTGTAAAGTGGGATATCAAATTATGCCTAGGGAAATAATTTATACAGAGAAATAATAAACACATATCATCTGCACAAGATGTAGTGCTGGACCTACAAAGACTAAACAAGTCCTTCGCTTATGGGGGTTATATCCTGGTTGGAAGAATAAGTTATGTATCTAACCATTTGCAATGTAAGTGGGAAAAAATGATTAAATGCAGGGGACATACAGAGAGGCTTGAGCAATTTAAGGAGAAGCAACTATTGTTGGATATACATTTCCTTTCCTTATTTCCATTGGAGATTACATATGTTTGCTACCATTCCTCTGGAATAATTGTATTTCATTGAGCAAAATGTCCATAATTTATTTGTTCACTCTTTATTTGTTTCTTTCTTCATGCATGAGGTAGAATTTTCACTATCCAGCTCTTTATTGAATAGCAATTAGCAAATCAATGAAATTTAATAGATATTTTTAAAGATAATTATTTCAAATTAAGATGTATTTTACTTATAGCTTGTTATATAAATAGAATGTATTCAAATTGCTAGATTTCCCTTTCTACTTAAGAATAGAAACAAAAATTTTGTGAAACTTTTCATTTGTTAACCCCTTTGTAAAAAGTCAATAAAACTTTCAAGTAACTGTATATTACAACACTAGTGTAAATAGTAATAGTAGTTTACAAATTTGCTATTTTTTTGACTACATATTTTAGATATTTTTAACAGGAGTATGTGTCATGCTGTAGGGCAATACAATAAAAACCTTTACCCTTCTAAAAGCATACTTTATTGGTAAAAGTACTGATCTTCCAAAAAAAAATTTCATAATTGATGTACATCAGTGTTACCAAGAATTATAAGATGCCCTCGAAATGTTCCCATTGACATGTAGCTGTACAAGATAAAAATAACAATAAAACTTACATACTTATTTGCCCACAGTAGTTAGAAGTAAACAAAATTGTGAACTTTGTTTTAGGCATTCCTTTTACCATTCCTAAGATAGTCAAAACAAAACAAAAAGCTAATCACTTATATTTATTTGTTATTGAATTGAATTGAATTGAATTGAATGTGAATGAATTGTAATCAGATTACTTCAGCTTTTGCATTTTAAATCTTTTCTTTCTTAATTATGGAATGAAAGATAATGCTATAATAATTCCTGACATTTGGAGCTAGCTAGAGAAAAAGAAAACTAACCTTGAAGGTTAAATCTGATTGCTTTTCTTTAAATTAAAGCCAATATCTATTTCATTCCCTACAGTTAGAATCTTGTTTCAAGTATTGCTATTGTAATGTCTAAGTGATGTTGGTTGCATACCTACATACATTTCAGTCACAGTGAATTAATATAAATAATAAGCTTAGGAAAGGTTCAAGTTTAGGAAGTCTTTGGTAGAGGTGGAAAGAATAGGAAAGTTTACAGTGTTAACATATCTTATTTGAAAAACATGCACATTTTAAATGTTAATATTTTAGATGAAAAGAAACATACTACTTATAATTGTGCACTTTTCTTTTAAAGATCTAATAAGTCTAGATTTAGGTCAGTTTATCCAGATTCTTTCATTCCTTAAAATTTTTAAATTTTACCAGTTGTACTCATTAAGGGCACACTAATTGGATACAGCATAACAGATAAAAAGTTTGACATTAATTACTAACTTCTTTGATTCTAAAACAAAAGAAAGGTATTGATTTAGAGATAGAAAATGCAGACTAATTTTATTACAAGATTTCTCTATAGTTATATTTTTTAAAATATCAACCCTGTTCTGAGGAAACTATCTTTTTCTGGGATAGAGGGTGAATGGGTGAGTGGAAGCATAGGTTGGTTGATAAAATTGACAAAGGGAGGTATACAGAAACCTATGATGCTTTCTTTTTCTTTTTTTTTTTTTCATCCTCTCACAATGCCTAATCGGGATACAGTTAAGAAGGATATATTTATATGTATGTGTATATATATATATATACATATATATATATATATATATATATATGTATATATATATATATACACACACACATACATACACATCCCCACCCCACTCTTCTAACATTTTTCCTATCCCTGACTCTGCTTTAATTCTGTGCAAATTCTGGCTTTTTATTTTCAAAACACATGCAAAGATTGTTTTCAACATTCATCCTTGCAAAATCATGTATTTTTGCAAAAACAGGGATTTTTTTCTCTCTCCCTTCCTCTTACCCCCTCCCAAAAATGGTAAATAATCCAGTATATGTTAAGCATGTTCAATTCTATACATCTTTCCACAATTATGCTGCACAAGAAAAATCAGGTCAAAAGTAAAAAAAAAAAAATGAGGAAAACAAAATGCAAGCAAACAATAATTTAAAAAAATGAAAATACTTTGTTGTGATCCACATTCAGTCTCCATACTCCTCTCTCTAGATGCAGATGGCTCTTTCCATCATAAGACTGTTAAACTGACCTGAATCACCTCGCTGTTGAAAAAAGCCATCATAATTAATCATTGTATAAACTTCTTGTTGCTGTGTACAATGTTCTCTTGGTTCTACTCACTTCATATAGCATATGTTAATGTAAGTCTCTCCAGGCCTCTCTGATAATTTTTAAATTCTTTTTTTGAGTTTTTCTATAAATTTTCTTTGGACAGGGAACCTTTTCACATTACTCTTTAGGATAGAAGCTTTTTTTTTTTTTTCCTTGGCTTCACTGTCCTCTGAAGATGAACCTGTGTCTTTTCTGTTGCCTTTATAAGTTTCTGTGTTGGGTTCTTCTTTGCTTGTTCCTTTTTTTTTTTTTTTAAATTAAAGCTTTTTATTTTATATATATATATATATATATATATATATATATATATATATATATGTAATTTTCAATATTCATTCTTACAAAATCTTGTGTTCTAATTTTTCCCCTCTTTCCCCCGCCCACACTTGCCTAAATGGCAAGTAATCCAATATATGTTAAACATGTACAATTCTTCTATACATATTTCCAGAAATATAATGTTGCACAAGAAAAAACAAATCAAAAAAAAAAAATGAGGAAGAAAACAAAATGCAAGCAAATAACAATAAAAAGAATGAAAATACTATATTGTGGTCCATATCCAGTTCCCACCATTTTCTCTCTGGGTGCAGATGGCTCTGTCCATCGTAAGTCCATTGAAACTGGTCTGAATCAATTAATTGTTGATAAGAGTCACATCCATCAAAATTGATCTTCATATAATCTTGTTGCTGCTGTTGTGTACAATGATCTCCTGGTTCTGCTCATTTCACTTAGTGTCGGTTTATGTAAGTTTCTTCAAACCTCTCTGAAATCATCCTGCTGATCATTTCTTATAGAACAATAATATTCCATAACATTCATATACCATAACTTATTCAGCCATTTTCCAATTGATGGGCATCCACTTAGTTTCCAATTTCTTGCCACTACAGAAAGGGCTGCCACAAACATTTCTGCATGTGTGGGTCCCTTTCCCTCCTTTATGATCTCTTTGGGATATAAGCCCAGTAGAAATACTGCTGAATCAAAGGATATGACAGTTTGATAGTCCTTTGGACATAGTTTCAAATTGCTTCCAGAATGATTAGATTCATTCACAACTCCACCAACAATGTATCAGTATCCCAGTTTTCCTACAACCCCTCCAACATTCATCATTATCTTTTCCTGTCATCTTAGCCAATCCGAGACATGTATAGTAGTACCTTAGAGTTGTCTTAATTTGTGTTTCTCTGATCAATAGTGATTTAGAGCACCTTTTCATAATTTCTTCATCTGAAAATTGCCTGTACATATCCTTTGACCATTTATCAACTGGAGAATGGCTTGAATTCTTATAAATTTGAGTCAATTCTCTATATATTTTAGAAATGAGGCCTTTATTAGAACTCTTACATGTAAAAAATTTTTCCCCAGTTTATTTTTCCCTTCTAATCTTGTCTGTATTTGTTTTGTCTGTACAAAACCTTTTTAACTTAATATAATCAGAATTATCCATTTTGCAATTAGTAATGTACTTGAGTTCTTCTTTGGCCTCAAATTCCTTTCTTCTCCACAGATCTGAGAGGTAAACTATCCTTTGTTCTTCTAATTTACTTATAATATCACTCTTTATGTCTAAATTATGAACCCATTTTCGACCTTATCTTTAGGTGTGGGTCAATGCCTACTTTCTGCCATAATAATTTCCAATTTTCCCAGCAGTTTTTGTCAAATAGTGAATTCTTACCCCAAAAGCTGGGTCTTTGGGTTTGTCAAAGATTAAATTACTATGGAGATTGACTATTTTTGTCCTATGAACCTAACCCATTCAACTGATTGACTACTCTATTTCTTAACTTGTACCAATTGGTTTTGATAACCACTGCTTTCTAATATAGTTTTAGGTCTGGTACAACTAGTCCTTCATTTGCATTTTTTTTTATTAATTCCCTTGAAATTCTTGGCCTTTTGCTCTTCCAGATGAATTTTGTTATTATTTTTTCTAGCTCTGTGAAGTAATTTCTTGGGAGTTTGATTGGTATGGCACTGAATAAGTAGATTAATTTAGGTAGTATTGTCATTTTTATTATATTAGATTGGCCTGTCTCTGAGCACTTGATATTTTTCCAAGAGATTAGATCTGACTTTGTTTGGAAAGTGTGTTGTAATTGTGTTCATATAGTTCCTGACTTGACCTTGGCAGGTAGACTCCCAAATAACTTATATTATCCACAGTTATTTTAAATGGACTTTCTCTTTGTAGCTCTTACCGCTAGAATTTGTTGGAAATATATAAAAATGCTGATGATTTATGTGGATTTATTTTATATCCTGAAAATTGTTTCTAGTAATTTTTTAGTTGATTCTTTAGGATTCTCTAAATGTACCAACTTATCATCTGCAAAAGTGATCTGACCCCTGATCTTATTGGGAATAGTTGTAGTTTATCTCTATTACATTTGATGCTTGCTGATGGCTTTAAAATAGATGCTGTTGATCATTTTAAGGAAAACTCCATTTTTTCCTGTGCTCTTTAGTGTTTTTAATAGGAATGAATGTTGTATTTTGTCAAATGCTTTTTGGTGCACCTATTGAGATAATCATATGATTTTTGTTAGTTTGGTTATTGATATAGTTAATTATGCTACTGGTTTTCCTGATATTGAATCCCAGCCCTGCATATCTGGTATAAATCCTGCTTGATTATGGTGTATTATCCTGGGGATAACTTTGCTGTGATCTCTTCGCTAATATTTTATTTAAGATTTTTGCATCAATATTCATTAGGGAAATTGGTCTATAATTTTCCTTCTCTGTTTTGATCCTGTCTGGTTTAAGTATCAGCACCATGTCTGTGTCATAAAAAGAATTTGGTTAGGACTCCTTTTTTACCTATTTTTCCAAATAGTTTGCATAATATTGGAATTAGTTGTTCTTTAAATGTTTGGTAGAATTCACATGTAAATCCATCTGCCCTGAAGATTTTTTCTTAAAGAGTTAATTAATAGCTTGTTCAATTTCTTTTTCTAAAATGAGACTAAGTAATTTCCTTCTCTGTTAATCTGGGCAATCTATATTTTTGTAAATATTCATCCATTTCACTTAGATTATCATATTTATTGGCATACAGTTGGGCAAAATAGCTCCTAATTATTGCTTCAATTTCCTCTTCATTCATGAAAAGTTCACCCTTTTCATTTTTGATACTAACAGTTTGATTTTTGTCTTTCCTTTTTCTAATCAAATAAATAAAAGGTTATCTATTTTGTTGGTTTTTTCCCCCCATAAAACTAGCTTTTAATTTTATTAATTCAATAGTTTTTAGTTTTGATTTTATTAATCTTCCTTTTTATTTTTGGAATTTCAAATTCGGCATTTACTTGGGGTTTTTTAATTTGTTCTTTTTTTTTAGCCGTTTTAGTTGCATGCTCAATTCATTGATTTTTCTCTTCCCTATTTTATGCAAATAAGCATCTAAAGTTATAAAACTTCCCCTAAGACCTGCTTTGGCTGCATCCCATAAATTTTGGTATGTTGTCTCAATATTGTCATTCTCTTGGATGAAATTACTGATTGTGTTTATGATTTGTTGTTTCACCTACTCATTCTTTAGGATCAGATTATTTAGTTTCCAATTAATTTTTGGTTCTTTTTTTTTAAAAAATAAGAAGTATTAGTGTAAGCACTCTAATTGTGGTGCTGGGGAATGGTACTTCTGCCTTCGCTTGAGTTCTCCTCTCTGACCCAAAACCCCAAACCAAGAGCCTCCATCCTCAGAAACACCTACTCTTTAAAAAAAAATTAATAGCTTTTTATTGACAGAACATATGCATGGGTAATTTTTACAGCATTGTCCCTCGCAGTCACTTCCGTTCTAACTTTTCCCTTCCTTCCCTCCACCCCTTCCCCTAGATGGCAGGCAGTCTCACACATGTTAAACATGTTAAAGTATATCTTAAACACAACATATGTGTGCAGTTCTCTTGTTACACAAGAAAAATTGGATTCAGAAGGTAAAAATAACCTGGAAAGAAAAATAAAAATGCAAATAATCCACATTCATTTCCCAGTTTTCCTTTTCTGGGTGTAGCTGATTCTGTTCATCATTGATCAATTGGAATTGAATTGGATCTTCTCTTTGTTGAAGACATCCACTTCCATCAAAATACATCCTCATACAATATCATTGTTGAGGCATATAATGATCTCCTGGTTCTACTCATTTCACTTAGCATTCATTCATATACCATAACATTCATATACCACAATTTACCCAACCATTCTCCAATTGGTGGTCATTCCTTCAATTTCCAGTTTCCAGCCTCTACAAAGAGAGCTGCCACAAACATTTTTGCACATGTGCCTTTCCCTTTCCCTCCTTTATGATCTCTTTGGGATAGAAGCCCAGTAGTAGCACTGCTGGATCAAAGGGTATGCACAGTTTTGAGCATAATTCCAGGTTGCTCTCCAAAATGGCTGGATCTGTTCACAATTCCGCCAACAATGCAGCAATGTCCCAGTTTTCCCCGCATCCCCTCCAACATAAGTCACTATCATCTCCTGTCATCTTAGCCAGTCTGACAACACCTACTCTTCTAAGGACTTATATGCATTGACTTGTTTCCATGATTTGCTTTAAGAGAGTTAGCCAAATGACCATCTTTTTTATTTATAATATGCTAGCATTATTAATAAAATGATTGATTTACCCAGAAACTATATCTCAAACTTTTTATACTTTTTGTTTTACAATAATAAGGAAGTTTGAATGGTTTGAGGGGAAAGAAAATGAGTTTGGTTTTGTGCATGTTGAGCTTAAGATTTCTTTTAGGCAATCCAATTCAAAGTGTCTGATAGTTTGAGATGTGAGATTAGAGGTCAACAGAGAAGTTAGGGATGAATAAGTAGATTAGAGAATCATTAGCCCAGAGATGATACTTAAATCTATGGGAGCTGATAAGATCATCAAATGAAGTAAGTTGTAGAGAAAAAAAGAGAAGATGGCCCAGGATAGAACCCCAGGCAAGGAACATCCTAGAAACATATTAGCAGAGACAATTGGTCCACTTTGATATATAGTCTATTTAGAAATAAACTTTCTTACTGTCTGTAGTTATTTTTTTCAAAATAATTTTAAAAAATATTTTAAGAATAGAATTTTAGAACCAGAAGGGAACTTTGCAATAATCTGCTTCAACTTTGGTCCTCTGGAATTGTGTTTTGTCAACTCATTAGAGTCCTTAAATCTTTCTTGGGGAAGGCGGGGTTGAGAATCTTTATAATATCATTGCATAAATTCTTTCCTGGTTCTGCATACCTAATTCTTTATCAGTTAAAGTAAGTCTTCTCAAATTGTTTTTGACATTTGACAATCTTGATATAATATTTTTAAAATTGTTTGATCATTTCCCAATAGAAATATAGGTGAAATAATTTCTAGGATTTTGCTACTACAAAATAAGTTGGTGTAAGTGTGTTTGTGTGTGTGTGTGTGTGTGTGTGTGTGTGTGTGTGTGTGTGTGTGTGAAGTCTTTTTCTTCTTTCTTTGATTTCTTTGGGGTATGACCCTACTAGTTGTATATCTAGTTCAAAGAGTATATATATTTTAATAACTTTGTTGATGTAGTACCAAATTGCATTCCAGAATAGCTAGACTAATTCAAAACTCTACTAACAGTACAATCCTGAAGTGCTTCCAGTAATTTTTTTTTCTTATCTTTTCCCAACCTGATTGTTCAGTCTGATTGTTGTGAGATAAAATTTAAGACTTATTTTGATTTGTTGTTTTTCTAATTATTAGTGATTTAGAACATTTTTCCCATGGACTCATTGATAAGTTGGATTTTTTTTTTTTACTTCCAATTCATATCTTTGATTATTTATTGGGAATTGATTCTTGTTTTTACAAATTTGGGTCAGGCTCTTATGTCATGGACATCAAAGTTTTATAAAAGACATTTGATTTTTCCCTTTTGATCTGATTTTTCTTGTGCCACATGATAAATGTGATAATATGTTTAGAAGAATTACCTATATTTAACCTATTTTGGATTATTTGCTATCTGGGTGATGAGAAGAGAAGTAGAGAGACGGGGAAAATTTAGAACACAAGGGTTTGCAAGGGTGAATGTTGAATACTATTTTTATATATATATATTTTTTGGGAAAATCAATTAAAAAAAAAAAGACATTTGCTATAGTGACTTCCCTCCCCATTTATGTGTTTATCTTCTCATTTTAAGTGCTTTGGATTTGTGTGTATATGTGCAGATGCTCTAATACATAATCAAGATTATCCATTTTGTCTTTTGTGATCCTGTTTATCTCTTGTTTGGTTATATTCTGTTTATATTTGGCTATGTTCTATTAATTGATCTAAAAGGTAATTTCTTTCTAACCCCTTATTTGTTTATAGTATCACTATATACGTCTTAGACGTCCCATATTCATTTGGAGCTCATCTTGGTGTGAGATATTTGTTCATATCAAATATCTGTCAGATTGCTTTCCAGTTTTCCTAGGCATTTTTGTAGAATAGTGAGCTATAGCAGTGATTTTCAGATTTATAAGACACTAATCAATCAACTTATTTTTTAACTAGTACCAATTCCTTGAAGTGAATCTTGTAATTTGGTAATTCCTTCCCACTTTTCCCCTTTTATTTCCTTTGTTTCTCCAGACAAATTTTGTTTTTTCTAATGATTTAAAATAATCCTTAAGTTGTTTGGTATGATGTTGAATAGGGAAATTAATTTAGATAATATGTGATTTCTGATATATTTGCATGACGTAATGCATAACCAATTTAAGTGTCTCCAATTATTTATCTATTTCTCAAAAATTGTAGGTGTGTGTTCATATAGTTCTTGGGTATATATGTTGATGCAATAGATGCATGGATATTTTATATATTATGTTTGAATAGAATTTCGCTTTTTATCTTTTCCTGTTGAATTTTTAAAAGTAATATAGAGGAATGCTGATGACCTATATGAATATTTTATATCCTGCTGAATTTACCATATCAGTAACTTTCTTATTTGACCCTTTAGGGTTCTGTAACTTGATCATCATGTCATCTGAAAAAAGTGATAGTTTTGTTTCTTCTTGTTTATATGTACTTCTCAGTTCTTTTGCCCTTGCTATAATTAGCATTTTGAGGATTATATTAATTAATAATAATGATAGAGGACAATTGTTTTTATCCTTGATGTTTCTCACCAGACAGGCCTTTAATTTTTCCATATAGTCATCTAGCATATATTATGGTAAAAATTTACTTATTCTTATGCTTTTTTTGTTCTTATGAATTTGTTGTTGCTATTGTTTTAACAGAATTGGGTATTGAATTTTAACAGCATTTTCTGGTGTCTTTTTTTTTTTCCGATAAAATTCTTTTAAAATAGTTTGTAACTTTAACATTGTTACTAATTTAGTCTATTTATAGTTTGCTTTATATTGAACCAATCCTCAATTGATGATTTAAAATCCCAATTTGTCATAATGTATAATCGTTAAATATATTATGCATGGTAATCTATTTTCTTATATTTTATCTAAAATTTTTACATCTAGTTTTTCTTTGCTTTATCTATCTGGTTTTGGCATGCAAATAATATTTGTACTTAAGAATTTGGAAGTTTTTTTCCCTATTTTTTAAAGTTTATGTAAAATTGGAATTAATTTGAATTTTGAAGTAATTTACTTATAAATCCATCTACTGCTATAGAATTTTTTTTCCTTTATAAGGTAAATTTATAGTTGTTTTACCTTTTTGTCATGCTGTGCTATTCAAATAACCTATTTCTTCTGTTAATCTATACATCATGCTTTTTTATAATAGCATTTTATTTTTCAAAATACATGTAAAGTTATTTCATACTCTTATAAGTATTCATTGCATCTAAGTTATTGGTTGTGGGATTATAATTGGGCAAAATAATTTTTAGAGCTTCTGTTATCCAATCAATATAAATTCTTTTAAATTTTTGATCTTAATATTTTTGTTACCCTCTCTCCTTGACAAATTTGATTATTTCTCCTCATCAATAAAATAATTCTTAATTTTATTTATCAATTCAATATTGTTTTTATTTGTTTATTTTTCCATTTTATTAATTTCTTTGTTGAATTTCACGGTTTCTGTTTTGGTGTTTATGAGTGGGAAGTTATGTATTGTTTTTCTACTTTTATTCATTGCATACTCATTTTGTTTATGAAAGTGTTTAGAGATAGTATATTTCCTCCTAAGAACTGTTTTAGCTGCATCCCATTAATTTCAGATTATTATCTTGCTATTTTCTTTGACATTTCCATTATTTGTTCTTTGATCCAATTCTTCAAAATGCAAGTATTTTAGATTTTTTATTTTAATTGATTATTCAACAGCCCTCTACTAAATTTTATTTTCCTTGCATTATAAGTTAAGGATTGTGTTTAGTATTTCAGTTTTTATGAAAAAAAATTTGAAAGGGATAAGATTTTTTTTGTCCAGTACATTGCAAATTTTCATAGAACTTCAATGTATGACTAGAAGTATCCAAACTCCATTCTCTTCTTTTTCACTAACTGAGAGAAACTGGTAGCTGAGGTAAAAATGAGCACTTCCTTCTAGAATTTGTGATAGTGAAGAATGGAAGATCTGAGTATATTATGATATGCATCCTAGATTTGATGATAGCACATTTCAAATAGTTGAGGAGTATGGATATTATCTAATAGAATAAAATTCTACTGAGAAACATTAGCCTTATTGCAGTGAAAAACATCCCAAAATGAAATTCTGAAACATAAAAAAGCAAATATCTAATGAGGAGGAAAAATGGAGAAGAATGCATGTAAATGCATGGGGAACTTCCTAACAGATTTCAAATGTTTAAAAGAAGTATAGTGAATGATAATACTCCTAGGGATGTAGTGATAACTGGTTGGATGCCTAGTTTCAGAATAAGTAAGGGATAAATATTATTGTGGCAGTAGATCTTAAGTGTTTATCTCACCTCATGGTTCTAAGATGTGTGTTTTTTAAATCATTTTTATTATAGTGGTATATTTTATGTTTGTATCAATTATTTCCCTTTAAATTATTCTTCCCTACTCCCCTTTTCCCCAGTGCAATTTTTATCAATGTCATGAATGTGATGTCTATCTAACAGCAGAAAGTGTATCTTACCATTGTACTTGCTAACTTCCATGTGAGTAAAATATGTTGTGTCAGTTTTCTGGGATTGAGATTCATTATTTCATTTAATAAGTTTGCCTGCCTTAAGTGTTTTTATTTGCAACATTATAATCATTACATGTATCAAATGATACATGTATATTAAAAATGTACATACTTTGGCAGTCTTAAAACACAACATAAAATTAAGTTATGTTGTGCACTTTACTTCCAAATCACTTGATATAAATTTTACTTCCTGTTTCTCTGAATTTCTCCTTAATTATTTCTTATGACTCCATGATATTTTATTGTGCGATAAATAACAATTATTTTGTTGGAACAAAATAGTTCCAACCCTCCTCCTTTTGTTATTTTGCTTCATTGTTACTTTCTTTATGTAGTGATTTGTTCTTTAAATCATTCATTTTTCAAGATGTCATTACCTTGTTACATTTAAGTCTGTATCTTTTGCTTATATTTTCAATATTAATACCTGTTTTTATGTCATATATATGTGTGTATACACACACACACACACACACACACACACACTATTCCTTCCTTTTTATTTATATGTTTGATTTTTTGAGTCTTACCACCTCACCTCCATGGTCGTGGTGAAGATATATGTTTTTATATTTCTGTTCAAAAAGTATTTCTTTGCAATTTGTCTTCAGATTAAATTGTCTAGCTCTGAAAGAGGTATATTGAAGTATCCTACAAATACTGGCTTTCTGTCTATATCTTTTTAAAATTGTATTAGTCTCTTTTATGAATTTAGTTATTATGCCATTCAGCTCTTAGATATGTAAGAATATGATTTACATTATCTGGTTCCTTTAATCATAATGCAATTCCTCTAATTTTCCTTGTGAATTTTCATCATTGATTTGTCTGAATCATATGTGCAACTTGATCTTTCTGAATTATCTTTTTTTTTTTAAACTATCATGGCAAATTTTGTTTAGGGACTTCATTTTAATTTAGAATGTATTTTATTTTTAAAATGTTTTTATTATGAATAACAAATTAGGTTTTTCTTTCATTTTATGGGGAAGTTTAGTAGGTTTATTTTTGAGTTTAGAATTATAGATTTCTGTTTTCCTCTGTTGTGTTTTTTTCTCTTTCCTTTTTTTAAAATCAGTATTTGGTTCCTTTGATTAGCTTTTCTTAAATTGATTCTAGCATTTCCCCGAGTTAATGAGCATTTAGTAAGTCCTTGCTGTGTACCAGATACCATACTAATTGCTGTGGATACAAAGAAAGGCATCCTGCTTTCAAGGAGAGCAATTAAATAGGGGTGAAAATGTGCAGACATTTATGTTCAAGCTTTATTGTTCAATTATGTTCAAGATTTATACAGGATAAATTGGAAATAATCTCAGAAGGAAAGCAAAAAGTTTGAGGACTGGGGAAAGCATTACAATAAAGTTTTATATTTACTTAAATTATTGTTCTCTTTTTCTTCCTTTTAAAATTTATTCGGTTTTTAATCTTTTTTGTCTCTCAACCAGTAATAATATAAGATCAGTCTTTCCCCCCCTCTCCTTGCCTTCATGTTCTCCCTCCATTTTCATAAACAATATTCATTTTCCTCATATCTTTCCCCTTTTTGTCTCTAGTTTTCTGCTAATGACTGTATGCTTACTTACTTTTTCTTGATTCACTCAATGTAACTTATTCAATAGGGCCATCAAGGGGAAAACATCTGGTTTCCTTTTTTGTCTTATTGATCCATTTATTTGAATCTGTAATCTCACATATTGCTTCATTTCCCATCTTTGTTTATTAAGGCTATTTTGTTTAAGTTACCATTTTCAGATGAGTCTCTTTACTTTAGATTATAATTTGTGACATGAATTAATTTCACTGATTCTCTACTACTATTTTATGCCCTTAGATTCACCATTTGCCTGCTTTAAGACTACATTATCTCCTCCCTCTGGATTTGCAATACCTTGCCCTCCATGGGCATTCCCACCACTAAGATTCTTTCTTTTCCCCTTTCCTGGGGATATAAAGCAGGGTATATTTCTGGGCAAAGTGACTTTTACTCACAAAAGAGGGATTTCTTGATGCTTCCATTTCCTCCAATCATAACCTATTGTGAAGTCTTCCTTTTTGGACTTATTCTTAGCTCCATACCCATCTTCTTTCTCACCCCAGTAGTTTTGTCTCTAATATACTCATCTCATTCTTCTGTTCCCAAGTCAAATCTCTTTCTATTCTTGCTTCTCAATAGATAAAAGAATTTATCTAGCTAGTAGGAAGAGAAATCACTTTCAAAGCCCACATCAAAGACACAGGGAGAAAAAGTTATTTAAAAGAGGGGGTTGTAAACACAGTAAATACCTTTGGAATTAGCAATTTAGAGATCATTAGTGGCATTTGAAAAGAGCTTTCTGGTTACAATACTGAAGAATTTAAATGAGTGGAAGGCTAAAAAGTGTGAGTGTATGTAGTCAGTCTTTTTCTAGGAGTCTGTGAAAAAGAATAGAAATAGAGAGTGATTTTGAGAAGATGGTAGAGTGAATTAAAAGGCAGGGACATCATTTCCAAAATATATAGAAAATTGACTCTAATTTATGAGAAATCAAGCCATTCTCCAACTGATCAATGGTCAAAGGATAAGAACAGACAATTTTCAGATGATGAAATTGAAACTATTTCTACTCATATGAAAGCGTGTCCGAAATCACAATTGCTTAGAGAAATGCAAATTAAGACAACTCTCAGATACCATTACATACCTCCTAGATTGGCTAAGATGACAGGAAAAGATTATGAATGTTGGAGGGGATGTGGGAAAATTGGGACACTGATGCATTGTTGGTGGAATTGGAATGGATCCAACCATTCTGGAAAGCAATTTGGAACTGCGTACCCTTTTAACCAGCAGTGTTACTACTGGGCTTATATCCCAAAGAGATCTTAAAGAAGGGAAAGGGACCTATATATGCCAAAATGTTTGTGGCAGCCCTTTTTGTAGTGGCTAGAAACTGGAAATTGAATGGATGCCCATCAATTGGAGAATGGTTGGGTAAATTGTATATGAATGTTATGGAAGAAGATCCAATTCGGTTCCAATTGATCAATGATGGACAAAATTAGCTACACCCAGAGAAAGAACACCAGAAAATGAATGTGGACTACTTGCATTTTTATTTTTCTTCCCAGGTTTTTTTACCTTCTGAATCCAATTTTTCTTGTGCAACAAGAGAACTGTACAGATCTGTACATATATGTTGTGTTTAAGATATACTTTAACATGTTTAACATGTATGAGACTGCCATCTAGGGGAGAGGGTGGAGGGAAGGAAGGGAAAAGTTGGAACAAAAGTGAGTGCAAGGGACAGTATTGAAAAATTATCCATGTATATGTTGTGTCAGTAAAAAGCTATTAAAAAAAATGGTAGGGATGTCTCATGTTTGAAGACATTATCCAGTTAAATGAAAGGTGAAAATTAGTGAAAAGAAGGGATGATTGAAAGACCAAGCTCCTAGAGGAAAAAGAAGGGAAAATTAGATAATGAGCACAAGTGTCTTGTTGGCAAGGAAATGAGCAGCTACTGGTTCCTCGGAGACTCCAGCAGAGGAGACTGGGGTAGGAGGCTCAACTGATTTGAATTATAGAATTGAGGAAGATACTGAACTCCCAGCATCTGACCTTAGGGGTTTTGCTTGTTTCCAGTGATTTACATGACAAAGTCCTTAGTTAAGTAGAAAGTAAAAGTTGGAGTTATAGTGGATTGAGAACAGATTTGGAAGAGAAATCCATTAATTGGATAATATACATATGTAATAGATCTTTTAGATACATAAATGACTCTTCCAACTGCATTTCTTCTGAAAGCAGGAACAAAGGAGATAAATGGTGAAAGCAATCCAGATTTGGAGTTTGAAAAGGGATGAACAAGGATCAGATAAGAGGCAAGGCTGTTGATGGTGCAGTGTTGAAGAGGGATTATCATAGCCAGAGTTCAAAAGAAAGATCAGTGTCAATGAGTTATAATTTGGTTTAGGGAAGAGGAGGCAAAGTGAATTCACTAAAGCCTCTGCTCTACTTTTATGGTGTTATTTCTCATTTTACTTTTCTTGTCATAATTTTAGTTATTACTTGTCCAGCACATTGCTTTTTTACTTGAAATATCGGGTTTGGAAGTTATATTAAGAACTGACCTATTTCACCATCTTCTTGACTAAGTGTGTCCAGATTTTTTTTTTTTTTTAACACCATGCCATGTCTTAACTCTTCAGGGTATCACAGATGCTTAGGCCAAACAATATTTCACTCAATAAATATTTAAATTGAATTAAATTTGTTTAGCTTTATAAATCATTCAATCATTTGGTCAGGCCCTGCCAAGGCAATCACAGGCATTGATGAGTTGAAAGTTAGGCATAATAACCTCCCACTGCTTGAATTTTTAAGTTGATAATTTTATATAGCAAGTGAATAATGTTGTAAATATCCAAATGACTTTGGCAGAAAAAAAGATTCTATGTTATAGAGACCAATTTCCTATGTGAGCCCCACATCTTTTGTTTTTAGTTATATTGTCAAATATGTAGTAGCTATAACTTAGCTGTTACATTTTTATATAGGATTGAAATAATATATTTTGAGATTAGACTTATAAAGAAGCTTTGAACTTGTATTGTAGAAATATCATTTGTTGATTAATTTAGAAAATTACATTCATATTGAAAGACCTCTTCATTCTGGAGACAAAAAAAATCTTGACTTTTTTTTTTAATTGATACATTAAGTTATAATGAATTGTTCTTTCACCTTTCATTATAACTTAATGTATCAATTAAAAACTTTCCCTATGCATTTAACATTTCTGGTGAATGAAATATCTTTTCTTATTCATAAGAACCAAGGAAAGCAATCACATCCCACTTGAAACTATGGCCATGTTTTCTACAAAAGAACTAAATCTTATTATGGAAAATGGATTTTTATTTTTATAATGGACTTGTGGGGAAAATTCACCTAAGACACATTTTAAAAGCCTTTACTATTTTATTGGAATGTTTTAAGTATATGTAAATGAATATACTTAGAATGCAACTGAATAAAACTTGGCAATTAGGACAAAAATCACATGAACATAAACAGTAAACATTTAAACATACTGTGTGCCAGATACAGATCTGAGTGCTGAGGATATACCTATTCTCAAGCAGTTTATAATCCAATGGAGTAAAAGAGATTTATACAAGTGAAGTTAAAAATCACCAGAGAGAAAGCAACTAGAATTAAGTGAATTGGGAAAGGCTTCCTGTAGAAAGTTGAGTTGGAGGTCTGGGGAGAGAGACGATAGAGATTGTTGTAATATGGGAGTCACCTGCCAGTGGTTACTTAAGATCTAACTCAGACCTGTAGAATGGATCTCTTCATGTGACGGGGGAGGAGGAGGAAGAGGAGGAGGAGGATGATAATAATGATGATGATAGAAGGAGACTCAGAGGCCATTGAGTTGTCTGACCTCTCTCCTCTTCCCTCTTGCCTCCAATTTATTTCATCCCCAGTCCTCAAGGAACATCTGCATTAGTAAAGACTGTTTTGCACTTCCTTCAAGTGTTATGATCCGCTCTAGGAGAATTGACCTGCCCTCTCACTTGGGCATGGTTCTTAACAAGAGATGAAAAAGAACATTCCAGTCATGGGGGACAGGCAGTGAAAATGCCTGAAGTCAGTCAGGAGATAGATTATCTCCTTCGAGGAACAGGAGAAGGCCTCTCTGGATAACAGAGAGTACAGTAGAGTAAGTAAAGTAAAGAAAAGTAGAAATGTAGGAGAAATCCTGGTCGTGAAGGGCTTTGAATGCCAAAGAAAGGATTTTATATTTGATTATGGGGGTGATAGATTGCCAATGGAGTTTATTGAATGAGGATGGATGGTTGAGTAACATGATTGGTTACATCTGTGTTTTAAGGAAATTATTTTAATGGTTAAGTAGAGAATAGACTGCAGTCAGGAGAAATTTGAGGCCAGGATATCAACCAGCAGGTTATTGTAATAATCGATGTGTGAGGTGATAAGAGCCTACATTAGAATGGTGGCAATGTCAGAAGATAGAAGGGGTATGGGTGAGATATGTTATGAAGGTAAAATTGACAGAGTTTGGCAATAGATTGGATATGGATGATGAAAGAGAGTGAGCAGTCAAGGGTGATATTGAGGTTGTGAGTCTGTGTGACCAGTGCGAAAGACAGTAAGTTCAGTTTTAGACATATTGAGTTCAAGGTGTCTACAAGAGATCCAGTTTGAGATGTCCATTAGGAAGTTGGAGATAGGAGACTTAAGTCAGCAGAAAGGTTTGGTTTAGAAGATTTGAGAATCATAAGCACAGAGATGATGATTGAGTATAGGGGAAGCCATGAAATCTTCAAGCAAAGTCATATAGTAGGAGGAGGGAAAAGGACTTAAGATAGAGCTTTGGGAAATAGTAAGTTGGGGTTTACCTGAGTGAAGATCCAACAAAAGGGGCTGAGAAGGAGCAATCAAAAAGGTTAGAAGGAGAACCAAGACAGAATAGCGTCACAGATATGTAAGGAAAAGGAGGTGATCAACAGTGTCAGAGTCTGCAGAGAGGTCAAAAGAGGTGAGGAATGAGAGAAAGCCATTGGATTTGGCAGTTGAGAAATCATTGGTAATTTTGAAGAGAGTAGCTTTGGTTGAATAATGAGAGTGGAAGCCAGAAGGAAGTGAGTTAAGAAGAGAAAAGCAAGAAATGGAGGACCTTGTAGAGGGCCTTCTCCAGAAGTTTACACCTGAAAGGGAAGCTAAATAGTGGATGATAGCTAGTGGGGATGGATGCAGCAAGTGAGGGTGGTGTTTTTTTGTTTGTTTGGTTTTGTTTTTTTAAAAATGAGGGACACATGAGCATGTTTGTAGGCAGTAGGGAAGGAGCCAATAGAGAAAAAGAGATTGGAAATAAGTATGATAGTTTGGCTGGAGAAGACAGGCTGGAATAAGATCACTCGTGTATGTATGTATGTATGTATATATATATATATATATATATAGAGGAGTTAGCCTTTACAAGGTTAAAGGCACCTTTTCATGTGAGATGGGACAAAGGAAGAAACAGTGACATAAAGAAGGCATCTAAACCGTTTGAGATGAGGAGAAGAAGAAAGGCAGTTCTCGGAGAATAGTCTCTCTCTTTTTTTTTAAACCATTTTTTATTTTTCAGTGAAACATAAATTAAAACTCTCAGCTGACAAAGTGCAGGAGAGGAAGATTTGAGAAACAATGAAAAGGCTTCTAAGAGCCACTGTGGTGAATGGAATAGAGTTAATAGAGAAGGTATTAAAAGGATCACCTTGCAGCATTGAGGGCCCACTTGAGATTATGTAACATCAGTTTATAATTACAAATTTCGTGATTTTCTCCAACTTTCTTCAGCTGCAGATGTTTTAGAGCAAAGACTCCAGTAGTAAGAACGATCAAAGTCTGAGGCTCTGCAAAGCAAGATAAGCAGAGATTCAGAGAGAACAGTGCACTCACAGTGTCATTGAAAACTATAATAGGCATTCTCGTATACTGATCGGGGAAGCATTCCCTTTTCAGCCTAAGGTTTCCTTTCTAATTTTAGACTATTAACTACTGACACTGGCAAGAATACAGAGAGATGAGATTCTTTTTTAGGATTCTGTGCCCTGTTGGTGGCTAAGATTTGTCATTCAGGAACAATATCAGAAACAATGAACTAGTATTCATCCAAGATCCCAAATGGATAATTAACAAAATTCATTTAGAATTCTGATATTGGAAGTAAGTGGTTTTTAAAAGCAAGGTACATCCTGTACTGTTTTCTGATTAAACTCAGATACATGATAACTTTGGATCTGTCATTTGTGTAGGAGAAACAGAAGAGCCTTCCTTCTCTTGGGAGGTGTGTATTTCTGATGTTGTAATAAAGCAATTTAGTAATTTAGTTTACCCCATCCACTATGGACTGCTAGGCAATGAATCCCTACAATGTAGTCCAAATATAATGTGTTACAGTCAAGCCAAATAGCATGTCTCACCAAGTCCATCTTATGTTTGGTATTTCCTGTCCTTTAACCAAAGGAAAAATTCAACCATATACTAAATATGAAAACTTGATATATAATTGCTGTTTTGTTTTTTATTGTGCATTTATCAACGTGAACATTTTTGTATGTAGAGAACAGAAAGAAAATTGTATTTGAAACCATGGGTTTGATTTTTCTAAAATATGTTGAATTTAAGATAAAACCAGTATATCCTTCTGAATTTTCTTATGCTCTATGTATTTTAAAAATCTTTCATTACAAGATCTCTCTCTTTCCCTCCCTCTCTCTCTGTCCCTGCCTCCTCTTTTTTTCCCTCCATCTCTGTCCCTTTCCCTCTCTCCCCCTCTCCCTTTCTTTCTCTCCCTTTCTTTTCCCTCTTTTCTCCCCCTTTCTCTCTTTTCCCTCTCCCCCTTTCCTTCTCTTCCTCTCTCCCCCTTTCATTCTCTTCTTCTCCCTCTCCATCTCCCCCTCTCCCTCTTTACCTCTTTCTCTCTCCCTCTCCCCCTCCATCTCTCTTTCTCCTCCTCTTTCCCTTCCTCCCTCCCTCTTTTCTCCTTTTCTCTTGAATTTCCATCACTACCCATGAATCCCCCATCACAGACACATAGAAGCTCTTTCTTGAAATAAATGAGCAAAACATTTTCACACACTTAGCATGTCTAAAAATGTATGTCTAATTCTCTGTCTCTGGGATATCACCCCTCCGCCAAGAGATAGCAAGCAGGCATGATTATGAGTCTCTTGGTTTTGTAACTAATCCTGCATTGGTCAAAGTTTTAACACTTCCAAAAGTGTTTTCCATTACATTATTGTGATATTGTATGAACTATTCTCCTGGTTTAAATCACTTCATTTTGCATGATTTCATTTCAATTTTCACACATTTTTCAGAAGCTTTCATTTTCATTTTATGGTACAATTATATTCCATTATAATCGTACTATAATTTGTTCAGCCATTCCTCAGTTGATACATTCCCATTTTGTTTCTAGTTATAACAAAAAAATGCTGCTATAAATATTTTTGTACTTATGGGTACTATCTCTTTACCTTTTAGAAGTATGTGCTTATAATGTTATTCCTGGGTCATGAAGATTTGCATCATTCAGTATCTTTGGAGATGTACTTCCAAATGCTTTTCAGAATGATTAGACTAATTCAGGACTTCAGTAGTCTGTCTTATAGTACCTCCAGCAATATTTCCTTTTATGTAAACTTTCCCAATCTGATGAATATGAGATAGAATCTCAAAGTTATAATTATCTAAATTTTTCTTATTAGAAGTTTGAAAATTTTATATCTCTATTTCTTTCTTTGGACTCTATCTTTAGAGACATCCAGAAGGATCACAGACAAGTACAATAGCTTTGAATAATAGCTAATAATAATAATAGCTAGGATTTCTATCTCCATTCCCTTTTCCCTTCCACACCTTCTGTTCTTTACTATATAAAATATTCAATTTCAGTTTCCCCTCCATCTTCCCTCTGTTTTCTCTTCTCCCCCCTTTTTCCCACTTTTTCCTCTTCCCTTATTAGTATAACACATAAATTGTGGCCCCAAATATTTCTTTTTCTCTGTGCAGAAAAAAAACTTTAAAAAATGATCCCCTTATCCTTAATATCCATTTAAAAGCAAATAGTTTGAGGAAGTGAATGGTCTGGCTGGCAGAAGGAGGATCAGAACTTTTCTCACTATTCTCATCTTTCTTTCAAAGTTTACTCAAACTTCCCTTTCTTTTGCCAGTTAGTCCTCATATTCTTCTTCCATTTACAGAAATCACAAATAGATAATTAAGTTGGCAAAACAGAAAATGGACTCTTGAAAAAGATTTGGGAAAGTATCTATTAAAAGTGTGTATGCTAAGCATACACAGTCATGAGTGAGAGACAGTCTAACTGTCAAGTCATGGTGTTTTTGCCAAAGGTTTTTATAAAACACAAAATAAAAATAAAATCTTAAATTACAAAAAGTAGAAGTTAAGTTTGTAGGAAGAAAATGTGCTATAATTCCAAAGCAGACATTATATGTGGGATTATCAACTAAAGCAGTGCATTAACACTGCTTTATCCAAACTAATCTCTACTCAGGTTTTTAAAGAATCTAGTACAACACACTGATTTGTGTTCTCTTCATTTTATTCAAGCCTACATCATGATCTCATATAATTGCTTCCTCATTACACTTAGATCTCCCAAACACAAAAAATATATCCTGCTTTCACTGGGGCTAGAAATTAGGATTCAGGCAAGGATCTGAGGAGTACCAAAGAAGCTCTATAAGATTTGACTTTTTCTCATTCCAAAGAACAAGATCATTCTATTCCTTATTTACTTATTTAAATTTACTTTTACTTATTTACTTAAATTATAAGATAAAACATTTCTCTGCCCCCTCCCCGTGTTTATCTTATTTAAAAAAAATTTTTACTTAGTATTTTGTTTCTCCCGACTACATATAAAAACAGTTTTTAACATCCATTTTTAAAATATTGAGTTCCAAATTCTCTCCCTTCCTCCTTTCTTACCTCCCTTTTTGAGAAGGCAAGTAGTTTAATTTAGGTTACTTATATAATCATGCAAACATTTTTCTGTATTAGTCATGTTGTAAAAGAAAAAATGCCCCCCCCCAAAAAAAGACCCTCAAGAAAAATAAAGAAAATTTAAAATATAGTTTAATCTTTATTCAGATGTCATCAGTTCTTTCTCTAGAGAGGGATAGTATTTTTCATCATTAAGCTCTTCAGAGTTGTCTTTAATCACTGTATTGCTGAGCATAGCCAAGTCATCATAGCTGATTATATTACATTATTACTATTACTTTACACAATACATTTCACTTTGCATCAGCTTGTGTAAGTTTTTCCAAGTTTTTCTGAGAGAACATCCTATTTATCATTTCTCATAGCACAATAGTATTCCGTCACAATTACATATCACAGTTTGTTCTCCCATTTCCCAATTGCTGGGCATCCCCTTAGTTTCCAATTTTTTGCCCACCAACAGTGCATTTTTTCCCTCACATCCTCATGACAATTCTGGAAGCCATATCTCTTTATAATGATTTCTTTGTACTTTACATTCAATTCCTAGTTCTGGCAGCTCAGTTTCGTTAAACAAACATTTATTGAACACCTACTATATATAAGCTGTCATGCAAAGTTTTAAAGACAAGACAAAAAATTTAAAAGTCTGTCCTCAGGAGGCTTGCTTTCTACTAGATGAATATTTATTCACAGTAGTTTCTTTATTCAAATTTTCCTATTATATTGTTCCTACTCTAATATGTAACATCGTGAAATGATTTGGCAGCCCCTAAGGCTGGAATTCACTTCCTCTATACCTCTTATTCCTAGCTTCTTTCAGTACTCAACTAAAATGCTATCTCATAGAGAGATGCCTTTCTTGGAACTCATCCCTTTCTACTGAGTTTGTTTTCTTTAAGTTGATTGACACTGTATATGTTTTGTAGATACATAGTTATTTTTGTCTTCCTAATTTAGGATGTGACCTACTTGAGAGCAAGGGCTTGTCCTCCCTCTGTTTGTATTCTACCCAGAAGCAGTTAGGTAGCACAGTGATAGAGCATTGGGCCTGGAGTTAAGAATCCTCCTTAGATATTTATTAGCTGTGTGACCCTGGACAAGTCATTTAACCTGTCTACTTCAACTTCCTCAATTATAAAAAAACTATAAAATATACCTTCTAGGGTTGTTGTGAGAATTAAATAAGAAATTATATGTAAAGCTCTTAAAACAGTACTTGCTTTATAAGATAATTAATAAATGGTCATTTTCTTCCTTAGTAATCTTATGGTTTGACACAATGCCTGGCACAAATAGGAAAAATAAATACTTGTTGACCATTTGAATTAGAAGTTAGCTGCTTGGTTTTAAAATCTTGACTAATGTTTATATTGGAATCACCCTAATCAGCATTATTTAACACATCTTTGCCTAAGTTTTCTCATTTTTAAAATGAGAGGCATTAGATTATTTTAGTGCTTATTAATTAGGGACTTGTAAACTTAAAAATAAAGGTTTTTTTATAGCTTTCTAGGTAATTTATTTCCTTGGTAATCCTGTGTGTTTTATGAATTTAAAAAATTTTGTTTTTTTTTTTTTTTGGGGGGGGAAGTACACAGGTTTCACCAGACTACCAAAAAGTCTCTGCCCCTCAGAAGTTAAAAACCCTAGGTTAGATGATCTTTAAAGTCCCTTCAAATTCTAAAAGTGTTTTAGTAACCTTTTAACCCTGCCTTTCTACCTCTAACCAATCCTTTCATGCATATTATTTCCAGTTCCTAAAACAAAACTTTCATTGTTACATCCTCATTCAAAATCACACTCTTCATTATTGTGATTTAAGTATTAATGTCTCAGTGTTCAGAGAGCCATTGTTTAGAAACTTCATAACTAGAAAAATAATATAGGTATACATTCTATGATTCATATAATGTATGTTTACCTTATTTTCACACTATGTTCAGCTTTTCCAGAAAACATAATTTAATACTTTATTGAAAGTTTTATTGGTGTGGATGCTCACTCCCTTGATACAGATTATAACATAGCCACCCTTTTTCCTTAATAAATAATCTTTGAGAGTTGTCCTTGCAGTATAGCTAAATTTATCTAATCTCATGTTCACACTCCATTTATATAATTTTTGAGGTTTTAGGATTACCTTCATGTTACTATAAAAGCATTATAATGAGTCTTTAACAACTTTTTTTCTTTAAATCTGGATCTATAGACTTTCTCTTTGCTTTTCTCAGCAATATGATAATCCAAGACAATTTCAATAAACTTGTGAGGGAAAATGCTATCCATATCCTGAGAAAGAACTAGGGAATTTGAATGCAGATTGAAGCATATTATTTTCACTTTTTTGTTGTTTGGTTTTTTTCTTTCTTGTGATTTTCCTCTTTTGCTCTGATGGAAATATGATGAATATGATTATATATATTGTTTCCTGTTTTAGGAAGGGAGAAAAATTTGAAACTCAGTCTTATAAAAGTGAATGTTGAAAATTATCTTTATATGTAATTAGAAAAAAATACTACTTAGTAGAATTAAAAAAAAAAAAAGAAGAAGAAGAACCTGTGGCACTGAGGGTAAAAGAACCTAGGAGAGAACATTGGGGTCATTATATTAATGAAAAAAGAGACTGAGAATAATTAGTTATAAAAGTAGGAGGTGAACCAGGAAATTAATGTCACAAAAACTCAAGAAAGAAAAGAGTGGTTAACAGTATCAAATTTGTCAAGTTGACAAGAATTAGGACTAAGAAAAGACCCTTGTATTTAGCCATTAAAAAAGAAGCCTCAATTTTCTTAGTGTAAAGTAAAAAGTATTTGGGAGGGATAAGAAGAAAAAGTATGGAAGACATGAAGAAAGAAGAGAAGATTTAGAATAGTTTTTTGGAGGAGTGAAATAGAAAATCACTTGAGGAGGAATAAAAAGACTACCTTGATACAGTGAGGATCCAGTTGAAGTTGGATAACATTGAATTTGTAATGTATCTAGTACACCATATTCTAAGACATCTTTCAGCTGGGTTCAGCAGCTGGTGAGTAGGAGTGAAGGATACAGACTGTGGAAATAATTCAGGGCTGAGGTTTGGCAATAATAATATTAACCCTTTTTAAAAGTGAGTTAAAGATAAATATTGAGCCTGCATTTCAATACAATTGATTTCCTTTATAATCTTACCAAGGATTTTAAATATTTTGTGCATTTTAAACAGAAATTCTGAGAAAGAGTTCTTACCTTTTACCAGACTGGTAAATGAATCTATATCACAAAAAAGGTCAAGTTTAATGGGGTCTTTGGGTAGAACTTTAAGACAGAATGGCAAGCTTAATGTTACAATTGGCTGCTCTGTTAGAGGATTCTTGTATTGCCAGTATAACTCTTATCAAGAAAGAATCCAGGAGTGGCTCTGGATTTTAAACTTGTCTAGTGTTTCATGATAAACATCTTGTTCAATCTAGAATAAAGATTAGAATCAATGAATACTTAAACCAATATAACCTTTGGAGAATAGATACTATAGTTTCTCTCAAGAGAAATCATGTCCAAATAATATATGATTTCTTTAAATTCATAGATAAAAATGTTCCTAAGAGAGAACTGGTAATAATTTATTGAGACTCTCAAAAAAATTATTAACAAGGTATCCTACCTGTAGGGGGAAAGTTTTTCTAATTGAGTCACCATGAAATTCTTTAGAATATTTTATTGTGATAAACTCTTTCTTTAGAACAGGAAACATATAAAATATATATAAATATTAAAAAAAGATATAAAAAAGTTCTAAAGAAAAAGAAATTAATGATTATCTCCCACTTAAAACAGATGAATCTCTAGGAATAAGTGCTTAAAAACTATTTTAGTTAACATTTTATAAATAATTTTGAAGGTAATATATGTGATGTCTTCCAAATTTGAAAGTGACACTAAACCCTTCTTACCAAAAAACAAAAAAGCCAAACTAATAGGAAAAAATTCACAGAATATTTTATGAGATGATGAATGGGCAGAAAAATCATTAAGTATATTGAACATTTAGTATTTGGAACTATGTAATCTAAGTTATGACTCTAAGAGATAGCTTTTTAAATTCTTAATTACAGCTCATGAAAAAACAATCTAAAAATCGTTGTCAGTTGCTTTTTGGATGAATCTACTGCTCAGAGTACTGCTATATGGCCACAGATCAAACAAATATTAGAGTTTAAATATCAGAAGTGAAAAAAAGCAGGCTTGTACAAAACCAGGGTGAACATAGATTAGTAGAATGCACGGAAAAACAATAACTAAATTGTGAGAATTTTAATCTAATATTTTTTAAAGTCTTTAAAATTCAGGACTTGGGCAACTAGCAAATATTTATCAAACTCCTATTTTGTGTCAAGCACTGTACTAATAAGTACTGAAGATATAGACAAAAAAAAAAAAAAAAAAAGGAAATAACTCCTTCCTTAAAGAACTTACATTCTAACAAGAGAAACAAAATGTGTAGGGAATATATTATATAAAGGCCTATGCCGAAATGGTATGTGAGAGCTCCCTGACTCTTAGATATCATCTAGTCCTGTCCCCTCATTTTGTAAATAGAAAACTCAGGCAGTTTTAAATTTTCATTTGTTTTATATAATAGAAATGTGTTAAGGAACTAATAGATTGAATATCCAGGTGGATGGTGTGGTAGACAGAGCACCAGTTCTGGAGTCAGGAGGACCCAAGTTCAAGTGTGGCCTCAGACACAACCCTTATTAGCTTTGTGACCCTGGACAAGTCACCTAACTGGTAAAAAAAAAATTTAAATCAATAGATAAACCTGTATTGAATTTTCCCTCACCATTATGATTTATTTCTAGAGACCATAGTATTACACTCTTATTTAATATAAGGCCTGGCACATATTAATTATTTAATCAATATTTGTTGACCTACCTCCCCTCCCATCTTTCCCTCCTTACTCCTTACCATACTCCTTACTATATATTCTTCATTCCAATGATATTGGCCTCTTAGCTATTCCAAGAGCAAGACACTCCATATCTTGGCTCCAGGCATTTTTCACTGGCTGTCTGCCGTGCTTGAAATGCTCTCTTCTCCTGAGTTCTACCTGACTTCCTTGACATTCCATCCAAAAATCTCATTTTATTATGGAAATCTTTCTAGACTCTTTTGCTTTGTATATATTTGTTTGCATGTTATCTTCCCCATCCTACTGTAAGCTTCTTGAGAGAAGGGCTGTCTTCTTTTTGTATCTCCAGGGCTTGCCATAGTACTTGGGATGTAGTATAAATTTAACAAATATTGATTGACTGACTGATTTATTAAAAATTATTCTGAGCAAATTACTTGATCTCCCCATGCCTCACTTGGAATTTATTTACCATCTTCAAAATCTTATTTTCATCCTTAGTTTTTCTTTCCCCTTACTTCCCCAGAATTAAATCAGTTATCCAGTCTTGTAGATTGTATTTTCATAACATCTCTTTTATCCATTCCCTTCTTCCCATCCATATAATCTCTCCCATTGTTCATATCTTTATCATCTCTAGCTGGAAATTAAGGTAGCCTCCTGATTGATGTTCCTTCTCCAGTCTATCCTCTACTTTACTACCAAATTTATATTCTTGAAACATCCGACGCCCCAATAAAAATTTTAGTGGTTACCAGTTGTTTCTAGAATAAGAAACAAAATCCTCAACTTGATTGAAACCTTCCCCAATATGGTTCCCATTTATCATTTCAACTTTATTTTGTATTATTTCCCCTGATGCATTCTCTGTTTTAGTCAAACTGGCCTTCTAACTATACTTTGTATTTTGAGATTCTGTCTCCCAGCTTTCCACTATTACACATGTGGGTCCCTTTGGTCTCAAATGCATTCCCTTAATTATCTCCACTATATAAAATCTCTAGTTTCCTTCAAAACACTGCTATGGTTTCAATTTTATTTGAATTCTTGTAGTAATACTGCTATTATCTCCCTCACAGGGCTATTTTGAATAGCAAATGAATTAATGTAGACTAACCCCTTAAATGGCATCTAAATGCCAGGTTTCATTATTAATTGATTATCAGAAGGATATTATGGGAATTAATTTATCATCCACATTTTTCTCTTATTTATATTGCTTCTGTTACTAAGCAATTCTAAAGGCAAATATGACTATAGTTTTGCTTTTAAAGAGCAAATTTGATAGAGCTTTGGAAAAAAGAAATAAGGTGGTCTTATTCTTAGTTGTTTTATTTTTCCAAGTTTCACACTTAAGAAAGTAGTAAGCTTTAATATTTTCTTGCAAAACTTAGAAAATTATAAAAAATCATACTAAACTGAACATGGGATCTAACGATTTCAAGCTTTTGAATCCTGAAATAATAAGTCTCAAATATCAAAATGATGTTTCTGAGGCTTTCCTTAGTGCATATTGACTCATTTCATATCATTCTTAACAGACTGATGTTATAGACCAGATGATTTCCAAAATCCCTTCAAGCTCAAATCTGTGATGCCATGTATTGATTGTATTTTATAGAATTAAGGGAATTAGAAGTAGACACAATAAGTGACCAATTAACTATTTGTCTGGTGTGAATAATATCAACATGCCATAATATTAATAATGAAGACTTCGAGTTATGAATATAAAGCTCATTTATATAGTATAACTTTAGATGATAACAAAGAATTTTGCATACATCTTTATTTAATTCATAGTTACCTCAAGTTAAAGTCACTGGTCTAAGATAATAAAATTAACAAGAACCCAGACTTCCAATGGATGTACCGTGACCTTGCTACTTCAGCATGTATCTGACTTATTTTAATATTTCATTTACTATTAATTATGAACTAATAAAACCTAACATGTTATGATTAAGAATATTAAAGAAATAAATTAAATTGTCTTAGATTTATGAAGAGACATTATTGACAAATCTGGTTCTGTAAGCTGATGATTTCTTGGTTCTGGTATATTTCATAAATTGGCTTTACATATTCAAGAAGAATGTATCCATCAAAAAAAAAAGGAGGAGGATTATATAATTTTTTTGGATAAAGTTAGTCTTTTAAAGTGCTAATAGTTTAATATTGGCAAATCTATCTGGACTACGGCTCCTGTACTTTTTCAGATAGGTTACTTTTCTTTCATAAAAACAGAAAACAAATAATATATGAATTAATGTAGTCTTGGATTTCTTAAACAAGACTGAATGCTCAGTTATTTTTTATTTATGTAAAAGCTAATTCATACTTTTTGTATCTATTTTAGTAATAGTTATGCACGAGTGCGAGCTGTGGTGATGACCCGGGATGACTCAAGTGGTGGATGGTTACCACTAGGAGGAGGTGGACTAAGCTCTGTCACTGTCTTTAAAGCCCTTCATCAGGAAGATAACAGCAGCTGTGCTGACTTTATTATTCATGGCGAGCGACTCAGGGACAAAACGGTAATGAATTTATGTACTTAAGTATAATAATTTTCTTTTGCTATAATCCTAAGAGACTTCTGCAGAAGAGTGAATTTATTGCTAGTAATGAGATAAAATTCCTATTCCCCACTATACTTACTTGGCTTCTCCTTTTTGTTTTGTATTTTATTCTTTGTAGCTCAGTTAATTCTTCCTTTAGTAATCTAATCCCTTTAAGGCATACTTCCATATTTACTTTAACCCCATTCCTCTTCTGCATTTCCAGTTCTTGCCTGTTTACCTTAGGAAAAAAATTTTCCTCTTTTATTTATGAACTAAAAAATTATTCTAATCATAATTTACACAATAATCATTGTGTAATTTTTTTCCCCCTCCAGTTAGATCTCCTTGTCTTAACCATTCAAGGTACAAAAAAGTACTTATTAGAGTTTATGGTTTTGTTATTTATTTCAAATAGTGTCATTTTCCATTTTATTTCCTTGCAGATGCACATTGGGTTAAATGGTGGTTTGTAGGCTGGCCTGAGAACAAAATTATTTATACTTTTTTCTACAGAAAAATGTCTTGAATTCCAGACACCTAACTTATATAAATGAACCTATTTTCAAACTCTTTTATTATCCAACAAAGTGGAACCTTTGAATTTTTAACACACTTTGTGCTATTATAAACTTCAGACCCCTGGAAATAGGGTGTTGATTGTGACAAAAAACATCTCTGTTTGAACAGGGATTCTTAATTGAATTATATGTAACCTCTGATGAGGAGAGAGGTTGATACAATTAAGAGTCCTTTCATTTTTAAGAGTTGCTTAGAACTCAGTCACAAAATTGTCAGAGATAGAACTGTACTCTGGGTCTTCTTCCTGAGTTAGCTCATGTAGAACTTTGCTTCTCTTAAGCTTTTTTCTCTGCATTAGACTTTGCACATAATAGGTGCTTAATTAAAATTTATTGAAGTGAAGTAAATTAGCCTTATCTAAGAATTATAAGTTTAGAAAGACTAGACCAAAGCTGAGGCCAGCAGATCCCAAAATAGATGGAATAGCAGAGGAAAGAAGATCCCATAACTAGGAGAACAGCTCTTTAAGCTATTGTCTATATATACTGTCTAGGGAACATCAATTAAGTTAATAGTTAGCTAGTTAGTTGCCTTCACCATAAACCAGACAGGATAGAACTGGGTCCCTGACTCTACAAAAAGGAATTCTTTTTATAGACCAGGCAAACTAAATGACAGAATTCTGTTTAAATCTAATGGAAGAAGTGAGTTAGAATAATAGGACTAGGATGGATCTGCAAACTAGAGAGAGAAAAAAAGAAAATCCTGAAAAGAAATTCTTTAATACATTAAGCCAACATTAAGTTGATTGAATAATGGAAAGCTATAATCTATAAATTGTGCTTAATTTTTACTCTTTTATTATTGTTTAGTTGTTTTTCAGTTGCATCCAACTTTCTGAGACCTTTTTGGATTCTCTTGGCAAAGATATTGGAATAATTTGTCATTTCATTCTCCAGTTCTTTTTACAAATGAGGAAACTGAAGTGAACAGGGTTAAGTAATTTTCCCAGGAACACACAACTAGTAAGTGTCTGAGGCTGGATTTGAACTTGGGAAGATCGTTCTCTTTGACTCCAGACTCTAGGCTTTGAGAAAGAAAGGATTTAATAGCAAAAATAAATATGGAAGGAAATACATTCCAGACATAATTGACTAAAATGCACAGAAACAAGACATAGTAAGACAATATGGGAACAATCAATTGTTGAGTATAATCCCTACTCCATAGGGTATGTGAAGGGACATAACACGAACACAGCAATTGGTGGCATTTGTGAGTAGAGACAGATGTGAAATTTGTTACAAACTAATTGTATTGGATGGAGTGGTGAGGTGATGTGAAGGCAGGAGAAAAAGCAAAGATATTTTCGTTTTGAGCCTGCGTGACTTGAATAATAGTGAGGCCATATATAGAAATAGGAAATGGAGAAGAAAAGAGATGAGTAGAGCTTTATTCTGAATTTAAAGGGGGAAAATGGAGTTCAGTTGGGAATATCTTCAGTTTGATGGGAAAAGAAGTAAATAAGTTAAATATCTGCCTTGTGACATAGATATTATTATACTCATTATATATATTATTATTTTATAAATGAGAAAACAGGCAAACCTCTTGAAGAGATATATAGAAAATAAATTTGCTCAGAGGGTCATATTGTTAGTCTGTGTCTGAGAAAGGATTTGAACTGAGGCCCAGAACTTTTTTTACTGAAGGATCTCTCTGCTTATCTGTTATGGTATCAGAAGGAAATTCATATGTAGCTAACAGAGATCTGGGGATGCAAGAATTATCTTCAGGAGACATGGGTCAGACATTGGGTATAATTTAGTATGGTATAGTAGAAAGAACACTGGATCAGAATGTTCAAGAGTCATCAAGCCCAGATTGCAGTCTTGACTCTGGCACTTGGTATTTATTCATCTCCCACAGAATCAAAAATGTTCTTAGCCACAGTTTTCTCATTTGTAAAATGGGGATAATAAGCTTGCTGTCACGAAGCCTGCTTTGTAAACCTTAATGTGTAAATGTGAATTATTCTCACTTTACAGATATCTCTTTAGCTTACATGATTATTCTTCAGTTTAGGATTTCCATATTTAGCTTTTTTCCTAACATCATGTTGGGTACAAACATTAATGAGTGGATCCATGAAATAGAGTCATGACCCATTTTTTACAAGGAGGAAATTTTAGTTTCCATTGTGGTAAATATTTTTGTAGGTAACCTCCTTTGGCTTTAAAATTATGAAGAAATTTTAGATATATGTGAATTTTTTATTTCTAATCTTGTTCTGTTGTCATTTTTACTTTGCAGTTCTTAATGCAGATGTATGAACGTTAGGACTATATTCTTGTGCTTGCCTTGTTTGACTCTGCTTAATTCTGAGTAAAAATTGTTTAACATTCAATTTATCTTTGGTTTTTGATATCCTCGTGAGCACTGTTTAGTGAATATCATAATTAAACTAGATGTTCTCACATTTTTAATGCATTCTGTCCTACAGATGAAAAGGAGATTAAGCTTCACAAAATCACAAATTTTATGAAGCTGAAAAAGGCAATTCCATTCATATTGTAAATGAGAAAACTCCGATTTAGTAAGTTAAATGATATGAGTGTGATCCAGGGGAGACACTCTTCTTCTCCAGGTGCGCTCTCTCTCCCTGGGTTGGGCTGGCTTCCTCACCCCTCACCATTTAGTCAGTCAGAATGTTAGGGCTGGATTATGATAGAATGCTAAAAGATTATGATTTGGTGAAGGAATTTTGGAGTTTTGAATGTGACAGTGCAACACTTGTGAATGATGAAAAGACTTAAACCATGACTATTCTTGTGTATAACTGAGGCGGAATGGAGGAGTAGGAGTTGAGGAACTGGGAAATTAAGTATTGGAGTTCAGGAAGTCTCTTAGTATGAGCACAAGGATTAAGGTGGAAAATGGAGTTCAGTTGGGAATATCTTCAGTTTGATGGGAAAAGAAGTAAATAAGTTAAATATCTGCCTTGTGACATAGATATTATTATACTCATTATATATATTATTATTTTATAAATGAGAAAACAGGCAAACCTCTTGAAGAGATATATAGAAAATAAATTTGCTCAGAGGGTCATATTGTTAGTCTGTGTCTGAGAAAGGATTTGAACTGAGGCCCAGAACTTTTTTTACTGAAGGATCTCTCTGCTTATCTGTTATGGTATCAGAAGGAAATTCATATGTAGCTAACAGAGATCTGGGGATGCAAGAATTATCTTCAGGAGACATGGGTCAGACATTGGGTATAATTTAGTATGGTATAGTAGAAAGAACACTGGATCAGAATGTTCAAGAGTCATCAAGCCCAGATTGCAGTCTTGACTCTGGCACTTGGTATTTATTCATCTCCCACAGAATCAAAAATGTTCTTAGCCACAGTTTTCTCATTTGTAAAATGGGGATAATAAGCTTGCTGTCACGAAGCCTGCTTTGTAAACCTTAATGTGTAAATGTGAATTATTCTCACTTTACAGATATCTCTTTAGCTTACATGATTATTCTTCAGTTTAGGATTTCCATATTTAGCTTTTTTCCTAACATCATGTTGGGTACAAACATTAATGAGTGGATCCATGAAATAGAGTCATGACCCATTTTTTACAAGGAGGAAATTTTAGTTTCCATTGTGGTAAATATTTTTGTAGGTAACCTCCTTTGGCTTTAAAATTATGAAGAAATTTTAGATATATGTGAATTTTTTATTTCTAATCTTGTTCTGTTGTCATTTTTACTTTGCAGTTCTTAATGCAGATGTATGAACGTTAGGACTATATTCTTGTGCTTGCCTTGTTTGACTCTGCTTAATTCTGAGTAAAAATTGTTTAACATTCAATTTATCTTTGGTTTTTGATATCCTCGTGAGCACTGTTTAGTGAATATCATAATTAAACTAGATGTTCTCACATTTTTAATGCATTCTGTCCTACAGATGAAAAGGAGATTAAGCTTCACAAAATCACAAATTTTATGAAGCTGAAAAAGGCAATTCCATTCATATTGTAAATGAGAAAACTCCGATTTAGTAAGTTAAATGATATGAGTGTGATCCAGGGGAGACACTCTTCTTCTCCAGGTGCGCTCTCTCTCCCTGGGTTGGGCTGGCTTCCTCACCCCTCACCATTTAGTCAGTCAGAATGTTAGGGCTGGATTATGATAGAATGCTAAAAGATTATGATTTGGTGAAGGAATTTTGGAGTTTTGAATGTGACAGTGCAACACTTGTGAATGATGAAAAGACTTAAACCATGACTATTCTTGTGTATAACTGAGGCGGAATGGAGGAGTAGGAGTTGAGGAACTGGGAAATTAAGTATTGGAGTTCAGGAAGTCTCTTAGTATGAGCACAAGGATTAAGGTGGAAAAGACTGTGAGCCCCAGTACTTGATTTCCTTATGAAAAGGAAAAAGGATGTTCTAGATGTCAACAGATAACAATTCCCGGTATCTAGCCTGAGTGATAGATATGAACTCTTCAAAGGAAGAGTTTGCTGAATAGAGGCCTTGCAGGAGTAGAGTTTAGAGGTTTGTAAAATTTAGTAAAAACCCATCAATATATCAAAAGTTCTGACATAATTCACTTTTCTTCACTTTTGGAGTTCTATTTATGTAAAGGAGCCAAGGGAGAAGAGAAGACTTTTTTTTTTTTTCTCATAGCTCTCCTTTGGGGGCAAGTTTGGTCATAATTTTATTACATTTAATTTTGGAAGCAGCTGGATAGTACAGTGCTTACCTTCCTGAGTTCAAATCTGGCTTCAAATATTTACTAGCTGTGTGACTCTGGGCAAGTCAATTAAGTCACTGTTGTGCCCCAATTTCCTCATCTGTAAAAATGAACTGGAAAAGGAAATGACAAACCACTCCAGTATCTTTGCTAAGAAAATTCCAAATGGGGTCACAAAGAGTTGGATACAACTGAAATACTGAACAGCATTTAATTACAGTTGTTTTGTTCCTGATCTTTACATTGTTGCAATTGGTGTAGTTTTTTTCCTGGTCCTGCTTACTTCACTTTTTATCCATTCTTATCTGTGCTTCTTTATTTTCATGTCCAATTTCTCTCACAGCACAATAATAATCTGTTAATAGTTTGTTTATTCATTTTTCAATTTTGTTTTCAGTTTTTGACTACCTTGAGCAGGCTTCTATTAAAACAGGTTTTCCTAAGCATAGTGTGCCTCAAGTCTGTGTGAGACATGGTGCCTTTCTTTGTCATTGATGGCTGTTTCCCTAGTAGTGAGTTCTCTAGATCAAAGACAAGGATACTTTATTTCTCATAATTATATAATTCCAAATTGCTTTATGGAATGTTTGTATACATTCGCACCAGTGATGAATTGGTGAATTTATCTTTCCACAACTCTTTCCAATGTTGACATCTCTTTTCATTTTGATTTGTAATTTTTTTATTATCGATAATTTGAAGTATTCTTACATATAACTAATATTTGCTGTTCTAGAAAACTATTTGTAAATATCAAATCACTTGTTTATGAGAGGATGGCTTTTAGTTTTATATTCATGCTCTACCAAAAATCTTGGAGTTTTGTGTGAATATTTTTAAAATCCACTAAGACTTGAAACATAATTGTTAGTTGTGTGTATACATTCCTTTAAATATTAGCAGTATTTAATATTTTTCCCACTAACCTCTTTTCTTCTTATTCTAGATGCATTGATATTGTTCATGGAAAAGCTTTTCAATTTCATGTAATCAAAACCATTTTATCTTTTATTATATTCTCTATTGGTTAGGAATTGATTAGTTAAGAATTAGCTCTTTACTTAAGCTGAGAAAGCTATATGATCTGCTTCCGATATTTTTCGTCACTTAATAATCAGATTAATTATTTTGAATTTATTGTGCAATTCAGTTTAAGATGTTGATCTAAGCCTAATTTTTTTTCCAGATTGCTTTCAAATTATCTCAGAAGTTTTTATCAAACAGATAGCTCTTTCCTAAGTAATTTAGACTTTCAAGTTTTATAAACCTTGGTTTTATTTAATTTATTTTTGACTATTCTTTGTCTAGTCTTTTCCATTATTCTAATTTTCCTGCTTTTTAGACAACATTAAATGGTTTTGTTGATTGTAACAGTTCTTAGAGCTTTTCCTCACACCTTTAAAAAAAAGTATTTACTTTGACATTCTTCTAGATGTTTTGATTCTCCTAAGTGAACTTTGTTGTCATTTTTTCTTTTGCAGGTTTTCTTTTTTCTCTTTAAATTTTTTTTAAATAGTATTTTTTTCAATTACATGTAAAGACAATATTGACATTTATTTTTTATAAAATTTTGAGTTTCCAATTTTCTCCTTTCTTCCCTTGTTTGCCATCCTGATTGTCATTTTTTTCCTAGCTGTGTGAAATAGTTTTATATTAGTTTGATTAGTAGAGCACTACATTTGTAAATATTCTTTCTTTGTATTGTAATTTTTATTATACTAGCATAGCCCAGTCATGATGTGCAGTGAATATTTATTCAGCTGTTTGTTGATCTTTGTATTTTTAAAAGGTATTTTGTAATCGAATTTATACAGATATCTGGTTTGCTTTGGCAGATTGACTTTCAAATATTTTATGCATTCTGCAGTTATTTTGGATGGGTTATTATCAACTCTTCTATTTTGTTACTGCTATTTAGAAATTTTATTGGGTTTTGTAATTTTATTTTATATATTTATACAATATATTTTGCAATATATATACACATTTATATATTGCAACTTTGCTTAATCTATTATCTCCTTTATTCATTCATTCATTTATTTATTTTTAGTGATTCTCTGGACTTTTTAAGTGAAATCATCATGTCATCAGTAAAGAGACATAGTTCTATTTTCACCTTTCTTATCTCTATGTTTTTAATTTCTTTTCTCTTGTCTTAATGCTATTGCTAACATTTCTAGAACTATGTCAAATAGCAGTAGAGAAAGGAGCATCTTTGTTATTCCTGTTTTTACTGGGAAATTTTTAGTGTCTTTATTGCATAACTACTTTTGATTTTAGACCCCCCCCCTTTTTTTTTACTCCTTCTATGTGTGTACTTTCTTTTTAAAAAAAATTATAGCTTTTTATTTACAAAATATATGTATATGGGTAATTTTTTAACACTGACCCTTGCAAAACTTTCTGTTTCAAAATTTTCCCTCTTTTCCCCCATCATCTCCCCTAGATGGCAGGTATTCCAATACATGTTGAAATATATGTTAAATCCAATATATATATATAATACATATTCATACAGTTATCTTGCTGCATAAGAAAAATCGGATCTATAAAAGAAAAAAAAAACCTGAGAAGGAAAACAAAAATCCAAGCAAACAATAACAGAAAGAGTGAGAATGCTATGTTGTATTCCACACTGTTCTCATGGTTCTCTCCCTGGGTGTAGATGGCCCTCTTCATCATTGAACGATTGGAACTGGTTTGACTCATCTCATTGTTGAAGAGAGCCACGTCCATCAGAATTGATCATCGTATAATCTTGTCATTGCCGTGTATAATGATCTCCTGGTTCTGCTCATTGCATTTAGCATCACTTCCTGTAGATTTCCCCGGGCCTCTCTGAAATCATCCTGCTGGTTGTTTCTTACAGAAAAATAATATTCTGTAATGTTCTTTCTAAAATGTTATGTTTTCTATTGAGGTTTTCTTGGGGTCTCTGGGAGCAGCCTTTCTTTCACTTCAGTAATCACCACAAGTACAGTCAGATGTTAAAGTCCAAATCCTTTATTATTTCTTTCAAAGTCCTATCTCCTTCACTTGGGGTTCGGTTAGTTTTCTGGGGGCCTTCTGAAGTCTTGGTTTCAGTGGAGAAGTGAAGGAAGAGAGCCGGCCACCAAGGTGATGTGAGATAGGATGTGGGTCATTGCCTAGTTTCTGCCATACCAGTTTCCAATCTTCTTTAGCCATTTTTGTCAGATTGTGAATTCTTATCCCAAAAGCTGGGGTCTTAGATTTGTCAAACATTAGATTGCTATAGTCATTGACTGTTTTGTTATGTGAACCTAATCTATTCCATTGATCAACTTTTTTATTTATTAGTTGATATCAAATGGTGTGATGCCCACGTTAGCCATTCTTTCTCCAAGCAAATGCTAATAGAGTATTGTCTGATTGGTAATTAGCCTTAAGTGCTCCAACCTCAGTGCATCAACTCAGTTTCAGCCCATTACAAAATGGTTTTGATGACTCCTGCTTTATAATATAGTTTTAGATCTGGTACAGCTAGGCCACCTTCATTTGATTTTTTTTTTTTTTATTAGTTCCCTTGAAATTCTTGATCTTTTATTCTTCCAAATGAATTTTGTTATTTTTTCAAGATCAGTAAAATAGTTTCTTGGGAGTTTGATTGGTATAGCACTAAATAAATAGATTAGTTTAGGTATATTGTCATCTTTATTATATTTGCTCGACCTATTCAAGAGCATTTGATCTTTTTCCAATTGTTTACATGTTACTTTATTTGTGTGGAAAGTTGCTCATATAGTTCCTGACTTTCTCTTGGCAGATAGATTCCCAAATATTTTATACAATCGACGGTTATTTTAAATGGAATTTCTCTTTGTATCTTTTGCTGTTGGATTTTGTTAGTGATGGATAAAAATTTTGCCCGTACTTTCTAAGATTTGTGACATAAATAAGTATTGTACTTTGTCAAAGACTAATCTTCATGTATTGAGATAGACATGTAGTTAAGTATTGTACTTTGTTAAAGACTAATCTTCATATATTGAGATAGACTTGTAGTTTGGGGGGATTTTGTTTTTGTTTTTGTTTTTAATGTGATTTCATATATTCTAAGTTTTTTTGGCATATACCTATAATCAAATCTAGTAATTTTGTTTTTTAAAACTTGTTTTTAGTTTGACTCTTATTTTTATTGAATTAAATTTTTACTTTTAAAAATTATATTTGAGGGGCAGCTAGATGGTGCAGGGTGTGGAGTACTGCCCTGAAGTCAGGAGTTCTAATCCAGCCTCACATACTTAATATTTACTAGCTGTGTGACCCTGTGCAAGTCACTTAACCCTATTTGCTTAAAAAAACAAACAAAAAGCAAAAAAACAAATTATATTGGCTGGATTTCTTAATTTTTTTAATCTTTTAAAAGAAATAGTTTTTAATTTTATTAGGCCTGTTGCTTGTTTAATTTCTAATTTATTTATCAAATTTTCACAGTATTTCTTTTTTTGTGCTTATTTTGATTTAGTTTGTTGATTCTCTAATTTTAAAAGTATATTCAGTCCATTAATCTTATTTTTCTATTTTGTTAGTGTATGCGTTTAGGTATATAATTGTCCTCTGAGTATCATTGCTTTAGTGTCATCCCAGAAATTTGGTATGTTGCCTCATCATTATTGTTTTTCCACACAATTTTTTTGGCTTACTTGTTTTTTTAGTATTTCATGATTAGGCTCCACTTAGGGTTTTGTATTTTTTTGTGTGTGTATGTGTACTTCCTGAATTGATTTATTGTTTTTATATTATTGTCATCTATAAGGATGTATTTAGTATTTCTGCTTCTTATATTTATTTGCAATTTCTTTATGCTCCAAAACATGGTGAGTTTTTAGTTTTAGAAAAATTGCTTTGTGGAATAGGTATGTTTATTGATGGTTCCATTCAAAAAATACCATAAGTCTTTTCCTTCTAAATATATTTAGTTGTTCAAATATATATTTTCCCATTTGTCATATTCGTAAATTTGTCCCAAAAGAAACATTATGTCTCCTATTGTTCTCTTCATGAGGTTTTTGCAATTTGGTAAATTTTTAATTTGTGATTTTAGATGCTATGCCATTTGAAGAATAAAAATTTAATATTGATGTTGGTTTGTTGTTTGTGGTTACTTTAAGCATAAGTGATATTTTTGCTTTTTCTGATAAGGTGATTTGCAAATTTCTGGGGTTTTTTTGGATTTGCCTGAACCAGTTAATTTTTTTCCCATCGTAAAAATTTCATATTTGTCTTTCCTTTTTATGTTTTCCTTGTTTGCAAAAGATTTTGAAGTTGTTTTTTTTTCCCTATCCATTCTGCCTCCTTAAAAGTTTTATTGGGTTACATAATCCATTTACATTTAAAATATGAAAATTATGTTTTTGTTTTCTATTTATTTTAACCCACTTTTCCAATCTTATTATCATAGATGTGGAACTGAAAGGCCTCTCAAAGACCACCTATTCTATCTGATTTCCTCATTTTACAGATAAGGAAACAAATCCAGAGAGGTCACACTTAGTAGTAGGTATCAAAGATTTGAGATTTGAACCTATATTCTCTAACTCCAAAGTTCACTTGTCCTTTCTACTATGTCTTAACTGATTCCCTGTTCCCAAATAGAAGGATCCCTTTCTTCTATATACTGGTCTTATTTCTCACACACCTCATTTCTGCCTCAAAACCTGTCTTTATATCTTTCTTCAAGTTTGGTATCTCTCCCCACTCCCGGCCCCACCCCAACAAACCCACCTGTTTGGTATTCATTTGTGACCGCCTTTTCCATGAAAGTTCCCATGACCATTGCAGTCATGATGACTTTCTTTCCTAGCAACTGATAGTACTCATTGTTGGGGTCACTATTTAGCATTTAATCATATAGTGTTTGTGAAGATTTGTATTTGAGACCTTAGCTACTGCAGTCTCTTTCCTCTTTGTTTCTGTCTTTGAGAAAATAATGGGCTTTCTCCTTACTAAGATAGAATCCATTATTTGTGTCCTTGAGTCAATCTGTTTTCTCCTACACAGCTAACATCCCCCCACCCACTCTGAGTTTTTTCATTCTCCGTTTATTCATTGCTCCTTTCCTCGCATCTATAGATCTGTCCAGATTTACCCTATCCTTAAAAACTTTCATTTGTCTCTTCTAATCTCTCAAGCTCTATTGCCTTACATTACTCTTCTTTTTAGTCATTATTATTTTTTTTAATAGCTTTTTATTTACAAGATATATGCATGGTAATTTTTCAGCATTGACAGTTGCAAAATTTTTTGTTCCAACTTTTCCCCTCTTTCTCCCCACCCCCTCCCCTAGATGTCAGGTAGTCCAATACATGTTAAATATGTTAAAGTATAAGTTAAATACAATATATGTATACATGTTCATACAGTTATTCTGCTGTACAAAAAAGAGTCAAACTTTGAAATAGTGTACAATTAGCCTGTGAAGGAAATCAAAAATGCAGGCGGACAAAAATAGAGGGAGATTCTGTATAGTGGTTCATAGTCGTTTCCCAGAATTCTTTCGCTGGATATAGCTGGTTCAGTTCATTACTGCTCTATTGGAACTGATTTGGTTCATCCCATTGTTGAAGAAGGGCCACGTCCATCAGAATTGATTATCATATAGTATTGTTGTTGAAGTATATAATGATCTCCTGGTCCTGCTCATTTCACTCAGCATCAGTTTGTGTAAGTCTCTCCAGGCCTTTCTAAAATCATCCTGTTGGTCATTTCTTACAGGACAATAATATTCCATAACATTCATATACCACAATTTATTCAGCCATTCTCCAATTGATGGGCATTCACCCAATTTTCCAGTTTCTGGCCACTACAAAGAGACCTGCCACAAACATTCTTGCACATACAGGTCCCTTTCCCTTCTTTAAAATCTCTTTGGGAGATAAGACCAGTAGAAACACTGCTGGGTCAAAGGGTATGCACAGTTTGATAATTTTTTGAGCATAGTTCCAAATTGCTCTCCAGAATGGCTGGATGTGTTCACAATTCCACCAACAATGTATCCCTGTTTTCCCACATCCCCTCCAACATTACGCATTATCTTTCCCTGTCATTCTAGCCAATCTTGACAGGTGTGTAGTGGTATCTCAGTTGTCTTAATTTGCATTTCTCTGATTAATAATGACTTGGAGCATCTTTTCATATGGCTAGAAATAGTTTCAATTTCTTTGTCTGAGAATTGTCTGTTCATATTCTTTGACTATTTATTGATTGGAGAATGGCTTGATTTCTTATAAATTAGAGTCAATTCTCTCTATATTTTGGAAATGAGGCCTTTATCAGAACCTCTGACTGTAATATTTAGTCATTATTATTAAAAAATCTTTTTATTCTATATGATTTCCTCCACTGCCTCATTTCCTACTGCTCAGCCTTTTTTTGTTTGTTTGTTTGTTTGGTTTCAGACTCTATCACTCAACCCAATTTGTATTTTAGTCAATTTTACTTAATTACTAAATCCAGTGGCCTTTTCAGAATTGTCCTTTGATTTTTCTGTAACACAGTGCTAGATAATATTTCCTTCCTAGATTTTTATGTCACTTTCTTATTCCTGAGTCCTTTTTTCCCCTTTTTAATGTTCTCTTCACTTTGGTGATCTCATCAGATCCCATCTGTTCACTTGACATATCTGCAGATGACTCCAAAAGCTCTCTATCCAGTTTCCTTTTTTCCTTCTGAATTGTACCATCCTGTATTACCAACTGTCTGTTAAATATGTCCACCTGGAAGTCTCCTGTCCATCTTAAACTCAACACTTCAAAAACAGAACTCATAAATTTTCTCATAAACCATCTTCCTCATTTCCATTTTTCTTTTGTGGGCATGAGGATCCTTCTAGTCTAGATTCACAGCTACAGATAGCCATGGTTAACTCTCATTACCATCACTCTACATATTCATCAGTTTTCACTTCTTCTCCTAGTGCATCTTTTTTATCCATCCCCTTTCCTCCTTTCACACCACAATCGCTCCAGTTCTGATTTTCATCACCTTTTGCTTGGACTATTAAAGAAGCTTCTTCATTGGTCTCATTGCTAACAGTCTCTTCCCTCACTATTCTATTTTTTGCATAATTCCTGCTAAGTGATATTTCTAAACACAGGTTTGAGGGCAACTCTGATACCTATGCCTCCTAAGAAGCTTGAGTAGCACCCTAATGCTTCTACAATAACATACAAATTCCTTCCTTTTGCTCGGTGAAGATGCCACCTTTTGAATGAGGCCCTTGCTGATTCTTAGTTGTTAGCCATCCTTCCCAATTATTTTTTGATTATTTTGGATATTTTGTGTTTGCTTACTACATTATATCCCTTCCCTTCCTCCTACTTAGGGTGTAAAATCCCTTCCTCTAAGGGCAAAGACTGTTCTGTTTGAAAAAATCCTGAGGAAGAATTGGTATTTATGTGAAACATTAAACTTAATGTCAGTTTAAGTTGCATAGAAATCTTTATCTTTTATTCCCTATCACACTCCAAATGGTAACTGTTCAAAACTTTTCTTTAAATCTCTAGCTTCACAACCCCAAGCTACAGCACTGTATCTTGCCTCATATTTGATAGTTAGCTTTATAGGTGATTATTAAGCATTTCTTAAGTGCTAAGTACTTTATTAAATTATGCTAAGTAGTGCAAATAAATGGAAGACAGTTACTTTTCTCCAGTGGTTGGTCTCCTTGCTTGAGATCTCCTTACTCAGTAAACTTCAGTGATCTCTGTCCCTTCCAGGTTTTGTTTGGCTTTTAAAGCTCTTCACATGTTGGTCCTTTTCTACCTTTCCAGGCTTCTTCACCCTGGTTCCCTTCCCATATTAGATTGGTCTTTGTTCTTCTCCCTCACACTCCATTTCCTTGCCCTAGATATTTTCACTGATTGTCTCCCCTATCTGGAACTCCTTCCTAGCTTCCTTCATTCTCAGCTGAAGTCCCACTGTCTTCAAGAAGCTTTTGCCAGTCTTGTCCCATAATCTTAGTGCCTTTCCTCTGAACTATCCCTAATTTGTTGGGGGCGCATTCACACATACACATACATCTGTATATAGTTGTTCACATATAATTTTCTCTATTAGACTATGAGCTTCTTTAGAACAAGGATTCTTTTTTACCTTCCCTTTGTATCCCTAGCCCTTAACCCAACCATGGCACATAGTGGGTACTTAATAAATGCTAGCTCAATGATTAATAGTCTGATAGTGGAAGACAAACTTTGGAAATGAGCTAGATAAGACCAAAATTTCCCTTTCAAAACCCAGGACAGAGTCTAATTTTGAATGGGGAGAGAGCGGAGGTGATGACCTAGTAGAGAGAGCACAGTTAAAGATGTCTACAGAAGTGAGATGATTAGAAGCCACACACTCTTATAAATCACCCTTCTTCACACCAGAAAAAAATTAATCTTCACTTATCATCATTTATTTTTCTCAAAATTCATAGGAAAGAGTTGATCTACTTCTTTGCACAGCTGATGCCCATCTGTTCTTGATATTCTATCCTTCCCTATCTCCTCTGGGATCTTGCTACATAGATAATTCCTTCTCATTTTCAGTATTTTCCTCTCTTCTGCTTCCTTATTCTTTACGTACAAACAGAATCAGACCTCTCATAGCCTTTTAAAAATCAAAAAAGATCATACACATACTACTTAAAATTACTTCTTTCATTTTCCTTAGCTGCCTAGTTTCCAGAAAAAGTAGATTGCACACATTGCCTCAGCTTCCTCAGTACCTACCCTTTCCTTAGCTTTTCCTAGTTCTCTGTTGAAATTTCTCTCTCCAAGGTCATCAATGTTTTTCTGATTTCCAAATCCGATGGATTTTTCTCATAGAATCAGACTCTAAAAACTTGCAAGGGACCTTAGATACCTAGTACAACCTATAAAAGAACAAAAATCTTTTTAGCTCCGCACAGAAGTGATTATACAGCCTTTACTTGAACATGGGAAAGGAGGATGAACTCACCCCACTACCTTATAAGTCACCCATTCCACTTTAGAAGTAGGTATGTTTCTTGAGAGATTTTTCTTTATTCCAAGCTAAATCTATCCTTATTCATAAAACTTACCCATTGCTTTTAATTCTGCCCTCTATCACTTGAAGACAGCTATATCCTTGGTAAGGTCTTGTCCACTGAGCTAAACATCCTTTTGCTTATCAACGGTCTTTTTAAAATATGATGCCCCAGACTGAAGACAACATTTAAGATAAACTGACAAGGCAGAATATAGCAGGAATATTGACGAGGTTTGTACCCCTTTTATTGTGTGGACCTATAATCTCATTGGTTGAGATCTCCTTACTCAGTAAACTTCAGTGATCTCTGTCCCTTCCAGGTTTTGTTTGGCTTTTAAAGCTCTTCACATGTTGGTCCTTTTCTACCTTTCCAGGCTTCTTCACCCTGGTTCCCTTCCCATATTAGATTGGTCTTTGTTCTTCTCCCTCACACTCCATTTCCTTGCCCTAGATATTTTCACTGATTGTCTCCCCTATCTGGAACTCCTTCCTAGCTTCCTTCATTCTCAGCTGAAGTCCCACTGTCTTCAAGAAGCTTTTGCCAGTCTTGTCCCATAATCTTAGTGCCTTTCCTCTGAACTATCCCTAATTTGTTGGGGGCGCATTCACACATACACATACATCTGTATATAGTTGTTCACATATAATTTTCTCTATTAGACTATGAGCTTCTTTAGAACAAGGATTCTTTTTTACCTTCCCTTTGTATCCCTAGCCCTTAACCCAACCATGGCACATAGTGGGTACTTAATAAATGCTAGCTCAATGATTAATAGTCTGATAGTGGAAGACAAACTTTGGAAATGAGCTAGATAAGACCAAAATTTCCCTTTCAAAACCCAGGACAGAGTCTAATTTTGAATGGGGAGAGAGCGGAGGTGATGACCTAGTAGAGAGAGCACAGTTAAAGATGTCTACAGAAGTGAGATGATTAGAAGCCACACACTCTTATAAATCACCCTTCTTCACACCAGAAAAAAATTAATCTTCACTTATCATCATTTATTTTTCTCAAAATTCATAGGAAAGAGTTGATCTACTTCTTTGCACAGCTGATGCCCATCTGTTCTTGATATTCTATCCTTCCCTATCTCCTCTGGGATCTTGCTACATAGATAATTCCTTCTCATTTTCAGTATTTTCCTCTCTTCTGCTTCCTTATTCTTTACGTACAAACAGAATCAGACCTCTCATAGCCTTTTAAAAATCAAAAAAGATCATACACATACTACTTAAAATTACTTCTTTCATTTTCCTTAGCTGCCTAGTTTCCAGAAAAAGTAGATTGCACACATTGCCTCAGCTTCCTCAGTACCTACCCTTTCCTTAGCTTTTCCTAGTTCTCTGTTGAAATTTCTCTCTCCAAGGTCATCAATGTTTTTCTGATTTCCAAATCCGATGGATTTTTCTCATAGAATCAGACTCTAAAAACTTGCAAGGGACCTTAGATACCTAGTACAACCTATAAAAGAACAAAAATCTTTTTAGCTCCGCACAGAAGTGATTATACAGCCTTTACTTGAACATGGGAAAGGAGGATGAACTCACCCCACTACCTTATAAGTCACCCATTCCACTTTAGAAGTAGGTATGTTTCTTGAGAGATTTTTCTTTATTCCAAGCTAAATCTATCCTTATTCATAAAACTTACCCATTGCTTTTAATTCTGCCCTCTATCACTTGAAGACAGCTATATCCTTGGTAAGGTCTTGTCCACTGAGCTAAACATCCTTTTTTTTATCAACGGTCTTTTTAAAATATGATGCCCCAGACTGAAGACAACATTTAAGATAAACTGACAAGGCAGAATATAGCAGGAATATTGACGAGGTTTGTACCCCTTTTATTGTGTGGACCTATAATCTCATTGGTATAGAGAACTCTTTATAAACTTTACTGGTGCAAAATAGCACTTTCTCTGAAATTTAAAGTTTCATAGAATGTTGAAAAGGGAAGTGGTTTGCCCATTGTATATCAGAGACTGACTGGAACTCAGGACTTATGACTGAGAGGCCAGCTTCCTTTCTACTATTACAGGCTGCCTTTCTGTTGTTGAACACATACTTCTCAATATACCATAAAATTTTATTAATTTTTCTGGCTGCTGTGTTTCAATGGTGACTCATTAAGTTTGAAAACCATTAAAAGGCACAGATCTTTTTCATACAAACTTTTTTCTGATGTCACTTTCCCAGTCTTAAACTTGGGAAATGATTTTTTTACCCAAATGTAAAAATTTAATATTTATATTTATCAAATTTCATTTGAAATACAGCATATAGTTTGGAAGAACTGGGTTCTGGTTTTGCCCTTGACACAAATAGCTGTATTACAGAGAGCAAGTCATTTAAACACATTGCCTCCCTCCCCCCAACTTTCTAAGACTGTAAATTACAAATGATTTTTGTCTGATTTGTTTAGTCTTATTTTCTTAGTATTCTTCATGTATATTGCACTCAATTCCACCTGCTTTTTGTTCTTGTTCTCCATCCTCCATTTCTGGAAGATCTCTCTCTGACTTTACCTATTGACATCCCACCTATTATTTAAGATCTGACTTAGATTCTATATACCACAGAACATCTTCCTTGCTCTTTCCATTCAATAAATGTCTACTCCCTCCCTAATTCTGTTATTTAATTTTTCTGCACTTAAATAATTTTCTGAAATTTTTTAATAATCAATTTGTATATATCTCATTTTCTTTACTAGATTATAAATACTTTGAAGATAGAGTGCTTAATAGCTATTTACTGAAATGAAATATTATTTAACTTTTGTATTATCATCCCAAATTTTCATTCTATATATATGTTACCTAGTCTCTGACTAGAATATAATAATCATGAAAGAAAGACTCCTCTGTTTTTCTTTGTAATTCCCCTATAGTTTAGGACAATGCCGTCCTCAAATGAAAAGATATTTGACATTTTTCCTAAAAAGAATTTAATGGCACTGCTTCTATAATTTGAACATCAGTTGTTTCTAATTTATTCACCCATGTTTGCATCCTAAGATTCCAGTGGACAAAATAGTCAACTTAATTAATGGCAAGCAAGCTGGAATATAGCCCTCTGAATATTATAACCATGTAACACCTAAAATTTATTCTCTTCCATCCTGAACTGCTTTACATTTTAACTCCTTCCAACTTCAACCTAATTTTCTTAATTTTAAGAACTTCTAAGAACTTTGGTTTTATCTGTGTATCTGATTCTCTACCAGTGCAATTCACAACACCATGCCTTCCTTCTCTACACTCTCTTGCCTTAGGTTTCATGAACAAAAGGGTTCATCCTCTGTGGATAAATCCTTCTCTGATCTTTAAACTACATCAAAGCAGGAGTATGTGACAAATGACTTATTTTCCATTTACCTCCTTTGATTTAAATTGGAGACCTCTTTTTCACAGGGGTACTTCAAGATGATCTTTGAAATGGGAAGCTTAGTTTGGAAATTCATTGAACAACTAGTTTAATAGCAACTCACTGACTGTTGTATCTTTTTAGGTACTCATTATCAAAAAACTAGGAGACTGTATGGGGGAGGGGGAAGAAGTTTGAAGGAATGGATCTATGATTTTGTTGGTGTTGGGAACTCACATTGAGATATACGATAAGTTATAGTCCTAGAGATTTGCTTGGGCTCACTAAAAAGTGTGATTTGTGATTTGCCCAGAGTCATGTAACTAAGTATGTATCAGAGAAATGCATTCACCCAGGACATACTGACTTTGAGGCTTTTCTATATCCACATCCAGTAGAAATGTGACCACTAAAAGAAGATCACATATCAACTTTATCTTTGTTATATTACAATTTTATTTATTTTGTTAATTATTTCCCAGTTACGTTTTAAGTTAGTTTGACTCAGTGCCCACCTCCCACCCCTAACATACCTCTGTACTGTATCTTATTGTTCCCCATTCTGAGTATTAAATGGCAATAATAAAACACAATTAGCTTTTTTGGTTTGGTTTGTCCTACTGCTATTCCTGCTAAAGTTGACTGAAAGACTTTTTGAAACATCTGAAACTAAGACATTTTAAACATTAGTCAATGTAGTAATTCTCAAAGTTACATAGCAATAGCAAGTTACATTGTGATAGCACCACTTAGAATCAAAGCTTGATTCCTCATTGAACCACTCTCTGCTTCTCTTTTTTTGTCTTGACACTTGGGCTACATGATGACAAATGGTCTGTCCTATGAGCACATGGAATTTTGCATAAACTCCCACTCACCTGTCAAACTTGATACATTGCACCTAATGGATGTCAAGTCATTTTCTCTCCTTTCCTCAAACTTGAACACCCACTTTCCTCCTCTTCAACCAACTTTTTCTTCTGAACCTTACTGATGTTTCTTTTCCCTTTGTAACAGTAAGAGAAAAACACAGTGGATAGAAGTCCTGTAAAATGTTTAGTGTTTGTCACAGCACTTATAAGATAAGCTTAACAGTGTATTTTATTATTTTTATATATAATCAATGCTTGGTGATCCATAAATAGTATTATAATTCATTATATGTACAAAGTATCTTTATATGAACAGTCTCATTTGATCCCCACAATATTCAGCTAAAAATTCTTTCCTTCCTTAGATTTTCTTGGAGTGTTAGCCAAAATGATCTTTTATCCTTATTGTCTTACTCTCTGTAACATGCTTTTTTTGTAAAAATTTCAGTATCTTGTTTCCCCTTCCTCATTTAAATAGTAAACTATCAAGGGAAGGCACTTTGCTGCTATGTACGTTTGAATGTTGCTTTGTCCCTGTCTACCCCACCCCCTTTTTAATCCAGACCTGGGATTTCATTAATGTAGAGAATATTAAATGAGAAATTCCCTCTACCAGTGCAAAGCAGCACCTGCCTTCTAATTTTGAGTCTTAAATCTAGGACATTTGAAGATTGTGACCATTCTAGATTTATACAGTCTTGCACACAACAGACACTTAATATTTTTTTGGCTAGGGAGGGCAAATGTTAAAATTATTTTAGAAGGGAATAAACTGTGGCATCATTTGTTCAATGATTAGGTAGCTAGTTACTAGCAGGAAGGATTGGTCTTACAAAAGATGAAACAAGGGAGTTTAAATTATTTTTAATTTTCACTTGACCTTGACTTCAGGACACCTGACTTGTAGCCTAGTTACTCTAGCAATTACTGAATTATCTATCTCAATTTCTTAATCACAAAAATGAGGAAAATAACACATCCTACCTATCCTATAGGAATCATAAAAAGATAATATAAGAAACATTACAAAGAAATTGGGAGAATACTATGAAAGTGTAAGGTGATATTATTTTCAGATAAAAATGTGAGAAACTTACTGAATCAGACAAATTGTTTCTGTTGTGTACAGTATGTGACCACCTACCATATGGCAATATTTGTTGACAGAATTCTCCAATGAGGTTTTAGGTACTTGAAAGTAATACTTTCTGCATTGTTGGCAAAACTTTGGAGATTTTTGCCTTTTCTGTAAAATGCTTACCTGGTACACTGAAAACTATTTTGTGGGTCATAATTGGTTTTAATTTCTTAAATATTTGCAATTGTTTTAGCTCCTTTTTTCAAAATTGTGTATTTTTTCTCTCTGATGATTACTATACTGAAGCTAGCGATAGTTGATTGTACTGACACTTTGCCCCTAGGGTATTTGAAAGAGCCAGGTAATAGAAATGGACCCAAGGTATAATGGATAAAAGAATTCTAATTATATAGCTCATAAGAGCAAGTACAATAAAACAAAAGTAGTACCTTTAGTGTTGAGGCCTGGATAATTTCTTTTTATGTCATCTTTATAGTAGGTTGTTGAAAAGGTCTTTTTTTGCCTATAGGTTATACAAGGAAATTAGAGGAGTAAACAGGGATAAAATCTGTTGAGATTTAGAGTAATCACTTATCTGACTTAAACCAGTTGATATTGCTCCCAGTTCACTGTGCTTAGAAAAGGTGCCTACTGTCAGGTGTCAAGAATACAAAATGTGTGTGTGTGTGTGTGTGTGTGTGTGTGTGTGTGTGTGTAACTTTTTACAAAATAAATTTAGTTGAGAAAAGTTCTCTATACATAATACAGATTTTTAAAAGCTTTTTATTAGTGTTTATTTATTGTTTTATTTATTGTTTTCACATTACCTTCATTTCCATATATTTCTAATACCTCTGCTCCCTCCAAAAGACTTCCCTTGTACCAAAAAAAAAAAAAAAAAGTAAGAAAATGAAGCAATTCAGTAAAACTAAACAATACACAATCCAATACTCAATAGTCCATACCTACTTCTGCTGAGAAGTGAGGAAGGTACATTTTCCCTTTCTTCTTTATGAACCAAACAGTAGCTATTGGGATTATAGTCACAGAATCAGAATTTTAAATTTGAGAAGGAGCCTCTGTGACCCACACAGGAAAAAAATTTATCACTTTACCATATCTGAAAAGTGGTTTTCCAGCCTCTCCTTGAAGACCATGACCTGATAAAGAACCAACCCCCCCCCCCCTTCCTCCCCTTCAAGACAGCCCATTTTACCTTGGGGCTAGAAGGTTATTCCTGAGATCAAATCCCAATACCACTTGTGTTCCCAGTTGGCAACGCAGTCAAATAGAAGTCTGATTCTTCCTCCACAGGATACTCCTTCCAGTGCTTGAAAACAGCTTTCAGGTCCCTCTGGGCCTTCTCTTCTCCAAGATAAGCATCTCTGGTTTCTTTAGCTTTCTGTGGTGTCAGCTCCCTTCAGCATCTTTTTCCCTCTCTTCTGGACAGTGTTCAGAACTGAATACAATACTCCAGTCTAGATGAATGCTGATGAGAGTATAGCAAGCCTATCAATCACTTACTTAGTCCTGGAAGCTTTGCAACTCTTAATATAACCCAAGAGTGCCATTGTTGATTCACATTGAGTGCTTCACTAATACCCTCTAAGACTTTTTCAGAAAGACTATTAAGATGCTCCTCTCATCTTGTACTAGTAAAGATGACTTTTTTTTAATCTTAGTCCAAGGATTTATATGTATTCTTATAGAATTTCATTTAGTATCTCGTTCTATAGCTTTCTAAGATCCATTTTGGATGCTGAATCTATCATACGGTATGGCAGCTATATACCACCCAGCTTTTTGTAACCTTTTTACATAGGGATAAAAGAAAAGGTATCAGCAGAAGTTTCTTGGGTGATAGAAGATAAGGAAAGGAAAAAGAAACAACTATAAGTAACAACTTTTGACTAATAAAGGATGAAAAGGTTTGAAAAGATATAAAGTAATTGTCTTGCTTCAGTGAGTATCCAGGTGATGTTATGTGATATAAATTTTTAGTGAACCCAATCAAAATAGTTTGGAAATTTCTCCAGCTTTGTTAAATATCACATTAAGAATAAAGGCGGTGAAGAGAATAAATGGTGAAAGTAATCCCATCTGAGGGCTTGTCTCAGAACATGACTGGTTATAAAATAAGAGGGCAAGGGACTCAAGAAAAGAAAACACTGTAGAGTTGAACTATTTTACCAAGGGTCAAAATAGAGAAGAGAGGAAACATAACTATTGCAAGCTCGAAAAAACTTGAGAGGTTAAGGGATTAGAAATCATGGTGAAGATGAAGAACAGGACTTAGGGCTGAAAGGCAGGAAAAAGCAATGGAATGACTACAGATTGTGGTCAGAGAAGGGAATTTCAGAGTTCATTAACATGAAAGTGATGCATCTGTGCTTGTGATGACAAGATGAAGTGTGTGACTTTCTTTGTGTATAGAGGAGGTGTGGTAGAATGGGTCATTTGAAATGACTAAATTGAGGACCTGTGAGGATAAAGTATCTGAAAGACTGTCAGTATACACACTGAAGGTCTCTAGAATGGGGGCAAGAGTTGGAGAGGAGAAAAGGAATGTGAGCCAAGCACTAAACTCATTGAAGAAAGAAGAGGAATGTCTTGGAGGTCTATAGATAGACAACAGTTTTCAGAATGATGAGAATTAAGTGAACCTCAAAGAAGGAGAACTTATTGAGTGATGGGTAGCAGAATGAGAATCTGAAAGTAACAGTGGGTAACAAAGAGTATTCTAACTCCCTTATCTCTACCAGTGCATGGGGGAGAACCAGTAAAAATGCAGCCCATGCTGGAAGACTTACCAGAGAGGCCATATCATCAGAGAGTTGTCTGAAGGTGGAAGTCATGGGAAAGGAAAGATTTAACAAAGCTTTTTATTTTTCAAATACATGCAAGGACAATTCTTCAACATTAGCCCTTGCAAAGCCTTATGTTCTAATTTTCCTCTCTTTCCCCCACGCCCTCCCCTAGATGTCAAGTAGACCAATATATGTTAAACATGGTAGAAATATACATTAAATGCAATATATGTATGCATGTTTATACAATTATTGTGCTGCACAAGAAAAATCAAATCAAACCAGTAAAAAAAAAAGAAAAGAAAAAGAGAAGCAAAACAAAATGTAAGCAAACAACAACAAAAAGAGTGAAAATGCTACGTTGTGAACCACACTCTGTTCCCATACTGTCCTCTCTCTTGGTGTAGATGGCTCTCTTCATCATTGAACAATTGGAACTGATTTGGTTCATCTCATTGTTGAAGAGAACCATGTCCATCAGAATTGGTCATCATATAATCTTGTCGTTGCTGTGTATAATGATCTCCTGGTCCTGCTCATTTCACTTAGCATCACTTCCTGTAGGTTTTTCCGGGCCTTTCTGAAATCACCCTGCTGATCATTTCTTACAGAACAATAATATTCCATAACATTTATATACCACAATTTATTCAACCATTTTCCAACGGTGGGCATCCATTCAATTTCAAGTTTCTGGCCACTACAAAGAGGTCTGGCACAAACATTCTTGCACATACAGGTCCCTTTCCCTTCTTTATGTTCTCTTTGAGATATAACTGCTGCATCAGAGGGTATGCATACTTTGATAACTTTTTGAACATAGTTCTAAATTGCTCTCCAGAATAAATCATTCTGGAGATGTATTCACAATTCCACCAATAATATATTAGTATCCCAGTTTTCCCACATCCTCTCCAACATGAAATTATCTTTTCCTGTTATCTTAACCAATCTGAGAGGTGTGTAGGGGTACCTCAGAGTTGTCTTAATTTGCATTTCTCTGATGAATAGTGATTTGGAACACCTTTTCATATGACTAGAAATAGTTTCAGTTTCTTTGTTGGAAAAATTGTCTGTTCATATCTTTTGACCTTTTATCAATTTGGAGAGTGGCTTGAATTCTTGTAAATTTGAATCAATTGTCTATTTTAGAAATAAGGCCTTTATGAGAACCTTTGAATGTAAAAATGTCTTCCCAGTTTGTTGCTTTCCTTCTAATTTTGTCTGCATTAGTTTTATTTGTACAAAATCTTTTTAACTTAATATAATCAAAATTATCTATTTTGTGATCATTAATGATCTCCAGTTCTTCTTTGGTCACAGACTCCTTCCTCCTCCACAGAGCTGAGCGGTAAACTATCTTATTGTTCTTCTAATTTGTTTATAATAGCATTCTTTATGTCTAGATCATGACCCCATTTTGACCCTATCTTGGTATACAGTGGTAGATGTGGGTTAATGCCTAGTTTCTGCCATACTAGTTTCCAATCTTCCTTAGCAATTTTTGTCAAATAGTGAATTCTTATCCTTTATCTGGGGTCTTTGGGTTTGTCAAACCCTAGATTACTATATTCATTGACTGTTTTGTCTTGTGAACTTAATTTATTCCAATGATTGACTACTCAATTTCTCAGCCAATACCAAATGGTTTTGATGACAGCTGATCAAAGCTTTTTTAAAAAATCTATGGAGTTTGTGCTCCACAGATTATAGTGGAATGGTTAGACTTTAGAATGGGATATTGGATGAGAGGTATGGAAATGGGAAGGGACTTAGATAAGGATTGTCTTATTTTATGTCCCTTTATATCCAGGATTTAGTATAGTACTTGAAACCAGAAACATTGGGATGATTTTTGAAAATTGGGACATTTGCCTTGTAATCCTCTTCTCTTTTCCATAATCTTTCAGATATCACTGCCAGTAGCTTAGTAATCACATCTTCACTTCTTTGAGTACTGCAGGATATAGTTTATCTGGGCTGGATGGCAAATTCATCAAGGGCAACCTCATGCATATTTTCACTATTTCCTTGTTAATGGTATTAACTCCTTATTAGCCATTTTTATTCTGTTGTTTCTAATAATAAGGTCATTCTTTGCAGAGAAAACAGAAGCAAAGTAATTGAGCAACTCATACTTGTCTTAATGATAGTTAAGGGAAAATTGTATTCTGGATTCACTAAAAAGACAGAATAAGGTTGAAGGGGAGAAAAAATTATGCACAATGGGAAGCAGTTCTAATGAGGAAGAAAAATAGAATTTGACTAAAAAAAATAAGTTAAACAGAAAACTCACTAACAAACTTTGAATTTGAAATAGGAGATGGTCTAGAAGGTTTTTTTTTTTAATTGAGACAAAAATGGTTAAAAAAGGATAGAATGATAATAGGAAGATGACAATATGAAATGAACATGAAACAAGCATTATCAGGTAAACAACTTATATAATGACAATATCATTATAAAGAAAAACAGCTTTGAAGGAGACTTAAGAACACTAACCAGTCAGGACTTCAGGGATGAGAAAACAAATTTATTAATTACTGTAACTGGCAGTGAAATAAAAATATTTGATCTTATTTTGTTTACCAAAATCTCAAAACAGAAGTAATGCAAATGTGATAATATCTGCCCCCAATTTGGTGTTTACTTAAAATTGTCATTATGTACATATGTGTTACATTATTTTAAAAATATAGTCTGGTGACTTTGTTAATTACAAAACTACAAACAAAAACAAAAACAACAAATTCTAAAATAAAATTCAATTTTTAAGGAAAAATGGTTATATAAATCAAGAGGGAAATACAAATTGTTGGAAATTTTATGTTACATGATGAGCTGTTATATTCAGTATTCTCAATTATAAAATATTTCATAATAGTAACATCTTTCTTATTAAATACATTATGGTATTAGAATACAATTTATTTAAATTTTTATCTTCAAGACAATTGTTGTAGAATTTTTAAAAACATTTCAAAAGATTTTATGGCACAGAGTTCACTATGGTTTTGTTTAAAAAGAATGGCCCCCACCACAGCAAAAAGTGTTGAGAATTACTCAGACCTGAACCATATGCTAAATCTAAGCTCATTCTAATCTCGCTCAATTTAGATTTGCCATCTAGCTTTTCTCTGTTTGTATTATGCTCTTTCTATAATTTGGGCCTATTCCCAGATTATTGTTTGAACAACATTTTTGCGAAGTTCAGAAAGGTATATTTTAGAAGATTGGACACCAGCTAATAAAAGAAATTGAGAATGAGTTTTGTTCTCTGTTGATGAATACATTGTATCTTCACCTATCAAAATCTATTGAAATAATAGAATATTAATATAGAACAAATGTTTTAGAGTAGAAAATAAGTTTTCATATTCCAGACAATTTAAGTCCTATTTTAAAGTGAAGGGTTTTTTTCATTAAAAGAAGCAAAAGATTTACTAACATTACATATAAAAACAATTCTGCATTTTACAAGTAAATGTTCTATAACAAATGACTATGGCCAATTTCACCCTCTTAGCTAATGCCACTTATAATCCTATGTAATTATATTCTCTGTAAGCTGGTAGCTGGAATAAAGTACATAGTAGTTTTAAAAGATATAGCTGTATTGTATACATTTATCCTAAAACAAATGGTTGGTTTGTTTTGAATAAGACAAAAATAAATTCATTTTTAACTTTGTCTATTTTAAAGTATTTCTGGCAAACAACATAATAGTTTGATAATGGGAGTTTTGCTCTATTACTCCCAAAATATCTTGGGAAGTTTAAGTTATTAAATGACCAGAGCTCCCTTTTTCTTGCCTTATAAAATTTTCATCTATGGAATGTGAGCAATTTCTAAAAATGTATGTATATATTTCATAAGGATAAAAGTTGTATTTAAAAGATTACACTTTTTTTCTTTACTTCTAGTAGCTTCCACATGTCAAAGAGATTAAGAATCCAATGTTTGTTACATGTTATATCAAAAAGATTACTGAAAATTCTACTGTTGTGCATATATTTCAGAAATGTCAAAGACTAGATTTCACATATGCCAAAATATTTCCAGCAGTACTTTTTCTAGCAAAAGGGGTAGGGAGAGGAATGAATGCTCATGAGGAATGGCTAAATAAATTTTGCTATATTAAGCCAAAAGAGAAGAAGTGTAAAGAATATCATTAAAGATAATTTTTTTTAAATTCTATTAGGAAAACTGGTTTAATGTTTATGTGCTTAATAGTTGTTGTTGGAAAATATGAATGGACAGGCATGCAGAGATAAAAGAATAGGGGGAAATGTTTATTAAATGCCTGCTAGGTGCCAGACACTATGCCAAGAACTTTATAAATATCATATCATTTGATCTTCACAATAATCTAAGAAGGTTGGTACTGCTATGATCTACATTTTCAGTTGTGGAAACTGAGGCAGTCAGGTAAGTGACTTGCTCAGGGTCACAAAGCTAGTGAATATCTGAAGAAGAATCTGATCTCAAGTCTTTCTAGCTTCAGACGTCTATCTGCTGAACTCTACCTCTAGAGATAAATGTATGCTCCTGGTATTTTCCAATAAGATCACAGTTGTGTCACAAATTAAAAGTCTGTCATCCGACTATATGGGCTATCATGAATTATATCCCTTTTGCTTATGAATATAAAACTATGTATTATTGTACAATTCCCAAGCTCATTATCCAAAATAAAATTCATTATCTTCACACTTCGACAAATATTCATATAATCTAAGATTTTAGGCATTTCTTTTAAAACTCATAGAAACAGATTAAATGACAAAAAGGCAAGGTGGTTTAGACTAGACGTGTTAAATTCAAGTAGAAACTGGACCACACTGTACATAAGAATCCCTGCTGACTGCTTATTGACTTTGAAAACTACTTGTTAATATTTTCTACCTTCTGTTTTCTTCTTCTTCTTCTTCTTCTTCTTCTTCTTCTTCTTCTTCTTCTTCTTCTTCTTCTTCTTCTTCTTCTTCTTCTTCTTCTTCTTCTTCTTCCTTCTTCTTCTTCTTCTCCTCCTCCTCCTCCTCCTCCTCCTCCTCCTCCTCCTCCTCCTCCTCCTCCTCCTCCTCCTCCTCCTCCTCCTTCTTCTTCTCGGAGATGTTTCTTCACTTCTCTTGAAATTCATATATTTTCTTTGTAATTTTGCAATATTTACCTTTTTATTTCCTTTTCTTTTACAGTATTATAGTCTGTTGGTAAATAGTCACTACATATTTTGTTTTCTTGATTCTGTTTACATCATTTTATATCAGTTCATATAGATTTTTTAGTATTCCTTATATTCTTGACATTTTACAACATGGTTATAATCCATTGCATTCATATAGCCCAGTTTGTTTGGCCATTCCCCAGTCAGTGGACATCTATTTTTTTTCTAATTCTTTGTGATCATAAAAGATGTTACTTTAAATGTTTTGGTCTATATTAGGACTTTGATTTTTTAAATCAATTATCTCCTTGAAGTATATGCATAGTTGAAAGAATATGTGCATCTGAGAATGTGGATATTTTTATCACTTTATTTGCATAAATCAAAACTGCCTTCCAGAAATTTTTGGATTAATTCATAGCTTCATCATCATTGTTTTAGTGATGCCAATCTAATCACTGTCCTTCCAACATGTGACTTCCTATCTTTTATCATCTTTGTCAGTTTTCTGGGTCTTAGGGTTGTTTTGCTTTCAAAGAATCAAAATGACATCACAGTATCAAAGTCCAGGTACAATATGTCCAGGTGGTTGATCAAAGCAAGCTTAGAAGGCTCCGCCACAGGTCAGGCACAAGGAGTCTGTGTGAACATTTGGGAGGGAGATGTCTCTAAATTTATACATGTCATATTTCTCTTGAGCCACTGCAGTTCTTCTTTGCTCATAGAGTACAATGTCATGGATGGTAGCAGGCCATGGTGGCTGACCCTGTGGCAATGTCTCCCCTTTCTCACAAACACGAGCTTTTGAGAATGTCTTTGTCACACTTCTGACTTCTGTGTGAGTGTTTGCCTTGTGTGAATTCTCAGTTAAATAGTCTTTGGGGCAACTTCTGTTCAATATTTGTACAACATGGCCAGCTAATCAATATTGGACTCTGCGGGAGATTTTGAATGCTTGGCAGATGAGCTTGAGAAAACGCCTCGGTGTCCAGTCCCTTATCTTACCGGATGATCTTCAGAATCTTCCTTCAATTCAAGTAGACCCTCTTCTTCACTTTCAGGGAACGGCACTGCTAGATATCCAGGTTTTGTAAGCTTACAACAGGGAGGTCAGTACAACAGCTCTCAAGATCGTCAGTTTAGTCAGCAGCCTCATACTCTTCTTCTCTCCTGAGAAGCAGAGAATTGATCCATATTCTGTTGTGTCTCAGCTTCAGAGACTGCATTGAGTTTACAATTGTCTGTCCTACACAGGAGTCCATGTCTAACATACTTGATAAGCATTCATTAGTCCTGTGTTTAAAGATTTCTATGAAGGGAATTTCAGTGACAGATTATTGGGCTACTTATAGGATATGGTCTTCCTTCAAATTATATCATGCTAAATTGCATGTGTTTTTGGTGACTTTAGAGGATATTTGGTTGACTATTGAGGGATCCAAACTTGGAATTCAATTATATAGATCAGGTTAAAGAGAATAATAGATGAGGTTGGGTAGAAGAGTCAAGGATTGCAAAGACCTGGGTATATATATGAAGGTATATGGGAAGGAGTCAATAACAGGGGGAAAAAAACCCTGAAAATTCTTGAGAAGATGCTGTAGCTAAATCCTAGAAGGAAATGGGATTAGAGATTTGGGTAAAAGAGTAAGTTTTTGTTGTAGGATAAAGATTCTTTTCTGGGAAAAAAGGAGATGAGGGAAAAGGCATGATGAGGTTTTGAAAAATAGTAAAGGGGAACTGAGGAAGTCCAAATTGGATGATCTCAGTCTTACTGGAATTAGAAACTTTTATCTTCTGCTATAAATGTGGGTTGTTTATTATTTAAGCATAAAAAAGAAAAGCTTTGGAAGTCATTGGGGAATAACATCTAATAATAGTTAGCATTTATATTTCACTTCTTATGTGCCCTTTAACTATGTAATAAGCACATTATAGTTATCTCATTAGAACCTCACAACGCTGGGAGGTGGGTGCTGTTTTTTGTTTTTGTTTTTTTAATTCCAGTTTTACTGATGAGGAAACTGAGGCAAATAGAGGTTAAATGGCTTGCCCAGGCTACATAGCTAAGTAAATATCTAAATCTGGATTTGAACTCGATTCTTCCTGACTGAGCTGACCTCTTTATCTCCTGTAACACCTCGCTGATGGTAATATAGAAGAATTGTTGAGCAAACAGCAAGGACCTAGTTCAGGTGGTAATGCCCCATGAATTATAGTAAAAACTAACTTGGAGTTGGGACCCATCACGAACTGTGGCTGCACAGGCAATAGGAGGCTGACTAGGATATTTCCCAAATTGGCAGAACTGGGGGGCAGGGGAATTTTAGATACATTTTTCAAGTACAAACTATTTGTTGAAGGTGGTAGCAGGACTGTATATAATTAGCAGAAATTGGTGGTTGTGGAAGTAGGTCTTGGGACAAAAACAGACAGGAGATAACTATTTGAAGCCAAAGCCTCTGGATCCCCCCAAATCTCCTTCACTTAGATAGCTCCTATTACTATTGGGGTCCTCAATATTTCCCATAGCCATTGTGGACTTTTCAGTGGTAAATAACTGCCTTAGGATATATCTTCTTATGTCACTTGCTATCCCTTTACCCTTAACAAATATAATTATACCCCTGCCTAAAGGATCACTCTTTCACATGGAAGCATAGCACTTGACAGTGGCTGTAAGTCATTTTAGAACAGGAATTCAACCTGAGCTGTTGCTGTGGCTGCACAGGTTACCACGGCACTGATTGATTAATGTTATTGAGACTGGAAGAGAGGATCCAAGTGAGATTAAAAAGATCATTGCTTGCCAATGACTAGAAGTAAAGAATACTAACCCCTTTTCTTCCTTAGTTATATATTTAAAATCTTTGGCTATTAAAAAGGAGAAAACAAGGAGAAAATAAATCTTAATATGTAATGCAGTATTATGGAAAGAAAAAGCTTCAGCTAACAAACTGCCAAAACAATAATTTAAAATAAAAGTATTTATTACAGTTGAATTCTCTATCTTGTCATGTATAATGAATGATAGTACAACTATGAAACCTGAAGCTCTTCTCCCCTTTCTTATTCTAGATGCTATCAGCAAGAGTATCTATTATTCTGATACTCATTCATCCCTCTGTTTAATTAAAACACTTAACATATTGGTAATCCTTTTATATTAACTGTTTGAGCTTTCATGTTGATTAAGATGGTTAATACAATGTTGGTTTGAATCATGAGATTTGTCTCTTTAAAAATCAAGGCTTGTCTGGGGAAGATATCTATCTAAAAATGTTCTTCATATTTTCCAACCTTTAAACTTTTCTTGATAACTCATATTTGTATTGCTGTGAATTCAGTGATGCCCTTAGTGCCTGTTGAAATTAGTAGGACTTTGTCTTTACTCTTAGTGATCTTGGATTTCTGGATTTGGAGTTTTTATGAACTTTTTATAAGTTTACTGTTATTGATATTACTCAGGAGAGCGCCCTCTCTTATTTGCTATCTTATCTGCTGTCAACAGAGAGAAACATAGCTAAGGTTTTTTGTTTTTTTTTTTTTTTTTTTAATGTGAAAAGGGTTTTAAATTAGAAATTCATTCCTATAGCTCACTAAAGTACATGAACTTGAAAGTATCATTTTCACTAGGATTGAGCAACTAGGGTTTGGAGTCAGGAAAACTGAATTTCATTCTTGGTTACAACTTACTACTAGTTGTTTAATCATGAGCAGATCGTATAATCTCTCTGAGCCTCAGTTTTGACATCTATAAAATGGAGATAATAATGTAGAGCATTCCAAGCATGGAAATAGCTAGAAATGAGAAATGTAGAATCTTGTTTGTGGGACAGTCAGAAGGCCAATGTTACTGGTTTGAAGACTACCTGTAGGGGAGCCAAGTTAGATTGGAAAGATAGAAGGCAGGTGATGAAAGACTTTGAATGCCAAACAGAGCATTTTATATTTGCTCCTGGAGGCAATAGAGAGTCTCTGGAGTTTATTGAGCAGGGGTTGTGTCCAAAACTGAATTTATTATTCTGTACCTTAAATCTTTCATCCCTTTGGCAAAAGATGAAAAAAACATGGTTTATCATCAGTCCTCTGGAAAATTTGTTATTTGCATTGAACAGAATTCTTAAACTTTTCTCAAAGTTAGTGTTTTTACATTGTTTTTTGTTTTTGTGTATATTATTCTCTTCTGTTCACTTCCTTCTATCCCATTTTGTACAAATTTTCCTAGAATTGTCTGAAAACTCCAGTCCCCTCTTACAGGTAAGTAAGTACAGACTCTTTTGAAGCACTCTTTGAACACTACCCATTTCCCATTATTCCATTTCCTTTCTTTTCCTTTAGTCCTCTAACTTCTCTTCTCCTTTCTTCAGTTTTATCTCCTTGAGTCTTTTCTTCCTTTCCTCTTCTGTTCTCCCCTCCCTACCATCACACTACCACTACCAAGCAAGGTTTGGGAGGAGGGAAAAGCAGAGACAGGTCTATAGATTTTCAGAGTTGGAAAAAATCAAGATAGAAATTTATAGGTGGATCTAGGATGTTATTGTTATGGGCACAGATTGCAATTCATTTATGCTTTTTCCGATGCCACTTTTGTTCATTTCCTTCTATAAATCCCACATAGGGAGTCTACCCAGTATACTTGATGTGTTTCTCTAATATTCTTGGCATTGTGTGTTTTGTTCTTCAGTTAACAAAAAACTATTTTCTCTCCCTTTCATCACTCTATCCCAAGCCCATAAAGATATTGATTTCAGCTAGAAAAGAGTTGAGGTTTATAGTCTCCTGGGCTTTCTTACCCAGCTTGTTTAGATCTGTTGGAATGCAAAGCCTTTTTCACCAAATACTCTTGACATAATTATACACTTCCTCCTCTAGTCTTATAGTCACCTTCTTAGAGTGGCTCCAGCCAGTCTACATACAACAATTACATTCAACTCCAACCTGGTCAGGTTTGCTGGTCTTTATAAATAGCTGAAAATAGTCTTTGTTGATACTGAGTCCATAAACAATTTATGAGTGCTTTTGGATGAGGAGGTGGTATTTAGTTAATTATGCTGCTTTTAATTATAAAACATATACATCTTAATTTTAAATTAATGTCTAAAAATATTAGCCAAATGGTTTCTCCATGTATATTAGTCTTTAAAAGAGACAATTGTTATTAACAGTCTTTGATTAGAGCTTGATGGCCAAATTAGGGTTTGGTGATATGTAATATTTTGTTTGTGCTGTTACTGATATTAGAATTTATTAAAGAAGTTCTTTCTTAAACTAGGAGTACTTATATTCATAATGATCACCATAACGTATTTGAAAATGATACTAGAAAGCAGCTTCTCAGTATTATGACCAGTTTTGATCCCAGAAAGCACATGATAAAACAAACTTTTATCTTGAAACAGGTTGGTGGGAAGGGAAAGACAAACAGATGGTAAATGATGTTGCATCTGCCTCCAGATAACTATGTATATATTTTTTAAAAAACATACTAAAAACAAAGGTTACATAATTGTTTCTCTTGAGTTGGTTTTTCTCAGTGTATTATAATAGATTAGAAAGTTAAAGCAGAGATTTTCTTAACTTGAAAAACTTTTCACACTTATAATTTGTATGTTTTGGCATTTGATAAATTTTATATGTTGAGATTTATGTAAATTTTGTATGATTAGGTGTCTGTGTACAATCTATAAGCAAGTTTAGGAGGAAGCACAGACAGGATCTGTTTTGAAAGTAATTTTAGGAGCATCTAGATGGTGCAATGGATAGTGCACCAGCCCTGAAGTCAGGAAGATCTGAGTTCAGATTTGGCCCAGATATTTAACCATCCTAGCTATGTGACTTTGGGCAAGTCACCTAACCCCAATTGCCTCATAAAAGAAAGTAACTGTGGAATTTTCAAATGTTTTAAAAAATAATATTAAACTGATTGGTTTCATTTATAGTACTCTTTGTTTTCTGTATATGTGGAAATCATTGTTCTCTCTTTTCAAAAATTTTAAAACATGCATCTTTAAAAAATTAAAAACTATAAAATGATTATCTTATGAAGTTATCGAAATTAACCATTTGCTAAAGTCAAGATAATATGTGAACACCTAACTGTGAAATAAAAAGGAGAATGGAGCCATCTAGACTATTTTTACTTTTGTTTATTCTCTCTTTGACCGTCAAGTGTCATAGAATGCTAAATAATACATTCCATAGTGACTTTGTTGTATTCATACACTTTCAGAAGTTCCCAACTGAGGAAGTTTTTATTTAATTATTAGTGTTTCTCACTAATAAGCTTGGACTGGATTTCAAATATAACAATTATAAATTGAACATCTTCAAAGCTCTGATATAGTCGCTGGCAACTGGGAAGGAGTAAATAGTTTTAACAAGACTCATAATTATTCATTTCCTACAGTAATTGGAGCTCAGTGATTAATAAATGACACCATGTTGGCCTGCAAATTTGTTTCCTATCACCATCTCTAAATTCTTAAACTTAGTAGATTACTCACCTGGCAGCATTGGCTTCATTGATTATAATCATTTGGCAAGAATCATATAGCCCTTATATAATTGGTTAATATGTCAGGCATCCATTTTAAGATAGTAAAATGCATCCATGTGGAAATTAGCTACTACTACTACTGTTGCTGTTAGAAGTATCAATATAGTGTAGTAGAAAGATCTGCTTGTATTGTGCAGATATATTATGTAAATGAGTTGTATGACCTCACATATTTGTTCTGTTTATAAAGAGAGACAATTGGACTACATGGTCTCTAAAAATTCCTTTCATCTCTAAAATTATTTTATTCTACACATCAATAAGATGTATTATCCTTTTATAATAAGGTATATTATACTTTGATTCACAATTTCCTCATTGATTGCACTCTAATAATATGCATTTGTCTGTGCATTTTCATTTTAGATAATTCTTGTCCACTTCAAACTAAATTCTCAATAGAGGATCTGTATAAGAAATATAGTGTTTCATGCAAGACCTAGGATATTTTGTGGATATCATTGTTTTTCTTAGACCACGTCTTTGTTGTGCCATTTTCTTGATATATTACCTATAAATTGTTGTGAATCTCAAATGACTAGAATGAGCCATTTCAGGAATTCCACTTCTTTGCATTTTTTGAGTACTCTGATTGACATATATATGTCAATTATATACATATACATGACATGTACATATACATATAGTTGGCAATCCAGTCAATACAAATACAAATGTTTATTGAGCATTTGCATTAGAAATGGCAAATATACTAACTATAGGGAAATAGAAAATTGTGTGGTATAAACTTTGTAAATACTCAAGTATTTCCATGATCATGATTAACTATTAATATTAGAAATTGCTCTAATTCTATTGCTTCTACTACAAAGGTTTTTCGGGCCTATAATTCTTTCCTTTCCCTCTTAAATAATATGATATTGCTATCTTTCATAAATCACTTGAGAGAAAGACACAAAAAAACACACACACAGAATATATTCATGCGCAAATGCACATATAAATGTGTTTGGTTTTTGGTGGATGTTTTTGTTGTTTGCTCCATTCTGATATTGAATTGAGGCTAAATTCAACCCTGGAGATTTTTAGATTATTTTGCCTAAAAAACTACTGATGGAAAAATCATACTAAATATTCCATATTACCTGTTAGAAAGTAACAATATTTGATCTTAGCAAACTATTTGGATATAGTCAAATATGTAAACGTCTTTTGTCAAATAACAAATTTCAAACCCTAATCTGACAATGGAACCTAAAAATGAGAAAATAACTTGAGAATTCACTTTTTAATACATTGAGTCAATAAAAGAACTGAAGCATTTAAATGTTTTTATAAAGCCTCAAATGAATTTTTATTAATTCACCAGATATTTATCAGTTGCCTAAGAAATTTTTGCTTGTTGTATGGTAAAATGAAACTATAGCTGCAGAAAAATTAAAAATAATATAAATACAAAAAATTCCCAATGTATAATGTAACCTTGGTTCAAATATTCTACTTTGCATGTTACTCTAATCATAGAGGCTATAATCATCACTTTAACACTCAGTGATACAGAAAAACAAATATAAGAAGTAGTTTGTTTTTCTACCTTTTGATGAATTTAGAAATGACATACTTTTTCTAATAATTAGTTTTATTCCTTATTAATTTTGGATGTTAAAAAGTAACATCTTTCTTAAATATGAACAAAATAAGAGGTTATTTTCAGTTCTATAGATAAAAGGCATACACAAAAATCTGTGTCTACTTTTAAAAATTATTTTGACATCTTTTCACATCAAATAGCATGATTTGTTATTACATTTTTTAGATGGAATTCTGAATTATTGCATTTTTTGAAAATATAAAATAGCACATATTTTGTCAGAAAAGAATCGCAAAATTATATGCCATTTGGAATTGTAGATTTATGAAAATTACTATAACTAAATCACTTAGGAGGATTTAAACTGTTATGTTGTGGTAAATTCTTATCAAATATAAAACATTTGAAGAACTTACCTTAGAAATATGTTTGATAAAATGGATAGGCAATTCTTAGAGGGATTCCAAACTTCTTTTTAATTTAATAATGTTTCAGATATCCTGAAAAATTTTAGAACTAAATGATTTTTCATCATTTTCACTAATTGGTCATTTGTTTTTCAGATATAAATTAATTTCTCTTCACTGTGCCCTTCCACCTAAACTCCTCCTATTTATCATTACAGTCATAAGTGATTGAAAAAAATCCAAATAAAATCAATTTCCTCTGGTTCATACCTCTGGGGACCTAATCGACACCCACATCCACAAATAACATTTTGATGCCTTTGAATGATGTGATGTAAGAATATTGTACTATTAGTCTCCTTTTTTAGCAAAGCAGTAATGCTACTGAAATAGAGATTGTGATTTTCAGTTGAAATAAGTAAACTAAATATTTTCTCATCTCACTCTTCACAAAAGTAGCTGGATGTATTTTGTCATATTACATATGCTGTTATATTAATTTTAGATGCCTTTTTTCAGTATTTAATTAGAATAAACTCATTAACAATAAAATCCTTTTATTACTTGAATCTTATTATTGTAAAATATAATACATGCTATAAGATATTTAGAAATAGTAATTTAAATCATCCATTTACTTAATTTACCCTATTTGTTTAAAAAAATCTTCTTTATAGGACACTTATTTGTATTAAGCATGCTATTAATAAACTCCAAGAGTAGTTCATTATATAATCATGATAAAAGATATCTAAGGTCTTATGATTACAGGGTGTGATTTCTCTGTTTCCTACATCATATAGTCCTTCTCACTTTTGACCACCGACTTCTGATAGGTAAATTGTTTTAAATTACAAAACAGTTGCCTTTTGGTGCTGGCAGGAGTCCCTTGCTCACCAGGTAGTTCCTACACTGAAGAAATCACAAGTTTGATCCAAAAAGCAAAGCTACATCCTTTATTCCATTGCCTCCAGGCAGAGCCTTATCTCAGATATTTGATATCTGTACAGTTGTCTTCACTACACAATTGATTTTCTAACAATAGAAGTTCTTTAAATCTCTTATTTAAACTCATTTCTTTGGTGAAAATGTGAATATCTGGTGAACTTCCTTTTAAGATAAAAGCTGCTGTTATACTTGAAGATAAGTCCTCAATCTAGGCATTTACACTTTTAATTTAGGAGAAAACATCCATGGTAGACTCAGAGGAAAGAACCTGAAGTTAAAAAAAAAAAAAAAAATTTAACTCTCTTCTTGCTTCCTGTGCATTAGGTACAAACCTTTAATTTACATCAAACAAGATGAAAGGAAGTTTCTGCCTGCAACTGTAGTGGAACTTTTCTTTGAGGCTCCCTGACTCAGTTACTATTAGATTCCTCAGGGGAGTGAATATCCCTAGTTCAGGGTATAATCTGCAGGTGAATATTCCTAAAATTATATCTCAAACATCCCCTCTGTTTTGCTTACCTTTTCTTACCTACTTACCTCAAAGGAAAGGTAGTTCTGTGATAAGATCAGTAGCTATAAAATATCCTCCTACACAAACCTAGGGCTTATTCTCCCACAAATCCACAGTGTTAGTGAGAGGAATGGGTATGTACAGGAAGGACAGAATAGATAACTGTGGCCAAGGCATAGACACTGGTAATAAGACACCCATATAGGAAATATACAGCTTAAGACTCTCACGCTGTAGTACTTTAGAGCTCCAGTGACCTTTGTCTTATAGTGTCCTTCTGTTGCACTCATAGAAGATTGGAATCTCTGCTGGACAAGCTGAGATCCCTGAACCTGCTCCTGTATAGAGCTAAACTCCTGACTGCCAAGGTTTATTATTCCGCCTTAAGTCCATCCTAATTATTTTTGCTGCCAGAGGTTGCTCTACTATAGAACTGACAAGGGTATTTTTTATTAAAGACTACCAGAGATATGGCTGATGTTTTGTCAGTGAGCTGCCTTCTAATTCTGTCAGGTGGATTTTCATACCTATTGAAGAAATAACAAGGAACTGCTCTTCATTGCATTAACACCTTGTTTCTGTTACCTATTCTTCAGTTCCCATGATGAAATCTTTTGGGCTAAGAGAGATAAATGAATCAAGAGTAGTCTGATTAACTGTTCTCCTTTCACTCCCATCTCCTATCTATCCACACAAGGATTAATATCTTCACTGAATCCCAAAGTAAAAATAAACACATTAAATTGTAATGGGTCTCTTTAGGAAAATAACTCTAATTATAATTAAAATCTTTCATTCTCCATTTATTGGTATTGAATCTTTTGAATCCTAGCTACAAACACCATATATTATAATTAAAATCTTTTATTCTCCATTTATTGTCATTGAATCTTTTGAATCTTACTACAAGCACCATATATTTTTAAGAATAAGTCATGATTCTTGAAAAGAAGACATTAAAAATTATCAGTTATTTATAAATAAAGATGCCATAAAATAAATATTCTTTAGCATTTTCTTAGAATCCTAATCCAAGGTGTTTTTTTTTCATATATATGATTTTAAAAGAAAATATTTTAATATTTTGTATCATTATACTTTTAAAATAATATTTTTAAAAATGATTTATTCCTAAAGTATTATCTGAACCTTATTTCATTTCTGGATTTATTTGATAGAATGTGTGACTACTAAGTAGCTTTGAACTTTTTTAAACAAATTGTTTGACAGTGTGGTTTAGCTGCACCACCCACACACTCCAATTTGAATTTAACCTATTAGATATCTTCAGTATGAGTGCAATAATTTAGGATTTTTTTTTTTTGGCAGGTGGTTTTAGAATGTATATTAAAGAAGGACCTCATTTACAACAAGGTCACCCCAACCTTTCATCACTGGAAGATTGATGACAAAAAGTTTGGCCTTACTTTTCAAAGTCCTGCTGATGCAAGAGCTTTTGACAGAGGCATTCGAAGAGCTATAGAGGATATTTCTCAAGGTAGGTTTAATGTCTACCTTCTCACTTAATTTATCCATTACCTCCAAATAGGACCTTCAAAAGTTGATTCAAGATTTGCATTTTAAAATAAGTAAGCTTTCAGTGGAATGAAGCCCCTTTTCAATATTGCCTGTCAGTTTGGAATTATTCTAGTCTTTTAAGGCTCAAATTTTGCTTTAACATTTTTTGTGACTGCAAATATCATTCATTAAAATGTCAAGAAACATTTAATGGGTGACATTAATATTGGTGACATTAGAACTTGAAAGGAAGATAAAAAATTCTGCCTTATGCAACATTTGCTTTTTAAATATAAGTATTATGAGAGAAAACTTTCATGTAAATTTGGTTTGTGTTTTTAAACACAAATGAGTCACATTAAAAATATTTTAGAAAGAATAAAAGTCAACATAAGATGCTATTTAATTCTTAAATATATCTAATTGGTAAAAAGAAGTTTGATTAGTAGGCTGTGACAAGCAGCATCCTGGTTCATAGCACATTTTTAAAAGCACAGATGAATTAATTGAAGAGAGTAGTAGATTCAATCATAGAAATACACATTTTAAAAGAACAGTCTTTTGGGATTGAAAATGACTCAAGCAAAATAATATCACTTCAGGCATATCTCATTATCCCCACCAACTTCTCATTATCATGTCATTAATAAAAATAACATCTAATGCCTTTGTGTTTTTATGTCAATATATTTGTTGCATTGTTGCTATTGTATTAATTCTATATTTATCAAGGAAAATAATAACCTGTATGTGTGAAATTTGGATAACATTGATGCATTTAGGTAGATTTTACATGTAAAACTGAATCAGAAAAATAACCTATGACAATTATTTTTTATTAAGTTTATATGAGTCATGTACTCACAGTGGTTTGAAAACTTTTAATTCACCCAATTTAGACTTAGCCAGTTAGCCATAATTTGAAAGAGTTAAAAGATAGTAAGGAGTCAACAATTTTTCCTTTTCCTTTACAACAACGAAAAAAAAAATTACCAATCTCTTCCATTGATTTTTTTCTGCAACTAAGCTCATGTGTTTGATGCATACCTGATTCTCAGGTGAGCCACATAATTATCTATAATTTCTGGCATTATTGGGAAGATACAGGAATAAATTGCCTCATTTATGTGTGTATATATATGTTTGTATATACAAACATATAACACAACTCAAATTAACCTAATTTCTTATTACTTTTGTTCCTTAGACTGTGTGACATCACAGAATGAAGTTGAAGTAGCTGAAGACAGCTTTCCAGTAAGTATTATTTCATACTTTATGTTGGTGGGTTTTTAAAATTGTGCTCTAAGGAAAAGCCAGCCAGATCTTTGGGGATTTATATTTGCTATGTTGCTAATTCAGAATCACCTTAAAATTTAATAAAATACAGCCAACAAAGTAGAAAGAAACAAAAATGTTTTATAGAAAAAAGGCAAAGTTTTAAAAAATATTTAATTTTTTTTTAAGTATGCATTCTGCTTATGTTTAAGTACCTTATTTCTGTAGCTATTGAGATGAAAGTGAAGGAGACTTTCTCTGACTTTTTTGTAGCTATGAGGCCAGCAGAGATATAGATAAAATTCTATTTAAATGTTATTTTCACATAGTTAATATACTAACTATATTTATGGCCCACAAAGTAATCCACATCAACACTCTTTTGCCAGTTTCAGGTAATTCTGAGAAACCAAAAAATCATTACAGAAGCATTCATAAGTTTCTGTAGTAATCATTTGAAAGAAAACTTTTTTTTTTTTGGTTTAAAATCATGCTTTCTACTGGAATCATATTTATAAATTAGAGATGAATTAGGAAGGAAAATGGACAAGAAAGAGTCAGGAAAATGAAATAGAGGTATGCATAGCTAACATTTATTCATTCACTTGGCCAATAACAAGATGCTTTCTTAATAGCTCATTCTTTCCATATGAGAAAACTAAAACACAATTGAATGACTTGCTCAGAGCACATATTGAAAAGTGTCAATCAGGTCTTGAACCCAGTTCTCTCACTTTTTAAATACAAAATATCTATCTATATACTCTACCTCTTGCTGCTTCTAAGAAAGAACAGCAAAAAGACTTCAAACAGAAGGCCTAAGTAGAGGAATCACATTTAACTTCCCGGGCACTGTCCATTTCAGCTTTTTCCTCACTTTTCATTTCCCATATCCCTCGGAACTTGCCAAAAAGGATTTTTAAAAAACCCTAATTCAGAAGGGAAAACACTAAGAATCTTTTAGAAATCGAAGCAGTTACTATCTTTGTATTTAAAAAAATAAAAGTAAGCTTTTTTTCCCCAATTTACTTGTTCCTGACTTTTATCATAGAAGTTTGCTTCTTGCTTTCTGTTTCTTTGTTTGGTTTTATTGATCATAATTTAAAATAAGGGTTTTTTAAATGAACAAATGAAAAAGTTTTACCCTATTAAGTTACTCAATACGAATGAACCAGTGCCCCATCATTTTCTAATACTTCCTTCTAATAGAAACTTTCATTGTATCTAGAGATAATAAAATAAAACTCTCCTGTTACTTTTTTTAAAATAGTGAGAAAAAAGTAAAAAGTTTACTTGTCACTTGATAATTCTGAACTAAGTCATTTAGCAAATTAAAATGATAATAAACACATATCTTTTTTAAGTTGAAAAGGTGTTATATGAGGAAATATTTTTGTGCCTAATTTATTTCTTCCTAACCTTTGCACAACCTCCCCCCAAAAAAAACCCACTATATTATCTAAACTTCTAAATAATAATAAGCCTTTTTATTATTTTATGGATACTAACCCAAGACTCAAAGTCCATCTCTTTATGCCCTTGCTTTGGCAAAGTTAAATAACGAAGTATACCTCTTGTGATTATATATTGCCTAAGTTATTTTATGCCATTTCTTGTATATAAATCAGTTTTGGCAATATACTGTTCTCTATGCCATGCAGCTCTCCTTTGCCCTTTAAATCACATATCATTTTGATTGTTTTGGACATTCTAGTTTTCTATAAAGACTTTTGGCATAAATACCAAAAAGTATTTAATGCTTTTTTAATAAGTTTTTGTTTCAGAAAGAAACTTGGGGTCCTTGAAAGTGCTTTACAGTGTCCCCCCCTTCTACAATCAAGCTCACTTTATTACTTGCTCTTTTTAAGTTCTAGACTCGGCTAGTTGTACGAGTGATACCAACATAGAGGTATTAATGGACAAATTCAATAGATTGCCCATACTTTTTTTGGCTTCCATTTACAAAAGCTTTTCTTTAGTTTTCAGCTAAAATGAAAAGTAGTGGGAGGTTTTAATCTGTTATTTAGATAAATTTTTTAAAAATTAAATGTGTTCATGTCTAATGTAGGTAAATTATAAAATTTATAGCGGAATTTAAATTTTATTAGCAAAGATTTTTGTGATAGAAAGTAATGGTATTATTGGCAGTTTAGGTCATAAAACTCCTTCAGGGCAAGTATAAAATTTTCACTGTTTCTTAAGATCCATTTTATAGTTACTTAAACAAAAGCCTTAAAATTGTGGTATGTGATTCTTTAAAAGATTATCCAGGAATGAAACTTGAATGCACTTTATACTCATTCTCTTTCTTTAGCTTTTTAATGAGCTAATTAGCATCTTTATATATTTTGGGAGAGGAGGGAGGCTGGCCTATGCTTGTTTTAAGATAAATTATGCTGTTTTTATTTGCCAAGGCTACAAGTTCTAACTCTTGAAGATTATTATTCAGGCATATTGGAATGATCAAGAAAAGCTCATCTCACAATAGATTTGAAGTTATAAAAGTAGAAAATCTCAAATTTCATGCTCCAGGCACATGAAAATTGAGGTGTAATCGGTCTTAAACCAAAAAAAAAAAAAAAAAAAAAGACATTTTTTTCCCCCTCTTTTGACCCTAAGAAGTGCTTAACTGATTTACTCTTTGTCAGGATTAGGTATTATAATATTTGTGCCAAAGTGGTAAAAGGGGCTATGATTTACCTCTATTGTCTTAAGAGGTTTTGCTTCAGGCAGGTGGTCAGGATGTGAATTTTTCATGTACAGATTTGCAGAGGTAACATTTAATGAGGATTTTCTGTCAGAAGACCAAGTTTAAATACTGAAGTTTTCTTGCAAATGAATTTTATGACACTCTTAGAAATAAGTATAATCCTGCAGTAATTTAAGAACTTTAGAGTTGCAAGTTTTAAGAAGATTTTTTTCCTGCATATTATGTCACCAGATAGTTTCTGTACAATCTGTTTTGATGGAGTAGGCTCCACTAAATATGATACAGATGTAGCAACATTTTTAACTTGAATAACCCTATTCCAGCCAATAAAAGATATTCTCTGTTTTTTCCATTTATGGAAAATTAATTTTTTCATTTAAAAGTTTACCTAACTTTTTAATGCAAAATATTAGGATAAAAAGTTAAAGATGTATTTTCCCGATCTGTTTTCATGGTTTATAGTTAGCCATTATTTTCTAATTTATTGGACTACCTTTTCACCACAATGTACTATCATCAATTGTGTCATGCCCAAACACAGTGTTATTTTGCTATAATTTTGGAATAAAGCTCATTTAAAGAATAGAAAATATGTTAGTTAAATGTTATATTTCAATGAGAATATTACAATCTAGATAAAAAATGCAGCATAAATTAACTTCAATATTTATATTGTAAGTTTGTGACTAAACCTAAAAGGAAAAAAAGATCATTTTAAACATCAAAAACTTACAAAATTTTTCATCTCTATTTAAATGAAACAGTTGGTGTCCAAACCTTTCATTGCAGAAAGGTTTCAAGCAGAAGAAAACTGTAACCTCATGAAATAAAACTATAAGAAGGGTTTTTGAGAGTAATGTAGTCTCTGATCTCTTCTTCATAATCATTTATTTATTTGGAACAAAGCATTGTTAAAGTTTTCTTTTTCAGAATTAAGAGAAAAGGGAAAGTGAAGAGAAAATCTTTGAAGAGAGAAACTCAGTCTGGTTTTCATTTTCTCTACAGCTGTCATCTGGTTTTTTGTTCTGTTGGACATCTACAGCTGGAGTCATTTTATTGCTTTCCCCAGCCTCCTTTTTGCTCTTGCACACAGAAATGTTTTAGTAGTCCTAAGGAAAAAAAGTCAAAGAATCTCTTAGCAACCATAGGACAATAATTATTATACCAGCAGCTGGGAACAAACCAGATTTCCGTTGTGCATTAAAAACTGGCATGCATTACTTTATAGATTATGCAGATTCTAATCTGTGCCAGCACTTTGCTTTGCTGGTTATGGGGTTAAAAGAATTGAATGTAGGAAGTGTATAATTGCTTTGGACATTTGAAGACAAGGCAAATGCACATCTGTATATGAAGGATTTTTTTTGTTGTTTTATTTTCTTTATACACACACACACACACACACACACACACTTCTGCTTTTCCCAGAAATTTCTTTTTAAATTTAATCTCATGTTCTCCAGCTAGTATAATACATAATCCTAGGAGTGCATTACTTTAGATTGTGTCAATATTTCCATTAACATTTCAGGTGTTTATATGCCCTGTAATAAAAAGACTCATTGGATTGCTCATATAAATACCTATATTTGTGTGTATGTAAGAGAGACACAGAGTGTGTGTGTGTGTGTGTGTGTGTGTGTGTGTGTGTGTGTGTGTGTTATATACATCTCCCTATAATGAAATCAGTAGGTTGTAAACTGATTTATATGGATATATTCTTTAAGGAAGGGGCAAGGAAATTCCATTAACTTATTAACAAGACACTGTTCAAAATATCAGAATAATATATAATCTTCTAAAACTGTTATTTTATAGTTTTATTTCTAAAATCTAGTATTGTTAGGGATGGAGAGAGGAAGAGCATTAACCTTCCAATTATTATTTTAGTTTAAAGAGAAGCAGAAGTAAAATATACAAGCACAGGCAAAAACTTACTCAGTGATACTCGAAGGTTCTTTTCTTTAACTGAGGAATTAGAGTTGCACGTAGAATTGTATCTATCGAGTAGAAAGGAAACATGCTTACAGTTAAGATACACTATGCCTAGAATCCTTTACCTTTAAAAAATTATTCTTTCCAGAGAGTTGGGAAGTTATTATTAAAATATTTTTTCCATTCATAAATTCTTAAAAATATAATTGCTTATTATTCACAACTTAACTACAGATTAAACTTGAGGGGGTTACATGCTATCTTTTCTAATAATAACTTATTTGGGTCGGCTTTTTTAAGAATGCCATACCTAAATTAAATAACAATCATAATTTTGGCTATATTCTCCTAATAAGCACATTTGTAAAATTATTGCAATCTGAACTATTTCTCTGTTTTTAGGTAAGTTGTTAGGTAAAATTACTGTGTATTTGGATGATCACAAAGTAAAATGACATTTTTAATTTATGAAAATTACAAAGTCATACACAATAATTTGAACTTCACACTTACAGTCAATCTAGCATTCTTCTCTTGTTCTTTTGATATCTCAAGTGTACCAATGTTCCTCTCAGCTGCCCATTTTTACTGTATGAAAAACTCATCTTTTTGGATTATCCATGTCTTTAATGCTCTGTAAATCATTTTGGTAATGTCTTATAGCTTCCTTATAGTATTCATATGTCTTTCCATTGCTATTTTGCTAATTTAATTCCTACATCATGGTGCCTAAGACTCGTGGCCATATAATAACACCAGAAAAATATTGCTCTTTTAGTGAGTAGTCTAAGATCAGAGAAAGCACCACATATCTCCCAAATGCCTCTTCCTTCTCTGTTCTGATACCAATTCCTGTCTATCTAGAGTGATTCTCTAATATATGCATCTGGGCAATAGTCTTTCATATACTTGTGGGTAATTAAATTAATACCTCTTGCTTTGCTGTGGATTTCAGTGAGATTTTGTATTATAAAATTCATTGAAATTTGTGTATTGGCATGAATTTAATATATATATATGGAAGGAAATTCCCTATTTGAAAACAAATCCCCAAGCCTATTCTTTTAAGTCAAATCGTTTTTTTTTTTTAATCAATAAATAGCATGTGGAATTTCAATGTACCTGTTAGTTGTATCACAGTAAACATAATATAGTCATAGAAACTTGTCTACACAAATCTGCCTTCTCATGTTTTCATCAAAAAATATTCTAATTAGGGCAGCTAGGTAGCGCAGTGGGTAGAGCATCAACCCTGAAGTCAGGAGGACCTGAGTTCAAATTTGATTTTGGGCAAGTCTTAACCCCAATTGCCTGAGCAAAACAAACAAACAAACAAACAACAACAACAACAACAAAAACCAAGACCTAATTGTGTTTATCAATCATCTTCACAAAGACTTTTTTTAAAAATAGAGATGACAAAATAATATGAGATAGTAGTTGTTTGTTTTTTCTTGGTCATTTTTTGGGGTAAAAACAGTGTTTGATTTTTTCTATTGGGGAGTTAGAAAATGGTCATCTTTGAAATATCTTGAGAATTAATCCCTGTGTCCCTTTAAAATTGTATTGCCTTTAGGCAGGGGTATGCTGGTAAATAATTAACAGCTTGCTCTCTAGGAAAAGCATGCAGGATATTTATACATTTGTTTAATTTAATCTGTTATTAATATTTTCTTCAATTTTTTAAGTCTAGAAAATCTCAGGCATATATGCTTAATTTGAGATTTACATGCTCATGTTGAAAATTTAGCAGTCAGCCCTAAACTGTAGCCCATCATTACCTGTATACTGCAGATTTCTTTAACCCAGGTTTATTCAGCTCTAATTACACAATCCAACTTTATCTTTTTTAAATACCATAATTACCACTTTCTCACATTGGATATTGAATTATGTGGTAGGATCTAAATGCATCTACCCCATTATAATTAAGCACTGGAATGGGTCTCTGTAAAAATACTCCAATTGGTTCCATTTGCTATATTTTTTTTTCTTTGTTTGCTAAATGTTCCTATAACCTAGTATAATTGAATCTCAGGATAATCAGAATCTATCTTTAACCATTTGGAGACAATATTTTCTTCCTCCCGTGAGTATTTTATCATTTAGCTTATGGTCTTAACTGGTAGAATATTTGACCGTCAATGTGGCAAGATTGTATGTGTGTGTGGCTAATGTTTTTTTCTTGGTTCTTTCAAGCACAGTATAATAGAAAGAACTAGATTTGCAGTTGAAAGATTTCTACTTGTACACTTATTTACTATGACTTGAAACAAGTCATTCAGACTCTTTAAGAAATGGTGACAAAATCAATGTAGTTACTTTGTCCACTTTCTGGAGAGGGAGGAGAAATCTATTGTGTACACATGTGAAATTCTTAAGTAGTCTATTAAATAGTTGGGCTTTTTCATTTTTTGATCCACAGTCATATTTTTCAATAAGATTTTCATCATCTAGCCTTTTTGTCTTTTGAAGTCACTGAATATCAAACTTATATGTTGAATTTGTCTTGATGAGCAAAGAATTTTGTCAAATTCTTCATCTAATTTCTCAATTTCCTTCTTCTAGAAATATTTTCCCCTGTTTACATATATTTTGCTTATAATTACATTCATTGATTCAGAGTAATTAACATGAGGAAATGTAATACATTATACCTCCTGTATTACCTACTGTTTTAAACTATTAAGGCTTAAAACTGCACTAAAGTTTTTGAGACATCCTGTATTTCAGTAGTACTCACAGTTATATTCCTTATTTTATATACTTTCAACAGATGTAATTATAACTTTTAAATCACTGTAAAATTTAAGTGAAAATTAGTCTTTTATTATCATGTGATTTAAACTTAAAATATCAACATGAGATTATTGTAATTCATCAACAATTGGGTATTTGTATATTTAGACACAATCCATTATTCTATATTGTACTCAAAATTTTTAGAAAATGTCTAGAAAATAGTATATGATTCCTAACTTCCTCTTTTTTAAAATAAAAGTCTAGGGAAATGTTTTGAAGTCTTTGTTAAAATTTGACCTTCACTAGGTCAGGGACAATCTTTTTATTGCTCCATCGTACTTCACAGAACCCTTCATATATTGTAAGAGCTTATTAAAGGAATTTCAGTGGTCATTTAGGCCAGCCTATATTCGAACAGGAAACCTTTTTACAACATCTCCAACAGGTTTGACATGAAGAAAACCTTTCTAATGATTGCTCCTATCCAAAAAAACAGAATGGACTGGAAAATAGTATGCTGAGTTACCTTTCACTGGAAGTGAAGTTACATAACTTCTCTTGAAAGCTTCCAATGAATGGGAATTTGCAATCCTATAAATCAATCCACTTTGTTATTTAGGATATTTCTGAGCCATTAGAAATTTTTTCCTTGTGTCAAACCTAAGTCTCTCTTTCTGCAACACCCATTGTGGAATTTAACATTGCTTCCCATCTCTTCACTGTCCTCTACATGGTTTTGTGGACATTGAGGTGGAGTAGTGGAGAGAACCCTAGGCCTGGACTCAAGGAGGTCTGAGTTCAAAATTAGGGCCCTGCTAAAGTCACTTAATCTTTCTTCATCTCAGTTTTCTCATGGTATACTGAGGGTGATAATAGCACCTAACTGCAAGGATTATTGTGAAAATAAAATGAGGTAATATTTGTAAAACACTTATTACAAGGGCTAACACATTGTGAACGCAATATGAAGGGCAACTGCTATTATTATTTTGAGTGTGTTCAATGTTCTTTATAAAATGTGATGCCAAAAATTAAGCATAGTCTCCTCATTTTGATGTGTTCACATCAGAGTTCATTAGGAAGATCTATCAGTCAGTCAATCATTAAACCTTATTATCTCTCTTATTTTTGACATTATGCCTCTTAATGTAATATAAGGTTTTTGGTAGCCTGTTTTTTTGACTGCCATGTCATCTTGTTGATTCCAATCAAGTAAAATACTGATTTACTTAGATCTTTAAGGAAAATTGTTGCCTCTCTGATCTTATATTTGCATAGTTAATGTTTTTAGCTCAATCTAAGACGTGACATTTATATTCTTATACTTTCATGTATTTCTCACCAATATGTATACCTATTATCACAGTCCATCCAGGCCTTTTTAACATGGATAGTTTGTTTTCCCATAAATTTGTCACACAGAAGATCTACTCATAGTGCTAGGACCCTTCCTCTAGATCTTTTGACATTAGGTGGATATCATTTATATTCAAAGGATTGTAATTTTAGAGCTGAGGAGATCTAGGGAGATTGTGATTTGCTCAAGGTCACATATTAAATAGTAAATGTGAGAAGCAGAATTTGAATCCAGGTCTTTTGATTCCATAATCATTGCCCTTTCTATTATGCCATACTAATTTCCTAAGACTTATGGGGAGTTTCTATTTATTTTACCTTCTACTAATTACATTGCAGACCCATCTTTTCAGATTCATAATTTTTTGGCAATTTATTTACTCTGCTTCTTGACCAGAATTCCTAATTCATAATGTAGCATAGCCTGTTCATGTTCTTTGCCCTTTGAATGATTCATAATTTTGATTCTTTGAAAATTATGGTATAATGTGAATGATAGTTATATAGCATCACCAGAAGAATATTTATGTTATTTATTTTAGGGTTTAGATCTATGTCATTGAAAGTTCTTGTCAATTTCCCCGCTGTAATCCAGTTTCTTCTCATCCCCTCATTTAGGACTTTGTTTACTATTTGTAAAATGTATCTAAAATATATGTATTGAAGGTCCAAATCTATAGATTATTTATCCAATTTCATATTATAGACTTGACAATAAGTGTTTCTCATCCTCTTTGGTTTATCCTTTGTGGATAATTATATCAAATTCAAATGATTAATTTTACATATATATAGATATATCTATATATCTATATATATCTGTTAAATTGAAGTGAACTGAATCAAGCCTCAAAACATCAGTTTGCTTCAATTCAACAAATACCAGCACAGTGTCATCCCCAAATGAATGTCTAGATTCTACACTATCTGTCTTTCCTGTCAGTCACAAATGCCTTTGTCAAACATTTATCTTCTCTTCTTTTTCATTTGATACCAACAATCATGATCATCAAACAAAGTTATGTTACATTTACATGAAATCTTTTATTATCTGAACATATACATTGATGACATCTTGTTGGAATTGCCAATAAATTGTCTGTCTGTCTCTCTCTCTCTCACACACACACACGGTTCTTTTATTCCTTAAACTTTGCAGTTAATTTTGTGAATATATATATATATAACTTTGTAAATGCTATAGAATATTTGCAAAAGATGAGAAAGGTTTGTAATCATATTTTTCATTCAATAACTATTTTCCCCCTATTCATTTGATATCTTCACTTCTTACAGATATTTTTAAAATCAAACCCTCAGGACCCTTATTGTCAATACTCTATCTGGATCAGATTCTTTTCCTACTTTTTATTTTCCTGTATTTTCATTTCTACTTCCTTTTTAGAGGATGATGAGACTGTGACATTAAAATACAAATGTAGGTTTACTATCATTAATGACCAAAAAAAAATCTTATACTTATAGACATTCTGACAACATTTTTTTTTCCTATTATTTCTCTCATTTTATTTCCCAAATATCTCATGATTATTTGGCTTAATTGCATCTCACCTCGAGCTTTGTCTCCAAGTGTTTCTCCTTCTACCACTGTCTTATGAAGTGATATTGCTTACATATATTTTTAAATTTACCTACTCTGTGAGAAGAACTTACTCTTAAACCAGTGTTGCCATTGGCTAACTTACCTCTTTGTTTGGCAAGATGATCAGGCATTTACTCATTTAGGTGGATCTTAGGCTCTTTTGAGTTTCCTCATTGAGGCATTTCATAGGATCAGAGGATCATGAACTTAAAGCTAGATGGGACCTTAGAATTCCCTCATTTTCAGATTTGACCACAGGAATGACACACCAGTAGTCATATTCAGATGAATCTGTGGGTCCATTTTAAAGTTATTTATTGATGTTTGTATTTTCTTCAGTGATGCAGATTGTAAACCGTCCATGCATATTCAAGCATGCATAATGCTTGTCTAGGTCTTTGCCATAGTAACACACCCAAAACACAGAGGGCTTTCTTCACATTTTCTTGACATTATGTTATACATGTATGGAGAGTATCCTTGATGAAAACATAAGATGAGAACAGGCAGTATTTTGCAAACAGTATTTTATATCAGGTCACATCTTTATATTAACACACTTAATTGCAAAGTTTAGAGAATACAAAAACTCAGTCTCTGTGTGTGTGTGTGTGTGTGTGTGTGTGTGTATGTTTAATGACTATTTTTAAAAGTATTTTGTTTAGTAGAGCAAAAAGCAACTTTAAAAGCTATTCCAGTACTGCTGATATGTATGTTTAGATCATAAGCAATTCCATGATGACGATATTTCACCAATTAATATGTTCAGATCATAAAATATTCCATATAAATTCAACAGATACCAAGAAAAGAATATCATTGGAATGAACAAAAAAGTCTGTTATATGTAGTGTACTCTATTTATAAATTAAAAAGAGAAACAGTCACTACTTTCAAGGAACTCGTACACTAATGAGAGAAACATCTCTAATAAAGGTTTAGTCTAAATGTGAATGTCAAAGCAAAGGGATCTATTAGGATAGGGTGGCAGTTCCCCTGAATGTCTAAAAGGTGCAGAGAGAGAATAGATGAAAAAGTCTAGGGAGACTATATTACTGAGATTCTTGTTTTTGACTCCTTGTTCATCCAAATGGTGTGAGCAACTGTAGCCCCACTGCAGGATGGGGCAATAGAAGAACCCTATATGTTATCTTTGGGAAACGGGAGTTTCCTATGGGTTGAATGGTTATAGGGATTCTAGTTTTCCTTCGGCGTGGCTGGGGATGTTCAGTATTTACCCAGCGGTGGTTGAGAGCAAAAGTTTTCCTCTCTTGGTTGTCCCACCAGTATTTCTGGCATCCTAATGGGTTTACAAATGGTTTAGAGATGGAAAGAAGGAAGGAGGCCCACCTTTCCTGTCACCTAATATTCATGGGATTTTGATAAACTGGGAGAAGGGGAAGGGAAGGTTGGAAGACATAATATTCCCACCATATTATCAACCCATCTGGTTTTTTTCATTTAACCATTTCTTTGAAGACATTCTTTTCTTACTTATTCTATTTTATTGCTTGTAATTTCTTCTTTAACGTTTTGTAGTTTTCTGTGTTCCATATACATCTCTCTGTTGCCCAATTCAATTTTAGTTTTTTTGGACATAATAATGTTTATCTGGTATTTGATTTATATTAGTAAAACTTAATGCATTAAATTATTATGCTTAATATTGATCATATTTCCTTCATCTGTTTCCTAATTTTTACTATCAATGGCTTATTTAGATGTTTTAATTCTAATTTGTTTGCTGTCTATTTTAATTTTTATTCTTCTAAATTGATGTTAGTTTTAATTTAGCTTCTAAAGTCTTTGGGCTGATCGTAATATCATTTGATGTTAGCTGTGTCTAATTCTTTCCAGCTCTCTCCTTGAAAAACATTCATATGTTTGACTTCTGTGTAGTTCAAATGCTTTTTTTTTTCTTTGCATTGCTTAATTATTAATCGTATTTACCAACTTTTTTTTTTTTGCTATTCTCATGTTCAACTTTGCCTTTATTTCACTAAATATTAAAGTATATGTTAATTAAATTTGAACATTTTCAAGTTATATATAATAATATTCTATCTAAATTCTTTATAATATGTGGAATATGGAATGTGGAATATAATGTTTCTTTGGGAAACAACCTGATGTCTAATGAAATAATGTTCCTTTTTATGTTAGAAAGTAGGAGCCATCATTTAGCTATAAAACTTTCTTATATCTTCTAGTTTTGTATATAGAGACCATGTCAATATCGATAGATTTCAGAGCTCATCATACTTAGTTCTTAATCTATGATCCTGTGATATGATTCACTTCCTCCAGTAATATATCAGTGTATTATAAGATAAGGATCTCACACTTAAAAATGTGATTAAATTCCTACTTTATAGACTAAGAACTATAGCACTGTTAGCATTCTCTGACCTCATTATTCTGTCATTCTCTCCAAACAGGGAAAAGGGGCTATCCAAGACTGAGGGACTTTCTGTGTTTTTCTTTATTTAATATTCAATATTATATAATTATCTAGTTGCAAGTTGATAAGCTTCTGCATACTTATCAAAAATGGTCTTCATCCATTCCTAAGGTTATAGCCCAAGCCTTTCTTGTCATATGTAGAACTCATGAGCTTTAGTGGTCAAGTCTCCAAGAATTCAAGATTGTTTTGTTTTGTTGCCCAAATTAGCCAAAGGGTAAGAATTTTGTTAAAAACTTGACATGTGTTAGATAAATTCTATTTTTTTGAATCATTTTATCACATTCCTTCCCACCCCTTCTGTTTTGCTCTCTGGGATATCTACTCTACAATTAATAAACTTTCTTTCATCTTAAGCCTCTTCTTTTTTCCTTCCACTATCTGGTCTCTTTCCTCATGAGATTGCCTTTCTCTCCATTCTTTTCAGTACTGGCTGCACTTTCATTCATAACCCCAATTCACTTGTCATAGAATGGGAATGAGAATATTCTTTGTTCCTTATTTCCACTTCAGTCTTTTACTCTAGCAAATCACTAAGTACTCTCTCCTACTTAGGCGTTCACACTATCCAAATTTATCCACGTCCTGGTGGCTATCTTGGCTATTTTCCATTGACACTTCCCCCATCTCCCCAAGAGATTCTCTCTTTCATCAGTGAGTTCACTGCCTAGCACACAGTGTTTTTCTCCATCCTTACTTCTGCCCTCATAATAAAGGACTTCGTTATATATAGATACTTTCTCAAATACCCTAATTTCCCAGTTCCTTGGAAAACTTTATTTCTATTACCACTACACTTCCCAATTTGTACACTCAAATATTCATACTCTTGTTGGGCAATCACATGTGTTCCATTTCCATATCCATGAATACCTAAATTCCTTTACCTAATCATAATCTTGTCTGATTCTACCTTTTCCTATACCTTATAATTCCTAACATTTTTCTTTGTCTTCACCATGATCTTTGTCCATCCAGCCCTCTCTTTTATTCCCCTCAGTTTTTTTTTTTTTTTTTTTCCATATCCTTCTTGCTCTGGCTACACTTTGCTCCCTTCTATTCTTTGCCCCATTGTTCTTTTGTTGATCACAGTTTGTTAAACTCCCAACCCTACATTACTATGACCATTTCTGCCTCCTTTATTTCTATTTACATTCTACTGAATAGACTTTGAGGTAATCACAAAACTGCTGATTGCATCTCTTCCAAATTCATGTTATCTATTCTTCACTGGGCTTTCATTGAGGTAAGGCAATCCTACTGCTCCTTAACTCTGTCTCTACCTTAGCTGATTGAGACTTCCTTGCTCAGCCTTATTCCTCCCATGACATCTCCTCTTACTATTCTTGTCTGCTAAGCACTTCTCCTCCCCCATATTGATTCCATTGGGGGTCCTTTCTCTCCTAATCACACATTGGTCAAACATCTTCCCACCTATCTCATGCATTGCTTTCTCAAGTGAAAAGATAGTCTCTTGCCAAGACCAACCTGTTTATATTCCTTTATCCCATTTTCCTACTATCCCTACTCTTACTTATTTTCAGTCTCCTTACCTGCTGTTACCTCCCTCACTCTATTGTCCCTCCCACTCCTATCTTACTAGCTCTTCCTATATCTTTGCTATAGTTCTCAGCTAAACACTTTAAGAAAGCCATATTATATACACTCAGAGCCTCCTCTTTCTCTTCTCTCACTCTTATAAAACTTTTACAATTTGGCTTTCAGATTCATTCAACTGAAACTTCCCTTTCCAAATGATTTCTTAATTGTCAAATCTAATAACTTTCTTTTTCTTTTTTAAATAATATTTTGTCGTGCCCCCCCAACTACATGTAAAAACAATGATAATAGCAACCTACCTTCTATAGTTTTTGTGAAGATCAAATGAGATTACTATTGTAAAGTGTTTAACACAGTGGTACATATTAGATGCTATATAAATGTTACCTATTCTATTTAGAATTAGTAAGTGCTTAGCACAATGCTTGACACATAGTAGACACTTAATAAATATTTGTTCCTTTACCGCTTTCTCCTGTCTGGGTTTTCATGATACTGTTCTTGTCTGGCTCTCCTATCTCCATCTCCTTTACTGATTTTTCTGCCGCAAGTTATGTTTCTCCACCAAAGCCTCAACCTTGGGCCATCTTTTCCATTTGTTCTCTCTATTGTCTCTCCCATTTAATGATCTCATCTGTTTCTGTACTTAATCATTATCTCCCTGCAGGTAATTCCTATATCTCTATGTCCATCCCTAAGCTCTATCCTTAGCTTAGTCCCATATCACCAATTGCCTTTTGGACATCATGATCTGAATCCTCTATGGTCATCTCAAATTCAATCTAAAGCAGTCTAAAACTTCCCTGCCTTCTTTCAAATTTCTCTATTACTCTTAAGGATCACTCTCCCAATCATCCAAACTTGAAACTATGGTATCATCCTCAGGTGTTTATTCACACTCATATATCCATTCTGTTGCCAAATCCTGTAATTTTTAACTTTGCTACATTCTTTGTATCCTTCTCTCTACTAATACAACTACCATCCTAAATCAGCCTCTCATTACCCCGTACCTAAATAACGGTAGCAACCTTCTTGTTGGTCTCACTGCCTCAAGACTCTCATCAGTTTAGTGCATCCTCCACATAGCTGCCATAGCAATTTTTCTAAAATACAAGTCTAATAACTATGTCACTTCCCTTACACAGTCCAACTACAGTGGCTTTTGGTTGCCTCCGGGATCAAATATAAAGTCTTCTAGCATTTAAAACTCTTTTGTAACTTGATCATTTTGATTTACTTTTTAAATTTTTAGTCTTCATAATACTTTTCTACACCCCCTTCCCACATACACATCCATCCCTCTCCTCTATTTCAGCTGCTATTCTGACTACCTTTACTATTCCACACATATGATGTTGAGCTCCTTTCTCCTTGTCTTTCACAGGCTATTGCCCATTCCAGGAATGGTCTTTCTTCTTACTTTTGCCTCTTAGTTTTCCTGGCTACCTTTAAGTCTCAGCTTAGATCCTATCTGCTATGAGAGGCCTTTCCTTCTCCCTCCAACTGCTAATGCTTTTCCCTCGAAGAATATGTCCTATCTATTCTGTATCTTATATAATTCTGTGTTCTTTTAATATACTTTGTTTTAATCAGGCAAGATCCATCTTCATATCTCTACTTTCTCCTGTTTGAGAACCTGAGAAAAACAAAACCCATTAAAAATATGTATAGTCAATTAAAACAAATTTCCACTTTGGGTTGTCCAAAAACAATCTGCTTGATTATATACTCTGAGTTCTTCATCTCGCTATCAGGAGGTAGGTAACATGTTTCATTATTTTTATCTTCTGGAACCCTAGTTGGGTATCTTGCTAGTAAGAGCTCAGCACAATATTAATCCATCATGTTTCTAGACCATAGTTTGTTCATCCATTTCCCAATGTGTGGCCACACCCTCAAATTCTCAATCTTTGTCATCTCAAAAAGAGCTACAAATAAAATTTAATTTTTCTCTTCCGCCTTCTCCCTTTTCCTTTATCCCTGTTGAGTGAAATGGATTTTTGGATACAACTCTATGTATGTGTCTTTTTTTTTTTTTTAATTAGTTCAGATAAGTATGAAGTTGGAGTATCAGGCATTCCTCCATTTCCTCACTTCCTCTTCATTTGTATAGATTTCTGTTTGTATAATCTGCTTATGTAAGGTAATTTCCCCTAAACTTACTTTCTTTCTCTTCTCCTCACCTCCAATGTATTCCTCTTCCCTTCTTTTTCCTTTTATTAAGATCATCAAGACAGAACAGTCACTTTGGGGGTCTGTCTAGCTTGACTCCCTCTGTGACCCGTGATGATAATAGAGTTCTGGGGAGATATGTGTTATCTGTCCCCGTTTGAATGTAAGTAAGCAGTTTATCTTTGTTTAATCCTTTAGCATTGTACATTCATGTCTACATTTTTATGTTCCTCTTCACTCTTATGTTTGAAGTTCAAAGTTTTGCCCTAGCTCTGGTCATCAGGAGTACTTGGAAGTCCTATTCCTATATTTCATTATAGTTCCTTTTCGCCCCTATAGTATTACACTCAGTTTTGCTGGGGTAAGTTATTCTTGCCTATAAGTTCATATTCTTTGCCTTCTGAAATATTGTATTCCAAGTTCTCTTGCTCTTTTATGCTGGTGGCTGCTAAATTATGTATGATTCTGACTGTGACTATTCAATGCTTGACTGGTTGCTTGTAGTATTTTTTTTTTTCTTTGATATAGAAGCTTAGGATTTTGGATGTGATATTTCTGAGATTTTTCATTTTCTGATTTTTTTCAGAAGGTGACCAATGGTTTCTTTTTTTATTTTTATCTTGCCCTCTTTCCAAAAGATGTGAGCAATTTCCTTTTAAAATATCTTGAAATAGAATATCAAGGCTTTTTTGTAGTCATAGTATTCAGATAATCAGGTGATTCTTAAATTTTTTTTCTTCCTAGTTTTTTTTCCAATTCCATTTTTTCTATGAGATACTTTACACTTTCTTTTATTTTTCAGTGTTTCATTTTGTTGCCTAAGTCATTGGCTTCTATTTGATCCATTCAGATTTTCAGTTAGTTTGATATTTGGGTAAAGTTTGAGATTTCTTGTGTTAAACTGTTAGTAATTCCCTTTTCATTTCTTTCTTTCATAATTTTTTGTTTTTCTCTCCAATTTTTTTCCTCCAGCATTCTCATTCCATTGATAAAAAAACATTTTAATCTCTTCTTTTATTTCTTCCAGGAATTCTAGTTGAGTTTGTTCCCAAACTGTGTTTTTCTTTGAAATATTGCTTGTAGATGTGTTAGAGTCATAATCCTTTTTCTGCATTTGTGCCTTGATTGTCCCTGACACAGTAATAACTCATTAGGGTTTGGTTCTATTTTTGTTTGCTCATTCTTCCAGCTTACTTCCTCACTTTGGATTTGACATTAAGACTGTTTTCTGTAGTACTTCTTTAGGGAAGGTCTGGGCTGTTGCTGCCCTTTGGTAGCATTTGAGTGTTCCCAGGATCTTAAAGACAGGCTGAGGACTTGGCAGACTTTAAGTGTTCTCAGAGGAGTATACTCCAAGGCAAAGTCTCATGTCTGTCCTCTTGATCTGAGCCTTGCCTGTTTTCTGACCTGTATTTGAGTCTGTACAAGCATAGCTTGCTGCTTTTCATTCAAAGTGGGAAAATTATAGACTCTCCTTTGGTTTGGGCTTCTTGCCTTGGTTATTTCTTTGTAGTCTGGGCTAACTGCTAGAAGTTAAACCTTGTTTTGTGCCTAAGGTCTGAGCCATACTCCTGCTGGCCTCTCACCTTCCTCCTTTCTCTGTATACTGCCCAGGTACTTACTGGCTAAGGAAGGGCACTGTCTTGCCCAGTTCTCTTCATTCTGTTCTGGATCTTCTACCTAAGACTGGGTAGTAGTGACAAACCTGCCAGTTAGCACCCATTCCCATTGCAGTGCTCTAATATCTATCTGAGGGTACCCTATATGAGTCTGGGACCTCCTTTTATGTTGGTGTACACCTTCCTAGGTGCTAATGTGATTTTACAACCTTTGTCTCTCTATGCAGATTTGGCCCAAACAAAGGGGGTTCACTGTAACTCTTTCTGGATTTCTCCATCAGAATTTGGTCTGTTGCATTTTATACATCTCTTTGTTTTTTTGTTTTTAATTTTTATTTAATAATTACTTTATATTGACAGAATCCATGCCAGGGTAATTTTTTTACAACATTATCCCTTGCACTCGTTTCTGTTCCAATTTTTCCCCTCCCTCCCTCCACCCCCTCCCCTAGATGGCAAGCAGTCCTATATATATTGGATATATTGCAGTATATCCTAGATACAATATATGTTTGCAGAACCGAACAGTTCTCTTGTTGCACAGGGAGAATTGGATTCAGAAGGTATAAATAACCCGGGAAGAAAAACAAAAATGCAGATAGTTCACATTCGTTTCCCAGTGTTCTTTCTTTGGGTGTAGCTGCTTCCGTCCGTCATTTATCAGTTATACATCTCTTTGAAGAAGTTGTGGAGGAAATCTGTTACATCAGTTCCTTGTACTCTAACATCTTTGCTCTCCTCCCCATATACCCCAGCTCTTCCCTACTTATTTGCATTTTGCTTTTGAAATTACAGTGTGATCTTGAGGGCAAAAACTATTTTTATCTTTATTTATATCCTCAGCATTTAACAGGGTACCTGGCACATGATAAATGCCTAATAAATGCTTTTTGATTGATAAAGAATTTTTTTTTTACCTTGCTTATGATATCCATCAAGGTAAATAGTCCTCTTAACTTTACCTAGCCTATATGATAAGCATGCCTCTTCATTTCTCACTTTGTTAATTGTGGTGAGCTTTTTCTTCTCAAAACACAGCCGGGTGATAAAAGTTCAGATCTTTTATTATCCCAATATAGCCCGGTTAGCTTAGGGGCCTATCTCTCTGCTTGGTTCCAAGAGCTCTCTCCAAATGTCTTTAAATCCAAAGGTCTGGTCCTTCAGCCTCTGCCTCTGCTTTTCTTCAGCCTCCAGCCAGCTCCAGTCTTCATGTCATTCCGGTGAAATCTCGACTTGTAGCGTCTTCCTCTCAAGAGCCTCTCCGACTGGCCCATTGGCCTATTTATGCTCCTTCCAGAGAGAGGGATTATGGGTAGTTCTACTTAGTACCTTGTTTCAGGTTCTGCCCAAAACATCTTCTTGTAAGATTAGATCAACTCTAATTACTTAGCAGTTAGTAAGGATTCCAACATCTCCCCCTTTCTTTTGTTAGATGAAAACACCAAAGGGAATAGGAAATCTAATCAGATTAGTGGGTTTCTGAAGGGGTACACATAAATCCATCAATATGGGCCAGAACTTTGTAACAGATATACATGGTATACATAAATCCATCAATATGGGAGGCATTATACATAATTTACAAAAGCACACAGCAATATAACACAGGCTAGTGGTAATGTAACAAATAACATGAATCAACATGAAAATTTAACTACTGCAAAAAGTCTCATCAACAATCTTTCATCTCAAGAAATCCAGTGATTCTTGCAATTGCTTAAAATACATAAGCCCATAGTAATATAACACAGGCTAGTAGTAATGTAACAACATAAATCGACCTGAAAATTTACAAATGTCCATAAGTCCTAGAAATAGTCGATAAGGAATCCATTGTCCATTAGTTCATGCACCAGGAATCTAATAATTCCTGTAAGCTCTGAAGTACTGCAAAAAGTCTCATCAACAATTTTTCATCTCAGGGAATCCAGTGATTCTTGCTGGTTTTTCAGGAACTGAAAGCTGAAGATTTTAAAGTTCTTTTGACAGTCTCATTGTTAGCCTTTTCCACCTGTGGAAATTTAAGCAGATCCTCTTCCCCAAGCAGTTAACCTATCTAATTCTCTTCTATTTACCACTTTTGGGATTTCTCCTCATCATCTGGTAATTACATTGGAGCTTTTTGCATTGGATATTGTCTTGTTGTCTTAAAAGGCCTGTATTCTTCCCAACTGTAATCCTGATTGCTTTTCTGTTGGTTGATGACATCAGAGTTCTGAATTTCTAAAGTCTCTCTGGGTGTAACCTCAGCTGCTATCATGCCCCACCTGCCCTTTGATTGATACTTTAGAGCTGGCCCTGCCTCTCATTCCTCTGGGTCAATATACATTTAGAGGCCCAGTGAAAGCCTCGGTTACATTTTGGACATGGGGTTTTAGGTTTTCTCTCACCCTGTCTTCTCACTCTATCTCCATATCTACAATGAGCTCTCAAATGTCCAATTTTTCTGCACTGAAAACATCGACGAGTTTCTCTAGAATTCCTCTGCCAAGAAGGACCTTGTCTTTCCAAGTTCACCATAGTCTGGGCATAATAAGCATTTGTGCCCACTGTGGCACAGCGTCTTATGATTTCCTCTAAAGAAGCATTTTTGTCTAGCCCCCATATAATTCTCTTGCAAACCTCATTGGCATTTTCCTTAGCCAAATGTCTAGTCATTATTTCTGTGGCAGCATTATCTCCAATGGTTCTTATTACAGCTGTTTGCAGACGTCCCACAAAATCTGCAAAAGGTTCATTGGGACCTTGCTCTATTTTTGTGAAAGCATTATTTCCATCTTTCTGTCCAGGGAGAGAATTCCAAGCTTTTATTGCAGCCTTAGAAATTTGCTCATAGACTGTTATGGGATAATAAATCTGTTCTGAACTCTCTGCATACTGACCTTCACCAGCTAGTTGGTCAAAAGTGATTTGTACAACAGCTCCTTTTTGCCTATTGCGTCCCAAATTAAAAGGAGTGTATTTTCTCTCTTTTTGACCTGAGGAGTTGAGCTCTTCAATCACAGGATATGCATTTATAAAATCAGATATATCTTCTCCTTCATTTTTTGCTTTAATTAATGCTTTTTCTAATCTTGTCAAATTCTGCTTTACAGGAGAAGCTGACTGTGTTTCTGTCTCTCTCCCTCCCCCTTGTTCTACCCATGAAGGGTTAATTGCGGGGGGAGGGTCATGAGATGTGGAATCACCTAATTCCTCCTTCTGTGAAGTATCATACTCAGAATTGTAATTAACTCCATTCTCATCTGATTTGTCCTCCTTTTCACCTAGTAAAGTTGGCACTTCCTCCTGTACTTTCCTTTTCATCATTCTATCACTTAAATAACTTCTTATAGCCAATTGTATTACATTATATGTATTAATTATTGAGTTAGGCCCATTTTTATCATAGAATTGACAAAGATCCTCTCCAACCAATTTCCATTCATTTAGATCTAATTCCTTATCAAGAGAGAAACAAGGACATATGTCCTTTACAGTTTGTAAAAGTTCAGTGATTTGCTGTAAACTTATAATTAAACCTTGGCTTTCCATAATTTTGACAATGCTCTCTAAACATTTTCCTTGCACAGAAACAGACTGTTTTCTAAATATCTGTCCCATCTTAGCTGAAATTTTACTTTAACTCTTCTAACAAAATTTCTTTGTTGCACTCACCCTAATTTCTGGGTTGAAGTTTTTTCCACTGGATCAGGATCAGAGGCTTTTCCACTTGAATCAGGATCGGAGCTTTTCCACTGAAATCCACTGAGGGGTCTGTTTGTCCCACGTTCAGGGCGCCAAAATGTTGTGATCTTTTTCTTCTCAAAACACAGCCGGGTGATAAAAGTTCAGATCTTTTCATGTGGTGAGCTTTTTCTTCTCAAAACACAGCCGGGTGATAAAAGTTCAGATCTTTTATTATCCCAATATAGCCCGGTTAGCTTAGAGGCCTATCTCTCTGCTTGGTTCCAAGAGCTCTCTCCAAATGTCTTTAAATCCAAAGGTCTGGTCCTTCAGCCTCTGCCTCTGCTTTTCTTCAGCCTCCAGCCAGCTCCAGTCTTCATGTCATTCCGGTGAAATCTCGACTTGTAGCGTCTTCCTCTCAAGAGCCTCTCCGACTGGCCCATTGGCCTATTTATGCTCCTTCCAGAGAGAGGGATTATGGGTAGTTCTACTTAGTACCTTGTTTCAGGTTCTGCCCAAAACATCTTCTTGTAAGATTAGATCAACTCTAATTACTTAGCAGTTAGTAAGGATTCCAACAGTTAATCTATTTTAGAACTTCTCAGATTTTTCCATTATGTCCCAGTATTTGATACCTATCCCTCTCCTTGTTTCTCAGCTTCTTTTTTATGTTATCTTCTACCCATTAGGTCATAAGCCCATGCCTGGAACATAGTAAGGTGCTTAATAAATGCTTCTGGACTATCTTTCTCTTTATCCATCTAATTAATTTTTTAAAAAGTTTTTATCATTATAGGACCAAGGACAGATCCCTGAGATACTCTGTTTACTCCGTTAGAAAAACTCTTGCTAACTTACTATCTAGATCTGGTAGTGAATATGCCTTGGGTCCATTCATTCAAACAATTCTAAGCCTGTTTTACTGTACTGCCATATAGTTTACCTCTCTATCTCTTCCACAAGAATAGCACAAGAGTTTTTGTCAAATATTGTGCCCAAATCCAGGTATACTGTCTATAGCATTACTAATAATAATAAGCCTGTCAGTGGAACTTCTTGTATTAAACAAACATATCTTTTTTTTCTTTTTGCAATTACATGCTAATATTCATTCCAGGGAACATAATGAAGTTTTCTTTTCTTCCATAGGTAACAGAAGATGATACTTCCAGTTCTCTAGCAAAAGATCACTTTTTCCAACCAGAAACTGTTATTACCAATGAGCCCTATAGAACTTCAAATATAAGATCCTCACCTTTTGAAGATTTGAATTCTAGAAGAGTGTTCCTACAAAGCCAAGCTAATCAAGTAAGAAAACAATCACTTGTTATATCAGTAATATAGTAAATATCCAATAATATATATACACACATATATATTTGTCATATAATAAATATAAAATCATATTCCCAGATTTTAAAACATCAATTGCATAAGCACAGGATAGAAAAGGTATGGTTATATGGAAGTTCATGTGGGAAAAAAAGACATATAAATTAAAATAGACTGCAAGACTTATTAGTGTGACATGTCAGCCAGAAAGAGATAATGTCCTTCTTGACTGCATGTAGAGAACACTTGTGTTTACTGGGAGAAGTGATAATCTTAATGAGCTCAGTCCTGTAGGATATCACACTTGGAGTTTTGTGGTCAGTTCTGAGAGTCACATTTTGAGATGATCATTGACAAACTAGCATACGCAGATGAACATGACCAGAATAGTGAGGTGCCTGCACACTCAGGTTAAAGATCACTATTTTCAAGTATTTGGAAGAAAGTATATAAAAAATTAATTAAAATTTTTCCACTTGACCCAGAAGACAGAAACTAGGACTAATGAGTAGAAGTTGGGTAGAGAGGCTTGATTTCAAGAAAAAAAAATTGATAAAAATTAGGCTCTGTCTTTACATGAAATAAGTTGCTTTGGATTGTAGAGGGTATTTTCTCACTTGAGGGTTTCGCATGGTATCTGAATAACATAGATTCCAAGGAACGATGCATTTTGAGAGCTTATAAAACTATTTAGCCCAAGTTTTCCTTGTATCTGGTCCCATGACCCTTTTTTAAAAATAACTTTATTTACAAGATATGTGCATGGATAATTTTTCAGCATTGATAATTGCAAAACCTTTTGTTCCAATTTTTCCCTCCCTCCCCCCACACTCCTTCCCCAGATGGCAAGTTGACTAATATATGTAAAATATGTCAAAGTATAAGTTAAATACAGCATATGTATACATGTGACCCTTTTTTAAATCCTTTAAAACTTTAAAAAAAAGTTTTTAGTACTTCTTTGTTACTGTGCATTACCCATTCTTGTTTTCCTTGAACATTTCCTTTGATTTGGATTATAATTCCATCATTAAAGGATTTGATTAAAAGAAGACAGCACCAGAATGTGGGTAGAATACTCAAATGAATAGTGGATGCAAAACACTTTGTAAACTTTGGTTGGTTGGTTGGTTGGTTGATTATTGGCTTTCATTCTCAAAGAGGACGAAAATAACATCACTATATTAAAGTCAATTTAGTGTGTCCAACTGTGGCTGGTGAGAGCAGTAAAAGCTTGGAACGCTGTGTCACAGGTTGGATACACATAGTCCCTCTGAAAATTTAGAGTGGATTCTCTAACTTTGCACATCCCATATTTCTTCTGAGCTAATTCAATTTTGCTTTGCCCATAGCCACAGTACTTTCTCTGATGGGGGTGCACCATGCTGGACAATCCTGTGCTAGTGTGTCGCATGTCTCCCAGTCAATTCTAAAGTTCTTAAGAGAGACCTTGAGAATGTCCTTGTATCACATTTTCTGACCTGACAAACTTGTCCTGTTTGAGTTCTCCATCAAATAGTCTTTTTTGGCAAGCATACATTTGGCATTCAAACAATATGATCAGCCCAACAGAGATTCACTCTGCAATAGAGTTGAAATTCTTGGCAGTTTAATTTAAGAAAGGACCTCAGTGTCTGGTTTCTTATTTTATTATTCACTTACTGTATCAGAACCTTGATCTAAAAATGTCTTTGGTGTCCATAAAAGCGAACCATATTAAAGTGAAGCATTAAAGTATAGTGAGAAAAGCTTCAAATTTGAAATCAGGTTTAAATCCTAATTTTGAGTGACAAAACTTTGAACCAATTACCAACTAATTCTGTGATCTTAGATAAGTCATTTCATCTATATATGCTAGGTTTCCTCCTATTAAAAAAATTAGGGAGGGAGGTTGGACTGTACTCTGATGCTTTCCAACTCTGACATTCTATGAATCCTGTGAACTTTATGAAAACTGCATAATGAAATATCTTATGGTTCTTCTCAAGATATTTTTATTACCTTCTTTCTACATAACATGAACATATTGCTGAAAACTACTAAAAACAATCTATCCCAAACTCTTTTCTATCTCTGATTACTAAAAATTGGTATGCTTTCATATTTTTTGTTTTTGTTACTCTTTAAAAAAAACAACACTCTCGTTTTCAGTTCAATCTCTGTCATCATCTTTGGAAAAGATTCTATAGTCTTTTCACCTTTTTAAGTTTCAACAGATTCATTTTGAGAGTTAGTTAGGTTTAAGTATTTTTATTCAAAGATTACAAACAGTGGTCATACTAGTTTTTACACTTTGGTTTAGATGATGCACTTCTTTGCGATTGTACATAGTTTTACATTGTTAATAGCTTTCAACACATTTAAAGAGATTTCAAGATAGAAGTATAGTAATGACATTTTGGGTGTTGGAAAATTACATATAATTTCTGCATAGTTTCATTTTTGCCTAAACTTGTAAAAGAATCTCATTAAGCTGTAGAAAATGGGAATAAAACCATATTGTGATGGTTTGGTGTAAAACAAAAAGGCAAAAGGAGTTACTTGCCAACCTCATTTTTTGGTATAATCATTTAGAATGGTGGTAGTTTTCTTGTATTTCTTTGTCTTGAAAATATACAATTGCTGCAATTAAAACTCCAAGATCATAGAATATTAGTACCTTGAAAATGACATTGCCAAATTGGAGTACATTTCAAACAGTTCTCTGAACTAATGGCTTTGTTTTAAAAAGCATCTCAGTGAAGCTCTTTCTGCTGGCAAATTCTGTTCATGGTTCCCACTACTGGGATGTTACTGCAAAATGTCTGTGAATCCATATTCTTATCAAGCAATGATTATTACTACTTTTCAGATGTATGTATATCTATATGTATGCTGTTATGATTAATAAAATAAAAATTCTTTTAATATTGTTACAAAATTCATAGGAGTTTTATGTTGTTAGTATTTTCTAGATTGTCATCAGGTACTACTAGTAGTACAATCAGTATCTGAGAAGAGCCCTTCAGGCACAAAAAGGTTGAGATTCATTGATCTTGAATTATTAAATAATTAATTACATAGTAGCTTTTTGAAACATAACAACCTATATGGCTGCTGTGCCTCAGAGATATTGAAAACTCCCAAGGAATGAAAGCACAACGTAGCAATCTATGGAAAAAATGCTAATATATTTGATTCTCCATTTGCTTCTTCTTGTTAGGTAGGAGTTAACCCTAATAGAAGGAGTAAATAAACATCGATGTCCCTGATAATTAATCTCATTCACATATCCCCTGCCCCTGAAAATTACTTTCTATTTACTCTATATATTTTGTATGTATATATTTATGTTCAAGTTGATCCTCTCCTTAGATATGAGTTCCTTGAGGGTAGGAGCTTTTTCAGTTTTTTTCCTTGTATCTGATGTGTCTAATATGGTGTCACACAGCAACTTAATAAATGTGAAAAAAATGAAGAATGAATGGATCTCTAAATATAGATCTCTTGATTTTTATTACATGTTAGAGTAATGTTATTTTCTGTGGGAATAAAGTTAAGAAAAGTCCTTATGTCCTTCTTTCCTTATGTCCTTCTGGCTTTCCAAATTTTGATTTGGAAAATCATCTTCTAAAGAATATTTTTAAGATATACATAAATTAAAATTAAAGTGTACTTATGATTAGTAGAGAAAGCATACGTGTCAGAACACAAATTAAAATCCACGATTCCAAAAGTTTTCCTCCTCTTTTTTGACCTATTTAAACCTTTCCTATTTTCCCACGCTCAAACTTAGTCCTCTTTCCTCATGCTTTCCCTGACCGCTCAAGGGACAGTGATCCTATCAGCCACTGAATTCTGATAGCACTTAATTGATAATTAATCTATATCGTCAGTATTAATTTTCAGTTTTTTGCCTGTATATGGCTCTCTCTCCAACTACAGCATTTTTAAAAACTCTCTAGCAGCACCTCATGAAGACGTAGAGGGAATATTGGAGTTTTGATTTTGACATTCAAGGGACCCCAGTTCAGATCTTCACTCTGGTGAATCTGTGTGATTTAAAGTCAATTAGTCTAGATTTCATTTTCCTCACATAATAAGAGGGAATTGGACTAGATGGCTTGTAAGGTCTCTTTTAGCTCTAAATCTCAATTGATCAATCAATCCATAATAATACCTGCTTCAAATATTCATTTTTTCCTTGCTTTCTGGAAAATTTATTGTGTTTTAGAATCCATTATGAGGAGAAAGATTTGTGAAAGGGAAAATTATAGGGGAGGTTCTTTTAAGTACTCTGGGTAGCATTGTACTAGGAATTAGGGAAAATAAAAAGATTAGATTAGGTAAAACTTCTAGTAAGGGGATGAGATATAAACAGAACTAATTATTATATACAATAATACATTAAGAATTGCAAAATAAGGTTAGCATATGAGATCCCGGGGGAAGGTTATTATTGACAGGGGGTATAGGGAAAAGGATATAGTATCCGTGTTGTGCGCTTTATAGGGTAGAATACATGGTTCATCACAAGAAGAAATTATTCCTTTATACTTCATTACATTCCCCATAGCACCTATAGTTTACTGAGCACATTGCATGTATTCAGTAAATATTTATTAGATAATAAAACTAAAGATAGCATCTCTAAACCGAACAAATGAAAACCACATGATTTCTGCACTTCTTTCTAATGATAAAATTGAATGATTCAAAACATGAAAAGGAAATACAGACTATTCTCACATTTTATGTTAATTTTTCAGTCAGAGAATAGTAAAAGCCCTGTTTTAGCCATTAGTTTTAAGCAACTTGAAATTTTGGTGGACTAAACAATCAGAATTAAAATTTTCTTGGGTTGTTGTAGAGGATGTGATTGAGGAACAAATCATTTACATAATCTACAAACTGTATATTTGATAAGTAACTATTCTCAAACTAAGAATAGCAGTGTAGAGAAGGAAAAACTAAACACAATGAAGATTTTTTTGTTAGAGTAAATTTTTGAAATAGACTAGAAATAATTTGTATAATATTAGAAATATAAACAGTAATAAAAAAACACATTAATTTGTGTTTGAATAGAAAACAGGATTCCATTTTCTTGTCACTTAATTAGAAATCTTTAATATTACAGGTAGCATTCAACCAGCCGGACTTGGACACTTCCCTTCAGAGCAGACCTGGTGAATATGTGCACCGGCAGGTTTCAAAAGAGTGTGGAAGTCTGAAATCCCAAAATCGGGTAAATTACCTATTCATCTTGAAATACTTCATAATATGACTCTTTTACATTGAAATTATAGCAGTAAAAATTACATGAGGTGACAATATCTTAACACAAAATTAGATCACGTTAGGAAATATGTTTGAAAAGCTTTTATCTAGGTAGGTTTGTTGCTATAATTGATTATTTCCCTAAGTCTCTGAGGTCTCAACTAACAGATTTTAGAGTTTAGCTTTACATCTGAATTTTCCAGTAACAGACTTTATAAAATAAAGCCTATTAGAAGGTATTAGAAACTTTTGTTCTTGTGTATCCCTCTAAGTTTAGTGCCAACAATGGATCTTTTCTTTGAATTTCAAAAAATCCAAAATAATATTTTTTTAAAAATGAAACTTTGTCATAGTATCTTAAGCCCTAAAATGTGAGCGTACATATTTGAAAAAGAGAGAAGAGCTACCTGACACTGCTTTCACAAGTTTAAAATTAAAACCAGGAGAGTGCCAGTGCTGCTCCATTAGTAGACAAGCATAGTTGGAAATGAGCACCATATAGCTTTGGCCAAATTACTACAGATTCCAGTGTTAGTGAAAAAAAAAAAAAGAATGGTTTTTACTAGTGCCCTTGCCCTCTTTTTCTGCAGATCAATGAAGTGAATTAATTATGTGCTTTATTTTAGTATATAAACTATGTACATGTATAAATTTCTCTGACTGTTATAAATCAAAAATAGTATATGAACTATGTACATGTATAAATTTCTCTATGACTGTTATAAATCAAAGATAGTATATGAACTATGTACATGTATAAATTTCTCTATGACTGTTATAAATCAAAGACTTAAAGCCAGATTATGCTTTAGGAGAGAAACCTAATTCTCGAATTCATTGCTCAGACTTACACTTCTTCTAAGTTAGCTTAAAGCTCTTTCTGGACTTTGTAGATTTCAGCAAGTGGTGACTGAGCTGTATTTGCTGCTTTTCTGTTTTGCTGCAGCCACAGGCCACAAATTGACAGCTTGTTAATTATTTCTTTATCGAGTCAAGGATTTTTTTCTCTTAATTTAGTAGAACCTGTTTGTATATGATCATCAGATTAAACAAATTATGTTTAATTGACAGAATGTCCCTAACAAATATGTTCACTTTTCTTCTACATTAAGACTGTAACATCAATTAGCTAATGATGATTTTCATGTTGACTCCACCTAATCATTCCCCAAATTATAGAATAACTGTTGAAACGTTGTGCTGGAACCATGTGACCCTTAGGTAGTAAGGACATGAATCCTTTTCTTTCCCATAAGCCCCTCTTGTTATAGCTGGCTATAAACGCCTGTCCATAAAATAAAATATTATTTTAAGGAAACTGACTTAAACAAAAACCCCATCATGGTAACAAACCAAAAATAGTTTCTTTAAGAAGTTATTTATAGTATCTCACAGTGTAGGATGTCGGGTAGAGAAGGGTAGAGGATTCCTTTTTCTAAAATTTGATCTCTTGCCAGAGATTTTAATCCTTCTGACTTGTTATTTTTCTATTTCTTTTTAGGCACCTTTGAAAACCATCAGGCACGTCAGTTTCCAAGATGAAGATGAAATTGTCAGAATAAACCCTCGTGATATTTTAATACGTCGTTATGCAGATTACAGGCATCCTGACATGTGGAAAAATGACTTGGAGAGAGATGAGGCAGACTCTAATACTGAGTTTTCAAAATCAGAGAGTAAAAAACCTGACTATCTGTACTCTTATGGGGATGGGACTAAATTGAATGCGATCAAAGACTCTGTGGTATTTAAGACGCAGCCTTCCTCGTTAAAGTTTAAGAAGTCCAAAAGGAGAAAAGAGGACGGCGAGCGGTCTCGCTGCGTGTACTGCCAGGAGAGGTTTAACCACGAAGAAAACGCCAGGGGGCAGTGTCAGGACGCCCCAGACCCGATTAAGAGATGCATATACCAAGTGAGCTGCATGCTCTGCGCCGAGAGCATGCTCTACCACTGCATGTCGGACTCGGAGGGAGACTTTTCGGACCCCTGCTCCTGCGACACCAGCGATGACAAGTTTTGCTTGCGGTGGCTGGCGCTGGTGGCGCTGTCCTTCATCGCGCCGTGCATGTGCTGCTACGTGCCCCTGCGGCTGTGCCATCGCTGCGGCGAGGCCTGCGGCTGCTGCGGCGGGAAGCACAAGGCCGCCGGATGAAGCCGGCCCGGGCGGAGAGGGTCTCAAGTCTTTGTTTCCAGGAGTTAGCTAACTTGGATTTGTGGAGGCTTTTGGCGAGCGGCGGGGCATCTGGCCTGGCGTCCCGGAGGCCAACCGGGGAAGAAGCCGCAGAGCTCGTCAGTTCTCGCCATTTCACCGACGCTAGCAGCCATGCTGGACTGTTTCCTTCAAGTGCGTGGCTCGTTTCGTTGAAAGTTGTAAAGGATTATTTGAGAAAGGAAGCCATTTCTAGTTGTTGGCTATGTGATAAGGGCGCAAACTCTGATTCAACTAAAAAGGAATTAATTTGGCATTTTGTACATTTATGGCTTAGGTGATGGGGAGGGATCTTCAAAAAGAACTGAATGCATTTGACACATAATTAAACAAAAAAATGCACTAGTGACGGTTGATTTCAAACTAAGAAAAGTTAACACTTGACAGATCTCAGAAATGAAACTGAAGTGCAACTAAATCATTTATTAGTTGTTTTTTTGGAATCGGTTTTATGTATAAATAACAAATGTTTATATTTAACTAAGCATAAGGTACGAATTATGACATAATAAACTTTTCTTCCCCTTCCCATTTCTATAGTAGATACACTTATATCTGCTATCACATTCCATATTTTGAATATTTAACTCGTCTAGTTAGTTGCATTTTTATTCCACAAGAATGAATTGATCTTTTCATCTTCATTTCCCTCCAACTGCAGTTTGTATTGAGTTATATCTGTACATTCTGGTAATCTAAAACCTTTAAGATATTCTAATAGTCTTGAGCGACCAATTTTTTTTTTTTTAAAGCACAGATGTAATTGTCTGATGTTCTGATGGGAACATAACACTTATTTTTATATATATAGAAAAGACTGATTAAACATTATCAGAAAAAAAAAAGGGGTTTTGTGTTGTTCAACCAGCAAGTTGTTTTCTTTTGGAGTTTGCTCCTCTAAAATATTTAACTGCATTTACAAATGTTTAGTTAAAAGATATAACCAAATAGTTATAATAAGATGTTCTTTTGATGTCTCCATCTATCATTTCACCAAACTAGGATCACATTCAGCTGTTTTATTAAAAATCTTTGGGCTTAATCCTAGTGCTTGTTCATTTTTACCCCACCCATCCTCAAATCACCCACCCCCATGGTAACATCACTTTTTTCTGTTGTAGAACTTTATTTGAACTGGCAAAAGCATAAATAATATAATAAAATGTGGTGTGATTTAAAAGCCTAATCCAGTATATGAATGAAATGTCTTATAAGTTTTTTTAAATCTGCTGTGTATTACTTACTGGATAATAACAATTGAATAATGTTCTAACCTTGTGTAATATTTCACAAATCATCTTTTTGTATTTTAGTAATCAATTTTAGTCATTTTAGTAATTTTTTAAAAATGTTATATTAAAACTCTAAGTTGAGGGTGCTTTGGGAAGGAATCTGGAAGGGAAAATAGAGAGGAAAAGGAGAGGGATTGAAATTGACAAAAATGTCCTTTTTATGGCATATAGAGATATGATAGGCAATGAAAATTTAAAATCACACTACCTTTTGAAGCGCCTTTTCTATGCAGGTTTTTACTGTCATATATTTCTTTTTACATATCATATTAAAGCTTGTTACCTTCCTTTTCTTGCCCCAAGATCAAACCGAACAATGTATATAACACTATCTGTCTGTAAGATACTTTTTTTTTTTTAAAGAAAGCATTTATATTTATATGACAGCTTGAACTGACAACATTGTGTACATAGATCATCTTGAAGTATTATTTCACATTGAAAAGAAGACAAATATATTGATAACTATAGAAGTTATGAAAAAGAGCTTCTTTCTAGTTTTGTACTAAAAATCATTCAGATGAGCTAAGTCCAAGAACATTAACACTGTAGCAGCAGTCTTAAGTCTCATTTTTACAATTTATATATTTGAAAGCTGCTATTGTGGATAATTTTCACCCATCACATTTTCAACTAAACTTGATTTCCCAGAATAGACTGTTAACTTTCAAAACTATTCTTCATTGATAAAATGAGAGTGATTTTTTTTTTTTCCCTTGCGAATGAGATTTGTTATTTGTAAGTGCTTAGTTTCTGATTCAGGTTTGAGCAAGGTGTGAACAACAGAAGAAAAGAACTTGCTGGCTGTATAGGAAAATGCTGTGGAATTGTACTGTGTATATACTTTTGGGAAGAAACAAACTTAACAATTTCCTCTGAGCACTAATCAACATAGTGCAACTCCTATTCCTGTACTGTATTTTATATGCAACAGATATGCTTTAATATTTTTAATGAATTTGTGCATTAATATTTTCAATTTGTTTAACCACTTTGCTGCTACAATTTTGCCACCCCCTCCCCTTTCTTTCCTTTACAATTTAAAACAATTTGCTTCATTAAAAATTATGAATATGGATGTAACAGGTTATTATTTCATCCTGGGTCTTTGTAAGTTAATATACCCAGTTTCTCTGCCAATAACATGATGAATATAGGAAAATCAATCTATGCCATAAACTAATGATATAATATAGTTCGATCCTTATAGAAGGACAGATTATGTTAAATTAGCTAGACTGGTGATATGGAAACAGATACCTTTATTAGTCTTGTACGAATCCCCATATATATAGGGAAACCAAACCTCTAAGTAAATTAAGGACTGTTTATTTATACTGCCCCTTAATGCTTCTGGCAATTGGACCTTCCTCTGAAAAATTCCTTAGGTTTTTGTTTGTGATGTTGAAAGTAGCCAGTGCAAACAGCCAAGTAACATGGAAAGAAACGATCTCCTGAGGCCTACCTATTATCATTGTGGAGTGATGTCTCCTTATCCTAGCCATGCAGGGTAGAAATGTTTGATCTCTGAAGACTGCTCAGCCATAGCACTTCAGCACCACCTGCTGGAATGACATCCATCCAGAAAAACCTTGGGGAAAAAAGGATTGATATACACCCCAGTATTTACAGGTCAGGGACAATTCAGGAAAGGCACTTTGGCCTCAGGACACCAGGAATAAAAAATATTTAGAAAAAGCAAAGTTTTTCCCCTTATTGGTGAAGTCTAGAAAACTTTGTCATTTCCCTTTTTTGATTATTAATGGGGAATATAAACCATAAAAGTTTCCCTTGAAAGGTAACAGATTATCTAGAACTGGCAACATAGTAAATATCGAATTCTTATATGGCCAGATATGAAACTAGTTCTGCTCTGATAATTTATTTCTTGGCAGAAAGCTTAACCACAAAGAATGTGTGCTGAAGGAAAAATTTTTGAGAATTTTGCCAGTGATTGTGTTGTTGCAAATTCATTAGAGTAAGAGATTTTGTGAGTGTGTATGTATGATCGAGCCAGAAGGGAAAGTGATGCGCCGAAGTTAGTATGTAAAGTACAAAGGATTGAAATACCTAGTTTCGTCGATTATGCAAACAGCTGTGCTCATAACTAGCTCTTTAGGTAACACTAAAACAAGTTGCACTTTCTGATCATGCTTAAAATATCTGTCATTACTAGGGGCTTTTTTGATTAATTGAACAGCACAATAAGGTGTTTTTTTAAAAATTGAGGGAAGATCCAGAATATGACTATTTGATGAGTGAAACAACATCACATGTCCTAAAAAACATGCTTCACCTGTTAATATTTGTTGAAACTTTATAACTGCATCCTGTATTTTATTATATATAATATTGTTTAAAGTCCTAGCAAATGGTCCGTTAAGCAAACATATCATTTTTCCTTCATTAAAAAAAATAAAAATATATACACGTGTGTGTATATATATACATATATATAAATTTAAACATTGGTCCCCTGAAATGTCTGAAGACACTAGTGGCCCTTGCTTTTTTTTGACTTGTATTTCAATCGTTTTTCAAAAAAAGCCCTAGAAACTAGCACAAACATATCTTTTTTTGTTGTTGTTCTACCCCTTCCTATGATCCCCATCTGTATTGAGATGAACCTTAAATTTTAAAATGACGCCATTGTAATGTGCTTTTCAAGCAATTTCATACATGAAATAAAACTAGACCACGGTGATTGATAGAAAGCAAAGATGTTAATAGGCCTTAAGCTACTGTTTGCTTAGCAGCCACGTGGTTATCAACTTCTGTATGCTTTGGTGCACTGCTAATGTTAGCCTTTGTTCCTGAAAGCTTAAACTAAAAACTTTGTGATTAATTTTAAAAATTCTAAAGCATTGTTTAGTGTAAAACTCTTTGTATTTGAAGCTGCACTATAAATGGTACATAGATTTTGTGAACACACTGCCTCTCCTTTTTGCAAATAGTGCCATTTGCTTTCTACCCTGACCTCAAAAAGTGCCTCACTTGTATATTATTCCCATTACCCTCAACTGCTTTCTTTATAATAAGCAATGTATGATTTAGTTAAACTTGTCATAGATGTATTTCCTTTTATGTATACGAATATATAGCTTGGTACTTTTCAGTATATAATGTAAATATGCGTATATAAGTTTGTAACTTTTGTTACACCATATTTGTGTAATTGGACATATCAGATAATATCATAAAAGTTTGTTTTTAATGGTCCCCACCCTGTAATTACTGATTAAACCAATCATAAAATTAAAAAGGGTTTTTTTTCTTAATGTCATGAGCCTGTTTACACTGACACATGAGGTGTTAGTTAATAGTGAAGAGTAAAAGAGCTTTTAATCATGTTTTTTTAAAAATTAAAATTATTTAAGAATTATTTTGTTTTTAAAAACCCAAAATTCATTTAAACTTCTCCTCAAATAACTAGTTCCTTATTGATTATGTTACAACTTTTTAAAGCCATAATGAATGCTATATTTCCATTCATTGGCATGGGAAGAAATTATTGTTAATTCTTTAAAATCAATTTGGGATCATTTATAGCAAACTTCAAATCCTAGGTTGGCACATTGACTCTCAACCAATTCTTTCTACTGTCAGTTGGCATTTATTCAAGTAATATAACCTAGTTTTATTAGTTGCTTAAATGAAGTATAATGAGGAAGAGGTTTTTGTTTGTTGTCCTTCTGAACCTGTGATTTCTTCAGTAATCAAACTCCAAATTTGGGGTCATAAAAAACTCCCTGGTATAACAAGAGGTTAAGTGACTTAAATCTTCCTGAATTCAAGGCTAATAGTCCTTTCTCCATTCTACTTTTTAATTAGGAAAATAAAACTACAATAAAAAATATCATGTAATACTTTCCAAGGATAAACTTTTGGTTTATGCATGCCATTGCTGGCCTTTGAATCAAGAAATAGTTCAGAACTGACTTTTAGGCTTGCCTTATATTATTGAATCTTGTTATATAAAGCAACTTTTTGATATTTTTATTACTAAGTTTTCATAAACATAAGACTCCTTTATCTAAGATAATAATTAATGTTTGCCAAAGAAGATGAAAACAGATCTGCTACAACTTGATAATGAAAATGTGTTACAAATAAAGATAATGCTTAAATTAAAAGTAATTCTTGCAAAACTGTTTTTCGACTGGCCTACCAATCAATTTTTTTGAACTTCCTTTAGATTTTCTCTTAGGAAATTCTGGGCCTGATTCCCAAAAGTCAGATAATTTGACTCTGAAACTCATTTCTATTTTTCAAAAAAAAAAAAAAAAAAAAAGCCAATAGTAAGGTTTTCAATTAAACTTTTTCAGTAGAGGAAAAGTCATGTTTAAGTGAACTTAATGGAATATGCATTGTTGAAATTAAATATTGTTAAAAATGAAGATTGCTGAAAAACACTTGACTCTTGCTTGCTATAATGAATCAACAGGTGAAAAGAATGTAGTAAGTAAATATAAAAAAGTATTATGTGCACCTTACCTTCATCCCTTCTCTCTTCTAAGAATGCTTGGGTGTGATATTTGTCATGGAGTGTCACTTAACGAATTTTAGAAATTTTAGGTTTTCATGCAAAGATGGTTTAAGGTTAAAAGAGTTCATGGGGTAATTGCTGTTTGTTCAAGGATTATATGATTTAGCATTAGTAGGTATCTTAGAGATTGATCATTTAGTCTCATTTCCTCATTTGACAGATAAAGAAATTGAGGTCCAGAGAAATGAAATTACTGACTCATCCAAGAGACTTAAAGGTAAACCCAGGACTAGAACCAGGGCTTCCCTATTTCTAGTCTAATACATTGTGTTACACAATTGATGGCAAAATAAAAGAAGTAAAAATTCCTCAAATGTTACACATTGCACATGTTTTTGGACTCTCAATATATTGTGCTGATTTTTTTTTCCTCTAAAAAATACTATTTGTCATATCGGCTGACTGGAAGGGGAGAGTAGAAGGATACTATGGATTACTTATGATGATGAATTGTCAATAAAATATCAATAAAATTGCTAAATAGTGTTAGATTTTTAATTAAAGAAAAATGTTAATAAAAACTTATTTTTTTTTAAAGTAGAAAGCCCAACTTGATGCTCCTCTCTATATCTGATTATAGATGTAAACAAGATGACCAAGTTGGTTCTCCTATAAAACAGTGTATTTGAACTGGACCATTTATTTTGAATTTATTTTTGAAAATCAGAGTTCTTGTAGGATGATTTGAAATCTGAAGCTCTAGATCAAATCTTAGCTCTGATTACTTACTGTGTCAACATAACTGTCAACAGTTAGACCCTCTAAAAGCTTTAATTTCCTGGTCTGTAAATTGAAGGTATTGGACTAGACAATTGCTTTAAATAGTCCCTCTCCTATTTTAAATATGACATTATTTCAACTTTGTTACCATGAAGCTTTTTTTTTTTTTTTTTTGGTAATCTCATTTGTTATAATAGGATATTACTTGTACCTATCCTATTTACTTCATTCTCCTTGATGAGCTTTGGAATTGGTACTCTATATTTCACTCTGATGTGGTATATATTCGTGCAAGCTGCCTCTAACTCAGGAATTCATAACTTGGGAAACACATGTTAAAATATAATTTTGTTAACTATCTCAATATAATTGTTTTCATTTGTGATCCATTTATTTGATATATTTAATAACATTCTGAGAAGGAACCCACAAGTTTAAAGGGCCCATTTTCATACTCCAAAGGTTCCTCATACTCCAAAGGGGACAATGATCCCTAAAAAAACAATTAGGAACCTCTGCCATAAACTTACATTTCCCCATGTTGTCTTAGAAGAGGATTAACTGATGGGACTTCTTAATCCTTGGAATTGATTGGAATCTCTTCAGAATTTCTGTCATTAACAAAAATTCCTTATTGTACTCTGTAGAATTCTGATGGGAAGAAGGCGAGACTGCATAGAAGTACATGTGATATGCTTCAATATATTCCTCTTATATTTTCTTCATGGGACTGAACTGTATAATCAGCCTAGTTTCAGCTACTGACTATGAAATGAGGCTTTTTAGCCTTTTGGTTTTTAAATGCTATTTTCTGGGCTTGAAAAATGTCACTCTGAAGTGTATGTTTTCTTCCCCATTCCCACTGTCTTTTGTCTCACTTTCAAATTACCTATGCACTTCTTTGGTGTCCAAATTCAAATTGGAAAAACACCTGAGAGTTTTTAAGGGTTCAGGTTATAAACTGATAGAAATATTTTAGAGATGTTTTCCGCACATCATCTATGGACAATTCCAACTGGAAAAACCACATAGAATCTAGTATGTAGTAAAAATCCATTGGGCTCAACTGTTCTTGGTAATCTCCTAAAGATACTGTGGAACAAATTAGAGTCCAAGAGTCTTGCTGTTAATAGGTTTTTTTCTTTTGCCAAGACTAGAAATACTCTGCCTAAGGCAGTATTGAACAGCACTCCCAGATGAGTCATCTGCTGTGTACAGTGTGCTCTTTTCCATAATGACGAGCCAGCCATGTACTGTCAGTTATTCCAAAAAGCCTACCCTTGGACAAGCATTCCAGTTAGTTTAAGGACCACTTCTCCCAAATGTTATAAAAGGGTGAGATTAGCATTCTCTTCTCTCTCAAGCTTTCAGCTCGAGATCCGATCATATTGGAAATGATACAGGGAAACCAAGAAGCTTATATTGTATTTTCACAATTGTACTATTCTAGTTTAAAAGCAATTTCCCAATCATTAACTTGCAGTAGAATATTCTAGTCTTTCCAGTATCCAGAAGAACACAGGGAGCCTTGTTCTACCTCAGCCTTTATAAGTATTAACATTCCAGGTTGAGAATCAGAGTCCATATTAACAATATAATCTTATTAAATCCATCATGAAATAAAAACTCCCTAATGTTTTAATCTGGGGGAAAAAAAGAAGTAAATCTACCCCAAGCTCATAATATCTTCCCTGCCTCCCCAAATCTGTTAAAGGAAGATAGTATATATGTATGTGTGTATATATCCATATAGATATAGATACACACACACTTAGAATTCACATTTAATCTTATTTCTGATATTTAAAAGAAAAATTCAAGAAAGGACCCTATAATAGGATATCAGCCAATTAATTCTTTTTAGACTAGCAAAAGGGAGTGTTTCTAGTAAAAACAAAACAAAAAACAACTAGAATGCAAGGAAGCAATGTTTTGAGGAGAAAACTTTGAATGAAAAGGATTGATTATTTAGACTTAAGCTTGTCATACAGAACACCTGACTCAAAAAAAAAAAAGCCTTTAAATTCATCAAATATTACAGTTAAAAGTAATCTTCAAGATTATTTTTATCTACCTCCCTTTACCCCCATTTAGCAAAAAAGGAAACTGCCCCATAAAGAATTATTTCGTGAGTTGTTTGATGGTTTGTTTATTTGTTTGCTTTTAATTAATTATATCTGACTATGACCTCATTTGGTGTTTTCTTGGCAAAGATGCTGGAATGGTTGCTATTTCTTTCTCCAGAATCACATTGTTTGTCCTTCATTCTTGAAGAAGGACCATGAGGTCAGGGAGTTATTGCCATAATATGCAAGTGAATTGGATTTGAGCAAGGGAGGGCTAAGAAGTATCTGAGGTTGAATTTGAACATAGATCCCATCTGACTCCAGGGCCGGAATTTTAGCTATTGTACCACCTAGCTACCTACCGAAAGGGGTTAACCAGTATCAGATAGTTTATGTCTAAATCACAACAACCATCTTACAGGTCAAGTAAAAGTTTGATGTGAGACTGGAAATTTTTTTTTGAAAATGGCTTATCTGTCTAGCTATCATTCTGATAAGGAAACTTGGGAATTGACATGGGAGAATCTATCTTATAGAGGATCTTTCCTTAAACTTGGACTTCCATTATAAAATGGAAAGTTTACAAAGTGCATTTATATCTAGAAAGAAAGAAAGGAAAGGAATGGGAAGGGGAAGGGGAAGAGGAAGGGAGGAAGATAATGGTAGATAAATGATAAACATAGATGATGGATGCATGAACAGACAAATATCTTTGATAGACACAATGGATGGATGGATGGATGGAGAGAGAGGTTTAGGTATAGATTTAGACATGTCATTTGAACTCCACAACAATCTGAGAGACTGGTGCTGCTATCCTTTATTTTTATCAATGAGGAAACAGGCTGAGAGATTAAGGGAGAGTAGAAAGGTATACTGTGGGACTGCCATGTAAGTATGTGGGAAGGAAGAATACTTTGGACTGTCATCTGCCTGGAGCTATAGAGACTCTTAAATTGCCATGGAATAGATGACATTGAGAAAATGATCCCACTATCTATGTCTGCAAATCAATGTAATAGACATTAAGCTCTTACTATGTGCATCCAATGATACAAGGCAAAAAAATTAATCTCTGCTCTTGAGGTAAATATTAGATTATAGTTATTTGAAAATAGGCTACTAGGTAGCCTGAAAACAGGTACTAGTAGCTTTTAAACAGAAAAGCAGGAAATTTTAAGACAAAAACTCAAATTTCCTCACCCATAAAATGGAAAGAATTGAACTAAATAATTTCTAAGGTGTCTTCCATAATAATAGCTAACATTTTATATAGTATATTAAGGTCTGTAAATTGCTTATGTACATATTATCTCTCTTGATCCCCATAATAACCTGGGAGGTCAATGCTATGATATCCCCATTTTATAAATGAGGAAATAGACTGAAAGAGATAAGTAACTGTCAGCCCTAAATTCTTTGAAGGGGGAGAAGCACTTATTAAGTGCCTTATACATGCCAACCATTGTACTAAACACTTTATAAATATTTCCATTTGATTCTCATAATTACTCTGGGAGGTGGGTAGTATTTTATTCCCATTTGCTAGTTGGTGAAATTAGCAACCAGAGGTTAAGAAATTAGTCAAGTTAACACAGCTAGTAAAGTATCTGAGGATTTATACTCCTCTCTTCAATATTTCCAATGATCCTGAGTGACTTGCTACAACAAAAGTTCATCTCATTAACACCACTATGTTCTCAATGATCCTAGTTCACTAAAAAATTCAAACTACAAATCATCTTTTTTTAAAGAAAGAGAATGAACTATATAAACCAAATCCTATCTTGGCAAAATTTTGAAAAAAAAATTGGAGGGGCAGCTAGATGGTGAAGTGGATAGAACACCAGTACTGTGGCCTGGAGGATTTGAGTTCAAATCCAGTCTCAGACACTTAACTGTATGACCCTAGGCAAGTCACTTAACCCCAAATGCCTCCCCCCCAAAAAAAAAATGAAAGAAAAAAAATTAGAGATAGAAAATATTTAGTTTGAAATAGTAATCACAAAGATTTCCTCATGGCTTCATGAATTACTAGACTATAGATGAGGACAATAAGTTAGAAATTTTAGGACAGAATTTGATAAAGTCTTTCATGATATTCTTTTTGAAAAGTTATGTGACTTAGATGTGAGTAAGTAGATGGATTTAGTTGGAAACCAAGTACTCCTTCAACATCAGTTTGGTATATGATCTACACTGTAGTACCTCATGGATCAGAGTTGTTTTAACATTTTTATCTAGTCTGTTTAAAATTTTTATCAGTGACTTCAGAAAAGATAGAGAGTACAAATCACAATTCTGGGTGATGAAGCATAGTAAAACATCTCACATACTACTTGATGGGATAGATCTAGAACAACTTCGTTTTTCAAATTTGGAAACTAAAGTTCAAAGTGATGGAATTACTTGCCCAAGTCATACATATAGATACCTTTGAGTGCCATATAACCAAATTTTACAGTCACACAAAGGCAATAGGTACCACCATATGAAATGTTTATTTTTGGAGTTTAAAAAATTCTTTTAGTTCTGAATTAATCCAGTATAGGCTCTATACAGTGGGAGTCAGGGTGATCTCATAGGTCAAAAGTGAAAAGTCTTGGACTGCAATTCCTTGCAGGTCTCAATACATCATTCCCTAGAATATTTTGACCAAAGAGGCATTCCCTGGTACTAATGCTACTTTGCCCTCAGGAATCAACAACTCAAGAAGGAATAGTTTCCAGACAAGGCTGGCCTTTTAAAAGAGACTAGTATTTCTGGGAGGTCCAGCAAAGAAGTAAATTGGTGGTAGTAGTTCTTTGGGGAAAAAGAAGAAAAAAAATTTGCTTTGGAACTTTTTGCTTTATAGAACATTGATTCCAAAAGGAGTGCTGTTGCCTGAACTAGTTTTAAAACATTTCCTGGTGACTGTCCCAAGCCCTACTATTGGTCATGGCCCCCATTCTGGCAATTGCTCACCTCAAAATGTGTTTATTCAGCTCAGTGCTAGGGGAACAAAGAGAGACTCAAAATAAATCTTTTCTGATTGACTAGATATTAGTAGTCTTGTTAAGACTTTTTCTCCCATTTGGTCCTTGTGATTTTTGTCCTCCAAAATTTTGTCCCTACCTAGAAAATAGTTTCATTTAATCATATATGAGTTTAACTCCTAGGCCTTAATTATAGATCACTACAAAAGAGTGTAAATAACATTCAATTTGTTTCAGTCACTTTATTTTCAAATTTTTCTTTCTTTTTTTTTTTTTTTTAGCAATTTATACTTGACTAGTAAAACAGTAACTCCGAAGGCATCTGAAAGGCCTCTCCTCAAGGTAACTTGAAATCCTAAGACAAAATGCTATTTTATGTTATTGCTGCTTTAAACCAATTTTGTTGCAATTATTTATTCATTTTGTAGTCATATCCCATTCTTCATGACTCTTTTTGGAGTTTTCTTGACAGAAATGCTGGAATAGTTTACCATTTCATCTCCAGCTCAATTTACAGATAAGGAAACTGAAGAAAACAGAGTTTTTCAGCAACAAGGTGATTCAAGCCAAGTCCAGTTTACATTGTGATGGAGAGACCCACCTGCATCCAAAGAGAGGATTGTGGAGATTGAATGTAGATCACAACATAGTATTTTCACCTTTTTTGTTGTTGTTTGCTTGCTTTTTCATTTTTTTCTTTTTGGTCTGATTTTTCTTGGGCAGCATGATAAATATGCAAATATGTATAGAAGAATTGTACAAGTTTAACATATATTGGATTGCCTGTTGTCTAGGGGAGAAAGTGAAAGGGAAGGAAGGAAGAAAAATTTGGAACCAAATTTTTGCAAGGGTGAATTATTAATTTGTATTTTCCTCTGATGGATCATTTCTCTAAGTGATTCTCAACTAATCTGAAAATTTTCAAAGGACAGCCTATGGGATTAGCTGCCTGGCTCCCGTTAGTATCAAAGAGAATTAATGTAGCTAAATCCTGTTCTCTGTGCTTTGAATACTTAAGGTGAAAATGACTAACTGAAAGGTCAGGCTTTTAACCATCCCGGGCCTCTAAGTAGGAAGTTCCTGAATGCTTTACATTATAACAAAGAAACCTTTATTTGCTTCCTGGTAATGGGAAGGCATTAAGTGGCAGCTTTCAGCCATGCACAACTTCCTGTCTTTTGATTTACAGTTGATTTAAGTCGTCTCTACTTCCCATGGACATAATGCATATAAGTTTAGCTTGGGTTTTGCTTAGTAAAGGGTATCCCTTCTAGAGATACCACAGGCTTTTTATTTTTTTAGTTCTAATCTTCTACATGAAGATTATTTTTCTCAGATTTCTCTTAGTCAACTGCCCACCCTCTACTTCTAAGGTCAGTGAACAATGCATGACCCCCTCTCCCCTCAACTGAATGCAGATTTTTTTTTTCATATTTATTTAGTCCCATCTCAAATTTTTAGTGCCCCACTTTTGTCTCATTTTGTGTTTTTCCCATATTCAAACTTCTAAGAAGCCTTACTAATTAAGCTTTTGTGGATGGTTTCCTGTAGGAATCTATTTATCTATTTGTAAAATCTCTATGTACTGAATAATTAGTTGCCTTTATTCCTGGTGTGGAATAAATCAGAATCTATATTAGAGATTTTCAGGATTTAAAAATCCTGTAACACTCTTCCGCCCCTCCCCCCCACCTCCTCCCTACCTCCACCCCAGCCACATATACACACGGACACACAAAGATTGGAGGAGACAAATTATTGATGGAATAGAATCTCTCTTCCCTATCTACCACCCAATTCTATATTTAGAACACTTTCCCTATTGTTCAATCAATAAGTACTTATTAAGTGCCTTAATCCATGCCAGACAAATGAGGTACAAAAATAAAAATACAACCATCGTGACCTCTAGGAACTTAAAGTCTATAGAGAGAACCAAGATGGGTATATAATAAATCAGAAACAGCACCATACATCTCTGACTAGGCCATAAAGTCAGTGTTATTGATTGTTCATTATCCTTGAGTTATTTATGAGAATCTTTTCATCCTATATCTCCCCATGGTCAGCAGACATTGATCTCTGAGACCACTGAATGATCAGACACAAGTGTAGAAAAGATTATCTAAGTTAAATCAAGTCCACAAGCATACATGCCAGGCCCTGTGCTAAGCACTCAGGATACAAAGAAAGTCAAAGGACTTCTCTCAAGGTAACTACAGAATAATGAGGGAAACAACAGAGAAAGAGCTATATAAAAAATCAATTACATACAGGACAAAACTATTAATTACTAAAAGGAAGTAAATGGAATTGAAATGTATCTTGACAATGGGACCTATTAGCATTCCTAAATCTTTATGAACATTTGGAGTAGTGGGGTGGGAATCACTAATATCACTAGTAAGGACTAACATCTTTTCTCTATTTGGGAGCTTTTTACTATGTATAAAAGTGACCAATCCAATCTAAGGTTTTATTTGCTTCAGAAGAAATCCTGCAACCCTCCCATTGATGGAGATATTTCTGTCTCTGAAGAAGTCTGGCACAGGATCAGAAGAAACTTCACAGTTTTGAGGGGCGTTTCCTTCATCTGAAAATACTGAGGGGGCCAAAAGCAGCCTTCCCATTCTGAGCCCTGGCTATTCATTTGAGATCTAGCCATCTGTAATTCATCTCTTCGATTACTCACTATTCAAAACACCTCACTGGAATGTCAGTGAGTTTTTTTTACAAAGTTTTGCTTTCATTTCTCAAAAATCCAGGTAATAACAATGACCTCATAACTATTTTTCTAATGAACACTAGTTGCCAAACACAGAAGAATGATTGGAAAAGACTTTATAAACCTTGGAATGATCCCCATGAACACAGAAGAAATATATCTACAATTAAAGGGTAAGGAAAGGAATATTAATAGGGAAAGAAGGAGGACGAGATAGGCAAGATGAGAATGAAGAGAGTGTCAATAAAACCCAGAGAGAAAAGATCATTCAGGGAGAGCAGATGGTCAACACTGTTAAATGAACCTGAGAGATCAAGAAGGATGAGATCTAAGAAAAGACCATTAGATTAGGCAATTTTAGAGAGATTAATTTTACTTGAGAGATGAGGTTGAAAGTTAGAACACAAGAAGTTGAGAAATGATTAAGAAAAAAGGATATGGAAACAAGTGTAGATTTTTTTTTTTTTTAAGAGTTTGGCTGTGAAAGATAATTTGGGGAGGGTAGATTCAAGGACTCTTTGCCCAGTTGAAAGTTATCGATATAAATTAAGGTTTTAGGCTTATAAAGCACCTTTGAACCTGGGAAACTTTATTTTTGGTAGTGATTTTCTTTGATTTTGAATAGGTAAAAAGTTATTCTGAAGACTATGGTTGTGGCTTTGGACATTAAGGACTTAACAATTGTCATGGGACTCTTAGTAGGTCTTTCTCATTGGGGATGTTAAAGATGAGGTCACTGGTTTAATTTCCATGGAGAAAATCATAGAGTCTACTCATAAATCTATTATATCACTTCAAAAATGCTTCCTGAGAATCTCTGTAAGAACATTTAGATTAATGTAAAAAAAACAAAACAAACAAAAAAAAACTATGGTTATTATTAGCTTCCATTTGCTCAATTCAATTTTTTTAAAGTAATTTATTTTCCTCAATGAGCTTTTGTACCTTTTTTCCCAATTGGCCAACTTTGCTTTTTAAGACATTCTTTTTCTCATTATCTTTTTGAATTTCCTTTTGCACCTCTCTTTTTTTCCAGGGTGGAGGGTGTATTGAACCAAGTTCCAAGGGATTTATGCAGCAATTTTCAGAAATTCTTATAGGAATCTTAGAAAATCTTATAGGAATAGGCACTCTTTTCTGCCCTGGAGCTGTTGGGTATATCCTCTCAGGAGCTGCACTGGGACTGATGAGGGGAGCCCCGAAACTCTTTCTCTTTCTCTCTGACTTTGGGGGGGGGTGATGCTAAGCTTTCCCCTGAGAGACCCACCCCAGGGAATCAAAATAAAATGGTTTCATTCTATTCTGGGTGGGACTAGTTGAGTAGCCAGAGCTGGAGATTCCAACTCTATTGAGTTGGAACTCAATTCAACTCATAACTCATTCAATTCCAATATTCTCTATTCTGATTCCAGCTCAAACTGCTCCTAGCCCCCATCAAGAGCTGCCCCCAACTTCTAGCCAAGGTTTCAGTTATAAAAAGAGACAACTTGGGCCTTACTCACGCAGAGGACCTAACATGCCATGCTGAGGAACCTCTCTCTGAAATGATATTCTCCTTCAAAATTACTCCCTCTTTATCCTTTTCTCTCCTATTTCCCTAAGAAGACTATGCCCTCTTTACCTTCCTGCCAGGATTTCTCTGCTTCAAATTTTATATTCCTCAATTGGGACTTTGCCACCAAGGAATTCAGGTTTTCTATTTATGCATAGCAAAGGCTGACTTCCCAATGCCAATAATAAACTTTTTTTTTTTTTTTTTGCCAGTCTAGCTTTTCGGGTTTATAAATTTCTTTATGAAGGATCTCTGTGCTGACTAAAGAGGTTCCCACAACTCCCTGCCCTGCACCAAATCTCATCATTTGGGGACACAACCCTGAACCTCTTCATTTGGCTCCCTGACCATTGGGAATCGAGGGGAGCTAAACCTCTTCATTTGGTTCCCTGACCTCCAGGAACCCCCAAATCTGGACAAGGTAAAAAAAAAAAAAAAAAAAACCTTTCTTGTTGCCTATTCTCTAGCTAGTTACTGAAACACAAGTTTTGAGTTATTGGGGACCCCCAGGCTTGAGCAGAATTCCTTTATGGGGATTCCTGTGGTCTTTCTCTCTCTAGACTTGTTGTCTACTCTATAGCTAGGACACTCAAACGCCCAGGTAAGTTTGAGTCGTCAAGAGCCCCAGGCTCAAGCAGCATTCTCTCAGGCACGCCTCATACAAGAACGCCTGCATTCTCTGACAATTCTCCCTTGCTCAGGGAGCATTTTGGCTCTTTCCTTCTCTAGAGAAAGACAAGGAGCTGTAGAATTGGGGACACTGTCTAGAGTCAGATGAGGAGTTATTGAATCAAGAACACTAAAGCATTTTTTCCTAGAAAAATGAGGCAGAACACCCCTGCTTCTTAAAAAAAAATCCTTCTTTGATCAGAGAAATTCAGCTTGGGAAAAAAAAAAAAAAACAAACTTGAAAGCTTGAGACACTGCTTAGAAGGGAATCAGACTCCCTCCACCCAGCCCCTCTTGAGATTTTGCATCTCAATGCACTCCTAAAGTGCCTTTAATCTCAAATCCTGGGACTGATTTTGACCTCTGCCTTCTGGCAGAAAAGGCAGGCAAAGACATTCTGGAGAGAAAATGCCTCTTTGAAAGCCGAACCCCTCCCAGCCTACGGAGAAACCTGGCTATTCTGGGGACTCTGCCCAACTTTTTCAAGGGTCCAAGGCCAATATACTGAGAAAACTGGAGGAGCCAATTTTGAGTCCTCATGTATCTCCCACTCTGCTGTTACAAACAGCTGTTGGCTCTTTAACTCTATCTTTCTCACCTAAACTAAAACCCAAGATTCCCAGTTTCTTTTCTTCTCCTCAAGTCAACTTCTGACTCCTGAGAAAAACACTCAGAGCAGAAGTGTGTCCTTTAATGAAAATCCTTCCCAGACTGAGGCCGGGAACCTCAGTGGTTTGTGCTCTAGGTGTCATGGAAACTGTCCAAGGAGACCCCAGTCCCTGTCTTGAGTTCGAGCAGGAGGAGCACTGGAGGAACTGTCTTTCCAGCACAGTCAACACCTGGTGGCTGGTACAGAGGTTAAGCCACCACCTCCCCCTTCACCCCCCCAACATCCTGCCCTGTGGCAGGTTAAGTTCCTCCTTGCTCCACCAGCCCAACACTTGGCAGGTGGTAAAATGGATGGGGCAGCTTCTTCACTCTTGCTCTGGCCCTCTGGTCTCTCCTCCCTCTTCCCCATAGAGTGGGGATAGCAGGAGGGAGGGTCTCAGGACCTGTCTTGAGATCTCTCTTCTGCCTAAACCGATTTGGTGATTTTATGGTGAGACCCTGACTCACAGCAGCTGTCCATCCTGCCTTAGAGTAGTGGCTGCTTTTAATTGAAAAGGTCCTCTTAATTAAAGAGGCCTCAAAAATTAACCCTGGGATAGCCATTAACCCCCAGGGTTCAGAGCATTTTTAAAAGCCAAAAGACATCAATGGCTTCGTAGAAAACCTAATAAATATCAAGCCTCCTACCTGATCTGACTCTCTGGGTCTGTCACACCCTAATCTTGCCCCCTTGCTCCCTGACTCCATCCCAGGAGAAATTAGCTTTCCTGAAAATGGAAAGAAAGGGCAGTTTATTTAGTGATGATTTTCAATGACACCCTAGGAGTCCTCAAACTTTTAAAATAGGGGGCCAGTTCACTGTCCCTCAGACTGTTGGAGGGCCGGACTATAGTAAAAACAAAAACTTTGTTTTGTGGGCCTTTAAATAAAGAAACTTCATAGCCCTGGGTGAAGGGGATAAACATCCTCAGCTGCCCGCATCTAGCCCACAGGCCATAGTTTGAAGACCCCTGCAGCTACTTAACACTTTTACTAAAGATGGGAAATTTTTGCTCCTAGCATTTTCTCTCCTACTTTTCCCACAGCAGCTATTTTTCTTTGATTGGCATTCTATATCCCTGCCAGCAATTAACGCCTTAACTACCTTCAGCTGAGGCCCTCTGTGGGCAGTGGGGGCATTTGGTGTTAGGTGGGCCACCAGCCCTTCTTAAAGGTAGCCCACAGATGGTACCTGATGCATTTTCTGCAAAAGGCCCCATTCCCAAATGTCATCATCTCAACCCTGGATGACACTCCACTTTTAATCTGCTCCTGAGATCTGTTTCCTCTAGGCTTCAAGCTTCGAATTTTCAACTGCCCTTCAGTCTGGAGAACATGGGATGACTGACTGGGACAAACACCCCTTAGATGCTGTTTTCAGATTTCACACCTCCCCTCCTGGCATGAACCCCGAAATGATCTCTACAACCTTTGCCAGCTCAAAGCAGTTATGGAAGAAGAGACCTTTGCCCTCTATCCCAAATAAATTTGGATTTATTGCTTGAGGGGGGAATGATGAGGGGAACCCTGAAACTCTCTTTCTCTCTCTCTGACTTTGGGGGGGGATCCTAAGCTCCTTTGAGAAGCCCACCCCAGGGAATCAAAATAAAGTGGTTTTCATTCTATTATCTGGGTGGGATTGGTTGACTCCTAACACTATTGAGTTGGAAATTAGCCTAGAGATACTCTTTCAATTGCAAGATTTTTTATTCTGATTCCAGCTCAGATTGCTCCCAGCCAGCACCAAGAGCTGTCCCCAGCTTCTAGCCAAGATTTCAGTTATAAAAAGAGGCAATTTGGGCTTCACTCCTTGCAGAGGACCTAGCATGCCATGCCAAGGAACCTCTCTCTCCCCTTGGCATAAGCTGCAGCCCTCTGCCTGCTGAAATGATATTTTCCTTCAATGTTACTCCCTCTTTATCTTTTTCTCTCTATTTCCCTAACAGGACTATGCTCTCTTTACCTCCCTGTCGGGATTTCTCTGCTAGAAGATTTCTCTGTTAGAAACTCTCTATCAGGATTCCTCCACTAAAAACTTTATATCCCTCTGTTGGGACCTTGTCACCAAGGAATTCAGTCTTTTTAGCAAAGGCTGACTTCCCAATGCCAATAATAAACATTTTTGCCAGCCTAGCTTTTCAGGTCCATAAATTCCTTTACAAAGGACCTCTGCGCTGACCAAAGGGGTTCCCACAACTCCCTGCCCTGCACCAAACGTCATCATTTGGGGACACAACCCTGACCTCTTCATTTGGCCCCCTGACCACTAGGAATCAAGGAGAGCCAAACCTCTTCAGAATTGTATACCAGACTCCCACTCCATTGCCACAGACCCTTTCCACTGACTTTCTGAATCCCCCCTGGTGTCTCAGACCCCTGTGAGAGGCCCAAAAGCCTCCAGCACTGCTGCTGATTCAGAGATCCCAACACCTCACTGATTTGGAGCTGTGTCCAAGGCAGGTCTGTGCTGGGACTGCAAGCTGGGTTTCCACTCTGGTTCACAGATTTTTTCTGTTGACCTTCCAACTCCTGTATGGTATCTCTGAGCTAAGAGGTCTGGAAGCCATCAATATTGTCACTGATGGCCAGGGTTGGGTTTGAATCCAAGACTGCAGGCTGGACTCCCACCATTTCTGCAGAGTTTTTAAGTTGCCTTCAGCTGGAAAATGTTCTACTCCATCTTTTGGGGGTGTTCTGATGCTCTAAAATTTGTTGAGAGTCATTGAGAGGAATGGAGCAATTTGGGGGAGAGGTTGGGCAAGTATCTGCCTTTACTCCACCATCTTCTGTGGTTATTGTTGGTGGGGGGATGAGAAGGGACAAGCTCATGTTTGTCTGAGGATGAACAAAAATAGTTCTTTATTGATTAAATACCATGTGCTTACAACAGGGCTTTAAAAGAAAACAAAGTAATGAGAAATAATTACGAATGTGATGGCCAAGGGGCCTAGCTTGGTTCTGATGGACATTCAGATGCATGAATTCTCAATGTGTTTTTTCAGTACGCAGTAGGCAGAACTTTAAGTTAAGACAGAATAAGAAGAGTATCATTATTGTTAACTGCCTGCTGGGTCCTCATAGAAATGAAGAAAGTCAATGATAGGGTTTACTTTACAATGATAGGGTGGGAGTCAGAAACCTGGCACCTTTTCCCTTGACTAGATCATTAACATATATAGAGGGAAATAGTTCCATTTTGTAGAGTACTGACTTTAAGAAATGTTCTCTTACAGAGCCAATGATCTGCATTGATGGAGGGTATGCTATGCTATAGATAATCCAAAATTTCTGGTCATCCAGAAATCGTTTCTCTTTGATTTTGGAATGTATATTCAATCTTGCATCTTCACTTTCCTACTTAATAATTGATCAGAAGGATATTTAAAGTCATTCCATTCTCGCAGGGGTCCTCAAACTTTTTAAATAGGGGGCCAGTTCACTTTCCCTCAGACTGTTGGAGGGCTGGACTATAGTAAAAACGAAAACTTTGTTTTGTGGGCCTTTAAATAAAGAAACTTCATAGCTCTGGGTGAGGGGGATAAACATCTTCAGCTGCCGCATCTGGCCTGCGGGGCCATAGTTTGAGGATTCCTGCACAGTCTAAAGCATATATCAACTGACTGATTGGTGTGAGGTGAGAACTGGGAAAAGGAAGGATCCACAAGCAATTTCAAGCAGCCATAGGGGGAAAACCCAAATCAAGGCACTAGAAGCTGGGTAGACAGAAAGGTTTTATGCAGAAGATAGTGTTTGAGCTAGGGCTGAAAGAAAACCAAGGATTTCCAAAGATAGAAGAACAACATTCAATGCACAGGAAACAGCCAGTCTGGGGTTGAAAATTTGCTATAGATAATCTACCAAGGAAGTAATACTTGAAGTATGAATAACTAATTGCTGACTATTCATTTTATACATTTCCCCTAGCTTACAGGAAGAAATATGATGGATTTCTGGAACCACCAGGAGAAAAGATAACACCAGAAATCCCATGTCTCTGTTCTCTAGATAAGACTGCATCTAATTTCAAAACCACCCCCAAATACATGGTGGCCTAGCCTCTCTTTTCATACACAAGAGAAGGACATTCCATTTAGTCACAAATCTCATAAAAATAGTCCTGAAGCTGAAATCCTTGTCATTTGCTTTAAGATCATAGACTTAAAATTGAAGGGAACCTCAGAAATCATAAAGTCCAATCCTCTCATTTTACAGAAATGTAAACAGAAGCCTAGAGGAATTAAATGATTTATCGAAGATCACTCAAGAAATATCAGATGTAAATAAAATATAAATCTACATCCTCTGATTGCAGAGCCAATACTCTTTCCCCCTGTACTACATTATCTTCCTTTTGTTCTATTAAAAAAAAAAATAGACAATGGCCTGTCCCTATCCTCTGATTTTTTCTTTAAAGGCTTATTGTTAAGTCTCATCCTCCTTTCCTTTCCTTTTCTCTTCTTCAGGATAAATAATGCTAACTTTTAACTTTTCATATGGATCCTACTTGTCAATCCTGTAGTCAGTTTCATTGCTTTTTTTTCCAAAATGTATTCAGTTTTACTTCATCCATGGCACCAGACACACCATATCATCGAGAAGCTAGGCTTGTGTTTAAGAATACTTGGGTTAAAGTCCTGCTTCTAAAACAAACTATATTTATTATGTGACCATGGTAAAGGCTCTTAACCTTTCAATCCCCTTAGAGAACTCTCTCAAAACTATAATTCATTTACAAGTTTAGGAAAGAACAAAGAAAAAAGAACAAAGGGAAAAACTAGGATAGTGTTTGATCACCTTAGCCAGTATTTTACCATGGAAACTGGGTGTGAGTAAGTATTGGCCCTATACCAAACTGTTCTTTGTATTTGTATTATTACATTGGGTATTGTACTAACAATGTACTAAATTGGACAGAAATTAGTGGAAAGGAGGTGAATGCAGTGATATGCTTACTGATGTTCAGTGATATAACTTTCTTTAAAAAAAGTGTTGGCAACCTTTGTTTCAAATCTGGTTACCTTACTCCTTGGCATTCAGCTTTGAGAGGCTGCCACCCCTTATTGTTAAACATCCAGTCCTGAAAAACAGCTTCCTTCCTTCATGCACAGACATATGTATTTGGAGCAGATTTCTCAATCACAGCATTGTAACTTCCATCAGAATGGGGACATTTTTATTAGAACTGGCAAAGGTCATATACCAAGTTGTAGCCTGATTCATTCCCTTTGCCATTTATTTCAAGAAGGCATTTTACTAAACTCAGCTCTCTGACAGATCACACTATGAATCACTAGGGCCCCAAATATGAAGAGGGAATTGGGGTGATTATCCAAGTAATCTGGCCCTGCCTAGAAGCGAGAGGGGGGAACATGAGGCATAGCAGTCACTGTTTTTCAATTCTCCCCTTGTCTTTCACAGTATTTCTTTTCAGGAGGGAAGGGGCAAAACTTTAGAGAGTACTCAAAAGGCCCAGAATGAGGCATGAAAAGTGACTGAGTTTGAAATCATAAATCACAGTATTTAGAGCTATGGAAGACTCTAAAGATCTCACCTAACTCCTTCATTTTGCAAAAAAGGACATTTTAGAGAATTCCTAATAGTCCAGAGAGATAAAATTATTTTCTCAAAGCCACACAGCTAATGGTTGTGATTGGGATTTCAACCTAGATCCTCTAATTCCTATACCAGCCCTCTTTCATGTTCATCAAACTGCGGGGATCAAAGTTTGAATCTTTAGTTACTACAATTCAATCTCATAAAAATTTAAATGTCTAAATCTGCCAGGCTCTGTGCTAAATTGGAATTAGGAATAACAAAGATAAAAACGAAAGTCTCTTCCCTCAAAGAGCTTCTGTTTTTGCCTGCATGACCTTCAAAAGTCATTCAATCTCTCTAAGTTTCAATTTCCTCATCTGAAAATGAGGAATTTGCACTATATGACTTGGGTGGTCCTTTCTAATTTTCAATCTGTGATTCCTTGACAATTTGGGGGTGGAGGAATTGGGGAAGTATTTAGGTCTCAGATCCTCAGAGATCCGTTTAACTCAGCCAAGCATCCCCTGGGGTTCCCCAGATTCCAGGAAGCCCACTCAGATTACACTATTTTTTTGAGCATGGAAAGTATGCTGTTCTTTTTTCACTGTGTTAAACTCCCTGGATTAATGCCTCAATTTTCCACTTTGATTTGCCTATGAATGCTTGGCCAACAGAGACTTTTACTTGGGTCCTATGGTATTTGGACTATCACAGTGACTTTCCACACTTTTTTTTTTTTAATCTCATTGAAGCCACACTGTGACCCTCTGCTCCTTTGGTTTTGCCTGCCTGTTACCTCTGGCCCCATTCACAGCCTTTACTGTGCTTGTTGCTAATTACCTCACTCATGAAATAAGGAATACTGCTTTTTCTATGCAAAGTTCTCCTTGCCAAGAAAACTGTCATTTCTCTAAACATTGAATAAAAACGGCATTCATTATTAAAAATATTTACTGGGCATTAGCCTTCTTACTTCCAAGAAGTTCTGAATTCATTTTAAGGACTAAGGAAATGAAGCAAATAGAAAGTAATTACAAGCAAGCAAGTCTCCTTTCCTCCTAACAAAATGTCAATTTAATGACTCGTCTGGAAGAACTCATTTTCCAGTCCTGTTGGAAATGTGTCAATCAGTCAGTCAACAAGCATTTATTAAGTGCTCACTATGTGTGTCACTGTGCTAAGCATTGGAAATCCAAAAAAAGACAAAAAACTGGGGCTCTGGCCTCAAGGAGTTCATGTTCTAATGGGAAAGATAACATATTACAGAGCAAGATGGGATAGTATACATGAAAATTAATTTCAGAAAAAAAGCAAAACTGGATTGGAAATAACCTCCTGATGAAAGTGGAATTTGAGATGAGATGGGAAGGAAGCCAGGTAAGCTAAGGGACAGAGGTGAGAAAGGAGAGCTCAAGTTCAAGGGACAGGTCAGAATCATATGTGAGGAGCAATAAATAAGCCAATGTAATAGAGTAAAAATATTTGTAATTTCAAATGCTAATTTATATGGCTAAATTAATTAGTTTATTTTTCCATTTAGTAAGTTAGAAACACTTTCTTTTACTGAAAAGAAAACCTGTAATGTATAACAGTACCAATAATCTTTAAAAGACTTGAGGTGTTTCATTTGTTTTGGTCTCATTTTGTGATTTAATCATTGTGGTGAACTTCTAGTATGAAAAGTCTCTCCACTTAAGTTACTTGCTCATTGTCACACAGAATACATGGACATGAACTTGAGTCTAAGGTCAGGTCTCAATCCATTGCACCACATTTTCTCACAAATGATTTTGAATGATTTAATTCTTCAATTAATTTAATAATTTAACTTATTAGTGATACTGAGAAGTAACACCATTTATGTTTCTTACTGAGAAAACTGAGAGAAGAATGATGACTTCTATTAACTACCCAGAAACTTAAATACTGCAGATTAAGTGTGAGAAGGGGTGAAATTAAAGGCATATACCTATTACCAGCCTATTACTGTATGCTCTGAATCCCTTGAAGTAGTTTAGAGCTGAAATTTTATGTGGAGCAGAGCTATGATGATTTCCAAGTTATTTTCTGGGGCTCAGATTATTCTGTGAAGAAAATGAAGAATTAATTCTTAATATTCATCCTAATTTGGAAAGTTACCCTGTACTCCTCAGAGTTAAAGGGGGAAGAGTTGATCCTAATATACTGATGGTTAGTATTTTGTACATGTAGCAGTCCTGTGGACTACCAAGTTCAATATAGCTTCTCTGGGAAGTAATCTTGTGCAACTCATAACCTAAGCTCCCAAACAACTCATTTTTGCATTTATGAGTGCCCCATATTCTTGCCTTCTAGCACATTTTACCAATCAGAACCTTCCCCGGTGACACCCCCATGCTTTAGGCTCACTCTGAGACTTCTGGGGAATGTAGTCCAAAGAATTTATACCCATAAGAAAGATGTTCCTAGCCTCAAGAATTATAATTAAGTCCTAAGACCTGTTTTATAAATCCTCCACAGCAATGGTAGTGTCAAACTTAAAACACTGCAGGTGTGACATATTGAATTAGAAAACCACCAATTAACATCAACTATGTTTTATTGCATTTTTTTGTTTATTTTGTGCACCTGGTGCTTTGCTTGAAGCATGCTCTATACCTATACTCTATGTCTAAACAAATACTAGGTAACCTAGCTGAGCCTTTCTAAAGGAGTTAAAAGAAACCAATGACAAGTGACAGACGTGAACTGCCATTCTGCTCTGGGGAGAGTTCTAGGAGGCTCTAGTCCTGAAATGACATCATTTTTAACTTTGCCAGATCTCTGGCCTTAGGCCAATTGTTGTTCAGTCATTTCAGCCATGCCTGACTCTTCCTGACCCCATTTGGGGTTTTCTTGGCAAAGATGCTAGAGTAGTTTGCCATTTCCTTCTCTTTAGGCCAATAATATGTGTGTATATTCTTATAGATTTTTTTTTTTGCTCTTTATTAGAAACATTACTCATTACCCAAACATTCCTCATTAGCAAAGTATAATTCAGTTCAAGACAGTCCATCTTGATCATGTCAAAGGAGGGGTTTGATATAGAAGTAGAATAAATCAAACAAAAATGCCATTTCATTATGAATCAGTCATCTAAAATGGAATTATTATCACCTGGTTCTCTAAAACACTGTGATACTGAAATTCCATTATACAAACTTTTCAACTTTGCCATTCTCTTTAAAGTATTAGAAAGTCCTTTAAGTCAGGGATCAGTCTCCTCATTCCATAAATTTTCTTACTGACCAGGACAGTAACATCCTCACAACATAAATACATCTCTAAACACCACGAGGCAAATATTATATCAGAGTTCTTTAATAATTTAAGGATCACTGAGAAGAATGAGAATAACTACAATATTCCTTAATATCTGCAACATCTCTGAGATGTGTAATAAAGAAGCATAACTATCTCAGCCTGCCTGGAAATTGGTAAATCAAGGCAATTGATCTCTAAAGTGATTTGGTTGAGGTGGGGGGTTGGGAGTCTGTCAGGGATACCATTAGGATTGAAGCCAACTTCAGAGTTAATTCAACTCTGGTCTCTGCCACCTCTGAAACATACTGACTCATCATCTAATAATAGCATCCTGAGGTACAGTTACATTTGGAGAACTTGAGGTGGAAAATGTATGTACCTTTTTCAGAGCGATCCCACTTCTTGCTATTGTCATGGCCAGAGGAGAAAACCAAAATTAGAAAGGTCGTGAATGATGTGGATGGGCTGGGGTGGGGGTGGATGCTGGGAGGGGAGAGGGACAATTTCCAAGGACTTCTTTGAAAGATAAAAACAGCAATCTCTCTCATTCTCTTTCTCTCTCCCAAACACCCCCTCACACCCACAAGCAAAGCTTCCTTTGATGCCTTAAGGGCATCTGTTTCCCTTTGTGCTTGTTATCCCAATAAACTGTACATTCTCTGCACATAAATTATCCATACTGTAGAAAATGTATGGTCCTCCCTAAATTGACTCCCCCACACATACTCTTCTGATATTTATTAAGGCCTGAACCAGTCAACAAGGATACAAAACCAAGTCAAAAATTGTTTTAATTTAGAAGTACTCTTGTTGTTGTTGTTGTTCAATTATCTAGCTAATTATTTCTTCCATTATTAAAAATAGTTACGAATGACTCGGTTTATAAAACCAGCTATCATTCATTCATCTCAGGTTTCTTCACCTCCCCTTCCCTCCTTTCCCTTCCAAAAATCCCTCAACCTAGTCCTCCATGTTCCTGTGTGGCCTGGCACTTGGCTTTGTAGGATTAGGGACAAGGGGGTGGTAGCTAGAGCTCCTGTCCCCCAGTGACCCTGAATTATAGTCCAATGTCCTACTGCTGGCCAAGGGGGCTCCTGTTTCCCAAATCAGACTTAGACTCACTACTTGCGGACATGGTGCTACCACCAGTACTTATTGGGCAGCCAAGAACCCATTCACCTCCTACCCTTGGCTCTGGTCAGAGATCTCAGCTTGGCCCTAGTCCCAGCACTGGAGCTGTTTCTGCTCACCAGTTTTTTTTTGTTTTTTTTTGCCAACCAGCCAGCCTGCCTCCCACGCACCTCTCTGCCTAGCTCAGACCTGGGACTTCCACCCTAATTCTATTGCTACTGCTGCCTCTCAGCAATCAGAACACTGGCCATAAGAACAACTGGCATTTAAATAACCTTAAATTTTGCAAAGTACTTTACATCTTTTTATATCATTTTCTTTGCAACAACTTTTTTAGACCATTGTTATTATATTCCCTATTTTACAACCTGCAGTCTCAGAAATTAAGTGATTTGCTTGTGGTCACATAGCTAATTAGTGTGAGGGAGGATTTGAATTCAGATCTTCCTGACTCAATCCAGCACTGTAGTCATTGCTTGTTACTATATCTCTATTAATGGCAGTGGATCCCCTTCAACTCTGTGCCAAGCCCTGGCCCTAACATATTGATCTCTACCATCTTTCCTTTTTTGTCCTCACCTTTTGCTTATTTTAGGATCCTTTAGCTCCCATTCCCTGACCAAGAAATTAACCAGAGCACCTAGTGGATGATGTGAGATGGGAAAACAATAAGAGAAGGGAAACTTTGAGTGAATATAAGCGTGCCAGAATGACTGTCACACATCCAGAAAAGGCAAATTCGAATATGGGTATTTGAGCTATCAGAACAGAAACTGAAGTCCCCGTTACTTCCATCTTGGATTCTATTGACCACCCCTTCCTTCCCCTAACTTACAATCTCAGCATTCATTGTTTTCTTTTAGAGATGATAGTCAAACCTATTTCAGTATTTGGTTTTGATTAAAGTGACCACATTCTGGATAAGAAGTGCTGGAGGAGTCAATAGCTTAAGCTTCTGTACCAAGTTTAGTATCTGGTTAAACAGTAAGGGAGAAGAGATGCTCCTCAGATTCAATTTAATTCAACAAACATTTATTAAGTACCAACTATGTGCTAAGTGCTAGGATATAAATAAGATAAAAGAAAGACAATTCTTGCCCACAAGGACCTTAAACTCTAATGGAGGAAGACAATATATAAAAGGAAGCTGAAAGGGCCAATGGACAAGACATCTTGGGATGTGATGTGCTTTGGAGTAGTGAGGCAAAAATTCAATTAGCATGATGAGATTTCAGGTAATTGTTCTGTCCTGGAGAGGTACTCTGTGGAATCTTGTGATTTTTTCATCAGCGAATTTACACAGATCTTCTTGGCTTCCTTTAAGTCCCAACTAAAATCCTATCTTCAGGAAGCCTTTCCCGAACCCTCTCCATTCTAACACCTTTTCTAACTTAGTCATTTCCTATTTATCCTGTATATAGCTTGCTTTATCATATATGTGTTTGTATGTTGTCTCTCTCCCATTAGATTGTAAACTCTTTGAGAGTAAAGATGATTTTTTTTGTACCCAACACTTAGCATAATACCTAACACAAAGAAATAATAAATGTTTATTGAATTGAATTGAATAGAAAGATCCAGTCACACTCATTTACCTGTTCTCCCTTAAGGTGAAAAATGGCATGGACTCACAAATTAGTTGGCTAGACTTGTGGTAGTATGTAAAGGAACAGAATGAAATGAATTGATTCATGTGTGTACTTGGCCTTATTAAGATACTAGGCTTGATGTAATAGAAAACTGTCAGAGTTAGTATGCTGGATGTTGTACCCAGAATTCACAGTCTCAGACTTGGGAGGGAAAAGGGAAAGGCCATTAAACCATATATTTAGAGCTGGAAGAAACTTCAGAGGAGTTCCAGTTTCCTCTCCACTGTTTCAAGATTGATCTCATGTCTAGTGTCTTGTCTGATATATATTTGTAACATCCCTTATGCTTCCTTTGATGAGGGCTTATTACCTAACAAATCAATTCATTCGATCTTCTAAAATTAATTTTATTTTTTATTTTACCAGCTTTAATAAATAGAAGTTATTCCTCATAGAGAAATCTGTTTCCCTGTAACTTTCACTTTTTGATCCTAAGCAGAGACAAAATTAGGGCAAATTGATTAGATTTTTTTTCCTCCTGGGTGCCAAAAGAAGAGGACACAATTCTTGTAATCTACCAACATAAAAACAACAGGACTTACTACCTACTTAGCAAGAATAAATCTTTACAATGGGATGCTTCCAGCATTCAAGGAGAACTTCTACTTGATTCTATATTCTCTTCCCTAAGTTCCTTTCTCTTTATTGGTCCTGAGAATAATTTGTAGTGATGTTTTTTCAGTTGCCGAAATTCCAAGGTACAACTCTGGCCCTGTTTCTTCCTAATGGAGTGACACCGAATAAATTTAATTCCTTTCCCACATGTCAGTCCTTTAAATATTTGCAAAACAAGATCATCATTCTGTTCCTTTCTCCTCCTCTTCTTTTCTTCACTTTGACCTTGGTAAAATCTGACTCCTTTTGGGGGGTTTTCTTGGCAAAGATACAGCAATGATTAGCCATTTCCTTCTCCAGCTCATTTTACATATGAGAGAACTGAAGCAAACAGGGTTAAGTGACTTAGCCAGGGTCACAACTAGTAAGTGTCTGAAGCCAGATTTAAATTTAGAAAGAGGAGTCTTCCTCCCTTCAGCTTTTACACTCTATCCACTGGACCATTTTAGCTCCTGAATAAAAAGTCAAGGTAAAACTGAACGAAGTTTAGGTGTGAAGTTCATGGGAGAGTCCCTGAAAAGGAATAATGAAATGTATAAATATAATCTTGAGAAATGCTGGGACAAATGTGACAGAAAAAAAAAAGATTTAATAGTCAAAATGGGTAATGAACTGACCAACAGTTTAAAGCATTGTCCTTTAGTTTGAAGAATAAGTGTTTTGTCTGGGCTGGTCCAGCAAAGAAGCAGAGTGCACTCAGCTTTATGCCATGATATTGAGGTTTTAATGTATCCACTATTCTTGTACTGATGCCTGAAATTCCACCATAAGTGATTTGTGTTAAGTATCGCCCTTTCTACCTTCTCATCTCTCAAGTAGGATACACTCTTGGAAAAGTCCATTAGAGTACATGTTTATTTAATTTAATTAAACCAACATTAAGTGTTTACCAGGAATTGAGGGTTATAGGGGAAGTATAAAGTTTATATAAAGTACATGTCTCTGTTCTAATAATTTGTATGATCTAGTGGGGGAATAAATACCTCCAAAGATAACTAAAATACACAGGGACTTGTTGATGACTTTTGAGAGAGAAGTACCAGTAGAATGATGGGAATGAATGCTAGCTTGAATGGATCTGAGTATTTTGTGAGGAATTGGACATACCAAAGATAGATAGCTTTTTAAAGATATTTGGCATTGAAGCAGAAGAGAGGAATTGCATGGTACCTGGGTGGTGTATGAGATAAACTGAATGAAGACCTTTCAGGGGAATATGATCTTGAGACTTTACAATAACAAGCTGAGCTATAGCTAAAGCTGCAGGTATTCAATTATCTTAGATGAACAAATATTTCTCTCCCATCTTCCTCCCCTTTCTCACATTTTCATTGGCATTTAAATACCTAATAGATAAAGTATATTTTGGGCTCAACATTTAGTCTCAAGGTAAATTAGAACTTGCTAGTCAATAAGAGAAAAGGTTAAGGGGTGGGAACTTCTGGTCTATAAATCTTGTGTTTTGCAGTTTGTGCTTTGCACTCCTTAATTGATGACACTTTGTTGCCCTTTCTCAGGAGATCCTAATCCTTTTTTGCTTTTTCTTACCTCAAGAGACTCTGATTGTTTTTGTGGTCACTACTATCCCACACAATGGGGATAGAGAGTCAAGGAAAGTGTTTCCTAGGATTATATACCTGAGATGTTTTTAGGTAAAAGGGACAGAGCCAGTGAAAAGGATGCTATTAAAGGTGTGTGTGTGTGTGTATTGTCAATGAAATAGAAGTCACTGAATTGTCATTGTCTATGAATGTTTGAGATATGGAAAGTATAACTGCTGAGAGACAGAGTAGAGAGAGAGAGAGAGAGAGAGAGAGAGAGAGAGAGAGAGAGAGAGAACGAGAGAGACCAAGAGAAAGACAGAGACAGAGACAGAAACAGAGAGACCTTTGAAACAGCAAGAAAGGCCCTGACCAGTTTATTTACTATAACTTTTTAGTGGATAAGAGAACTATGAGACTTCAAGTCTCTTTCTAGTATCTTGGATTCTCTGATTCTCATTGGCTTTTGGAGGCAAGAAACAAAGATCTCTTGTACAAGCCTAGCAACTGATTGTATTGAATTCTATCGTCATAGGAAAAAGTCTTGAGCTGAATACAAGAGAAGCTTACCATCAGAAAGTTAGAGATTAAGTAAGGCATTTCTTTGTTTTTTAGCTACACCAACTTGCAAAAACCACTTCCTAGGACCCAAAGTAGTTGTGATCTACATTGGTTGTAGAGGTACCTATATTGATGAAATCATAGATTTTTGATGTCCAAGAACATAATCTTTCAAGGATTCCATCACTTCAACAAATCTGTGATCTTAACCTTATAGATACTTTATTCAAAGTTGCAGACCACACTGAAAGTCCTGGACAATTTATGTCTTCCCATGAGTTCTCCACAGTGGGGGAGAGGGGTAGAATTCCAACCAACAAGAAGAGTCTTTCCTTGAATTCTCTTGATATCATGAAGATAATGAAGAAGAATGTGGAGAATCCATCAGTTTTTTATTTTAACCCTTGTTCTATGACTATTCCTTTTAATGGTCTTAAAATGAAGCATTGGGGTGAGTTGATCTCTAATATCTCTTCCAGCTTTAAATCCTGAGAACCCTTGTTCTCATCTGATAGTATACAAAAGTTCAAGCTATTCAGTTTAAGTATGTTTTAATATTTTTATTAATGGGAGAATAAGATTGACTGGACAGGACTCTCGTCTCAGATTATCCAGTCAGACAGAGATAAGTATACTGGGACCAAGGAATTCATGTTGGTCCCAGGGCTGGAGGAATCCAGCATACAACTGCCAGCCGCCATACTCTAGCAATGAATGGAAGAACCCCAACTTCTTAAATACCTTTTTGGAGACAAAGAAGAGGAAGGGAGGGAAAGTTTTTATCAGGAGGGGAAGACATAAAACCCTAAAAAATACAGAGACAAAGAAGTAAAGATATCATGGGTTATCTTGGAATATTTTAAGGGATATTGTAAATCCATAAAAGAGTCAGGAGATCTACTCTTTTATCTTGCTAATTTATAAGAGATTGAGACAGAACAGTTAAGGAAATTGAGACAGGGAAACTGAGTCAGGACAGTTAAAGAGAACTGTGGCATAACATTCCACACTCTCTCTCCTAAATATACTTATCTTTGTCTGACTGGATAATTTGAGACGATAGTCCTGTCCAGTCAATCTTACTCTCCCATTAATAAAATATTAAAAATTCTCTAATCTCTCTCCTGCCTCAATTTCTCCAGCATTACAATTTGGAGGTTCCACCAAGATAATAGAAGCTGAGAACTGGATTAGACTTAAACCTTGTCTAATAGTATATACATAATTGCTAAATAGATTCATGTTGGATGAACAAAACCTTCTTGAAAGCAAAGGGAATAGGGATTTTAAAATTTTTATTCAATTTTTAATTAATGGAATAAAACAAGCATTTACATAACATGGTGTAATTTTTTTAAAAAATGATGGTTGCATGTGAACAAAAGTAAGCACCTACTATGTGTCGGGCACTGTGACTTTTTGAGATCCCTTCTACACTTGCAACTTTTGTTTTTTAAATATTAAGAAGACCCAGGTTGGAGTGGGAGTTAGAGGTATATGTGGAGAGAGTAGAGGTTGCAATTTGAATTTTTTTCTTAATTAATATTAAACATTAGAAAATAATGGTTGGTTTAGATGTGGCCTTGTGGACAGAAATGTGCAGAGAACCCTAAAAGTATTAACAAGGGAAGTAATTTCCAATTGAAGGGAGTGGAGAGCAGGAAAAGGAAGGAAGACCTCATATTCTAGTCCTGGAATGGAGTTAAATATTTTTCCTGATGTCTTTCAAAAAAAAAAGTTTTAGCCATCTTTTGGAGACAAGAGATGATTGTTGCTATTTATGAACATCAGGTTGCTAGGTGACATCATGGGATGTGCACTGTTAAACTGCCACCCACTGATCTTCTAGGACTAGCAATAAAGGAGATACATGGGAAACCAGATAAAGGAAAGAAGGTGAAGAAAGGGAAGTACACGGGGGCATAAGAAGAAATGAGGCAGGGAGCTCTCTTTTTTGGTTTGCCCTTAATTTTGGTAAAATGAGTCTCTCTTTAAAAATTCCAGACCTCTCTTACACACACACACACACACACACACACACACACACACACACACACACATGCACACATGCACACACTTTTCCCTGCTCTTCCTCTTTGGGTCCCCTTGTTACTGGCAGTCTTATTCTCTGTTATGACATTTGGCCTCCTCTGGGAGAATGATGGAATAGCTTCTTGCAGAAACACGGCCAATGAGTCACCCTGGGGAGGAAGCCGAGGAGTCGGCCCCCCACGCACAGAGCCAAGGTGAGTCATTTTTTGCTTTCTCTGTGTGTATGTGTGTGCATGCACGCACATGCACCTTCAATGTGGATATGGGTCCATATGGGACTGTTTACACCTCAGTGGACATGAGACACTATGGGTGTTGTGTTTTTAGTTTAGCAAAACTTCCCAAACACATTAACTCCCAACATATTTGAGATCATTGGTGCTTCTCACATCGAAGTGCTATACCAGTCTCTTGCCAGACTAAACATCCTTTTGCATGAATTTGCTTAAAGGAAAAGGATAATAGAGAATTCAGCTCCCTCATTTTACAAATGAGGAAACTGAGATCTAGAGAATTTGACCAAAGTAAGATAGTTAAGATGCAAAAAACAAAAACAAAAACAAAAAAACAAAACCCAACAGGATTCATGTCATTAATCACTCAAAAATCTTCAGAAGTTCTCTATTGCCTCTAGGATAAAGATGAAACAACTTTGCCTGGCATTTATCTGATATCTCTACATTCCAACTTTCTCCTGTGTTACTATCTGGTCCCTCTTACTATCTCTATGTACTCTACAGTTATCTATAAAATGAGGGAAATAATTCCACTCTATATCTTAGAGACTTCATGAAATCATAGCGACTACTGAACCTGACCCTTCCAGTTAACAGATAAAAGAACTGAAGCTTAAGTTAAAGAACAGGAGGTTAAGTGTATCAAGGGGTATGTTCCTAGTAAGTTTTTAAAATTACATCTATTTCAACATGTATTAAATGCCTTTATTTTTACATTTAAATTTTTTTATTTTATGGAATAAAATAAATATTTCCATAACATAGTATAATAAAAAGATGATTGTGCATGAGATTACAAATCTGTTATATACAACCTGTTATTTATTTAAATATATAATAGTTATATTATTTTTCTTCCCTCCCCCACTCTAGAGATATTTGCCATTGAATACATATAGGTATGTATATATACATGTGTGAGTACATATGTATGTATGTATGTATATTTAAGTCTATATATACATATGTGTGCTTATTCTGCACTTATTTCCATTTATCTATATCTATTTGCAGATAGTATCTTTGTTCATATGCTCTTTATAGTTAATTTGTGTATTTATAATAGTCAAAATGACATTCTCTAAAAGTAATTCTTTTTTAAAGAAACATAAATACTGATTTATAAATGCTTGATTTTTTCTTTCAAAAGTATTTTATTTTTCCAAATATACGTAAAGATAGTTTTCAACATTCATTTTTGTAAGACTTTGTGTTCCAAATTTTTCTTCTTTCCTCCCTTATCTCTCCCCTTCCCAAGATAGCAAGCAATCTGATAAAGGTTAAATATGTGCAATCCTTTCAAACTTATTTCCACATTTGTCATGTTGTGCAAGAAAAAAATCAGACCAAAAGAAGAAAACCATGAGAAAGAAAAAACAATCAAATAGGTGAAAATATGCTTGGGTCCATATTCATTTCCATAGTTCTCTTTGGATGCAGATGGCATTGAAAGTTATTCTTAAAACAATATTTCTCTTGCTGTATACAATGTTTTCTTGGTTCTGTTCATTGTTGTTGAGAATGATGCCTGTTATAAACCCATGGTGTGCTACAGAATTGTGATATTATTACTTTAAAAAACCAAATTAGTTACACTGATGTTATATGTGTCCAATGTCCTTGGCAACTTTCTAAGGTTCTAAGATACAGATAATTTCTACCCATCTCAGTGGAGGGAGTTTCCCACCAATAGTTCTCTGTTGATAAAATCATATGTTCCAAACAAACAATAACAACAAAGACCCAACAAATGACCTCAGGAAAAGACTAAAGAGAAGCATGTGTTGTTATCTCATGTAATATTCATTTGTGGGGGGAAAAAGAACAGAGAATCAGGAGATAAGCCTTACTACCTGTTAGTAGCATTTTCTTGGGTAATACTCTATCTAGCCCTCTGTCTTCTCATCTGTAAAATGTAGGGACTAAATTATCAGTTTTAAAATGTTGCAAGTCTTTAAATTAAGGGTAGGTAGAATTCCAACAGAGATAAGAAGATAACATTTCAGTAATAAGGTATGATGTGAGCAAAGACATAGTGGCTGGAAAATACATTGTATCCTGACAAATTCGGGTGAGCTGGAACAGTGCAAAATAATGTACTTGAGCATATTTATTAGTAGCATAGTTAAGTGACCCATCTTCCTGAGTTCAAGTCTGACCTCAGATTCTTACTGTGTGACTCTAGGCAAGTCACTTAATCCTGTTTGCCTCAGTTCCTCATCTGTACAATGAGCTGGAGAAGGAAATGGCAAGCTACTCCATTGTCTCTGCCAAGAAAGAACCAAATGGGGCACAGTTGAAACAACTCAATAACAAAATTTATTAGTATCACTTTAATTTTCAAGGATCTGTCACTTTTGTCAGTATATTCCCTGCCACTCAATACTTGCAAATTATAGCCCTTCTCTAGTTTAATAAAGGATCTCTAAGAGTTGTGGCTGAAAAATTCATTACTGACTCACTGCCTCAGAGTTCTAGCGACTGGATCATCTATGAAACGAACTAGCCTGGTCCTTGGAAGAATGGCATATTTAACAGAGATAACCTTCTCAGCTTTATAACCAAATAAAAAAACAAACAAAAAAACAAATAACCAAAATTTATGTTCCACTATCACAGACTCCAAGAAAACACAGTCTTTCCCTTCTGTGCCATGCCAAAACATTGAAGAAGGATCTTTCAGGGATAATTCTCTTTTGCTCTGCCACCTAGCAGCTCCCTATGCCTAGATGAATGGAGGCAAGTTACCACGGTTTGGAACAGAGCTATAAGTAAACAAATGGTACACATTTCACCTAAGGCAGGTGGCTTTAACTCATCCTCAAACCACCTTTTAAAGACAAATGCAGTTGAGCACTAGCATATTGGCGAAGGGAAAGGGCAGACCTCAGATTTCAGAATGTAAATCCCCACAAAGAAGCAAGAGACCCTAAAACACTGTTTTGTGTGGGGAAGGAAGACATACAACCAAGTTCACCTTATGAATAGAGACTATTAGTCCATTAGGAGGAAAAAGAAGTTGGCAAAGAGCTAGGAGATAAAGTGCGGCCCCTAGATGAAGCTTCTAAGGGATAAAAACATAGCAAATAGTAACTATTTCAACTAAAACTCTTGAACTGGGTATTGATCTCAGTTGTTTCTACCAGGAGAAGTTATACATTTACTGTTAGTACCCTTTAAATTTTAGTGCCCTGGGACAAAGACAACTTGCCCCACCATTATTATGGCTCTGGTTTGAAAGTTAACTGATAGTAATTTCTTCTTTCTTGGCTATCTTTCTTCTCCTTCCAGCTGAGAAGGCAGAAGAATGAAAAACAAAACATGAGGATATTAATCCTAGCTCCTTTGTAGAAATTGTTCATTCCCAATGAGAATAAGCCATTTAGCCAACTCTGCTTCACCATTTCTGACTGGGCTTAAAGGTCAAACACCTTATAGACATTGCTAAAAGCTTTGGAATTCTCAGATGGAAGGCTTGGAAGAAGTACTTAAGTCACATCATCATTGGAGTTCATTTTTCTCCTGCCTCCTTGCAGTCCTCAGTAATCTTTGTTTTTCATCAGGGGCAGTGTGTATTCATCATGATTAAATATTTTTTATTGCCTTTGATTTTTTTTTTCAACCAACAAAATAGTGCACTTAAAAGGAACTGAGTCAGTTCTCTACTGAAATGGAGAGCCAGTGGGAAGTTGCAAATTCTACTTAAAATGACTCCCTCTTCTCTAACCCCTGTTTCCTAAGCAGCAATACTGCTTGTCCTTAAGTCTGTCCTAAAGACAGGGGCCATTTTGAGCAATGCTTTTTTTTTTTTTTTTTTTTTTTTTAATTCTGTAGACTTAATCAGAAACATCAGAATTCTTCTGAAGTTTGTGAAAAAAAAAAAAAAAACAGTTAAAAGCAGCCATGCCCAAGGGATGAATTGTGTGTTAGTCTCAGCCTGAAAATATTTTTCCAAAAAATTTTTCCTTTCTCCCATTAAACTTTACTCAGGGGCAGCAGTCACACTTGTGATTTTGACTGGAGGCTTTTTTCACACAGCTATAGAATACCTTTATGAGCAATGTTATCCCCTGGAAGATTTAGATTCAAATCCTAATTCTATCTTCTACTTGACTTCTGTGAGATGAGTGCTGGGAAAATGAGGGAATTGGAGTCTGGTCTTGTAATAATCATTCTAATTCTACAATTCTATGAGTTTGTAGGAAAAATTTAAATCAACTTTTAGTAGCTGTACCTTACAACTAATTTGATCAATGGAAACTGTCCAGATAGGAAATTCAGATTTCTCTAAGGGACTATTGAATCTGAATGATGCCAGAATCCTCATGGCTATGAAAAAATCCCTTCAGCTAATGTCTCTAATCTCTGTTCAAGTCATGGACTATCAAGTTATCTTCTGCATGTGCTTGGGCAAGTGATTAGACCTCTTTGGGCCTCAGTTGACACAATATTCAAATTAAGGGTTAGATTAAATATTTTAGATGATCCCTTCCAGTTTTTATAGCTAAGAATTTAAAGGACAAACTGAAATAGATGTTTAAAATCTATTTATTATTTATTAAATTTATTATTCTATTATTATTTTTATACTATTTTTATTTATATGTTATATATAAACATATTATTTATTTTTATACAATTTATTAGAAAAGAAGAAAGGAAGGAAGAAAAGAGAAAGAAAAAAAGAAAGTAAAGGAAGGGAGGGAGGGAGGAAGGAAAGCAGGAAGGAAGGAAAGGAGGAAGAAAAGGAGGAAGGAAGGAAGGGAGGAAAGGAAGAAGAAAGAAAGGGAGGAAGGAAGGAAGGAAAGAAAGGAGGGAGGGAGGAAGGAAGGAAGGGAGGGAGGAAGAAAGGAAGGGAGGAAGTAAGAAAGGAAGGAAGGGAGGGAGGGAGAAAGGAAGAGAGGAAGAAAGGAAAGGAGGGAGAGAGGGAAAGAAGGAAGAGAAATGAAAAAGGAGGGAAGAAGAAAGAGAAAAAAGAGAAGAAGAGAGAAGAGAAGAGATGTACAATGCATTAAGGTGCTTGGAACTTTGGCAAAACTGATACTAGCAAGACTTTAATTCAATGTCACCTGTTTCTTTTCCTCTCCCTTTCAGTACATTTTCTCCTTATCATTCATTCTTGGTCTGCTCCACTCTTTGCCCTCTACATACATACTTATCACTCATGAAGCACTGATGATATGACAATGACTATATGCCAACCAACTTTAAAAGGAAAACAAAGATCTAATGAATATGATCGCATAATGTTTGTTTTTGATCTGGGCTTGTGATTTCATCAGTGTAAGAAACTTTTGGTGTGGAAACTCCCTCCTCTCAGGTAGGGGAGTAATCTATCTACTTATTGACATCTGAAGTTACTTGGAGACACAGAGAGATTTGATGATTAGCCCATAGTCCCTTAGATCATGCATTTCTTATGTAGGAAATGAACATGTATCTTTGTCACTTCAAGGCTAGAAGTTCTCTATTCTTCATACTCATTGCTTCTTAACATATTAAGCACAAGTGATGTTTTGGGCTAGTCCTAGCTTAAGCCCATCCAATGGTTTGGGTTTAGAATTGCAATGCAAAGAAACACATATGGATTATATGAACTTCAAATAAAAATACGTTTACTAGGGAATTCTCAGTGGTATTGGAAACTTCTAGATGAGGAAATTTCCTATGTCAATGCATACTAAAAGTCTCAGAGATATTAGAAGAGCATTGGATAAATGGGTAAGTGACTTGAATGTAAATCACATATCTAATTATTAGTCAGAGCTACAGAGGACTTGAATACAAGTAGTAGTAAGTCAATAGTAGTAATGACAGTAAAACTCTGCTTAATCTGAGTCAGCCCTGTAAAATTATATAAAATCACCAACAAAATGTCTCCTTTGATCTACAAACCCAAATGGTCTTGCATTCCTCTGGAGCAAGATAAGCCTTCTTGAAGGAAGTCACAACTCCAGTCAGATTTCACAACTACTTGAGAATTCTCTTAGTCCTATGCATAAAATGAGTCTTCAGAAAATGACTCTTTGCAGATCACTTCTCTCTTGAAAATGACATGCCCGCCAAGAGAGTCCCTTTTGGTGTTTTCTTTAACAATAAAGCTTTTTACCATAGCCTTTGGGTTTAGCGAAATTCCTTCACCAGGAGCTCATGCCTTGAACAGCTGACCCTCACCCATTCCTGCCTCACCTCTTCTTTGGTACCCTCAGCCCTCATCAGTAGGACAGAAAAGAAAGAAATTTGCAAAACTCAGAAGTGCTGTCTCCCCATAGATTGATATTTTTATGCCTTATCAGTAACAAAGAAGTCAAACCAAGGTTCAAGCCTTACTCTCCCAAAATAACCAAATCCACTTCCCTTCTTAAAAGAAAATAAGCCTAGCCTATGTAAAATGGATGCCAATCCTACCACAATAATAATAACAACTAGCTTTAACACTTGCAAAATATCTTACATGTGTTATTTTATTCTTATATCAACCCAATGAAGTAGGTGCTATATACTCATTATAAATTAGGAATATACAATGCAAATTAGGAAATTGAGACTATAAGAGGTTAAGTGACTTGCCTGGAGTCATAAAGCTAGTAAGCATCTGAGTCAGAATTAGAACTCAGCATTTCTTGAATAGAAGTTCAGAACTCTTATCTTCTGCATCTTGTTGCTTCATATACACAAGAGAATGTACTATGTCTGGTAGCATTAGGTTAAAATCTTTGATTAATTGATTTGTCTAGTCCCTAAAAACGAATATGATTGGCAAACACAGGGACTCTTTCCTCATCCTTCTTGATCTCATTTCAATATTTGACACCACTACCAACTTTCTTCTCTTGAATATTCTGCCCTGTGTGTTTTTGGTGACATTGTTCTCTTAATTCTCTTCCTACTTCTCTTTGTGGTGGCAAAGAATTGGAAATCAAGGGATGCCTGTCAATTGGGGAATGGCCAAACAAATTGTGATATATGGATGTAATGAAATACTATTGTTTTATAAGAAATGATGAACAGGTGGATTTCAGAAAAGCCTGGAAAGACTTACATGACTGATGCTTAATGAAGTGAGTAGAACCAGCAGAACATTGTACATAGTAATAGCAACATTATGCAGATAATCAACTTTGATAAACTTTCTTCACAATACAATAATTTAATACAATTCCAAAAGACTCGTGATGGAAAATGCTATCCACCTTCAGAGAAAGAACTATGGAATCTGAATGCAGATTGAAACATACTATTTTCACTTTTTTTCTTTCTTGTATTTTTTCCCTTTTGTTATGATTCTTCTTTTACAATATGATTAATGTGGAAATAAGTCTAATATGATTACATATATATATATATGTTATATATAATTCATGTCAAATTAATTGCTAGGTTGGGGAGGGGAAAAGAGAGCAGGGGAGAGAAGAGGGAGAGGAGAAAAAAAGGGAAATAAAATCTTATGAAAGCAAATGTTGAAAACTTAAAAAAAGAAAAAAGATATCAAAAACCAAAAACCAAAAAACCAAAAGTAAAAAAAGAAAAGAAAAAAGAAAATCAACCATGTCTTATCCTCTCATTATTGGTATGCCCCAAACCTCTGTCCTAGGCCCTTTCTTCTCAACACTCTTGTTAAGTGACCTCATCAGCTCACATGAATTTAATTGTCATCTCTATGTGATTATTCTCAAATCTAAAAAGCCAGCTCTAGCCTCCTGAACTTCCATGACAGAATTCTCCCTAGTCCCTATAATATTGCTTTTTAATTTATTTTGCATATATTTTGTATTTTTGATTTCCATCCCTTTCTCTAGCTAGTACAAAGCAAATTCCTTGAGGGTAGAGAGTATATCATGTATGTCTTCATATTTCTAGGACCTGGAACATAGTAGGTACTTAAAAAATGATTTTTGAAAAGGATTTAGATGAATTCTCTTACTTGTGTTTCTTTTTGCAGCCTGCAGGATCTTTTCCTTGTCATTATAGTGTCAGATTTTAACTATAATGTGTAAAGGGATTGACTCTTCGATATTTCCTCATTATGATTCTCAAGGCTATCAATTGATTCTGCATGTTTTTCCCTTTTTAATACTTCAATGATTTCCTAAGTCTATTTTTCAAATGGTTCTTGTGGTCTACAATTATTTTTTCTATCGTAACAAGTTTATTGTTGTTTACTTCTATTGATTTTTTTCTTCCTATTATTTCTTTCTGAATTTTGGTAGAATCATTTTTATTCTAGCATCAATCCTTGCAATAATTATTTTTACTTTAAAAAGTATTTTATTTGCTCTTGTAATTTTCTTCTTCAACTCTTCAATGGATTTGTGAACTCACCATGTATATAGACATTTTTCAATGAAGATGGAAAAACTCTCTAGATAAAATCTAAGATAATATTTTTCATGTCGTCTCCAAATTTCCATCATTTTTATTCTGTAACCAGTTCCTCCTTCTTGGTTAGGGATGACAGTCAAAGTACCAGTTCTTCTTGTCAATTCTTCCATCTTTTAAAGTGTGGTGGGACTGAGGATTTTTGCTGCCAAAATACAACACCAAAGAAGGCTTTACTACAGACAGATGCATAATAAAAATAAATTCAGGGTAGGTGGGTGGAAACCACTGACTTTCATTCTTTAGCTCTCTTTACCTTTGACCCTGGCTCTAATTTAGTTTAACTAAGCCAGAGAGATTCTTGGGAATGTCAGATGGTATGGACAATAAACTAGATAGCTATCTATAACAGAAGGCTTTGCTCTCTTCCTGACCAGACAAAAAAGCTGAAAAGAAAAACCTAATTTTAGTTTGGGGCACTCTGCCTTTTGTTAACTGGGTGTGGTAGCTCTGAAAAAAATTGTTGGCCTGATCTATTATCAAGGACAGATTTTAGTGACTATATCCTAGCAGATAAAAGTTGAACTGGCTGAGCTGGCCCTAAAGAAATGAACATATCAGCAAACACATACATACACACACACACACACACACACACACACACACACACACTTATTTATTTATGGGAGAGTATGTCCTATCTTAAGAATATCAAAAATGTTTTGCTATTGAAAATCTTTTTATTATGACTAAATGCCTTTGCATTCAAATGATGTCTTCTAGCTAGAGTATAAAAGAAAATACAATAGGAGCTCTAGGCATTCATATTGAGTGATTATGGATACACAGAGTATCATAAATCAGGAGTATCTAACTATTCTGGAGATCTCATGGGTAACAGAGGGTAGCCACAGGTGTTATAGAAGAATGGAATTATCATTCAGGTAAGTTAAAAAATTGCTTTGCTTTTAATATAACATGTCATAGTACCAGATTTCATATAAATACATGTTCTTAGTATATAATGTTACTATACCACTCATTTAATGTTTCTTTTGAATAAGATGAAATATGCCTCCTTAATCACCATATTCAACCCACATGTCACATTCCAGGAAATCCCACTAATGTTTTTGAGATAAAATATTTCCCTTTGCATTAAGAACTTGTTTATTATTCAAAATGCGTACATATAAGAATGAAACATTTGAAGCCCTTATTATTATTATTTTTTATTATAGCTTTCTATTTACAAGCTATACGCATGGGTAATTTTTCAGCATTGACAATTGCAAAACCTTTTGTTCCAACTTTCCCCCTTCTTCCCCTCACCCCCTCTCCCAGATGGTAGGTTGACCAATACATGTTAAATGTGTTAAAGTATAAGTTAAATATAATATATGTATATGTCCAAACAGTTATTTTTCTGTACAAAAAGAATTGGACTTTGAAATAGTGTACAATTAGCCTGTGAAAGAAATCAAAAATGCAGGTGGACCAAAATAGAGGAATATGTAGTGGTTCATAGTCATCTCCCAGAATTCTTTCGCTAGGTGTAGCTGGTTTAGTTCATTACTGCTCTATTGGAATTGATTTGGTTCATCTCATTGCTGAAGAGGGCCACGTCCATCAGAATTGATCATCATATAGTATTGTTGTTGAAGTATATAATGATCTTCTGGTCCTACTCATTTCATTCAACATCAGTTCATGTAAGTCTCTCCAGGACTTTTTGAAATCATCCTGCTGGTCATTTCTTATAGAACAATAATATTCCATAACATTCATATACCACAATTTATTCAGCCATTCTCCATTAGATGGACATCCACTCAGTTTCCAGTTTCTGGCCACTACAATGTGGGCTGCCACAAACATTCTTGCATATACAGGTCCCTTTCCCTTTTTAAAAATCTCTTTGGGATATAAGCTCAGTAGTAACACTGCTGGATCAAAGGGTATGCACAGTTTGATAACATTTTGAGCATAGTTCCAAATTGCTCTCCAGAATGGCTGGATGTATTCACAGTTCCACTAACAATGCATCCCTGTTTTCCCACATCCCCTCCAACATTCTGCATTATCTTTCCCTGTCATTCTAGCCAATCTGACAGGTATATAGTGGTTTCTCAGAGTTGTCTTAATTTGCATTTCTCTAATTAATAATGATTTGGAGCATCTTTTCTATGGCTAGAAATAGTTTCAATTTCTTCATCTGAGAATTATCTGTTCATATCCTTTAACCATTTATCAATTGGAGAATGGCTTGATTTCTTATAAATTAGAGTCAATTCTCCATATATTTTGGAAATGAGGCCTTTATCAGAACCTTTGACTATAAAAATGTTTTCCCAGTTTATTGCTTCCCTTCTAATCTTGTCTGCATTAGTTTTGTTTGTACAAATACTTTTCAATTTGATATAATCAAAATTTTCTATTTTGTGGTCAATAATGATCTCTAGTTCTTCTTTGGTCATAAATTCCTTCCTCCTCCACAGGTCTGAGAGGTAAACTATCCTATGTTCTTCTAATTTATTTATAATCTCATTCTTTATGCCTAGGTCATGAACCCATTTTGATCTTATCTTGGTGTACGGTGTTAAGTATGGGTGAATGCCTAGTTTCTGCCATACTAATTTCCAATTTTCCCAACAATTTTTGTCAAACAATGAGTTCTTATCCCAAAAGCTGGGGTCTTCGGATTTGTCAAACACTAGATTACTAAAGTTATTGACTGTTTTGTTCTTTGAAGCTAACCTATTCCACTGATCAACTAGTCTATTTCTTAGTCAATATCAAATGGTTTTGATAACTGCTGCTTTATAATATAATTTAAGATCTGGTGCAGCTAGGCCACCTTCATTTGATTTTTTTTTTCATTAATTCCATTGAAATTCTTGACCTTTTGTTTTTTCATATGAACTTTGTTGTTATTTTTTCTAGGGCATTAAAATTGTTTTTTGGGAGTCTGATTGGTATAGTGCTAAATAAATAGATTAGTTTAGGTAGTATTATCATCTTTATTATATTTGCTCAACCTATCCAAGAGCATTAAATATTTTTCCAATTGGTTAGATCTGACTTTATTTGTATGGAAAGTGTTTTGTAGTTTTGCTCATATAGTTTCTGATTTTCCCTTGGCAGATAAATTTCTAAATATTTTATACTATCAGTAGGTACTTTAAATGGAATTTCTCTTTGTAACTTTAACTGTTGGATTTTGTTAGTGATATATAAGAGGTGATGACTTACGTAGGTTTATTTTGTATCCTGCAAGTTTGCTAAAGGTGTGGATTGCTTCTAATAGCTTTTTCAGTAGAATCTCTGGGGTTCTCTAAGTATACCATCATATCATCAGCAAAGAGTGATAGTTTGATTTCCTCACTACCTACTCTAATTCCTTTAATCTCTTTCTCAACTCTTGCTGCCAAAGCTAGCATTTCTAATACAATATTAAATAGTAATGGTGATAGTGGGCAACCTTGTTTCACTCCTGATCTTATTGCAAATGCTTCCAGTTTATCCCCATACATATGATGCTCACTGATGATTTTAAATAGATGCTACTGATTATTTTAAGGAAAAGACTATTTATTCCTATATTCTCAAGTGTTTTTAATAGGAATGGATGTTGGATTTTATAAAATGCTTTTTCTACATCTATTGAGATAATCATATGATTTTTGTTAATTTGGTTATTGGTCAATTGGTCAAATATACTAATAGTTTTCCTAATATTGAACCAGCCTTGCATTCCTGGTATAAATCCTACTTGATCATGGTGTATTATCCTGGGGATGGTTTTCTGTAGTCTTTTTGCTAATATCTTATTTAAGATTTTAGCATCAGTATTCATTAGGGAGATTGGTCTATAATTTTCTTTCTCTGTTTTCTACCTACCTGGTTTAGGTATCGGTACCATGTCTGTGTCATAAGGAATTTGGTAGGACTCCTTCATTCCCTATTTTTTTCAAATAGTATATATAAAATTGGGGCTAATTGTTCTTTAATTGAAGCCCTTATTATTAAAAAGGGATATTCAGGTGGTTCAGTGGATAGAGTTCTGGGTCTGGAGTCAGGAAGACCTAAATTCAAGTCTGACTTCACACACTCACTGGCTGTATGGCCCTGGGCAAGTCATTCCTGTTTGCCTCAGGAACTCAACTATAAAATGGAGATGATAATAATATTACCTACTTAAATAATAGGCTTATTTTGAGAATTAAATAAGATATGGTTAGAGGGCAGAACTTTGGTTCTGGGGGGAGAGTCCTCAACAATTTTTAATAAAGTAAAAGGACCCCCAAAACAAAACATTTGAGAACCATTAACCTAACATTAACTTTAGATTTCTTTTTTCCTACTTTTCATAGTCCTACATAATCTGGCTCTTTAATTTTGCTTTCAATTAGTTTCCTAAAAACTACCTCTGATACAAAGAGAAATTCCATTCAGAATAACTGTTGATACCATAAAATATTTGGGAATCTATCTACCAAAGGAAAGTCAGGAATTATATGAGCAAAATTATAAAAAAAGTCTCCACACAAATAAAGTCAGACTTAAATAATTGGAAAAATATTAAGTGCTCTTGGATCGGCCGAGCGAACATAATAAAGATGACAATACTCCCTAAACTAATCTATTTATTTAGTGCTATACCAATAAGACTTCCAAGAAAATATTTTAATGATCTAGAAAAAATAACAACAAAATTCATATGGAACAATAAAAAGTCGAGAATCTCAAGGGAATTAATGAAAAAAAAAAATCAAATGAAGGTGGCCTAGCTGTACCTGATCTAAAATTATATTATAAAGCAGCAGTCACCAAAACCATTTGGTATTGGCTAAGAAATAGATTAGTGGATCAGTGGAAAAGGTTAGGTTCACAAGACAGAATAGTCAACTATAGCAATCTAGTGTTTGACAAACCCAAAGCCCCTAACTTCTGGGAAAAGAATTCATTATTTGATAAAAACTGCTGGGATAATTGGAAATTAGTATGGCAGAAATTAGGCATGGACCCACACTTAACACCATATACCAAGATAAGATCAAAATGGGTCCATGACCTAGGCATAAAGAACGAGATTATAAATAAATTAGAGGAACATAGGATAGTTTATCTCTCAGACTTGTGGAGGAGAAAGAAATTTGTGACCAAAGATGAACTAGAGACCATTACTGATCACAAAATAGAAAATTTTGATTACATCAAATTAAAAAGCCTTTGTACAAACAAAACTAATGCAAACAAGATTAGAAGGGAAGCAACAAACTGGGAAAACATCTTCACAGTTAAAAGTTCTGATAAAGGCCTCATTTCTAAAATATATAGAGAACTGACTCAAATTTATAAGAAATCAAGCCATTCTCCAATTGATAAATGGTCAAAGAATATGAACAGACAATTTTCAGAGGATGAAATTGAAACTATTACCACTCATATGAAAGAGTGTTCCAAATCATTATTGATCAGAGAAATGCAAATTAAGACAACTCTGAGATACCACTACACACCTGTCAGATTGGCTAAGATGACAGGAAAAAATAATGATGAATGTTGGAGGGGATGCGGGAAAACTGGGACACTAATGCATTGTTGGTGGAGTTGTGAACGAATCCAACCATTCTGGAGAGCAATCTGGAATTATGCCCAAAAAATTATCAAATTGTGCATACCCTTTGATCCAGCAGTGTTTCTATTGGGCTTATATCCCAAAGAAATACTAAAGAAGGGAAAGGGACCTGTATGTGCCAAAATGTTTGTAGCAGCCCTATTTGTAGTGGCTAGAAACTGGAAAATGAATGGATGCCCATCAATTGGAGAATGGCTGGGTAAATTGTGGTATATGAATGTTATGGAATATTATTGTTCTGTAAGAAATGACCAGCAGGATGAATACAGAGAGGATTGGCGAGACTTACATGAACTGATGCTAAGTGAAATGAGCAGAACCAGGAGATCATTATACACTTCGACAACGATATTGTATGAGTACATATTTTGATGGAAGTGGATTTCTTTGACAAAGAGACCTAAGTTTCAATTGATAAATGATGGACAAACGCAGCTACACCCAAAGAAAGAACACTGGGAAACGAATGTGAACTATCTGCATTTTTGTTTTTCTTCCCGGGTTATTTATACCTTCTGAATCCAATTCTCCCTATGCAACAAGAGAACTGTTCGGTTCTGCAAACATATATTGTATCTAGGATATACTGCAACATATCCAACATATAAAGGACTGCTTGCCATCTAGGGGAGGGGATGGAGGGAGGGAGGGGAAAAAAAATCGGAAAAGAAACGAGTGCAAGGGATAATGTTGTCAATATAAAGTAATTATTAAATAAAAATTAAAAAAAAACTACTTCTGCTTTGTCAGGTCAATCTAAATTTAGAGTTGCAAGGCATTTTGGGGGTCTTCTAAGTTAGTGGCAAACCCAAATAGACAGAGAGGCTACTAAACTATTATAAAGCTGTCTTTAGGCTACATATTGACTTAGAAAAGCAGATAATATTATCTATGTTCTATTATACTTTTATTTATTTTATGAAAAACTTCATAATTGTATTTTAATTTGGTTTGAATATACTTAAGAGTATTGTCCTGCTAGCCTGTGGGGCACCCAAAGTGTTTTGGGGTGCTAGTCTGGTTAATTTTACCACTAAGCAAACTAGTATGCAAAGAGGTTATGTGATTTTCCCATTGTCATTTTTGTTGTTGAGTCATTTCAATTGTTCAATTCTCTGTGACCTCATTTAGGATTCTCATAGCAATGATACTGGAGTGGTTGGCCATTTCCTTCTCCAGATCATTTTACTGATGAGAAAACTGAGTCAGACAGGGTTAAGTGAGTGACCCAAGGTCACCCAGTGTTTGAGACTGGGCTTGGAATGCTTCTGATTCCAAACTTAGAGCTTTATCCTCTGTACCACCTAGCTTCATATAGAAAGTAAATGATTTCCAGACCCAGGTTCTTGACTGCAATCCAGAACTTTGACCACTAAACTACTCTGCCTATATCTCTCAAGCACACCAGGTTCAAGATGATCATCCCTGTACCTTGTATCTTCTCTGTGTGTGCTCTCCCTTCCTAGAATGTTCTTTTTCCTTCTATTTGTCTTTCCAACCCTATCTATCCGTCTTGGTCTTCATGAAGACAATGAAGTTTTCTCCAATTTGTCTGTGCTAATCTCACCTTTCTTTAAGTTACCATACTATGTATGCTCTTACTTATTATATATAAAATGCCTTGCATCGTTCTGTGAAAATATAACATTGCTTTCACAATGACACTTTGTTTTTGTCTCCCTCACATTAGGTAGTATAGTATTAGGGGACATGATATGCGCACAATGAAGAGTTACCAATTTATAACTTGGTTGGCTTTTTAAAGGGAGTTTGGGGTCAGAAAGAGAAGAGAGAATTGAAGATGAAGAACACAGCATAAGAAAAAGAAAATATATATTTCCTTAAAAACAAAAAAGAAATAAAATTAGGCTTCCTTCTTCATTAACCTCATTGGCAGTGAGAAAAATATTCTTTCAGTGAGATCATATCAGCATCACATCTGAGAGGAATGAGATCCCACCATGACCAAGGAACAAGATATTTCCATACTTGTGATTTCATTGGTGTAGGGAACTTCCAGTGTGGAATCCGTTCCTACTTGGTAACTTGTCTGTATCTTACAGTCTTGAAAAACAAAACAAACATTTCCATATTAATCATGTTGTGAAAGAAAAATCAGAACATAGAAAAAGAAGAAGCAAGCAATAAAAAGCAAATAGAAAAAAAGAAAAAATGATATGCTTTGATCTGCATTCAGTCTCATAGTTCTTTCTCTGGATGTGGATGGCATTTTCCATCATTGGAATTGTCTTTGATCACTGTATTGATGAGAAGAGCTAAGACTATCATAACTGAACATCACATAATCTTGCTGTGTACAATCTTTGTACTGTGTACAAAGTTCTGTAACTTAATAGTCTCAAAAGGTTTGAGAGCCTTGAAAATTTAATTAACAGCTAAACTGTCAGAGAAAGATCTTGAATCCAACTCTTCCTGGTTTCAGTCTATCCACTATACAATGCTATCGATCTCAAAACCTATCTTGTAACATGCTTTAGTGATCTTAAGTCTCTTTCTCTAAAAGTTAAGTCTCTTGGAAAATTAAGTCATCTCTGTGGGCTTATTGAGAGTAGGAAGGACATACAAAACCCCATGAGAGAAGAAAATATTTGTTGTGAAGAACTGTGGAATTTCTATCAGATGATCTGGACTTAAACTGATTTGGCAGTTCTGTGACATTGACCAAATTGTTAAACCTCAGTTTCTTCACTTGCAGAATGTGGCTAATAATAATATAAACATTGTTATTATTATTCCTCATTTCTATAGTTTTTTAAAATCTACAAAACATTTTCCTTCCAATTACTTTATGAGGTATATAAAAAATTATTATTATTATTTACCTTATAGAGTTATGAGGATCAAATGAGATAAGATAGGGAAAGTTCTTGCAAGCTATTTTCACTTCTCTTCCCCTGTATCCCTGTAGCCATCATTTTCTAACTCTCTGGCTCCAAAAGCTTTTGCACAATGCTACCTTGGATTAGTACATCATGCTGGAGTCTAACTACATTTTACCTCTGCTTGGTTCAATTGCAGCCTATTCTATTGGGTTCCATTCTCTTTTTGAGTGTTAAGGGAAGATTAAAAGCTTAACCATATACTTTTAGAAGATGGACATTCTGTGTATTTCTTAGAGGCATTTGAGTAAGCAATAAATCCAGTGGCCCTTGAGAGAGTGACTGACCTAGAATTCTAGGGCTGAGCACCCACAGGAAATCAACCTAAGTTCATATTTTTGTCTATTTTCTGCTATGATCCTTTGAATCTGGGGGCAGGTAAGAGATATAGGGAATCTCCTTTTCTCAGCATGATAAAAAAAAAATCAAAAGCCCTTAAGACTTTACAGATGCACAGGAAGTTTGCACTTATTCCAGAAAGATGAACACTCCTGGAGGAAAGGAATTATTTGTTTTTTCATCTTTGTATTCCCAGCACTTATTGATGAGATTTGGCTCAGGGCAGGGAGTTGTGGGAACCCCTTTCTGGTCAGTGTAGGTCCTTTGTAAATGAATTTATGAACCTGAAAAATTAAACTGGCAAAAGAAGTTTATTATTAGAATTGAGAAGTTAGCTTTTGCAGGCTGACTTTCTTAATGGCAAGGTTCCGACAGAGAAGTAAAGATCTAGCAGAGAAATCCCAACAAAGAGATAAATAGGGGTAGAGTCCTGTTAGGGAAATAGGTGAGAGAGATAAAGAGGGAATAATGCTGAAAAAAGAATGTCTTTTCAGCGGGCAGAGGGTTCCTGCTTGTGGCCTTCTGCAAGGAATTGAGCTGAAGGAAGATTGTTATATGGGTAGCTCTTGGTGGGGGCTGGGAGCGTTTTGAGTTGGAATCAGAATAGAGAATCTTCTAATTGAATGAGTGTCTCTGAACCAATCTCCAACTCAACAGAGTTGGATAGAAATCTCAATCTCTAGCTCAGGCTAAGTAGGAGTGGTCCTGGACTCAACTAGTCCCACCCAGATAACAGAATGAAACCACTTTATCTTGATTAAGGGGCAGGTCTCTCGGGAAGAGCTTCTCTGAGGGAGTTTCCCAAGCTTTCCCCCCAAAGTCTAGGAGAGAGAGAGAGAGTTTCAACTCCTGTCATCATTACCACAGTGTCTATCATGTTAAAAAAAATTTTTTTTTTACTCTGCATCTATAGAGAACTCTATATGAGGTAATTTCCTCCACCAATGAATATCAGCAATATTCAGTCAGTTAACAAACACTTATTAAGTACTATGTACCTGGCACTGTGAAAAGCCACCTCTGAAGAGCTGCTTGGGTTCACTAAAATGTTAAGTGACTTGTTCAGGGTTACAAAGCTAGTAGGGGAATCTGGCTACAAATGGACATGGCTAGAATTGACAGACTAAAAACTCTGTGTATCACTATGTTCTGTTGATGCTATCACGCTAGAAAGGCATCCAGGGTAAGGATATTTCCTGTTTTCTTGCTTGTCTGGTCATTAGTTAAAAAGATGCTTTAGATTGTTGCACATCTAATAACACTAGAGAGTTGGTTTGTGATGATTTCATGTCTCTGGTTCAGAAAATATTGCCTGCTAGTACTTAAAAAAAAAGACTACTTCCTTTTCTTCTAGTATCACTTACAGTGGGAAATAAGAACCTGCAACCCCACATCATGAAGGAGTCACTGTCCCAATATTGCTCTGATTTCTCCTGTCAAGAAAAAAGTAGTCTAGTACTTTATTTAATGAGTGGTATCAAACTCAAATAGAAACACCCTCCTGCTGATCTCATATTGACATAGAAAACCACAAATTAACATTCTTAATGTTGTATCCTATTTTTATTTCTTTTGTTAAACACTTCCCAATTACATTTTAATCTGGTTTGAATTACATTTGGGAGTTTTGTTGGCCACATGCAGCCTGTGGGTCATGAATCTGAAACCTCTGATTTACATTATTGCACCAAGAACTTAATATTTACCGCTTCTGGGAATTTTTTTGTTTTGTTTTGTTTTAGGAATTACAAATAAATTAATTTACACTAAGATTTTAGGGGTTAAATATTATCCTTTCTGGGAATCTTTGCTTTTTGTTTTAGGAACAAATAAATTCATATACACTAAGACTTTAGGAACTAAATTTTATTATTTCTTGAAGTATTTGCTTTTTAATTTAGGTGCAATAAAAAGAAATGATGCTTAACACAATAAAATAAAACACTATGGATAGAGTTTCAGACATCAATTATAGAAATTACCACACATAAGTGGCCTTGTAGTTAACCTAAAGGTAATCAAAGCCAGTCTAGTTCTGATGAGGTCAAAATAGCAAGATCTACTTAGAAATAAACATGTGACAAATTCATGATGGCCATTCTCTTTGGCAAAAGGCAGATTTATTTAGAGAAGGTAAATTAAGAGGTAAAATGACAATAGAAGTGGCAAACATAAAATAAAGTTAGAAGAGCATATAGTTAGCAAGAAAAAAGACAAGTTCCCCAGGAGAACTCACAATTAACCAGTAGAAAGGAAATACTATACCACAGGTAGGAGTAAGCCATTTACTGGCAAGTTAGATTCAACAGAGTTAGATAGAGTAATAAGAAAGACACCATTAGAGGGAAGACACTATGAGGAAGGAAACAGGGTACCTCATACTGGATTTAGTTGTGAAGAGAACTTAGCAAAGATCTTCATCATAAATGGATCTTTTATAGGGGAAACACAGTCTTGGATTTTTTTTTTCTTCAGGGAAACCAGAGAAGTAAAGGTAGGAACTCAGAGGAAGGGGTCAACGAGCCAAGTGGTAGACCAAGTCCCAGATCTGCCTAAAGATATGGTAATCAATTCCTCAGAAATTGTTGTGAATGTCTTCAAAGATGTTAACTAGATTAGAGACAGGATGGATGAATTAACAATAGACATGACTTCACATTATTCTATACAAACAGGATTCCAGACAGGGGAAGATAGTTCACATCAGTTCTAAGTTTTCTGATATGCTTTGAAAATCTACTCTTAATCAAAAATCTAATTTCCCTATGATTGTAGGTCTCTGTCTCCATGATCTCTGTAAGAAGCTTTTCCTATTCCTCCTTAATTGTAAGAGACTAACCTAAATTTATCCCATATATGTGTTCATACATAGTTTATATTTATGTTTTCTTCCCAACAAGACATTTAACTCTGTATGAATAGGGACTAGAGGGACAGCTAGGTGGTGCAGTAGAAAAAGCACCAACCCTGAAGTCAGGAGGACCTGAGTTCAAATCTGGCCTCAGATACTTAACACTTCTTAGCTGTGTGACCCTGGGCAAGTCACTTGACTCCAATTGCCTCAGGAAAAAAAAAAAAGTGCTGATTTTTGCCTTTCTTTGTATTGCCAGCACTTAGCACATTGGCACCTAGTAGGTACTGAACGTGTTCTAGTTGTCTTACCGACTTTCTCTGGGGACAGCACTACTGGCATATTTTGTTGTGCATTTTGAATTGTAGTGAGTATTCAATGTATCCATTTGGTGCTTGAGTATGTTTTCTGGGTTTCTGGATGAGTCATCTGGAAGAGGAGTTCCTTAAGATCTTTTATTTATTTTGTATTTTGTATGAAATGTATCATCTTCTTGTGCCCAGAATTCTTTAAAGGAAATATCACTTCCAAAACAGCATATTGTCCTGAGTGGTAGCCATCATCGATTCCTCTGGATCATGGGGGCAGACAGGCACTCAAGACTACATGCTGGCAAATGTGTGCCCACCATAAACAGAGCATGAATGCAGCCAAGAACACTTACTTTGTGAATTAAGAACTCTTGGTGACCTATAAGAAGTTGTGAAGATTCTCTTTGTGCATATTTTTAAGAATTTGGAAGAACAATGTCCTACTGTGAATAATCTGAGATACTATCCCAGTATAAGACAAACTCCTTGAGGACAGGGATTTGTTTTTGCATTTGTATCCCTAAAGCTTTGGGTCTTCCTAGAATCACAGAACCTGAGAGTTAGATGGGACCTCAGAGACAATTTAGTATTTTCTTGTGGTTTCTCAGCTGTTTTTCAATTATGTCTGACTCATGGTGACCCCATTTGGAGTTTTTGTGGAAAAGATATTGGAGTAGTTTGCCATTTCATCTTTAGTGCATTTTGCAGATGAGGAAACTGAGGCAAAGAGGGTTAAGTGAGTCTGAGGCCAGAGCTGACTCCACTCCAGTCCTGACTCCAGACCTGACACTTTATTCACTACACCAGGGCTTCTTAAACATTTTCCACTCATAATCCCTTTTCTCCTGAATTTATATATATGTATATGTGTATGTATGTATATGTATGTATGCATATGTACATATATATGTATATGAAACATTTGCTGATAATAAATTATAATTTCATGACCCCACCTTCAGTTATGAGATCCCATATAGGGGAATGGCCCATAGTTTAAGAAGATGGGCACTATACTACTTAGTTGCCAGAAAATAGAGTAGCGGGTTTTGGGGCTGAAGGTCTTACTAGAAACAGGTATGCACAAACCCATCAGCATGGGAGGTATTATACAAGCACATAGCAATAAAGCACAGGCTAGCAGTGATGACTCTCCCCACAACTAGTGCAGGCTCAATGTGGTGTAACAAACATGAATTGTACATGCAAGTAGTGATATAGCAAACAATATGAATCAACATGGTGTTGTAAAAGATTTCCAGAAGTCCTAGAAGGAGAGTATGTAAATAACAATCACATATACTCCTTCTTCAGCAGCCAAGAGATAGTCCAAAAGCAATCTATTGTCCATTACTTCAAGTGTCAGGGAATCCAATGATCCCTGCAAGTTTTTGAAGTCCTGCAACAGTCTTATCATGTCTCAGGGATTCCAATGATTCCTGAGGGTTTTGAAGTTCAACAATTTTTGATGTCCATGAGTCAAACACCATAACTGCCATGCTCTTTCAGTGGTGGGCACAGTCAGCAACAGAATCACCCAATGTTTCTTGGGTCTTCTCCTTCGTTTCAAGGGTCTGCTCCGTCTCTCTCCAATGGACAAGGCGAATGCAGCTCATTGGCACCCATCTGATTCCTTCTCTATCTGTAGAGATACAAGCAAACCCTCTTCCCCAAGCAGTTAACCTATCTGGTCCCTTTCATTCACCACTTTCTGGGTCTCTCCACATCACCTGGCAATTATTTAAAGATAGTGGAGCTGCTCATGCTGGACACTGCCCTTCTTGTCTGCCGGAGCCAGTGCATTTTTGTCAAAAATCAAGAAGTTAATTGTATAAAGAGATAGATTTAGAAGTTCTCTATGGTTACCTGTGGCTCCCCCTTTTTTTTCTTTTTTGGAGGAGCATCTTAATGTCTCTGTTTCTCCTCTCTACTATTGCCTGTCCTTGAGGATTAAAGGGTATGCCAGTGGTGTGTAAAATCTTATACTGTGCACAAAAGTGTGCAGAATGTTTAGAAGTATATGCAGCTCCATTGTCTATTTTTATTGTTTGTGGCACACCCATAATTGCAAATGTTTGTATAAGGAAATTCAGTGACCACTCGGGCTGTCTCTTTTGCTGCTGGCATTGCAAAAGTGAATCCTGAAAAGGTGTCTACTACAACATGGATAAAAGATAGATGACCAAAAGATTTATAATGGGTCACATCCATTTGCCAAATTTCATTGGGTCTCAAACCACGAGAGTTCTTCTTTGGAGGGAGCCTAGGAGCGTGGAAAGGAAGGCAAGCTGTACAGGCTTTTACTGTGCTCCTAGCTTCCTCTTTTGTTATCCCAAATTGCAAACATAAAGCTTCAGCAGACTGATATTTAGAATGAGACTTGAAATAAAGTCTTGCTGCTTGAAATAAAGGAGTATTGGCCAACATGGTTAGAAGGCTATCTTTCATTGAATTGCCATCAAAAATAGGACCTGGAAGTCCACTATGTGAGTGGACATGCAAGATATAAATCTTACCTGGATGCTTTCTCACTTGCTCTTGAAGTTCCTTAAAAAGCTGATATATATTGGAAGCAACAAATTTTATTTGGGCTGTGGCAATTCTTTGTACCACACCTACTGAATGGGCCGAATCAGATATTATATTTACATCTCCTGAATAATAAGTAAGAGCTAGAATGATTGCATACAATTCATTCTGTTGAGTGGACTGAAAAGGAGTTCTCACTACTCTCTTTATAGTTAAATCATAAGAGTATACAGCACAAATGTTATGTTTGGATGCATCTGTAAAGATACTTGGTCCTTTAAGAGGAACTTTAGAAACCTTTTCTTCAAGAATCCATTATCAATTATGTAATAGTCTGGTTATGTTTAATAGAGACTTATGTGTAAAATTTGGAGCTGTGGCCAATAAAATTTGCCACTCTGGGATGGTCTCACAGCATACATTAATTTGTGTATTAGTATAAAAGGTGTATATCTTGTCAGGTCTTATCCCAGATAATTGTACTGCTTGCTTAATGGCCTTTAATAAGATTCTAGCCACAAGCACTGGGTAAGGAGTAGGCTTTGTTCTGGTTGTGCTGGGAGGTTCACCCATCCTATCATACTGTCTCCTTGATGAAGGACTGCTGTGGATGCCTCTTTTGTAGCAAAAACTGATATTTCCAAGGATTTTTGAGTGGCTCTTTCAACCACATTGGATAAAGCCAGTTCAACTTCTCTCAAAGCCTCTTGAGCTTCTTTTGTAAGCTGGCGTGGTGATTTTAAAGCACTGTCTCCCCTTAAAATGTCATATAATGATTGCAATTGATTGGTAGTCAAGCCTAACACTGGATGCATCCATTGGATATCTCCTATCAATTTCTGAAAGTCATTTAAGGTGTTTAGCTTCTCTGTCCTTAAGGAAAGTTTTTGTACTATAAGTACCTTAGGGTATACTTCATATCCTAAATATTGAAAAGGAGCATGTCTTTGAATTTTTTCTGGAGCTATATGCAATTTGTAGTTCCTTAGTGTTTCTATGGTCTTTTTGTAGACATGCTTCTAACATTTGCTCCTCAGGTGCACACCCCAATATATCATCCATGTAATGTAATAACATTACTTTTGGAAATGCTTTTCTTACTGGAGTAAGAGCCGCAGCAACATACACTCGACACATAGTAGGGCAGTTTTTCATTCCCTGTGGCAAAACTGTCCATTCATATCTTTTATAAGACTTAGCTAAGTTAACACTAGGCACCGAAAAGGCAAATATTTTCACATCCTCCTTATCTAGAGGGATAGAATAGAAACAATCCTTAAAGTCTATAACCCAAAGAGGCCATTCTCTAGGCAATTAAGTAGGAGATGGAAGCCCAGGTTGAAGAGTTCCCATAGTTTCCATCTGTTCATTTACCTTTCTTAAATCAGTCAACATCCTCCATTTTCCAGATTTCTTTCTTATAACAAATACAGGGGAATTCCAAGGACTTAGAGAAGGTTGTAAGTGCCCTTGGTCAAGTTGCTCCTGTACTATATCTAATAAGGCCTGAATTTTTTCACTATTTAAGGCCACTATTTTATCCACACTGGTGTATCGGTTTTCCATTGGATAGGAACAGGTGAAAGTGTTGGCAGGCCTTCAACAGCAGCTCTGCCTAAAAAACCAAAGTACTGATTTGTAATTTAAATTGCTGTAAGATGTCTCTTCCCCACAGATTAATGGGGATTTTTTCAACTATAAAAGGACACAGGAATTGTAAATGGAGTAAAAACTCCTGTTTTGCCTTCAAAAGTCCATCTCACAGGGGTAGCACTAACTTCAGCTGCTATTGATCCTCCTGACTGCACCAGTTGGCACCTGTAATGACTGTACTATCTGCACCTGTGTCTATCAATCCTTCTAATAGTATGCCATTTATATAGATAGTGAGCATAGGTTGGTCAGCTGTAATTGGTGTAGTCTAGAATACTCCTGGATTCTGTTGTGGGAGTCAGAATCTGGGCAAATATCACCAGATTGCCTATTAGAAGTCTGTATCAGTAAACCTGATTCTGCTACTTCTCCTGGGTGATAAGTCACAAAATGTCTACCTGTATTAGTGACTGGAATATTATCTACACATTCCCCAGTTTCCCACATCAGTGTATGAATGGACACTGTTTTGTAAGTACTCTCAGGAGGTGAAATGGTCAAGCCTACTGTGCCTGGAGGCAAGGGATCTATAGGCTGGAGAGGAACAGATTTCACCTCTCCAGGGGGTTTCTCAGCAGTCCCAGCTGCATACAACTCTATTCTCCCCAATTGTAATTCCTTTCTCCCATCAGGTTGCTTCCTGATGCAACTTCTAGGCACTCTCTGGGTGTAGCATCAGCTGCCATCATGCCCCAAGTGTTTTTTGCCTTGGACCCTGAGTCTGGGCCCCTCATCCTGTTTCCCTGAATCAGTCTACATTCTGATGACCAATGGAAACCTCTGTTGCATATTGGACATGGGGTTTTGGGTCTTGTTCTCCCATCCTGTTTTCTCACTCTGTCTCTATGCCAACATTGAGCTTTCAAATGCTCTACTTTACTACATTGAAAGCATTGAAGAGTCTCTCTGGAAATCTCTTGCCAAAAAGGACCCTGTCTTCCTATGTTCGGATCTTGGGAAGTCTGCATCATAGCCTGGGTATAAAAGGCATTTGTGCCCTCGGTGGCACAGCATCTTACGATCTCCTCTAAAGGAGCATCCTTGCATAGTCCTTGTATAATTCTTCTACAAACCTCATTAGCATTTTCTTTAGCAAGTTGCCTTATCATAATGTCTATTACTACATTTTCACCAGTAGTTTGTATGACAGCTGTCTGCAGATGTCCCACAAAATCAGCAAAGGGTTCATTTGGCCCTTGTGCTATTTTTGTGAAGGCCTCTCTTCTGTCTTGTTTACTTGGGAGAAAGCCCCATGCTTTGATAGTAGCAGCAGCAATTTGCTCATATGCTGCTATGGGGTAAGTAATTTGTGCTGAAATGTCTGCATAAGAACCTACACCTGTTAGTTGGTCACAGGTGATTTGTGTATTAACTCCACTATGCCTATTTTGTTGGGCTTGTATCCTACAGAGCTCACTATATTCAGAAAGCCACAACAAGTGTTGTCCAGGTTCTAAACTTGTCCTTGCTATAGATTTCCAGTCCCCAGGGGTTAAGACTTCATAAGTCAAATTCTGTAATAACATCTTAACATAAGCTGATATAGACCATAAAGAGTAAAAGCCTTTTTCAGGTCTTTGAGGATTCTAGATCAAAAGGAATGTATCTTCTGCTTTCTTGACCTGAAGAATTAAGCTGTTCAATCACAGGATAAATTCTTAAATCAGCTGTATTCTGCTCTTCTTCTTTGGCTTTAAATACTGCCTTTTGCAATCAAGTCATAGGAGGGGGTGATTGCTAGGGGAGTGGGGGGGGCAGGGCGATATTGGTGATGTCACTGCTCCTCCCACTCCTCCTCCTCCCTCCACCCAGGAAGGTGAAGTTGATGGGGGAGGTCAAGAGCCTGCTCGGGTGCAGGCAGAGTTGAAGCTGGGCTATGAGAGTGAGAATCAGTATGCCCTTCAAGTTCACTTAACTCCTCATGCCCTCTGGTGATATTCCCATTAATCTGTCCCTTCTCTTCCTCTTTCTCCTCACACTTCCTTATCTAGCTGTTCTTAAAACTTTTGTTTTTTTCTAGAACTTGTGGGATTCTTTAAGGACAATTGTATTATGTTGTATATATAGAATGTTTCCTTAGAAATTGAATCAGGACCTTTATCATTGTTGTATTCACATAGTTGATCTCCTACTAGTTTTCAATTATCTGCCTCTATACCTTCTTCCCTTAAGAACCAAGGGGACATGCATTCTAATGTTTCCAAGAGTCCACCGATCTGCTCCCAAGTTATAAGCAAACCTTGCCTTTTTATCAACCTAGTATACTTTCTGTAGAGCTCCCATGTGGTAGAGGAGAATCTTTTCCTAATATCTGCCCCATTTCAGCTAGAAAAGGAAAGTTACTAATTTAGCTCTTAACAAAGTAAGTTCTCTGTCTAGTTTAATACTCACCCTATTTCCTGGTCACAGGGACTTCTCCACTGAAATTAGGGTCCTTGGTCCACATTGGGTGCTAAATGTAAAGTACAGGCTAGCTCCCTGGAGGGTCTCAGGATCAGGCAGAGTCAGGATAAATCAAAGTCCTTGGTCTTTCAGGGAAGAAGTAAAGGAGGCAGGGAAGCTGTCAGTCGGTTTGCCAAAGATGTATCCTGGATTCTGGAGTCCAGAGTCTCCAGTCTCTCTTCTCCTTGTCCTGCCACTAAGTGCCTCTCCCTTCTCTTCCTCCTCCCTCTAATCTTTGCCTATATTATCTTACTACCAAACATTCAGCAAGCACCAATGGTGAGGAGAGCCATTATCCAAATAAATGCTGATAAAGCCATTGTCTCACATCAAATAGGTAGCCTTAAATGCTTTCTTGTCTGATTCAGAGTTTCAGCCCTCTACACTGATAGTCAAAAAGATTTTTGCAATTTGAGGCTGTATTAATAGAAACAGTATCTACAGTAGAGATGTGATTATTTCCATTATTCTCAGACTTAATCAGACACATTGGTAATGCAGACATATTCCACTTACAGTCATTTATCTTGTTTTTGAAAATAAGATATTAGGTGAAACAATATTACAAGAGATAAGTAAGTTTCATAGGTCCAATGTTCCATATCAGTGATTGGCTAAAAATGTGGCAGTGAGAATTTATGACTTTAGAGGTACACCCAGATCTCCTTCATTATTAAAATAACAACAACAAAACTTTAATTTGCTCCTGCATCCCCCCATCCCCCCCACCTAATTATATGTCTCCTCCCTTTCACAGCCAAATTCCTAGAAAATGTTAGCAAGTTTCCTTCCATTTCTTTACCTCCCACTCATTTCTCAATGCATTGCAATCTGCTTTCTTACTCCACTTCTTGACAAAAATTGCACATGCTAAGGTTATCAATGATCTATTAAGAGATTCTCCAATCTTTTCTCAGTTCAACCTTCTTGTCCTCTCTGGAGCATGTAACATTATTGACCCCTTTTTTTTCCTGCATGTACTCTCATCCCTTTGTTTTTAGAATACTACTCTGCCTGGTTCTTCAGCATTTCTGACTACCCCTTTTCAATTTTCTTTGCTGAATCATCACTTATATACCACCTCCTTTGCCAGGCTGTACCCTAAGACTCTTTCTTAGTTGTCCTTCTCTTCCTTCTCTATATTCTCTCTCTTGATGAACTCATCAAAATCTATGAACTCAGTTATCATTTCTATGCAAATAGTTCTCAAATCTATGTGAGTACATACATGATCCTCCACTCTTCTCTCTCCTGAACTTCAGTTTCACATTGCCAACTGCTATTTTGACATTTCTACCTGGATATCCCAAGAATATATCAAACCCAATATATCTAAAACAGAGCTCATTAATTTCCCCCCAAACCCATCCTCTTTTATATATTCTCCATTTCTACTGAAAATCTTTTCAATGAGGTTTACCATCTTGGAGTCAATCTTGATTCTTACCTTTCCTTCATTCCTTGTATCCAATCAGTTGCTTAATCTTGTTGGTTCTGATTTTACAGCATGTTATTTTTCCCATTCTTATGACAACCACTCTATTTCAAAATCTCATCACCTCTCTTCTGAATTATTGATTATTATAATAATTTTCTAATTGATTTCCTACTTGTCTCTCCTCCCATTCATGCTGGTATTCTAAAGTTGGTATTCTAAAAATACATTCTGGCAATGTCAGATTCTGCTGATAATTTAAAGCACATTATTATTATAATGTGTTATTATTAATTATTCAAATTACTGTTCTACATATACTCTATGTGCTAGCCCAATTGGCCTATTTACTGTTCCCCGTGGACAACATTCCATCTTCCTTTTGCCTTTATTCCTATCTCTCAAGCTTGAAATATTCATCCTGAATAATTCTACCTCTTGGTGTCCTCCACTCCACTTCATTAAGGCTTAACTCAGATTGCATTTCCTAAACAATACCTTTCCTGTTGCCCTCTATTATTAGTGTGTTCCCCAACTCCCATCAAGTTAACTTGTATTTTCTTTATAGGTGTTTGATATTTACTCATCTATGAACATGTTGAGTTTTCTCTCCCACCCCATTAGAGTGTAAGCTCTTAAAAAAATTGGGACTGATTCTTTGACCCAGATATTATTTTTGGCCACTATTAAATATTCCACTATTAGACATATATCCCCAAGAAGGTCATTGATAAAAAAAAAAAAAGTCACCACGTAGGCATTATAATAATACTTTTTTGGTCAGGAAACAAATTAGAAATTCATTGACTAAAGAATAGTAAACAAATTGTACTATATGAACATAATGGAATATCACCATCCTGTAAGAAATAGTAAATACAGAGAAGCATGGAAAAACTTATATGAGCTGATACAAAGCAGAACAAAAAAATTATTCACAATGATTACAGCAATATAATTGGAAAGAGCAACAAACTATAGAAAGTTAATTTGACAGCATTATTAGAAACAATAGCAACAATAACAAAACATGATTTCATAAAAGATATATCAGTTAATAATCATTTATTAAGTGCTTTCTATTGTGCCATTCCTTTGTTAAGTGCTGCAGATACAAGAAAATATAAAGAAAGTCCTTTTACTTAAGAATTAATGGGAAAGACAACATAAAAACAACAACATAATAAAAAGATATGCAAGAAAAATTGGGCATGATCAACAAAGGGGGCGTATTGGCACTAAGGGAGATCAGGAAAGGCTTCTTAAAGAATATGAGATTTTAGTTGAAACTTTAAAAAAGAATAAAAGGCAGAGAAGAGAGAGAGAGATTCTAGGCGTGGGGGATATTTTCTAGTAAAAATGCCTAGACTCAGAAGATGAAATACTTTGTTCAAGGTATAGTAGGGAGACCAGTATCAGTGCATCACAGGATATGTAAGAGTTTAAAAAAAAAAAAAACAAAACCTAGAAAGGGGACAAGGCTGGAAATGGTTTTGATTGCCAAAGGATTTTAGAAATGTACAGACCTATCTTTTAAAAAATTAATTTAACAGCTGAGTGGAAAACATTTAAGTGGGAAATATTTGAAGCAGGGAGACTAAACAGTAAGCTTGAGATAATAATAAAGTCCTGCAACAGTGTTGACTGTGTCAGAGGAGAGTAGAAGGCATAACACAAAGGTTAAAATCTGTAGGATTTGGAAATGGATTGGATATGGTGGGAGAACTAAAGAGTTGGGGTTAATGCCTAGGATAAAAGCCTAGCTAACTGGGAAGATGGTGGCACCCTCAATAGTAAAAGAGAAGTTAGGAAGAGGAAAAACAGTGGGGGAAAGATAATGTGTTCAGTTTTAGACATGTTAAGTTTAAGATGCCTACATACATCAGTTTGAGATGTTCAATAGGCAGTTGGAGAAGTGAAATTGGAGATTAGAAGAGAGATTAATGCTGAATAAGATCAAAGAATAATTAGCATAGAGATGCTAATTAAATCCAGAGGTACTGATTAAATTAACAAATGAAATAATATAGAAGCAGAGGAGAAGAGAGCCCAGAATAGAGCCCTGGAGAACATATGTAATGAGCAAGCATGACTTGAATGAATCCAGCACAGGACATTAAGGAGTGGTCAGACAGATAGCAGGAAAATCACAAAAGAGTAATGTCACAGAAATCTAGAAAGAAGAGAGTATAAAGGAGAATAGGATAATACAGTTTCAAAGTCTTCAGAATGGTCAGGAAGGATGAGGATTGAAAACAGATCATTAGATTCAGCAATTAAAGGTAATTGATGACTTTGAAATGAGAAGTTTTGATCAAATGATGAAACCAAAGGGGAAAAAAAGGAGCAAATGGACTTCTCAAGGAGAAGAAAGAATGGATGGATGTCAAGGCTTTTTTGAGAATGATGGGCAGAAAGGCATTTTTTAGGTAGTAAGGAACAGACATTAGATAAGGAGAATGTGAAGATTAGTGAGCAAGTGGGAATGATATGAGCAATATACTTATATATGTCATAGAAAGACAATGGAATAGAATCACTTGTGCATATAGAGGGGTTTACCTTAACAAAAAGAGAAGGATCATCTCTCAACTGCGAGAAAGAAATGAAGGAGATAATAGAAAGCATCTAGCACAAGTGAGATGAGGGAGAGAGGGAAAGAGGAAGCTCTTAGTAAATGGCCTAAATTTTTTCTATAAAAGATGAGGCAAACTTTTTATCTGAGAATGTAAAGAAAGAGGGAGCCGTGAAAGATTTAAGGAGGAATTTAAAAATTTTTTAAAAGCTATTTGGATGAGTGGGATAGTGAGTTAAGTAGGAAAATGTAACAGGATTGCCTTACTGCAATGAGGGATCCATTTATATTATAATGGACCCAGTTATCCCAGTTCCGTGGTATTCTCTAGATTCATTTAATTGCACATAATTAGGAATAAAGATAGTGGAGATGAGATTAAAACAAGGTTGAAGTTTAGCAGAATAAGATCAGCAATGGGATAAGAGGGTAAAGGACTCAAGAGAAGAGTACAGAATTGAAGTGGTTTACCAGGGAACCAAAGTGGAGGAATGAATATATAGCTAGTTCAGTGGCCTGGGAAAAAAACTGAGGAGTCAAATACAGGGCTTGGCATTGCAAGACAGATTAAGTTGTGGAATGATAACAAATCGTGATCAGATAAGGGAATTTCAAAGTTCATGCACATGGAAGTGGGATGCTAAGATCAATGGTTCTTTTTTATGTTATTCTTTATACTCTCTTCTTTCTATGACACTTTCTGTGACGTTTTTGTGATTCTCCTTCCATCTGTCTGAGCACCCCTCAGACTCTTTTGCTGGATTCATTCAGGTCATGCTTGCTCATTATGTGTGTTCTCTCGAGCTCTATTCTGGGTCCTGTACTCTTCTGCTTTTATATCTTTGAGTATGGTTGACATGAAGTGGAGGAATAGATTATGTGAAATAAATAAGTTAGGAAATGTGAGGTTAGAATGCTTGAGGGATTATCAATATGTATATTGAAAGTCCTCTAGTATGAGGCAGAAGGAGGAGAAAAATACCATGAGTCAAATGCTGAACTCATTGAGGAAAGCAGGACAGTATCCTGGAAGTTGGCAGAAAATAGCTATGGAAATTTTGATTGGGTGGTAGTTATGGATTGAATGAACCTCAAAATAGGAGTAATTACTTAGTGATTGTGGTGGAGGGAGAACCTGGAAGTGACAATAGGGAACAAGGAATGACCAATTCCCCCATTTAGGTCAGTGAGTCAGGGGGAATGAATCAAAGTGCAGACATCATTGGAAAGGTTAAGAAGGTTGTGTTATAAGAAGAGAACCAGATCTTTGTCTTCTGTCCTTCTGTCTCTCTTTCTTTTTCCCTGTTTTTTTCTGTCTGTCTTTTTCTCTTTGACTGTCTCTCTCCTCATGTATATCATCAGATATCTCTGTCTCTCTTGCTTCCTTTTTCCTTCTCCTGTCTCTCTCTCTCTCTCTCTCTCTCCTCTCTCTCTCTCTCTCTCTCTCCCCCTTTCTCTCTCTCTCTCTCTCCTCTCTCTCTCTCTCTCTCTCTCTCTCCCCCTTTCTCTCTTTCTCTCTCTCTTTCTCTCTCTCTCTCTCTTCTCTCTCTCTCTCTTTCTCTCTCTCTCTCTCTCTCTTTCTCTCTCTCTCCCCCTTCTTTCCCATCATTTCTCTATTGTTTAACACATCAATCTAATTATTCCACTTCCAGCACCCTGCACAGGTCCTTTTCCTATGCCATCTGCTCAGTCCTATAATGACCTCATAGTTTATTGATGCCAAACTACCTCCCCTGTTTTTTCAAAGGCTATCTTATGTCCTGCTCCCATTATGAAATCAGCTTCCTGTAAGGGAAAACAGAGGAATGATTTCTTCCTGCTTTTCTCATGATGTCTATAAGCTACCATCATCCACTTAATTAAGATGGCATATTGTCTCATAAAATGACATAAAAATCTATCCCCAATATATTGAGAGAATGATAGAGCTGTGGAGAGACAGAGAGACAGACAACAAGAGAACTCTTTGCTGATTCTTGGTCACCTTTCATTGTAAATTCCTTTTCAGGAGGAAACCTGTATAGCTCCCATTAACAACAGCTCCTATTTCTATAGCTCGTATAGAACCAAGTCCATATTGAAAGTGTGGTGCTGGTAATAGTTTTAAGAATGAAGACATGAAAGACACTGTACTAAACATCAGTTTGGTGCAGACCACCAAGGCTGTGAGTTTCAAAGTCAAGCATTGTATTACAACTGGTTCATTTCCTATGCAATCATTTGCCAAATCATATTGATACAACCCTTCTATCCAAATTTATGATTATCTTGCCACTTATACAGTTACTTGAATTCAGGTTATTACTACCTTTCACCTGGACTGCTTCCAATTGTACTTCCAGATTCTAGTTTCTCCTCTCTCCAATCTACCCTCTGCATAAAGGCTTCAATAATCTGCCAAAAGCACATGTGACCATGTCACTCATTGGCTCAAGAATCTTCAATGGCTCCCTACCACTACTTAGAGAAAATACAAGTTCCTCGATTTTTAATTAAATCCTTTCACAGTCTTGTTCTAGTCTATCTTTCCTGGCTTATTTCACATTGTTCTTCTACATATACTTTGCATACAAACTAGCCAATTGCTTTTCTCCAAACTTGGAATAAGTTGTGCCATGTGCCTAGAATACACTCTTTTCTCACCATTGCCCTTTAGAATAGCTGAGTGGAATTCAAGGCTTAGTTAAGGTGCTGCTTCCTAAATAAAACCTTTCCTGAGCCCTCTTTAGTTATTATTATTCTCTCCATTCTCAAAGGATATTTATCCTTAGTCAGGGACTCTTTTCAGTTTTGTCTCTATCATAATTACCTAAGACAGTGTCTAAATTGAATTGTAGAAAGACAAAAAATACTTGTGGAGTTGAATTAATTGAGTTTTTCTTTTCTGCCTAAAATGATCTCCAATCTAAATAATAGGCCAAGAAAAAAGAGATGGCCACACATTTCCAAAGAAGTCTAGAGATAAGTTACAAAATAATGTCTAGCTCAGTTCATAATCCATTTGGACTGATCCTGGACCTCTTTGTTTGTCCACTTACCAGACTTCCAGGAAACTATTTAGCAGCAAATTTTATTCCTGATCAAAGGAAAATTACAGATCAAAATGTCTCTCAGATTTGTACCTTTGCAGTTGTAGAACCAAATTGCGGGTAGAGTGGATTAAATAAGAAGACATGATGCATTCAAAATGTATTTCTAAAATGGGTTTGGATCCACATGATCTACTTTTTCTAGTAGGGCTATCCTGCCGGAGCATTAGAGAGAGAGATTTTCCAGCAATAAGGCATCCAGAGAGGAAGGTCTGGATATATGGTAATCAATGTTGAAGATATATTTTGTATATGCTTCTCTATAAGCATAGCAACAGTGTGTGTGTGTGTGTGTGTGTGTGTGTGTGTGTGTGTGTATAATTATGCTTTTGCAACTTGGAGAGATCAGTGAAATAATTTACTCTATATGAGTCCTTAGTACACTAAATTGAAAAAAAGGGCAGTTTTATCTGAAAGAAAAATGGAAAATAAAGGTCTAAGAACATTTTTTTCTCCTGTTAGACAAAAAGCCTTTAATGCAAGAGACTGGATCCATAGTCCATTTGTTAGTCTTTCATTCCTCTGTGTCTTAGTGGATTTTTATTTCATGGACTCTAAGGTCCCTATAGCCAATGAAATGACAGGTATAGAGCATTAAAAAAAAAAATTGAAAGCAATAAAATTTCAGACCTCAGATAGAACCTTTTGAGGTTTGATATTTGCAATTGGCAAAACACAACCAGAGAATGGAGAGAATTTATTAAGGGCTACTGGGTGCAATGTATTCCTCCTAGTATATATATAAAATCAAACAGTCCCTATTCTAGGAATAGGAACTCACATATTAATGTGGTATACGATATAATTTCCTGATTATCAAAAGGGCAAGGAGCAAGTTCTTAAAGGGCTTATAATAGAAAACTCACCAACCTTTTTAGATATCAAAATAAGTCTTATTTTTTTTTTAAAGTATTAGATAAAGAAACCAACAAAAGACACATGTGGGTTACACTTTTCTAAAATACATGGGTTTAACAAATCAAAAGAATAGCAATCTTGGCGATGCTGGTTTAGGGCTTTCCTAGATGCCAAGTGCTCCAAAATTGGTTCAGGGGAAATTCACTATGGCTATCTATGATAGGCCCTTATTTTATAGGGATGTACCAAGACAGGACTAAAGAGAGTGGGCAACTGAGTTAGTACTTGTGTAGAATATTAAGGTTCTCTCTTCCAAGAGCAAATGAATAACCTTAACATTGTGCCAGTACTTGGATCCCTTGATACAAATTGTCTGTTTGACCCTTCACTATAAACTTTTTCAGATTAATCCTGTTAGTCTTACTGTTCTAATACATTCCAATACTTTTCTGTCAGAAGAATCTCCTGCAATACCTTATTATTATAATTTTCATTAAATAGCAATGTAGTAAAATGAAAAGTCCTGAGCATAGCATCAGAAAGCACTAAATTCATACCCTAAATTGATAGGAATTAGATGTGTGATATTGGGAGATCTGGGATGAGAACTAATCTGCAATGTAGTTTAACTCAGGCCTGAAAAAACATTCTTTTACAATATACTCCATAAAAGATCACACAGTCTATATGGTTAAAGACTTTAGGTCAGGGGTGATCCAATACCTCCCAAATAATATGTTCAATTTTTAAATAGCTCTAATAGAAAATGTTGCCTTACTTGTCTTTTTTGCAACTTCTATGGGCTATCCCTTGTTCTGCCTTCTAGTGGTCAAGCAGAACAAATATAATCCTTCTTCTGAAGTATTATCTTTTAAATATTTGAAAGTAATGATTATGAACCTCTTTTTCGACTGCTCAATAAATCTTTTCTTTTTTAGTTTTGAGAGAGGATAAGAACAAGCTTATACTCCATAGCAATGAACTGAGATATGAACTCAGGTCATCGATAGTTCTTTCTGCTTGCTGACTCAACTGTGTCTCTACCCCCATATCTTCAAGTCATTTACCATGAATCTGAAATGAACTTGGGGTCCTTAATTTCCTGGTTGCATTCCTTTGGACACTCTCCAGCTTATCAATGTTCTTATTAAAACATGGCACTCAAAACTAAACACAATATTCAAGATGTTGGCTGGCAATGGTAAAAACATAGCAAGACTATTATTTCCCTTGTTGTGGCTGACACTATGTTTATCATGATGCATCCTTGATGCATGAATCCTTTTGTCTTTCATATCACATTATTGACTTCCATTGAATTTGCAGCTTATTAAAAACCCAAGGTTTCCTTTTCTTTTCTTTTTCCCCAGACAAATTGCTATCTCACCCTGTTTCTCTTATCTTGACTTGTAGAGTTGATTATTTTAAAGTGAAAATGTTTATTTTTTCCAATTACATGTAATATCAATTTAAAAATTCTTTTAAAAAATATTGAGTTCAAAATTCTTTCTCTTTCCTGTCCCCCTTCCTTGAAAAGGCAAGCAATTTGATATGAATTGAATAAACATACAGTCCCACAAACATATTTTCATATTATTCAAGAAGTAAAAGAAAATAAAAAAAAAAAGAAAAATAGAGAAAGTTTTTTTAAAGTATGTTTTAATCTGCATTCTGACTCCACATTTTTTTCCTCTGAAGGTGGCTAGCATATCTCCTTCAGAATCATCTTGGTTGATTGTTCTCCTGAGAAGAGCTAAAATTTTTTCACAGTTGTCCATCATACAATATTGCTTTTCCTGTATACAATGGTCTACAATGTACAGTGGGTTCTTCTCATTTCACATCAGTTCAAGTAACTCTTTCCAGACTTTTCTAGAGTATCTGCTCATTTCTATTCCATCACACTCATATATCACGATTTCTTCAGCCATTTCCCAATTGTTGTGTATCCCCTCAATTGTCAATTCTTTGCTACTACAAAAAGAATTGCTTTAAATATTTTTGTATATATAGATTCTTTAAAAAAAAACTTTTGAAAAAATGATTTCAGGTATATAGATCTCATGGAAGTACTGCTGGGTCAAAGGGTATTCACAGTTTGGTAATCCTTTGGACACAGTTCCAAATTGCTTTCCACAATGGTTGGATCAGTTCACAACTCTACCAATAGTGCATTGATATATCAAATTTTCCTCATCTCCAAAATTTGTCATTTTTTTCCTGCCATATTAGCCATATGATAGGTGTGAGATAGTGGTCAAATTTTTAAATTTGCATTTCTTTAATCAACACTATTTTAGAGCATTTTTCCATTTGATTATTGATAATTTTGATTTCTTTTTCTGAAAACTGCATTATCATATCCTTTGACCACTGGAGAACAACTCACATTCTTATAAATTTTCCTCAATTCTCTAAATCTTTAAGAAATGAGATCTTTATTAGAAAAACTAGAATTTATTTTTTATACCTGAGTGCAAGGCTTTATACTTATACTTAATAAATTTCAGTTTATTAATCTGGCCCAGTGTTTTAGCTCATCCTAGCTTTGCACTATCCCCTTTGATCAATATGCCATCTATACCTTACCCAAGTAATTGATTTAAAATGAAAAGCTAGATAGGGTCAAGCATAGGTTTTTACAAATTTTAAAGGCTACTTAAAGCCATCTACTAATAAAAATAATATCTTTTTATGCGAATGGTGCCTTAAGGTTTACAAAGCCCTTTCACATAAATTATCACATTTGATTTTAACAACTGTGCAGTAGATAGAAAAAATATTATTACTACTATTTTATAGATGAGGAAACTTAGGTTTAAAGAAATTTAGAGAACATTTGACATGTTCAAACAGCTGGGAAAATGATGCAATTAGGACTTGTTTTTTTTCCCCTAAAACATGTCATGCCTTAACTATATCTCTGGCTCTAGCACTATGTAGCTGTATGATCTTGGATGGGTTACTTCTCCCATTTAAGCCTCCAGTTTCTTCATCTGTAAAATGAGAAAGTTGGGGGAAAAAATGATGTCTAAGTTCTTTTTCAACTTTAATGTTTTATGATTCCAAGTCTTGGTTTTTTTTCCCCCCAAGATTTATGACATATATCCTTAGCTTGGATACCTAGTCTCTGGTGTAACTTTTAACTTGAAGTTGACATGTTGAATTTTGAGGGAAAAATATATGTATGTATGTATGTATATATCAAGGTTACTTTTCAAAGTACTTTATTTAGAATTTATTACTGTTATTTCCTTTCTATTTATTTTTCTGAGCTTAATATAAATGTGAACATGCAAAAAATGTGCAATTTCACCACTGTTGGAAATTATTGATATGGAACCTTTCTCCACACTTCACTTATGACCTATTGAATAAGTCCTAGAGAACTGACTAAGGCACGGAGAAGAGCTAATGTGACTTATCTATGTCACAAAGTTAGTTATACCAAAGGCCTGTTTGAACGTAGGCTTTCCTGATTCCAAGTCTATGTTATATGAACTATGTATTACATGATTATGTATATGTGTATGTATGTATGTTGTATTGTATACCATGTTGTATGGACTGATAAGTATTCTCAAAAATACTTAAATATATCTGTGATATCATAAATATGGCTATTCTCTCCATTAATTCAGATCACAACTCATCCATAACTTCTTGTTCTATAGCTCTTGTCAGTGCCTTCTTGTAAATTTATTTCTAGGGTCTTCCCAATGTGCTGAGGGCTTTCTTTATATCCCCTGACATTGTGAGGATAGCACTGAAACACTCATAGAGCACTTGTCATTTGACCAATCCATGTTATTTTTCTCATATATTTCTTTGGTGACACCTTTTTCTCAAGTGCATTATACACAAAATTAAACCAAAGGTAAGTATGAGGATGACTTTTCTTTCCTAACAATAATCCTATTTTTTCACTTTAAACAATATATGTTCTTAATCAATTATCTATATTAAAAATTTGCAAATTAAGTCATATCTTAAATGCACAAAAAGGGCTTGCTCGTTAGCGAAACTCAGCTTGGATCCCTTTCATAGAGGACTTTCGTAGAAGACTCCTTTAGTGAAGTTTATTCTTTGGTATCAATAGATGAGCATTTTGTGCAATGATAGAAGTCCATTATATACTCTTTTCTCCTTAAAGCCCCCACCCAAGTTGCTTTTTGGCCTGGGGGCTTCTCTGACACACTTGACCTGAACTTTCACCTTTAATTTAACTCCAGCACTTCATATAATAAATGCTTAGCACATAATAGGCAATTATAATACATATTGATTGACTGATTCAATAAACATACAGGGAAGTCTATAATGTGAGACAGCCCTCTCTGTAACCTGTAGTCCATGTAAGCCTAGGAGGTCAAAAAGCAGAAAAAACATGGAGAATATAAAAGTACTGACATTACTGCTGGAGTGCCCTTGTTACACCCATAATTTTAGATTTTCTTCATGTGCCAACTTTGTCTTGGTCAAGATAATAATAATAATAGCTGGTATTTGTATTACACTTTAAGCTTTTGCAAAGTGCTTTGCAAATCTTAACTCATTTGACCTTCACAACAACCCCAGATACTATTATTTCCCCATTTTACAGATTGAGGAAACTGAGGTTAAGTGACTTTCTCAGGGTCACACAGCTAGGTAATATCTAAGTTCAAGCTTGAACCCAGGTTTTCCTGAGTCCAGGTTTGTCGCTCTTAGCCACCACATCATCCAGCTGCCTAACTTAGAGATCGTGGAATCCCATCCCTTCATTTTATAGATGAGAAAGCCAAGATGGGTAAAGTGGATCTCCCAGGCTCCCAGAATTCAAACCCAGTTCCCCTCACTCACCAACTGAGGCTGTGTCCCTCATACTTTTGGCTTCATTCTTTATCTCTGCAGTCATTACTAGTCACTGTGGCCCCTCACCTCTCAACTGAACCCCACTTCCAATATCCCATCAGTGAAAAATACCCTTCATTCTCAGAAGGGCTTTTGATCACTACAAACCAGGGCCGAGTTCAGAGCAGTGACTAAGAGGTGAAAGGCTCTCTACTCCATTACCTATCCCATTACCTATTTCCTGAGCCATTTTGACCCTCTGTTCTAAGGGGTATTTTATGACCCAGACATCTTTAATTTTATGTCCCTGGTGAAATTTATGACAGAATAAAGAGAATTGGAAAATGAAGCCGACCAAGATGGAACCCTAAATCTCCCTTCCATCATTCAGACCTCTATTAGCCCCAGTACCATTTAATACCTCTTTTAAAAAGAAAAAAAATAGATTTAAAGAAAAAGCAAATTTGACAGGAAAACCTTCATAACACAGCGTTAAGCCAGTGAGAGAATGGGTGCTTTTCTTCACTCTCAGAGCTGTAGCTCTCTCTAGTGGTGTGAACAGGAATCTTTCTCAAACGATGGCTCTTCACTTAATTATTTCCATTCCTTTTATACCGAATGTCATCTTGTTTCCTCTTGTGTTTGAATTAGCAGAAAGTGGATTCTAGAATTTTTTTGAAATCAAATATATTGGGGGGTGGATTTTGTCCCACACTAACTTAAATGAAAAAAGACTCTTGAAAGAAGAAATAGTGCTGCATAGCTAAAAACTGCAATTCCCCTTTGTAATAATAATAATAATAACAATAACGATAACGATAATGCTTTCTCCAGCATCCTTTTTGGACTTTATCCTGTTTTGGACAAGAGAGAAGAAGATCCAGGCTTCTTTTCCTCTAAAGAAAAGTATCCAGAGTTATTGGATCTTGCTTATAAATGAAAGCCACTTTTATTTTGCTTCTTTAAAAAAGACATGTTTTATGATCATGTGGCCTGTCAGTGGAAAAAGCACCGGATTCAGTGCTAGACTTTAAACCTGGGTTTAAATCCTTTCCTGACACTTACTCCTTGTAATATGTGCTTGGGCAAATCATTTATCTCCCTAAGTATAGGTTTCCTCAACTATAAAAATGAGAAACCAGTGCTAAATATTATCTGAAGTCCTTTCCTTTCTTAAATCCTATGGTAGGCTAGATCAATTGTCATTCACTATTTGAGTGACCTTGAGCATGTTGCTTTAGCAATCTGGGTCTCAAATTTCCTCGTCTATAAAGGAAGGGGCTTGGACTAGATGATCTTTGAGATCTCTTCCATTTCAAAATCCCTTTATTTGGTAAGAAATCTCCATTTAAAATGGATCCTGTCAGATCCATACTAGCGAGGTGGCTTTGACTAAAGCATTTACCTTCTCTCTTTACCAATAATTCCTAGTGTTTAGCCTTTTTTCTATATAATGCATTTTTCTTCTTATGATCATATTTACTCTTGTGTTTCCCTTCCTTTATAATAAACTCCCCCTTCCAATATTATAGAGGAAATGTATTTTTTTTTCCTGGAAGATTGTCAGCAAGAACAGCCCTGGATCTAAAAAAAAAATTAATAAGAACAAGTTTACATACTACTGGAAGAGGTACTAACCATACTCAATTAAACTTTATTTACTGAAAATTCAACAATTTAATTCAATTAATCCATACATTAACTCACTCAGTTCAATTCAATCTTTATATCTAGCTTTAATCTCCAATTTGGAATTACCTAATTTATTTCCATTTGGACATCTCTAACTGCATGCCCAGTAACCCCTTTCCCTCCCTCCACTCCCGGCCAAAATAATTTCCCATACACCAAATCCACTACATTTCAAAAGTTTTTTATTTCATTTTGTCACCACTGTCTTTTCAGTTGTCCAAATTCACAATCTTGAATCATAAAAAAATGGAAAAGTATCCACATGTACAAAAAATTTATAGCTGCTCTTTTTGTGGTACAAATTGGAAATTGAGGAATGCCCATCAGTTAGGGAATAATTGAACAAGTTGTGGTATATGAATGTAATGGAATATGATTGTGCTATAAGAAATGATGAACAGGAAGATTTCAGAGAAATCTGAACGAACTGAGCAGAACCAGGAGAACATTATACACAGCAAGATTATGCAGATGATCAACTTTGGTAGACTTAGCATATCTTAGCAATACAATGACCCAAGACAACATGCTATCCATATCCAGAGAAATAACTGATGGGCTCTGAATATGATCAAAGCACACTATTTTCACATTCTTTGGTTTTTTGTGTATTTTTTTCCTTTTTGTTCTATTTCTTCTTTCACAACATGGCTAATATGGAAATATGTTTAATTTGATTGCACATATATAACCTATACCAGATTGTTTGCCAGCTTGGGGAGGGGATAGGAGAGAAAGGGAGAAAAATTTGGAACTCAAAATCTTATGAAAAATTAATGTTGAAAACTATCTTTGCATGTAGTTGGAAAAAACAAAATACTATTTACATAAAAAATTTTATTTGATATAAAAGTAGAGGGTGAGTGGGCCAGGAACTAGTTGTAGTGACAGGAAATTGGTAAAAGGCCCATCAGCAGAAGGTGAGCATGAATAGGTAGAAAGGCTGCATCTGGGACCCTTAAGACTAGGATGTAATGAGAAGCTCCTTTCCCACATGATCTTTATAAGACACTGTTTTCCTCTTGGAGAAAAAAAATACAGATAAACCAATTCACTTGCATATCATACATCACCTCCCTGATGTCATGGTCTTCTTCAGATGAAGGACAAAAAAACAATCATCCTCTACACAGTTGCCAAATTGACATTCCTAAAAACAGAGATATGACCACTTCATTCCGAAACTCAAAAGTCTTCAGTGGTTTCTTCTTGCTTCAAGAATAAAACACAAAGTCCTCAGCCTGGCCTTTAAAGCATTCCAATCTGGTTTTCACTTAACTTTTCAGTGTAATGTTATATTTTTCTTTATATATTCTCCATTATTGTTCAACTGGCCTGCTATATTTCTCTTTAGACAGGAATGTGTTGATAAATATGTAATAATAGGACTTGTCAGAAAAAAAGAAGCACACACACACACACACACACACACTAAATTTAATCTGCATTATTAACATGTTCTTAAGTCTAAATAATCAACAAAACAATAAATTAAGCCCTGATTTGTAGCAATTACTTATTTCTGAGAGTTAAAAACTCACTCTGGAAATGTAACAATGGGCTCTCCCAAGTCAGTTAGAGCTGGCTCCAGCAGACTCCTGCCTGTACGTGAAGAACATGTTAATAATGCAGATTATCCAATCTTAATCTTCAATCTGGTATTATATAATTTATTGCCATTTATATATATATATATATATATCCCATAAATATGGGGATTTATATATGTCCCCAGTATGCCCCTCAAACTCATCACTCCCTTTCCTACTAAAATCATTCACCTCCTCCCATGAAGAATATGCTTCTTCCTCACTTCTACCTCTCACTCCTAACCTTAGCTTCCTCTAAAATCCAACTTAAGTGAGATCTCAAACAAGAAACTTTTCTGATATCCACCAGTTGTTTGTTAGTGATCTCTCCCACTTGAAAATTAATCTTCATTACTTTGTCCATTCTTTGTATTTATTGATCTGTGTACATGTTGTATTCCATGGTAGAATGCAAGCTTCTTGAAGACAGGGACTCTTTTTTTGTCATTGTATCCCCAGCACTCAGCACAATTAATTTGCAGTAGTAGTATTAAATGTTTATTGAATCAAAGTTCCCAAACTGAATTTCATTAAAAGATATGATAGAATCTCCATGAGAAAGTTTTGATCATAGCAATTTTTTTTCCTATTAAAATATTCTATTAGAATCTCAGGTAGTTGTTAAAAGTCTTTATTTGATGTGGCAATTTTTTGTTATGTAAATAGGCTCAATTTTTTTCTTTTTGTTCCAAGATGCTTCCTAGCCCCCTTTATCTCAAGGCCATCCCATAACTTCTGTTCTCCTTGAAACAATATTTATGGGTTCAGCTGGTTTCAAGTCCCAAACTGTCCAAACTAGTTTTTTAAAACTTCATTCTGGTCTTTAGCCAGCAGGCCAATGTTCAGTATTGCTCCAGCATCATTCTTCCCCTCCTCCTTCACACCTCATTTTAGCAATAAAAAAATATCTTCAGGAAAAAGGAGGAAATTCTTTGAGTAAATATAATCAAATTGATGAGGCTTTCCTTTGTTTATTTTTCCCTAGAGATAAGTAGTAACAGGTGGGTAGATGGACCTTAAGGGCTTTTCCCACCAAAGTAGTCATGGGATCCAAAAAAAAAAAAAAAAATCTAAGAACCACTGCTCTGTAGAGACATACATAGGTCATATCCACATAGAGAATGTGGAATGGGATGAAGCTGAAGGATTTGGCTCTCTACCAACAATCCTTTCTTCTCACAGTATAGTACAAAAAACAATCCTGAAACATGTAGAAATAATAACTCCTGTCCCCCCCTTTTTTTTTTCTTCTTTCTCCCAACCAGATGAGTGGTCATTTCGATATCTGAATAGAGTGTGGGTTTCTATTTTGTTGGTCTGAAGTCTGGGGAAATCTCCTAGTGGTACTGTTAGAGTTCCCTCAGTCTCACATACAGCACAAATCTGTCTCCTCTAAAGTTGGATTATCATAAACCCAAATCCAATATGAGCTGGAGAAGGAAATGGCAAACCAATTTAATATCTTTGCCAAGAAAACCCCAAATGGGATCACAAAGAGTCAGACACAACAATAACAAAAAATTCAAAAGTTTATATACCAGATGTTGAATCTTGCCATTCTAACCCTAATCCCCCTCCCCCTTTTTTTAACAATAATATTTCCCAAGAAAAACTAGTATTCTTGCCCTTGGTTTATATTCTTGATTAACTGTGCCATCATTAGTTAAGGACAAAGAGTTAAGCCAAGGCTGCTCATGCCTTTAGTGACTCAGAGGAAAAGGAGCAAAAAATAGAAAACTGAATGGAGAAAGAAAAAGTACATCCTAAGTTTTTGATTTTTGAGGATATTGAGTCAATTTGTTACCAGTTGCTCAGGGTTCCACTACTTATGATCTAAAAAAATAATTAAATTGTTTGGTTTAATCTAATGATTATTTATTATTAACATTTAGTGTTAATTTAATTAATTTTAAAATAATAAAGTAAATAAAATAAATTTTTAAAAATTAATTAAGTATGGGGCAGCTAGGTGGTGCAGTGGATAGAGCACCAGTCTTAAAGTCAGGACAACCTGAATTCAAATCTGGTCCTAGACACATAACACTGCCTGGCTATGTGACCCTGGGCAAGTCACTTAAGTCCAATTGCCTCAGCAAAAATAATAATAATAATTAATTTAATGAGCTTGACTGTAGACCTGCATTCCTATTCCATAAATATCTCATTTCTCAGGAAGGGAGGAAAGAAACATTTATTAAGCACCTATGTGCCAAGAAGTATTTTAAATATTTACAAATATTATTGCCTTTGGTTCTTACAACAACTTTGGTAAGGGAGATGCTATTATTATCCCCATTTTAGAGATGAAGAAACTGAGTCAGATAGAAGTTAAGTGATTTTTCCATGGTCACACAGCTAGTAAAGTGTCTGAAGCTATATTTGAACTCATCTTCCTGAATCCAGGCCCAGTGCTCTCTATATTGTTCTACTTACCTGCCACTCAAAAGGAAATCCACTCTCTCCATTGTTGAATATTTTTCTCAAAAGCGGAGGCAGTACATAGAATGTTAGGTTTGGAGTCAGGAAGACATCTTCGTAAATTCAAATGTGATCTCAGACATTTACTGGTGTTGTGTGACCCTGGGCAAGACACTTAATCCTGTTTGCCTCAATTTCCTTATCTGTAAAATGAACTGGAGAAGGAAATGGCAAATCACTCTAATGTCTTTGCCAAGAAAACTTCAAATGGGGTCATGGAAATTTTTACATGACTGAAAAATACCTGAACAACAACAACAAAAAAAAAAAAACAACTGGAAAGGCAGAATTTCAAGCTTCACTCTGGTGGCACATAGAATCCTCAGCTCTTTGCCAAGGTCTTGTTCTTTCCATTTAATATCTACTCTACCCATTAAGCAACTATTGTTTTCTTCATCCAAAGTGTTCAAAGTTTTTCTCCCTTCTCCCTTGGCCCTTGCATTCCTGATTCCCTGACTCTCTCTAGTTCAGTGTGATCTGTGACCAATGACACAAGTTCTTCTCTCTTTTATATGCATGGTAGGTGCCCAACAATGACCAATTGTTAATCCACCAATCAAAACCCATGACCTTACATTTTGGCTAGTTTCCATCTCCTGCTTTCTTCTTCTTATTATTATTATTCAAACCAGTGGGATTCACAGACTTAATTTTTTTTTTTTTAATTGTAACTCTGAGCTACCATTCCCACCACTTTTGTTGCTGCTGGTCTTTTTTAGGATTGCATTAGACTAGTAAACCCTGTCTCCCAGGGGAATGTGAGACCTCATTCCCACACTTGCCCTATAGGATCGCTGTCCTGGCACTTCCTGGGGGTGGGTGTGTGTGCTTCCCAAGCCTTTGTGTCCTCAGGGACACCGTGAGAACCATCATATCCTCTTCCTCTGTCTGTGGGCGATTTCTTCCCAAAAATCTCACCCTGCTTTGAGTTTTGAATTCCACTGCCTTTTGTTTATATTACCTAACCTGGTGACAGCATAAACATCCCATTTTACATAACATTTTATCTAGTCATATCTCCAATTTAACTTGACTCAATTCAATTTGATCAGTATTTATTAAATACCTACTATGTGCAAAATATTGTTCTTGGAATTGGGGATACAAAAACAAACTGATTCCAACCTTCAAGGGTTTTAAAATGAGCTGGAGATGGAAATGGCTAACCAGTTCTGTGTCCTTGCCAGGAAAACCCCAAATGGAGGCAGCTCGATGGTGCAATGGATAGACCACCAGCCCTGAAGTCAGGACCTGAGTTCAAATGTGACTTCAGACACTTAACACTTCCTAGCTGTGTGATCCTGGGCAAGTCACTTAACTCCAATTGCCTCTGCAAAAACAAAAACAAAAAACCTACCTCCAAATGGGGTTATGAAAAGTTGGACATGAGTGCAACAACTGTACAATAGCAACATCTATTATTGTCTTATCTCCTTTACTAAACTGTAGATTCTCTGAAGGCAAAGACTGCCTTCTTAACTTCATATCTTTTTCAGTGCCCAACACATTGAATATGTGTCTAATGAATTTTACTATTACCTCTTTGCCTGCTGGGTTGAGGGTTAGAGGGATAGAGAAGGGGGAACGTCTGATTTCCTGCCTCTTCCATTCTTCCCTCTCCTTTTTGCACAAGCCCTAATGTGTTTGTAACTCATCTTCTGAGTGGAACATGTTGATCTTCTACCACCTAGAGGAAAACACTGCTTGCTGTATTCGATAATTTCACTCCGTCTCTGATCAACCATCTCTCCATTTGTAGCGTTAACTAGCATCCCCAAACACATTCAGGTGCCAGTTCATAATGAATATTAACAGCAACAACAATAACTAAAATCTATGTGGCTCTTTAAAGTTTGCAAAGCACTTTATACATTTTATCTTATTTGATTCTTACAACAATCTTGTTAGATGGTGCCATTTTTATCTTTATTTTACAGATGATAAAAGTGATGAGAGCAATTAAGTCATAAGTTAGTAAACATCTGAAGCAAAATTCAAACTTAAAACTTTCTGACTCCAAGTTTGGCTTACCATCTATCCATCCCCTTCATTATCCAACGTTTTCCCCTCGAAATTTCTGTAATTTCCCATTAATATATAGGCATATGTTGTCAATAATACATATTATTTTGAGGTATAAAGAGCTATAGATCAGTAGATATTAAGATTTAAACAATAGCTCTTCCTTCTTCATCTTATGTACTCTTTGTCCCTTTTGCCACTTATCTAGATTCAGTTCCTTACTAATTGTCCTTGTGATAATGTTTCCTACTGAGAATACTGTTCTTAGCCAATCCTTGTATACTACTTATCTATTGTATTTGATAAACTTCCTATTGAAAACTTCCACTGTATCTCTTAGTTTTGTGACATCAATTCCACCCCAACACTTATGGTCTTTTCTGTAGAATTTCTCCCAGGGAAGGAAGGTCACAGGCCACTGATTAGGCAAACTTAATGTAGGGCAAATGTAATTTCTCCTTGGGAAAAGAAATAAAATCAACATTGGGACTTCACAAGCAAAATTCAGGGGTAGCTAGATGGTGCAGTGGATACAGCATCAACCCTGAATTTAGGAGGATCTGAGTTCAAATGCAGTCTCAGATACTTAACACTTACTAGTTGTGTGACTTTGGGCAAAATCACTTAATCCCAAAGCCTTACAAACAAACAAAATCAAATGAAATCCAAAAGGCCAGGCCATATTGTCAGGGTTTTTTCAGGATGACAAATTCTAAGGCGCTGTCATAAATGAGAAAACTAGTTGTTAAAGAATAAGACATATTCTCAGATATGACCAATTTGTTGATTTATTTTGCTTGACTATATGGATCTATTATAAAGAAAGAAAAAGTTAGTGAATAACTAACAAAACAAAAACCCTTGTGCACAAAAAGAAAACAAGAAAATATGTCTTGTCACTGTCTTGTTAAATTTATCATATATTTTAAAAAACTAAGTTCATAATTTCTTATATGATTTTTCTCATTCTTTGTATGTTGAAATATTTATGTTGATGACCACTGATTTCACAATAAAAAAGAAAATTATTGTTTGCTAAAAAAGAAAATTGTTTTCTGGAGAAGAGATTCCAATTAGCATATAACTATTGGATCAAGAGTAAAAATATAGAGAATATTGATAGGATCTGGAAGTACTGATCATTCTTCTGACTCAATTCTTCCCAAAGCTTAGTATTACTAATTCATTGTTGGTAGAGTTGTGAAATGATTCAACCATTCGTGAAAGCAACTTAAAACTATGCCCAAAAGGCTATAAAATTGTGCATACTCTTTGATGTCACTACTGGGTCTGTAATCCCAAAGAGATCATAAAAGAGGGGAAAGAATTCATATGTGCACAAATATTTGTAGCAGCTCCTTTTAAGGTAATAAAGAATTAGAAAATGAGTAATTGCCCCAAAATTGGGGAATGGCTGAATGTTATAGTATATGAAAGAAATGGAATATTATTTTTCTATTAAAAATGATAAACAGACTGATTTTAGAAAAGTCTAGAAAGATTTACATGAACTGATGCTGAGTGAAGCAAGCAGAACCAGGGAAATCATTGTACAAAGCAACAAAATTGTGTGATGATCAATTATGATAGATTTGGTTCTTCTCAGAAATTCAGTGATCCAAAGCAATTCCAATAAACTTGGGATGGAAAACATTATCTGCATCCAGAGAGAGAACTGTGAAGACTGAATGTGAATCAACACATACTATTTTCACCTTCTGGATTTTTTCCTCATCATTTTTCCCTTTTGTTCTGATTTTTCTTTCCCAATATGACTTATGTGAAAAAATGTAAAAAAATAAATAAATTTACATATATAAATTAAAAAATAAAATAATAAAAGCCAAAACAAATAAACAAAAACCCAAACTTAGTCTTTTGGAGCATTTTCCTTCATTTCCTGTCTTGTTATCCACTGCCATGATGATGTGGTCTGGTCTACCATGTTCCTTCCTTACTGAACCATGTTAGTAAGGCCAAAGGCTCAAATCCTTTTGTGTGTCCATATCCAGATAATCCACTATATCTAAAAATGGTGGTTTATCTTAAATACCTAGAGTGACTAAATCAGCACCATTTTGATAATAAATAGTAAAGGGCATCCAAAATAAAGGCATGAAAACATGAGAGTCTGACATAGCACATGCAAGAGAGGGAGCGTTATAGTTGTGCTAACTCAGAGAAGTTATATTACTTGTGTAACTCCAAGTAACAGCCCCTGGCTCAAAAAAAATTAAGTGATTGATCCATCGTTAACATTTTTGTTTGACTATGGAGAAGTCACCTAACTTTTTTGATTTTCAATTTTCCAGTGTATAAAATGGTGATAATAATATTATCTGTACTGCCTAATTCATATAGTTGTTAAAAGGGAAGCATTTAGTAACTTGTAAATGAATCTCTGATTTCATTGATGTAAGCATTCTCTCCAATAGTACAGACAACCATCTATTCACATCTGATTCTGGGTTACTGTTGTGTCCTCTCATAAATCTGACACATGAGGTCTACTCAATATTCTGAAGCTCTTCCTGAAGTTATCCCAACATGCTGCATAGATTAGTCGAACACAGGCTAACCATCAGTTGAGAGTAAGCACTACTTGCTCTTAACTCATCTTCCTTTTTGATTATATATTTTGTTGATGACATCCATTAGCCAACTTTTCTTTCTGTATTCTTTTTTATTTGTTGTAACTTCCTCCTGCTCATAGTGTGCCATTTCATTGTTCATTGGGTTATCCTCAATCTCAGTTCTTCAAAGACTACAATGTTCCGTGACTGATAGTTTCCCATCACTAGGAAAGCATTGGTATGAACCAATTGATAAGTATTTATTAAACTCCTACTATGTGTCAGGTACTATTCTAGGAGCTAGAGATACAAAGACAAAAATATTCTCAAGGATCTTACTTTACACAGGAAAGCAATACAAACATATAAAAATAAATATAAAGAAACACATACATGTGTGTTCATTTAGAGATATCAGAGAGATAGAGTGGTCAGGAGAGGTCTCAAATAGGAAATGGTTCATGAAGTGAGCACTAAAGGAAGTTAAGTATGGGACAGAGTGAATAGGCTAGTCTGATTTGGCCCACACAGTATGTGAAAGAGGAGACTGTGTATTACTATGCAAAGCACTTTCCTCATATATAATGTCTGGGCTAGCTCCCTGGAGAGCCTCAGGATCAGTCAGAGTCAGGATCAAAGTCCTTGGTCTTTAGGAAGAGAATTAGAGGAGGCAGGCAAGCTGCCTCATCAAAGATGGATCCTGGACTCTGAAGTCTGGAGCCTGAAGTCTTTCCTGCTGAGTACACTGTGGCAGAGAGACTCTGACTCTCCCCCTCAGCCCTCCAATCCTTCCCTACCATTACCTCACCACAACACATTCAGCAGGAGCCAATCCTGAGGAGAGCCATCACATCACCATATCATCTAAGTATATGTTTATAGAACCATTATCTCCCATTGAGTAGGTACTTAGCCTTCAGTATTCTGCTATCTTAGATTCAAGTATACCTTTTCAGAATTCCAGCCCTCTGCAATCCTTCCAGCCCTCTACATTCATGAAACATTTTGAGACAGGAAATACAAGTATTCCCCATTAAAGGGAAAGGGCTTTTCATTTGCTTTTTTTTTTTTTTTTTTTTTTTTTAGATTGGGTGTGTTCATGATCAGAGGGGAAGGGCTACATAGAGAGGAAGTAATTAAAAATTCAAAGATGCAAGGGGATAATGTATGGAACAAGTTGTCAGGGAGATGGGAAGGGATGGGATCAAGATAATGGATATAGATGTTAACCTTTCACAACCATGATTGGGGAGAATTTACAGCCAAACAGTAGATAAAGAAGATGACAAATGAAAAAATAAATAGTTTCAATCATGCAAAAATTTGTTTTTGTTTGTTTTATAACCAGCTGTGTGATTTCAATGGTAATATATCAGTGCAGTTTAGCACAGCTTGGTAACTTAAAATCATCATTAGTTGCTTGGAATACTGAGGGGTTAAGTGATTTGCCTGGGGTCACACAGATGGTATGTATCAAAGTGGGACTTGAACTCAATTCTTTATGTCTGCTATACTAACTAGACTATATGGCCAAACTTTACAGGACAAACGTTTCTAACTAGAATAGGAAGAAAATATACAATGTGCTTGTTGCTACCTTTTCTCCAAGTAGAACATTTATATAGACTCTAGTTTTCCTTCCTGGAACAGGTAGGTAGCCTAATATCAGGAAGACCTGAGTTTAGATGTGACCCCAAATCCTTACTGGTTGTGCGATCTAGGGAAGTCACTTAATCCTGTTTACCTCAGTTTCTTCATCTATAAAATGATCTGGAGAAGGAAATGACAAACCACTCCAGTATATTTGCCAAGAAAACCCCAAATGGGGTCACCAGAGAGTTGTACACAACTAAAATGATAGAATTCATGAACAATTTCCCTTCCTACAAGAGCAGCTGGATGGCACAATGAATAGCTTGCTGGGCCTGAAGTCAGTTCACTATGTGACCCTGGGCAAGTCATTTAATCTGTTTGTCTCATTTTCCTCATCTGTAAAACAAGTTGGAGGAAAAAAATGGCAAATCACTCTAGTATTTCTGCCAAGAAAAAACAAAACAAAACCAAACCCTATAGAGACACAAAGAGTTAGGCATGACTAAATAACTACAATACAAGGGAAACCTTCACTTGCTGAAATGCTGCTCACACCTCATGAGAGTCAGCGTGATGTGGTAGAAAAATGCTAAATAAACCTCAGCGGACGTGGGTTCTAGCCTCAGCTATGTCATCAAGTAGGGCTCACTGAGAGCAAGAAGACTAATTTGTCGCTCTGTATATCTCAGTCTCCTCTTCTATAAAATGAGAGCATCAAACTGATCTCTAAGACCCTTTCTAATGCTCAAATTAACAACTTGGTGATTTAGAATCCAGCGTATCTCTTTTCGAATATCATACCATCTTCTTTCAGCTATTTTAACAAGGCAGAAGGGCCTCATCACTGTAATTAATAGTGCCAAGTTATATTTCAGTGGATCAAGAAAATATACTCATTGAAAATTTGTAACAAATGGCATCGTAAAGAACAGAAGAAGGAAACACTTGGAAGGCAATTACACAACAACATTTTTTCCTTTTGATGATCCCATTATGAGTCTTGTTTTGATAGATCATTTCATTTCCAACTGTGCTAAATCTGATCCTAATACAATGAACTTTTCTTAGCATGCACTTTCAGATGACATGAAAATTACTTGGTTCCTAAAAACAGCTTTCTAGTGATGATTCACTCTAGCAGGGAGTCCTTTGATTTGTGTCTTTTGGGGACACTTTAAACAAAATTTTTATTTTTAAAAGGCTTCAAGCTCATACCAGAGAGCAATGAAAACTTTGGACTCTGGATTCAATGAGTTTGAATTTCTAGATTTGTTTTTTTTCTAGTTTTATATTATAATCATATTATATCTACATATATTGAATATGTCTTGTTAATTTGAATCAAAGATCATTAGTGACTACAGCTTATAGGAAGAACTCAGTTTTGATAAAAAACAAGTGTATATTTTATTAAAATGGAAAGATAAACCATGGCCATGTGAAATGGGCAAATTCATTTATCTTTTTGAAGCTCATATTTTTCATCGCAAAGTGAAGAAAGTAATACTTGTATCATCTAGCTCTCTGGAAAGGCATAAGGAAAGCATTTTGTAACTCTCAAAATGCTATGCCAGGAGTTCTCAGACTTTTTGATTTCAGGATCTCTTTATACTCTTAAAACAAAGAGGATTCCCCTGAGGAGTTTTTATTTATAGGAGTTGTATCTTTGATGTTTGACCATATGAGAAATTGATTTTGATCTTATGGACCCCTGAAAAGATTTTGTGGCCCCCCACAAAAGTATCAAGGGAACCTCCAAGGTACCTTAGACCATACTCTGAGAACTGCTGTGTAATGTAAACAAATGATCATGTTTCTAAAATTATAATGTTTAAATCTGATCTAAGAATTAAAAGGAGTCAATATTACAACAAGGGCAATCCAAATTCTTACCACCACACTTCTCTATTCAATTGGTTGTGCATTTATAAAATCACGTTTTGATTAAATGTGCAGGGTTCCTGTCCCTTTTCTTAGAGAAGAGGGTGTCTTCAATACACATAGTTCCCTGGCTTAAAATAAAGCCAGATTTTGTTTTGTTGAGGCATAGTGGTAGAAGAGCACTTGATATATTGGTAGTATGGGTAGCATGCTCATTTTAGGTAGATTAAGAGGAGAAAAAGTCAAGGGAAAAGTGTTGTGTTTTGTTTTTGGAATAAGGAGACCTCAGGATATTTTTATATAGTGGAGAGGGTACATTTAATATGTAGAACAGAGTGAGGTTATAATTGACAGACCAAAGATCAAGGGAAGACTGGAGAAAATAAGATCAAAATCATGGGTCTTGAGGTTATAGACTAGAAGGTGGTAGGAAGAGTTACCCAAGGTTTGGAGTTTGTGAGCTAGTTAGTGAGATAGAAAGTCAAGTAGTTGAGGGATTCAAAAGTTGATAAGAATGTATTCTTAAAATGTTTACCAATTGAATGATGATGACTGATTAGAAAAAGAAGTGAAATCAGGCTAGTACTGTGTTGTAGATTAATTGGAATGGATTAAAAAGAAAGTCATCTCGGTGAGGCCGGAAAGCAAAAAACAAAATATTTCAGAGTTCGTGATCTTGGAGATGGAATAGTTTTGTATGCTGGTGAAGTTTTAGATATGACCAATCTGGCAGGTGGCTGAAGAATGGACATGGAGGTCATACGAGATAAGGACATTAAAAAATTATGGAGCAGTATGTTAGGAGGGTCATTAAAATAAATATTAAAGGCTACAAAGATGATGATAGGGGAAGGGATGAAAAGGAAAACTATATATGTACTTGTCATTAAAAAAAAGTGGGAGAATATCTTAGAGCTCACAGATGGTTACAAGATCTGTGAAAAGGTGGCATAATTGGATGGAATGAGTTTCAGAGGAGGAGAGCTTGTTGAGTGATGGATAGTTGAAGATCAAAAGTCCAGAAGTGAGGCTAATTTCTACCAGGAAAATTCTTGAGTTATTATTAAGGAGATAATAGAAAAATTAACAGTGATTAAAAAGAGCTGGTAAATCTTTGTCAAGAATAGGCCATACAAGATTAATCTTATTCCCTTTTTTGATAGGATTATTATACTAAATTGGTAGATCAGGGGAATTCTATAGATACAGTTTACCTAGATTTTAACCAAATATTTGATAAAGTATCTTGTATTATTATTATGAAAAAGATGGAAAGTTGTGATATAGATTATAAAACAATTAGATATACCTAGAACTGACTCCTGAAGTTAGTAATTAAGGGAATAAATATGGCATGTCACCTTACCTATGTGGCAGCTTGATTTAATAGGGAACAATCCTATTATAACATTAGAAAGCTCCTTGAGGGAAGGACCTGGGCATTTGCCAGGGATGTAACACAGTGTTTGGCACATAATAAATGCTTAATAAATACTTGTTGACTGTTGCCTGACAGGTCAGACTATATCAGTTATCCCATATGAGTAGAGGATAAGATATATAAACCAAAATAACTAGAATAACTGAGGATTCATAAGTAAGCACCCTAGGAATTTTGCCAACTCCTTATAATATATAAATATCCTTATCTAGCTCACTCCTGAATAATGTATTCAAAAAAGTCTTGGGTTTACTTATGCTAGATTGATGCACTGATTAGGACCATTGATTAATGTTTTCATCTAAATATTAAACAGTATGTCTCAATGTTTGGGAATCATTTGTGCCCAACTGGAATCCTAGTAGCCCTGACTAGGTCCTGGTGTGCTGTGCTGTATCCTAGATTAGGATAAAAAAGGTTCTGGTACCCCGTAGGTATCCGTGTCCTTGCTAAATCTTTTCTTTTTACATTGCTAACTGTATCTAGGCAAGTTCCCAATGAACATGAGATGAGTTTCTTTTCCTTCAATACAAAAGGGTCACAGTATGTTCAAAAGCTGCCCCCTCCCCTTTTAAATGTGGAATGGAGTTTGAGTATGTAGAGGATAGAGAGTTAATGTTGATTTGAAAGATTGAGTTGAAGTGGACAGTGTTAATGTGAATCAGAGGGTGAGAAAAAAAAATGTTAGTCAATTTGAATGAGGGCAGAGGTTTTTATTTGTATTTAGCCAAGCAATTTGATGGTATGTTTCAGTTTGTAGCAAGTTTCAGATTATCTTGAGGGGAAACCTTGATTTCTCCCTTTGCAAGGATGATATAAATTAAGACAGTGTGTGCTTGCAGAGCTGTGAAGTGGTCCGAGCATTCTGGAAAATAATTTGTATGTTCCCCAAATTATTAAGCTGTATAAACCCTTTGACCCAAAGATGCTACTATTAGGTCTGTACCCCAAAGAAAACAAAAAAAGAAGAAAATGATCCATAGATATTAAAATATTTATAGCAATTCTTTTTATGATAGCAAAGAATTAGACACTGAAGGGATGCCCATCATCATGGAATGGATGAATAAATTGAGGTACATGAATGTGATGGAACACCATTGTATTGTAAGACATGATGAAGGAGATGGTTTCAGAGAAACCTAGAAACACTTGTATAAACTGATATAAATTGAAATAAGCAGAACCAGGAAAATAATTGATACAACAACAACAACGATATTATAATCAACTCTGAAAGATTTAGAAACTCTGATCAACATAATGACCGGCTACAGTTCCGCAAAATTTATGATGAAACATTATCTATAGAGCTGGTAGAAAGAAAATTGTCTCGGGAAAAAAAAAGACATTTTATTACATTATTTTTATACTTCTGTCTATCCATATGGCTATAAATAAAAAAGTTAATAGAGTCAGAGAGCAGTTTGAAGTATATTTTCTTTTTCTTTTTTTCTCTTCCCTCCTTCCTTCCTTCCTTCCTTCCTTCCCTCCTTCCCTCCTTCCCTCCTTCCCTCCTTCCCTCCTTCCTTCCTTCCTTCCTTCCTTCCTTCCTCCTTCCTTCCTTCCTTCCTTCCTTCCTTCCTTCCTTCCTTTCTTTCTTTCTTCTTTCTTTCTTTCTTTCTTTCTTTCTTTCTTTCTTCTTTCTTTCTTTTTTCTTTCTTTCTTTCTTTCTTTCTTTCTTTCTTTCTTTTTCTTTCTTTCTTTCTTTCTTTCTTTCTTTGTATATATCTCTATTACATGCTTTACACTATCTTTCCTTCTAATTTCTTGTCTGTAAGGTGGTACAGCCTCTTGATGACCACCATAGTTCTCTCCATTATTCTTTGGAGAATTGTCAAGGTACTATAATAAACACTGATTTCAAAAGTTAAAAGCGTTATCACATGTTGCTGCTATCTCTACATGCTTACTTTTAATACTTTTGTTAAATATCTGTGAACCCGTGTGCATTACAGAACATTAGTCTGCAACTACAAAAGCTGAAAAATTCAGAATTAAACTCCATTATGCAGGAAGTTTCTACATTTTGGAGTCAGAGAGAAAGAACACAGGCTAAAATCATTCACTTCTCTTCTCAACAATGTGGTCACTTCTCAATTTCCTCGAAGGCATTTTGTTATGTTGAAACACTGGGGAAAAGCCTTTTGGTTGTCATATAAGAAGGGCATAGATGTAAGGTATTTAGGGTATTTTCCACACCAAACTAGCTTGGATAGATAGGATAATACTACAGGCAGATGGAGGGAAAGAATATTAAATTTTGAACGCAGGTTCTCACAATTCAAATCCTTGTTCTGTCACTTGCCTTTGGACTTTGAACTTTGGACAAATTGTTCGATTTTTCTGTGCCTCATTTTTCTCATCTACAAAATGAAGAGGTTGTGGACTAGGTGACCTCTAAATTCCTTCCATCTCTAAATCAATGATCCTCTGATCACTCAAGCAGCTCCTGAATTCTCCCTCATGAAGCTGACAAAGTGTTAACAGTTATATAGACGTGATCAAATTTTTGATGATGTTTCCTTCTACTTTATAATGTTAGGTTTGTAACTGAGCTCAAAAGAGACTTATTTTTGTTTTTTAAGAAAGAAATTTATCAGTCATTTGGTAGAGATGAATGAGTCAAAAAGGAATGACTCCCTCTTTTCCATTTTTTGGAAGATTTAGGATTTAGACAAGGATACCTGTGCACAAACCACACATAAGTACTTGAGCAATTTTGCTGATAGGGCTACCTGAAAACAAGATAAATTGGAAAGGATAATTGTAAATGTAAACATTTTAAAAATAGTCTTTGAAATACACCTAATTAGGCCAGACTTGGTTTCAGTATATATGCCTTAAAAGACATGAAAGACTTGTGCATTTTGCCCTGGAACCTTTTTACTAATAGAAATGTCAGCCCATTTGTCAGATCCATTCTTACTATAGAAATGGGTCGAAAGTGTGCAAGCCAATGTGTTCAAAGATGATTAACAGGTTCCAAGAGAAAAACCTTTCTGAAAGGGAAAGTATATGGACCAGGTTGTAATCCAAGAGAGTAAACCATGAGTCAAAATGGAATTTATATGGGTAGATAAATCCAAAGGGCTACGCAGCAATCTAAATTGAATATAGATCTGTTGTCCCAAACTGAGAGAACAAGGAAAGAAGAATTACGCACAGGTTATATGTCAGGAAAACTATCACAAAAAGGAGAACCATGAAATGTCCACAAAATGATCTTTGTATCCTACAATTGCTCCTATTATAGTTTTCTAATTCAATTATCATAACTCTAGAAAACCAACTTCCCATCTAATTCTCATAAAGCACAGCTCTGATCATAAGATAGCTCTTCTGTAGTGAGACTAGCTCTGCCCTGAACTGTTTTAGCTTCACTATGGACCTAAATATGTCTAGAGCAGACTAGGAGAATTACAGAATTTCAGCATTGAAAGTGACCATGGAGGCCATCTAGGCCCATCTGTGTCTTACTCAACATACTCAAATACTCAACAAATTCAAATACTCAACATATTCAAAAACATAGCCTTTGTTAAAAGATGTTCAGTGAGGATCTCCTGACCTCGTCTGTCCATCTCACTTTTGTACAGTTCTAATTATTAGGAAGTTTTTCCTTTCGTTAAATCTAAATTTGATTCTTTGTACCTTCTATCCACTATTCTTAGTACTACCTATTGGAAGCTAGCAGGAAAAAAGTGAAATCCCTCTTCAAGGTAACAGCCTTTCAAATACTTGAAAATAGAAATAATGTCCTTAGATAGAGTCTCCATAGTTCAGAAGTTAGAGCACTGTCCTTATTAATGATTTGTTGGTCTCTACAATCCTTTCTAATTCTATATCTATGACTCTATGATTCTAAGATCTTGACTTTGAAGGCTCTCTATATTCTAGTTTATATTATTCCCTTTCATAATGCTATTTCAGTTAAACTAGACTACCAGTTGTTCATAAACTTGACATTACATGGATTTCATTTTTATGCCTAGAATGGATTTTTCTCTTCACCAATCAGAATCTTTGTCTTCATTCAAAACTCAACTCATTCAAGCCTTCCTTGGTCCATGTTCTTTCTTTTCTTCTATTTCCCTAAAGCACTTTGTCTAATTATTTTCTTTGACCCAATCACCATTTACCTTTTCTTAGTCTTATTTGTATACATGCCACATCTCACTTACCCTAGCAAAATATAAATCCCTTGAGGGGAGAAGCAGCTCTTGAATTTTATTATTTTGTGTCCTACACATAATCTGTCTTTGATGTTTATTGAATAAAATAAATTTTCTCTTTTTTTGTTCATGATACACATTTTAAGCTCAAATCATAATTTAGTTTCTATTATACTTATGAAAGTTTATATAACCTTATTTTATGATTTTAACAATAAGTAATAATGAGTTTAAAGTACATTATTATTTTAAGAACTTATCATTCACTTGATCTATATTTCCTCCTGTACTCCTTTTACAGGTTTTTCAATTGTAGAACTTTGCTGACAAATTCTCTCAGGTTTAATTATTTTTTTTTTTTTTTGAAGAGTAAATTATTTTGACTCCAAGTGATGTACTCCTATCTAGATGTTTTTTTAAAAATAGCAACTGGAATCCCAATGAATTTAGGCTTCAACTTCTTTATTTTTCAGTACTATTAAATAGTCATATATCCATTTAATGCCTTTTTAAGTTTTGTTACAATTTAAGATTATTAGTCAATTTTTATTTTTATAATTAATTAATTAATTTTAAAAAAAGCTTTATTGTTGCCTTATATTTTTATATTACTGCCATTTTGGGAAACACTCAACAAAGCTTTCTCTCTCTAGACTGATTCCTATCACTTAGCAAAGAAAAATAAGCAAGAGTAACCATGGCTGATGATATAGGTGATATTTTGCCCTAGTAGTCCCTACCTTCTTGAAATAAGGAGTGAGATATATTTCATGACCTCTTCTCAAGGACTATTATTAGATTTTCAGTATTTAGCAGTTAAGCTTCCTTTTAGTAAGTTTTTCATTTATATCACTATGGATCTTGTTCTTTTGATCCTGCTTATTTCAGTCTGTATCAATTGATAGAAAAGTTCTCATATTTCTTTGAATTCCTCACATTTGTCATTTCTCATGGTATAATTATACTTGATTGTATTCATAGTGCAGTTTATTTCCCCAACTGATTAGCACCTACTTTGTTTCTAGTTTTTTTGCTTCCACAAGAAATAGAATAATATTCTGGTATATAATAGACACTCTTTTTTCTGCCTTTGATTGTTTTGGAGTATATATTCAGGAATAGAATTGCTGAGTCCGAAAGGTACCAATGGTTTTCCATTGATTTTTTTCCCCCAATGATTAAAAAAAATTATTCTACTACTTCTTGCTTTAACTGATGTTTTTAGTTCTTCTATATTATTTTACATTTTAGTTAGTTAGTCTTTTATCTCTTGTGCTTTTTTGAGGGGAGATAGATTAAAGTCTTTTAAAGTTCATTTATTTATCAATTTTATTTTACCATTTGTATTTCTTACATCTCTATTAAGGACATTTTAGCATATCTTTCTGAAGACACTTTATCCTTTAGATGTTTTATACTGCAGAATTTCTTTACTGTGTCTTTGTTTTTCTTTGATATTATCATTATCTGTTGAATAGAGTTGTGATTTTTTCTTGTTTTTTATTTCTAAGGATTACCATAAAGCATTGAAGGTCTACTTTTAAACAAATTATTGCTGAATTAAAATGGGTTTTTATTTCTTTTAAAAATTAATTTTCCCTTGTTTTTTTACTCAGTTTTTGTTATTGGTCCTCCTCTCTCCTAGAACAATCAGAATATTGTAGGTTGCTGACTCCATCTGTGTACTTCAGAAAATTCAACTCTATTAATTTTTTTTACCTATCCTATTTTAACTCCTTTCAGGGATGTTGGTAGTAATAGGTACAGATTTTGTAATTAGGAGCTGCAGCTAGCTAAATGCACAAAGGTAAATATAACCTTTGCCAGCTAATGTAAATCTTTTATCTTTACTGGGATCTCATACAAATATCATCGGGTCTTTTTTTGTGAGTGTTGCTCAGTTGAATTTTCAGAATTTTCTGCTCTTTGCAGCCAGCTCTCTTCTGCTGCCAAGGACCATATTCCTTTAGGCTGCTAACTTTCTCAAGTGATTGCCTCTATATACTGTTGTCTGTCTGGAATGTGAGTCTGGTCCCTGATAGATACAATGACTCTTACTGTCAATAACTTGGCTGCAAAGCATAATATAGTCAATAAAGATTTAAGGGAGTGAATAGGAAAAAGAATCCCAGTCATCCTCTCAAGAGCTATTCTTTTCAAGGGCCAGGTTTTACCTTTACTTTTGGCTCTCAGTTTAGAAAGGCCTATAAAGTGGGCAACTTAGTTTTGTTTTGTTTTTAATGACCCTCAGAAGCATAGCCAGTTTTCTGCCTAAGCAATCATATTACCCCTTCTGATTAACTCAAGGGATTTATTCATATCTCATAGTGATATATCTATAACTTTACAATTCGTTTAATACTTTAAAACTTCCTTGTCTGACATGACCATTTTGGAGAATAACTTGGAACTGTCCCCAAAGGGCTATAATACTGTACATGTCCTTTGATCCAGCAATATCATTCCTATGTCTGCATCCCAAAGAGACAGTAAAAAGGGGAAAGGACCCATATGTACAAAAATATTTCTAGCAGCTCTTTTTGTGGTGATAAAAAAAAATTGAAAATTGAGGGGATGTCCATCAATTGGGAAATGACCGAACAGGTTCTGATATATATATAATTGTACTGGAATACTATTGCTCTAGAAGAAATGATGAGAAAACTAATTTCAGGAAAACCTGAAAAGGCATATTTGAACTGATCCTGAGTGACGTGAGCAAAACCGGGAGTTGTACACAATACATTGTACACAGTAACAGCAACTATGCAATGATCAGCTATGATAGACTTAGCTTTTCTCAACAATACAATGATCTAAGACAATTTCAAAAGACTTGTGATAGGAAATGCCATCCACATCCAGAGAAATAACTATAGAGTATGAATATAGATCAAAGCATACTATTTTCCCTTTTTTGTTTTTTTTTTCTTTATCATGTTCTGATTCTTCTTTGAATATGATTAAAGGGAAATATGTTTAACATAATTATACATATATAATCTATATCAGGATTATTTGATGTTTTGGGAAGGGAGAAAGGAGGGAGGGAAAAATTTAGAACTTACAAATTTATAAAAATGAATATAGAGAACTTATCACATGTAACTGAAAAATATTATTAAAAGAGAAAAAAATTTCATTGTCTATGACTAAATCTTATGACTACAGTAACTCAGTCAGAGGGGTGAGGGGGTGGAAGAGAGATCACATCTCATGTTTCTTACAGAAATAAGTTTGGAATAGTTCTGAAATCTTAAGGAAAAGTGAGTTTATTGGACAAAGGAGATATTTATGTTTTTTTCTCCCTACTTTACTTCCATCATTAATATAATTGTCATATTTTTTGTAAGTCTCAGTATTTGTCAGATGAAGAGAGTGTTAGAGAGATAGATAAAAACTAAAATGTCCTGGCATTGTACCATATTCTTAATGTAGAAGAGCAGGAAAAAGGATAAGACTTAAATGTTTCAGTGGTGGAAAGGCAGGACAAAGAACTGTTAGAAATTTTCTAGTCAATTAAGCAGCTGATAATTTTTCTTTTTAAAAAATTTTTTCAAAAGTATTTTATTTTTCCAAATAAAAAGTAAAAATAGTTTTCAACATTCATTTCTATAAAACTTTGTGTTCCAAATTTTTCTTTCTTCCTCTCTTACCTTCCCCCTCTTCCCAAGACAGCAAGTAATCTGATATAGGTTAAATATGTGCAATTCTTTTAAACATTTCCATATTTGTCATGTTGTACAAGAAAAAGTCCAAAGGGAAAATCCACGAGGAAGAAAACAAACAAACAAACAATAAGGTAAAAATACTATGCTCCAATATATAGTCAATCTTCATATAGTTCTCTCTCTAGGTGCAGATGGCATTTTCTATCCCAAGACCATTGAAATTGCTTTGAATCACTGTATTATTAACAAGAACAAGAATTTTGATCATCACAAAATCTTGCTATTACAGAGAACGGTGTTCTCTTAGTTCTATTTGCTTCACTTAGCATCAGTTCATGTTAGTCTTTCCAGGCTTTTCTGAAATCAGTTTGCTCATCATTTCATATAGAATAATAATATCTCATTATATTCACATACTATGACTGATTCAGCCATTATCCAGTTGATGAGCATCCTCTCAATTTCCAGTTTCTTGCCACTATAAAAAGGACTGCTACAAACATTTTTTGTACGTATGATTTCTTTTCTTCTTTTATGATTTTTTTTTCATATAGACTTAGTAGTGCCACTGCTCAATCAAAAGTATGCATAATTTTATAGCCAGTTGGGCATAGTTCCACATTCCCCTTCAGAATGGTTGTATCAGTTCACAACTTCATCCACAATATATGTGTCCCAGTTTTCCCATATGCCCTCCAACATTTATCATTATTGTTTCCCATCATCTTAGACAATCTTAGAGGTATGAAGAGGTACCTCAGAATCATCTTAATTTGCATTTCTCTAATCAATAGTGATTTAGAGCACTTTTTTCATATCACTAGAAATTGCTTTAATTTCTTCATCTCAAAATTGTCTGTTCATATCCTTTGATCATTTATCAATTGGGATATGGCTTGTATTCCTATAAATTTGATTCAGTTATCTACATATTTTAGAAATTAGGACTTTATCAGAAACACTGGCTGTAAAAATTGTTTTCTAGCTTTCTGCTTTCCTTCTTATCTTGGCTTATTAGTTAAATATAATCTTGCACTTAATTGTTCTTTAAATGTTTGGTAGAATTCACTTATAAATCCATCTGGTCCCGAAGATTTTTTCTTAGGGAATTGATTAATGGGTTGTTCAATTTCTTTTTCTAAAAGCGAACCTTTAAGTATTTTATTTCTTCTTCTGTTAATTTGAGCTATCTATATTTTTATAAATACTAATCCATTTCACCCAGATTGTCAGATTTACTGGCATGCAATTAAGCAAATAGCTCCTAATTAATTTCCTTTTCACTGAGTTAAGTTTACTCTTTTCATTTTTATACTGGTAATTTGGTTTTCTTTTCTTTTTTTAATCAAATTAATCAAATGTTTATCCATTTTGTTGTTGTTGTTGTTTTCCATAAAAAACAACTCTGGTTTTGTTTATTAATTCAATAGTTTCTTACTTTCAATTTTTATTCATCTCTTCTTTGATTTTCAGAATCAAATGATTATGGGGGGGTAATTTGTTCTCCTTTTTTTTTTTTTTTTGGCTTTTTTAGTTGCATTCATTGATTTCCTCTTTCTCTATTTTATTCATGTAAGCACCTAGAGATATAACAATTTCCTTAAGAATTGCTTTGGCTGCATCTTATAATTTTTTATTTGTTGTCTCATTGTTTCTATGATTTATTGTTTGACCTAATTATTCTTTAGTATTATATTATTTCCTAATTTTTGATCTACTTTTCCATGGCCTTTTATTACAAATAATTTTTATTCCATCATGATATGAAAAAAATATATTTAATATTTCTACCTTTTTGCTTTTTATTGTGAGGTTTTATGCCCTAATACATGGTCAATTTTTCTGGAGGTTCCATGAACTACTGCAAAAAAGGTATATTCCTTTCTATTGCCATTCAACTTTCTTCACGGATCTATCATGCCTAACTTTTCTAAATCTCTATTCACTTCTTTAACTTCTTTTTTTGTTTATTTTGTGATTAAATTTGTCTAGTTCTGAGACAGGGATGTTATGATCCCCACTAATTAGTTTTGCTGTTATTTCTTCTTGCAACTCACTTAACTTCTCTATATTTGGACGATATACCATTTGGTATAAATATGTTTACTATTAATACTATCTCATTATCTATGGTACCCTTTAGCAACATTAAATTTCCTCTCTTTTATTTAGAGCTATTTTTGCTTTTGCTTGGTCTGAGATCAGGATTATTACCCCTGGTTTTTTTTTGTTTTTTTTTTTTAACTTCAGCTGAAGAATAATATGTTCTGCTCCAGCTTTTCACCTTTACTCTGTATGTAAGTCATTGCTTCAAATGTGTTTTGTAAACAACATATTAGGATTCTGCCTTTTAATCTACTATGCTATGTGCTTCCATTTTATGGGAGAGTTCATCCCATTTACATTCACAGTTAAAATTATTAACTCTGTATTTCCCAGCATCCTATTTCCCTTTTCTCTCTTCTTTTTGTTTTGTTTCTGATCTTCACCTCCCTCAATCTAATCTCCCTTTTACCAGCCCCCTGTGCCTTTCTTTTTCCTTTCCCCTTCTACTTCCCTATAGGGTGAGACAAATTTCTATACCAAACTAAGTATTGTGTTATTCCCTCTCTGAGTCAAATCCAATGAGATTAAGGTTTAAACAATGCTCATTCCCTTTTCTTTCCCTCTACTATAATGGGTTTTTTATCTTTTCATGTGGTATAATTTATCCCATTTTGACTCCCCTTCCCTCTTGTCCCAGTACAATCCTTTTTTCACCCCTAATTTCTTTTTTATATCATTACATTAAAGCCAGCTTATACCTATATATTCTGTCTTTGTATACCCTTCTGATTGTGCTGACAAAGATACAAATCTTAAGAGTTACAAGTATCATATTCCCATGCAGGATATAAACATTTTAACTTTTAAATACCATAGGTTTTTTTTTTTTTCCTGTTTATCTTTTATGCTTCTCTTGAGTCTTATATTTGAAAATCAGATTTTCTGTTCAGTTCTGGTCTTTTCATCAGAAATAATTGAAAACCTTCTATTTCATTGAATATTCATTTTTCCAGCTGAAAGGTGATGCTTCATTTTGCTGGGTAATTGATTCTTGGTTGTAGTCCAAGCTCCTTTGCCTTCCAGAATATCATATTCTAAGCCTTTCAGTCCTTTGATGTGGAAGCTGTTAGGTGCTGGAAATCCTAATTGTGACTCCTTGATCTCTGAATTATTTCTTTTTGGCTGTTTGCAGTATTTTCTCCTTGATCTAATAATTCTGGAATTTAGCTACAATATTCCTTAGAGTTTTCATTTTTGGGTCTCTTTCAGGAGGTGAATGATTAATTTTTTTCTATGATTATTTTATCAACTAGTTCTAGAATATCAGGGCAGTTTTCCTTGATGATTTCTTGAGAAATATTGTCCAGGCTTTTTTTTTTTTTTATGATGACTTTCAGGTATTCCAATAATTCTTGGATTATTTCTCCTGGATCTATTTTGTAGGTCAGTTGTTTTTCCAAGGAGATATTTTAAATTTTCTTCTATTAAAATTTTTTTTTTACTTTTGTTTGATTGATTCTTGATCTCTTAACAAGTCATTCTCTTCCATTGATATAATCATAATTTTTAGTGAATTTTTTTCTTTAAATTTTTTTAACCTCCTTTTGTATTTGGCCAATTGTACATTTAAAGGAATTGATTTTTTTAGTGAATTTTTTTTTTCCATTTCACCAATTCTGTTTTGAAGGAATTGCTTTTTTCAGGAAATTTGTTTCCTTTTCCAAACTGTTGACTTTCTTCCCTAAAACTTTCATAATTCTCCTACATAGTTCTAATTTGTTTTCCCCATTTTTCTTCTATTTCTCTTTTAAGATCCCTTTTGAGCTCTTCCAAGAGAATCTTTTGAGCTTGAGACCAGTTCATATCTCCCTTTAAAGATTCATCTATAGGCATTTTACCATTGATGTCTTCTGGATTTGTCTTCTGATTTTCTCTGTCACCATAGTAGCTTTCTATGGTCAAGGCTTTTTTGCTTATGTGCTCATCTATAAAAGTTGACCTCTACTCCTAGGTCATAGGAGAAACTGTCCCAAGTTTCCCCCCCCCCCGGGGGGCAGGGGCCTTTTACTGACTTTTCACTTTGTTGGAACCAGCTAAGTTACAAGCTTTCTCACTGCTGAGTTAGCTGCTATGCTAAGGCCTGAGGACTCACAATTTGCCTTCATAGCTGTGTTGGAGGTCTCACAGCTGATTGCTAAGTCACTGGCCCCCTGAATCACGACAGAGTAACTAATAATGTTGTACTTTGGCTAAGGGCCTCCCACTAGATTCTCTGGGCCATGCTTTCCCACACCAGGACTCCCAGCAATGTGCATACACTGGGCTGCCTTCCCCCCTTCCCAATTCAGACAGATCTTTCTTGTCTGTATTACACTCCAAATGTTTGTGGATTCAGTCAACTCCAAAAATCCATTCAGAGGTTCAGCCTAACATTGATTCTGAGGCAAGCTAGAGAGAGCTCAGGCAACATCTTGGCTTCTTCCTGCCATTTTGGCTCTGCCCCCTATGCAGTTGATACTTACATAAAACAGAGGGAATTGTGGCATAAATTTAAAAGTTTTTCTACCTTAGTGTCTCTCAATCCTTTTTAATTTTAGTAAGCAGAAGTTTGGTACGATTTGCCTTAGTCATGGGATATGAAATGACCTAAAACTAAAAATGGGTTTCTAACCCAGGGAAGACAGCATAATTCACTTAAGTTCAGAGTAGAGATCTAGAAAGAGTTTAAAGGGCAGCTCTGATCACAAGACAGTACTTTTTGATGAAATCTCCTTAAATACCATGATTTATTTCTTTGTTTTATCTTGACTACATATAAGAATAGGTATATAGAAAATCTCAGGTTTCTTTAGATGTAGAGTATTACCTGTGCACCTCTATTGTGCTTAATTCAAATAAAAAAGTTCAAAGAATGGAGATCTGTGCATTGTGGTAAGCAAAAATGAAGGAGCCAATGGATAAAGAGATATTGAAAGTTAGAAAGAGGCTCAAATTATTCAATTAATCAATAAATAAGGATTTATGAATCACTTCCTAGATGTTAGTTATTGTAGGCATTCAAGATATAATATTCAAGGTAAAAAATTAAATTCCTCAAAAAACTTGTATTCTAATAATGAAATGCTCCCCAAATAGTATTTAGCACATATTAGGGGCTTAATTGTTGTTCATCCTTCAAAGAGAACCAATGATATGTCTTGATTTGTAAATGAATTGAATATAAAAAGGGGCAGAGTCATCAGTATCATTCTCTTTTTTAGAGTCATCATTGAAGTCCAGGCGCATGACAAAGGTCCTGAAGATTGGCAATGGTCCAGGATATAGTAGGTAATCTTGGCTTTTCTAAATTAAAGTCTTTTTCAGGTTTCACTTTTCTGAGGTCAGTTGAGGATTGGGTAAGAGTTGAGAAAAAAAGATGATCATTAATAACACCAATCTGTTGTCCCAGAAGGAAAGATTTGGCTATCTTGGTGACAATAATTATCTGTGATTCTTACTCTTCGATTTTTTTTTAAAGGAAGCCTGGTCTTACAGTCCCAAGTCGAAAGCCTTTCACTGTTCTCTAAAACTTTGGACGATGTCTGTTGAAACTGTTTCTCTGACAAAGACACAGAAACTTATTTTTCCAGGGAATATGTGCTAACATGTTGGAATTATATTGGCTATTCAATAAAAGATAGTGATCTGGGTTTTAGGGTAGAGTCGAATAGCTCCAGTTAAAACACTGTATTTCAAGAAATCCAAAATGAAAAACCACAGAACAAAACTAAATTGTCTCAGCTTCTTGAAAAAAAAAAACTACTAAAAATAAATCAAAGGAGGGGGCTGTCAGATAACATGATAAAGATAGTTAATACAAAATGTTCTCTTAAGAATCTAGTTTTCTCTGATGGAGTGAATAGTTCCCAGCAAAAGACCATGTACCTATTAGCAACCTAGTGTCTAGGTGGGGCCCAGGAAGAGAAACTGACAGGATTATCTTGTCCCTAAATGATACTCACAATTACTGTATATAATCAGGAAGACAAGCTGTAGATGTTAATCCCTGACATTATTTTGTATAAACATTCCAATCACCATTTGACTTTCTGAGCCAAGTATACCTTGGAGTTTTGATCCATAAAAGGTACTCTCCTTTCACCTTAAAAATTACAAGTTCTGATAGGGAATTTAGCCTGCCCATAATACTGCTTTTTCACTTGGTTTAAAAATAATCTGAGCCTGTGAATTCTTTAAGGATGACTCTCCACTTTCATGACTACTTGTAAGTCATCATTTTGGTGCCCCATGTGTAGAGCAGTCTATTAGCTCAGGTCCCTCCCAGTCAAGATAAGCCTATCATATATCTCTCTTTGACTTGTAGTAGAAATCTTTAGCTTCATGACTTCTGGTACTCCATCAGCTCCTTCCCTTGAATATAGATTCTGTGGGAGGAATAAACTTAAATTTAGACCACCATAATTGTAGTGATGGTTCATTGGTGGATGGCTGGGAAAGTATGTGAATGACATGGGTAAATAATATAGTGAATTAAAGAAATTTTACTCACTATTTACAACAACTCATAAATTAGAAAGGTGTTAGTGGCAGGGGAGGTAGAGTGGGGATGGAGGAATACTCTCCATAGATCTAGCAGGTCTGTCTTCCTGGTAAAAAAAAATGAGAGCATTGACTGTCAGTAGCAGGAAAAATAGCAGGCTTCCAGAAATCACTGGAGGGGATGGGATCAATGCCACAAGAAAAATTCTTGTAATTTGCAAAGAAAAGAGTCTTCCTCTGATATTTGAGCAAAGGAAGGAGAATGGGGAATGATTTTTAAGGGATTTATTTAGAGTGTAAAGTTCTTCACCAGTTACTTTATATTTCTATTTAATTAGAAGGTCTTCAAAATAAGCATATGCTATGGTTAACTAATGAAAGTAGTTGGGGATTGATGGGGACTTGTAAAGAAAAGTTTAAAGAGGATTCTGATCTACAAGGGAACCAAATTGAATGGATTCCTGTGGGCGCCATTAAAAATAGAGAAACTCTCTATATCAAAAGTAGATCATGTGACCCCCAGATCTGAGATCATGAAGGGTATCTTGGAAATATGGATGAGTATTGTGGGTGACAGCTATATTTTTTAGATCTGGAGTAGCATCTGCAGTGAGAATGGGTATGAGAATAATAGGCTCCATATTGATAATGAACTTGATATGTGGTTATAGGTTCTCTAGTTATGTAGGAACACAGCTTGCAATATCTGGCTGGGAAGCAAGATTATAGAGGGGAGCTATTGAGGGTAGAGAAGATCCCAAATTTTGGATAGTTGGATAGATTCTTGATACCAAAGAGTGGCACTATGGAGAGAAAACCTGAATTTTTACAGCCAAAGCTAATTCTTGAGACAAGCAGGAAGGAGCATTGATAGGATTGTCTTTTAGGTGGGCCTTTTGTTCTTAAGTTGATTTTTTTTTTTTTTGTCCCTTCTCAGTTCCTTAAATTGACAAAATCTTTATGAATCCAAAGTTTATGTCTATCCAATTGGAAAGCCAATTTTTGATATCAAGTGCCAAAAGTTATACTTCCCCCATAAAAAATCTACTCTAATTCCCCTGCTAATACTTTTAGGATTCTAACTCCTTTTTAGAGTTAGCCTGCTAGCCAATGGGCTAATTCTCTGCTAAACTTTTTTTTTTTTTTTTTTTTTTTTAAGAATTTAGCCTACCCTATGGCATCTTGGGTTTATTAGGAACTTTTCATGCTTTAATAATATCTTTCTCCTGGTTAATTGTGAGTTCCACTAAAGAATGTAGCTCTCCTCTTTCCCCTAATTAATTTTGAAAACTCCTTTTCTTTGTTAAAATCCCATATGGATTTAGCCCACTATTAGCAGCATAATAAAATCTTTACCTCTTGATATGGAAATCAATTAAGCCTGCAACTTCTAAAACTCCAATGTACTTTTGGTATCCAAAACTCTCTGTCCCCAATATTTTGTGTCTCCCTATCACTATGACCTTATGACCTGGAGATGAGAGTGAGATATTATGGGTTATAGCTGGGCTGGATGCTGAAATGGTTACTCTTCCTTTCTGGTAGAGGTAAGGGACAATTTTGGCCTTCCCAACAAGACTAGAGACCTTGAAGTAGGAAGATAGAAGTCATTGATTTCCTTGCTAGATTAGAAGTCAGAGTTGTTGAAATGGAGCAAGAAGGGAAGGACTAGGGATGTTTTGGAGCCAGCAGCAGCTGGGTGAACTAATTGTTAAATTTTTATTTTGAGCAAGTACACTTTAGAAATTGGCAAATACTGCAAGCTATATATCTATATCTATATATGAAAATCATTTATATACATTAAATTTAAAAGTGTGTTGTACACATATTTTTAAAAAGCTGATTATTAAACATTTACTAGCATGTCTCTACATCTGTTACCTACAATTAGGATATTAAGGTTCAGGGCTAGGTAGCCTAACTGACCTAGCAATGCTTCTTTTACAATGAAAATCAATATGTGAAAGATGTGATGTTTTCTCGGATTCATTCCTGGATATTGCAGTTCTTAGAAAGACCCTATCTCTCATATCTGGGAAATCTGGCAGATATTTTGCGTCATCTTGAATATTTATATCCATACCAAAATGAAACAGCCATGGTTAAAATTATTCTGTCAAAGGATTGAGTTAAATTCATACCAACTTATAATTGGGGATTTACAAAAATGAAGGTCAAGGTCTGTAGAATAATCTGAGCCCTGACATAGGCTTTTGTTGCAAGGAGCAATAATGCTTTTTCAGTTCAGGGACAAGTCTGCCTAGTTCTTAATAAAGCATTGATTAAGGAAAAAGAGAAAGACCAATCTGTCAGCAACTCTGCCAATTTATGTCAGCAATCTCTGGGTAGCCAGAGAAGATGTGTTATGATTCTCAGGATGGGGCCAGATAATGAGTGGTTTCAGGCCCTGATTAAGCAGGAAACAAAAGGAGAGCCATAACTAGATTCCGACATTGATTAAGCAAGAGGAATTGATGCTGGCACTCTGGGTGCACTTACAGCATCTGCTCATACTGAGAAAATATTCAGAGAGGTTTCCAGGGAGCGTATTCCCTTGGGAAAATCAGCTTCTGAGTCTTTGTCAGAGCAACAGTTTTAATAGCCATCGTTCATAGTCTGAGAGAACAGTGAAAGGCTTTTGACTTCGGAGTGTAAGACCAGGCTTGCTTTCAAAAAAATTGAAAAGTAAGAATTACACGCAATTATTGTCACTGAGATAACCAAATCCTTTCCTTCTGGGACAACAGGCTCAATCAGATACTAAAAATTCTAAGAGTTTCTTTTTGTTTTTTAATTGCATGCTAGGATTGTTAATGAGTTAGACATCATATTTTTATCAAAGTCCCAAAGGGCCAACAGTTATACCATTTTGTGTGAGTGGATTTTTTACTGCTGAAAAAAATGAGAGGAATAACAATATAAAAGAAGGCAGAGTTGGGCTTGTGGCCATAATAATATGTTTGTAAGCTAAGTATCACTAAATATACCAAAAGCACTAAATTACTTAAATAGCAACTAGTAATATGCAGTCTCCTGTATGAGTGAAGACCATGGCAAAGAATCAGAGTATTCAGAAGCTGAAAAATGGTAATGTTAGTGGTTGGTTTGATAAGTTTGGGACTGCATTTGGAGTGAATGTAATACATGATAAATTTTGACTAGTGGAATTAAAAAGGATCAAAGAGATGGCTTATTTGAATAGTAAACTGGATAAAAATGAACAATTTGTTATATATTTATGTTTGATTCTTTGTGACTCTCTGGGTCATATAACGCCAATATTGTCCATGGGAGTCTTCTTGGCAAAGATACTGAATTGGTTTTCCAATTATTTCTCCAGTGGATTAAAATAGAGGTTAAATGAATAGCCCAGCATCAAATAGCTGGTAAGTGTATGAGACTATATTTAAATTCAGATCTTCCTGACTCCAGTCTTGTTACTCTATCCACTGAACTACCTAGCTGCCTTCAGTATAGGAGACAACCATGTACTAAAAAGATATTTACAAGATAAATTTGGGGTAGTTTCAGTGGGAAAGATTAACAAGGAGCAGGAGAGGATTTTTGCTGAAGGTGAAAATTTAACTAAGATTTGAAGTAAGCTAAAAAAGCAGAAATGAGGAATAAGAGAATTCCAGGCAAGAGGGACAGCTATTGAAAAACTTGGGAGTCTGGAGATGGAATGTTTTGTATGAGAAGCAGCAAGTTCAGTATTACTGGATTGCTCAATTTGAGGATCATTCTTACCAGCATTGATTTTTTCCTCAAATTTGATTAACTGAGACCAATTTCTTTGTTCCCACAAATGAATGAATGAATGGATGGATGAAAATGAATGATAGTGATCCTCATCTTTACTGTCCTCAAGGTCAAAGTCCTCTCTTTTTCTTTGTCAGGAAATATTACTTTCTCAAAACTGATGAGAAAGGGAAAACTTCCAAAGAAAAAGCACCAAAAGTACTGGAGCTAAGAAGAAAAGAACAAGGTATCCAAGAATAAAAGTTATTATTCACTGTATTTTTTGGCTACTAAAAAGTGTATTATAAGTTCATTTATTTGATTGAGTAGGACTGCTATCAATATTGCTAATAAAATGAGGAATATTTATTAAAAATAACAGTGTTAAGTGTACAAGAGTTAACATGGACATCATTTGTATTTTTGAGCTATGATATTGCTAAAGTATATTTTTAAATTACCAAGAAGAATTAGAGCTATCCATAAAGCTGCATCAGCCTAAATTAACAGTTTAGATTCATGGCAGTTTGTCTTATAGAACATATATTGGTCTCTACAATTGCTTCCAAATTCATTTTATTATGGTATGTAGTCGCCTCATTGAAGTCTTTGCAAAATTACAAAATAGATGTGAATTATCTTCAGATTTTCCTTCCTTTCTCCATTCCTCTTCTAACTCTCTTTGATTGCAGAGAAAGATGGTGACCAGAAACAATCCAGGCTTAAAATGTAAACTTACTAGTGAGATCTTCAAAGAAGAATGATAACTAGTTATGAACAATGTACTCTCATTATGCAGGGAGAAATAGTTCATCATAGGCTAGTATTTTCACTGCTATCACAGGTTTTGTAAATCCTCTTAGGTCAGGCTGGTTAGAATTCTTACAAGGTGCTAAGCCAGTTATCTAAGTTAGATGTACTTTACAGTTCTCTAGCTCACTAATGTATTTTGTACTCATTAAAGTTCTACAAGATTCACAAGTCAAAGAGGAGTCCAGGAGATTCACAAGTCAGGAAGGACAAGCCCACTAACCCACAAACCCACTCTCAGAGGCGGAGTCAGATTCATTCCATATATCACCTTTCTGCTGGCTGGAGGTTTTGGATTCAGAAAGAGCTGGAGGCTGAAGCTGGCAGAGGCAAAAGACTAGAGGCAAGAGTTCTTGGAACAAAGGAAAGGGATAAGCTTCTAAGAAAGCTAACCAGGCTATTTTAAAGGAGACAATAAAGGCTTTGAACTTTTAACAGCTGGCTGCATTTGAAATGATTATTACTACACAGAATTGAAACTAAGGCTGCCTCCAAAAGCTCCCCAAGAAACCTGCTCACAGAGAACAATATAATTTAGAGAAGAGAACATTACACAGGCTCCCCACTATTCACTGTATTTTGTCCTCATTAGATCACATCTAGAGTATTTTACTTCTGGGACCCACATTGTAGGAAGGACATTGATTAGTTGCAGAGCATCAAGAGAAGAAATAGGATAATGAAAGACCTCAAGTTCATGTCATTAGTTGAAAGAACTTTTGGATGTTTAACCTATAAAGAGAATACTTTTGAGAAGTATATCTTCCATTACCTGGCAGTGGTTTGACATGTTGTATGGCCCTAGAGTATAGAATAATTAGCAGGAGGTACAAAATGCAAAGAAGTAAATGTAAGCGTGATATAAGGAAAAATTTTTGTAGGGATTATCCAAATATGAGATAAGCTGCTTTAGAATATAGTAGAATCCTCCTCTATGAAGTCCTTCAAACAAGATTGGATGTCTATTTATTGGGGATGTGTCAACATTCCAACTCTGAAATTCTATGATTCGGTGATATGTAACCCTAGGTTTAGAGGTGGAGCATTTATTTAAGACTCTTCTTAAAATGATTCAGTATAGCATACCTATGTGAGAGGCAGGGTTTACTCAAGAACTTGGAGGAGGGGAAAGCTTTCTCTTTTATCTGAGAAAGGACATAATTATAGATCCCTTTTGGGGAGAAACCAGAAAAGAAAGATTAAAAGGCTGGGAAGCAAGAGACATGTAGAGGATTCAGTGCCTTAACTAGTTCCTGATTTCCAGTTTATTTCCTTTTGGAGGTGGGATTTTTTTTTAAAGGTTTATCTAGTTCTAGTCCAGAAAGAATTTTCAACAAGGATAACTGGCATTTAGCAAAGGTAGATGCTGATTTCCTTGTCTCCATTTGGAAATCATCCAGTCAGCAGGGTATAGTGGCCCCAGATCATGCGTCACATCTTCTTACAGCCATCCATCTACAATTATGGTGATCTAAGTTTAAGATTACTTCTTTTACAGAAGTGGGGGAAGGAATAAACTAGATTCTTGAGGAACCTGGCAGATATTAGTCCCATTATACTTCCAATAGAAATTTTGGAGAATTTCTTGCTGGGTGAGATTAGGAGTTCTCCGTGTTGAGCTAAGATATCCCATTTTCACTTGTATAACTAATTCATATTATTTTTCTGATATGCTGAAATCTGTACAACTTCTCTGATTTTTGTTGCTGTATAGTTTCACTCATTATGAATTATTTGTGGCCTCTGCATAACAAGAATTTGGTGAGAAGGAAACAAGTCCCAGTAGTCTTGCCCCTTCATTATTCAACTGAAACTTTACTGAAATCTAAAAATTGTCTACCTACAAAAAGCATTCATCACTTAAGAGTATGGGTAATTGATACTACTGTTTAAGCCTGGGCAGGGCCTGGTAAAGTAAACAGTCACAGAAAAAATTTTTTTTAAAGCTTTTTATTTTCATATGCATAGTTTTCATAAATCACCCTTTGAAAACCTTGTGTTCCATTTTTCTCCCTCCTTTCTCATCCCCTCTTCTATATAGCAAGTAATCCAATATATGTTAAATATGTGTAATTCTTCTATACATGTTTCTACAATCATGCTGCACAAGAAAATTCAGATCAAAAAGGGAAAAAATGAGAAAGAAAACAAAATGCAAATGACAACAAAAAAGTGAAAATACTATGTTATAATCCACACTCAGTCCCCATAGTCCTCTCTCTGGTTGCAGATGGCTTCTCTCCATCACTAGATCTTTGGAACTGGCCTGAATCATCTCACTGTTGAAAAGAGCCATGGCCATCCATCAGAATTGATCATAGAATCTTGTTATTGCTATGTTCATTTAGCATCACTTCATGTAAAAAATCTGTCCATCCCTTTCTGAAATCATCCTGTTCATTTCTTATAACATTAATTTCATACACCATAACTTATTCAGCCACTTCCCAACTGATGGGCATCCACTCAGTTTCCAGTTCCTTGTCACTACAAGAAGGGCTGCCACAAACAATTTTGCATAAGCGGGTCCTTTTTCCTCCTTTGTGATCTCTTTGGGATACAGGCCCAGTAGAGACACTGCTGGATCAAAGGGAATGCACAGTTTGATAGTTTTGATAGCCTTTTGAACATAAAAATGTGACTGGCTGTGACCCCATTTGGGGTTTTCTTGGCAAAGATATTGAAGCACTTTGCCATTTCCTTTTCTAGCTCATTTGACAGATGAAGAAATTGAGGCAAACAATTAAGTGACTTGCTCAGGGTCACACAGCAAGCAAGTGTCTGAGGTAGCTTTTGAATTCAGAGCCTCCAGGTTGCAGGGCCAGCATTCTATCCACTTCACTATCTAGCTGCTCCTATAAAAAATATAGCTCGATAAAAATATACCTACTTGTCATGATGCTTGAATTTCTAATTATTCTTTTGGATTATCTACTGTCTTTAGAAAAACCCTATTCAAAAAATTCGTATGGTACATGACTATTGATGTGAGTAATCTCTGTGCTGGGAAAGTTTCATTACTAGTTGTGTGACCCTGGGCTTTTCTTCAACCTCAGTTTCCTCATCTGTAAAATAATAATATGAAAGTACTTTCCAGCTTTAAATCCAAAAGTTTGTGCATATGAACTGAATCGCAATCATTTGACACAAACTGTAATTAAGACAAGATGGGTCTTTTCATAACTATTGTGGCAAGAAGAGCTATTGACCGGGCTAACGCAAGGTCAACCACGGCAAGCGCACACAGGGTGAGTAGGGAGTGCTACAAATCCTTAGCCAGAGGCAGTGGCTTCCTAAGCGATCACCATGGCGACGTGGGCCGGGCCGGAACCCGAGAGTAGAGCCGTCGGCTTCCGGCCGGGCTTTTTAGAACGGTGCACCGACCCGGGCCGGCGGACCATGAGAAGGCCGGAGCCAGGCCCAGAGGCGAGCATGGAGGGGGATGTGCTGGACACGCTTGAAGCCCTGGGGTGAGTGTGTTTGGGGAACTTTCCCCTAAGGGAGAAGTTCCGCTTCGCTCTCTTCTCTGGTTTTTGCAGGAAACCTTTTGCCAGAACTGCTCCCGGAGGTTGAACGGTGCGGACCTAAGCAGGGAATGTCTTCAAAGGGGTTAAATGGGGAGGGGGGAAGGGGTCCCGACGACCCCCGAAGTCCAGAGCTAGGCTGAGGCTTAGAGCGAGGCTGGGGAGGTAAGTGGTGTGTGTGGGGTGGTTCATTTTTTGGGGGAGGGGGCAGGTCCCAAGCGCCATTGAGCCCCCCATTCCTCCCCGGTCTCCCGCCTTCTTTACTACCCCATTGTCGGGCCGTGCCGGGCACGTCCCGATCTCTCGTGGTGGCCGCCCGCCCAACGGGACTCCCGAAGGACCCAAAACTAAGCGCCCCTGTCTAGCAGCCCCTCCGCAGGAGAATGGGGGGGAGCGGGTAGCAGGAAACTTCCCGCTGGAGACTTTCCGGTGGCTGGGGGATAGGGGGGAGGGGAGGGTTTGCGGAATCACGCTCCTCTCCCCCCCACTTCTTAGCCAGGGATGGTCAAATGGAAACTTTCGGGAGGCCGCTAGGTGGCGCAGGGAATAAAGCCCGGAGTCCAGAAGACCTCTTCAAATTCGCTCTCATACTAACTGTGGGATGCTGGGCAAGTCGTTTTGCCTCTGTCCCAGTTTGCTCATGTGTAAAACGGGGAACAGTAGCACTTACCTTCCAAGGTTGTTGTGAAGATTAAATGAAATTATAATTGTAAAATGCTTTACAAAACGTTAAAGGACTCTACAGGGTGTCCCAAATGTCGTAGTGCAGTTTTAAGTATCATTATTATGATTATTTAGAGTTTATATGGGATGTCCCAAAACTCTTAGTGCGGTTTTAAGCTTCCTCCCTCTCTTCCTCCCTCCCTCCCTCTCTTCCTCCCTCCTTCTCTCCCTCCCTCCCTCTCTCCCTCCCTCCATCCTCCCTCCCTCCCTCTCTTCCTCCCTCCCTTCCTCCCTCCTTCCCTCTTCCTCCCTCCCTCCCTCCCTTCCATCCTCCCTCCCTCCCTCTCTCCCTCCCTTCCACCCTCCCTCCCTCCTTCTCTCCCTCCCTTCCATCCTCCCTCCCTCCCTCTTTCCCTCCCTCTCTCCCTCCCTTCCATCCTCCCTCCCTCCTCCCTCCCTCCCTCCCTCCCTCCCTCCCTCCCTCTCTTCTTTCCTCCCTCCCTCCCTCTCTTCTTTCCTCTCTCTCTCCCTCCCTCCTCCCTCTTTCCCTCCCTCCCTCTCTCCCTTCCTCCCTTCCTCCCTCCCTCCCTCCCTCCCTCTCTTCTTACCTCTCTCCCTCCCTCCTTCCCTCTTTCCCTCCCTCCCTCTCTCCCTTCCTCCCTTCCTCCCTTCCTCCCTTTTTCTTCTTCTGTTTTCATACTAGTGTTCCAAGGCCTTTAGTGCACATTTAAACCTTATTATTACTATCGCCAGCATCATCTACTATTTACACTAGTTACCCAAAACTCTTAGTGCAACTTTAAACTTTTTTAAAAAGCATTTATTGAGTACTTGTCACATACTAAACATGTAATTAGAAAAATTAAGACAGTCCCTGTTCTCAGGGAGCTCGCTGTCTAATGGGAGATAAAACGTAAATGGAGGGTTCCATCTGCAAGTTAGTTGAATTGATGGAGCTGCTTTATTTTATTTGCTTTTATTCATTTTTAGACGTGTCCAGCAAAGTTTATTCTAGAATTTGACATATATTCGATTCTTAATAAATGCTTGCTGATTTGATTCTTCCCTTTGCAGTGATAGCACTTGGATATAGAGAATGCCTGCTGCTAGGGAGAAGTGACAGCATTCATTTTGGAAGTAGTGGAAGCTATCAACTTTGCTATAGAAACAGCAGGAGCAAAAGGCTGAAATTTAGTGAGGTTATCAATCAGTTTAGTTGATAAGGGTATGGACCTGTGATTTCCTTGGCATAGGAGCATCAGATGAGGAAACTCCTTGTACCAATGTTTTTTGTCAGCATAAGGACAAAGAGAGTGAAGTAATTTGATGAAGGAAAGCACAGAAGTTGGGACTTTAGTCTTCTAGACTCAGGATACCAACTTTCCATCTACAATTCTAAGTATTATCAACAATATTAACAATAGTGTTGATAATAACTTACAATTACATAGCACCAAGATCTTCCCCTTTCAATTTCTTTAGCCTTTACTGTCATTTCCACTCTCATATTAAAAACAATTCCTATCTACTGGCTTCTTCTCTGCTGCCTATGAACATGTTCACATCCCCTTCCTTAAAAAAAACCCTGGTTCTATCCCACCACCAATCTTTTCAAATCTCTCTTCCTTTTCTAGAATAAACACCTGAGAAAGTAGTTTACTTGAAGTATTTCCATTTCTCCTGCTTATTGGCACCTCCCTTTTAAATTGGCCCCTGACCTCATCATTTAATTGAAACTACTTTTTTCCCCAGAAATGCTATTTATTTCTTAATTGCCAAATCCACTGGCCCTTTGGTAATCTTCATCTTTCTTCACTTGCCTACAACTTTTGATACTGTTGATTACAGTATAGCTTGTGGATTGTCTCCTCCCTAAGTTTTTGTGACAATGTTCTTTCCTGGTTCTCTTCCTACTATCTGATCAATCCTTTATAGTATCCTTGATTCTATCTTCATGTCGTACCTGCTAATAATGGGTTTCCTCCAAGACTTTGTCTTGGGCCCTATTCTCTTCTCTCTGTATACCAGGGGTTCTTAATCTGGGATCCACAGGAGATACACACACACACACACACACACACACATATATGTTCCTGGGGGTCTGTGAACTTGGATGAAAAAAAAAAGTGCTTCAACGTAATTGGTTTCCTTTACAGTTCTGCGTGTTCATGTTTTATACATTTCAAAACATTATTCTAAGATTAGGTTCACAGGGCTTCACTAGAATGCTAAAGGTGCAAAAAAGGTAAAGAAACCCTGCTTTGTACTTTTCTCACTTGATGATCTTATCAACTTTCCTGAGTTCAGTTATCATCTTTATGCAGATCAGGATATTCTGCCCCAGTTTCTCTCCTAAACTCTAGTTCCTCATTGCCAACTGCCTTTTAGATAACTCCAGTTAGGTGTCTCAGACACATCTAAAATTCACTGGCTCTAAAAGAAAACTCATCTTTCCTCCAAATCCTCTCTTCCCAACTTTTCTGTTATTGTCAAGATCATTGATAACCTTCTAGTCACCCAGGCTTGTGATAATGGTGTCATCCCAGACATCTCACTTGTATTCACCTTATAAATCTGACTTCAGATCTTCCCATCATACCCTAACTTCACTCCTTTTTCTCCTGTGACACAACCTCCACTCTGATGTACTTCCTTATCACTTAACACCTCAATTATTGTGATAGACTGCTGAGTTTGCCTGTCCCAACTCTTTCTTCAGTCCTGTCTATCCTCCATTTAGCTGTCATCCTTGACTCTTTTACTCCACTACTTCTTGCCTGTTAATATTAAATAACATAATTTATGTGAAAGCACCTTAAATTCTAAAAAGGCTCTCTGGGTTTCTGGCTTTGAGTGGTGAATCTTTTTTTGTTATCTTGCTGAAAGCCAGGATTCACTGCCACTTCTTGCAGATACCTCACCATGAAAGGGTGTGTGTGTGTGTGTGTGTGTGTATGTACATATATGCAGTTCCATTCCCTTCTCCTTCCCACAGCTTTCTAGCAATCCTTTATTTGTTTTCTTCCTCTATTAGAATGTAAGTTCTTGAGTTCAAGAACTTCCTTGTTTGCTTATGTTTATATTCCCAAGCTTAGTACAGGACCTGATGCATAGTAAAAGATTGACAAATGCTCTGTCAATTCATCTGTCAATATTCTAAATGTGTGAATTTATGTATATAACAGGAAATACGGCCTTAGAAAGAAACTATGCTTAACTCTGTATGATTCCTCAATGGTTATATCAAATGCTAATTTGTTGGGAAAATCCCAACTTGTAAGAAAAATTGTGTTAATCACTCAGAATTGTATTATTCTAGTTTTTACCTTTTTGTTCCTTTCTTCCTAGGTACAGTGGTCCTCTCTTAGAAGAAGAAGCACTTATCAAAGCAGTAGAAAGTGGCCTGTCCTCATCTGAATTTTCAGACCTCTGCTTTTGGTTAGGATCTCAGATAAAACCATTATGTGACTTAGAAGAAAGTATCTCTTCAACTGCCGGTATTTCCATTGAACTTCTTTTGCCTTTTTTTTTCCCCAACTGTAATATGTAGTTAAGCCTTTAAAAAAAAATTGTTTGCTTTATTCTTGTTATACAAAGAAGTCATTATTTTATAGCATTTAGTGATTGCAATCACTTTGGTTTATTGTGAAACATGAAGAAGCTTGACTATATTGGATTATGAGAATATTTTATTTTGGAAAAATAGTATTGAAATTACGGTAATCTAATTTAAACTTGTCCAAAATTGATAATTATAATTTATATTCAGAGTAACATTTTTCAAATATCTTAGATGGCATTTTGGCCTTTAATTTTTAAAAAGGAACATATTATATTAATTCAAAGGTTTTTTTTTTTTTTTTAAATCTGGTTCATTTTGTTTTGAATTAATAGGAATCTCTCATTTTTAGGCAATAGAAAATGAAAATTTTATCAAATTTTTGGCAATTTGGGGAAATTTCTGGATGGTCTTTTCCCTTAGAGATCAGATTGTTAGCTTTTTGAACTTTTTACATCTCATTTCCTTCTGAACCCATGTATTCAGAAAAGTTCCAAGTTTCAGTGACAATGGGAACAATAGCTACCATGGCTCTATATATGTCTTTTTAATAGGAAGACTTCTTGTACATAGAATTGAATCAGATCTCTAGAAGAAACTCTTTTTTTGACTATACATAGAAAACTTTCTGAATCAACATTGAAATTTAAAGTACTACTGGCAGCAAAACAGCCTACTATCATATGACTTTAGAGAATAAAAGTGAGCAAATAGATTCAATCCAAGGACTGTTCATAGCAATATACACACAGATAGAATGGAATTATTAATTTATTTTATAGTCAGTAAATATGTGATGGTGGTCACACAGGGTTTTTATGTAACAAGGTGACAGAATTTTTCAGTCATATCTTTATACAGAAAAGTATGCTGCATGTTTAAAAAATTACAGTGATTTAATTATGAAAATACTCATAAGCTCTAATTTATTAAATGTCCTTTTGTTAAATTGTCAAGGCAAATGGCTAGTCGTTTTTTAAAGAGTTTAAAAACTTTACTTTTCAGTTGTCTTTACCTAAACTTGGGTAACATATGTATGTGAGTATATAATTTGAAACAAAGGGTGGGGAGGATATAAGTTAATAATTTGGAATTAAGTATAAGGCTTACTTCAAGATCACAGAATTTTAGAGTTGGGAGAGAGTTCAGCAGCCATCTAGACTAATCCCATCCACAAAAGGAATCTCCACTATAACAAATGAAGCTTGTGGCCATGCAGCCTTTGCCTGGAGATCTCCAAGAAGGAGGTGTTGGGGGAACCCATCACCTCTTGAAGCAATGTATTCTGTTTTGGGACCACTTTAAATAGTTAGCAGGCAGTTAGGTGGCATAGCGTATAGAACTCTGGACCTGGAATCTCATATCTTTTGTGAAGAAAACCGTAAATTGGGTCACAAGGAGTCAGACATGACTGAAATGACTCAACCACCACAAATCAGTTAATGTGTTTTTCCTGGTATCAAGCCTAAACTTGATTGTTTATGACTTCCACCTATTGCTCTATATTGTGCCCTCTGGTATCAAACAGAACAAATCTGATTCCTCCTCTACACCACAGTCCTTCAGATAATTGTAAATCTGTTTTGTGTCTTTGTGTCTTTTCTTGGCTAAACAGCTTTAGTTTCTCAAGGCCTTCACCATCCTGATTGTCTTTCTTTGAATACATTCCCATGTATCCTTCTTAAATAGTGCTACTCAGAATTGAGAAATACTCCATTTGAAGTCTGACAGGCAGGATATAGGGGAACTATAATCTTTCTGTTCCTGGCTTCAGTGCCCCTCTTTACACAGCCCAAGATCACGTTACTGTATTTGGTTTTAACATCACATTGCTGATTTACTGAGTTTGTAGTACACCAAGACTCCCAGGGCTTTTTCAGAAAAGCTTATCTAATCACGCCCCCTCATTCTTATGCTAATGAACTAATTTTTTTTTTTGTTCCCAAATATAATAATTTACATTTATTCCTTTTGAATATCATTTTTTTTAAAAGTTAGCATAATATTCTGTCATCCAATGTGTTAGCAACCCCTCCCCAGCTTAGTGTAGTTTGCAGATTTTATGAGCATGTCATCTATACATTTTCCTTATCATAGATAAAAAATATTCAAAATCAAAGGATCAAGCATAGATCCCTGGGGTTCTCCATTGGATCCCTCCTGCCAAGTTGACATTCAACCATGTATAGCTGCTCTTTATCATACAATCAGTTCTGAGTCCATTTCCTTGTGTTATTGTTTAATCCATATCTTTTGGTATTCTTTACAAGAATAATATGAGGTATTTGAAAACACCCTAGTAATCCTATCTTTAAATAAGTTGAGTTTAACATTACTGATTTTTGGCGAGATGTTCTTCTTCTTAGTACTCACTGCTTATCTAGATATTTACTAGTAATTCATTTAATGATGCATTCTAGAATTTTCCCAGCAATCAGTCTTGCTTAATGGCCTATAGTTTGCACTCTTTCCACTTTTTGGAATCAACATATTGTCCTTGCCAATCCTTGGTACCATTTCTGTTTTTTTTTAATGGCTCAGATAATCACTTAAAATGATCACACTTGATACCTCTTTTTGGACTTAAGAATGTAGTTCATATGGCTCTAATGACTTGAATTTATCATAGATAGTTAGATTCTCTTTTATTATGTTTTTACTTATCTTGGTTATTAACTCAGTCAATTTTTTTGTTTTATCATTTTCAGTATAGAAGTCTTTATCCTTTGTTTAGAAAGCAAATTAAATATTCAGCAACTCTACCTTTTCCTTATGACCACCCTAAGCAAAGGATTTATCCCTTCTTTGACCTTCATTTTTCTCCCAGGTTTTCCTTTGCTTCTCTTGACAGAATTTCACAGGTTGAAAGGAACTCAGAAGCTATTAAATCCAATCTCAATCTGAAAGGAATTTCCTTTTTAGTATTCCCAACACAGGATCATCCAACATCATCTTGAAGACCTGGAGAGAGGAATACTCTTAGGCAGTGTATTCTACTTTCTGACATATATCTCTTCAGTTTCTGCCCCATTGTTTCTGGTTTTATCCTCTAAAGTGGAATAAAACCAGTCTATTCTCTCATCCACATGATAAACTGTCAAATACATGAAAATAGCTATGTCCCCACTAGGTCTTTTTCCCTCTTGGGAAAACATCCACTGGTAACTAGCTGATTCTCGTATAACATGGTTCTAAGCCATTCTGGACATGCTCTGGCCTGTTAGTGTCTTTCAGAATCTAACATAATATTCAGATGTGGTATTACTGGGCTAGAATATTGTGGGACTTTTTACTTCCCTTTTAAAAATTTTTTAAAAATATATAGATACTACTTTAATTCTGTATCTTAAAAGGTTAGAGCTGGTAGAAACTTAAAACTTAGGTAGCCCAACTTTTTCTTTTTACAGGTAAATGATGAAACTCAGGCCCAGAGAGGCCTGCCTCTTGCCATTGGTTATAAAGTGAGTTAGTAGTAGAACAGAATCTAGAACTAGACTCTTGGTCGTCAGTTCAGTGTAATTTCTACTAAGTTACATTATTGCAAAATAATTTAAGGATAGAGTAAAATGCTACAATGCTGCAGTTCTCACTTTTGCATGTTTTAAATTCTCAGCATGGAAAGCCAGGAGATCTGCCATGCTCTGAGGGTCTAAAGCCTATCTGGGGAACCTGTTGTAGCACATGAAGCAGGCAGTATGTCAGATATGTCACCTCATCTAAATGCTTTTGTTAATTATATGCTTGTTAATGCTTGTTGGCTTTCTATCTCAACCAACTAAAAAAGAATTTATTATACACCAAGTACTTGGCTCACTGTCTTCTCCACCTCAACCCTTTTCCTGGTTTAACACACATCAGAAATCTTGCTCTTATAGTAGAGTACTTGTGGTCATTGTATCTTAGGGCCAAATTCTTCAGTTTCTTTAATCCCCATAACCTTATGTTTTGTTCATCCTCACCACATACAATAGTGGTCATGCCCTTGAATGCTATATCACTCAAAGATTTTACATTTCCATGACCAAGAATCTGAAATTCCTTTATCCAGTCATAATCCCCATTATATTGCTAAATCTGTGTATATTTATTGTTACGGTTTCTAATTCCTCCACCCCTTAGTGGGTGTCCCAGAACATTCTTCGTCCCTGTTCCTGCTTCACTTCCAAATTTGACACTAGAGTTAACCAGTCACTGTTTTTGAATTACTTATCTTAGAACCCTTTATCTCTTTCCATATCTACTTTGATGGTGTTGATGAAAGATTTTATAGAAAAATCATATAAAATCACATGTTCTTCGAGTATACTATGTATTAGTTATCTAATCTTAATTGCTTGGTGCAACAAATCTATACTTTTATGTCTACTCCTAACAACAGTTATTCTAAACCTTCTTTTCTTTCATTAAGCCTCCCACACTATTTCTTCCCTAAAACTGTCAGCAGAGGTCCTTGTTTATTTTTTTCTGAGAAAATAGAGATCTTTCTCTTTAAGCTTGCTTTTCCCTTTAATTCTCAAAACCTCATAATATCATCCTTTTTCTATTGTCCTTTATTGCAATGTGTAATAAAAAGGTGGCTTTTTGAAAATCTAAAGGTCAGTCTCCCTACTTATACCCTAATCTCATCTAGCAGAGGATAACATGAATAATTTACAATTATCCACATTCCCTCTCACCATCAATTTTCAGTCTTCTTATATACTGATGCATTTCTTGCTGCCTTCAAAAACACATCTAAGTCTCCCTCAAAAAAATCCTTCCTGAACCCTTTTGTGCCCTTCAGTTACCTCCTTAACTTGCCTTGTATCTCCATAGTTGCTAGAAATCTTTTACTGGGCCTAGTATAATGGTCTTTTGCCAATCTTTTGTCTTTGCTGACTTTTATGATGTAGTATTTAACATTGACTGCCAGATCTTTCTGCATAGTCCTTTTTGTGTTTTCTTGACACTTTTTTTTGCTGATTCTCCTCTTATATAGCTCCCTCCTTTGTCTTCTTTTGTAGCTCATGATCTGTGTCATGTCCCATAACATGTCCCAAGTTTGTATCACTGTAATGAGTGTAGCCCTCCTTTTTCTCTCAACAATGACTGCAGCTCCTTCCTATAGATTCATCTGTCATTTCTCTTCAAATGTCTCCCAGATTTGTTTATCTAGTTCTAGTCTCTCTTGAACTTGAGTCCTGCATCACCTGTTAACCATTTCAAACTCGATATTCCATACATATCTTAAAGTCACATATAAAACAGGTCCTCCAATCCAGTGATCTTATAAACTTGCCTGTATCAATCAAGGACACCACTGTTCTAGTACTTGCTAAGGTCTGTAACATCAGGTTATCCTTGACTTTACTCTCCCTCCTATTTTCTCCCTGTATAATTAGATAGCCTTATATCTCTTGTGTCTGACCTCCTCTTTCCAACTCAAACAACTATTATCTTAGTCTAATTTTTCACTGGACCTTTTGCTTGAACTATTGGTCTTTTTGCTTCATCTTTCCCCTCTCTCATCTTCTACATACAAACCTTTGAAAGTGATTTTCTTAAAGTACATGTCTAATCATGTCAATCTTTTTGCTTCAGTAAATGGCAGTGGCTCCCTCTTGTCTCTAGGATCAGATAAAAATGTTATTTGTGTCAGTCGAAAATAAGATTCTTCAACAAATGAGCCATTTTGTTTTGTTTTTGTCCCCAGGGCATAGTATAGTGCTTGGCAAATAGTAGGCACTTAATAAATACATGTTGAAGTGACTTCATTAATAGAAAATTCTGCTTTCTAGTTTGTCGTTCAGTTTAATTTTCCCTTAAGTTGGAATGTCACCTTATTCTTTTTGCCTAAGTGGTCAGTATATGTTTGAATTATTTTGTATCTTTTTTTTTTTCCTTTAAAGGAAGTGAAGATATAGAGAGCTTCCAGCTTGAGATAAGTGGTTTTCTAAAAGAATTGTCCTGTCCCTATTCAACACTCATCTCAGGAGACATTAAAGATCGTTTAAAAAAGAAAGATGATTGTTTGAAACTTTTGTGTAAGTAATATTTTACTTAATGTACTTTAATGATTTGTATTGTTAACCTGTTATTTATTTGTGTATATGTTTGTATGTGTGTCTATTCACTTACAAACATATGTTAAACAGTATGGAAGTGATTTGTATTTCTCAAAGGCTTTGCAGGAGAATGTTGAGTACAAGCCAGAGATGGATTGACTGTATGTTATCTATGAATAGTTTAGGCCAAAAAGTGAGCCCCTGAGTGCTGAAAGCTTCTTATTAAGATATAGAACAGTTACATTCTGTTTTGGTGGAAAGAACTATTATTCCCAGGCATGAAATCATAGATTCTTAAAACATTTATGTATGTATATGTTGGTGTCTCTGAGGTCAAGATTATGATAAAACTTCACTAGTGAAATATGGATTTTTAACTGCAATATTGAAATTGGTTTAATTTGCCCTGTTTCAATAGATAGTGTATTTCAATCACACTTGCATTTTTCTGATTATGGTAGTGGAATGTTAGCCAGGATTTGTAAGGATTTTGATTTTACTTTACATAGCTCTGTGATAGTTTTTGCTGTACTTAATTTCTTTATGTTTATAACTTTGACATGTTGAAGATTTAACTGTTTTTTGAGATCTGGTGGTAATTAACACAAAATTAGAATTTTTTAAAATGAAAGGCATCTTAAAATAAAAGTTCCAGACTTGGAGTTGGAAAAAGCCTATATTTGAATTGTACCACTAAGATCTACTATTTTGTAGACCATAGTTGGTTTTATATCTTATTATTAGTTTTTTCTTCTTTAAAATGGCGATAATAATACTTATATTGGAAAGATTATCTAAACCCCTGATGATTCAAATATTGAATGGACTTGAGTCGTCGTTTATTTCTCAAATTCCTTATGGAAAGTGATTTTATCCTATTGTATCTTAGTGGTTCTTGTTTTCTTGAAGGGTTTGGCACAATGCCTGCCACATCCCGGGTGCTCAATAAATATATAAATACTTATAGTATTTATTTCATAGAGTTGTTGTTAGAATCAAATGAGAGAAAATGAAAGCATTTTGCAGACCAAAGTGGAATGCTCTGTAAATGTTAGCTATTATTATTAATACTTTCACATAAAAGGGAAGTTCCGTTTTAAAAATATATATAATGGCAAGAATTTATTTCTAATAGTTTTCTAAACATAAATTTCTAAACATTGTCACAGGTTTTCGTATATATATCAAAAACCTATTTAGAACAAGAGTTCTTAACTTTTTTATGTCTTGGATACCTTTGGCAGTCTAGCCAACCCTTTTGGCAGTCTAGCCAACTCCTTCTCAGAAGAACATTTTTTAAAATATATAAGATAAAATACATAGAATTAAAAAGAAACCAATTGTTATTCATAATAATAACAGTCATATTGTAGTTAATGTGTAGTTAGTTAAATGATTTGTTTTATCCTCTGAAATCTTACTCTAATATCTTATGGTGACATTGAGGTCACTTTGAATTTTTGAACTTTCTGCCAAAATAGTATAAACTCTAGTAGGGTTTACTAGACTGAGGCATTTGTTAAGTGTATAAATTCTCAGAGAATGAAACAATCCATAATTTTAAGGACATTTCTAGTATGGAGTAACTCTGTGTGTGTGTGTGTGTGTGTGTGTGTGTGTGTGTGTGTTAAATGTAAAGAGAATACCTATAAAAATACTAGGTAGACACATGCAGGCTATGCAGAGGAAGAGTACTAGCACTTGGGAAAATCAGGAAAGGTTTCGTGTAGAAGGTTGTGCGTGAATTGCATGTTGGAGGAAGAGTATAATTTTTTAAGACTTAAAAGAAGGAGTGCATTGTTCCAGGCATGGGACCCAATAATGCAAAGGCATAAAGATGAGAGATGCAGTGCTACATATTAGGAAAAGAGAGGATGGTATTAGATGCACATCGTATGGAAAGAGGAGAGTTACGTTTAGACTGGAAAATCAAACTGGGGCCAATTGTGAAGGGAAAAACAGAAACTGAAGAAGTAGGATTATGACATGTATATATTGGTATATAAGGAATATTGGTATTTGAGGAAGAATTCTTTGGCCGAAATGTGGATGTTGAACTGAAAGCGGGAGATCCTTGGAAGTGGGAGAACATGTCGGTGTTCATTACAGTTGTTTCTGTGTGATGAGAGCCTGAACCAAGAGGGAGATATTTTAGGAGGCTGTCACAATAATCTATGTGATAGGTGATGTGATGAGAGAGAAGGGGTTAGATATAAGAGATGTTATGGAGATAAAAATGGCACATCTTGGCAGAACTGATTAGATAATGTGGAAAGAAGGAAAATGAGGCATTGAGAATACTATCAAGCAAGGTGACAAGATTGTTTGGCTATAGCAACTGATGAAATCTAATTACAGAAATTTTATGATATGTATTATTGGAAAGATTATCTAAACCCCTGATGATTCAAATATTGAATGGACTTGAGTCGTCGTTTATTTCTCAAATTCCTTATGGAAAGTGATTTTATCCTATTGTATCTTAGTGGTTCTTGTTTTCTTGAAGGGTTTGGCACAATGCCTGCCACATCCCGGGTGCTCAATAAATATATAAATACTTATAGTATTTATTTCATAGAGTTGTTGTTAGAATCAAATGAGAGAAAATGAAAGCATTTTGCAGACCAAAGTGGAATGCTCTGTAAATGTTAGCTATTATTATTAATACTTTCACATAAAAGGGAAGTTCCGTTTTAAAAATATATATAATGGCAAGAATTTATTTCTAATAGTTTTCTAAACATAAATTTCTAAACATTGTCACAGGTTTTCGTATATATATCAAAAACCTATTTAGAACAAGAGTTCTTAACTTTTTTATGTCTTGGATACCTTTGGCAGTCTAGCCAACCCTTTTGGCAGTCTAGCCAACTCCTTCTCAGAAGAACATTTTTTTAAATATATAAGATAAAATACATAGAATTAAAAAGAAACCAATTGTTATTCATAATAATAACAGTCATATTGTAGTTAATGTGTAGTTAGTTAAATGATTTGTTTTATCCTCTGAAATCTTACTCTAATGTCTTATGGTGACATTGAGGTCACTTTGAATTTTTGAACTTTCTGCCAAAATAGTATAAACTCTAGTAGGGTTTACTAGACTGAGGCATTTGTTAAGTGTATAAATTCTCAGAGAATGAAACAATCCATAATTTTAAGGACATTTCTAGTATGGAGTAACTGTGTGTGTGTGTGTGTGTGTGTGTGTGTGTGTGTGTGTGTGTTAAATGTAAAGAGAATACCTATAAAAATACTAGGTAGACACATGCAGGCTATGCAGAGGAAGAGTACTAGCACTTGGGAAAATCAGGAAAGGTTTCGTGTAGAAGGTTGTGCGTGAATTGCATGTTGGAGGAAGAGTATAATTTTTTAAGACTTAAAAGAAGGAGTGCATTGTTCCAGGCATGGGACCCAATAATGCAAAGGCATAAAGATGAGAGATGCAGTGCTACATATTAGGAAAAGAGAGGATGGTATTAGATGCACATCGTATGGAAAGAGGAGAGTTACGTTTAGACTGGAAAATCAAACTGGGGCCAATTGTGAAGGGAAAAACAGAAACTGAAGAAGTAGGATTATGACATGTATATATTGGTATATAAGGAATATTGGTATTTGAGGAAGAATTCTTTGGCCGAAATGTGGATGTTGAACTGAAAGCGGGAGATCCTTGGAAGTGGGAGAACATGTCGGTGTTCATTACAGTTGTTTCTGTGTGATGAGAGCCTGAACCAAGAGGGAGATATTTTAGGAGGCTGTCACAATAATCTATGTGATAGGTGATGTGATGAGAGAGAAGGGGTTAGATATAAGAGATGTTATGGAGATAAAAATGGCACATCTTGGCAGAACTGATTAGATAATGTGGAAAGAAGGAAAATGAGGCATTGAGAATACTATCAAGCAAGGTGACAAGATTGTTTGGCTATAGCAACTGATGAAATCTAATTACAGAAATTTTATGATATGTATTATTGGAAAGATTATCTAAACCCCTGATGATTCAAATATTGAATGGACTTGAGTCGTCGTTTATTTCTCAAATTCCTTATGGAAAGTGATTTTATCCTATTGTATCTTAGTGGTTCTTGTTTTCTTGAAGGGTTTGGCACAATGCCTGCCACATCCCGGGTGCTCAATAAATGTTTTTTAATCAATGAAAGTGAGTACAGCAGAAATCATATTCTAACACATTCAAGCTGAGAATGAAATTATATTTTATTGAACTTCTTTGGTGTACAAAGCATTGTGCTAGACTAGGGCTTATGAAGAGGAATTTAAGGCATAGTTCCACTCAGTGGATATGTAATCTCATGGGCTATAAGAAGGCAAAGATAAGACATTTGTATACCAATCAACAGGACATTTAAAGAATGAAATGAAAATTTTCCATTTCATTTTATAGAAGTATTTAATTAGCTCATTGTAGATTCCATTTTATGTTTTGTGCATATCAAAACAATTTAGATATTAAAATAATGACCCAAATAAAGACAACATAATATGTAATAATTTATTTTTAAAGTTTTTGTCATATAAGTTGCTGTGTTTCTTTGGCATTGGCACTGATATCATTGTCATTACTCAGTGATTCTTTTGAAGATTTTTCACCATAAGTAAAATATTTTTAAGCAACATAAGTTTCTGTTGACATATTTATGTTTTCCTGTTTTCCTGCTAGTGTTTTTAAGTACAGAACTTCAAGCTTTACGGATTTTGCAGAAGAAGCAGCTCAAAGGTTCTCAATTGGACAAAAACAATGAAATTTACCAGGAAGTGCAAGCTATCTGTGATACTCTGTGCTTACCAAAATCAACCACTTCTGACATTCCTGTTGTGCTAAGCCATGTGGAATCAAAGGTACAATTTTAAGTAGTTCTCTTAAATTTTAAGGGAAAAAAAATTTAACTATATATTTAAAATTGCATATAGACATATTTTATATAAAAGTTTGCTAATAGAGATCTCATCTCTATTTTGGTTTTTATCCTAATAATAATTTTTTTCTACGACAATGGAATTTTCCCCTATATGATCTGTAAGTTAATACAAACTCATTTAAATAGATAATTTAATAGATTATTTATAAAGCATTTACTATGTGTTAGGTACTGTACTAAGTACTAGGATTATGAACATATGCACAGTTACAGTCCTTATTCTCAAAGAGCTTATATTCTAATATGGGGAGACAACATATAAAAGATATAGAGAGAACATAGAAAATAATTTCAGAGGGGAAGACATTCGCAGTTGGGAGAATCAGGAATGACCATCTGCAGAAAGTGGCATTTGATCGGAATCTTGAAGGAAACCAGGGAAGGTAAAAACTCTCTGAGAATGGAAGAAGAGCATTCTAACCATTAGGATACCCAATACAAAGTCATATAGATGGGAAATAAGAGGTAGAGTGATGTGTTTGAAGAACAACAAATAATTCAGTGCTCTTTATTTATAAAGTGTATAAAGAGGAATAAAATATAAGAAAATTGTAAATGTGAGAAGGAACCAGGTGATGGAGGTTTTAAATGTCAGATAAGGGATTTTCTATTTACTATTCTTATAGTGATAGAAGAGATAGTGGGAGACTATGTCTGAATGACATGAAAAAATAAGAAGAAAGAACTTGGTGAATGACCATAATGATGTGAAATATGAAACAAAGTTCTCAATTTAGAGTGTGGGCAAAGAAGATGCTATGGGAGGTTTGGGGAAAGGGAAAAAGTCAACGTAATGAAGAAAATAATCAGGAGGAGTAGAATGATTGTCTTACTATAATGGAGGCCAAGTTCAGTTTGTATAATATAAATTTGTGGTAGATGTGTAGGTAAAGTTTCCTGATTTTTTTCAGCACTATTTTATCGCATATAAATAGGAGCCAAGGAGATGCCCCTAGTCAATGATTAGGCTTTAGCTAAGTATGTTTGACAATAGGATAATGGATCAGATGATGAAAGAGTAGGGGAGAGTTATAGAGTTGACATGGTGTTCTCTGAAACGTCCATAAAAAGAAGGGAGAAGAGTAGCCAGTGCAGGAAAGGTGGCTTAGGAAATTAATGAGGAATATAAGATCATGATGAAAATGAAGAAAAGATGTGGACTCATAAACTAGAGAGAAAGATTATGGTCAGATGAAAGAATTTTGGAGTTCATAATTATGAAAGTGGAATCTTTGTGAGTGATGTGTAGCTAAGGTGTTGAGGAGTGGGTCATGAGAATTAAGTTAACTCAGGAATTGGGTAATTAGAATATTTGAAAGAACATCAATACGTATGTTGAAATTCCTTAGTATGAGGGCATAAACTGGGAAATGAGAGAGGAATTGTGAACTAGGCACTGAATTCATTGAAGAAGGAAGGAAAATATTCTGGGATTCGGTAGAGAATGGCCACAATTGCTCAGCAACTTTCTTTTTTCTGAGATTCATTCTGTCCACCTCAGATAGGGAGAAGTTGCTGAGCAATTGTGGTAGAGAGTAATGCTGGAAATGACCTTAGGGATTTCAACTCCCCCACAGTCTTGATGACCCAGGGAAGAAGGAAAAATGTGTACTTAGTCCTAGAAAGTGTGGGTAGGGATACAGTGTCATCGGAGGGAGCCACTTTTCAGTGCTAGAAAAATGGAGAAAGGAGTAAGAAAGAAGCTTTAATATGAAAAGAAATTTGTCATTTTTAAAGTAGTTATTCCAAAAGGTACAGTGGAATAGACATATCAGAAGTAAGGACAATGTAGAGATTGAGTTGAAGTGGAGATGGGCATTTGGGATGGGGAATGACATTGATATGTTGGTATTGGGATTGAGGACATTCAGAATCCCCAGGATTCAGATATTTAGGCATTTGAGTGTGCTGACTGTACAGGAATGAGACCAAGCAGCTTAGCACTGTTTGGAAAAGGGTTGTTGAGATACATGTTTGGTTCTATTGTTTGAAGTCCAGCCTCATGGCAGATATGGTGATGTGTCCTGTGAAACCTCAGGAGGACTGTCTCACTGCAGGCAGGAAGAGGAGTCCATACAGAAGGCAGAGGGATCTTGTCCTGGGACAGACTGGCACTGGAAAAAGCCTCTGAGTCCAGGAAGTGAGAGGTGGGTGGTGTTGCCTGTACCAGGCACTGGAGGTGGCCCCAAGGGCAAGGCCTAGAGAAGGCGGCAACCACAAGACTACAGGAGTTTTCAGCTATTGAAAAGCACTGATGTTCCCTCTCTCAGTGCTTCCTTTTGTCCCTCCAGTTTAAGTCAAGTCAACAAGCATTTACTAAGGGCTTACTAAGAGCCAGATATTGTGCTAATTCTAAGGATAAGCAAAATCCTTGCCCCTTGAGCTCACATTCTAATGGGGGAGACTAGATTCAGATACTTTGTACATAAAAGATATGTGCTGGCATGGAGGACAGCCAATGGAAAAAATAGGAGATCGAATGTCTTGGTGTGAGAAGGAACTCTGAGGAGACAAGTGTGGCTCAATTGTAGAATAGGGGAGAGGTGTGAGAAAATCAGTAAGAGGCCAAATTGTAAAGAACTTTAAATGCAAACATCAGAGATTTTATGTTTGATCCTCCAAGTCCACTTGAATTTATTGGAGGGCACACAGATTGATGTTACATTGTTTGACTTGCACTTTAGGAAGATCATTTTGGTAGCTGAGTGGAGCATGGATTGGCATGGGGAGAGCCTCGAGTAGCAAAACTAACCAGAAGAATCTTAAAAATAATTGAGACACAAACTGATGATGTACCCATAGTAATGATTGTATTAAAAGAAGGGTTGTGATGCAATAGATCTAGTATAGACCTGAGTTCATATCTTGCCTTAGACACTTAATAGCTAGATAACAAGCAAATCTGAGTCAGTTTCCTCATATGTAAAATGGAAATAATAGGACTGACCTCATAGGTTTGTTGTGAGGATCAAATGAAGTAATATATGTAATGTGCTCAAATGTTAGCTATCGTTATAGGCTTCCACATGCACAAGTGAGGTCATTCTGCCCTGTTTTCTCCAGCATGTTGCTCTTTCAGTCATTCTGAAAGTCATTAGTCTCACTAATCTTCAGGCCTGTCCTATCTGTTGTCTGCTTACCTGCTTCTTACAAACATGCCCATGTTCCTTCTATCCTTAAAACACCATTACTTCATACATTGCTAGGTATCGCTTTCTATCTTTCTCAACCTTTTTGTGGCTAAACTCCTTGAGAACTGGGTGCTCCTTTCTCCTCAACTCTCTGTGGTCTAGTTTCTGAGCTCTTTATTCATCCAAGAGTGCTTTCCATATAATTTCTTAAGTGCCAGATAGAAATTCTTCCCTTTAGCCTTTGATACCGTCCATCCCTCTTTTTTCCTAGATACTCTGTTGTCTAGGTTTTTGTGACATTGTTCTCTTCTGTTTCTACTCCTTCTTGCACGATCACTCTCTCTTAGTCTCTTCATGTCATTGCTGCTAACTCTGGATATTTTCCAAAATTCTGTTCTGAGCCCTTTTTTCTGAGATCTCATTGCCTCCCATGATTTTAACTATCGCTATGCAGTTGATTCTTATATTTATTTATCTGACCCTAACCTGTTCTCTGACCTTCAGTTTTGTATCTCCAGCTACCTAATCTTGTCATCTTGTGCTGGGTGTCCTGTAGCATATTAAATTCAACATGTCTACAACCGAATACATTTTCCTCCTCCACTCCTAATCTTTCCCTCTTCCTAATTTCTCTTACTGTTGAGGTAACTATCGTACTTCCAGTTACACAGGTGACTGGAACCTAGGTGTCATCCTTGACTCCTCAGCCTTTCTCACTGCCTATAGTTCTGTCAATTCTGCCTTACCAATATCTCTTCTGCCCCCCTCTCCCACTGCTATCACCTGTTAGAGGTTTTACCACCTCAGACTTGGGCAATTGCAGGATCTGCCTGGTGGTACTCTGCCTCTGGTCTCTTTCCATTCCGGTTTGTCCTTGGCTGTCAGATTGTTCCTCCTTAAGTGCAAACCTGACCATGTTGCCTCCTTTTCCTTTAGTCAGTTTTGTTAGCTTCCTTTTGCCTCTTGGATCCCATTCAAAATCCTGTGCTTTAGCTTCTAAAACCCTAACTAGCCTGGGTCCTTTTTTAAAAAACTTTTTTAGTCTTCTTATAGCTTATTCCCTGCCACAGGTTCTGGGATCTCCTGCCTTTTTTTAATTTAAAAATTTCCAGATCCTACTCTGGGCTTTTGCATTGGCTCTTCATGCCTGAAACATTCTCCCTCTTGTTTCTTTTTTTGGCTTCCTTTAAATTTCAAGTCCCACTTTTTAAAAAGAAACTGATCCTTAATCTTTGTGCCTTTCCTTGGAGATTATCCCTAAGTTATCTTTCCTGTATCTTGTTTGTACACAGTTATTTACTTGTTATCTCTCTCTCCAAATAGACTGAGCTTAAGAGAATTTTTTTTTTTGCCTGCCTTTGTTTTTCAGAGTTCAACACAGTGGCTGACACATAATAGTCAATGATTGTTGACTTGACTTGATCAAGTAGGATAACAAGGAAGGACAAGAGCAGGGCTAAGAAAAACCTAGAAGGAAGAAAGAGTTAAAGAGAGAGAGATGGCAGTGTCAGGTGGTCTACTGAAATCAAGAGAGTGGTTGAGAGAAGGCAGTGAGAAGAGCATTTGTCACTTTGGAAAAATTGTTTCTGAGACTGATGAGAGTACGAGGAGTAGTGGTGTGATCACCAATAGCAGATGACTCTCTCTGGAAACTGAGTCTTAGAAGGGAAAAGAGGTGTCGGACAATAGGTCCTGGGAAGGGGTAGTTGATCTACTCAGGAATTTTGGAAGAAGGAAAAAATGGATGCCTTTGTAGGCAGTAGGGCCAGTAGATAGAGATTGAAAATTAGTGAGAGAGTGGCAGTGATTAAGAAATCCTTTGGAAAAGACAAGATGGAATGGGATTGAGGCTGGAGCATTGGTAATGGCAAGGGGAAAAGTCTACCTCTTCATTTGGGATAAAAGAAATGGAGGAAATAGTGGTAAAATTCATCTGAATGTTGTAACATGAAGGGGACAGGAGAGATCTCATCAAATGGCCTCAATTTGTTCAGTGAACTTCCTTTAGTGCCACCTTTTATGTGAAACCATTGATCATCTCCTCTTTAACTGCTAGTGACCATCTTTTAAAATTAGCTTGAATTTAATCAGTCAATTGATTAACAATTAGTCAGCTTTGTACATACTTCATATGTATGTGTGTGTATATATATATAGTCTCTCTCTATAGAATGTAAGCTTATTGAGGGCAGGAACTATTTCATTAGTTCATTGGTACCCATGTCCCCAGTGCTTGGCACAAGGTAGACTCTTAATATAGGTTTGTTGATTGATTTGAAAGTGGTCATAAACTATGGCCTTTATATCTTGAGTATTAACGTGACTAATCTTTCTTATACCACAATTGCTTCTTCTCCTGTAATTAAAAAAACAAAAACAGAAATGTATTGCTTTACAACATTTAAATCAAATACAGATCTAAAATATGTATTTATTATAAATCACAATTGAATTCTTGTGGAGAACCAACTATTGTTGGTTACTTATAAGAAACTAAGTAGCATTGCTGTGGGCCTCTCCAGCTTAACATTTTTAGTTAGCTATTATAAAACTGGAAGTTGTTTCCCTCTCAAAGAGTAGGAATAACTTTACAAAATGGGAAGCTTTCCAGATGATAGCATTCATTTATTCCAGTGATAATATGTATAATTAGACCACTTTGTTCCCTGGTACTTTGTAACTGGGAAACTGAATGTAAACATTTTTGGTAGCTTTGAGACATTTGTAACATTTCCTATAAATTGTTAAATGTCTACAATTAAAAAGATGGGTGAATGCTGCAGATACTATCATTTGTCAAAATTTTCCTTCATGGTGAATTATGATTGCTATATGACTCCCGGTATTACTAAAGGAAAACTGAATGTCCTATTTTTGGTTTGTCAAACTGAAAATGGACCTTGTGGTTTGAACTAGTGATTATCAAACCTTTTTCGCATTCATGGATTTTGAAAACAGCAATCTAATGTATATTCAGTGACCCAGGCAAAACAGTTAACATATAGACTGAAAGACCAAGTTTCATATGCAGGGCTCCCCCATATGGTTAAAGTTTGTATTCATCTTATTAAAATGTGAAAGCTGAATGTTTGTTGTATATGAATTATGTTTAATGGGGGGATGGGAAGGAATTACCTCTCAAAAATTTCTGTAAAATAATGAGATTCAACTAGAATACAAAGTGCTTGATTTTTTAAAATTAGAAATCCAAAATTAATGCTATCTTAAAAACTCCAGAATTTTATATACTCCCTGTAGTTTGTCCTCTTAACAGGTGTTTCTATAGTTCCATATATAAATGATATTTTTAATTATGTAGACTATTGAAATAATTAGCATTTCTTTGGAGGAATTACTTTATATTACAGTGATTAAGTTTTTATAACAGCTTAAAAGCACCCTGATAATGCATCTGTGGTTATGCAAGCTTTTTTCATTAAACTTGTTTAATTTCCAGAATAAAATCTTGAATAAGAAACAAGATTATTACAAGTTTTAAGGGCTTATTTTTTCACACTGAGCATGTTTTTGTATATTTCAGATGAAGGATATTCTCTCAAAAGTTCAAAATAACCACATTGGAAAACCATTGCTGAAAAAGGATTTAAGTCCGGAACAGGCGGTAAAATTCTTTACTTTTGGGTTATGTAATTAAATAAGTACATATGATTTAGTTTTTCCAAATAGCACCCAAATTTTAAAGTGTTACTTGTTTATGTGACGTTGGTGAGTAAAAATTAAATTGAGAAACTGTAGTGGTGGATTTTTATTCATAATGTCAATTGTTAGTTAAAACAACTTGTACTTAAAACATTTTTATAGCTCCTAAAGTGATATTATATCATATGAACACAAACAGAAAATTCTTGGCTTTCTTCTTTTCTATAAATTACATAAGAAGCAAGTTTTTACATGACTTAAAATTTTTGACTAAAGATAAATTTAACAGCAGTGAAAAGAAATAATTTGCACTGTACTTAGATTATAGGATCATAAATCTAAACCTTTAAGGAACCTAAGGATCATCTTGTCTAATTTTTATTTTACAAATGAGAAACAGAAGACCCAGGGAGGATAAATGATATAGGCAGTATGAGTATTGGGATTTGAACCTAAATCCTTTGACCCCAGTGCCAGTGTGCTTTAAATACTATTTATTTAAATAATTTATCTTCAAGTCTACTTTCATAGAGTTAGAGGAGAGTGAGTGGAACATAAAGTGAGGTAAATCAGTCCAGAATTATTTCTTAACATTTCTTATGCATTGGAATTCAAGTAAATATTATGAGCCCTTTAGAGCATTGATATGAAAGAATTTGAGAATAAACTTAGAGAAAGTTAAAAAAAAAAAAAAAAAACTTATCATACTCTTCCACAGGGACACTTAATAGCTATTTTAAAGACTGGCTAAACATTTATAGGAACCTTTTATTTATTTATTTATTTATTCATTCATTCATTCATTTATTTAATTGTGGTAGAAAAACAGGATGCTGTTGATCCAGTCAGAAATATCTGAAAATCCTCTCCCTAAAACAAACAAAAATAAACAAATAATAAAAAAAAAAGATTTCTTATGCATTACTGTTTAAAATTAGTCATTTTTATTATTTAAATATTTTAGGAACAGTTGGAAAGGATCAATGATGCTCTCTGTTGTGAATATGAATGCCGGCGGCGGATGTTAATGAAACGATTAGATGTTACAGTGCAGTCCTTTGGATGGTCTGATAGAGCCAAGGTAAGAATGCTTTTTCAAGTGTGCCCTGTAGATGGTAGCCTGTAACAGTTTTCTAAGCAATCTCATTTAAGTATATGTTCGCTGCATTTATGGGCTAACAAAATGGAGTATTCACCACATAGTCATACTCTTATATGCTAATGATGATCACATTTTGAAGTAGTTTTTTTCTTCATTCCTCTCAAAACCAAAAAGCTAAGTTAAAAAAAAGTTTTAAAGTGAGATGATATATATGTGAGGTAAAGTAAATAAAGATGCATCTACACATTAAAAAAGATGTCTCCTAAGATTATAGTGGAGTTCAGTGACTTGGCCATGGTCATATGAATTGATCCAGAATTTACATCCAGCTCCTTTGACTCAAAATTCAGTATTCTTTTCACTGGTAGCCCTCTGAAATAACTTTAGGGAACAAATTCTTAAGAGACTATTTCCCCTCCCACTTCCCCCAAAACATACTTTGTATTCTAGGTGCAGGCAGAATAAACAGTCTCATAGGCTGTGCTTAAAGGTCCAGCTGTGGGAGTCTTTCCCTAGTCACTCCATGTAGTGATTCCACTTGGACCCTCCTTTACTCTACAAGAGATGACAGACATTGATTCTGTCCAAGTACCACAAAGGAAAAGTAGAATAATTAGAAGATATGGGCTGTCAGTGCTGGGGTAAAGTCATGTATAGGGGAAAAGAGCAGCTGTCCCCAGGGGAAAGAGGTTCCATTGAAGTATTGTTAATGTTAATTTATTGTTTTAATGCTTTACAAGTGAAACTATTAAAGGGTTGCTTTACATGCCATAACAAAATAACATTTCATTTGGAGAAACAGAATTTCTAGAGTATCAGGGGAAATACTGAAAAAGAAAATAGGAATGAAGGTTGTATAGGAGACAATAAATTATAAAGTAGCAGTCATTAAATCATTTGTTATTGATTTAAAAATAGAGGAGTTTAAGGGAAAATCAGAAATAATGGAACTTAAGATGATAGAGTGGCAGGAAATGTAGTTATTCTCTCCCACATCTACTTCAAAAAGATCTAGAAAACACATTTGGCCAAATCCTGACTAAAAATCAGAGGGGGAAAAAAACATGGTGAGTCTCTTTTCCAGCTTGGGTCAGCATAAGAATAACAGACATATCTGTGGACATTGGGAAGGAGGTCTAGCTAGGAATAGCATACAAAGCTACTGGTACAGAAACTAAAAGATGATAGAGCTTGTGTACAATGTCCTAGACCCATATACAAGGTTCTGACCATATTCAGGATGTAAGAACAGCTACCAGTTCACAACTTTTATTACTCACTACCTCATTCAGGGTCACAGATGCAGGAGGGACTGAAGAAAGGAGACCTGAATCTTGAGGATAGAATTCTATGGTGAAGAGCCTTTTCAACCACTATTATATATAGAACAAATTTAGAAGTAAGCAATAGCTGCGTGATTTAATTTAGGAGTAGTGTAGTCTCAGTTAGACTTCTAGAATGCTCTGAAGCTCACAGCAGAATAACCAAGGTAGGAATCCCAGAAAAAGAGAAGACCATGGTTCTGTCACTCTGAATCTCTTAGTGAATCTCCTAGTGGCTAAGTCCAGAAAGATTTTAATGGGGCTGTACCAGAGATAAAGCCCCTGGGTGTACATCTGATCTACATCCTGGTCAGGAACTTGCAGACTTTAGATCCAGTGGGCTGAAATCAGACTTTTTGTTCTAGACAAAATGATTTTAAGAACAATTAAAACTTTCAGATCGCCAGCCCATGTTGTTCCTGAGATCCTAGAAAAAAAACAGTCACAAGAAAACAGCAGCAGGATCCAAGAGATAAGTTTAACCCAGATATTCCCTCTAGAGGTACATAGAGCCTGGTCCTAGCCTAAAATCCAAACTCAGGAAATAGAATGGAAGAATGAGCAAACACAAAATAATTCCACCATTATGGTAACAGGAATACTCAAGACACAAACCCAGAAGAAAATGACTCCAAAATGCTATAACAAATGTCTCAAAAAACCCCAAGATTAGATACAAATTCAACTAGAAATTCTGGGAGAGATGAAACAAGAAACAAAAAGTTTAAAAAACATTCTTATAAATGAAATAAAATATGCAAGAAAAAATTGGGTAAAGAATTCAGTGCTGGAGAAGAAAGGATTGGAAAGAGAATTAAATTTGGAACAAGAAAGTATAAAATCTTACTCCAACAACAAACTTCCTGAAAGTTAAAGTGAATCATATAGAAACTATTGATTTCATAAAACAGCAGATATTTAAAACAGTTAAGAGAGTGAAAAAAATAGAAGAAAATGTCATGACAAAAAAGAATTAATCTGGATAATAGATTAAATAGAGGTAATTTAAGGAACATTGGGCTGCTGCTTGAGAATCATGACCAAAAAAAGCCTATACATTATATTTCAAGAAATCATAAAAGAAAACTCTAAATTTCTAAAGTTCTACAAACTTAGAACTTAAACTTCTAAAATTCTTAGAATGGAAATTTAAAAAATTCACCAATCATCTTTTGGAAGAAAACTCAAAATGAAAATTCTCAGGCACATTATTCATTGAATGGAGGTTAAAGAAAAAATATTGCAAGCAAATAGAAAAGAATTCATGTTATACATGAGTTAGCAACCACCACAATAAAAGAATGTACTCAGACCAGTTGATTCCAAGTTGGGAGAAGATAGATCATTACTGAGATAAAGGCCTTTCAAGCATTTCCAATAGAAAGATAAGAGCTGCCAAAGAAAAAATAATATATATACTTGTTATGGTTTAGAAATTTGTCTCACTATAGGAAAGTAGGAGACTAATAGAAGGGAGGACACTCTTCTGTGGAAAGGGATAAGAAAGGGGTAGGGACTGACAAAAGGGAGGGCAGATTGAGGTTGGTAGTAGCAGAAGCAAAAGAATGGTGAGGAGGGAAGAGGTGAATCAGAACTAGATAAATCTAACCACAAAATAAACAAGAAGTTGAGGAAAATACAGTTTTTGAAAAATTAGCTATAATAGATCTTTGAAGAAAATTGATAGAATGGAAAATATCTTTTTCTCAGCAGTACATGACACCTAACAAAAATTGACCATGTATTAAGGCATAAAAACCTCACAATCAAATGCAGAAAGGCAGAAATAGTAAATGCATCCTTTTCAGATCATGATACAATAAAAAATTATATGTAATAAAGGACCATGGAAAAGTAGACCAAAAATTAGGAAAGGATATAATCCTAAAGAATAAGGGGTCAAATAATATATCATAGACAATATTTCATCCAAGAGAATGACAGTAATAATGAGATACCAAAATACCAAAACTTATGAGATGCAGTCAAGAGTAGTTCTTAGGAGAAATTTTATATCTCTAGATGCTTACATATATAAAATAGAGAAAGAAGAGATCAAAGAATTGGGCATGCAACTAAAAAAACTATAAAAAGAATGAATGAATTCCCCCCCTCCCCAAACAAATACCAAATTAGAAATTCTGAAAATCAAAGGAGAGGCTCATAAAATTAAAAATAGGAAAACTATTGAACTAATAAATAAAACTAAGAGTTTTTATGAAAAAATAATAAATATTTGCTTAAAAGAAGAAAACCAAATTATCAGTATCAAAAATGAAAGGATGGACTTAGTACCAGTGAAAAGGAAATTAAAGCAATAATTAGCTGTTTTGCCCAATTGTATGCCAGTAAATCTAATAATCGAGGTGAAATGGATGAATACTTGCAAAAACACAGATTACTCAGATTAATAGATGAGGAAATTAAAAATTAAAATTAAAAAAATAGTCCCATTTTAAAAAAAAACTGACAAATCATTAATGAAGTCCCTAAGGAAAAAAATCTCTAGGGCCAGATGGATTTACAAGTAAATTCTATCAAGCATTTAAAGAACGATTCCAAAACTGTATAAACTATTTAGGGCAAGTATCCTACTAAATTCCATTTATGACACAGATATGGTGCTAATACACTAAACCAGCAAGGGCCAAAACAGAGAAAGAAAATTACAGACTGATTTCCCTAATGAATTTTGATGCAGAAATCTTAAATAAAATATTAGCAAAGAGATCACATCAACTTATCACCAAGATAATCCAGTATTACCAAGTAGGATTTATAACAGGAATGCAGGGTTGGTTCAGTATCAGGAAAATACCAGCATAATTGACTATTTGAATAACAAAACTAATAAATCATATGATTATCTCAATGCAGAAAAAGCATTTGACAAAAATACAACAGTCATTCCCATTAAAAACAGTACAGAGCATAGGAATAAATAGAATTTTCCTCAAAATGATAAGAAGCATCTATCTAAAACCATCAACAAGCATTATATGTAATGAGGATAAGCTAGCAGCACTCTCATTAATATCAGGTGTGAAATATTGTTGCCTGTTATCACCATTATTATTTGATATTGTATAAGAAATGTTAGCAATAAAAAGAGAAAAAAATTCTAAGAATCAGAGTAAGTAATGAGAAAACAAAATTATTACTCTTTTCGAATTATATGATGCTATATCTAGAAAATCCTAGAGAATCAATTAAAAACTACTAGAAAGAATTAACTTTAGCAGAATATAAATTAAACCCATGTAAATCATCTGCATTTCTATATGTTCTATATGTTGCTAACAAAGCCCAGTAGCAAGAGATGGGAAGAGAAATTTCATTTAAAATAACTGTAGTTGATATAAAATTTTTGGGAGTCTACCTATTAAGACAACCACAGGAACTATATGAACACAATTACAAAATACTGTACACAAAGTTAGATTTAAATAATTGGAAGAATATTAAGTGCTCATGGGTCAGCTGAGCTAATATAATAAAAATGACAATTCTATTTAATCTACTTGCATTCAGTGTTGTATCACTCAAACTGCCAAGAAATCATTTTATAAAGCTGGAAAAAATAACAAAATTTCATCTGGAAGAACAAAAGATCAAGAATTTGAAGGAAATTAATGAAAAAGAAAATGCAGAGGAAAGTGGCCTAATTATACCAGACTAAAACTAGCAAGGGGAAGTGAAGAAGGTTCTAAGGAAGGGAAGATTAAAAGAAATATTAGTTCTGAGCAAAAAATACATTAACTAAAAAGATTCAATAATGAAAAGAGATGAATCTATGATTTAGCTTTGGGAGAAAGAGCAGGGAACAGAAATCTATTATAACAAACTCAGTTTGGGAATGTGTTTGAATATTTTTGTGCTTAAAGATGAATAGTTATTAGAAAATTGTTCTGTAAACTGTAAAATTCTTTGCAAATGAAACCGTGTATTTTGGCTACTTTTTCTTTCCCACTTCTTCATGTAGCTCAGATTTAATTGTTCCCAAGTATTTTTTTTCCTACTTTTTCCCCATGTTCTTTAATATAAATTTCTTTTTTTTTTTAACTTGATAATTGTATGTTTTTACTTTGGTTGACATTTTCCCAACTTTTGTCATTAAGGTAAAAACTGATGATATAGCAAGAATATACCAGCCTAAGCGTTATGCATTGTCACCAAAAACAACAGTTACACTGGCCCATCTTCTTGCTGCTCGTGAAGATCTATCCAAGATTATAAGAACAAGCAGTGGTTCTACCCGGGAAAAGACTACATGTGCTATCAATAAGGTTTGCTTTTCATTTGAGATTGACTTAGTGTAGAATCTAGACTGGAAGTGTTTGAGGGAATTTTTTGTCCCTTGGTTATGTTTATAAATTTAAATTCTTTCCTTTATTAAAAGCCTTCTTTATTAAAAGCGTATCTGTGCTTGGTTAGAGATATTTTATGATTACATATGTTTTAGTAAAGAATTGATGCTGATGCTTTTTCAGTTATGGCCTTCTTTCTAAGAGGGGTGTGATGGTAGCAGCAAGTGGAACTTCAGTGGTATTTTCCATTTTTTTTGGAGTTATATTCAAAAAAAAAATTTAAGAGAAAACAAGGCAAATACATAAAAAGATAATTAATCATATAGACAGTGCATGTTAGGTAGCAAATAAATGTTTCAGACATTAGGCTGATCAAGGGAGTTTTCACAGAGAAAATAGAACTTCAGATTGGTTTCCCCTTGTATATAAAGTACAAATATGTATGTACTTTATATAGATGAAAAAAGAGAAGAGAAATCATTCCAGATGTAGGTAAAGGCTTAAGTGAAGGTAGGTAGAAGTATAGATGTTCCTGTTTACTACTATATTTATTTTTCTGATCTGATTATATCCACATGAATCAGAAACTCTTCTGTAATAATGAAATGGATCTTCTCTATCTTTGTAGTGATCTAAATGCTAGGATTTTCTTTCATTTTCACCTACTAGACCATAAAGACAGAAATCTCATCTAAATTTTGCGTATCTTCCTTAATTCCTAGAGTGCTCTGTATATATTAAGTACCTTAATAATTGTCATGAATTGAACTCATTGCCATGGTTCGTCCAAAGTTAATGACTTTAAAAAACCTTTAATTCTTTTATGTAATTTCAATATTTATTAAGCCAAGTCTTTGGCTTTTCTCTAGAAATACACTGGTAAAATGAAAAAGGTCCTGTTTTTAAGGGGATTATAATTTGATAGGAAGGATAGATTATATGCATAAATAAATGTGATGCAATGAACAGTGACAATAGTGCAAAAAAGACTTGGGCAAAGTATTTTGAGAAATTGTATTAATATTGCACATCTGTAATAGTTTTCTCAACTACATCTATTAATATGTGGTTTCCTTCTTTCAAAGCCTAGATGAGATACTGCCTCTTCTGCAGTAACTTTCCTAATAATCCCAACTTCTTCCTGAGTGAAAGTCTCCAAATCCTAGAGTTGGAAAGAACCTCAAAAAGCATCTAAATGCCTTCTATTCTTAACAAAGCATTCTCTTTACAATATACGTATGTAGTCAAGTATCCTTAACTTGAATCCATTAGACCCCAATGTAGCCCATTCTACTTTGTTATCTTTTCTTCTCTTTACCTATATGTATAAACATCACTGCCTATACAGATATTCTTGAATGTGTATAGATTATTCTCAAAGCTTTTATAGAGATAAGAAAGTGGTCATATAGATCTATAGTTAATCTGTAGTAAAATCCTCTTGGTCACCTTTTTGGGAGAGTAATACTGTGAATTTTTTTTTTCTTTTCTGTTTGATCTCTTTGACCCTTTCAGATGTTTTGAAAATTGATTCTTCTGAGTGCTTTTAAAATTATTATCTCCATTTCATTTTTAGTGTTTTTAGTTCCATTTCTAATTCTTTATATATAGTATAGCATGTTGGTTTTAGGTTGGTATTTGAGGTTCCTTTGGATGATAACTACTATCACTAATCATTAGTTTCTTAATGTTAACTTTGACCTTTGTCAAACTTTTGAACTTTTGAAGTCTGGCAGATAATTGTTTATCAGATGGCTCTTACATTTTTGTGTAAAGCAATTTCTTGTCTATTTAAAATCTACTTTATTTTTTGTAGCCATGTTCATTGCTAATCAAGCTTTAGACTCTATTCCTTCCTTCCTCCCTTCCTCCCTCCCTCCCTCCCTTCTTTCCCTGAGGCAGTCGGGGTTAAGTGTCTTGCCCAGGGTCACACAGCTAGGAATTGTTAAGTGTCTGATATCAAATTTGAACTCAGGTCCTCCTGACTTCAGGGCTAGTGCTCTATTCACTGTGCCACCTAGCTGTCCCTAGGCTGTATTCTTATACAAAATTTTCATGATACAAGATATGAGGCTTTCAAGTAGTTTATGAGTTTTTGGTTCCTTTTGTTTCTTAATCTTGAACCCTATTTTCCAACAGTTTTTATGTACATGCCTTGTGTCTATCTTTGCTTTGAAGTCACTGAATATCAGTATATTTGTTCATTTGGTCTTATGAGTTCTCTTCTAACTTTTTATTATAGATGTTGGCCCATTCGCTGCATTTATCTTCATGGTCATCTTTTTGTCTGTGCTAATCATAGGTTGTTTTTAGTTATGATAACTAATAACCAAAAATTCCATGAAATGTGGTGTTGTTGTTGATGCTTTTGGTTGCATAATGAAGTCAATTCCAACTCCTTTATTTGAGGAACATAAGTAAGAATACTCATTTTTGGAAGATAGTTAAGCATATTTGAAATGAAAGAAAATAAGCAGAATATCTTAAGTAATGCAAATATTCTCCCTGGAAAAATATCTTTTTTTGTTGTTGTTGAGACATTTGGGGTTAAATGATGGGCCCAGGATCACACAACTAGAAAGTGTTAAATGTCTGAAGTCACATTTGAACTCAGGTCCTCCTGAGTTTTTAAGTCATATTTCTGGGTTTAGTATTATTTATATTGCCTTGAATTTCAGGATAACCAGCACATTAAGTATTTTTCTCTTATTTCTATATCATTAAAACTAAAATCTTCCAGAATACTTGGACATTTCAGTAGTTTAATTTTTTCCTTTTTTTCATTATAAATTGCAGGTGTTGATGGGAAGAGTTCCAGACAGAGGAGGAAGGCCAACTGAAATTGAACCACCGCCTCCTGAAATGCCTCCTTGGCAGAAGAGACAAGAAGGCGGAGGAAGGGGTGGTTGGGGAGGAGGTGGAAGAGGAGGTGGGGGTGGGGGTGGCCGGGGTGGTTGGGGAGGAGGTGGAGGTGGAGGTGGAAGAGGAGGTGGGGGGGGTGGAGGGGGCTGGGGAGCCAGTGGTGGTGGTGGAGGAGGAGGAGGTGGGGGTTGGGGAGGTGGGGGGGGTGGCGGTAGAGGTGGGAGTTTTCAAGGGAGGGGAGATTATGGTGGGAGAGGAGATTATGGTGGAAGAGGAGGTTATGGTGGGAGAGGGGGTTATGGTGGGAGAGGGGGTTATGGAGATCCATATGGAGGAGGAGGGGGTGGTGGGGGTGGATACAGACGATATTAAAAATTCCATTGTAGACAAATTAGATGATGCCTGTTTTGTAGTAGAAGGATGTGTTCGGTACTTTTAGGCATAGTATTTTAAATAACAGATTTGAATATGCTCTTTCAAGTATACACCCTTTAGACCACCTAATACCATCACTATTGAACCTGGTTAATACATAAGAGCATTTTTTTTATATTGGATTTTGATCTCTTAAGGGAAGTGGTCCCAATGTTCCTTATATCCTTGAGCATGTTGGAGCTTTTTTCAAAAAAAAAAAAAAAATGATGATGAGAAAATAAAAACAAAAAACTTTTTAAAAATGTAAATATTTATAACCATTAATCTTAGAACATGGGAAGAGAAGCATTTTAGTATTTTCCTGATTTCAGAGTTTAGACTCTAGAATACTTATATTTTATTTAAGTTTGTTTCATAGAACTGACCCCACTTCCCATCGAACTATAGATTGTTGGCTTTCCCACTTCCCATGGAACTATAGATTGTTGGCTTCATCAGTATTTTTTGTACATCCTTTGTATTTGTTAATACTACTTCATTCTAAACCCTGCCCCCTCTTTTTTTTTTTTTGCCTGAGATTAAGTAGTCAAGGGGTCCAAAAATGTGTTTATCTAGTTTTGCTTTTTCTCTATAGGAGGGACTCCATTCATCTCTATTTTTGCTAGACTTCTTTTTCTCTATAGTCCAAACCTATTTATACCTAAGAAAAAATAGCAGCTTTTTTTTTTCTATCCTTAAACTTCCTCCCTAGCATTTTAAAATCATTTTCTGATTTGAGTTTAAAAATCTTTGGAATTTGCTTATCTCACTAACAAAACAAAGTTGAACATTCAAGAGAAATTTAAATTGACAAAAGTTACATGTACTGTCTGTGCATCAAAGTAAGAGATAGTTTTCTTTTCTGGAAAAGGAACAGACCTTCAAAGAAAATAATCATTTTTTTGCCCCACTATTAGTCTTAGAATATATATAAAAAGACAAGACAAGCTTGTTTGTCATATTGGTAGATTTACCACAAATGAACTGAATTGGTTCCATGGATAGTACCACTTTCTGAAAGAAAGCTCTTATTTGACTATTTTCTGTAGTGTTTGGGAGCTAGCTTGGTATCTCTGCATGCCAGTGGTCTGGGAAATGCAGAATCCAAAATTTTAATCGTGACACTATTTCCTGGAGGATTTGAGGAATAGAGCAAATGCTACATCTCCTAGGAATTTCCCATGTATTATATGGGAATAACACCCTGCTACTTGCTTCACTAATATGTGAACATTAGTAAAATAATATTGTTAACTCTTCTATACAAAGAACAGATAGTGAATGATAAATCTCTCCTTAGAAATGTGGGTGTGCTACATAGGTTTTTTTCTTAGGCACGTTGTAGAATCAATGTCCCAGCATATGCAGAACAACTTTTCAGCCTCTAATTCAACAGATGTATTGTTAACCAGAGAAGTGATGTGATTACTTGTTCAACAATTTTTCAAAAGAAAAATTGTAAAATCCTAAGGAAATGTAACATCAAAAAAGGGCGTAATTCTGTATTGCTGCAGGCTTGAAAATATATTTTCAAGCCAACCCTGTAAGACAACATACTTTCCAGAGGAAAGGAAGATGTAAAAATTTTTTTTTTTTGGTTATTTGTGAGCATTTGTTTAGGGTATTTTTTGTATGTTTACATTTAATGGACAAAAACACTCATTCTCATGTGTGACAATAGAAAAAATCCTTTCCATATTTAAGAAAATACCATTTAATAACAGCTGTGAACACTGAATGAAATACTGGTTTAAGTTTTGCTTGTGTTATTTATATAGAATCTGATGAATTCCTCTGTACCAAATGGTTGTTACCTATCCTGTAAATCAGAAAGGACCACTTGAGAAAATAAAAATAACTTTTAAAAAATTAGAATTGCTTTGATTACTAAATAATACTTTTTACTATACGCCTCCCCCCCCCCCCCAATTAGTTTAAACAACTTCATTTTTCTAAGATTTGTCTGGGAGAGCATAAAATTGTATTGAGAATAATTTAGATCTCTGAATCAAAAATCTTTCTGAAGTAGAGAAACGATGGGGAATGAAAGTTTATTTTATTTTTATTTTAGCTTGCTTACTACTGTGGGCAGTCATTCACTCCTTTGGGTCTTAAATTTATTAATCTGTGAAATGACAGGTTTAGTTTAGATCATCTCTTAAAAGTTCCTTCCAAGTCTTGAATGGGTTTTTTAGATGTCAAATTTGCATCTGATTATGTCTGTTCATAGTAAATATATGTGATCAAAATTAACAACAGTTAAATTGTAGTTAAAATAGGATCGGAAGGAAATGGGGAGTTACTGCTCCCTGATCAATCATTTCATTAAATAACTGTTATGTCCATTGCAGTATGTTGGGGACACAAAACCAAAATGAAATTGAACCTTTAATCTAACATTCCTAAATCCTGGAAAAGTTTTTTCCCTTTATATCTTGTTCTCAATCTCAACTCCCTGTTAATCAGGGCTGGTTATGGCATTAAAAGGTATAAAATTGTAACTCCACTAAAGCCCTATTCTGGTGACATCTTGCCAAGTGTGCCACTACCCTATAACTTTCTATGAGAGTATCCTCTAGACCTGACCTAAAGAATATCCCTTTAAGATAATTCACCCACTTTGAAGATATTCTGAGGCTAAGCTGTCCTAATTATTGAAGGTGAACTAAACAGTTCTAGCAGACTGGCCTATGCTTCACATCCTATCCAGTCATTCAACTCATGTATTATAGCCCTCTATCCTACTGAATAAGCATCCTCTGGATCAAACCTACACAGATGCCTTTTTTCTAATCTGCCTTCTACCCCATGTTAATTAACTCAGTTCTGGAGTGAATTCTTAATTTCAATCATTTAATAATACTGGATTCCCTAAGTCTAGGCTAGTGAAGTACAAACTTTGGTCCTACCAAGATAGAGAAAGATTTCAAATACAGGGCTAGATTTTGGTTTTGACCATTAACAGACTAAGTACATTTGGAAAGGCTCATCTCTGTTGATGGCAGGGGTTTAACCACATGTCAGTTTCTAAAAAGTTATGTGCTAACTGATTGCACACTTTACACAGTGCTTAGCACAAAGTAAAAGCTTGTTCTAATACACACATGCCCACTTTTCAATTTTTCCATGTTTGTTGTTTAGTGAATTGGTATTTGGCCATTTCTTAAAAGCCATAGATCAACATCCCAGTAGTTTTCAGGCAGTTGAAATGTCAAGCTTTTCTGTTTTTTCATTAGTTACAAGAAATGACACATGATGATGGTCCTAATATCGTTTATCATATAAATATTAAACAAAGAAAACTTACATTAGGTATCAAAAGACTTTACAATCTGTACATTTGGTTTCTGTCAGTTCTTTTACATATACAATTTTGGACAGGTTTACAAATTACAACAAGGGAGAGTTAACAAATACCAATGAGAAATGAGACTACCTACTAACTGACACTGTTCTGAGAATAAACATCTACAATAATCACACATTTAAGACCCGAGGTGGTTAAATCGTGGTAAAGCAGGTTTTAACCAAATTGTTGTTCCACATTTCAATCCTGTAGCTTCCACAACTTTATAAGATTTAATGTAAACAAGACTACCAAGCTTTCTTTGCACAGAAATTTTGACCTTAGCCTATGAACTAGGTTTTTTTAAGTAAGTATTTTGCTTAACTATTTCAATTTAATTGGTTTCCATATTTTAATTCATTTTGAAACATTATTCCAAGAATTGGTCTTTTGGATCAGCCATTACTGCTAAAGGGATGTACATGATAAGATGATAAAAAAAATTCAACCCCTGCAGGCTTAGTGGTTGTGGGAAAATGTAGTAAATTAGTTACCTCCTATCCAACTAATTTTCCAGTACTCAAATAAATGATGTCATCTGGAAATGTTAGCTTTGACCAATGAGGATGGATTTGGGAAACAGCATTCAAAGTTTAAAAGTGAAAGCTATCTCATGATAAAAGATAAAGCCAAATTCTCATTTGGATGAGTGAAAAGGAACCAAAATAGGAATTTGGAAACCCTTGATCAGAGGAACCAGACTAATGAAGTTGAATGATACAAAATTCCAAAATTATGGACAATATCAATGCAACTTTTGCTAAAATCAACTTAATAAAAATGTATATTACCATGCTTTGCATGAAAGTGTAACAAAACTATAAATTCTGTGTGCAAGATGTTTTACTGTTTTCTGATTTCAGACTACCTTGCTGTGTTTGGGATTAATATAAGAATGTCCAAAAATTATACATATTTCACATTCACATTTTTACACAGAAAAAAAAAAAAACAGCCCACATGCAGACATATTTTCTATACACAAAGTATACATATTTACAATATCAGCCATTACTGAAACTATTCATCTACTTAGCTTATACCTCAAACAGTTTCACTAATGAGAAGGTATACTCTTTCCCCAAAACATACATTGAAACAAAAAGGAAGGGATTTTGTCATGATTAGCTGAACTTTCAAAGATTTCCTTGAATTAAAAATTAAACAGAAAAGATTACTTTTTAAAAAAAGATATTTTCTAGCTACAGTATGATGTAAATCCATGCTCTTACCAAATGCAAAAATACATGGAGACAATGTATTTTGTTTATTTCAGCTACACTTAAGCCATGATGGGTATCTATCTCAGGAATTTAATTTGATAGCAATGGACTTAGAAGTTTTATCTGGCCCTGCCACTTTTAAGTATATAACTTTCAAGGAAGTCAAATCTGAGATTCCATTTCTTCATCTGTAGAATGTAGGTCATAATTCTTATGCTATCTATTCTACAGATTTGTCCAATATGGCATACTGGAAAGAAACCTACAGAAAGCCAATTTTAGTTACAGTTCACCATGTTGTGTGATCCTGAAAAAAGACTTCTCTATCTGAACCTTGTTTTCTTTCCTCTGAAAAACTAAAGAACTGGAAAAGATGGTCTTTCAGGTCCTTCTAGTTTTAACATTTCTACCCCAAAAGTAATGATGAATAATTTTTATGTAATATGTATTGTGCTTTGTAAATCTTAGAACACTCTACAAAATCGGTAGTCATGGAGTATGATGACAATCTCTATTCTGATTATGATTATCATAAAGGCTAGATAGATAGCTGAGATAATGATCTCCCAATTGCACATAGTGATATTTTGGTAACAGGCTTTTAAAATGAGAGCAAATTAGCCCACTTTCAGTAAAATGTTAGGGACTGAGAAGTGAGATTTGTAAGTGTGAGAGAGGAAGAGAATGGTTACTCTACTGGAAACCTGTGGACACCCAAAGACAAAGTGGTTGCCCAGTCTTTTTCAAAGACATGATATTAATGGTGTTGAGATGATTCCTATAGTCCACTGAAATTATAGGTGCCAGGATTGGAGGAGGAAGGGATAGGAGAAGCCTAGTCTATTGATTAACGGATTTTTTTCATCATATCTGATGGAAAGGGAACTGTTGTAGATTGGAAGCAAGTTGAATAGGTAGAACAAAATGAATCTTGCTCTCAGGTAAAGTAGGGAAGATAATTTTTTTTTTTTTAAGAGTCTTCTTAGGGCTGAGTTTAGAATTTAGTTGGAAGGATGCAGAAATCATTTGAGGTCATAAGAGCAATATTTCAGATAAGGGTTGTGAGCCTTGTCAAGGTCCTGTAGCCAGACTTTAAACTCCTCTGGACTGACATTGGAGCTGAGGGGGAGGATCGTGGTGGAAGGAGATCTTTTGTACTGAGTACAGATGTCATCTAGCTTTTTTTTTTTTTTTTTTTTCTTTAGCCAGGAGACATGGAAGAGAACATCTCTGGATAAAACCCCATTGAAAATATACTTCCTCCTCAAATGAATGGGGAAAAAAGAGCTGAGGGTATCTGTTTTTTGATGAACAATCTTTCCCTTGTGTTTGGCAGCTCTGGAGAAAGTTGAGGTCTACCTTTTTCTATGATGTGACTCCTATGATCTCCTAGCTTCAGGGCTAGGAACAATCTTGATGTTCCCTATGACTCAGGACATGGTTGTTGGTTCTTTCAAGCCGAAGGGACTCGATCTTCTTCTGTGCAAACCTTAGTTCAGTCCTTAGAACTTCGTTGTCTGCCTTCAGAGTATTTATTTCCTGAGAAAAAAGAATGAAAATATATGTTATAAGAGATGCAATGAAGATCAGATTCAGTTTGATGGTGTCCCAGTATCCTGTATTTGACTGACATATCCCATTCACCGTAGGGAAAATTAAGTGATTTTCAAGATTTTTTTTATTACTGAGTAGAAAATAATATCTTAAATATCAAGCTAGCATGTGTAAACAACAATTAGTTTTTAGTTTCATCACTCAAATGACTGCATTTGGCTACCAGGTATTTTAACCATTATAATTGGAAGCTGGGATTTCCCAGACCAATCTGCTTGAGGGTATAATCTCCCAAGTCAACAGACCAGAGGATAGCTAAAGCACCAATCAAATCCTCCAGTAAGCATTGCTAGATCATTGATGAGAGACCCCTAAACATGTTAGAGAAGGAAATTTTTCAGAATTTAATTGGGAGAAGGAAACCAGCTCTAGTCAGACAGAGTGAAAATAAGTAAAAGTGGGAATGGGGGAAAAGGGGACAGCAAAGTCACTAGAAAGAATCACAGTTGTGGCAGTTTTTTACTCTGCTTCCCTTTCTTCACCTTGATAATAATCTGTATTGCTTAGGCACATTTTACATCTCACTTCTACCCACTGCCTTTTTCATCTGGAAGCATCTGCCAAATGAAGTTTTTCCTATTTGAGAAGCAGACAAGACGCCTGAAGATTATTTGAAGGTTATTCATTCCAGATGCTTAGTGGATTTGCCATATTCCCTAAATTTTCCTTTCCATAGGATTCCTAATTCTCAAAAGTCATTTTTGGACATTTTTTCCTCCTGAAAAAGTCCTTTGCCCAAATCTTTATTTTGTCCTTTTCCAAAATGACATGACTCATGAAGCACTTCTCTCTTCCCTTTCCTCTCCTCCCCTCCGCCTCCCACCATGCAGTTGGGGTGTGTGTGTGTGTGTGTGTGTGTGTGTGTGTGTGTGTGTGTGTGTATGTGTGTGTGTGTGTGTGTGTGTGTTTAATTCAGGCAAAATAATTCCTTTCCTTTCCAATACCACCAAGGAACCTGCCCCTTCCTGTGTTTTTCTCCAGTTTCCTTCAGTTTAGTTCTTAGTGCCAAGCTAATACCCAAAAGGCTGAAGAATGGCTTCAGTAACCCTATCAGACAAACATGGTAGAAAGGCAACAGGGAATAGTGAACAAGGCATTGGACTTGAAGTGAGGAAGATCTGGATTCAAGTGTCACCTCAGATACTTAACTAGCTATGTTCCCTGGGCAAATGATTTGATCTCTCTGGACCTTAGTTTCCTCATTTGTAAAATGAGCGGATGGGACTCAATTTCTGACATCCCTTCTAGCATGAAAACTATGATCCAATAAAGTTGTGAACCTTTTCCTTATTTGTTATTTGCAATGCCTGGTTTCCGAAAAGACCTTCCAACCTCAGTGCTGTGGGAAAAGAGGCAGATCCCATCAGCAGTTCCCTCAGATGTTAAACCCTGGCTAATGGGGATATGTACAGCCCTTGTTTCTCTGTCTGGAAAAGATAGGTGGTAACCCAGAAATGAAAGGTTAGCAGGGAATGTTATAGAAAGGGTGTCTATTGAATGAAGTCATCCCCTAGCTCACCTGAGCAATGTACCCCCAAAGCCCCTTAAAAAACCATCAATTTTGACAGTTGTTACCAGTTAAAGAAGAATCATCTTTGCCTCTTTTCCCCAGCTCTTGATTACCTGATCTCTTTGCTCTAACCCCCAAATCCTAATTGGATCTTTGTTAAAGTCCCTGTCTGCTCTCCCTCCCAGTTCTCCTTCCCTTGACATACTTGCTACTATCCTTTCAGACTTCAAAGGTCACTTCATAGTCAGGCCATTTGTATCCTAATGAATGTTCTTCCTGGCTCAGCTGTGACATGTAATAGATTCATGTTTGACACAACTTAATCTTATAAATTCAGATATATTCTTGATTGTTGGTGTTGAGCCAATCACACTAGCATATCCCCTCAAGCACATTCTAGATGGACGTATATCCTGATATGTGAGGACAGATCAATGTTGCCATTTACTATCACGCCTGGAGGGAGACCTTCTCTACTTCAGACAGACATATACATGCACCCACACTTATAGACACACACACACTCATCCCAACCTAACCCACCCACTTTCTTGCCTGGGGGAGGCCCAGGTATCTAGGAGGGATTTCAAGCTAAAAGGAACCTCAAGGGATGAATTTATTCTAGTCTGCCTAGTGGGTGACAGCGGAATATGATGGAAAGAGCACTGACTCTGGAATCAAGGTTCAAACCCCAACCCTTGAAGTTTGCTACCTGTGTAACTTTGGGAAAATTCATTAGCTTCCCTGGGCCTCAGTTTTTTCTCTTTTTTTTGGTTTTCCCCTTAGAAATAAATGAGTTAGACTAATTAGACTAGATGATCTCTGAAATTCTTTCCAATTCTAAATTTATGATCCTGGTCCAAACCTTTCCAGATGAGAAAATTGAGACTCAGAGGGGTCAAATGGTTTGCTTAAGGATAAGTAAAAAATTCCAACTCACTAATTCCAACTCTGATCCTCTTTTTGTACCATATCATGCTATTTCCTGAACAGCAAGAGCAGAAGCAAGGGAGGAACTGGGCAGACTTAGCTTCTGCCAAGGGGAGAGTGCTGGGCACATGAAAGGAGATTTCATTTGGCTAATGCAAACTCTTGGGCAGTTAAATGGAACAATGCCAGGCCTGGAGTCAGGAAGACTCATCTTTGTGAGTTCAAAGCTGGCCTCAGACATTTACTAGCTGTGTGAACTAGTTATTTGGGCAGCAACTAATAGGAGTAATAACTAGCAACTTCAGCAAGTTACCTAACTGTTTATCTCAGTTTCCTTATCTTTGATGATGATGAGTTGGAAAATCCCAGTTGGGTCACAAAGAGTCAGATATGGCTGAAAACAATTGAACAATGACAACAACAATATCAATTTTAGGGATTTAAAAAAAAGAAGCTAGGTGGGATTAGAGCTTTACCCACTCTTGACTAGTACAGTTGATATTCTGAAATAATTTGGATATAGGATTAGGCAACTTTAGGCTCAGGGATCCTATATGATCTTTACAAAAACCTTGAAAAGTGATACAGGCCCTAAGAGATAGCAGGCCCCAAACTTCTGTATACTAAAGACTATCAACAAACGTGTGTGTGTGTGTGTGTGTGTGTGTGTGTGTGTGTGTGTGCGCACGCGCCTGCACACATTTGAGTCTCAGGGCAATCCAGTGAGACTTTGATTGCACTGTTGATGGAGCCATGAATTGGTCCAACCATTCTAGAAATCAATTTGAAAATATGCCCCTAAAGTTATACTTATCCAGTAATACCACTGTTAGTCTTACATCTCATAAAGATCAAAGAAACAAAAGGACTCACATATACAAAAATATTTGTAGCCACTCTTTGTAGAGGCAAAGAACTAGAAACTGAGTGTATACATCAATTGGGAAATGGCTAAATGAATTATATGAATATCAGACAGTACTATTATGCCTTAAGTAGTTTGGGAGAAGAAACATTAATTTATTAAACACCTATTATTTGTTAGACTTTATACTAAGTTCTTTACAAACAATATCTCATTTAATCTTCACAATAACTCTGTGAAGTACGTTATATTATTATCCCCCCTTTTTACACATGAGGAACCTGACAAGAGCTTAAGTGACTTGTTCAGATCACACTACTAATACATGTCTGATGCTGTATTTGAATTCAGGTCTTTCTTATTTCCTGATCCAGGACTCTATTGTGTCATCCAGTAAGGAATTATGAAAGGGATCTTATTCAGAAAAACAGAGGAAGACCTGTGTGAAATTGATTCTGAATAAAACATCAACATTACAAAAAGAAACAATTTTGAAAAACTTAAAAACTTTGAACAATGCAATGACTAACCCTGATTCCAAAGGAGTACTAATGAAACATACTATCTACCTCTTTTCAGAGGGGTGATGGAGAGAAGGGACAGGATGAAACATGGCCAGTGTGGAAATTTGTTTTGGTTGACTGCACCTTCATTATGAGTTGTTTTTGTTTGTTTGTTTCAATGAAAATGGTATAAGTGGAAAGAAAGTGGGAGAAATAATAAATAAATATTTTTAATTAAAACATTAAAAACAATCCAAAACATTCTAATAAGGTAGACAGGCAAGTATTATGGAAACGGGCTTAGGAAGGCTATATGACTTGCTTGGGATCAGCTTGCCCAAGGTAAGTAACAGTGATGGGATCCAACAAAGGTTTTCTGCTCTTTTCACACACCAAAAGTAGCTTCATTTCCTCACTTCTTCACCATATCTGTCTGGTGACTCTCTTAACAAGACACTATTCCTGAGCTATCTTCAGCTTCCTCTCCTCACAATCTCCCCCCTCCCCTACCTTCTTTATCAGGAAAAGTTCAAGGGAAGAGAGTGTGGGGAGAGGAGTACCTGCTCCAGATCCTGGTAGGTGGGGAGTCGGAGGTGTCGGAGATCCTCCTTTGATTTTGTGATGGATTCCTTATTCTCCCACTTCACAAAAGCCCGCTTGCGGACCAAGACCGGGCTGGGACAGGGAGACATGGAGCTGGGCAGCAAATAAAGAGTGTCCTGGGTTGTCTTTCTTGGGGAAGACAGTAGGTATGAGCCAGTAGAACTTTCATGGCCAATCCAAGAGACTGATTCTGTCTGTGTGCCTTTGTGAGCCATGGCCCGTTTCAGTCTGACAGAAATCTTCTGAGCAGACACACCCATCAGCATGATTGTCCGATCTTTGCTCTCTTCATTGTGCTCCACTGTCTCCCCATTCACTAGGAAAGGTCCTTCCTCGGGTCCTAAGAGAAGACATAGAACATAGCAGTTTGTTTTGTGTAAACAAAGATCCCTGAAATCAATTTTTAAAGACTAATTCATTTGAGGAAATAGGAGAGACTAGGACACTGCTCATAGTGGGAATCAGATTCTGGGACACTTCCGAGAGAAAGATTAGCCATAAATAACTATTTATATATGTTTATATATCTTATATATAATATGAAATATAACAAATAATAATTAAGTATTGCTAACAAGGGGTCCGCATGATTCTAAGCTTAAAGACTGCAAGTGGTAGCAGTTTCTAAATTTTGGTAGCTTGGGCTAGTACTCCAATTATCCTTTGCTATTTATGACCCTTGATTCAAGGTTGATGGATTAATTGCAGAAATGAGAGAGCTAGAATTTTTTTTTGGCTTTATTTTTATTTTTCCCAGTTACATGTGAAACAATTAAAAAAAAAAACTTTGAATTCCAGATTCTCTCCCTTGCTCTCTACCCTACCTCCCCCCCTGCAATTGAGGAGGCACATGTGAAATTAGCAAAACATTTCCATAAAAGTTCTGTTGTAAAAGAAAACATAGATCTCCATTCCCCCTCAAAAAAAAAAAGTAAAAAATAAATATGCTTCAATCTATATTCAAACTCAATTAATTCTTCCTCTGGGTATGAATAGCATTTTTCATCATAAGTCATTCATAGTAGTATTGGATCAGTATATTGCTGAGAATAGCAAAGTCATTCAGAGCTGATCATCCCACAACTTTACTATTATCGTAATGTACAACAGCAAATTTCACTTTGCTTGAGCTCATGAAGGACTTTCCAGCACATCATTGGGTATTGTCTAATATAAATGTGCTTTTTTTGATAGTATCCTAAAGAGCTAAAATCTTAATAAAGATCTCTCCGATATAATTTCTTTTTAGAAATGTTTATGCTACTTTGAAGTGGATGGCAATAAGCTTCATTCAACAGTGCTGCATATTAGTCACACAACTAAAAAAGTTGTAATATTAAATTCTAACCAAAGCAGACTATTCCAAATTACTTCGTATTCATTTTTTGCAGGTTTTAAATTATACGCATAGGGAACACATCTTGAAGCCAGAAAGACCTGATTTCAACCACCTCCAAAGATATTGGCTATGGGATTCTGGACAAGTTAATTAAATCATAAGAAACTCTGATGAAGTTTTTTCATCCTGTAATTCCTCCTACCAAAGTAGTCCCTTAGGTTTTGTATTTACCTGTCTCCAATTATATCCTTCCTATGCTCTCCCAGTAAAATGTAAGCTTTTATAGATACCAAGACCATTTCAATTTGTTTTTGGAACAAACAGTGCAATCTAGACTACGGTAGATTTGCACCATGTGGCACTGTGGCACATTAATAATCAATTCAACAAACACTTATTAGATATTCACTGTGTACACAGTGCACTGGGAATAAAAGATGAAAAAAAAAGCAATTTATAATTTATACTTGAACCTGAAATATCCTTAGGACACCATGAGAGCTTAGTGTCCCATCATGAAGCCCAGACTACAAGCCAGGGAGACAATTAAGAATATTTCCCTGTGATACCAAAACTATGTCACTACTCTGCTCCAACATATTTCATGGATTTCAAAAATAATCCTTAACTGTAGCCTGGCCTACTCATTGCCTCCCGAGTGTGGTTTGTGCTTGTCCTTGTTGGCACAGTTCTCCCTGCCCAGAATGCTTCTCCCCACTTCTCTGTGTCTTACCTACTATTACTACCTAACCGCCCCCACATCTGGGGAAGCCTTCTTGGCTTCTCCCCACAAGGATGATTCCCTTTGCTAAGTACAAAGCCCTCCATTGGCACTTACTATGAAAATAGCTCATGGTTATTTTTGATTTTCTGAGTAGATCTATCACCAACATTTTTTTTTTCTCCTTTCTGAGAGAGTTAGGTCTTCCTAACTCACTTAGGATAGAAGTAGAGAAGTCACTCAAAGGTCCAATTTTAAGACCAATCAGTAAAGAATCTTTAACCTGCTCTGTTTTTTTGACCAGGACCCATTCCTATCTGGTCTGGGGACCCTCCACTGTCAGGGGATCACCATATTGGTGTTGGACTTAGTGTGAACACCTGATCAACTTTAGCTCAATATATTTTAGAACTCACTCCCAAACTTGGCTTGATCCTCTAGCTTCAGCTCTGATGCAGCAGGCACTAGAGATATGTGCTACGCCTTCCAGGTATCTCCAGGACCCAGGGTCTATTATTTCTACAAACTGGATCATAGTCCTGAAATATTATGAAATATTTGGTAGCTGATTGATGTATACAACCTGCTCTCCCCCTATTCCAGTACGATTAGATTTGATAGTTTAGTAGAGTCTTTGGCATGGGATTGGGGGGATGTCAGTCTTGGTCTTGGTTAAAATTCAATTCAGCAGTAACTCAAACATAGCTGTTTTTCTTTCTTTCTTTCTTTCTTTCTTTCTTTCTTTCTTTCTTCCTTCCTTCCTTCCTTCCTTCCTTCCTTCCTTCTTCCTTCCTTCCTTCCTTCCTTCCTTCCTTCCTTCCTTCCTTCCTTCCTTCCTTCCTTCTTTCTTTCTTTCTTTCTTTCTTTCTTTCTTTCTTTCTTTCTTTCTTTCTTTTTTAATAACTTTTTATTGACAGAGCTCATGCCAGGGTAATTTTTTACAGCATTATCCCTTGCATTCACTTCTGTTCCGATTTTTCCCCTCCCTTCCTCTACCCCCTTCCCCAGATGGCAAGCAGTCCTATACATGTTAAATAGGTTACAGTATATCCTAGATACACTATGCCATTAACTTTCAAAGACAACCTGGTTCTTGGATGAAACTATACCCATCATGGGTGGTGCTTGATAGGACCTTGCCTGTCCTTCCTGCCTTTTCCATCTCCCATTTTCCAGATCTCAAGATCAAAGTCTTATCCACTTACCATGTTGTGGATCTTTGATCCCTAGAGGGCAGAGGGTAGATGCTAGCCCTGCAGAAGTGCTGTTCTCTGCAGGCAAAGCTGGGCTCTTGGATCTCTTCTTGCACTCAAACACAACCAGATCCTTGCATTGTTTGTGGCAGTTCATCCCACAATCTGTAAACAAAAGTTGGAGTCAGTGATTTAATTTTCCTTCCTTTCATCCAATTTAATTCAATAGTTAATAAATACCTTCTATGTGCATGTCACTGTGTTAGTTTCTGGGTACATAAAGACAAAAATGAAATAGTCTCTGTCCTCAAGGAGTTTATAGTCTTACAGAAATAAATTTGTATACATATTATACACGTTACAGGTACAAAATGGCATAATGCATGGGACACTGAGGAAGAGAATAATGGGAGGGAGGCTGGGGAAGAGGTGATAGAACCAGTGAAGACTTCATGGGAGAGTTAGTAGCTGAACTGAAATTTGAAAAGTTAGTTATTCTGAGGTAGATATGAGAAGGAAGCACGTTCTAGGCATGAGGAGCAGTCTGTACAAATGCAGGGAAGCAGGAGTGTGAGGTTAGGGACCAACTACAAGGAACAGGAATGAGAATTAAATAACTCTTGATTGGTGTCAAGCTTTTCCAAACTCCTTTTTCTATTCTTTCTGAGGCTAGAAAACTGCACATTCTTTTCATGTGGAAAATCTGGACCCTTTGGGTCTCATTGGTATAAGTAGCAAGGGACATTCTTAATGAGCTAATCATCAAGCAGGTGTTTTGGGTCTCCATATCAAAGATTGTTTTGACTTTTCTCAAGTTAGGAGATTAGAGGCAAGATGTGAGGGGAGTGTCCGGAGATTTCAGCCACCATCTCTTGTTCCTTACTTCTGAACACCTTTGATACCTGCATTCAGGATTCTGTCTTGGGTATGTCGAATATTAATGTGCTAACCAGGGTTTGGGGCCATCACTTCCAATACTGAAATTCTATGATTTTAAGGGAAGACCCCAAACTTTATCGTTTGTGATCTCTATGGTCCCTACTCATTCTGAGATGAGATGGGGCAGCTCCCTACTTGGGATATACATATCCTGACAATGATCTATTTCACATACCCATTCCATTTGCACACACCTTTAATTACTAGATCGTTCTTCCTCAGACTCAGCTGAAATCTGCCTCTCTAGAATTTTTCTTGCCCTTGGATCAAAGCTCTGTCTTTTAGGGTCAAGCAAATTAAATTTAATGTTTCTGTCATTAAATGCCTTTGATTCAAATCCTTCCAATATATGAAGACAGAAATTATGTTCAACTTAAGTTTTTCCTCTAGGCTAAATAGCATCACTTCCTTCAAATGATCATCATAGTCATGGGTTCAAGTTCTCTCTCATAGTCACCTTTCTTTGGATTGGTCCTGTTTTACTGATGTCCCTTCTAAAATGTGGTGCTCAGGATGAAACTGAGTATACTCCAGATAAGTATCCCCACAGCACAGGCTGTGAGGGGATTATGTCTTCTCTTTTTCTGTATCCTAGGTTTCTAACAATGCAAACATTGGACTAGCTTTTTAAAGCAGTAACTTCCTGTTGTATTGGTGTGGTTCTTCCATTGGAACTGGAAGGTTTCTCTATCCATGTTGGCTATAAAAGAAGCAGAGGGCAAGGTCTTTTGCCATGCCCAGAGTCTACGTGGGGAAGAGATATCTCCATCTATATACTTACATATGCATGTACATACACACATACATATATGTATATATAGGTATACATAAATATATACATGTATAGGTATATCTATATACACAAAGTTATCACTCACATACACAAATATACACACATATATACATACATACATACACATAGTTATCTCTTCCATATCATGACTTACCCCCTGTGGTTTCAATATATTGTGAATTGTCTTAGGTAATTAAATGGGAATTTTGGGGGGGGGCATCTGAGAAAAATGCAGATGACATACTAGAGCCAGCAGATGACACAAAAAATTTAGTGCATAAAATATACATATATGGCATTGTATAATATCAACATCTTTTATCTTTTAATACTGTAAACATCTCATAAAAGAAAAAAAATCAGACTTCTTTAGTAAGAAGGGGGGACAAAATTTTGTGCAGATTTTCTAGATCGTGGGGGGTCCTGTGTCCCTAATCCCTGTGATATTGAATGGATAATTGTATACATATGTGTGTGTATATACATGCACACACATATATATATAATATAGATACAGATACAACTGTTCTCCAGAACATGGTGGTTATCAATTTCAATAGAATAGAATGGAATAGAGAAGGAGGCAAATTTGAAAGGTGTAGAAATGAATGAGTGACTGCCAAAAGGACTTGTCTCCTTAGAAGATGACATGAGGGTCTACATAAATTGACACCATTTAAGTCACTAAAGTCACTAATTCATTGATCAGCACATAAAACAATATAGAAAGCTGGAATTTACCTTTGCACCGATAACCTTGTTTTATCACTCCCCAGAGCTATAAAAGGCAAACAAGAGACATGTTAGAAAACTTCCTTTAACAACAGTAGTTCACTTCATCCATTCTTGGTTGATTTTAAGCATTTTGGGACCTGATTCCGTTTCTCCCTCTTTGTATTTTTATTTTCTGATTTGCCACAGCCAAAGAATTTGTCATCAAGTGGCCAGGCTGCTGGTGATAAGACTCTTCATATTTAGTTAGATTGGTCTTTGTAAAGCAGATATGTTACTGCTGACATTATGCTCAAAGTCTTCCTAATGTGGATAGAACTTGCCAGAGATCAGGAAATATAAAAATAGGTTTAGACAATACAGCTTCTTTCCACAGAGAAAAGAGGCATCAGATTAAGATTTGTGAAGATGACCTCAGGGAGAGATTCATCATTTCCCAGATGATTTACTCCTCATCTCCCTGAATAGTCAACAAGGAAGCTCACATTGGTTCAGAGACCAAAGTTTGCAAAGAAAGTTGATTGTGGAGTAATAGTGCTTTTTTTGGAATCAAGGTACTAAAAGTCCTAGAACAGACTGCCTTGGCCTTTCAGATACTCAGGGACTGGGTGGATGACAGCCCACTCAATTTTTCTTTTATGTGGACTCCTTTCAGCTCAGATTTCATTCCCCCCCCCATTTCATCTACTTTTTTTTTGTCTCCTATCAAAGCACCTGCCCACCATATTTCCCCAAGGTCTCATCCCCCAGAAGTCGAAAACTAAACTATTTTTAGAGGCAAATGCTTTGGGAGAAGTGATAAATTATAGCAAGGAAATCAGAATCTGATGTCTACCTATTCACAAGATCATAAAGTCACAGATTTATAACAGAAGGGGACCTTGGAGGCTATGTAGCTGATTCACTTCGCAGATAAGGAGACTGAGGAAAAGTGAAATTGAGTGAATTGTTCCCAGTCACAGAAGTGATACATGTCAGAGTTGGGATTTGAATCTATTGCTTCTAATTTCAGAATAAGTTTTCATTTCACTGCACTATACTGTTCCTAGGCTTAGGTCAGAATTCAAATTCTATCTCAGATACTGACTAGTTGTATGACCATAGAAAGTCACTTAAGCTTTGTCATCCTTGTCTACATCTATAAAAGGGGGAAAACAATAGTACCAATCTCACAGCATGCTGTGGGGACCAATGAGGTAACATGTAAATTGTTTTGTAAGCCTTAAAGTTCTATATTAATTGTAGCTGTAATTGTCCTTATTGTTGTTGTTCAGGACAGTTAGGTGGTTAGAATGCCAGACTTTGAGTCAGGAAGTCCTGAGTTCAAATTTAGCTATGTGATTCTAGGAAAGTCATTTAATCCTGTTTATGTCATTCTCCTTGTTTGTAAAACAAGTTGGAGAAGGAAATGGCAAATCATTCTAGTACTTTTGTCAAGAAAATAAAAACGGGTTACAAAGAGTCAGACATAATTGAAATAACTGCTATTAGGTTCTTAGAATCGATGTCTGTGTGCTCGTGAGTAACAATGAGCAATAACTAGTCATCCTTTTGCTCTCTTATTCTATACCTTTTCTGTCCTCACTTTCCACATCTTAATCTCCCCTTTCCAACCCTGAAGCTCCATAAAGAAAACTCACAAATCCAGCACAGTTGTCACAGAAGGTAGGCTTTAAGTAAGTTGTCTCCTGGAAGTTATGAGGAAAGCCGAGACCCAGCTTGGAATAGATCGAACTGGCCCTCATGAAGTAGGCAGTAATTTCATCCCGACTGATCAAGCCTTCCCTGTTAGCAGACCAAAGAAGAAAAGGGATGAGGATGTGAGTGTGGAGGCTGGGGGATTGACTGTGGAGAGGTATGACCATGGCTATGCTAGAGAAACTCCCTTCCCCTGCTGGCCCTTGGCATCTCCATAAGGAGAATCTCATAGTGCAGTGGTTTTTATCTTTGTGTATGTCCTGGACCTCTTTGGCAACTGGTGAATGAAAGCTATGAACTGCTTCTTGGAATCATGTTTTCATAAATCATAAAATAAAATAGAGTCAACACATGCTATATTCACTTCTTTTTTTTCTGTTTTTTATTTTCTCCCATGGTCTTCCCTTTTGCTCTGATTTTTCTCTCCCAACATGATTCATAAACTGATGTATATTAAAAATAAATATACTAGAAAAATAATAAAAGGTCAAAAAGATAAAATAGGGTTACAGAGAAAACCAATTATAGTGATACAATTGTCAAAATATTAAAAAAAAAACAAGTCTATGGATCCTGAGTTAAGAATTTTTCCTCCAATGGCAACCAATATTTTTTAGACTTAGACTCATTTTCTGTCCATGAACCCAATCATTCTAGAGAACTCAGTTATCAGGACGGGGAGACAGAGTCATGGTTGAAAGAGAGACATTATTGATTCCATGGCACAAAGCTCTTTGTGATGTTGAGTTTCTCTCTCTCTCTCTCTCTGTATATATATGTGTATGTGTATGTGTATATGTATATATATATATATATATATATATAATTATAATAGAATTATTTACCTAGAAAACTAGGTGGAGAAGGAACCAAGATATGAGAAGATGTTAAGTACTAGCTTTTCCCTTTATTTCTTATAGGCGAAAAGAGTGATATGTTGCAGCACGAAAAGCTTAAATTGTTTATAAGGAAGGATTTCCTCTTATTGAAATGTAAATTATTAAAGTATTCAATGAAATTTCTTCCTGAAATCTTAAAAAAACATGACATGCTTTCCTCCTAATCTCTTTTAAACCACTCAGTTGTGGTTTCATGTTCTCCTCACATTCCACAGGGTTCTCTGTTTTATCATGTGTAGCAAGAGTTTCCTTTGTTCTGCAGTATTTATTCATGGATGCCTGAACTCATTTACTTGCTCTTGAGACCATATTACCCTTTGTTACAGATGTGTACCCTATTGATTTATCTGCTTATATTCAGGATCTTTGAGCCTTTTTCTTCCTGAGCTATTTGGTAATTTCAGTCTTCCCCTTTCCCCCAATTTTCCCCTATTTTGGATTTCAGAGTGGCTCAGCCTCTTCCTAGATGGGTAATTTACAGTTTAGCAGCCTAGATCTTTGCCCCAGATGACTTTTAAATAGTCAGAATGGGTCTCAGATGGATGCTGTGCTCTTTTCCTCAGGTTTAGTGAAGTATTACCTTCATATATAGTGTCCTATCCTGGTGTCCTTTCCCATTTTCTTTGTTCCTTAGGTCTCTGGCCTGGCTTGGGCAGCTCAAAGAACTATGGGGCTTTCCATCCTAGCACCATCAGTTGAGAGCTTTGTAGCACTGACTCTATAAGATTGTGGATTTTATCTATTTGGTGCAAATTTTCACAGCCTGGAGACAGGGTCTCTGTGCTAATGGAAGAAGGGAGAAAGGGCTACGATGGGGGGTGGATTTTGTTGTAAGTCTGTGTTAGTTCTTGAATCTACTATTGCACTATTGCTTTTGGTAGCATGGGAAGTAGGGAAGGATAGCTGAATGAGCCCAAGATCACTGAGTGTCAATTCTGGACTTGTTTTTAACCTTCTTTTGAATTCTGGGTATCTTAGACCACAGAGACAACTGAAGTTGCTTTGGCAGGTAATTTCTGTTTTGGAGTAGTCTGAAAGGTCATTAGAATTCAAGAAAATGTCTATTCCTCTATCTTGTTGTTCATGTGATATACCAGGGAGTCTTAGAAGACAACTGACTAGAGTCTCCTTCTAGCCTTCCAATTCAGTATAAAATTGTGATATATACATATTCTCTTGTAAATACATATTCTCCTTGTATCACATTGTTCTCATCGCCTGAGACTTGCATCTATGTACCATGAACACCCACCCAAAGCTTCACCTGTCTTTATCCATCACACAAAAGGAGAAGGGGAAGCTGGCAGCAATCTTTTCAAATTCTTCCTGTGAAATATATCCATCTTGATCAAGATCATAGTTCTTGAAAACAGACTGGAAGAAAAAATAGGAAAAGGGAATTAATTTATGACTCTCAAAGAGCCACTGATAATTTCTCATGTTAACTAAAAGACCAATGATCAAGAGTACCCAGATGAAAACTTCTCATTACTCAAATAGGGGGATATGGAACCTTGTTCCTCAATCATCAACAGAGTAGATGTGTGGGTCATGGCTTTATCTTTTTTATATCTGGTTTTATATCTGGCATGTGTACCCAATCCTACCAAGGTATCTAATACATGCTTAACCTCTGGCTACTTTGCCCTCTTTGGTCATTATCGAGGGAAAAGCCTTTTTCCTTCTGCCTAGCCAAGCCATCCATCAAAACATAGCTCAAAAACTTACCACCCTCGGCCACAAGGGGATCCCTCCTACCACAGAATTCCAAGAATATTTTCTGTCCTTACTGACTAGATCTTTTTATTCAGTGTTTCATATTGTAACATTGGGGATGGGTGGGGTCTGTCTATCTATTTATCTATCTATCTATCTATCTATCTATCTATCTATCTATAGCTCTGTTGACCTATCTTTCTATCAATTTTTTGCAACTCTAATTACAAGATCTTGGAAGGAAGAGGCCATATCTTACTCTTCTTTATATGCCTTTCTACATTAAGGCAAGCATCTTGAACATAGCAAGTAATCAATTTATATGCATGCCCCAATCACTTTGTATTGATTAAGCAACAGTGATTTATTAAATACCCAGTTGTATTGTTCAAAAATGATTAAATTTAGGTTTTCCTCATTTAATCTCTTTTTTTCATCTCCTTTGTTATCTCTCATTCCTCCCCCAGGAAAAAGCTCTCAAATAACTAAGATATTTGATAATTTGATTACTTAATATATAACATATATAATATTATGTAAATAACTTAATACAATAAATGACTTAAGATATTTGGGGAGATTTCTTTGCCTGTATTTGTTCCTTGCCATAATATGTATCTCGGTGCAGGGTGTGAGAGAGAGATACATCTTTCTCTACACTCAGGGCTAAAGAACACTGAATGAACATAGCTCCTGAATTTTGGAGTCATTTCCTCAGTTCATTCTCATTCTTAATCCTGAGAATGGCTTTCAATCCATTGCCTTTCATTGTGAAGAAAGTATTTTCTACATGTTACTATGATTTCAACCTATCTTCTATCAGAACCATCAACAAGGAATAATAAGGACTAGTGAGCTTCCTAACCTTTCTGTTTATTATTTTTTAAATCAGGAAACCCTAACAAAGAAGGAAACAGCTCAAATTTAAAACTTAAAAACAAAAAACTTAAAAACTTAAAAATTATTAAAAACATATATTTCTTTTTTCTCCCCTCTCTCAACCCCAGAGATTGCTACCATTATACACAAATATGTATATAGCTTTAAAAAATATTATTACATTATATTATGGAAATGCTTGTTTTATTCCATAAACTCATTCTCATGAGTTCCAAAATAACCACCACATCTCCTTTTCCCTCTTCTCCAAGACCAGGAAGTTCCCCATGGCTTGCTCTTGCTTCAGGATTTCCTCCATAGGAAAAGTTTTATACTTACATCTACCATTCTCTGCACGTGTTTGCTGATGGTCTTTGGATCAGGTTTGGGAGATATTCCTGATGCCCAATCTACTACAACAGGAGGCTTCGAAGGTGTTAGAGGCTAGAGTAAAACATTTAGAGAGAATACCACTGTTCACTATGAGACAAAGTTGTAATTAGAAGTTCTCATCACTGCTCTACCAACTCTTACCCTACACACATGGATTGATACCAATTCACAGCTAACTCTTAATTATCTTCAGTGTGAGAGCAAGAGCTGGTAAGTTATTGCTCATTTTTCTATAGCCCGGGAGCTAAGAATGTCTTTTGCTTTTCTATATTAATTTTTTGTTGTATTTAAAAATGTGAAGCAACTAGGTGGTGCAGTGGATGGAGCACTGGCACCCAGAGTCAGGAGGACCTGAGTTCAAATATGGCCTCAGCTACTTACTAACTATATGATCCTGGGCCAGTCACTTAATCCTAATTACCTCCACGAGAAAAAAATGTATAAAACATTCTTAGTTCTTAAAAGTACAAAAACAAGTAGAGGACCAGACTGAGTCCTTGAATCAATTTGGCAATCCCTGGTATAGATAGTAAGGAGAACATATATGTCTTATGTAGACTAAAGGCCAAACATTATCTGGATGACAAGGTAGAATTTAAAATTATACTGATCTTAGAATCAACCCCTGGGTCGGAATTTTGGATTTTCCATTTACTAACTGTATAACTTTAAGAAAATTCATTAATGTTATGTAGTTTCATAGCTTTGTCATTTGTAAAATGGGGATTATAGTAACTTTCCTTATCTACCTCACAAAACTGTGAGGAAAAGGATGGAGACTAGACCTATTATTTTATCAGCCCTGAGAATTTCTTGATGTGGAAACTCCCTCCATAAATACAAGTTGGCACTTTCTCTGCAAATCTCCATTTTAGAGAGTTGTAGCATACTAAGATGTTAAGGGGCTTGCCCAAGATCACACAGTTAGTATGCATCAGAGGCTAGATCTGAATTCAGATCTTCTACTTCTGAAGATAGCTCTCTATCCATGCATTATGAACGAAGTGTTTCATACAGGTTAGTATAATTTTAACCTATTCAACTTCAGAATCATCAAAAGAAGTAATATGGATTGGTTTGAAGTTTTTGACTCCTGTTCAAACTGGGGAACACAAAGAAGCAGGAGAGAAGTAGAACAAAGGCATGTTGATTCTAATTTAAATATGTAAATTTCTTTTTCCCTCCCCTTTCCCCCCTCTTCTCCCACAAGATGGCCCCATTAAACACAAATATACATATGTTATCTTTTAAAATAATTACATACATATATATAATCTTTAAAAAATTTTTATATATAGCCTTTTTACATTTTAAAATTTATATTTATATATAAGCTTTTAAGTTTTTTTTATATATAATCTTTTAAAAATCACACTATTATGAAAATGCTTATTGTATTCCATAAATTAAAAATAAGATGTTAAAATCTTAATATTAGAAAAATAAAAGTCAAAACATATAAATTTCTTTTTTTTTCTATTTTTTTGTCCTTTCCCTTCCTCCCACCCCAGAGATGGCTACTAGTAGACATAAATATGTATATATCAGCTTTAAAAAAATTATACTGTGTTACAGAAATGCTTGTTTTATTCCCCAAATTTAAAAGCTTAATATTAAAAAAAAAACTTAAGAATTCATACATTTCTTTTCCTCCTCCTTTCCCCCAACTCTTGCCCCAGCACTCTAGAAATAGGTACCATTAGATGTAAATATATATGTATACAATTTAAAAAATATATATATATGTACATATATATATATAATGTTATGGAAATGCTTATTTTATTACATAAATTAAAAATTGAATAAAAATTAAAAAAATAAAAAATGAATAAAAATAAAAATTTATGCTAAAAAATTCCCCCAAATATGAAAATTTAATTTTTACTTTCTTCTTTTTTCCTTCTCCTCCTTCCCTAGAGATAGCTAAAATTAGATGCAAATAATTTACATATATGTATACACACAATACACATTACCTTTAAAATTATATATATATAATCTTTTAAATTATTTTTTTTCTTTTACATGTAATGTGTATTAAAATTGTATTGTTATGGAAATGCTAGCTTTATTAATCTTAATATTAGAAAAACAAAACCCAAAACATATAAATTTCTTTTTTTCTTCCTTTTTCCCCCTTTGCCTTCTATCCCCACCCTAGAGATGGCTACCATTAGATACAAATATATGTGTGTATATATATATATATATGTATATATGTATATACATATATATATGTATATGTAAGATCATCTTTTAAAAAATTATTATACCATGTTATAAAATTTCTTTTATTCCATAAATTAAAAGTATTTTAAAAACCTTAATATACATCCCCAAACATTAATAAAAAATAAGGAAAACAATCCTTTAAATCTCTTTCTGACAAAGTATCCCACCAATTTGTACACTTTGAGATTCTGAAGTGGCTTTTTCTTCTGTGGATGTCCCCTTCCTGCCCAACAGGAATAATGAACTTGAGCTCTCTCTATATAGAAAAAATGACCCCAAGGTAGTTAACTTGGACTTCACATGTCTTCCTTCATTTCTATCAATAAGTTCTGGCCTAAGGTTCTTTCCAGAGGAATGAGACCTTCTCCTACCTCCTTTTCTTCATCACACAAAGCTTCCTTGACATAAAAGTTATGCCCCATGGATTTGATAAAGACTTGTTAAACTGAACTGCATTAGCAACCAAAGTTTGAACTTTACAATGACTGCTCTAAGACCGGCCTGTATTGCATTAATACATATTAATGGGGAGTAAGGAGTCAATCAGTATATTGAAAAAACTTACTGGGGCTTTGTGATTTCTTGGTTCTCGGGCATATGAAAGCTCATAGATTTCATCTTCAGTGTAGTAGAGATCCAGGGATAGCTGCATATCAAACAAAGTCAGATTAACCTCTGATATTCCTTTTGTCTTTTTCCTTTAGAGTTTACATAACTTTTCTGTTCTTAGTCTACTCTTCCTTATGAGGCTTATTGGCACAATGCATTAGATTTTTTTTAACAACTATGACTATAGATGTGCTATGATCCAATCTGGTGGTGTTCATTCATCCAAGCAAATAGTTGCTTAGAATAGTTGATCCCCACTCCCAATGGGTGGGGTTCAGCTTGTGAACAGCTTTTACATATTGGGAACTAAAAGTTTAGGAATTTATAAACAGCAATATGTTAACTCTCACACTTTGAGTAGTGTTTTAGACTTGGATTAGGTCTTTGAGAACATTGAATCCAATCTTACAGATAAAGAAGGTGGCAGAGCAAAGATTAGGATATAGGCCTTCTGATGCCCACTCTGGGTTTTTCCTATTATACTCTTAAAGTACTTAGCGAGAAAGGGATCTTACAAGTCATCTAGATCAGCCTTTCCATTTTTGCAGATAAAGCAACTAAGGCCCAGTACAGAGACTGTGACTTGCCCAGGTTTATAAGGAGTAGGGTGGGACAGTTTTTGAATCTAGTCCATTAAATCTGACTCCATTAAATTGTAAGCTTTTTGAGGGCAGGCACTATCTTTTGCCTTCTTCTATAATCTCAGTGCTTATCATATTGCCTAGAGCTTGATAAATGTTGATTGATTGATTGGCTCCTAACCTTGCATTCTTTCTATTCACCAAGTTGGGGTGATCATTCTTAGATAAAGATATAAAAATACAGACAGTTCTACTCATTTCAGGAGTTAAGGGTTCTTTTTTGTTATTCAATTATTTTAATAGTATCTAACTCTTCCCAATCCAATTTGCCATTTTCTTGGCAAAGATGCTAGAGGGATTTGTTATTTCCTTCTAACTCATGTGACAATCTGGAGAAACTGAGGCAGTTAAATGATTTATCTACAGTTGGACAAAAATAACAACAATAATAACTAACATTTATATAGTACTTACTGGCACTGTGCTAAGAGCTTTACAAATATTATCTCATTTGTTCCTCATAACAGCCCTGGGAAATAAGTGCTATTTTTAATTTTTTATTAATTTTTTTTTTTTTTTTTTTTACAGATGAGCAAATTGAGACAGATTAGAGGTTAAGTGAGTTGCTTAAGTTCACTTGTTTAGTAAGTATCTGAGACTAGATTTGAACTCAGCTTTTCTTGCTCCAGGTTCAGCACCTCCTCTACTCCCTGACTCTGCCACATAATACATTAATGGCAGAGAAGGGACTTAAGAACTCAGGTCTCACAACGAATCTTCTCCTCTTAGAATTCCAGCTGCTACAAAAGCCACTTTGCATCTATATATTCTCCCTGAGACCAGAGACAGTTTTTGATCTGGTTATTTTCTATGCTAGGACACAGACTGGCATACACCAAGAGCTTAATAAATTTTCACTGATTGATAAGGTGACATTGACATTTTCTGTCCTAGTTTGTTATCTGGCTGTTCCCTAAGTCTTAGGACTTCCCGTGTATATGGGGAACACCCACTTTGTTTTTACCCCATCTAATCTTTTTTTTTTTTTTGGCTGAGGAAATTGAGGTTAAGTGACTTGTCCAGGTCACACAGCTAGGACGTGTTAAGTGTCTGAGATCAGATTTGAATTCAGGTCTCCAAAATGCTCTATCTACTGCATCACCTAGCTGTTCCTTCCCATCTAATTTTAAAGACTGTTGTATGGTTCAGTGGATAGAGTGCTAGATGTGAGAACCTGAGTTCAAATCTGGCCTTACTTACTTGCCACTGGGCAAGTTACTTAAACCCCATCTACCTCAGTCTTCTCACCTGTATAAACATTAGTTGGTGTGAAGAGAAAATGAGATAAGAGTTATCAATTGCTTTGCAAACTTTATAGAGCTATATAAATACTAATTATAATTACTGCAATGATAATGATTGGGCATCCTCACCGTTAGCAAGTGCACCAAGTCCTTATTGGCTTCCAGGGGTGGCGCTACCTCCTGCAGTTGGACCAGTTCATTGATGTGGTTGTAGAGGGCCAGCATTTTGTGAAAATTCACCTTCCTGTCTTCTAGGTAGTCAGGCATGGCTTCATGCAGGGAGATCAAGTCTTTAAGGTGTACACCTAGGATAGGAATCTTGAAGTGGGTGCACTCCCCATAGGCTCGCCGGTAGTTGTCATAATTTCTACAGGAGGACAGTAGCTCAGTCATTTCACTAAGTACCTAGGGAGACATGAACATCAAAATCTGCTCAGATCAGTTGCATGGGGGAGAGAGACAAATGTTGTGTTATAATTGGGAAGGACCAGTACATAAAATGATTATTTAATGAGGAGGAAGGGACTGAGAGACAAGAAAAATAAGAGAGGGATTAGAATGTGAGTTATTTTAGGGCAAGGATCCTAGTAAGCTTTTCTTTGTATACCTGGGTACTTAGCACAATGCCTAGCATATAGTAAGTGCCTAATAAGTGCTTATTGAATTACCTTATCCTGTATCATTTGGCTTCCTTTGGATCCCTATGTAAAAAGGGATCCTCATCCCTTTTCTGGATTGAGTTGGGAAGTCAATTCTGATACCAATGGAAGAAAGCTTGGGGCAATGTTCTGTTCTGGGCCTCCTGCCAAGCACCTGTGGTGTGAAGAAGGTGACACTGACCTTGTTGATTTCATGGGGGACATAGGAACTTGTCTCCTTCAGCCTGGAGATGGAGCTGTGACACAGTCCTCCAATCACGGCCATCAATGTGTTAAAGTTCTGCAGCTGATGGAGTTTCTGTAGTACAATCCCAATAGAAAAGGTAGTGGTTAGTGGCCCTTATCCATCCATCACTCAGTGTGAGGAGAGCCAGGCTGCTTCCTTCTCCCCTCTCTCCCACTGTTGCCACAAATTATTTTTACACAAAATGAACACTAAGAATCCATTTACAAACTCCTCTGTATTTCCCTCCTCAAATCTTATTTAAGACTCTGGGATATGGAACTAAGACTATATTTCTAAAATGTATGTTGGGATTTCCAATGGCAATTGGCTTTTTGGAGTCAAGTTTGGCTTGACCTGACAACCACCAGAGTCCCCTAACAGTTTCTCTTACTGCTTCATTTGGACTCAAACTGGAGTGTCTCCTGGGGAGGGGGGATACAGATGGTCAGGATGCAATCTCTTTGATTAAATGACCCCTAGCCCCAATTTACATCACCTACACATATCACCACATACCTTAAAACTTGCTAGTTCCTTAAAGATGACAATGGTATTAAAAAACATCTTTGAATTCCCAGTTACATGGAAAGTGAAGAATTGTCTCAAAGCCTGGGAGATCAGGTTTCCACTATTGACAGATACTGGCTGTGTGACCTTAGGAAATCTCTTAATACTCTAGATGATTATCTAAGACTAGAAATTATAGAGATGAGTGCCAACTCTAATTCTTCTGGAAGTTTCCTAACCCAATGAAATCACAGCTCAAATAGTTAATACAGTTTCTGCCACAAAATAGACTCGCACCAAAGATTTACTGTGTTGAATTTATTGAACAAACATGAACAGAGTTTCAAGGCTTTGAAATAAACCAGATTCACCTTTCTTAAGATATCAGAAGAATGTGGATTCAGAAGGTGGAAGGTACATAAAAGACCATTTACAAAGGATGGGGTAGATCCCTCTAGCCTAATATGTATCTTTTGGGGGAAAAAAAAAAAAACGTTTTTAATTGGTTGAAATCTGTCTTAAGTTTTCCTGAGAATTAAAGTAGGTTGTTCAGAATTACTGAGGGCAGGAGCAAAGCCACCACTCTAATGATTTATTGAATAGGGTAGGGTTCATTAGCATTAAAGTAGTCATCAAAGTGGCAGCTAGGTGATGCAGCAGATAGCACACAGGCATGGAGGGAGGAAGATCTAGTTCAAATCCAGCCTCAGACACTTACTCGTTTTTTTGATACTGGGCAAGAGATTTAACTGTGTTTGCCTTAGTTTCCTCATCTGTAAAATGAGCATTCCAATATCTGTGCCAAGAAAACCCCAAATGGGATCATGAAAAGTCAAGCAAGACTAAACAACTAAATAACAATAGCTATTAAAGTTTTTGGGCTTAACAAGTTTTATTGATGCTGTTTGTTTTTCACAATATATCCATTTCCAAATTTACCTGTCCCTAATCCCTTGTATCAAAAGGAAATAATGAAGTACAACCAATCCAGAGATCAACTGGATTTGAATATCACAGTAATAATCATCTCTCAACTAAGAAGGAAGTATACTGGATCTTGCTTTCCTGAGACTTTATGTCCTGCTCCTCCCTGGGCCCCAACCTTTATGGAAAGTACATCTTAGGAGAAAACTAGGAGGACTGGTCAATTCAGAGACCAAGGTCAAGGACTTGAGTAATCACTTACCTGAGCCACCTTGATGAACTTGATGAAGACTTCAGCCCGGAGCTGTGGGGTGGGACGACTGAGTACCATCAGTTGTACCCATTGGGAAATGCCATTGCATAAGGCAATGGACCGCTCCATGGTTGGATTCTCTTTCACACAGCTATTCACAATGTAATTTTGATAATCTGAGAACTGACAAGAGAAATAGAGGAATCAGAAGGGTTGTCCTATTTTTAGGAAACATTGTGTTGCATTTGATTGGACATGCTCTGCCAATAATCAGATTTGTAAAGTGTTTTATAGTTACCAAAGCTTTTCCTCACAATGGTTGTGGGAGGAGGGGTCAGTAATACACATCATCTCCCCAAATTACAGATGCAGATACTGAACTTCAGAGAGGTTAAACCACTTGCCCCAAATCACATGACACCAAATTGTTTGTTCTTTCAAGTATTCAGCTAAGTGGAACAGTGGAGAGTACACTGGTCTTGGACTAAAACCTGACTCCAAAACCTGAGTTCAAATCCTGATTTAGATACTTACTACTAGTTGTATAACTCTGAACAAGTCACTTGACCTCAACCTCACAGTCCTTATCTCTAAAATGGGGCTAATAATAGCCTCAACATCACAATATCATCAACATCATAAGATTGTTGTGAGGATCAAATGAGATATAATTTATATAAAGTGCTTTATAAATCTTATATAACTATAAAAAATACTAGTTATTATTATTATCACTATGTACTATAGGAACAAAACCTATTTCACTTTGACTCCAAGTTCATAACAATGGCTCCCGTTCATTTAGACTTTTAAATGTTTACAGTGGACTTTTCTGGGATTTGCCCAGTTCTTTGAAGTAGGTAGTATTAGTATCATTGTCCCCATTTTACAAATGAGGAAAGTCATACTCAAAGGAATTAAATCGGTTGATCCTGGTCACACAACTATTACTTCTCTTAAGGACTAGAACCCAGGTCTCTTGACTAAGGGTAGTATGCTTATCACTGGAGGGACACTTCCAGCTCTTACCACTATATGATACTACCTCCCATAGAAACAGAGAATAACAGAATCTCAGTAGGAAAGGACCTCTGAGGTCATCCAGTCCATTGCATAACTGAGCAATAATCTACCCTGAAAAATAATTATCCAGGATAGAGATAATTATCAATATTGTGACTATAAACTATGTATCCCCTCCAGGCTCTTCTTGGTTCCCCCAAATATTAGTGCTCCCTGAAATTTCTCTCTGTTTCTTTCTCTCTCTTCTCTACCTCTCCTTTCTGTCTCTGTCTCTTCTTCTGTCTTTTTCCCTCCCTCTCTTCCTCTCCCATCCCCTTTTCCTTCTTCTCTCTTTTTCAAAGTACATATATATGTATATATATATATTATATGTATATAATATATATGTATGTGTGTATTTATACACAGTTGCCTATATATATATCTTTTTCTCTTTATTGTCTATATAATTATCTTTATATATTTTTTGAAACTTATCTATATACATGGTATTTTTCTCTCTCAGCATAAGTATCATTTTTTTTAAGGACAGAGACTGTTTCCTTCTTATCTTTGTAACACTAATGCTGCCACAGTGTTTGATACATAGTAAATGCTATAACTCTTTGATGAACCAAAATAAATTTGATACAATGGAGAGAAATAAAGGTATGGGAGCCTCAATAAGGCAAGCCACTTAACTTTCATTTCTCATTTCCCCCATTTGTAAAATTGTGTGTATGTGTATGAGTTTGGCAAGGGAAGGGGGTGGGCTCAATAGTCTCAAATTTCCTTAGTGTTCTAAATCAATGATCTTATGAGCCTATAATTATTTACCTGCTTGAAAACAAATGTCATAGTAAATATTTGAGGCTTAAGTGTATATCCCAGTTTGCTATGTGACTCCCTAACACAAAGGTGCCCCTGCTAAATCAGTACCATCAATAGAAGGCAGGGTTTTTACTTTCTCTAGCATAACCAATAACTTTTCTAAGGTATTCATACATTATATACTGGAATGGTTTCCATTTCCTTCTCCAGCTCATTTTAAAGATGAGGAAATTGAGGCACATAGGATTAAGTAACTTTCTCAGGATCACATAGCCAGTAAGTAAATGATGCTGGATTTAAACACTGATCTTCCTGATTCCAGGTCTGGCACTTTATCCACTACACCACCTAGCTGCCTTACATATCACATATACAAGGTTTCTAAGTACTGTTATTGCTGGTATGTGACCAGAGGCAATTAAGTATTGCATTTTTGGCAGGACTTCACAGGTAAAATTTTGTAAAATGTCATTGACTATAGGAAAAAAGACCCATGACTCATGCACATGCATGGCTACTAGATCTGGGACACCTACAAATTTGAGACTTTGGAATTTAGGATTTAAACCACATCAATAGCAGTGATAGCATCTCTCAGTGGCTTTCTCTCTAGTATATATATACACATATATAATTTATTTCTTTTTCCCTCTTAGTGGAATAATATTAAAAAGGAAACTATAAACTTCATAATCTATTTCCAACAAGAGGATAGAGGACTTGACCTCTTGTGTTCCTCCTCCATCCAACCTTATATGCCAGATGATATATTTTCTAAAAATTGCCTAGATAAAACACAGACATTCTTAGAGAAATCTTCTATGAAGCAGTTGCCCTATCATAGAGGAAAGAAAGTTGAATCTTGAAGGTAGGGACTGGCTTTTTCTTCTCATTTAAAAAATTTTCCTTTGTATTCCCAGTTACTGGAACAGTGCCTGACACATACCAGGAGTTTAATAAATGCTTGTTGAAAGAATGAATGCAAAGCAGTTATCACCAGAGTGTGCCAAGGAAAATATCAACTCACTTTTACAATGATTTCTTACTTCCCCCACAATTTGTCTGACCACTGGCATCAAACAGATCTTTAGTAGCTTTGATTGAGAAGGCACTGCCAGTTCATATTTCCAGGGGTGATAAACTTCCCTTTTCAGCTTCTCTTTAGTGTGACTGCTTGGAGGGCTTGTTCCCTGTTAGTAGGGGGCATCAGTAGCTTGCCATTTGTTTGAGGCAGCTCCTTCTGTTTTTGGGTAGGGAATGCCTGAGTGAAGGGATTTGAACCCAAGTCCCTTAACTATAGAGCTCTTTTCAATCTGCCATGAGTGAGTGGCAACAGGCATATATAACCACCCCTTGTTCCTTGATGGTTTATTCCCTGCCCCTTTGCTTGCGTCTCAGCATTCACAGATCTTAAATCTCAGCTATGTGTTTTTCTCAGAAGCCCCAAAGCATTCACCAGTCTCCAAAACATACCGAGATCCTTCGGAAGGATTTGAATTCAAGGTAAGTCAGGTGTTCAGACAGCTCTCCTGGCTCTAGATGGTCAAAGAGAAGTGAGACTTTCCGTTTCTTACTGGTGTTGGGCTTTATCCGTTGAGTAAGCTTCCTAGACCAGTCTCGAGCATTGCTTTTGTTGTGTGAGTTCAAGGTAGATAGATGGGCAGATAGACCCAGAAGATAAAGAGAAAGGAAGAGATGGAGAAAAAGAGAGAGGGAAGGAGGAAGAGGAAGACAGACATACAGACAGAGACAGAAAGAAACACACAGAGACAGGAGAAAGAAAAAGCAAGAAAAAGAAAGAGACAAGAGAAGATGGAGAGAGAGAGAAACAGAAAAAGAGAGAGAAAGGAGAAGGAGGAGGGAGAGAAAGAGAGAGGTAGAGACAGAGAGAGGCAGAGAGACACACAAAGAGACAGACAGGAGGACATGGTGAAGTAAAGAAGAAGATAGGAGGAGGAGGAGAGAGAAAAAAGACAGGAGGAAATGAAGAAGACAATACAGGAATAGGAGACGATGGAGAGAGAAAAAGACAAGAGTCAGGAGACAATGGTGAGAGAAAGTAAAGAGAAAGAAAGATGAGAGAGAGGGAGGAAAAAGACACATAAGTCAAAGTTAGATTTTGTAAAAACAAAAAGGAAGGAAAGAAGAAAGCAAGCAAGCAAGAAACAAAGAAAGAAAAAAGAAAGAGAGGGAGGGAGGGAAGAAGGAAGGAAGAAAGAAAGAAATGAGGAAGGAAGGGAAGGAGGCAGATAGGGAAGGAGGAAAGAAGGGAGGGAAAAAGAAAAAAGAAATCTATTAATATTTCCCACAAGAATATAGATAACATTTATTTGGCCAGAACAACATAGCCTCAGAATTCTCCAAGTCATTGGAGATGACTTTCAGATGATTGCAAGCAAGAAATTTTATTGGTTTTCAATAAGTACTTCAAATATGTTCCAGAGTAAAGCAAGTTTACTTCAAGCTAATGGAAGAGCCTAATAACAAAAACTAGTCATTGTTTCAGATACCTTATTACTAGTTCTTTTGTATAAGTATGTTGTATAGCCTACTTTTCTCCTCCTCTTCCAAAGCACTCCAACACTCCCCATCTAATTAATGATTTCTATGATATTGGATCTTTTTTTTTTTTTTTTTTAACCTTAGATGTAATAGAGAGATGTGTAAAAATAAGAACAATGAGATAGCATCTTTACTTGGCTTTTTCCCCCTGGAAAGAAAAAAAAATTCCATTCACTAGTATAGTCTTTTTCAAAAAATATCACTATTGAACACTTTGGGAAATGCAGTATAGTGATAGAACTCAAATACTAGTCTAGGGTATAGAGCAACTCTGTTACTTCTTCTACTCATCCCACCCCCCAAAAATGGAAAGACTACAAAAGAAATAAAGTTGTTATTTCTAGTGAAAACTTGGCACATATAAGTATTTTTGATAAATACAGTATTTTCTATTTCACATTTTTAGAAGTTTTGCTAGCATTAAGGTTTTTCTTTGAGCACCCCTACTCCCATCATATAAAATAACAGCTTTGTGGGAACCACATGCTGTCCTAAATAAATATGCAGAGGGTTGCTTTTGCATTTCATCCAATGCTGTAGAAATTCCCTTGGATTCCTAAGGCAACCAAGGGAATTAGACCAACCCAGGCTTATTGTTGGTCAATAGTTTCAGTCATATCCAATGCTCCATGACCCACTTTGGGCTTTTTTTTTTTTTTTCCTTTGGCAAAGCTACTGAAGTGGTTTTCCATTTCCTTCTCAACCTCATCGTACAAACAGGGCTTAAATGATTTATCTAGGATCACACAGCTAGTATCTGAGGTCACATTTGAACTTAGGAAAATGAATTTTCCTGATTCCAACCCTAGTATCTATTCATTGAGTTACTTAACTGCCTACTCATTCTTATTTATTACTCCTGTTATTTAGTCATAATATGTATCCTATTCTTTTATTCCTGTTTTTTTCACTCAGTATAATTTCATAAAGGGTTTTGCAGATTTCTTTACATTACTTAGAGATTCAGGGGACCTCAGATCCCTTACAGATGAGAAGCTGAGATGGAGAGAGATTAGGTAACTTGACCTGAACACAGAGGCAATGTGCAGCAGAACCAGTATTTGAACCTAGGTCCAGAGATTCCAAATCCTACATATTTTTCACAATAACATACTATTATTGATTTTTAATTTATTCTATTTCATTACTTGGCTGAATTACTCCATAATTAAAATAAGTGAATTACCATTCTGTCTTTCATTTTTCATTTTTAGTATTTGTTTTTATCTTTGTCTATCATTCAGGTAGAATTCATTGTTATATGGTGTGAGATATGGTATTGAATCAATTTTCTACCAAATTGCTATTCAAGTTCTTCAAGTATCTTTGTTAAATAGTGAAACATTTCTCCAATTTTTATTTTCCATAACTATATCAAACACTAATCATTTGTCTGTACTTGTTTGAATGTCTGTTATTTTGAGTCCCATATATACATGTTGCTTTAGTACCCGATTGTTTTTTATACCTACTTAGTAATATGCTTTAAATTCTGGGGATACAAGATCACCTGGTCCCATTTCTTTTCTACCCCTTACAGGGTGCCCCTTAATATTCTTATCCATTTGTTTTTGCACATTCATTCTACTATGATTTTATTCCTTCCACAAAGAAAATCCTTGCTTGTTATTTTGTTCAATGTCCTTTCCACTATCCCATTCTTAGGGCAGTCAACTACCATAGATCAGGACCAATGAACCATAAAAGCTAGTCATGGGATTTATTCTGCTTGGTTCCAGGGGATAGAACTAGGAGTGATGGGTAAAGCTGCAGAGAAATATTTTGCTTGGTTTAAGGAAAAAGTTCCTAACAATGATTTTTAGGTCTTTTCCAACTCTTAATATTCTGTAAATGTCAAAAGTCAACAACCTGTGGTATTTTATTACACAATATGTACTCCCCTGGATTGGGCTAACTAGATGGTTCAGTGGATAGGGCACTGGGCCTGGAATCAGAAAAGATCTGAATTCAAATCCAGCCTCAGGCACTTACTAGCTGTGTGACTCTGGGCAAACCATTTAACCCTGTTTGCCTTAATCTAGGAGAGAAGGAAATAGCAAATCATTCCACTATTTTTTGACAAGAAAAGTCCATGGAGACCATGGTCTACAGGGTCATAAATACTAATGAGAAAATAACAAAAGAACCCTGCTGGAGAAGGGTAATGGGTAATGAGGAAGTAATCTCTTTTTTTTCCCCCAAGAGGAATCTGAAAACAGGAAAAATACTCCAATTTTCCCAGAATGGGTTAGTCAAACTTGCAGATGAGTAACCTATGAGGATGGATCTGAGGAACTCTGATTAATTCTTCTGAGTTCAAATCTCAGCTCATCTGCTTATTTCCTATATGGCCTAGGGACAAATAATTTTACTTTTCTGTACCTTAGTTTCCTCATCTGAAAAAAACTGAGGGGATTATGCTAGTTGACTTTGAGGTCCTCAAATCCTTTCCAGGTATAAAGCTAAATCTATGGCTCTATGATGTGTTTGTTAAATAAGATAAAGCATTTAGTCCTGTGCCTGGTACACATTAATAAATGCTTGTCATTCTCCATTTCCTATTGCCTCCTGATAACACCATTACCACTGTCATCACCATCACTGTCATCATAAGTGAAATTTATAAAACATATTTTACATTTTGCAAAAAAGATTTATATATGTTTTCTTCATTTGAACCTCATAACAAATCCATAAAAAAGGTATTATATTAAGAGCATTCATTCTATAAATGAGTAAACTGGGGCTCAAAAAGGTTATGACTTGCCCATGGTTATACTTTCTAAATTAATATCTATGAAAAGTCAGTATTCCTTAGCCTGTTTAGTTTTTAAATTAAGACCCATTTCTATCTTTGGCCCTGGGATTCATTTCCAGCTACTGTACCAGTACTGTACTGTACTGTTTTTCTTCTTCTCTCCTAGTTAAAGAATCAGGCTTTTCCAAAAGTGAAAACTTTTCATAAAGTGATGTGAGTCATCCTGACAGAGAGGTGGGCTTCTTTGAACAAGTTAGCTCACAGCAGTTAGCAGCAGCAGCTGCTGCTGTGGCAGTTTCACTATGACTATATAACAGAAGCAACGTGACTTTGAAAGATTACTCCAAACTTGACACTCACATTTGAGTTGTATCAATTAGGCGGCAGTGTAACTCCTCACCATTAGCTTTGACCAATTCCTGAAACTCCTCCATAGTGTTTGTCAAGCTGGCATCCAATTTAAACATGACCCAGAATTCTGTTATCCAATATCTACGAGGAAGAGATTAAAAACCAATCAGTTCGGAGTGTAAGGAAGAATGGCTTTTCCCCTTTGGATTCCCAAGAGTAGTAATAGCAGGTAAGTGACTTAATAAAGAGGTCTTAAATGGAAAAAAGATGGAGTTTGGCTTTTATTCATTTTTGGTTTTAGTAACTGAAAAAAATTAAAGTCACTGACACTCCCTTGGCTCTGTGCACAAAAGCACATGAAATTCAGATGAATGTGTGTTAAAATTGAAGGAATCCTTTATCATCTTTTGACACCTCCACTTATACTCTATGTCAAATAGTCAAGAGGATTCAAGAATGAATTTGCATACTTTCTTGTGGTGGTTAAAAGCAGTGGAGTTAATAAGTTCAAGTCACATGGAAGAGAAAATTAGTATGAATTTCCAGGGTAAACATTCTGTCATTTACATTCCAATTCTGGGAGATATATGCATGAAATATCTCATGCATGGAATGAGAGAGAAAAGGTGGAGGCCTCCTGAGAAAGAAAGACTGAATATCACTCTCTCCCTTTTCCTGTATACTGACTTCATTTCTTCTAATTCTGGAAAATCACTGCCTTAAAATAGAAACCTTACCTTACAAAATAGCAGATCTTCAAACAAAGGCCAGGTGAATTCTTGGCCAAAGCATCCTTATATGTAGGGACTGGGTTAAGGAAAAAAGAAGCCTTTGCTCATTACATTAACATAAAATATGTCTTCTTCTTATTGAGAGGTACAAGTCCTTACAAAATATCTTTTATCATATCCAAACACTACATATCATCATTTCCTCCATCTACTCTTTCTGCCTCTCTATAGTATGCAAACACTGAAAAACATTTCCTTTTTCAAATAGTAGTTTATTTTTCCAAATACATGCAAAGATAGTTTTCAACCTTCACCTCTGCAAAACCTTGTGCTCCAATTTTTCTCCCTCTTCCTCTCCATAAGATACATAAGCAAACCAATATAGGTTAAATGTACAATTCTTCTAAATATATTACCATGTTTGTCATGCTACACAAGAAAAATCAGGTCAAAAGGCAAAAAATGAGAAAGAAAAAACAACAATCAAATAATAACAATGAAAAGGTAAAAATACTAAAGCAATTTTCTTTATATCATATAATAGTGATTCATTTTTTGTCTATCCCATAGTTTCTTGTTTAGCTGTATCCAATTCTTTACGACCCCACTTGAGGTTTTCATGGCAAAGATAGTAGATGGATTTGCCATTTCCTAGTTCATTTTACCAATGAGGGAAATAAGGCAAATAGAGTCAAGTGATTTGTACAAGATTCCATAGCTAGTAACTATCTGAGGCTGGATTTGAATTCAGGAAGATGAGTTTTTCTGACTTTAGGCCTAGTGCTTTGTCCACTGCTCCTCCTAGCTGCCCCTAATCCATACTAGTCATTCCAAAAAAAGAATATTCTAACTTAAATGAATTATAGGGAAAATCTGTAGCATTTTCAGGTCAGAGGATCATAAGTCTTTGTGGCCTTATATTCCAGTCCCATTTTTTCAGATAAGGAAATTGAGGCTCAAGAAGAGTCTATGGGTCATAGATTTAAAACTGGAAGTGGCCTCCGAAATCATCTAGTCAACCCCATCTGTAGAAACAGGCCCAAAGAAATTATTACTTGTTCATAGTCCCACAAGTACGAATAGGCAGGATTTAAACCCATGCTTTGTATCCATTTCAATTTACTGAAAGTCTGCTCTGTGTCACAGGGGATGTGGTGGGTCATGACAGTATAAGGATGAAGATAAGAGATGGTTTAAAATAGATGCACATTAGTATTGTGGAATTAAAAAGAATTAAGGGCTACACAAGGGATAAGAGAAGTAGTATGGTTAATGAAGAGCCAGACTTAGTTAAGGAAGCATTGGATTCAAATCCTGCCTCTGGTACATATCATATGAACCAGGGTAAATTACTTAACCCACAGCATTCCCATGACACTTTAAGTGTAATCTGTATTATTAGAGGGATTTCCTATAGCAATGAAATCATAAATCTTGACACCTTCCACCTTCAAGAAAAAGTAAAGATGGTATGGGAATGGAAGGAGGTCACCCTTTGTTAATCATTCTGTGCTGGAGGTATGACAGAAGTTTCATGGAGAATCATGGAGGATTTGAATGGGGCCTTAAAGTTCAGGATCTCTGCTTCTTCTGTAAAATGAGCAAGAGGATTGTGCTAGGTGAACTCTAAGATTCTTCCCAGTTCTAAGTCTAAATTTTATCATCATATAAATAGAATTTTTATAAGTTAAAAAGTGGAGTTGGGGCAGGGAGGGCAATGCTTCAAGGAGGAAATGACATAAGCAAGATGATGGAGGCAGAAAAATACAAGGCATGTTTGGGGAAATGATAAAAAAAATCAAATTTGGAAGGATAGAAAATACAAAGAGAGTAATCAAAATATTATTACCTTTCAAAATAGCAATATTATTACTTCTCAAAAATGTTCCTAGCAAAATGTCCAGGCATTGTGCTAAATGTTAGAGATACAAAAAGGAGCAAAAGATCATCCTTACTTTCAAGGAACTATCTAATGGAAGTTAAAGCTTGAATTGAAGATGAGGAAGCACATATAATAACTCTTCTCAGGTGAAGTTTGACAATAAATAGGGAAGAGATAGGCTAGTCGTTCAAGGAATTATTAGGGAAAAGGAACAAAGGAGAGAAGAAAGTAACAGTGCTGGGGCATTATGCTGAGCACTTTACAAATATTATCTCATTTGATTTGATGCTCACAACAATTCTGTGAAGTGGATACTAATATTATCCTCATTTTACAATTAAAGAAACTGAAGGGGAAAGAGGTTAAGTGACTTGTTCTGAATTTAAAAAGAGGAAAGAAAGGTTGGAAAATGTAACATAATGCTGTAAGAATGGGATTAGGAGCGCTAAACCTCAGTGTGCTGAGGCAGCCAAGCAAAGCTTAAGAAAAAGAAAAAGAAAAAGAAAAAGAAAAAGAAAAAAAACTATACTAAGGAAAAAGAATAGGATCAAAGAAGGGACAAATTTTTCACTCAGGATGGAGTGGAAGATGATTATAAATGATAGAGAGAATTCCAAGCTCAACACTGCTTTTTGCTTTTTTTTTTTTCCTGCCAAGGAAAGAATGATATTTGGATTAAAAAGAACAGCCAAAATGTCTATACATAGATAAATAGGAGATAAAGTACCTAAATCTCCTTTAAGAATTTTAGTCATCAGCAAATGAAGACTTCATTTCTCAAATGTATATGGAACTGAATCAAATTTATAGAAAAAAAAAGAGCCATTCCTCAGTTGATAAATGATCAAAAGATATGATCTATACCCAAAATGTTATAAAATCATGCATATTCTTTGAGTTAGCAATACTACTACTAGACATGAATCCTAAGATTTTTTTTTTTCTGGTTGAGGCAATTTGGGTAAAGTGACTTGCTCTGGGTCACACAGCCAGGATGTGTTAAATGTTTGAGGCCACATTTGAACTCAGGTCCTCCTGACTTCAGGACTGGTGCTCTATGCACTGCACCTCTTAGCTGCCCCCCTAAGAGATTTTTTTAAAAAGGAAAACCTATATGTATAAAATATTTATAGCAGCTCTTTTCTCAGGACAAAGAATTGGAAGTTGAGGGGATGCCCATCAGTTTGCAGGGGTCCTCAAACTTTTAAATAGGGGGCCAGTTCACTGTCCCTCAGACTGTTGGAGGGCCAGACTATAGTAAAAACAAAAACTTTGTTTTGTGGGCCTTTAAATAAAGAAACTTCACAGCCCTGGGTGAGGGGATAAACGTCTTCAGCTGCCGAATCTGGCCCGTGGGCTGTAGTTTGAGGACCCCTGATTATAGAGAATGGCTAAATAAATTGTGGTATGTGATTATGAAGGAATGTTTTTGTTCTATAAGAAATGATTTAGAAGTTGCTATTAGAAAAACTGGGAATTCTTCTGTGAGTTCAAGCAAAGCAAAATGTATTTTTTACATAGTAATAGCAAAATTGTGTGATAATCAGCTGTGAATGACTTTGCCATTCTTAGCAATACAATGATCCAAGATTATTCTGAAGAATTTATGATGAAAAATGCTAGCCATACCCAGGGAAAGAATTATCAGACTGAAGCATACTTTTAAGTTTTTTTTTCTTGAGGGTTTTTTTTTTCTGGAAGAAGATGAAGATCTATGTTTTCTTTTGCAACATGACTTTTATGGAAATGTTTTGCACAACTTCATATGGGCCTTCTTAATGGGGGAAGCAGTAGGAAGAAAAGGTAAGAATTTATAATTCAAAAATTTAAAAACAAATTTAAAAAATTTCTTTATACATAAAGAGGGAAAATAAAATTACAAAAATAATAAAAACATAAAAAAGAATTTAAGTCGATGAATTACATCCTCTGCTTACAAAAGAACTAGCAGATAAGATTTCTGAGACATTTTCAGTGCTTTCAAAGAGATTCTGGAGAATAAGAGAGAAGGCCCAGAACTGGAAAGGACAGATATTCTGATTTTATGAAGGAGAAAGAGAATGAACTCTGGAAACAGCAAGCCAGTGAGTTTACCTCTGATTCTTGGAGAATGTCTCCTAAAAGAACTGGTAGTAATCACAAAGATCTAACATGGAATTCTGACCATTTAACTTTAAAACATCTGACTTGAAATGATGAAATGTTGAAAATTGCTTTTACATATAATTGGAAAAAAATTTAACTACCATTAAGGAATATTTTATATATAATGTACATATGTGAATTTATAAGAAGTAATATTTAAAAGGATCATCTCATTTATTTTATTTTGGGTGGCTTACTAGTTTGCCCTCCCTTAATCTCAACTTTCATAAAAAGACTCATGTACTAAAACCAACTCTCTTTCTATATGTATGACTTTGAGTAAATTCTTTGCCTGTCTGGAACTTATTTCTTCCTGAGCTATTGGCTTAGCTTAGAAGTTCTCAGAGTCTGGTCCAGGTATCTTCAAGGTCAAAACTCATTGTAATGCTAAACCTTTTAAATTTCTAATACAATAAATATTGCTGGATTACATAGATTAAATAAAAGCTCTTGAGATGAGGAGCATCAACAACTTTAAATAGTGTAAAAGGACCTGAGACCAAAAAGTTTGAGAACTGCTAATTTAGAGATCTCCTGAAGTCACAATCTCAATTGGGTCCCAAGCCAGAATAAAACAAAAACCCAAGACATGAGGGAATATAGCTTTTAAACTTTTTGAGTCACCTTAGGGCCATTGTGTAGTCAACAGAATCAGTGAGGAAAGGGATATTTGCCAGAGAAGTGGCAGAATGTGGGTGCTCCAGGCCCCTAACTCAGTTTTCTGTGGCTCAGAGACTTCACCTTCCTAAGCTTTTCCCCTCTTTCCATGTTCACTCTTAGTTCAGTTTCCAAATGTTCCACATGGAGTCTTCAGGCATTTGAACTATGTGAAGTCTTGATATTATTTTTCATAATGAAAAAAATGAACTGGACTAATTGAGCGAAAAATTCTTGTATTTTTCAAGTAAGAACTGAATTTGGAAACATCCTACATAAAGATAAACATTTTTCGTGGCCATCTTAAGTTTCTCTTGGTGTGGCAGGTGTTATTAATCTAATCCCTCTTCCAGAGGGACATGCCATGATGAAAACTGGCACACTAGAGCATAGCATGCTAGAACATAGGACAAAACATGATCATGTAGTATTTTGAGGTGTGCAGAGCACTTGATACATATATCATCTGAGTCTCACAACAACCCTGTAATGTAGATATTAAATGTATCAACCCTATTTTTCAGGTGAGGAAACTGAGAGACAGCAGAGATAAGTGATTTGCCCATGATCATTTACCTAGAAACAAAACTTTAACTTAGTCTACCTGTCTCCAAATTAAGCACTTGCTACATGGGAATAACTCTGAAGGGTTTCTCTCTATCAATACATCTGGGGTCCATTCTTGGCTACCAAGTAGTTCACTTGAGTTCCTCAGGTTCTGAGGCAGCTGTTCTCCTTTACTCAAACCCTTATCGCCCTTTATCTTCTTCAGGGACCATATCTTGCAAATGAAGCATATAAGGGTGGGGTTAGGGAGTGGGGTAGAGAGAATATAAGAAGATCTCCTAAATCTATTAGTTTCACACTCCTCACCTTCAAAAAAAAAAGAGAGAGAAGAAATAAACAAGGCCATTTTGGCTACTTGCCAGCCTTCCTGCATGTGCCCGCACGATACAAGCTGTTGCTTCAAAAGCTAGTGACATCTGCAAGCTTTCTTCAGAGTTTCAGCCTTCCTAAATTAATGGGAAAATACAGGACAGGCACACTATAGAAATCCACCATCTGAGAAATGGAAATATCTCTCAAATATCATCTTCTCACATCTTCTCATCTACTTCCTTGTGTTGTGTAAGAATTTTGGCTGAGATAATAGAAAAGAAATCTTTCATTTCTTTCAGTATCCAAGTGCATGAGAAGGTCCGGTGATTGCTGTTGGATTTCTGCAGCTACATTTACTTAGATAACAATGGCAAGTGAGAATTTTCATGACCTTCAAAGTTTAAGGTGTACGCTCCAAAATGGGCAAGGCTTTTAAATATTCTCCAAGAAATTTTCATTGACAGTGCTATTGTCTATGAGGATCTACTGAAATCTGATATTATGAATACCTTAATGAAATTAGTTTCCTTGGTCTGCTGGGAAGTAATAATGATTAAACCTGGAGATGCACCCAAGATATCATTATTATTATTACCATCATCATCAACCAACTCATCAGCAAGAATTTATTAAGGGGCTACTATGTGCTAGGCACTGTCCTAAGCAGTAGATCATAGCTCTAGAGTTGGATGCAAGCTTGGAGTCCATTTAATCCACTCCCTTTCATTTGACAGATGAAGAAGCTGAGGGAAGACAAATGATTTGTCACCTGTTGCCCAAGGTAAGACAGGTAGTGAAGATCAGAAGTGAGATCTGCACCTCTGCAGTCTCTAGGGCCACTGTCCCTTCTATTGAACCAGTAATTTCTGAATGAACAAGAAGAGGTAAAAAGATATGGCAGAACAGATACTCTGGAGTCAGAGGACCTAATCCCACCACTGACACTTTCTACCTCTGTGACTTTGGGCAAATATCTTAAATTTCCAGGGCCTCAATTTTCTCATCTGTAAAATGACAGCTGTGGATTAGATGAAGTTGAGTGCTATGATCTTCTAGAGTCCATCTGTATAGATGAGGTAAAGGAGAATTAAGTCTTTGCCAGTTAGAAAGCAGTAGTTTATTCATCTTAGCCATCAGATCATAGATGACATAGATCAAAGTTTTTTAAACTGTGAATTGCAATCCTACATGGGACTGTGTAAAAGAATGTGAGAGTCATGAAAAATTTGGCAACAGTAAAAGGTATCAAATATTCCACTAAGATTTAATTCTTTATATAAAAATAAACACTTCATCTCATTAATATATAAACTTACTTTTATCTTTAATACATGGTAAAATTATATATATATATGTATATATCAAAGAATTGTTTAAAAATAAATTTCTTTATGATCTATTCTAAATAAATGTTTGATTTGTATCCTTATTTTATATATCTTTATACCTAAAGTCATGTAAAAATTTCTGAGGCAAAAAGGAATTACGAGGGGGAAAAATTTAAGAACCCCTAACCTAAATAATGTCTCCCACTATGTTTTAGACACATAATCCAACTAACTTCATTACAAACTCCACTTGTGTTCTCAGGAGCTAATCTTTAGATTGTGGAAGTCTCAGGGAACCTTCTGGTGCTCCTAGGTGACTTCTTGGCAAGAGAGGCTAAACAACAACAATAATGAGATACCAAGATGGATAGACTTAAATGCAGAAAAGTCTCCTATTTTTCTTTGATTTGTGTCCTATATAATGTTACATCATTATTGCTTCCTGCAGTAATTTATTCAAAGGTCTTAGCATTGTACCTTGCACATAGTAGACTCTTATTGCAGTTTGGCTATTTTAGTCATGTCTCACTCTTCATGACCCTATTTGGTTTTTTTGGGGGAAAGATACTGGAGTGATGTGCCATTTTATAGTGGATCCATTTTGTTAGACAATCACAAGTTAAATGGCTTGCCCAGGGATGCACACTTAAGAAGTATCTGAGGCTGGTCCTCCTGACTACTGGCCCCATGTAATATCCATTGAGCCACCAAGTTGTCTCTACAGTAGATACTACATAAATGTTTATTCCCTTTCCTCTCTCTTCTTCTTCTTCCATTTCTGCCCTGTTCAAAAATACAAGTTACAATGATAAAGGATATAATGCGATGAGTTTTTGGAGCAAGTCGGTAGAGGAGATGAGGAGACGGTGCATTGTTAGCATCACTTGTAGCAGCTGGTTACTCCGACACAGATTGCCATCTGTATCTAGAAAAATAAATTGAAGCATATGCATTAGGCATTGGCAGGAGAGAGGTAACCCAACAGAAATACAAGCTAGATATCAGGGCATGATTTTTTTCAAGTTTTTAAATTATTTGGAGCCTCTGTGTGCCTTCCCACTCCACCCCCTCCTTTCCTCCTCTTGTCTGTCCTTCTCCCTGCCCCTTACTTAGCCTTTGTAACACACATCATTTGGAGTGTTTCACTGCTTATAAAAATCTCTTTCTGAAGGTGACAAGAGGCAGGGAGAAGAAGGAAACTCTCATCAATCCATTTTTGGCCTTCGTCACCAGATGGCTGGTGAGGGAGGAGGGTGAGGCTGATGGTAAATGTGGGAAATGGGGGTTATTTGTGGAATCCGCTAACCTATGGTCTGTCAAATCTCCAACAACATACACAGCTGAGGACTGACGGCATCTTTTTCAGCATTCCTCATACAATTTGGGACTGCATTCTGCACTAGAATTCCGTATACTGGTTTAGAAAAGGAGGCTCAATCTGATGATTGGCTGAAATGGAGCATAGGAGCACCTAATTTTATGTAAAGAGTCTGACATTCCCTTCCAGATTTCATTCAAAGTCATTTCAGAAATAAAGAAAAGATCATTTTCCAAATTTCACCAAGTGACGAAGGAGTTTGAGTTCAATTTAATACCTGTTAGATCTGTTTTCATCACCAACTTTTTTATTAAGATCTTGAACAATTTGTGGATTGTGGATCATTGATTAGTTAATATATGTATTTTATTCTTCCTGGGTCACTCTCAAAAATACCAAAATATGAGTATTTTTCTTGAGTATTCACATGGAATAAATTTATGTAAAATTAAATAAAATTGCATATCATTTTTGCAAATCCTTCATTACTTATTTTGAACTACAGAAATAGAATAAATAAATTTCAATTCACTTCAAAATTTAATGCTATGTTCAGAGCACCATATAAGGTCATAAGATCATATATTTAGAGCTGAAAGGTACCTTACAGATTAATTAGGTAAAAGTTAAATACAGAAATACAGAAAAGTTAAATGACTTTTATACCTGAGGCAGAATTTGAATTCAGCTCTTTCCAACTCCAAGTCTAGTCTTCTATTCACTATGTCCCCTACGTGCTTAGGTACGAGGAGTCTCTGCTTTCATTGAGCATATATTTCAGGATAACAATTGATGCCCATGGAAAACAATGGGACTCTGAAGGAAAACATCCATTGGGTAATGCCCCCAAAGTCTCAGACCAACAAAGGACTGAAATGGAGAATGTTAAGGAATATAATTCCCTGCTACATGTTGTAGAAGACTACATGCTTTTACCTAATTTTCTCAGTTACTATTACCAGCTCCATCTAGATGTAGAAACAACAAACCACTTAGATCTCTTTCACCATATGATTTTCCTTTGTATTCCTTTGTAATACATACATTTTCCCTTGTATTCCTTATTTCAGCCAATTGAAACTTTTACCCTAGAATTCTAACTGGAAGCCAGGACACAATTGAGTCCATAAGATTCTCCATATTTTCTTTTGCCCTTGTTGTATCACTCCTGCAATCTCTGTTTACTCTCATCCTTATCCATCCTAGCCATATTCTTCTTCATCCTTTTCTCCATCTCTTTCTTCCTTTCCATGTCACTGTTAACAAATGTCCCTTCATCCTATAAAAGTACCTTGTATATAAATGTGATTATCATTATTATTATTGTTCCTCTTATACTCTTCTAACCTCTAACTTTTGCTAAAATCATTTAATCTCTTGCTATCTTCTCCACTGGATATACTGGGCCAAGAATTGGTATAACTCTTACTCTCCAGTACCATTTCTGGAACTTTACTTTTTAATGATCATGCACCTCTTTTCCATTGAAGTTCACGCTATACATCTTCATCTGCTTGTCAAGTTCCTTGTTGCTATCAATTACTGTCTCTTTTGCCACCAACTCTTTTGTCCATGTCTCTTTTGTCCCACTTTTGTTACCAACATTACTTAGCTTACAGTCTTCCTCTCTCTAACCTATCCCTGCTTTCATCCTCAATGACTTCCATACTCAGCTAGGTATTCCTTTGAACAGCCTAATTTCCAAATTCATCAGCCTTCTCAACTCTTGGACCCCATGGCCATCATTGAGGGGAAGCAGTAACTATGGAAAAAAAGGCCACTGTCCTTTCCACCACCAACTGCCATCAATCCTGATCCATATGTTGCCATTGGACCCAGATGGCTCTGGAGAAGAAAGTTAGGTTGGTGACTTTGCACAACCCTCTTCTACTTCAATCCAATTCACTTGTATGTCATGGAATAATTGTCCCGATGTCATGGTTCTCTTTGAGAATGAAGGACAAACGACAATAACAACAAGTTCAAGAGCTTTTTCAGGGTCAGACCCCCCCTTCCCCCATTCCCCAGCCTTCCTAGGTGCCTATAACCATCATCTTGGAACACAATCCTTCTGTTATGGACCTGGCAGCTATTTCTGCAGCAACTGAAGGCTCAGAAAAATGTAGAACAACAGAGTCCTTAGCATGATAGAAGGGTTCAATATGAGAAAAAGGTATGATTTTTATTAGTGGCTATGATATTAAATATGTTGCATTCACCATCTGCTTTGCTTCTGTACCCTTAGGAGATGGGACCTTTCCATCTGATTTGCAACTGAGACCTCTTGTATATGCTAGCCCCCATTAGAATGTGGGTCCCTTGAGAACAGGGTCTATTTCCACTTTCTATTTGTAGGCCCTCCCCCCAATTTCCTTGACCCCAGCCCCACCAGTGCTTTGTATATAGTAAACACTCAAAAGATGTTCATTCATTCATTTCCATTCCATCACAGGAAACAGGGGTGACTATACCTTAGATTTAATCATAACTCTAAACTGTTTTATTTCAATGATCATAGGAAAATTGCCTCACTGACCATAATCCTCTGTTTCCACTTTTCCACCTGCCTTGTTGTTCCTTCCAGGCACTTCCTAAGATTATTCTTCCTGCTTCCCATGATTTCTAGTGCCTTCACTGTTGTGTTTCCTAATCCATTACTCCTGTTCTGGATGCAACTTTCCATTCTTCAGGCTCAAGAGAATCAGTTTAAAAAGTCACTATCTTCTCTACTATCCTCAACTCCTTACTCCCTGTCTTTCCAGAATTCATGACCTATCATCCTCAACCCCAGACAATGTCAACCATTTGCCTTCCTTATCCCAATTCTTTTTTTTTCCTTTTTTATTTTTCTAGATCTTTATGTTTAATTTTAATTTTTAGTTTTAATAACAGCTTTTTAATTTTTCAAAATACATGCAAAGATAGTTTGCAACATTCACCCTTGCAAAATCTTGTGTTCCAAATTTTTCTTTCTTCTTTTCACCTACCCTCTCCCCTAGGAAGCAAATAATGAACATGTATAATTCTTCTAAATGTATTTCCACATTTATTATACTGCACAAGAAAAATTAGATCAAAAAGGAAAAAAAAACAAGCAAACAACAGCAAAAAAAATGAAAACTATGTTGTGATTCACATTCAGTCTCTATGGTCCTTTTTCTGAGATGCAGGTGGCTCTCTCTATCATAAATCTATTGGAATAATGTCCCAACTCTTGAATTGAAGAAAGGTGCTAGAAGAAGTCATGAAACTCTGCAGCCTCAGTCCACCCCAAATTTATGTTACCTAATCCCTTTTGCAGGTCAACTTTTTTAGTCCTTTCCAATCATCATTCACATTCCCACAAGTCCAAATTTTCTACCTTTTTTTTTTTTTTTAACCTTTAGGAGCCTTCCATCTTTATACCCTCTTTCTCTTAGCAGATAAACTTATCTATTTCACTGAGAAAAATAATTTTTTTCTTACCTATTTTATCTCATATCTTCTATCAGTTAGAGGCAGCAAGGTGATGCAATCAATAGAGCACCAGTCCTGGAATCAGGAAGATTTGAATTTGAATCTAACCTCAGAACTAGCCATGTAATCCTGGGAAATCAGTTAACCTTTGTCTCCTTCAGTTTCTTCACTTGTAAAATGTAAAGCATTCAGCACAGTGTCTGATATATAGTTGGCACTTCATTAATGCTAATTTCTTTCTTTTATTCCACAACTCAAAAATCTCTATTTTAAGTCATTCTCTCCTGTTTTGCTTTAGTCTTGGGATCAAGTATCTCTTCTCTTTAACAAGACTATATCCCTCTATTTGTGCCCTTCATCCCATCTCCTTTGAAACACTCTCTTTTTCTCCTCTTCAATCTCTCCTCATTTACTGGTTCTTTCCTCATTGCCTAATACCATCTAATTCTCTATATCCTTAAAAAAGTTTTTACAAGATGTGTCCCTATTCTTTCAAACTATTGTTGCATCTTTTACTTCAAGACTCTTAGAAAGAGCAGTCTACACTTGTCTCTTTGCTCCTCACCATCCATCCTCTTCTGAAGTTTTTTCAATCTGTCTTTGAACCCCATCTTTCATATGAAAACATTCTCTCAAAGGTTACTCATGATTGTCTATTTCTCATGTGTGAATCCCTCATTCATGATCTCTATATAGGCTATGTGTATGTGTATATCCTACAGGGAGAGAGAGATAGATAGATGTGCGTGCGTGCGTGTGTGTGTGTGTGTGTGTGTGTGTACACACATATCTGTGAGATGCCTTACAAGAGGGGAATTTTCCATTACAAAATTTTTTGCACGATTTTAATTTCATCAAATGTCTTTGCTTTAAATTGACTATATCTTCTGGCTAACTAGAGAAAAATAAACACATATGAAAGTCCTCCAGAAGCTAAGTCCAGAGTGAGCACGACTAAATTTTTTTTTAAACTTTTACCTTACACGTTTCTTACCAAAGAGTTTCAGCACAACTCATCCTGTGAATCCTCACACTTTCTTTGTGGGAGTGAAGTGGTTTTAAATGGCTAGGCACTGAGAAATTATTTACTCATAGAAGAAGGGAAAGAGGGAAAGAAAATAAGCCAATTCAGATTCCTTGCCAGTTTGTTTCTGTACTCCAATCTCCTATTTTCCAACATAGGATCATAAAATCACAGTCCTATAACTGGAAGGAATCTGAAAATTTCAAAGAGAGATATCAATTGGAGGTGAAATTCAAGAAGACATATGACCAACACTTGGCTGATGTTCCTTGTGGACCGTGAACTTCTTTATCAGACTTCCAACTAAATCCTGTGTTTTCTCCCCTATTAGAATTTGTGCTCTTTGAGATGAGGACTTATTGTTTTAAAATTGTGTCCTCAAAACTTAACACAGTGCTTTGCATATAGCAAGCATTTAATAAATGCTTTTTTTTTTCATTCATGATGAAGAAATGCTCTTGGAGAGATTAAGTGTCTTGCTTAAAGTCACATAGGACATAAAAAAGTGGCAGAGTTGGATTTCAAACTCAGGTCTTCTCTCCGGTAATTTTCACTATATCATATTGTTTTCCACATGGGAAGGGTTTTTGTCTGTGAATTTGCTCTAAAATTGATAGAATGGAATATGTTTAGAAGGGGACAGAAGCAATAAATGGGGAGAGAATGAAGGTGAGACAAAGAGAGCACTCCTGAAGGAGATGAGAGCATATGAGAAGGGCACAAATTCAGGTGCTTAACCTTGTTAAAGAGAAAGGCTAGCCCATTCCACTGACTCTCAATAATTTAGCTTCTGTCTCTGGGCATTGTATGTATTCTATACTTATAGGGGCAAAGATATAATACCACTCCATCAGGCAACTAGGTAGCTCAACAGATAGTGCTCTGGGCATGGAATCAGGCTGAAATTAGTTTAAATTAAGCTCCAGACTTACAGCTATGTGATCCTAGGCAAGTTACTTTACTTCAGTTTCCTCAACTATGAAATAGGAATAATAGAAGGTATTCCAGGCTCATTATGAAGATTAAATGAAATGTTTGTAAAGCTCTTAGCACAGTGCCTGGCACATAGTAGATACTTAATAAATGGTTGTTTCCGTCCTTTCTTCTATTATCATCCTACAAAATTTATGTTCTTTGAAGGAAAACACTAGGTTTTCAAACTGGCTTATTCTGTTTAGAAGAAACACTGTCCAAACTACTCATCTTTATTTGGATATATTGTTATTACTGATGCTAGACGATTTAAGTATTTCAATGAATTATTACAATTTTTGCATCCCCAGGCTTATTTTAACGTGGTGTATCATATTAAAGATTTAATAAATAAAAAATGTAACAGCAAAATGTACCTGCCTGTCTCAAATACCAGCCAATCCCTGCCATACTCCAGAGAAAGAATTATTTTTAAAAAGAGTTTGAAGCTCAGTGAAGCATAGAAATGTCATATTCTTATACTCTATAGTTCTTTGCTTCATGTTCCTAGAGACAAAAGTCTAGCTTGAAATCCATTTAGAGAGGGAAGACATTTCACATGAAAGGATCCCTCTCGTATGATACCAAGCAGTGACCAGAAGAGGTCAAAGGCAAAAAATAAGTCCTGAAGATCAGTGTTCTCATCTGTAAAATAATCAAGTAGGATTAAATATCCTTGAGAGTCTGCTCTTTTCTGAATCTATTAATGATAATGATTAGTGTTTATATCATGTTTTAAAGTTTACAAAGAACTTCAAAACATTATCTCATTTGATCCTTCCAAAAAATCCTAGGAGGCAGGTAGTATTGTTTTCCCCATTTTACAGATGAGGAAACTGAGGCAGGCAGAGGTGAAATGATTTATCCAGAGTCAAAGAACTAATAAGTGTCTGAGGATGGATTTGAAGTCAGGTCTTCCTGACTATAGATTTAACTGTATTTGGATTGGTCAGACAAGAAGAAATGAAGATTGAGCTCGGCCATTGTTAACCAGACAAAACCATTCTGATTAGTATGGCCCAGTCTCCTGGGGGATGCATCTATGGTAAGGACAATAAACCCTAGAAACCAGCATAACTCTCCTTCCACCTACCCCCAGCCTCTTGCTAGATAATAGTTAGATTCTTCCTCCCTCCTCCTCCTCCTTCTTTACTGTTTATGAGGCAATTTAGAAATACTCTTATTTCTCCAGTCTCATCCATTCCTGTTGGTACCAGGGTAATCTCCTATTAGTACCAGTCAGTTCTTTGTCTAAAACCCTATGTTATATATTGAATTACATACCATCTAGGGGAGGGGTTGGGAAGAAGTTGAAAAAAATTGGAACACAATGTTTTTCAAGGCTCAATGTTGAAAAAATTATCCTTGCATGTATTTTGAAAATAAAAAATTTCAATAAAAAATAGCAACTCTCTCCCCCCCGCCCCAATAAAACTCTATGTTAACTTGAGCCTTGATGTACTCTGAACCTCTTCCTAGTATTCAAAAGCTGTTGCATGGCTTTAATATCACTACCTGCTGCCTTCAGATAAGGGCAATGGGGGCCATATAATGAGACTATTCCCTATTGGCAAATGTTCTGTCATCCCTTTGAGAGCAATAATCAAGTTTTGTTCATGGCTATCCTTCTATATCTCTGCTGCTCTTCAGACATACTCCTGCATGGCCCTTATTTTCTGCTTCCCTATTTGTCCAGTCCAGGAAAGCCCACTTAAATACTGAGATGTTTCATCACCCTCTACCTCCAAACAGGCCTTCTAGTCACTTCCTCATTTGGCTGAATCTTGACAGAGCTGTTCCCCTCCATCTGCTCTGAAATGTTTCCTGCCAATCAGGACCCTATGGGAATCAGATGAAAATGGGTTGAGCTCCAAAACTCTTGGGTACTTCCTTATATGTAGCTGATTTTCTTCCGCCTTATTCAACAAGAGATATGTGTAATCAACTCCTTTATTTTCCCCTAGGAAGAGATACAGGTATGTGAAAAGATCCAAGATTCTTATGTCATGATCTACCCACCATTAAAAGCACTGGATTTGTCTGGGGTCTTTGCACTTTGCTTGTGGTCAAAAACTCTTATTAACTTCAAAAAAATCACTTATTAACTTCCCTGGACCTCAGTTTCCTTCACTGAAAAATGAGGAATTTTAATTAAATGACCTTGACAATCTCTTCTTTCTCTAAAGCTGGAATTCCATGCTCTGAGGAAGATTAAAATTACCAATTGTAAAGGCAAACATGAAAATACACATGCATGCCCACCTGAGAGAAACCTGGGAGCTTAATATTCTCTGCCTCTCCCTTTTTTGTTTAGTTTCCATGGAAATCTGTGGAAATGTGTGGGATGAAGCTTAGGTTCTCTAGGGTGATAGGGGAGCAGGAGAAGGCAGTGGGGAAGAAGGCACAAGGTAGCATATGAAAATGGAATATTTGCTAAGACTCCTTAGAATCTTGCTAGGTTTCCTAGTATTTTACCTGACATAGGTTTTTCCATATGAAAAAAAGAGGTTCATGTTTCTCAAGGCTATATAACAAGGGAAAAAAGTCACAATACCACATCATATCCATGATCTATAAAGCTGGGGGATTTTGTCTCTTACAGTGACATCAAAGGGCACTTATTCTCTGGGGGATACTGCATGTAGAAGGAGAAATCATGTTAAAAAGTATTTGATACTTATAATAGCATATCTTATGCTGTTTAATTCTCACAACAACCATATGAGATAAATAAGGGGGTTGAGTATTATTATTTCCATTTACAGATAGCGAAGCAGGTTCTGGGAAGAACAATCAACTTGCATTAAGTCACTGAACTAACAACATATCCAGAAATTAGATTTAGATCTCCAAGTTTGGTGCTTTTTACAGTATATCACCCTGCCATCTTCAGAATATTCCAATCCTACAAATTCTTTCTGAAACCAGGGCCAAAATATGACAGTTGGATCTTTCTTGAGAAGTGTGGGGGGGAAATGGTAAGTTGAAAATAAATCCTTAGCTTATGGTAGCTGGGGCTGGGTCAGCAATACACACAAAGAAAAATTTTGAGATAATACTTGCAACTCATATAAATTGTTTCACTTCATATAAATTGCTGGAGAAATTGTGACTAGCATTATCCTAGTCATCCTTCCAGGACATCTCCAGGAAAAATCATGGCCAGGAAAGAATAAAAGCAGGAAAAGGTATTAGTGTATAGAGGAAAGGACCTATATTAGCAGCTAGATGTTGCAATGAAGGGAGACAAGAAAACCAGAGTTCAAATCCTTTAGACACTTAATAATTATGGGACTGTGCAAGTCACTTAACCTCTACCTGACTCAGCGGCTTCAACTGTAAAAGTAGGAGTTATATAGATAGGTCTTAGGTTATTGTGAGAATGAAATGTTAACCTTAAAGGACTAGATAAATGCTAGTTTAAAAAATTTTCAGAATAAGCAAATCTCAGTTTCCTCACCTGTAAAATCAGAACAAAAATATTTGTTCTCCAAAAAAGTCATGGCAAGGGAAAAATTTGTGAACTAGAAAATTCTGGATTATTGCTAGAAGTAATTGTTATTTGCTGTGGGTTCGGCTAAATGTAACACAGTGGAAAAGAGAACTGGGTCTGGCCTCAGGGGACCTGTTCCATTTAGACCTGTGAAACCTTGGGGCAACTTCTCTGAGCTTCAGTTGCTCATTTGTAAAGTGAAGGGGTTGGAACTGATGGTCTCTGGGGTTACTTCCAGCTCTAATAAAAGATTTAAATTCCAAATTACTGAAATTCCAATGGCTGGTCTTATTCAGGCTGGGTCATTGGGGTAACACTGTTGGGTCAGATCTGACTCCTCTTCTCTTCCAACTTCCCTGTCGCCAGGCACCCAGAGCTCTCCTCTGCGGCTCCCCAGTTCTTGATTTGTCCTGGATTTCTCTCGGCCAGTCTCCTGTTTCATTTCATTAGGAGCTACTACATGACTGGTTCACTAATCTGATGGAGCAATTCTTCCCTCAGGTATTAATGGTCAATAATAACTTAATGTGTCAGGCCTTTCAGGAGGGTCAGTAATTCCATCCAACAAACAATTAAGTAACTATTCTGAAGTATTCTGCACTGTGCTTGGATCTGGGAACACAGATTGAAAAACAATGTGTTTTTGCCCCCCTGGGAGCTTAAATGCTAGGGGAGATAGAATACCTACTCAGATAAGGATCATACAAGGTGGAATAGGGTGGTAAAGGTGCCCCTTTCCAGGAGACTCAGTGTTCTGAGCTAGAGCTGTCAAACTCAAGGAGAAATTGGGGCTACCAAGCCACACATAATAATCTCTGAAGAGTGCATATTGACTTAGAAAACCACATACCAACATCTTTGATGTTCTATTGGATTTTTACATATTTTGTTAAACATTTCCTAATAACATTTTCATCTGGTTCAGACATTTAAGGAATGTTATGTGATTGTGATCCAGGTCTGCTTGACATCTTTACTGTAGGCCTCTTTTTTTCCCTCCCTCCTTCTTTCTTTCTTTCTCTCTTTCTCCCTTTCTCCCTACCTCCCTTCTTTTCCTTCTTTCTTCCTTTTCTCACTCCTTATTTCCTTCTTTCTTTCTCCTTTTCTCATTCCCTCTTCTCTCCTTCCTTCCTTCTTTCCTCCTCTCACTCTTTTTTCCTTCCTTTCCTTTTTTCTGCCTTCCCTCTTTCCTTCGTTCCTTCCCTTCCTCCTTTCTTCTTTCCTTCCCTCTCTCCCTCCTTCCTTCATTCCTTTCTTCCTCCTCTCATTTCCTCCTTCATTCCTCTCTTTCTCTCTTCCCAATCAGGCTAAAGTGATTTGTCCAGGGTCACATAACTAGTAAATGTCTAAGGCTGGATTTGAACTCAGATCTTCCAGACTCCAGGTCTGGTTTTCTACCCACAGCCACTTAGCTGCCCCAGGCCATAGGTTCTTATTTATTTTGACATTACTTTGGCAGTCTGGGAAGCCTATGGGATCCCTTCTCAGAATAATATTTTTAGATAAAGAAAATAAAATACATAGGATTACAAAGGAATCGACTATATTTGAAGGACAATTGTCAAAATAGATTAAACAACCAAAAAAGTTCACAGCAGATTCAGGTAATGTTTAGAAGTAAGTGAATGCTTTTAGCTGTGCAGATTACTGGCAGCCAGGTGGTGCAACATAAGAGTTAGGGAGACTTGAGTTCAATCTAGCCTCCCATACTTACTGGCTATGTGACTGGCAAATATAAGCCTATTTGCCTCAGTTTTCTCATCTATAAAATGAACTTGGAAAGAAAATGGTAAACCATCCTAGTGTTTTCCAAATGAAGTCATGAAGAGTTAGATATGATTGAACAACAGTAATCTAGGGGAATGTGTAACTGAGTTGAGCCCTAAAGGAAGAGAATTTGAACAGAGATAAGGAGAGAGTATTCAAAATTTCCACGGATGGAGCTAGAAGATAGTTTCTGTGAAGGATGAAGGCTGGAGGTGGAGATCAAGTTCAGGAAATCCCTAGGTAAGGGGAGAAAATATGAAATGAGACTGGTTAGGTAGGACATGATTGCATCCATAGAAAGAACTGATAAATAGAAGTATTCATAGAATAATTTTACATATGTGTATATACACATGCACATATATATATACATTTATGCACATATGTATTTACAGCATATAATATATATATATACATATATATACATCAAAATATTTATTTATTTGTGTCTAATGATGGCCATTTTTAGGGGGGAGGGAAGAAAAAAAGAAAATTACATGATAACTTTATGATATGTTTAAAAGAAATAGCAAGTTGCACATAATAGATTTGCAGTTTCATGTGCAATCATCTTTTTATTATACTACCTTATGGAAGATTTTATTTTATTCACAAATTCAATAAAAATAAAATTTAAAAGTAAAACAAAGAAAAAATAAGGCAGGTCATATAGGCTGGGAGTGAGATTATAAAGGGCTTGAAATGTCAAGATCAGTTTGTATTTTGTCTTAGAAGTGATAGGAGCCCATTGAAGGCTTGACTGTCATCATCATCATAAAGAGCATTTAGATAACTCTTTAATCTTTTCTAAGGGCTTAAACCCAAAAGACTGAATTTCTAATTGTTGCAATGACAAACTAGTGCAGAAGATGGTTTGGGGCTGGAACCTTTCAGCAACACCCACTTCTATCTGAGGTCTGCATTGCTCTTTGCACTGAATCACCTCTCTTGGCAAACCAGGATGTCTAAATATAGAAAGGAGAATTAGGAAGCTGACTGCTTTGGTGACGAGGGCACGTACCCAGGCGGAACGTTTTTATGATTCTACTTATTTGTGGCAAATAGGGACACAGTGTCACAGATCATCTCTACACCTCAATTTAGCCATTAGCTGTAAATTCAACTTTTTCCCCAACATAAAGTTTAAGTAGGTCTACTACCATGAAAGAAAATGGCCTAATTTAGGCTCTTAGAGATCATCTGGCTTAATAGCCTCATTTTTCAGAAGAAGAAAAAGTCTCAGAGATGAAAAATAATTTGTCCAATGTTAAGTTAGTGGCAGACATAGGCTGAGAATGCAAGTTTAGTGTATTGAATTTTCTACTATCCCATGCCTCAATCTTTTCTTGGTTCCTATCTTTGGCAAATAGAAAACAAATGGTTAAATAGAAATGCCTAAATAGAATCTACATCTTGGTTCTCTAGGCTTTGGATAATGGGGTTCACTTTATTTTGAATGAAGTCACTTATGTAGCACATTAAAGTTTGCAAGTTTCAAGGCTAGGGGTTGCTGGAAATGCTTATATCAATAAATCATAGGTTTGGTTTTAAAAAAAATTCTCAAGCTGATAAGACAGTATAATACCCATATGCCACATGATCTATCAGACTAAGAATTATTTGTTGTTGTTGTTGAGGGCAGGACTTGGAATAAGATAGAACTGAATTCAAGTTTTGTTTCAGAAATAACCTGGGTAGGAACAGCTAGGTTGCACAGTGGATAGAGTGCTGATCCTGCAGTCAGGAGAGCGAAATTCAAATCTAGACTTAGACATTAGCTGTGAGACCCTGGGTAAGACATGCAACCCTGATTGCCTTAAAAACAATAAGACCTAGGTATGTGACCATAATTAAGTCTTTTAATCTCTCAGGGCCCAAATTAAAAGTTTCTTTACTGATGAAGGAACACACATCTCTTCCTTTTTTTCCTTCCCCAGAAATTCACAAAAATTCCATTTTTCAGATGAGTAAAATAAGTTTAGAAAAGTTAAACGATTTGCTTACAAGAAGTTACAGAGCCAGAATTTGAACCGAGGTCACCTGATTTCTATTGCTATTTTCCATTTTACCAGAAAATACTGCCTTAGGAAACAGCCAAAGTTGTTTGTATCCTCTCTTTTCCTCTGTGCTACTTATCTTGAGTCTCTGTGTTTTTCTCTTGTGAGAGGACTGGGCAGTGATGAGAAGGGAGGCAGGAAAGAATGAAGCTAATTTCATGTTTTCATGCTATGGGAAATTTTGTGTTACACCTCTGTAAAAGCCTTCCTGGAAATTGATGCTTTTGAGAGACCAGGCTAGTGAAAGCCTGGGGCAACTTCCTCTCACTATTCATAGGCTTTATTTATTTATTTTTTAAATGAAGCAATTGGGATTAAATGACTTACACAGGGTCACACAGCAAGTAAGTATTAAGTATCTGAGGCTGGATTTGATTTCAGAGCTGGTACTCTATCAACTGTACCAACTGCAACTAGATAGCTGCCTCCCATTCATAACTTTTAGAGTTACATAAAGTTGTCTAGTCTAAATCCTTTATTTTGTAAAAATCAGATCCAGACAGATCATACAGGTAGTGAATAGGGGGACTAGCATTCAAAGTCAGGTCTTCTATTGTCTAATCACATGTGCTTCCTTTTCTACTGGGCTTCCCTCAGTGACCTGGACAGCATCCATGAGGAAATGTCGCCTCCCTGACTGAGGATAGTTTTCAGCCATCTATGCTACCCAGCAACAACATGACCTCTGGCAAAGCAAGTCTCTATTTCCCCATAATATCTCTCCTTTATCCTAAAAGAAACAACCAAATCCACTAAGAAAGACTCTCATAATGACTGCTGCAAATATGACCTTTAAATCAACAACTCCCTAGTGGTACTTTTCACACACAACTTAAATCATTTAATAGACTCACTTTTCATTCTTCTCTTAACAATAACCTAGGGAGATGAGAAATGGCTAGAAACGATTAGCCCTCTTCTAGTCAACTGAAGCCCAAAGAGATGCTTTTGTAAAAATCACACAGTTGAGTCATTGGCAGAATCCGGTATGGCATTAATGCTAATTCCCCTGAAACCTGAGGAGCCTTCCACGTTGGCCCACACCATCTTCTCTCTACTAGATTTTCTGTTTTTGTGAATTCTACTCCTTCCCTTGGCAGTGCCAGACACATGTATGAGTCTGTGCACACAGGTACATATACATTTATTTCTGAGCATGATTTTTCTTATGAAGCATGAAGCTTTATGTAAAGAATGACCTAGTTCTGGGTTTTTTTTTTGTGTTTTGTATTTTTTTTTTGGATGAAAGATCACAATCTATAAATGTCTAACTGAGAACACAAGCTGCCTGCTGAGAAAAAGGGCTTTTAGCTGCATTGCTTCTACTGAGTAAGGTGCCTGGGTTTCTTGTTTCTCCCTGGAGATCTTATTCACCGCTAACTTGCTGCCTCTAAAGAAACAGGGGGCTTTGAGAAAGTACTTAATACAAACTGTCCCTTCCAATTTTGTACATTAAAATCTCACTCTGTAGGCTCTGGGGATAAAGTGAAAACGAAAGAGAGGGCGCTGGAGTTACAGCCAGTGGATGGAGTACTGGGCATAGAATCAGGGAGACCAGAGTTCAAATCCAGTTTCAGACACTTACTAGCTATGTGGTTCTGGGGATGTCTCTTAAACTCAGTCTCAGTTTCCTCATCTGTAAAATGGGGATAATAATATCACTTGCTTTCCAGATTTGTTGTGGGGATCAAATGGGATAATAATTATAAAGTGCTTAGTATAGTGTGTAACATATAGTAAACACTATGTAAATGTCAGCTATTATTGTAATTGATTAAATCTAGTCATTTTTGCCATGAATGAACCTCAAATATCCAATGAAGTTTGATTCATTCATTCATTTATTCAATAAACACTTATTAAGTATCTACTGTGTGTCAGGCATTATGGTAAGCATGATTTCTGGATCTTGCTCCAATGGACAACCCTAATAATTATAACCCACTTCTAGACCCCCCAAAATACCTAGCAGTTCTATTTATTTAGTAATTGAGTCCAAACAACTTAATAAATATATATGTTCTGTCAACTTGGTAGCTGTTTCAAAAAAATAATACACACCAATTGAAAAAAAATTAATTTCATTCTTAAATAATCACAGTTACTAATGGGATGAGCCATGTACACGCTCTCATCTTCATTTCCTGTTCCACATTGATTTGTACTTGGTACTTCATTTTTTATCACAGCAATTGCTGAGAGAGTAGTTAAAATTATAGACAAATAAAAACATCTAAAACAATCAAGAATTTTATTGAAAGGAATGAAGCATAGTCTATGTCATGCTAGTATTTTGTGAGTTATTGCTATGGTTCCCTCAAAAATTTAAAACATCCAACAGCACTCCTGTGAGGCTATTGCAACACCCATTTTGGGTCTCTTGGTCCTAGCGTATTGCAAAGATGCCATGCTGAGCAGGTGTCACAACTGAAAAATATATGGATTCTTTTTGTTTTCCCATTGAATAATTGCTAGAGATCTGCCCTAGATCTAAAATTTTATTAAAGTCTTTTACTTTTTTCTTTTCTATCTCTATTAGATTTATCTAGTTCTAAAAGAAGCACATTGAGGTCTCCAGCTGCAGTTGAATTTTGTTTTAAGTATTTAGGTATTATGCCATTTGGTACATATCTATAAAGCACTGATACTGTTTCACTGTCTATTGTGGAATTTAAGCAAAATATGTTTTTTTAACCTCATCTTTTTAAACCGTATAATTTTATCTTGCCTTGTCTGAGATCATGATTGCTATTCCTATTTTTTTTAGAAATTGCCTGAAGCAAATCTACTTCAACCTTTTATTTGAACTCTATGTGAATCTTTTTGTTTCACGTGTTTCTTGAAAATAACATATTGTTAGATTCTTTTATCATCTTTCTTTTTGAGTTCACCCCATTCACTTTTGCAGTTATGATTGCTAATTTGGTATTTCCCTCTATTGTATCTTCTTATACTTTCTCTTTTTCACTTGAACCCCTTTTCAAAGGAGGAAGTAGAGAAAGAGAAAGAATATGATTAACACTAGTGTTTTGTAATTGAATTGTTTTGTTTCTAACTCTCAGCCTCTTCTCTTTTCAGTAGTCCTATAACTTGATTTGTTTCTCTACTTACTTTTTCTCTTTTTGATTGCCATTTTATTATCTGCCCTCTGAAGCTGGTAATTGGTTTTTATTATGTTTCCTTCATGTTCTGTGTTTCTTCTTAAAAAAAACCCCTCTCTTCCTTCTCTGTTCATGCATGCTTCCTTGTTGAGTTTTCATGCATTTCTATACCAAACTTTCTCTGTGTGTATCAATTGCCCTTTGTGGAATTCATAAAAGAGTGAAAATTATTGAATTCCTGACTCTCTATCCATTTCTTCCAGATTTGTATGCTCTTCTTGTTATGGACATCACTTATGTAAAAGAGTTAGGCTCCTCCCTCATTATTTCCCGATTTCCTTTCCTTACTCTTTTTCTTGAATTTATATGTTTTTAAACTTCTTATATAATCCTTGAAGATAGAAGGATTCTGAACAGCATTTACCACTTTATTTAAAAGCATTGTTCAGTCTCTTTCACATACTAAAATGTAATTTTGCTTTTAGATTCTCTTGACTGCTGTGTTTGGTTTCAGAATTTCTACTCACTTCTAGTAATCCTTTTATACAGCATATTTGGAAATTCTGTATTCAACTAAAGGTATATTTTCTCTCTGTAGGATTATAATTAGTCTTGCAAAATAAATTCTTCTTATTTGTAACCCTTATATTTTAGTTTTTAGAATGGTGTACTCTATTTTTTCCCTTTTTGTTAACTTTTTATTAAATACTAAGTAACTCTTCATTTTCCTTCAGAAGTTTTGCTTGGTTTGAACTGCATGGAACATCATGCCTCACCCAGGATAACATCTGAAATCTCATTGCCATGTTGATTGACTCAGTTTTTGATTTGTGACTGTTTGATCTTTCCATTGTGTCCTACTCTTCATGAATAATTTTTTGGGGATTATCTTTTCCAAGAAAATTATTATTTTTAATTTTCCAAGAAAAAAACTATTTTTGGGGATTTTCTTGGAAAAGATACTGGAGTGATTTGCTATTTCCTTCTCTAGCTTATTTTACAAATGCAGAAACTGAGGCAAACAGGATTAAGTGACTTATTAGGATCACACAGTATCTGAAGCTGTATTTGAACTTTATTAAGTGTCTATTAAGTGTCTGAGGCTAGATTTCAATCCAGATCTTTCTGACTTCAGACTTCAGCACTTTACCATTCTCATCAGTTTTTGATATTCAACACTTTCTAGCTCCTTCAGTTGTCTCTCCCTTCTGATTAAAAGGATGGAAGATGGAGCAGTTCCCCCCAACACTTTTTTTTTTAAATAGAACATAGATAACTCTTCACATTCTATCTGCAGAGTTCTTGATTTTCCAGGGAAGTATAAAACTCCTTGGTTCCTCCTGCCCTCAGTTTTCCTTAATCACACTTCCTGATTTTCCAGTTTCTTTTTATGTATTATCTTCCACCATTAGATAATAAGCTCTTTGAGGGTAGGAACCATCTTCCTCTTTTTATTTATATCCCCAACACTAAGCACAATATCTAGCACATAGCAGGTGCTTAATAAATGTTCATTGAACTGAATTGATCCACTGTGCCTATAATTTTTATAATAGATTTTTATATTAGATTAGTTTTTTAGAGAGATATAATTCATTATAACTGAATCCCACTTGCACTGAAAAAGATTTTCTAATTGAATTTTGTCATAATAGTTTTTGACCTATAGCCAAATACCCCCTAGCACCATCCAAAGGCAGGAGTTTGGATCTGATAATTTTTTGAGGGCTCTTCTGCTCCTAGATTCCAAGGACTGAAATTCTCAACACAGAGAAAACTGAACTGTATGTAGATCTGGGCCACCATTCTAGAAGGAAATATCAGAACCACACAAGTCTAAAGTGAAGAGATTATAAATTTGCTGCAAAAAAAGCCTTGGTAAATGAATCATCACTTAAGAGTCACAGAAGTAGTATATTTCAAAACATCCAAAGCTACCAACTGGCACTGTGTGTTCATCTTCTGACAATAGCATCTGACAGGCATCACTGGCAAAAGAAAATGTTCTTTCTAGTTGGGAAATGGCAATGAGATAGGATGGGGGATGGGGTCCAAAGGAGAGAAAGAGATAGTGAGAGACAGAGGGAGAGAGACAGAAGAAAAATACTTGGAATTGGGAGGGATATGAAATACCGAAGCAAGAAGCCTGGCATTCTAGTTTTGGTCATTGACTCCCCTGTGTGACCCAAGACAGGTCTTGTTCATTTTATCCATCTGTAGAATGGAGTCTAATGATATTTCCATTTCTCCATTTGGGATTTTATAAGAAATCTGTTGTATTTTGATTGTTGTTGTTGTTGTTGTTGTTGTTGTTGTTGTTTTTAATATCACATTCATTTCTCAGTTGATCCCTTCCCAGGCAGTCATCTCTTGTAAAAAAGAAAAGAAAAAAGTAGCACATCAATCCTGAGTATATACAGATATGGCACTGTAAATCATAGTTCTATACCTCCAAAATAAAAGAAGGTAAAATATGCTTTGAAAAGGATTGAGGAGCCATATGTACAAAAATCTCTCTAACAACTTAATTTTGGTATGTGCGTGTGCGTATATGCATGTGTGTGTGTATGTGTGTGTGTGTAGTGACAAAGAATTGGAAACAAAAGGGATCTCCATTAATTGGGGAAAGACTGAATAAGAAAAATATGGGAAGACTTATATGAACTGATAGAAGTGAAGTAAGCAGAACTAGGAGAACAATTTATATGACAATAGCAATATTGTAAAGAGAAACAACTGTGAAAGATTTAGTCATTCTGATTAGTACCATGATCTACCACAACTCCAAAAAACTTGTGATATAAAATGTTCTCCATCTCTAGATATAGAACTGATGATCCAAGAAAGCTGATGGAAGCCCCCCCCCTTTTTTTTAACCATTTCCTTTTTTCTTGTTTTTGGAACATGGCTAATGTAGAAAAATTTTACATGACTTCATATGTATAATGGATTTTATACTTTGCTTTCTCAATGGATGGGAGGGAATGAGGATGGAGAAAAAGAGAGAATTTGGAACTGAAAATAAAAAAAAATGAATAAAGAATAAGCAAACAAACAAAAAGGATTTGAGGGGTGATGAGAGGAAAAAAAAGATAGGGATAGGATTTCCATTGTCTTACCCCTAAAATCAGAAGAGAACAAAAGGGAAGGAGGAATCCCAGACAAGCAGGATAGCTCAAGGATGGTTATCGATTGAAGAAAGGCTGAACAAAGTATGGTATATGAATGGAGTAGAATAATTTTGTGCCATAAGAAATCACAAATTTCAAATAAAATTTGGAAAGACTCATATGTCTTTCACTCATGGAGAGTAAAGTTAGTAGAACCAGGGGAACAAATTATATACCATTATGCCATAACAACATTGTAAAGGCAAACAACATGGAAAGACTTAAAATGATGATCAATGTAATCCCTCTTAAATCTAATGCCTCCTTTCTATTGATTATTTCCAATTTATCTAACATATTACTTGTTTATACATTCATGTTTGCATGTTGTATCCTTCATTATACTATGAACTCCTGGAAGGAAGGGAAAGGAAAGGAAATACTGTCTTTTGTACTTTTTTTTTTATCACCAGGGTTTAACATAACGTTTGGAACATAGTAGATATTTATTGATTGATTGACTGAACAATGGAATGACCAATCATAATTCCAAGGGCCCAATGATGCACGAGCCTTTTGAAAGAAAGTTGATGTGCTTATGATGCAGAATGAGGTATATTTTCAGACACTGGTTTTGATAGACTATTTGTCATAAGGTTTTTTTTTCTTTTAAATTGAGGGCAGGTAGGAGAGAAAGAAAATAAATGTTAATAGATTTTTTTTTATTTGAAAGGGAGTTATGTGTTGAATTTACTACCTACTAGAAAAGTAAGCTTTATGTTGTAGAGATTCATAAATTCATGGACAATCCTCTTCTGTTCTACACTATATATGAAAATACTCATTTTGGGGTTGCTTAAATTTTTAAAAAGGATTAAGATCTGCAGAATATTGGACCAAATGAAGAGAAAAAGGAATTACAGATAACCTTATGGCTACTCCAATAACTGCAGAAATCCAATACACTAAACAAGGCAGCTGGGTGGCATAGTGAATACAATCCTGGACTTAGAGTCAAGAAGACCTTAGTTTGAATCCTGCCTTGGACACTTACTGACTGTGTGATACTGGGCAAGTCACTTGACCTCTTTCAAACTTAATTTCCCCCATTTGTAAAATGGCTGTAATAAAAGCACCTCTATCTCATAGAATAGTTAGAAAGATCTAATGCATAACATGTGTAAAACATATTGTAAATATTAAAGTGACCAGTACACAGTAGGTGCTAATAAATGCTTACTTACTGAGGAGAGGGAACTAGCTGTTATGGGGCCATAGAATGAGAAAATACAGATTAAAAAAAGACTTAATGCAGGACATAGTACTTGAACCACATCTTGAAGGAAACGAGGAATTCTGAGAGGCAGATTTAAGGAAGGAATGCATTTCAAGCTTTGGAGATAGCCAATGCAAAGGTATAGAAATAGGAAATGGAGTGCTGAATGTAAGGAAGGCCAGATTGGCTATACTGCAGAGGGCTAGCAGAAACATTTATATTATGAAATTGGAAGACTAATGAGACCAATGTCAAGAATTCATCTTTATATGGGCCAATGAGCTTTGATCTCTTTCACCATAATTTCAGTTAGTTACCTTGCAAATGTCCATAATTGGTCACCCATGAGAATATGGATTAATCAGCACAAATCTATCCTCAATATTGCATATTCCAAAGGGGCAGTGTTGCATGACCTCTTTGTGCTAATGAAGTACCATATTTGTGCACCTTTCATCTAATACTCAGTTCTTAGCATGGAGCCTTGTTCAGGACCTTGGACATGGCAGACACAATAAATGTTTGTTGGATTGAGTTGCACTGAATTGAGGTGAAATAAATGTGAAAGATCACTAAGATAGTGCCTTAAGAAGTGCCATGTACACTGTAGGTATTCAATAACTGATTCAATATTTCATATCTGAAAGAAAAGGTGGACGTTCCATGAAGCTAAAAAATTTAGTCACAATCTATGTGTCCATTTTGCCCTAAATTCTGGGACTCTGTATATGGGGAAGGAAGAAAGAAAGGAAGGAAAGAAAGAAAGAAGGAAGGAAGGAAGGAAGGGAGGGAGGAAGGGAGGGAGGGAGGAGTGAGGAAGAAAGCTAGGGAGGAAAGGAGGGAGAGAGGGAAGGAGAAAGAAAACACCAAAAGCAAGTTACTAACCTCAGAAACTTTTTTTTTTTTTTGCTAAAAATATTTCAGGTGAAACATTTCAGCAAAAGCTGGCAAGGAATGTCATGATATTGTAATATAACAAATGCCCCAAGGCTATAGGCACCTCAAGTCATTTCTGAGACCTTTTTAGCATTTCTACTTGCATATCTAGAACTAACCACATACCCCCTGCAGAGTCAAACCACCAAGCAAATACTCAATTGAACCAAATATAGTGAGTGTCTGGGGTATGGTTAGGTCATTTTACAGTAAAAAAGATGCTGGAGGTGGGAAGAAGGGTTAATGAGATCTCCCACCTGGGTTTGCTTTTGCTGAATTATGCTATTTTTAAAAAGGTCAATCATTAGCATTAGCATTTTTCTTTTACTTTGAATTTGCATTCACCAAACTTCTTGAATCTGGTCAATGTTTTTCAAACATAGGAAAATTTAAGTGAAGCTATTCAGCCAAAGCTACCAAGACTCATGGCTTCCTAATTAGGAGATTGTATGACCTTGGATTAATTCCTCAACTTTTCCTTTCCCCTCAGTTTTCTGAAATTGTAAAGTGAAAGGTGGAAGAGTTTGATTAGATGATCTATTCTTCTTTTAATGAAGCCTAAAATCACATTAACATTTTTTGGGGAGTGGGTTATAGTTTTGATTAATGTTAAATTTATGGCTAGGTGGTGCAGAGTAATTAGGTGGCACAGTGGATAAAGTACCAGGCCTGTAGTCAAGAAGATTCATCTTCCTGAGTTCAAATCTGGTTGTGTGACTTTGTACAAGTCATTTAGCTCCCTTTACTTCAGTTTTCTCATTTGTAAAATAAGCTGAAGAAAAAAATAGCAAGCTATCCCAGTATCTTAGCAAAGAAACCCCAAATAGGGTCATGAAGAGTTGGACACAACAGCTTGAAGTCTACTACTGCTCCCGTCTTTTTTTTTTTTTTTAATGAAATTGCTATTTAGCCAAATTTCCTCTTCATCTTGTACTTGTGACTTTCATGTTTTTGAACCCAAGTGTAACACATTGCATTAATCCATATTAGACCTCATCTTATAATACATGACTAGAAGTTCCAATACAACAACTCTGTCACCTAATATATTAACTCTCCTTCTTTGCTGTTTTATTTATACATTTGATTATTTTGCTGTCTATGCCTTTATTCAAATCACAAATAAAAATACTTAACAGCTTAGGACTAAATCCATATTTTGAGAGCCATTCCATAGTTGGCTACTTCCAAACTATATCTAAAAATCTTTATTGATCTGACCAATATAACCCATAGAATAACAATTCTGCATGATCAATTAAGAGAGGTTTTACTCTTATGGCATAATTCACTCCAGGGTACAAGATCAGTGTAGAGATTAAAAGATCACCTAGTCTAGCTCCTTTATTTTATGGATGAAATAAATGAGGCCAGGAAAAGGGAAGTGACATATAAGATTAAAAGAGTGATAAATAACAGTCCTTCTCCAATTCATTTTACAGATGAGGAAGCTGAGGCAAATAGAAATAAGGGACTTAGGATCACACAGGTATTAAGTGCCTGAGGTCAGATTTTGACTCAGTTTCTCTTGACTTCAGACCAGGTGCTCTATCCATTGTACTACCTAGATGCCCTAAACATCAGCAACAAAAATAGCAGTCTCAGAATTTGAACCCAGGTCCTCTGACTTCAAATTCAATGTTATTTTCACTGTGTCATATTTTAATCAATGTAATTGTTACTGTTGAACCAAGTCAAAAGTGCCAAGAAAAATTTAAAAACTTCACCAGTACTGGCCTTCACAGGAGAAAATTCTGGTGCTAATTTGTCATTTCCTGACTCTTTCCTCACTTTTTTGATATCTTGAAAATCCTGATAAGCTACATTAGCTGTCAAAGTGATTTTCTTGAAGCCCAGATTCTACCATGTCACCCTTTAATTCCACAAAACTCCAATAACTTTAACTTTTAGGATCAAATATAAAATCTCCCGTTCGATGTCCAAAGCTCTCCATAACCTATCCCTATTCCCCTCCTCCAGGAACTCTTTTTATACCTTATATCTCCTGTAGCTGTTTCTTGAACAAGAACCTTATCTCTTGATTCTGGGCACTGTCTCTGGTTGCCCCTCAAGTCCAGAATGCTCTTCCTCCTCAGCTCTGTCTCCTGGCTGCCTTAACTTTTATTAAATCTCTGCTAAAGTCCTACCTACTACAAGACTTTCCCAATTTCCCTTACTTCTGTTGTCTTATATAGCTTCTTGGTTCATGGTTCTTCTATGTTCTCCCTTTCCCCCATTAGATCATGAACTCCTTGAGGGCAGGGACTGTTTTTTCTCCCATTATTTTTATCCCTAGTGCTTAGCATAGGGGTTGGCACGGAGTACATGTTTAATAATGTTTATTCATTGACTGCACTAGATGTACTCAACTGTGGTAAAGATGGGGAGTCATTTGTTATTTTTTAAAAAGTTGTTTGTCCTTTGCTCTCCAAGAGGGCCAAGATGTCACAGAGGTGATGCTATGACATGCAAGTGAATTGGATTTAAGTGAGAGAGAGCTGTGCAAGATTACCTGCTTCACTTTCCCTTCCACAGCCATCTGAGTCCAGTGACCAGATATACATCTTGATAAGTGAAGATGGCCCTAAATGCAATGGAGTTAGCCTTTTTAAGCTAAGATTTTCAGCAGGTCTCAGTATGACTAAAGTAACATCTATTTAGTGATTAAGGCGAAGTAGAAATTGAGGCAAAAAAGTCTCTTTCACCCAGTAAAAATAAATATTTGCCAACAGATTATATGATGATCAGCAATGATAGACTTAGTTCTCAGCAATACAGTGAACCAAGACAATTTCTTATAGACTGGGGATGAAAAAAACTATCTGCATCCAGAGAGAGAAGTATGAAGACTGAATGTGGATCAAAGCTTTTCTTTCTCATGGTTTTTTCCCTTTTGGTGTGATTTTTTTTGCATAACTTGACATTTATAGAAATATGTTTAAAAGCATCGTACATGTATAACCTATATCAAATTGCTTGCTGTCTTTGGAAGGAGGAAGACAACAGAGGGAGGGGGAAAATTGGAATACAAAATATTACAAAAATGAACGTTATCTTTACATGTATTTGGAAAAATAAAATACTATTGAGAGGGGGAAAAAATCACTGGAGTTCAGTGAAAAGAAATAAAGGTTATAAGTGGGCAACTTTTCCAAGGGAAGTTTTTACTTTTTTTTGACTTTGTGGGACTAGAGGGTTATCCAGAGTCCCAGCCTCTGTGGTTTCAGTGATGAAATATTACTTCTCTAAATGAGACTGTATAAAATATCAAGGGACTTTGGACCTTGGGAAGCTAACTCATGCCACACTCCAGTATCATTTACCACTCTCTGACTTCTCTTTTTAACTTTCCTCAGACACAGAATGATTTGAGATACTTTTGGTTGCCCTACTAACACAAACCCTAGTATATGTAATGTATGCAATGTCTTTTAGTAATGCAATTTCATCTCATTAAAGAATTGTTTTAAAATAAATTTCTTTGTGATTTGTTATCAGTAAATGTTTGATTTATATACCTATTTTATATGCCTTTATAACTGGAGTTGTGTAAAAATTTCTTGAACACAAAGGATCATAAATGGAAAAAGCCCTGGTGTAGAGCATAGAGAAGTTAAGGTTGGACCAATTCACATCTCTGCTGAAATTATACATGTGTCTGACTTCCTGCAGTACTGCTCGCTTTGGCTTTTTCTATCTTTTATCCTCTTTGACAATTTGACCCATTTTTTCCCAGTCTTTTAAATTTAGGGCACTATTTCAGTGTTATTGTGTTACTGGGTTCAGTAATTTGTAGACAAGGTGTTTCAATTTTCCATGCCTAACTGAGAACACCTGAGTAACTCATTACTGGTCCCTTACTTTTCTCCCAGGTATGGCTCCTATGTATAGCCATGTACGTCTCTCTGGCTAACTCTTGCAACATAAACACAACCAATGAGCTGATAATGTGCCCTCATTCCTTTATGGCTCATATTTTACATGTTGAGGTTGGGTGGCTTTGGGCAAGATTAGTTTGAATTTCATTTGTTGCCATTGTCCTTTTAGACCTATGGGAAGATTTAAAATTAGCTCAAAAAACAATCTCCTAAAAATACAGAAAAGTTCTAATTGTCCTCATAGACTCAGAACCTGAACTACCCGAATTCTGAGATATTGGGAATCCAAACATGGTGATCTGAGCTTCTCAGAGAACTTCTTGCTAATGATTTGAGATGTTTTTCCCCCTGATATGATTCTCAAACATTTGTATTGCTTCTTCTCTTTTTGAAAACCAGATGTTCATAGTCTTTGCTATGAATCAACTGATCATATCTATTGGGAAATGGTTTTTAATATTATTATTTGTGATACTTTGGTTTGAATTCTAGCTTGATTGTGTGACCCTCGGTAACTCACTTTACTTTTGGGGGCCTATTTCCTCTGAAAAAAATAGTAAGTGGGTTAATCTATCTGATTTATTACTTTCTTTCTGGCTCTAAATCCTGTAACCCTATGAATGAAAGGAAGATGTGATTAGTGCTGAAGAGCACAAAGTACTATGAAAAATTGGAAGAGAGAAAAATTTCACTGGAGATAGGATGGGTATGTCAGAAAGTTTTCATTATTGAAGTGATGTTGGGTCTTGAAGTAAAGAAGGAAGGATTTTGAACGGACAGAGATGGACATATGAAAGGGCCCATTCTAGGCAGGGGACATACAAGAAGCAAAGGTGCAGAGATGGGAGACGTGTACCAAAATGGGGGACAATCAATAATTCAGTTTCTCTCGAATATAAAACATGCAAAGGGGTTTACAAAGATATTAGATAGGAATAATAGATTATGATCTTCTCACTAGAACATAAGCCCCATGAGAAAAGAGTTTTAAAATTTATTAAAATTTGTATCCCCAATACCAAGCACAGTACCTGTGCCTTTCACTTGAAAGTTCCCTAACACCACTGAAAATACAGTGCTAGTTTCTTATCCTCTAATTACAGAGTCATTTAGCAGCTTTGTAAAAGTGGAAGACGGGAGAGATACATCGGGTGATCAAAATGAGGCTTTTGGGGCTCTTGTATTTCAATTATTCATGCTACCCAGTCTCTATACAATTACACATTGTCTCTAAGAGACTGCTCACATCTTATCTTTTAATCTAATTATGATTTCATCTTTTTGGACCTTGGAAATACCAAATTTGATACCATTTAACAGGAGCAACTAGAGAATATGGTTGGAAGAGAAAGACCCTTTCCTAGCCAGGATTTATTTAATCAACCCTTTTGACTCATTGGAACAGGGCTTCTAGGACCTGAGTCACCCCATATGTTCTCCCACAGACTTCTGCCCTCACCCGCCTTTTCCCTCAAAAGTACAAAGGTCACCACCTGTTTAAACAAAAGAATAAGCAGAGAACTTTCTCCTCCACAGGTTTGTTGATCCATAGTAGCCATACTTGATGGGTGACAAAGCCCAAAAGACTTTGGTTCTATTTCAAATATAAAAGTTTCTGCTCTTCCTCTTTAGAGACTGTTGTGTTACTTAATTGTCTTAATTGAGGAAACATTCCTTATGTTCGATTGGATTCTCATGAGATGGAAAACAACTGATAATATTAGACTGGAAGCTTATTGAGGGCAGGGATTTCACCTTGGCTGACTATACATATATACATATAAACTACATATAGATATGGTACATCTCTCATACACTCAGTACACACACACACACATAAAAAATATACACATATTATGTGTACATATATATAGGTACATAAATTAGGAGTTAGAAAGCTTGGATTTTAGTTCTTACTATTAACCATGTTATATATTTGTACATTTCTCTAAGTCTCTATAAAATGGGCACAGCAAAATTAGGCCTATGGACTTTTAAAGATATGTTTCAAATAAGATAATAAATGTGAAAACATTAAAGTGGTATAGAAGTGGCTGCTATTTTTGTTACAATCATCATCATCATCATCATCATCATTGTTTTAGTTGCAGGGTAGTGATCACTCAAAGAATACTTCCTCACCATAAGTTTTCTAGGGCAATGAAATCACAAAGTAGTGGAGGAAAAAAAAAGTTCTAGTTAAGGTTTGGCCTAAGCTAAATATAAGGAAGTGAGAGGCAGGGTGGGGTGGAGACAAGCTACAGTCAGAAAGACAGAGATTCAGGCCCCATTTCTGATACATATTGGTCCTGTGATCCTGGGCTAGTCATTAAATCTCTTAAGTACCCTAGTCAACTTTGGAAGACTTATAGAAAGTGTTTTCTTACTGGAACTTCCCTAAATCAGGGAAAAGAAAGGTCTAGATTTTTTTAAAACATGTAATTACTTTTTGCTTCTTCTTAATTAAAGTCTTTAATATATCTCAAAATCATACAAGATAGCATTTGAATATTAGAATTTTAAATATTTTTCCATTATTTCAAAAATAATATTTTGCAATATTTGTGTCTACTATAACATTTAAGTGGATATTTTTTACTGGAGATGTAATAGAATAATAGTTAACTAACATTTTCTGAAATAATATATCTTTCTTGAATAATGTCACCCATTGCTTTAGTTAATATTGTAGTTACGATATGAACAATGGAATGGTAAGTTCCTTCATCATATCATAAGCCATAATTTCTATTAATGCATCTTAAGACAGCATTAGCCTTTTTTTTTTTCATTCAGGTCATACTGCTGGCTTGTAAAGAGCTTGTAGCTCTATAGTCTTAAGTTTCCACCCAACATTTTAGTGTAAAGCTAGGTCACCCTCATCCGGTACTTGTATGACTGATTAAAAAAAAAAAATACACACACACACACACACACACACACACACACACACACACATACATATTCCTTCTTGACCTATAAAAACATTTTAATATGTTTTGTTAGTAATATACAATAATGATATGTTATTGTAAATAATGATACCACTAACTAACATCTACAAATCTACCAAATTAATAATTAATTTTGCTAAACATTAAAGCACAATTATTTTTATATCTCATTTCCTCAAGGCCAGAGATCCTGTTCGACTTATTTTTACATCTTCTACAATGTCTGTTACAAAGGTTTGCATTTATAGGAACTCAATCAAGACTGAATTCAATGAAACAAAAGCTATGCATTAATTCCAGTTAAATTTATTTTTCCCCCAATTTTTGAAAACATTTAAAATTAAAGTTTTAACTTCTAAATTCTATCCCTCTTTCTCTTTCCCCCTCCTTCCCTGAGATGGTAAGCAATCAGATATAAGTTATACATATGCAATTATGTAAAACATTTCCATATTAGTCATTTCATATGACTCAAATATAAGAAAAAAATGAAAAAAAGAAAGTGAAAAATAGCATGCTTCAGACTGAATTTAATCATATCAGTTCTTTCTCTTGAGGTGCATAGTTATACTTCATCATTAGTCCTTTTTATTGTTATAGTTTTTTATTTACAAAAAATTTACAAAATACAAAATTTTTCAACATTGACCCTTGCAAAACCTTCTATTCCAACTTTTCCCCTCCTTCCTCCCACCCCCTCCCCTAGATGTCAGGTAGTCCCATACATGTCAAAAATGTTAAAGTATACATCATTAGTTCTTTAGAATTGTTTTAGATCATTGAATTGCTGAGAATAACTAAATCATTCACAGTTCTTTATAGTACAATGTTACTATAATTGTGAACAGCATTCTCCTAGTTCTGTTCACTTCACTTTCCATCAGTTCATGTTAGTCTATCCAGGTTTTTTTGAAATCATTCTGCATGTCATTTTTTATACCACAATACTATTCCATTACAACCATACACCATAGCTTATTTAGCCATTCCCCATTCAGTTAAATTTCATTATGTTTTAGTCCACTGTTCAAGCTTATCAAAATTTTTTTGAATTTGAAGTATAAATTATAGCATGTTTACTATCCAATATGGCAAAATGGAAGATTTATGAATTTAGTACCAGAAGGCCAAATCACAGTTCTCTTAATCTCTCTGGACCTTAGTTCCTAAACATTAAAATGGGAAGTCTATATGACCTGTAAGGAGACTTCTAAATCTATAATCTAATTATCTTCCAATCATTTTATTACTTGTGAATTAGAGATCATGCCTTCTATGCTTTCATCCAAGTTAATGATAATGGGATAATAGGATGAGAACTGGCCCTATAGAATATCTTTATTAAATATATTGTCACTGGCCACATTTCTTCATCTTGTTCTGAAGGTCATACATTTATAACAAGCTGGAAGGGATTTTAGAGATCATCTGTTTCAATACACTGACTTACAGATGCTAAAATCAGAATTTATCAAGACATAGTGACTTCTTCACACATACATGAGCTACAGAAAAGAAGCATGAGATCTTAGGTGTCTGGGATCCTGAGTTTACTAGGGACAGCCAGATGGATAGAAAACTGGGCCTGGAGTCAAAAAAGCTCATTTTCATGAGTTCAAATCCAGCTTTACTAACTATGGGACCTTAGGCAACTCAGTTAATTCTGTTTGTCTCACTTTCTTCCCCTGTAAAATGAAATGGAAATGTCAAAACACTCCAACAACTTTTCCAAGCAAACCCAAATGGGGTTAAGAAGAGTCAGATGTGATAGTTTTTTTTTTTTTTTTTAAAGAAGCTTACTATTGTAAGAGCCTTAGACAAATGTCAATGAAAAAATACATGATGTATTTCTCTCATCTACTAAAATTGTGATCTTACTGATAAGGGGAATTTACATTCTCATTTAAGTACTTCAAGTTCCAGTCCACATAACCACACCAATATAACTCTCTTTAAATGGACCACTAACAGGATAGAAGTGGAAGGTTTCTGAGAACCCTGAAACTTTAACATTATTCTACTATTCTACCAATGATTTTTTAAAAGTAAAATCCAACATTTTGAGTATTATTTCACTATAATTGTGCCACCAAGCACAAGAAATCACAGGTAACATAGTTCAACCATACATGCCCCTTGAGTGCATGTGAATAACCCCATTTCTATTTTATCTTCTTTCTATCTTCCATGGCCATAGACAATCTTTATCAACATGAGCAAAACCAATAGGCAAACAATCCAATGACTCCCTGGAATGTTCACCTGCTTAAAATACTGAATTTTGGGCATCTTGCAATGCAAGGATTAGTTTGAATTTTAAAGTATTTTCTTCATTTATTGACCTTTTTTTTTTTTTTTAAAGAAGTATGGTAAGATTCAAAAGGAGATCACTAAATACAATAGACAAGCACTAACTCTCACCATAGAGTGCCATATGCCTGACTGAGGTTAATAGAAGTCTCTGATAATGGGGACTATAAAAGCAGGACAAAACAAGGGAATTATCACGAGTGGAGAGAAGACTCACAGTGGGGGTTATTGAAAAGGAAACTCAAAGTGAGTTATAGTGGGACCAGAGCTCAGATCCATGTGGCAACTAACAAACAAACAGAAAACACAGCAGAAGGACCAGCTTGTGGGTGTGTGGTATGACACAGCTCTCTTCCTGGAAGCAGACAGAATGGGCCATGTCAGAGACCGGCCTTGAAGGGACACTTTGTCTTACTCTAAATAGCTGGCTGTCTTCCCTTGGATCTGGAATTAAAGAATCCTGAGATCACGGGATCAGAATACGAAGAACTAGAAGGGACAGAACTTAACAGATTATCTTGTCCAATCAAACTGAGGTCCAGAAAGGTTAATATTTGCCCAGGATCACAGAAGGTGGCAAGTAAATAGAGCTGGGATATGAATTCAGATTTTCCAACTCCAAACCCAGTATTTTTTCCATTAAAGACATTATCTGTGGCAGAATATAGACCCTTCCCCTCCTCCAGATGAAATCATTCTGGGAACAGAACTCTTAGAAATATGGGGGAAGAGAACCCTAGTGTTATTAGCAATGAATAATAAATGAGTAAAACATGAACTAAAATTATAATCATTACACTTAAGGTTGCTATGTAGAATGTGATTTATATTTTAATATATACTCCTACCTATCTTAGAAAATTGTGATGAGGATCAGATAAAATAATGTGTATTACATTAGCTATTAGTACGGTACTGTAACAGTGGCAGATATAAGATTAAGGACCTTCTCTTTCCATTTTTTTCTTAATCTGGACTCCTTCAAAGATATAGAATCAATATGGTGCTTAGATACATTAATGTGGCAGAAATGGACAAAACAACAACAATTTCTCTTGCCTAACTTCCAATCCTTTTTTTTTTTTTTTTTTTTTTTTGGCCAAGCCAATTGGGGTTAAGTGATTTGTCCAGGATCACACAGCTAGGAAGTGTTAAGTGTCTGAGGCCAGATTTGAACTCAGGTCTTCCTGACTTCAGGGTTGGTGTTCTAGCCACTGCACCACTTAGCTGCCCACTCACTTCCAATCCTTGAAATGTATACTGCCTAGCAATGGCTATCTAGGACACATTTTCAGGCCCTTATTCCTCCTTTCTCTTTCTTCTTTCACTCTAGATGATGGATTACACTTTTTTTTCCTTCTCCTTTACTGTAAGTAATTGTCATCTTTTACTTTTCTTCCTTAAGAATATTCCTTTTAGGTTCTGATAAAGACCTCATTTCTAAATAATATAAATAACTGACTCAAATTTATAAGAATTCAAGCCATTCTCCAATTAATAAATGGTCAAAGGATATGAACAGACAATTTTCAGATGAAGAAATTGAAACCATTTTTAGTCATATGAAAAGGTATTCTAAATCATTATTGATCAGAGAAATGCAAATTAAGACAACACTGATATACCACTACACACCTGTCAGATTGGCTAGTGACAGGAAAAGATAATGATGAATGTTGGAGGGGATGCGAGAAAACTGGGACATTGATGCATTGTTGGTGGAGTTGTTAACGGGGATCCAACCATTCTGGAGAGCAATTTGAGCCCAAAGGGCTATCAAACTGTGTGGTGATCCAGCGTGTCTCTACTGGATCTGTATCCCAGAGATCATAAGGGAGGGAATAAGACCCACATGTGTAAAACAGTTTGTAACAGTTTGTTTTGTAATATTTTCTAAAATTGTCTATTTTTAAAAGAATATTCCTTTTAATCTTTATTTCCTATCTCTATTTTCCTTTTACTCTTAAACTATCCGGCAGCATGTGTTCTCTTTGAGGATTTCTACATGAACTATAATAGCTTTCTCAAAGAGTCTTGGTCAATGTCAACCCCCTTGTAAATCAAAGAGTCTCCCCATGTCACTGTCACTGACAACCCCACCCTTTGTGTAGGAATCCATTGCACCATCATATATGAAGATCCAGTGACAAACTCTCAGTCCAGAACTGTTAGGTTCTGTAGAATGACTGTCTTTCCATTCTAACTTCATCTCACTTCTTATCCTTCCTGCTTACTTGACACCAATGGATACTGGTATGTTGCTGTGTTTGCTGAGGCAATTGGGGTTGTGTCTTGCCCAGAGTCACACAGCTAGGAAGTGTTAAGTGTTTGAGGTCAAATTTTAAGTCAAGTCCTCCTGACTTCAGGGCTGGTGCCCACCTAGCTGCCCCAGCTGTGGTTTTTTTTAACTATATATATATATATATTTCTATTGCTATTATTTGTGTGAACAAAATATTATCATAGGAAACTATGTCATGAAGTTGGTTATATTGTGATGTGCTCATATATAATAGTGAATAATATATTCATTTCTTTATACAATGTGTTATGCGTGTTCTCTTCTAGACAAATATAGTATATCAGTTAATTTATTTTACATATACTCCTTTCTCTGAAGTAGAAAGAAAATGACCTTATTTAATGATAGAAAAGTTAGGTGAGAGACTGTCATTGGCTATTGACTATATTTCATTAAAACAACTTAAACGTTCAGTCATCAATTAAACTGATATTTAGTATACATATATAAATCTTAGATTGACAGCATGGTGTAGTAAAAAAAAAAAAAAGGGCAATAGATGAATAATCAGAGGACATAGGTTCAAATTCCAGCTCTTAGTCTGAGTTTTCTCACATATAGAATGAAGGGATTGGAAGCAATGATTTTTAAGGAGCCTTGCAACTTTAAAGCCTATAGGCTGAAAGCCCATAAAAGGCAAAACCAATCCTTTCTTGGTCCCTATAATATTCAACAAAAAGTATTGATGGGTAGGTACTTAGTTAGATAATGATGGGGGAAAACTAATAAACTATTTTTGGTTGCTTCATCTCGTAGACCTCAACATCTAATATATAATAGCATGTCCTTCCTCACCTCAAAATGTTGCCTAAGATTCTTAGCAATTTTTGAATCTAACTAGCTAGTATGTATGAACAAATAGATTAGTAGAGCTGTAACTACCTGACTTTTCATGAAATTATGTAACCATACTAGTTGTTTTGGATTAATTAGTAACTGTAAATTTAGTTGGTGGTAACCAGTCATATAATTAAATTCCCTCTTCTTCTAGCACAGAAACATTTCTAATATGATTTGCCTTTGCTTTATTCCAGTAGTTTTCTAATTTCCTTTTGTTAATGATTCTGTTATTTCTCTAAATATGAATCAGTTTCCATTTTGAAGTCCACTTTTCCCTTAGTAAGTAATAAATATTCAAAACCAACATTTTTTGCACTCCTGACCTCTTTTCCTCTTATCTCTGACCACAAACAATAGTCACTGCCTGATCTTTTTTTCCTTTTAAGGGTTTTAGTAAAATATAAATCCTGAGGGAGCAAGAACTAGCCTAGCTTAATACCTGAAACATAGCAGGCATGTGATATTTGTTGAACTGAATCCTCTTGGTTTCACAGATTTAGTCCTATAGTAGAAAGAACTTCAGAAACCATCTGGTCTAGTCTGTTGAACTGAATCCTCTTGAGTTCACAGACTCACAGTTCTACAGTAGAAAACATTTCAGACACTGTCTGGTCTAATTTTCTCATTTTAGAGATAAAGAAACTGAGGCCCCAGGAATTTTAATGTGTTGCCCAAGGTCACCCAAATATAAACAACGGAAATGAGATTTGAATTCTGACTCCTCTGACTAAAGACAAGGCTTTTCCTCTACCATATTATAGTTATTCTCTCAACTTTCTGACGACTTAGCCCCTCAAACCTTCACATCTCTTTAAAGTGATATATAGTATGTATTTTTTTAATTAAAAAGTGAGTTAAAATTTATTAAAAACAATAACAGCATTCCTTGTAGTCTCTGTTCTCTGGCATTCTATCTCTACATTACACACCAATTTTTCTTCTACTTCAGCACCATCCTAACAACATCTTTTAAATTCCAGGATTTCTAGCTCCAGTTTGGAAGACACAATTCTAAACCACAGAACTCCTTTATTTCACTTTATTTCTTTTCATCTAGGAATCCCAGATGGACTAAATTATGGCAATCTGAAGATCTATCAATATGCCTTTCTTGGTTGGTACTGCTAACAGTTTTCAGGAAAATAAAAGTTAGGCCAAATTATAAAATTTAGACTTGATACTATGGGGCAATCAATCTATCTATTTTATTTATCTATTTAAATGTATTTATTTTCAGTTCTAAATGCTCTCCTTCTCTACACCCCCTCCCTTACCCATTGAACAGATAAGAAATATGAAACCCGTTATATATGAACCAATTTAAAGGATTTTCTGAATGAAATATTTATTTGTCTCCCCGCTTCTGACAAATATCATTTGAAAATTTCCATACTCAAAGAATAAAGGTTCCCACAAAGAATATTGGGCAAGCTTTAGCCTTTTCCCATTTACTATCACAATTGAAATCAGTTCTTGTTAATTCAATTAGCACTAAACAATCTGAAGGGCCTTCATAACCCTACTCTTTTTTGTAATGTCATTAATTTCTCATTAACATCATTTCTGTTGCCAAGCAATATTCAAGTTTATACACTATATTTGAAGGAATTGTGCCAGTACACACTCAAAACAAACAAAAAAAACCCTAAAGACCAATCCTTTTGAATACAAAGTGACAACCCTAGAAGAACAACCAATGCTACAGAATGGGAGCATCAATGCTCCCTAATTTCATTGATACAAATCTCCCAGTCAGGAAATTCCCTCTACCAATGTAGATTTGCATCTACTCTGGAATCCAGCCACTCTGAGAGTTTCTGAAGGGCATTAAGAAGTTAAATGATTAGTCCAGAGTCACCCAACCCACATTTCTCAAGAACTCAAGCGTTCTTGACTGGAGGCCAGTGCTCCATAAAATGTATTTGGCTACTTCTTTGAGTACCATATTCCTTTTCAATTTTTGTTTTTTAAAAAAATGAATTACTCCATTAGGGAAGGCAAAATATACTTTACAAATGAATCTAAAAACAAAAGGTAAAAAATGAAAGCAGACTCACCGTTTGCAGATGCACTGACTACCACAGTACGTCATTATCTTTTGATGTGAAACTCAAGTCTAGTAATTTACTCATAGGTACATAGTTGACTGGTTTTCTCCTCCCCTCACCCTTCCCCCTCCTCTCCCTTTAGAAAAATCTTAGTACTTCAGATGGAACATGAGCTCCTTGAATAGAAGACATCCTCATAAAAACAAAAACAAAAAAAGTGAGTATTTGCATGAAGGTATACATGATGGGGAAGCATGCTGACTAGCCATGCAAGGAATAAAAAAACTATAGAACACAAACATCCATCCGTATCCTGCAAATGTGTTAATATCTCACATTAATCATGTCAGTCTCATAACAGCCCTTTTATAGGAATTTTCATGGCTTATCTCAGAAATAATAATTAGATTATCAAACTAATTTGTCGGGGAAAAGAGAAAGCACTCAATAACTTAACAATCAAATTCAGGAATAAAACTCTAGCTCTCTCGCTACTCAACAGCATCATCAGCAAGCACTTCAGAAGAATTGCTGAATTGTAGCTCCAATACTTTGGGTCTACCTGAGCAAAAATCACTTACTCTTTCTGATTCCCAACTTTCCATATGCATAAAATGGCCAGGATATAGATTTGACGTGATATATTTTAACATGTATAACATATATTGGATTGCTTGCCGTCTGGGGGAAGGACTGAGAGGAAGGAGGGGAAAATTTGAAACACAAGGCTAAACAAGGGTCAATGTTGAAAAATTATCCATGCATATGTTTTGAAAATAAAAATCTTTAAAAAATAGATTTGATGTGAGTAAATAATAACAATGGCAAAAAAATGAATATTTAAAGCATTTAGTATTTGTCAGGTGTTATGCTAAATACTTTATAAATCATATTTCATTTGATTCTCACAAAACCATGAGAATTTAGATGCCATTATTATCCTCATTTTACAGTTGAGGAAATTGAGGCAAAGGTGAAGTGGTTTGTCCAAGATCACACAGCTATTAAGCGTCTAAGGCTGAATTTGAACTCAGTTTTCTGGACTCCCATGCTCTACCCACTGAGTCACCTCCCTCCTTCTAATGCACATTATATAAAGGTGATCTGTTATCACCTCTCAAAATGCAAGCTTTACAAAAAAGACCAGTCAGTTGTTATCATGATTGCAAAGAAAGTTACAATGTAATGGGAATGCATGACATAAAACAAATCAGAGACATGTAGACAACATACAAACCATGAATAATATAAGCATAATTTACACACTGGCAGCAAACCTAGCCTGTGGAAGTGACAAGAGCACTGGGCCTATAGTCAGGAAACCTGAGTTCAAATCCAGTCTCAGACATCGACCAGTTGTGAGATCCTGGGCAAATCATTTAACCTTTCTGCCTCTATTTCCTCAACTGTAATATCAAAATAATAATAGCATTTACCTCCCACAGTTGTTGTAAGGATCAAATTAAATCAGTGTGTAAAATGTGACTTACACATCACAGGGGCTTTTAAAATACTTGCTTTTTTCTCTGCTTAACAGATTTACAGAACTGAGGGTTAATTACGTAGTCAAGTGTAATAGTAGATTTGGAGTCAAGAAGATTTGGATTCTCACCTTGCCTGAGATGATTACTAGCCAAGTCCTATAACCTCTCTCAGCCTCAGTTTTCTCATCTGTAAAAAGGATGATAATATCTAATTCACAGGGTTGTCAGGATCAGTTAAAATTTTACACACAACTACATATATGCCTATATATTTATGTCACATATATGCATATATCATAATTTACATCTATCTATATAGTCATATATTTATGCACACATATATGTCTAGATATATGACATCTAGATATAATAGATACATCTATATAATATATCCATGTCATATTATATTTCACATATCTTGTGATCATGTGTCTATATAGAAATATATTTATAAACATGTATGTAAATCTAGATTCTATGTTACATATGTCCAATGGACAGGTATATTGCTTTTGTATTCCCAGTGCATATATTAAGCACTTAATAAATGCTGATTGAATTGAATTGGACCCCAAATCTCAAAATTGGGCATAACCAAAATCTCATGGTAATTATGGTACAAAGCAATGAATTTAGCAATTGTTACTTTTTTTTTGGTAGGCCTCTTATCTAAGGGAAAAAGGGTAGATAGTTCTAGTTGAAGCCTTTGATGTTGCAGATAATACAAGCATGAATGTCACCTGATTACAATTACAGACATCCATCTATAACCTGAATATTTCCTGACAAAGAAAGTGGAGTTTTGTACAATTCACAATTAGCCAATAGATTAACCAATCACAAATTTGGATGGAATTTGAAAATCCATTTTCATTTAACAAGTGATAGAAACAGGACCATATCATTGGTGTGAATATGCCTTCGGGGCTAATGTGGGGACAATCTTATTTGCAGAGATATTTTAACATCCAAATTGAATTCCTGATTTTACACAGACTCAAAAATTCCTTCCCTATGCAATCTGAATTTCTCAGATCTTATCTCTGATTTTTCTCAAAACAACTCAGCTCAAAAAATTTCTAGTAACTTCCCATTTCCTAAAGGAAAAAAAAATCCTTAGTCTGTCATTTAAAATTTCCCACAATCTGTCCCACCTACATTTCCACTTATTTTCCATGACTTCTTTTCACCCACTCTATATGTCAGTCAACTGGGCCTACGAGTTATATCCCAAATCTAACAAGACATCTTCCATTTTTCCTCTGGCTTTCTATACACTATGTCTGGAATACACTTCCTCCTCAATGCTATCTCTAAAAATCTCTAATTTCCTTCGAGGCTGTATTCAGATGTCACCTTTTATGAGAACTTTATGATATTCCCGGTTGCTAGTGCTCCATCCTTTCCCTCATGAAATTACCTTGTATTTATTTTCTATTATAACTGTCATATTTCACTTTTGCACCCTTAGAGAATGTAAGCTCCGTAAGTACAAAGACTTGTATTTTTTTCTTCATAACTTTAATATTTTAGGACAGACCTTTGAACATTGTTATTGTTGTTTAGTCACATCGAACTCTTTATGATTCTCTTTTTTGGGGAGAGAATTTTTTTTTTTTAAACAAAGATACTGAAGTGGTTTGCCATTTCCTTCTCTAGTTCATTTTACAAATGAGGAAAATGATGCAACAGAGTTGTGACTTAGCCAGAGTCACACAGTATAAGTGTCTGAGGCTAAATTTCAATTCAGGTCTTCCTGACTCCAGATCCAGGACTCTTTCCAGGGTGCTACCTCGCTGCCTTGCCTTACACATAGTAAATACTTAATTAATGGCTATTGAATTGAATTAAAAAACCAATTCCACATTTATTCAAGATTTTGGCCTATACAAAAGAAAAGCCTACTGGCCCTGATGTAGAAGAGAAAGGACACTATATTTATTTTCATATAAGAATTTGCACCCTTCTTTGATTTTTAAGGGCAAAATTATGAGAATTTTTAAAAAGAAGCTTAAAAGAAAATTCTAAGAACAAAGCTCACTACTATTTTCTGATGAGGTAGTTAAATATCAATAACCAGAAGACCTGAGTCATAATTTGATTTTATGATTTCATAAACAATTTCCAAATTGTTTCCAAATTGCTCCTTCTTCCCTGCATTGTGCTGGTGTCCACTGGGAATCAGGAGGCAAATTCCGATCCCCAAACCGGGAACCATCTTAGCAGAGCAGATAGTTTTCTTCTTAGCACAAGAGAACCAATAGTTTAATTATTATTACTAATGACAAGTAACAAAACTATTCTTAGCCTTTCACCCAGAGAGCCACAACTCAGTAAATACACCAAAGGAGCTCAAATAACAAGAAGTACTTACTAATATCAAAGCTCTGGAAATATAAATACATGCAAAAAGAAAAGATACTTTCTGACCTGAAGGAGCTTACATTGTATTGGGGAATGTCAAGATAGAGATCAAAGAGAAGTCAGAGAGAAAAGTACAGTATCAATCATGGTAATAGCAGCTTTTTTTGTGGTTGTAAAAAATGGAAAACCTTACTGCTTGTCTAATGGTTATAGTACATGAATGTAAATACAATTATATGTTTATAATTAGTATGTACATAACAAATATTTAAATGTAATTACACAGCAATAAACAATGAATATGAAGAATTCAGAGAACCATGAGAAGAGTTGTATGAACTGAAACAAAGTATACAGAATCAGAAGGACAGTATACACTAGGACTTCTTAAACTTTTTACAGTTTTAATCCCTTTTTACCTGAGATTTTTACACAACCCTGGATATATAGGTATGTAAAATAGGTATACAAATAAAACATTTACTGATAATAAATCATAAAGAAATTTATTTTAAAACAATTCTCTGATGTATATATATATGTATATATATATATATATATATATATATAATGTTACCATTTACTAATGACAAAAACAAATCTGCATACTAATGAGTTGGATGTGCTTTTTTACTTTTATATGAAAAATTAAATCTTAGTGAAATATTTCATATCTTTCCCCTTGCCAAATTTTTTGCAACTTTGCAACTCCTACCTTCAGTTACACAACATCATGTGGGTTGAAATCCACAGTTTGGGAAGTTTGGGTATATACTATCTCTCTAGTAGTATAAATGAAACCAATGCGAAAAGGGGTAATTCTAGAATTAGAGGATCTGAGTTCAAATCCCTCTTTTGATCTGTAGTATTTTTGTATAAGGGCAGCTAGATAAGAGTGCCAGGTTTAGGTTCAATAAAACTCATCTTTCTGAGTTCAAATCTGATCTTAAATACTCAGCAGCTGTGTGACTCTGGACTAGTCACTTAATCCTATTTGCCTCAGTTTTGTCATCTGTAAAATGAGCTGGAGAGGGAATAGCAAACCCCTCCAGTATCTTGCCAAGAAAATCCCAAATGAGGGCCACAGAATGACAGATATAACTAAGAATAATTGAATAGTAACAACTTTTTTGTGTAACATTGCACAAGTCACTGAATTTCCTTTGGACTTAATCTTCTCTTCTATAAAGTGAGGTGCTTAGACTAATTGACCCTTCTGGGTCCCTTTCTGGTCTAATTCAATGACAAAGAGAAATCAAGCTATATGTCTATGATCTTTAAATTCTCTTCCAGATCTAAATTTATAAACATGAAAAATAAATCTCCTTTGTATTGGTAGAGAGATGGGAGAGTGTAAGTGTGGGATGTTGTATTCCTTGTCATATAGATTGCTAGGTCAGTTTTGCTTAGTTGATTTTCTTTGTTACAGGGAAAGTGTCTGTCTGTCTGTCTCTCTCTCTCTCTCTCTGTGTGTGTGTGTGTGTGTGTGTGTGTGTGTGTGTGTGTAGGATACATTCATTGGGAAATGACCAATAGAAGAACAAGATATTTTGGTAAACCACTAAATATATAATCTATCATATATTTAAATATAAACATATATATTTTAAAGAGTAAATAGGTTTTTCTTTCTTCACTGTAATGATGCAGGTGTTAAACTAGAAAATATGCTCGGGCTAAAACAGCAGTGCCAAAGGCATTATGTACAGTATGAGACCTACCTATCAGTGCTGTGGCAGAAATATTTCTCAGAATCAGTCATTTCCTGTCAAACTGCATGTCCTGACCCTAGTTCACTGTGCTAGGAGCAATCATGTTTTCATCCTTTGCAAGAAGGAGCTGCTAGAGCAAGCCCTATACCATCATCCTTTCCTTTTCAAAGCCCGGCTGCAGCTATCCAGGTTTTCTAAGAGAAGAGTCTCAAAGTTGTGCTCAGTGGGCTGGCTGATTGCCACCTCCTGCACAGAGTTAGAGGGAGTGGGGAAATAGGGGATTGGTTGGGATGGAGGGGATGGAAGGGAGCTTTGCTTAAAATACTCCATTATGGGTGTGATTTTGTGTGCCTGGAGGTGTACACATCTCTGGTCCATGGTTTATGCTGATTGGCTTCCTGTTGAGGTGGCTGTGGGACTTTTTGTCCACAGTACCTAAAGGCAACCTCCAAATTCTGTGCAGTCTCTTGGATTTATTTAATTTCCCTGAATGCCTTAACCTCACTTTACCTCTAATTCTCTGTGGCCTTAAAAATAATATGTAACATTTACATAGCACATTAAAATTTTCACGCTGCTTTACAATGACTCAGTTTTAAAGTTGGAAGGGCATTTGGGGGATATTTAATTCACTTTCCCAATTCATTTTGCAGATGAGGAAACTGAGGATAAGAGAATTTGATTGATTTGTCCAGGATAGCAGAAATAGCAAGTATCTAAGACAAGCAGATGTTACTATTATCTCCATTTTACAGTTGAGAAGACTGAGACAGGTTGTCACAAGGAATGTGTATGTCTGGCACGAGTTACCTAGATTTTCCCATCTGCAAGTCTAGCAATCTATGTGCTATGCCAGCGTTTCACTAACTTTTCTTTCTTCCATTTGTAAACTATGATACTGATTTAAGTTAATGAACTCATGTCTAGGAAGATTTAGAACAAGAGTTCTTAATTTGAATCTATAGGTAGTTTTCAGGAAGTCCCATTTGGGGATGTGTGTGTGGAAAAGAGACAACTGGAGTAAATTAACTTATCCAGGGACACATAACTAAGAAGTATCTAAGGCTGGATTTGAACTCATGTCATATTGACTCTATGGTTATCCTACTGCATTACCTAGTTGCCCAAGTCCATGATTTTAAAAAAAAATATTTTGACAATTGTATTACAATGTAATTGATTTTCTTTGCAGTTCTATGTGTTTTGTCTTATTCATTAAAAAAAAAATTATTCCCAGAAGGGGTCTGTAGTATCCACCATTGTCAAAGGAGTTCGTGACAACAGAATTGAACAAGATGTCAAGGGAAGTCTGAAAGTACAGACTGTTTTCCAAACTCTGAGATACAAGTCTACAATCACGGAGGTTGTTAAACTACATGCAGATGGCTATATACAAACAGGTAGTACAAAGGATAGACCTCTGTTCTGCTGGTTGGATTTGGTGCTTAAGAGCCTTTCTAACTCTAAACTTTTGATCCTAAGATCCTGCAACACTTTTAAACAGTCTGTGAGATGATACCTGTATTCTCTTTAATTATTCTGCTATCTTATAATAAGGGCATCTACTGAAATCTTCTTCTGGTTCTTCATCATGGCATTAGACATCACTTTGGGTTCTGGTGGACCTTTCACCTTTGTTGTTGTTTGCTTGCTTTTTTTCTTTTCTCGTTTCCTTTTTTAAAGCTTGTTTTAGTTTAAAAAAACAGAATTAGAAAAAAAGGAAAACAGAAAAGGAATACAAAACAAAATGAAACAAAAGAGAACATTGTCATGTGCCCAACAAAATATCAGGAATGATTCAAAATATTTAACTAGAAATTACCAGATCAAGAACACACACACACACACATATACATATGTGTATATATAGATAAATAAATAGATATACACACACATATATATGTGTGTATATATGAAATTATATTCATCTAATTTTTCCCTTTTGATCTGATTTTTTTTTTTTGCACAGCACAACGAATATGGAAATATGTTTAGAAGAATTGCACATATTTAATTTATCTAGGATAGCTTGCTGTGTTGGGGAGGGGGAAGGGAAAGTGGAGAGAGAGGGAGAAAAATTTGGAACATAAGGTTTTGCAAAGGTCACTGTTGAAAACTATCTTTGCCTATATTTGGAAAAATAAAATAGTATTAAAAATAAAGAAAAATTCAAAGAAAAAATAATGACCCAGTTAGATTATAAAGTGGATAGAGCCCTAGTTCTGGAGTTAGGAATATTTGAGTTCAAATTTGAACACTTATTAGCTATATGACCCTGAGAAAGTAACAGTCTGTGTCTGTCTTAATATTCTCAATTACAAAATAGGGAGTATAATAGCATCTATCTTCTGGGTTGGTATGAGAATAAAATGAGATAGTATTTGCCAAATGCTTAGCATAGTGCCTGATATGTGGTAAGCACTATATAAAAACAAAATTTCCTTTCCACTAATAGTAGTCTTATTAAAGGCTTACTACATACCAAGTACTGGCAATACAAATTTTAACATAGTCCTTGTCCTCCAGAAGCTTATTTTCCATTAATGGAAGAAGACATATGGAGTAAAGGGGAAATGGAAGTACTTGGAGGGTGGGGGTGGGGAAGGATGATGTAGTCCAAAAGCATAGTAGCTGGGGGGAAATGGGGAAAATACTCTGCAATCTTTCAGAATAATAAGATTTCCCACTGATAAGTTTTCGAAGGGCAAGAAGGCAAGATGGAGTCATTTTTCCTTTAAAATATTAAATGCCCATTTGATAAAAATTCCCCACCCAGCTCTGCTTAAATGCTATTTTCTGCTCCAGTTAAAGCAATATACCCATCAGGGGATTGAATAAAAAATATCTATCAAGCACTTACTAGGATCTAGCACAGACCTAAGTGATAAGAGTTGGAGACAGAAATGCAAAAAGCAAAGGCAATCACTGCCCTCAAGGACCTGATATTCTCATTAAAGAGACAATACCCAAAGGGAAGTGATGGTCAGAGAGGGGCACTTTGATAGAGTAATAGGTATGGTTAATGGGACCCCAGAGGAGTAGATAGACATACTGAACAAAAGAGCCGGGGAAGGGCAGGAACAAGATAGAAACAATGGCAAACTTGGCTTATAAATTTGGAGGGAGAGTGATAGAGAAATTTGAGGGGGAGAGGAAAGGAAAGGTAATAGGCTAGTTAAGGTAACTGGAGAGTAGGAAACAATTAGTATTGATTAGATTTGATCTTTCTCTAATTTCTTCAGGAAGGCCTGATGATAAATAGCAGATGGCCCACCCACCCTTGATTTCAAGATTCATGGCTAGAAACTTACTTTTTCTAATCTTAATCATATTTCACAAATGCCTCTGAATGGTTTCCATCCCTTTCTATCTCAACTGTACCCAATCTGAGAAATACATACTCCTAAGGGATAGAGAAACTAGTCATGGGATATAGGGAATATTTGGTAAATAATTATATTAATCTATTTAAATTGATCTCTCTTATTTCTGATGTTCATATAAATAGTGAATTTTAGAAATTTTTTTTTCATATTGAATACAAGATATGAATAGGTTTATTGAAAATCAGTGGTTACAGAAATTTTAAAAGGTTGGAAACTCTGATTATAGCTTTACCAAATGATGACCAGCATATCACCTGCATCCCAGGTATATTTCTGCTGTAAAAGGTGTGGATCAACAATAGTGTGATGATAGCACAGAGAGAAAGGTGAAAAGGAAATAGCAAAATAGAAATACTAAACATGTCAAATTGAAAATTGCCTGCAAATAGACCAGACAATTGAGATTTGAGCATCAAAATAGCACCAAATTACAAAGTGGTATAGCCCAATGATGATACTTAAATAGAAACAGATCCCTGCTGGCCTCATATTGACTTAGAAAACCACAAATTAACATTATTTATGTTTTATTGCATTTTCAGTAATGTTAAACATTTACAATTACATTTTCATTTGGTTCTGGCCACATGTGGACCACTGGTGAAGAGTTTAACACCTTTGCTCTCCCAGATAGTTCCATATCAGTGAAAAATATAGACTTGGATCCAAAAGGACAAAAAGGGTACAGACAAATTAGAATGTGTCCAGTAAAGGTGTCATTTGATTGAGTTGTCAAGGGAACTGAAGACCATGTTGTTTAAGAATTGATCAAAAAACATACATAAGCTATATTAGATTGATTGCCATCTTGGAGAAGGGGGAAGAGGAGAGAGAGAAGGAGAAAAAAATGGATATCAAAATATTATAAAAGCAAGAATTGAAAACTTATAAATAACTTTTTGAAAAAAGATTGATCAAAAAACTGGGTATATCATCCTGAGATGAGAAGACAGAGGGGAAATATAATGCCTGTCTTTAGTTAGATAGTTGGACTGCTGACATATGGAACAGAGATTCAATCTGTTCTTCGTGTCCTCAAAAGGAAAAATGAAGAGGAATGCATATAAGTTTCAAGTTGACAGATTTCAGCATTAGAGAAAGGAAATTCTCCTAACATGCTTTTTAGCTAGTTCAGACTAGTGACTTCATTATTGTAGGAAGCCCCTCCATAAATAAAAATCAGCAACTCATTTATTCATAACTATAAGAGATATAAAAAAGGATAAGCGTTGCTCAGTCAGGCAATGGTCATTTTAAAATTTATTTTTACAAAGCTTTTTATTTTCAAAACACATGCATAGACAGTTTTAAAAATTCACCCTTTCAAAACCTTGTGTTCCAAATTTTTTTCTCCCTCCCTTCCCCCCATCCCATCTCCTAGAAGTCAAGTAATCCAATATGTTAAACAGGTACAATTCTTCTATACATATTTCCACAATTATCATACTGCACAAGAAAAATCAGATCAAAAAGGAAAAATGAGAAATAAAACAAAATGCAAGAGAACAACAACAAAAGAAGTGAAAATGCTATGTTGTGATCCATACTCAGTCCCCACAGTCCTCTCTTGGGGTGCAGATGGCTCTCTCTTTCACAAGATCATTGGAACTGACCTGAATCACCTTGCTGTTGAAAAGAGCCACGTCCATCAGAATTGATTATAGTATAATCTTATTGTTGCCATGTACAATGTTCTCTTAGTTCTACTCACTTCTCTTAGCATCAGTTCATGTAAGTCTCTCCAGGATTTTCTAAAATCATCCTGCTGATCATTTCTTACAGAACAATAATATTCCATAATATTCATATACCACAATTTATTCAGCCATTCTCCAACTGATGGGCATCCACTCAGTTTCTAGCTCTTTACCACCACAAAAAATGCTACATTTTTGCACATATGGAATCTTTTTGATGGACATTTATTTAGCCCTTACTTTGACAGAGACAGTTGGGTTGATCAATAATGGAGCACTGAGCCCAGAGTCAGGAAGACCTGAGTTCAAATCTAGCCCCAGATACTTACTAATTGGTGATCCTGAGCAGTTGACTTAATATCTGTTTGCCTTAATCCACTAGAAAGTGAAAGAGGAAACCATTCTGCCAAGAAAATTCCATGGACAACATTGGTAACAAAAGAGTCACATGTGATTGAACAGCAATGAAGAAGGCACTGTACCAGGAATACAAATTGTTGTTCATCCTTCACTTTCAAAGACCAATGTCTTTGACAAGATGTCTTGACTTGCATGTGGATTGGATTTAAGTTAGGCAGAACTGAGTAAAATCATCAGCTTCACTCTCTCTTCCAGAGTCTTCAAAAGTCTAGTGGCAATACAAAAGTCAAAATGACTGATGCCAGCCCAGGAGGCAGTGGATGACCTTTGTCTTACCAAACTCTAAGCTGCCTTCATGGTCTTTGGAAAGAATTGCCTTCATCCATCCATTCTCCTGAGGGAAATCTCTGTATGCTTGGGGAAGTCCCCCTCTAACTCACTGAAGGGTTTGAGGTCTGGCTGTTAACCCCCATCTGAGTTAGTCCATCTGCCACGACGGTCAGTTTACCAGAATGTAGCCACTGCCCATTATACAACTTTTTGGAGACTTAGGTGAGAATTCACCCAGTGGTGGATAAGCAGAAAGATAGCCCTTGCTTTCAGGGGGCTTATGCTCTAATAGAGGAAGACAACTCGTAAAAGGGAACCAAACCGGTGGGAGAGAGAAGGGTGGTATGTAGGGGGGCAGTCCAGGGAAAGGTAGTCTCCTGCCATTGCATATCTTCAAGCAGTGACTGGATAGCCTCTTGTACTAGCTGATTTCTGAGATTCTGTGATTCATAAACCTGGCTGTGGTTCAAGGAGATTCCTAACAGAGACGACCATGGTAGAAGATTTGAGCAGAGGTTCCCAAAGCCACAAAGAACTATGTCACTTAAAATTTAATTAATTTATTAATACATGTATTAACTAACTATGTCACTTAAAATTTAATTAATTTATTAATACATGTATTAACTAATATAATTAATAAATAATAAATAAATAAATGAGCATGTGGAGTAGGTTCTCTAATTTTGTGCAGTAAAAGGCAGATTGAAGACCAGAACTCAGCTTTTCTTCCTCTATCCAGGGGTCCTCAAACTTTTTAAATAGGGGGCCAGTTCACTGTCCTTCAAACTGTTGGAGGGCCAGACTATACAAAACAAAAACTTTGTTTTGTGGGCCTTTAAATAAAGAAACTTCATAGACCTGGGTGAGGGGGATAAACGTCCTCAGCTGCCGCATCTGGCCCACGGGCAGTAGTTTGAGGACCCCTGCTCTTGACCAATACTTGGCCCATTACATTATGCTGGTACCAGAAGCTGCAGGAGGTACTGAAGAAAGATGAGAATACCACATGACTCAGAAAGCACCCCTCTGGATTTCACTCAAAGGGAAGAAAGGAAGAACATCATGAAGATGAATGGATTTCCAAAGTATTTTTTACATCCTTTATTGTCATTGAGATGCTTTCTATCCATGTCCAATTCTTCATGATGTCATTTGGGCTTTTCTAGGCAGATACTAGAGAGGTTTTCCATTTCTTTCTCCATCCTATTCTATAGATGAGGAAACTGAGATAAAAATGAGTGAATGACTTGCTCAGAGTCACACAGCCAGTAAATGTCTGAGGCCAGATTTGAACTCAAGTCCTCCTGACTCCAAGCCTGGCACCGTGCCATCTGACTGCCCCTAAAGTGATAAATGTGTCAGCTATCTTTAGATTGAGGTGGAAATCCCACAGATTAGTGTAGATTCTCAAATAAATAGCTCAGACATATATAGCATTGACCTTAGAGATATCTGTTTCCTGATCTTAACCACTGAGAAAACGGATCTTATTCAATGGAGGATAGAGCTAGGAGCAGCTAAATGGTGCAGTGGATAGAGCACCAGGCTTGAAGTCAGGGCCTGAATTCAAATTTGGCCTCAGAAACTTATTAGCTGTGTGACCCTGGACAAGTCACTTAGCCCCAGTTTCCTCTACCCAAAAAGAAAATATAGCTAACTGCACAGTGGATCGGGTGATCTTCCTGGGCTCAAATCTGGCCTCAGATGTTTATTAGCTCCGTGACCCTGGGCCAAGCCCCACTTGCCTCCCCCTCAAAGGATACAGCTAACGGCACAGATCTAGACTCGAACCCTACACAAGTGCAGGTCCAGAAGCTGTCTTCCAGGCTGCGCGAACAGGGCCTGTTAGAGGGAAAAAACAGCCTCCGTGATCTCTCATAGGCCCTGTCTGTCTCTGATACAGATGGTGTGATTCACTCACATTTGACATCAAATGTGCTGCCTTGTGTTGCCTGGCCTAATTAGGCTCAGCTGAAGACTGGATTAAATAGCATTATTGTAAGCAGGGCGCAGAACGTGCATGCCCTCGGATGAAAAGAGGTAGTGGGAGGGGGCTGGCGAAGGGAGAACTCTGGGACTCAGGGCTGCTCCCTCAGGTGTCTGTCCATAAGCAGGCAACCCTGTACGTTGCAAGTGGAGAGCTTAGGACCTGTGCATGACTGGGTGCGGGTCATCCAGTCACCAAAGCACAGTGTTCAACCCTGTTTCAGAGGAGAGTGAAAAGTTCTCATTAATGCTTAATGCTAAAGAGTCGCGGATGCATTCTCAGGGACATTCACAGTGGCTCAGAGGCACCGGACCCATGTTCAAATCCTGCTCCTATTATTTATTAGCTATATGACCCTGGGCAAGTCATTTTATTTTTGTCTGTCTTAGTTTCCTCATTTGTAAAATGAGTGTAGCATTTACCTACCAGGACAGCTAAGTGATGCACCAGACTTGGAGTCAAGGCCAGAAAACCTGAGTTCCAATTCAGCCTCAGGCACTTCATAGTCGTGTGATCTTGATTAAGTCACTTAACCCTGTTAGCTGCAGTTTATTTATTATTTTTCAGTCACATTCAATTCTTTGTGACCCCATTTAAGGTATTCTTGTCCAAAAAAGAAATCCCTTTTCAGTTCATTTTATAGATGAGGAAACTGAGTCTCAGCCTCATATAATTTTTACTAAGTGGGGTCCATTAGAGATTATCTTGGCTAACCTCTCTTCATTTTATAAATGAGGAAACTAAGGGTCGATCAGGCAACTAATTATTAGTTGAATGAATTATTAATGAATAATGATTGAGCAGCCTTTCATGAGCTACACAGTTCAGATTCCCCAGCATCCTGTAATACCTGCATCTGTACTTTTTTTTTTTTTTTTTTTTTTGCCGAGGCAATCAGGGTTAAGTTACTAGCCCAGGGTCACATAGCTAGGAATTAAGTGTCTGAGGCCAGATTTGAACTTGGATCCTCCTGACTTCAGAGCTGGTGCTCTAACCACTGTGCCACCTAGCTGCCTCTGTACTCTTTAATTTGTTTGGAAAGGGCTTGGGCGCGGGTCTTCACTTTAGTGCAGTATTTGGCACATAGTAATGTGCTGGGTGACATAATGCACAGAGTGCCAGGATGGAGTCAGGAAGATTCATCTCTGTGAACTAAAATCTGGCCTCAGATACGCCTTAATTGTGTGATCCTGGACAAATCATTTAGGCTTGTCTGCCTCAGTTTCCTCATCTGTAAAATGAGCTAGTGAAGGAAATGGCAAATTGCTCCAGTATTTTTGCCAAAAAAAAAAAAAATCTCAAAATGGGATCATGAAAACTCAGAAATAAATGAAATGACATAGCTACAACAAACTATCCTAAGCACCAATCACAAGACAACCCTTGCTATCAAGGAGTTCTTAGTCTAATGGAAGAGACAACAGGTAACAAATGCATACAAGAATTACAGACGGGATACATTAGAGAAAATCAATAGAAGGGGAGCACTAGCATTAAGGGGACTGAAAAAGGCTTCCATGGAAGGCAGGATTTTGCTGGGGCCTGAAGGAAACTAGGGAAGATAAGAATAGAAGAGAGATATTCCAGACCAGGGAGACAGCCAGGGAAAATGCTCGGGCAGGAGATGGAGTATTCAGTAAGGTACAGGAAAACTGACAGATTATAAAGGACTTTGAACAGCAAATAGAGGATATGAGTTGGAAGTCAGAATCAATCAACCAACAAACATTTATTAAGCACTTACTAAATGCCAGCCTCTGTGCTGGGTTGCTAAGGGTAGAAAGACAAAGATGAAAAACTCTTAGTCCTTCAGAAGCTTCTATTCTATAATGGGAAAATAGCACATAATACACATAGGATCTCAGTTCTAAAGCTGGAAAGGACCTCAGAAATGCATATTCTCATTTTACAAATGAGGAAACCGAACTCTAAGGAAATTAAATGTCTTATCCAAGGTCACAAAGGAAGTATAAGAGGCAGAATTTGAACTCAGTTCCTTTGACTCAAGACAGCTAAATGGTACAATGGATAGAGCATTGGACTTGGGGACAGGAAGACTCATCATTCTGGTTACAATTCTGGTCTCAGATACTTCCTTATTATCCTGGGCAAATCACTTAATTCTGCCTTAGTTTCCTTATCTAAAAATGAGCTTGAGAAGGAAATGGTAAACCACTCTAGTATTTCTGCCAAGAAAACTCCAAAAGGAGTCCTGAAGAGCTGGATATGATTGAACAACAACATATATGAGACAATTTTTTTTGATGAGGGAAATATTATTTGTGGTGATGAGAGGAAGGATGAGGAAGGAAGAAGTTAAGCAGGTATGAAGAAAGATTTCAGGTCAGCAGTTAGTGGCATTTGAGCTGAACTATGATACCTGGCCTTAAGGCTGAACTTTCATTTAGTTGAGGTAAATCACTAAATTTCAGGGAAGCTAGAATAATTTGACTAGTCTCACAGGATTGGGGACAAATGAAATAATGGATGGGGAAAGTACCTGTAGCCTTAATATGCAACAAAAAATAAGATCTGTTCAGATGACAGGACATCAAAACACTTCAGCTGAATGACAAGTAATTTTGCCATATCCCCAAATAGAAACCTTTATATTAAAAACCCAGGATTACAATGGATAGGCCAAGTTGGGCAGGTCTTTTTCTATGCTAAGTGTGGGCTCCTCTATACCTGGAGGTGCACAGTCAAAAATATATGGCAATTTGGACTGAGGAATAGGGAGGAAGGAGGGGACAGAGAGGACAGCCAAAGAAGAGGAAGAAATATAGAATCCATCTTCCCTCCCCCACCCCTACTAAGAAGTAACATGACTTTCAAACTATCAAGAAAACTGATTTTCTCTCCCCAAAGGTATATTACACAGATTTAAAAGCAAAGAGGAAAGCAAATCACAGAAAGAGAACTGCTGTCATCCATTCTCTCTCAGACACAAAATGTTCTATTCTTTAATGCCTCTTTCATGTAAATGCTCCTATGAAAAGAAACTCCCAGCACTTAATGAAAAAAAAAAAAACTCACCAGCTCTTGTAACCTGGAAGACAGGTTTATCATTCACCCTTCCAAGTGAAAAAAGCCTTTAACCATTCTACAGAATTTCACAGAAATATAGAATGTTAGAAGCTCAAAGGAATTTGGGAGATCATCAATTTAAAGCTGTCTTCCTAATCTCCTCATAGTGCAGATGAAGAGTCCGAGGTCCAGAAGAATTGACTTTGTTTCCTAAAGCCATAGTAAATAGTGGTTGAAGCATTTAAGGATTCAAACCTTCATTAATCTAAGGCTTGAATTCATGTAATCAGAAATCTTGGACTGAAAGAGAACTCAAAAGCTGTCTTGTACAACCTCTCCAACTTACACATAAAGAAATCGAGGCACTAGAAGATCAATCAATTTAATAAGCATTTATTGAATTTTTATTTTAGCCTGCTAGTTGGTCTGATTGCTACAAGTCTCTCCCTACTCTAGTTCATTCTTCATTCAACTGTCAAAGAGATTTTCCTCCTATGTTACTGCTGTCCGATTGGATAAACTGCAAAATCACCTCCAAAATGGAATATGTAATCTTTTGGCATTAAAAGCCATTCATAATCTGGTCCTGACCCACTCTATTTTTTCAGTGTTTTTAGGCCTAACATTGCCCTTCCCCTCCCCCCACTCTGTAATCTAGGGGCAGACATCAGCTTCCTTGCAATCCTCCAACAAGAAGCATATCTTCCCAGTGGGGACATTTCCTCTGGCAAGTCTATAATCCTGGAATTTTTAACCTTCTCATCTCTAACTTCAGAATTCCTTCCAGTCCTAGCTAAAATCTCACCTTCCTCAGGAAGTCTTTGACTATCTCCATTAAAGCCAATTCCTTTCCCTCTGTTAATTATTTATCCTATAGGTAGCTTATTTATAGACAGTTATTTTCAGGCTGTCATTTTTGATAGCAGGAATTGCTTTTATCTTTCTTTGTATCTCCAGCATGTACCATGCTTGCCTTAAGTAATTACTTCTAAAAAATGCTTACTGATTAAAACATACTTTTTTCTTTATTTTTCTTTTTTTTTGTCTAAATTTTCTTTTACAACATGACTATTATTATGAAATGTTTTGCATGACTTCACATGTGCCTTCTCAATGGAAGTGAGGAAATAGGAAGGAAGAAAATATGGAACTCACAGTTTTAAAAACCAATTTTAAAAATTGCTTTTACATGTAACTGGGGAAAATAAAATACTAAGGGAAAAGACCCTCAGAAATAAGAGATGAGAGACCTCTCATTTTAAAAATGAAAAGATTCAGGGCCCTGAAGGACTCCTCAACTTTAAATTTAAATCCTCTGTTGAAAACGAATACTAATTCATGGTTATATGGTATTTAGAATTACAAAATATTTTCCTTGCATCAATCCTATGAGGTAAAAATAAAATATTAAATAATTTTTAAAAAGAAAAGAAAATATTAAAAAAAAGAAATTTAAGAAAAGTTTATTGACCAATTCTTCCCTCCTTGCTCCCTATTCTAAAATTCATTTATTTCACTAGAAACATATGGAATGTAGACTGCTTTACTGTTCATTCTCAGCTTAGTTTAATACTTGTCTTTGGCTGTAGATTGGTATGTTTCTGTTTTATACTTTAAGCTCTTACATGGAAACACCTATACCTGCCCAATGTTCATTAGACACTACTGGGCAGCAAAAATGAATTGATGAATACATACTTTTTTGGTGACAATTACTGTGAATTATAAAAGCAACCATGTGGAGCAGTAGATAGAGCACAGGATCTCAGATATATTTTGGCTGTATGATCCTGAGCAAGTCATTTAATGTGACTGCCTCAATTTCATCATGTATAAGACAAGAAGAATAATAGCACCTATTTCTCAGAATTATTAGGAAGAAATGAGATTTTATATATATAATATTATATATACATATAATATGAAGGGCTTTGCAAACCTTAAAACATTACATAAATGCAAGTTATTAACATCATGATGATAATGATGTTTCATGGACTTTTTATAGTTTTCAGGTTTTTCAGGTCATATCATACTGGTTTCTGAAATGTGACAAACTCATGTCTTTTGCCTAAGAAAATATTATTTAGGGGAGTTGAATTGAGCACATTATTTCTTAGAAGGTCTCATGTTCAGATCTGGACATGTTTCTTTTAAGATTTAACATAGTGAGGATTGAGAAGTCATCTCTAGACACATAAGATCATTGGATTTTGAGTCAGAAAGCCTGATTTGAGTCATGCCTTTGTTATCTCCTGAATGTGTGATCTTGTCTAAGTCACTTTACTTAGAAACTGATTCCTCATCTGGGAAATAAGGCAGTTAGCCTGAATGTTGCTTGAAGATTCCTTATAATCTTACAGTCTATAAGGCAACAAGCTAGATCCAGTGGAAATACTGGTTCTGCTGTCAAAAATTTTCATTGTCCAGTCATTCCAGTCATGTCTGACTCTTTGTGATCCTTTTTGGGGTTTTCTTGGCAGAGATACAGGAGTGAGTGCTTCACTATTTCTTTCTCCAGCTCATTTTACAGATGAGGAAATTGAGGCAAACAGGATTAAGTGACTTGCCCAGGGTCACACAGCTAGTAAGTGTCTCAGGCCACATTTGAATTTAGGTCTTCTTGACTCAAGGCCAGCACTCTATCCAATGCATCATCTAGCTGCCTTTGTGACCATGGACAAAAGTCAAGTCAAGTTTGCTTCCCTAGGCTTTCATTTCCTGATTTATAGAACAAGGGAATGAGGTCCCTTTTAACTGATTCTAGATCTGTTTCTAGAATGTCAGAACCACTTACATGGAAGGTGGGGTCAGGAGGAGGGAGAAAGGAAATAGCCTATGGGGAAGAGAATTAAATCACTGAATGTAACTATTTTGTGCTGCAAATGTTTCTGTAAAATGCAGAGGTCACTTTCTTAAACAGCTCCCATTTCCAATCTGAAAACCAATCTAAGAACACTTTTATCAACAGCTTTGATCTTTCTAAAAGAAAGGTGAAAGAAAAGCTTTCACTGATGACTTTCCAATAAAAACAAATTTTTTCTTCTGACTCTTTGGCTGTTGTTTGTTTGTTTTTGTTTTTGCAAAATAAATCATTTTCAGAAAGATAATCCCTTTTATTCTGTTCCCCAGTTCTCTCTTTAAAAGAATCCTTAAAGTTTCTAGCATAAAGGGAGAATTAAAATGAAGGTGAAAACTGAGATGTCATCAGTAAAATTGCCAAATGTATCCCTTCATTCTCATGCTTAAAAAGGTCTAAAAATTTAGGACCCATGCCTGTTTTATTATCCAACTTCCTTCTTGCTTACTATGTTTTTGCTCTCCATTTTTTTAGGTAGGATCTTCCATGGCACTTGAGCACCTTCAGCTATATGGCTCACAAAAGGAAGATATAGGGCTTTCATTGACATAGAAAATCTCTACTAATGCAGGGTGGCATTTTATGTCATAAAAGAGTTGTCTATAAAACAGAGAGGTAAATGACTTACCCAGAGTCACACAGCCAGTGCCAGTTTAAAGCAAACACACATCCTCCCACCTCCAAGGCTGGCTCTCAATTCATGGAGCCATGCGGCCTCACAAAGGAAAAGAAAGGAATACAGGGGACCTTTAGGAAAGACTGTGGGGGAGGAGATTTTCCAACAAAGAAAGAAAGGTGTCAGGGGAACATTCTGCAATCTTCATTCAGATTACAGTCTTTCCTTTTGGTGGGAAGAAGGGGAGGGCAAATTTTGAGAACTTTTCGGCTAAATAATAAGAAAAAAATAACCCATCATTTACTGAATGAAATAAAAATAGGGCCACTCCTAAGAAAAGAGCTTGACTGCTGTTATTCAGTTTTGCATCCCCTAATGTGGAGGCTTTTTAGGCAATGCATTGGAAAAGAGAAAATCATGAATAATTCACTGGGTAATATGTATGTAGCAGAAGATACTTATTTCTTAAATTTTCTACTCTTAATAAAAGGGCTGATTGAACCTCTTGTAACTCAAGCCCAAGCATTTTGCCTTTACCTACTCATTTTCTTGGTTTATCAAAACTGCCCTCCTGATTCCAAAGATTAACAGACCATTTACCCAAATAATTCAAAGTTTTCTGACTTTCTGTCAGATGGTAATATGCTATCAGTATTTCTCAAAATGTCCTTGGACTCCACAATACATAAGAAAAGAAAAGCTCTTCAGGCTTTTTTTTTTTTTTTTTTTTTTTTTAGTACAATTTCACAGAAATCTATCAACAGCAAAAAAACCCAATCTCAAGAAAAACATAACTCCCTTAGGGATAACTTTTTTCACTTCCTCTCACACCTCTCATCACGAAGCATCACCCCCACATATTCATATGCAATATGTACGGGGAAGAGAATTTAAAACATTCCAAAGACTGTTTCAAAAGCTTATATTATAAGCCCCCCCCCAATTTTGTAATTTATACATATGTAAATCAAAAAGAGTTACTCTTCCAAATAAAATGTTCTAAAATGAAAATAAGATAGTTGTGCATTTGAATCGTACACAGCTTCTTACACACGGACACATTCATCCTAGATGGAAAAACTTACCGAAAGACTGGATGCACGTCTCAATGAGATCGTCCAGGCTAGCTCCTTTAGCTAAATGTCCCAGCGACATCATCATTCGGAACTGAGCGATCTGGGCCAAGTTGGGATGAGAGGGGAGAGGATTGCTTGTTTTCACCTCTAGTCTTGCTTTTGGGGGAGCATTGCAGCCATGGGGAGGCTTCCTAAATGGAAAGGGGGACAAACCAGTAAGTATGGATCTTAAAGAAGGAAAAAAAAAAAAGGAAGCCTGGGGAAGGAGGGAAGGAACTGCTAGCTCCGCAGGCAGGTTGGAAAGAAAAGTGGGGAGAGATAAGACAATTAAATCCCGGGAGTTGGGCTGGGAGAAGGCATAACCCTCCCACTTGGCAAATGCACCAAACAACCGCGGGCTGTTAAAGAGACATTGCTCAGACAAATGGGAAGGTTGGAGTTTTGAGGAGCTTTGAATTCCGACCTGAGGCTTGCCACTTTCAGGTCCAGTCTGCTTCTATTTACCTGGGGATGATCCTAATTCCCAAAGGAGGAGTGGAGAGATAGAGAGAGAGCAGGGGTGAAGCGATTTCTCTACTTTTCTTCGGTAAGGTACCAAAAGGAGATTTTTCCCGTTTTAGTCCCCATGTCCCTCACTTGAGTTTTAAGCTGTTTTCCTTTTCCTTATCTTTCCCAGAAACTGCTGGATTTAGCTAAAGGTCATGCCACAGAGGTCGTACAAAATCTGGATGTTCTAGTAAAACCTTTAGCCTGCAGAAAGATTTTTTTTTTTTTTTAAGTTAAAGAGCTTGGTGGAGGAGAAGAAGGGTAAAAGGGGGAGAAATAGATGTAGATGGTTGGTATCAGACGAGATTTGGGACTAGATTTTTCATAAGGATTCACAGGTTCTAACATGCCCTTTCTTATTATTGGTAGCGCAACAAATCATTCCTGGCTATTTTATTACTAAAAAGATGTTCCATCAAAAAAAAAAAAAAACAAAAACAAAAACAAAAACAAAAAAAAAAAAAACTGTAGTATTTAGCTTCACTGTATTAAAAAAAGGAATGGTACTAGACTTAAAGCCTGAGATCCATGGATCATGTCTGGATCGATTTCATTGAGGCTCTGAATTTGAGTGGGGGGAAAAAGTTTTTTAAATCACACTTTTATTTTCATTAACTTCTTAGAAGTGCTTAATTGAAATCCATGAACTTTTTTTTAAATTGTTAACTGTTAAAAACCCTTCTCCAAGAAGCTTTTCTCAGACTTTTTTTCATCAGTGTCTTCACTCTGAGATTACTTCCAATTTATTCTGTAGATATTTTATTTGTACATAGTTGTTTGCAACTTGTTCCGGCAATTAGATGGTAAAATCCTCGAGGGCAGGGATTCCTCCCCCCCACTCTTTTCTTTGTATTCCCAGAGTTTGACTGTTCCCTGGCACATAGTATGTATTTAACATTTAAATATTAAATATTAAGCTGATTTGCCTTGATTTATGCATTTACAAACATTGTCCTTAGAGAGTCCATAGGCTTCACCCAACTGCTAAAGAATTACATGACACAAATGAGGTTCTAGGCTCCAGAACTTTAGAGATTTCCCCCAGAATTATGTGTCATATTATAAAGTGAATCTGGACTACTCAGGGGCTCTTGGTCGTCCTTTTTTATTTTGATGATTCAATCCCTTAGTTTTAGCCTTAACCATAAAAGGACCATAGTTCATTGTGGAGAGAGGCAAGGTCCAATGTGGATAGTTTGTTTTTATTTTCTCTTAGTTTTTCAAAATTGTCATCCCCACAAAAGATATATATTTTGTTATAAGAGACTTGTTTGGGAAAAAGAGCAGGAGACCTGCAAGATGTTATTATCATTTAGGAAGGAAGAAAACATTAATTAAGCACCTACTATGTGCCAGGCTATGTGACAGACCACTTTGCCAATATTATCATTTGATCCTCCCAACAATTCTGTGAAGTAATTATTGTTATTATAATGAAACCAATGAAAGGGAAGAGAGAGGGGGAAAAAAGAAATGAAATCTTAAGCTTTTACCTTGATAACTTGTTACTTGTTATGAGCACTGGTAAAAAGTAAATGGAGGAGGAAGGACTAGCAACAAGTATTTATTGCATCTTACTCTATGTGGTAGGCTTGAGGAAGATTAAAAAAAAAAAGGATAACCAACTTTTTCTTCTAGAGGAGGTTACAATTTAAAGTATCTAGATGGATAGAGTACTAGATTTGAAGTCAGGAAGACTTTAATTCAAATATTACCTTAGACACATAGTAGCTGTGTGACCCTGGGCAAATCCAATTAACCTCTCTCTGCCTCAGTTTCCTCATTTGTAAAATGAGGGGATTAGACTTGAAGGCTTCTAAGGTCCATATAATCTAGACTAAGAAATAAAGCATTTGCATACATGAGAAGATAAATAATGGAAGAAGAGCCAAAACACCAAAGAGAAAGAAAAATTTCCAGTTAAAGTAGTCTGAAGGAGCCTACTGGAAAGGTTGGGATTTTTGTCTCTTTTAACACACATGTAGCATAATCATGGTCATTTACAACTAGTAATATAGAAAAAAACAAAATCTGAGGATATCTGTATATTTCATTTAGACTTCAAGGCAAGGAAAAAGACTGACATAGAGCCTCTGCATCGGTATGTTGGTAAACATTTAACCAGTTTTCTGGAGGTGGAGAAATATATACACAATATACTTTTAAATTTAATTTGTATCATCTACATTTTCTTCATTACTTTCTTAAGTCTGGAGAGTAAATCAAGTCCTGATTTGTGATTTCCAAGGTGTTGTAGTGCTGGGTCTGAAATCAGGAAGCCTCATCTTCCTGAGGTCAAATCTTGTCTCAGATACTTTCTAGCTATGTGGTCTTAGGCAAGTCACATCACCCTTCTTGCCTCAGTTTCCTTATCTGTAAAATGAACTGAAAAAGGAAATGGCAAACCACTTAGTATCTTTGCAAAGAAAATTTGAAATGGAATCATGAAGAGTTGGACATGCCTAAATAACAAGATGTAAACGCTCACACTGAAAATTTATCAAATGGTTCTCAAAAGTTGGTTGAACCTGGTTCTAACACAACCCAGAACTTATGTTATTGTGAGTGGCTCAGGCTAGGAACCATTCAGTCAAATAAAAATCAATAATTATTTACAAACACCCTCAGTTTACAGGGCATTGTTATGAATTGTTTCCAACTTTGCAATGTGAAAGTGTGAAAGATCTTAGCAAAATAATATTAGTTTTGAGGTATTCAGTCAGATTTATAGCCATTCCTCTTCTGAGTCCACTCACAGCTTGAAATCTCTCCTTAACTGAGTGGATGTCCATCAGTTAGGGAATGGCTGAATAAATTATAGTATATGAATGTAATGGAATATTGTTGTTCTATAAGAAACGACAAACAGGATGATTTCAGAAAAGACTGGAGAGACTTGCATGAACTAACGCTAAGTGAAATGAGTAGAATCAAGAGAATATTGTACATAGTAACAACAAGATTATGTGATGGTCAACTCTGATGGATTTGGATCTTTCCAACAATAAGGTGATTTGGGTCAATTCCAATAATCTTGTGATGGAGCCATCTGCTCCCAGAAAGAGGACTGTGGGGACTGAGTGTGCATCATAACACAGTATTTTCACCTTTTTGTTGTTGTTTGCTTGCTTTTTTATTTCTCATTTTTTCTCTTTTGATCTAATTTTTCTTATACAGTATGATAAATATGGAAATATGTATAGAAGAAATGCACATGTTTAACACATATTGGAATATTTGCTCTCTAGGAGAGGGGATGGGGAAAAGGGAAGGAGAAAAATTTGGAACACAGGGTTTGCAAGGATGAATGTTGAAAACTATCTTTGCATGTATTTTGAAAATAAAAAAGCTATTTTTAAAACAAAAGAGGATAAAAAACTATTATTAAAATTTTTTAAAAAGAAAATCTTTCCTTAACTGACTTCTTCCTGACATGCAGAAGATATCTGGGCTACTTCTCCATCATCAACTAATATTTTAGTGTAATATAATGTCATTATAAGTAGAATATGATTAAGAAGATAAATCTTTCAGGGAGGGAGGCAGTAGTGGAAAGGATAGGAGTAAAAATTCTACATTTTACATTCACTCTACATTTCAAAGTTTAATAGAAATGGGAAATCCCAGAGCCTCAGCTTACTTTCATTAGTGTGGAAGAAATAAAAAGTAATTGCATCAATGATATGATTTATATTACTTGTAGGTGTCACATATTCTTACCACTATCTGATCCCATTCCATCTCATACAATTTCTCATCCTATCCTCTTCATGGACCTAGATGACTGAGAGTTGACTGAAGTGTTCTTTATCCACTTATTTAACACAATGAAAAGGAAGCAGGGTCCAAAAGGAGAGAAATAAGAAACTGCTGATTATGAAGTAGCAGGAAGAAATAGGGAAGAGAATAGATACGCAAGAAAAGAGTGGCCTAACCTATTTTCCATTTGCTTCTCATTCCTGCTACTTTTGAAAAAGGCCATTCAGTAGATCAATTTTTTTCAAGTATTGTTTTCCCTCAGGATTTGATATAAAGGAATGTGAAAAAATAATGTTAGAAATTTCATCCTAGCCAACTCACTAAGTACACGGGCAGCTAATTAAAGTGGGTGGGCTTTGAAACTCCTGATTTGATCTCCCCCTTTCCTCCCTAAGATCTTACATAGGTAAGATGTGAAGAACCCTTAAGGTGCTCTCTTTGACCAGGAGATTCTGATAGCAGATGAAACAGATATAGGGAGGCTACAAGTTCCCTTTCAGGGATATTTTAGAAGGGAGTGATGCAAGAGTCAGAATTAAGTGATAAGGAATCTTCCAATTCAGAGATCTGAATGAATCTAAAATCACATGAGCACAGGACTGTGATTCAAGCAGACAGAGTTCTAATCTCAGCCTTAACATTAATGAATTACATAATTTCAGATGAGGTATTCTGCCTCTCTGCCCTTATTTTCTCCATATGTCAGTTAAAGAATTCAACTCACTGAGTCCTATGGATCCTTCAATTTTCAAAATAATATGAGAGAAGGGGAAAATTGTTCAGATTACATGTATGAAACAATGGTCTTTGGGGAAATTATAATCAATTTTTGATCTTCCAGAGCTATCTATTTCCAATTGGGCCTCCCTGTTTTTCACCTCCTTCTTTTTGGCTATGTCATTGTAGATCAATTCCTTGTGGAGTGAGGGAAAGAAAAAATGCAAGTCAAATTACTTTGTGTCTTGTGAGCAATTCTTGGTAGAAGGTTGGCTAGAAGAGAAAACTAAGAATTATGGTTAATTTTGGGATCATCATTCATTTAGCACATTCTTTGTGCTCATTCTTTGCCAAATGCTTTGCAGAATGGTGGAAAAAAGTACCCTCACGTATAATTAGAGCTGAAAGGCAATAATCCAACCCTTTCATTTTTATAAACGAGGCCCAGAAATTCTTGAATTTCTTGCCCTGTGTCATACAGTGGATTTGAATTCAAATCTTCTTGTCTCCAGGCCCAGTACTTTATCTACTATACCACTGAAAAGATACAGGATTTCTGCCCATTAAATCTTAGTTTCTACATATTTGATTAGCCACTCATGATAGTACTTCAACTGGTGAGAAAAAAAGCTAATGAAGATGGTTTGAGATGAAGTACGATGATAATAACAACAAAAAGACAATAAGGAAAAACTTGCCTTGGAGGCATTTCTTGGCTGTTACTTTACAAAGAAATATAAAAGGAGTTTTATAAGAAATAAATTTGGAGGGTGATGGTTGAGTAATGACTTACTGCAAGCTGAAGAAGTTATTTTCCTGTCATGGATGGAGAGAAGCTAGAGAAGACAAAGAACAGAATGGAGAGTACTTCTTTCCTCACAGAATTGTCTCAATATTTATCTTCTGAAGAGAGAAAAGAGCATTCTTAAGAAGAGACTTGACTTGACTTGGTATGCTGAGTGAACTGACTACTGAACCTGTTTCCAGGAGATGATTCTGACTTCAAGCTTTCTCACAGATAAAACACTGCAAACAATTTTTATGTCTTTGTGTTCTTATTGATTGCATTGTTAGTAAATTATATAGGCTGTGATTTTAATCCTAGGAGATTAGGGATTTTTAAATAAAGATAAAAGTGACTTTATGGAGAGTTTTCTCAAGTTTATTAAATAATATATAATTAACAGGATAGGGATTCTGAGATAACTGATGGATAAAAGAAGTTGAAATTTTGCCAAAATATACAAAAATATCTGTGGATTACACTGGAATTTAAGGTGATGAAGAATGTAAATGGTAATAAGGCTAATTGAGGGTTGGCCTACAATTGCTTATAGTTGACTCCATAACTCTGTTACCTGTGAATTACACAATGAAAAATTATCATCCTGGATTGTAGTCTTCATGATACCCAATAGATGCCTGAGCTACCATCTCACTATCAAAGAATTCTCAAGAAAAGAACACAACATTTTCCTCAATAGAATATAATTCAGATGGCAAATTGATTAGGATTCAAGTAGAATCACATAGTATATCACAAAGCTAAGTAGGAGTGATTTGGGAATTCCCTATGTCTTAACACAATTCTATTAGGATGAAAGAAATGAAAAGTGACTGTCTTTGCTACTCACTTTGGATTATCTGTAGGTACTTGCTATTTATTTTTTCTTTATAGCATCTCATTCTTAAGCCATCTCATCCCCAGATAACTGAAAGCTGGATGCAATGTTTCTTCCTCCCACATGTTTAGTACAATGAGAAAAAAGTAAGACTAGTCAGCCAAAGTAATAGAAGAAGCGATAGCTTTCCCTAATTCTTATCCTGTTTTCCATATGAAAACATTAGGAAAATAGAGAGCTCTAGTTAAGGTTCTATTTTATGGCCTCACAATCTCAATCTAGCAATGTTCTCAAAAGTCATTAATGGGAGAAAATCAGAAAAGGCATAAAGGTCCAAGGACTGGGAAGCATCAAAAGAGGAAAAAAACTAGGAACTCAAAATATTTAGGGAGAGGAGGATCTTCAGTCATTTTTTAGTTATCAATTTAGAGCTGGAAGAGGTCTTAGGAGGTACTGAGTCCAACTTGTCATTTTACAAATAAAGAAACTTAGGCCCAGAAAGATTAAGTCACTTAACTACAAATTATAAGTTGCTTAACTAAGATTTGAATTTAAATGGTACTCTGATTTCAAATCCAATATTTTTTGAAGATGAAAGATGAAAAGTGAAATAGAGGGAAATGTCAGGCAAATATAGATCTGTAGAAGCTAAAGAAACCAAGTTTTAAGCATGAGGTACAGCAAAAAGAAATAATAGACCCTAATTACAAAACTCAATTAGGGACCAGGAGGAAAAAAAATCTGGGAAAATTGACAAGTAATGAGTTCCTTTCACTATGAATCAAGAAACATGGGTTCTCTTGTCACTGACTCACTCCCATTTATGGCCTCATGACAAATCCCTGGATTTTTCTGTTTCTCTATGTTCCCTTTCTTTGATGTGACTGTAGATAACAATATTTTTATGAGAATTTACAGAATGTTTTTAAATGGTGCCATGTAAGGCACTGTGTCGTTAACCTACTAAATATAGGCAAAGAGATAATTTCTGAACACACAAGGAGTAAAATTCAAATTATGCTGGTACTTAGAATGCCTTACCTCCTTTCCTTCCCAACATATTAATATAGCTTAAAAACAATTTGGAAAGTGTGGTATATTCCTCAAATTTTAACTCTCTTGCAGGACGCAGGTTTAAGTTTAATCTGCATTAACATTCTCTAGCTGGAGAGGACCAATAAAACAGTAAATCAAGCTCAAAAGTGCAAATGCTCAAATGCTCACACTAAAAAATGAACAGTTTATTGGTCAGTGAGTTCACACCTTCGACTTTGGAATAAAACACCTACATTTACTCAGTTTACTCAGATTTCCTGTGTAAGTAATCATGGACTAGTTATTAACTTTCCCCAAGCCTTATGTGTTAAAGGAGGGGTTAGGCTCAGTAGTCTCTGTGGTTCCTTTCAGTTCTGAATCAATATAGATCAACTCTCTGGAATGGAGTTAGTTTGGATGGCATACCTTTTTGTCTGAACTACAGCCCGGGAATCCGGGAGATGGGCTAGAATGAGAAAATTGAAAAATGCCCACAATTTTATTTTCAATGGATAGTGAAGATCTTCTAAGTCCTTCTCTTAGGGATTGTTTTACTTTTTGTACTCCCAGGATCAGTGTTCCAGAACTGGAGGGCTGTTGGTAAAAGTGATACCTGCAGCAGCTTAAGTTGTCTGCACTATGGGTTTTATGTCATGTGTCACCACTCTGCACCCAGTCTCCAAGCCAGGTCACCCTCACATACATATTCACACCTATTCACAGTCATCCTTTCATCCTTCCAAGCTTTAAAACCTTTTCACAGTAAGCAGATCTGAGTAGTTGTTAGTTGATAGGTAAAGGTCGAAGGTTTCCGCCAAAGTTTCTTAGTCTCCCTTCATCAGATCTGATTGAGTTTTGTAATTAGGGTTCAGAGCGAAGGGGCCAGGTCTCCTATACTGCTGCACGAACCCCAAAGATTCTAAAAGTTATTTGTTCTAAGATAGGTTTCTGGACCCCAGTTCCAGGTCATTCTTATTCGCTAGTTGCCGCCAGATGGCGACGTTTGGACCTTGCAAGTGCTGCAGGTGCGGTCCACGGAAACTTGGCTGGGTGGGAGCCGGGAAGGGAGCTCAGTTAGTTCCCTAAGTGCCCGGGGAAAGAAGGAAGGACGAGGAGCAAAGGACAGTGCGGACAGGGGATGGGCGAGATCAAAGATAAACTCAGTAGTCCGTAGCTATGATCTTGACACTTGCAGAAAAAGTAAAGTGTGTTTCGGCTAAGTTTTATTCTCTGCCTCCATCCCGCCACCCCAAAAGGCTCCTTCTTCCCCATCGATACCTGAGTGGGGCAGCGGGAGTTGAAGACGATTTTTCGCTTTTCGCGAGCTTTCTGTGTCCTAGTCTCCCCAACTCCCAGGACTTTAGGACAAATGTCGCGCCCACTCCTTGTGCCCACCACTCCCATGAAGCATCTTCCCCAAAGCTCGGGTAAGGATAGGTGACAGCGGAGCGCGGGGAAAGAGACAGAAGGGCTGATCGTAGACCCAGATTACAGGGAGCCGGCAAGGGGGCCCGAAGCAAGAAAGTTGAGTGCCAGACTTGGATGCATTTAAGCACGCGGCGGGAGGACTGTCGGGGGGATGTAGCGGGAGGACTGGAAAGGGGTGTCTCGCCCACCTCAGTCCAGCTATCCAGAGGCCTCACACTTACCGCGGAGTTTCTCTCGCCTTCCCCAAGGTGCCCATGGCCATGGTCCTGGCGCTTGGCTGCCCGGCTCACCTAGCGAGGCGGGGGCAGGGAGGCGCGGGGCGCGGTGCATAGCTGCCTCCACGCCATGCCACCGCCTCCTTCTCTCTCCTCCTCTCTGGGCAGTGCCGTACCGCCCCTCACTCCTCCCGCTGTCTAAGGAAACTGCAGAACAGAAGGACTTACAGACTCTCTCTCTCTCTCTCTCTCTCTCTCCTCTCTCTCTCTCTCTCTCTCTCTCTCTCTCTCTCTTTTCTCTTCTCTCTCTCTCTCTCTTCTCTCTCTTCTCTCTCTTCTCTCTTCTCTCTTCTCTCTCTCTCTCTCTCTCTCTCTCTCTCTCTCTCTCTCTCTCTCTCTCTCTCTCCTCTCTCTCTCTCTCTCTCTCTCTCTTCTCTCTCTCCTCTCTCTCTCTCTCTCTCTCTCTCTCCTCTCTCTCTCTCTCTCTCTCTCTCTCTCTCTCTCTCTCTCTCTCTCTCTCTCTCTCTCTCTCTCTCTCTCTCTCTCTCTCTCTCTCTCCTCTACTCCCGCCCCCCTCCCTGTCACCACACCACCAGACACACAGTGATGTTATCTCTCCCGTACGAAGTAGCTGCTCCACTCTTGATTCTGTGAAACCTCTTTAAGTTCCCCGGTATTGCGGCCTAGCCTGGCTGATCTCTCTCACACATATGCACACATACAGAGTTCTCTCTTTTCCTCTTCCCCCTTCTTGCTGCTGGGGAAAGGGGAAGATAGGGTTCCTCTGATACCTAATTTTTCAAAGGAAACTTCACTCCAGATCACCAGAAACATGCCCCGCTTCTCTTCCTCAGACTGCAGTATGAGTCTCCCACGGGCCTGTGTGTTTTTCAAATATAGATTGCAAACTCCTTCAAAGAGCCTGTCTTCCACTTGTCTTGAGGCCCTATACTCCACTGTCTCTCAGACTCCAGCAATTAGTTCTAAGATGGTCACTTTTTATTGTTGGTGGTCTTCACCTGTGAGTCAATATGTGTGGGTAATTCCCAGCAAGGAAATTCCCTCCACTTATACAAGTGGGCAATTGTTTTGCAACTTCCAGCCACAGAGTTGAATGGATGGTTACTGAGTAAATAATTTGCTCAGGGTGATACAACCAAGATTTATCCCAGGTCTTCTGGACTTAAAAGCACTTTAAAAAATTCTTTTTGATTTAATTTGAAATACAAATTAGAAAGCTTCTTCAATGAACAATACCCTTTGGAGGGTTTGTGATATTCAATCTCAAGATGTCAAGGTTTTTCTGTCCCAATTCCAGAGGAGCAGAAGGACATTTTGAAAGTGAAAGAAGACCATACTTAGGAACAGGAATCCAGCCAACCAGAAAACAATTGCCTTACCCAGGAGATCTTTTGGCAGTGTTTCAGACAGTTTTGCTACCCCAAAACAACCAGGCCCCCAGAAGCTTTGAGCCAACAATGAGTACTTGCTATTAGTGGCTGAGGACTGAACTATATACAAAGGAGCAAGATTATGGAGTTGGTGCTGGAATAATTTTTGACTACTCTATCCCCAGGCTTGGGAGGAGACATGTTTCCTACAAAACAGAGAGGAAATAATCACTATATTGGTGGAATTGGAGCAACAACCAAATCAACCTGGACAGTAAATTTGATTTCTCATAGGAGACAGAGCATCAGGGAGCATCCCAAGAGTCACAGTGAAATGTAAATCTCAGGATTTCTATCCTCTATAAGTTAATGCTATCCCTGTTTTGTAAGTTTTTCTCATCACTGGGGGAACTCCTCAGAGAGTAGGCAATTGTATCGTTTTAATTCTCCTCAATCCAAGACATCATTGAAGACTGAGGAGATTAGTTCCTTGTTTCAGAAGAGTGGCAATATTTTGACGCAACTCAGAAGAAAAGAAATGAGAAGGGGGTGCTGAAAACTTTTAGGAACTTTGGTTTGCTTACTGGAGAGATCATGATTAAATATAGAATATTGCATCCAAAGCAAAAAATTTCTAAAGATGCATACACACAGGAAGAGGTCTCTAGTGCACTCAGAAGAGATTATTCACCTCAGTTCCTTGTTGGCCCTTCTGAACAAGCTGGAAAAAATGATTTTTTTTCAATGATCTTAAAGACCATAATCTTAGAATCTAGAATATACATCTCATCAATGGAATATACTGCAGGTGACACTGTGAGAAACCTATAGAGTTGTATTTCCATATAGGGGATGTCAGCTGACCAAGTTAGTTGAACAAAACAAGATATTGAGCCACTGAACTGATAAAGTGATAAAAATCATCCCAAAACAAGAAGTGAAAGGTAACTGCAAGCAAAGTTTGTATGCTTAATGAGTTAATATTAACTTCTGCTCAAAGGAGGAGTTTTTCTATTTTTGAAGATGAGTTGTATGATGGAGGGAGAATATATCAAGAATGAACATGCAATGGGAGGACTAAGAGGTCTGTTAATTTCATCATTCCCAGTCAACTGGGGCAATGAGGGAGGGATCTTGCACCTCAGGATAGGAAATAAAAGGCTCATTCCTAGATTTATGAGCTTCAATCTATCCAGGGACTGCCCCTTTGTGGATCAACCATTTCTTGCAAGAACCATAAATAAACCAACTTACTTCATATACTCTTGAGTCCTTTTTATTTTTGTAGCATATTTCTAACATAATCATAGGGAAGAAAAAGAGAAAATAAGAGTGAGTTGCTACAAGGTCTCACATTTTCTGGTGATTCTGATGTTGATGAAGAAGATAAAGTTGAGTCATACCCTGCCAGAAAAAAAGCAGAAAGTAACTGCTGTTATAGAGAAGAAATGGATCAAAGGAATTATTCAGCCCAATTTTCCCAGCTGGTCAGCATTGGATTCTGGAATTTTGAATCTCAAAAGTGAGAAACTAAATCCAGTGGAGTTCTTTGAATTACTTTTTGATGACAAAACTATTTTGATAATTGTTGATGGAACAAATTATTATGCTTCTCACAAAAATGTCACTTTGGAAGTTATAGTATAAAAAATAGGGTGTTTTGGTATTCTCCTTTTGAGTGTATGTATTTGTCATCCCAAGAGAGGAATGTATTAGGAGATTTCAGATAAAGAACAGACTTTATTAGCAATACAATTAGGAGAGAAATGTTTGAATTAGTATTTTCATACCTGCTTTGCAGATAACAATTATCTAGATCAATCAGACAAGTTTACTATAATTGAGGCCTCTTCTAGATCAAATGAATAAAAATTTCCCCTCATATACTCCTTTGGAGGAATATTGCTGTGTTGATAAATTGATGTATGACTGTTTGATAGTGACCAATTCTTAAATAGTAGACTTATTAATAGAACTAATTATAAAATGTAGTGTGGAGTATTTATCTGAGGTTATTTTATTTGGTTTAAACTTTATCAGCCTGAACCAGTCCTAAAAGCACATAAAAATCATGATCTTGGTTTAGGTGGGTAATTAGTAATGAACTTTGCTGATGTTCTTTGGAATAAGGAAAGTGTTCTTATCATATATGTTTTGACAACTTTTTCACAAGTATCAAACTAATATTGGCTCTAAAGAAGAAAGGGTGTAAAGGCAACAAGAGTAGTCTATGATAATAGGACTGGAATATGTTCTTTCATTGAATGCAGAAAACATGAAAAAAATGAAAAGGGAATCATTTGATTTAGAGTGGGGAAAAAAGAAGAAATAATTTGGTGTCTTTGGAATGATGAAAATTTCATGAACTTGTGCTCCAATGGTATAGGCATAAAACCACTATTCTGTTGATGGAAAAAGTTAAAAAAACTCAGCTATCAATATTTAAATTGTATAAAGTATATAGGTGTGGTGTTGTCAGGATGAATCAAAATATTTTCAAGTGCAGGATAAGAATCAGAAGCAAAAATGCTATTCAATTTTGGTAAGCTACATTATTGTTATGGCCATGAACAATACATAACATCTATATGGAATCTTTTGCCCTGATACTTCACCAAGTCTTGGATTTCTGAAGATGCATCGCATATTTCAATTTGAAGAACAATGCTTATCTAGCAGACTAAGCAAAATAAAATCAGCAATCCCATACAGAAGCAAAAAGTAAAGATACCATGACTTCCCACTAAGAACATCAACATGTCATTAATTTATTGGAGTCACAAACTCACTAATTTAGGTCTTTCTTCATCATTACATCTCTATCTTTTTAACCTCTGTGATTTATATCTTTATGCTAATCCCCCCTAGAGCACCTACCTAATGAAGTCAAGGCTTACCCAATGAACTTAAGTTCTTTTAATCCCAAAGAAATCTGTATATCATTCAACCAATCCATTATCCCTCAGTATGTTTTAGGGCCAAGCACTTTTCTAATCATGTTATTCATATATTTTATATTACTTTTCACAAAAAAATTGTAGGCAATATGCTGCATTCCATTAATGTCTGTTTTGTATCTCTCCATTATCCTTTGAATTATTTTTAATTTTGATTTTTTATGCTGATTCCTATGATTCATAGCTAGTCAGCATCAACAAGAGAATATTGATGCAAAAATTGATTTTTTCTATTAGAGAATAACTCAGGATTATTGAAAATACTGCCTATCTGAGAAGATATGAATACATGTATACTAAGACAATGGGTTGCCCATACAAACTACATGGCTTGGTCTGAAAAAATAAGCATTTTTCACAATTTTTGTTTTTTCTATGTGATTGCTTAGGTTTAAGAAATCATATAGGTTTTTTAAAATTTTCTTTTTGAAAGTAGTTTTTTTATATAATTGAAGAGGCCCCATGGTATTCTTGGCTTGATACAATCAACACACTGCCATTCACAAACAAGATAATTTAGTACTCTCCATTTCTAGAAATCCCCTCTGCAAATGACATTTTCTGTAACAATGGTAGACATCTTTGTTGAGTATACTTCCATTTTAGGCTTCAAATGATGCTGGTCAATATAGGATTATTGATGAAAGTTATCTTTATGGTTCTATTTACTAAAGAATCTTGTATAATTTTAATATATGCATGGGAGAGAAATCTTTAAAGTCTATATTTTGCTCAGAGGTCTTAACATTTTTTGGAAAGATAGCTTTAAAATATGTGTATTGCTTAATAAAATGTATTTTTATAATAAAAAACTAATAATTAGAATGGAAAAGAAAAAGAACTATGAGACTTAAGTAGTTTAATTCCTCTTGAGCTATCACTAATTCCTATGGTAAAAAGATCAAAGAGAAAAACAAAAAACAAAAATAAAAACAACTTAGTGACAAACCTTCTTGAGCTGAATCTTTCTGGCTTCGACTTCCCTTTCATGAGAGAAACATAAAACCTCACAAAAACTTTCAATTTTGGAAGACCTTGTGGGTCTTTGTCATAGTTTTTGAGAATTCAGAGCTACTTCTACATCAACACAAGAGCTGACATTTAGCAGAATAGATGAAACACTTTTTATTTTTCTTTCAAGTGATCCTTGGCAGGGTTTAAAAACATATGCAAAAAAGTCCTAAGGAGTACTTTTTAAAAACCACCAATTAATGTTTATATATCAGTTTTAAGGTTAGCAAATCACTATGCATCCACATATATGTATGTCAATCTCTGATCCTCACAACCCTGCCTTTGTTGTTGTTTAGTCATTATCAATTCTTTGTGACCATAGAGTGATTTGTTATTTCCTTCTCCAACTCATTTTACATATGAGGAAACTGGAGCAAACAGAATTAAATGGCTTGCCTAAAGTCACATAGCTAAAAAGTGTCTAAAGATTTGAATTTTTGATCCTCGGTGATCCATCCACTGTACCACTTAGCTATTTGAGTTAACTCAGTGAGGCAGGTGCTGTTATTATTTTTATTTTTACAGGTAAGAAATCAAGTAACTTTCTTAATCTTACAGTACTCCAAGGAATTTTCTAAGACTGTACATTATTTAAATTGCTAGAATGCATTGGTAAAGGAAATTTTCTCCCTAGGAGTATCTTAAACAAATGAAATCACAGATCAGGATAAAAAAATAATTGAGAGCAAGAAACTATGTATTTTTCTTCTATCTGATTTCCCTAGTACCTAGCTCACTCTCTTTTCCACAGTAGGAAGCCTCTTTCTCGATTTGAAGATGGTTTTCAAAGTGTGAAACAGGAGTATACCAAATAGAGATGTAGATGAATCAACCTTGGTTATTCTTTTGAAAATCACTCTCTTTGAAACTTTTCCCACCTCATTAAAAAGTGAGAGGGGAAAAATGAAAAAGGGAAGGGGTAGGCTAAATAGAAGGGAATACATAAATTATAAGGGAAAGGTTAAAAAAAGGGAAAGGATTCTAAGGGAGAAGGGAGGGGTTCAAAAGAGGAAGTGCTGCATGAGGCAAGTGGTACTCATAAGTTTAATACTGGGGAGGGGTAGACAGGGGAGAAAGAAAGAGAAAAGCAAAACAAGATGGCAGGAACTACAGAATTAGTAGTTTTAACCAGAAATGTGAATGGGGTAAATTCCCCCATAAAGCAGAAATGGATAGCAGATTGGATTAATAGCCAGAATCCTACAATATGTTGTTTACAAGAAATACACTTGAAGCAGGGCGATACATACAGAGTAAAGGCAAAAGTCTGAAGCAGAATCTACTATGCTTCAGGTGAAGTCAAAAAAGCAGGGATAGCCATCCTCATCGCAGATCAAGCAAAAGCAAAAATTGATCTAATTAAAAAGATAAGAAAGGGCACTATATCTTGCTAATGGGTAGCATCGATAATGAAGCAATATCAATGTTAAATATATATGCACCAAGTGGTATAGCATCTAAATTCCTAAAGGAAAAGTTAAGAGAGCTGCAAAAAGAAGTAGACAGCAAAAGTATAATAATGGGAAATCTCAACCTTGCACTCTCAGAATTATATACATCATACCACAAAACAAATAAGAAAGAAGTTAAAGAAGTAAATACAATACTGGAAAAGTTAGGTATGATAGATCTTTAGAGAAAACTGAATGGAGACAGAAAGGAGTATACTTTCTTCTCAGCAGTTCATGGAACCTATGCAAAAATTGACCATAAAATTGACATAAAGACCTCAAATTCAAATGCAGAAAGGTAGAAATAGCAAATGCATCCTTTTCAGATCACAATGCAATAAAAATTACATTCAATAAAAAACCAGGGGAAAATAGAGCAAAAAGTAATTGGAAATTAAATAATCTCATCCTAAAGAATGAATGAGTGAAATAGCAAATCATAGACACAATTAATAATTTCACCCAAGAGAATGACAATGAGACAACATACCAAAATTTGTGGGATGCAGCCAAAGTGGTAATAAGGGGAAATTTTATTTCTCTAGAGGCCTACTTGCATAAAACAGAGAGAGAGAAAATCAATGAATTAGGCTTGCAACTAAAAAAGCTAGAAAAAGGGCAAATTTAAAAAACCCCAAACGCTAAACTTGAAATTTTAAAAATAAAAGAGAGATTAATAAGATTGAAAGTTAAAAAGTATTGAATGAATAAATAAAACTAAGAATTGGTTCTATGAAAAAACCAACAAAATAGATAAACTCTTGGTAAATTTGATTAGAAAAAGGAAAGAGGAAAATCAAATTGTTAGTCTTAAAAATGAAAGGGGAAAAAATAAAAAGGGAAAACTTTCCACTAATGAAGAGGAAATTAGAGCAATAATTAGGAGTTACTTTGCCCAACTTTATGACAATAAATTTGATAACTTAAATGGAATGGATGACTACCTTCAAAAATATAGGCTGCCCAGATTAACAGAGGAAGTAAATTGGTTAAATAGTTCCATTTTAGAAAAAGAAATAGAACAAGTTATTAATCAACTCCCTAAGAAAAAATCCCCAGGACCAGATGGATTTACATGAGATTTCTGCCAAACATTTAAAGAACAATTAACTCCAATGCTATATAAATTATTTGAAAAAATAGGGATTGAAGGAGTCCTACCAAATTCCTTTTATTACATAGACATAGTATTGATACCTAAACCAGATAGCTTGAAAACAGAGAAAGAAAATTATAGATCAATTTGTCTAATGAACATTGATGCAAAAATTTTAAATAAAATATTAGCAAAAAGATTACAGAAAATCATCCCAAGGGTAATACACCATGACCAAATAGTATTTATACCAGGAATGGAGGGCTGGTTCAATATTAGGAAAATTATTAACGTAATTGACTATATCAATAACCAAATTAACAAAAACCATATGATCATCTCAATAGATGCAGAAAAAGCATTTGATAAAATCCAATACCCATTCCTATTAAAAACACTAGATAATATAGGAATAAATGGACTTTTCCTTAAAATAGTTGGTTGCATCATATATAATGGTGATAAAATGGAACCATTCTCTCTTTTTTTTTTAATTTTTATTTAATAATTACTTTATATTGACACTCGTTTCTGTTCCAATTTTTTTCCCTCCCTCCCTCCACCCCCTCCCCTAAATGGCAAGCAATCCTTTATATGTTGGATATGTTGCAGTATATCCTAGATACAATATATGTTTGCAGAACCGAACAGTTCTCTTGTTGCATAGGGAGAATTGGATTCAGAAGGTATAAATAACCCGGGAAGAAAAACAAAAATGCAGATAGTTCACATTCGTTTCCCAGTGTTCTTTCTTTGGGTGTAGGTGCTTTTGTCTGTCATTTATCAATTGAAACTCAGGTCTCTTTGTCAAAGAAATCCACTTCCATCAAAATATGTCCTCATACAATATCGTTGTCGAAGTGTATAATGATCTCCTGGTTCTGCTCATTTCACTTAGCATCAGTTCATGTAAGTCTCGCCAGTCCTCTCTGTATTCATCCTGCTGGTCATTTCTTACAGAACAATAATATTCCATAACATTCATATACCACAAATTACCCAGCCATTCTCCAATTGATGGGCATCAAATGGAACCATTCTCAATAAAATCAGGAGTGAAACAAGGTTGCCACTATCACCATTACTATTCAATATTGTGGTAGAAATGCTAGCTTTGGCAATAAGAGATGAAAAAAAGATGAAAGGAATTAGAGTAAGTAATGAGGAAACCAAATTATCAGTCTTTGCAGATGATATGATGGTATACTTAGAGAACCCCAGAGATTCTACTAATAAGCTATTAGAAATAATCCACAACTTTAATTTTAAAAAAATTATTATAGTTTTTTATTTATAAGATATACGCATGAGTAATTTTTCAGCATTGACTCTTGCAAAATCTTCTGTTCCAACTTTCCCCCTCTTTCCCCCACCCCCTTTCCTAGATGGCAGGTAGACCAATACATGTTAAATATGTTAAAATATATGTATGTATGTATGTATGTATATATATATATATATATATATATATATATACACACATACAAACACACACACACACACACACAGTTATTTTGCTGCACAAGAAAAATCGGACTTAGAAATAAGGTAAAAATAACCCTAGAAGGAAATAAAAAATGCAAATGGACAAAAACAGAAGGAGTGGAAATACTATGTTATAGTTCACACTCATTTCCCATATTACTTTTGCTGGGTGTAGCTGGTTCTATTCATTATTGAACAAATGGAACTGATTTGGTTCAACTCATTGCTGAAGAGAGTCACATCCATCAGAACTGATCACCATATAATATTGTTGTTGCAGTATATAATGATCTCCTGGTCCTGCTCATTTCATTCAGCATCAGCTCATGTAAGTCTCTCCAGGCCTTTCTGAAATCATGCTGCTGGTCACTTACAGAACAATAATATTCCACAACATTCATATACCAGAATTTACCCAGCCATTCCCCAATTGATGGGCATCCATTCAATTTCCAGTTTCTAGCCACTACAAAAAGGGCTGCCACAAACATTTTGACATATACAGGTCCCTTTCTTTTCTTTAAGATCTCTTTGGAATATAAGCCCAGTGGTAACACTGCTGCATCAAAGGATATGTACAGTTTGATAACTTTTTGAGCATAGTTCCAAATTGCTCTCCAGAATGTTTGGATGCATTCACAATTCCACCAACAATGTATCAGTGTTCCAGTTTTCCCACATTCCCTCCAGCATTCAGCATTATCTTTTCCTGTTATCCTAGCCAATCTGAGAGATGTGTAGTGGTATGTCAGAGTTGTTTTAATTTGCATTTCTCTGATTAACAATGATTTGGAGCATCTTTTCATATGGCTAGAAATAGTTTCCATTTCTTCATCTGAAAATTGTCTGTTCATATCCTTAGAATCAGTTCTCTATATATTTTGGAAATGAGACCTTTATCAGAACCTTTTACCGTAAAAATGTTTTCCCAGTTTATCACTTCCCTTCTAATCTTGTCTGCATTAGCTTTGTTTGGACAAAAGCTTTTGAAATTGATATAATCAAATTTTTCTATTTTCTGATCAATAATGACCTCTAGTTCTTTTTTGGTCACAAATTCCTTCCTCCTCCACAAGTCTATGTTCTTCTAATTTATTTATAATCTCATTCTTTATGCCTAGATTACAAACCCATTTTGACCTTATCTTGGTATGTAGTGTTAAGTGTGGGTTAATGCCTAGTTTTTGCCATACTAATTTCCAATTTTCCCAGCTGTTTTTGTCAAACAGTGAATTATTATCCCGAAAGCTGGGGTCTTTGGGTTTGTCAAACACTAGATTATTATAGTTATTGGCTATTTTGTCCTGTGAACCTAACCTATTCCACTGGTCAACTAGTCTATTTCTTAGCTAATACCAAATGGTTTTGGTGACCACTACTTTATAATATAATTTTAGATCAGATACAGCTAGGCCTTCATCTGATTTTTTTCATTATTTCCCTTGAAAGTCTTGACCTTTTGTTCCTACAGATGAATTTTGTTGTTATTTTTTTTTCTAGGTCATTAAAACAGTTTTTTGGGAGTCTGATTGGTATAGCACTAAATAAATAGATTAGGTTAAGTAGTTAGGTAGAAACTAATCTTCATTATGTTTGTTCGACCTATCCAAGAGCACTTAATATTTTTCCAATTGTTTAGATCTGACTTGATTTGTGTAGAAAGTGTTTTGTAGTTTTGCTCATATAGTTCCTGACTTTCCCTCGACAGATAGATTTCCAAATATTTTATCCTTTCAATAGTTATTTAAAATGGAATTTCTCTTTGTATCTCTGGTTACTGGATTTTGTTAGTGATGTATAAGAATGCTGATGATTTATATGGATTTATTTTGTATCCTGCAACTTTGCTAAAGTTGTGGATGACTTCTAATAGTTTTTAGTTGATTCTCTAGGTTCTCTAAGTATTCTATCATATCATCTGCAAAGAGTGATAATTTGGTTTCCTCATTACCTAATCTAATTCCTCTAATCTCTTTTTCTTCTCTTATTGCCAAAGCTAGCATTTCTAATACAATATTGAATAGTAATGGTGATAGTGTGCAACCTTGTTTCACCTCCTGATCTTATTGGGAATGGTTCCATTCAATCACCATTACATATGATGCTTGATGTTGGTTTTAAATAGATGCTGCTGACTGTTTTAAGGAAAAGTCCATTTGCTCCTATATTGTCTAGTGTTTTTAATAGGAATGGGTATTGGATTTTATCAAATGCTTTTTCTGCATCTATTGAGATAATTATATGGTTTTTGATAATTTGGTTATTGATATAATCAATTATGCTTATAGTTTTCCTAATATTGAACCAGCTCTCCATTCCTGGTATAAATACTACTTGGTCATGGTGTATTATCCTGGGGATGATTTTCTGTAATCTCTTTGCTAATATTTTATTTAAGATTTTTTGCATCAATATTCATTAGGGAGATTGGTCTATAATTTTCTTTCTCTGTTTTCAATCCACCTAGTTTAGGTTTCAGTAACACGTCTGTGTCATAAAAGGAATTTAGTACAAGTCCTTCATTCCCTATTTTTTCGAATAGTTTATATAACATTGGAGTTAATTGTTCTTTAAATGTTTGGTAGAATACTCATGTAAATCCATCTGGTCCTGGGGATTTTTTCTTAGGGAGTTGATAATAGCTTGTTCTATTTGTTTTTCCAAAACGGGACTATTTAAGCAATTTATTTTCTCCTCTGTTAATCTGGGCAGCCTATATTTTTGAAGATAGTCATCCATTTCACTTTGGTTATCAAATTTATTGGCATAAAGTTGGGTAAAGTAACTCCTAATTATTGCTCTAATTTCCTCTTCATTAGTGGAAAATTCTCCCTTTTTGTTTTTAAGACTAACAATTTGATTTTCCTCTTTCCTTTTTCTAATCAGATTTACCAAAGGTTTATCTTTTTTTTTCATAAAACCAACTCTTAGTTTTATTTATTAATTCAATAGGTTTTTTTTTACTTTCAATTTTATTAATCTCTCCTTTTAATTTTAGAATTTCAAATTTAGTGTTTGATTGGGGGGGAGGGTTAATTTGCTCTTTTTTTAGCTTTTTAAGTTGCAAGTCCAATTCATTGGTCTTCTCTTTCTCTATTTTATTCAAATAAACCTGTAGAGATATAAAATTTCCCCTTATTACTGCTTTATCTGTATCCCACAAATTTTGGTATGTTGTCTCATTGTTGTCATTCTCTTGGGTGAAATTATTAATTGTGTCTATGATTTGCTGTTTCACCCATTCATTCTTTAGGATGAGATTATTTAGTTTCCAATTACTTTTTGGTCTATTTCTCCCTAGTTTTTTGTTGAATGTAGTTTTTATTGCATCATGATCTGAAAAGAATGCATTTGCTATTTCTACCTTTCTGCATTTGAATTTGAGGTCTTTATGTCAATTTTATGGTCAATTTTTGCATAGGTTCCATGAACTGCTGAGAAGAAAATGTACTCCTTTCTGTCTCCACTCAGTTTTCTCCAAAGATCTATAATACCTAACTTTTCTAATATTCTACTTACCTCTTTAACTTCTTATTTGTTTTGTAGTTTGATTTATCTTATTCTGAGAGTGCAAGATTGAGATCTCCCACTATTATAGTTTTGCTGTCTATTTCTTCTTGCAACTCTCTTAGCTTCTCCTTTAGGAATTTAGATGCTATGCCATTTGGTGCATATATGTTTAGTATTGATACTGATTCTTTGTCTATGTTATCCTTTAGCAAGATAGTTTCCTTTCCTTCCTTTTAATTAGATCAAATTTTGCTTTTGCTTGATCTGAGATAAGGAAGGCTACCACTGCTTTTTTTATTTCACCTGAAGCATAATAGATTCTTTTTTTTTTTTCATAATTATAACTTTTGATTGACAGAACCCATGCCTGGGTAATTTTTTACAACATTATCCCTTGCACTCACTTCTGTTCCAACTGTTCCCCTTCCTCTCTCCACCCCCTCTCTTATATGGCAAACAGTCTTATACATCTTAAATATGTCACAGTATATTCTAGATACAATATATGTGTGTAGAACTGAACAGTTCTCTTCTTGCACAGGAAGAATTGGATTCAGAAGATAAAAATAATCCGGGAAGAAAAACAAAAATGCAAACAGTTTACATTTATTTCCCAGCGTTCTTTCTTTGAGTGTAGTTACTTCTGTCCATCATTGATCAATTGGAACTGAGTTAGGTCTTCTCTATGTCAAAGAAATCCACTTCCATCAGAATATATCCTCATACAGTATTGTTGTTGAAGTGTATAATGATCTCCTGGTTCTGCTCATTTCACTTAACATCAGTTCATGCAAGTCTCTCCAAGCCTCTCTGTATTCATCCTGCTGGTCATTGCTTACAGAACAATAGTATTCCATAACATTCATATATACAATGTACCCAACTATTCTCCAATTGATGGGCATCCATTCATTTTCCAGTTTCTAGCTACTACCAACAGGGTTGCCACAAACATTTTGGTGCATACAGGTCCCTTTCCCTTCTTTAGAAAAGTATAATCTGGGGATAATAAGATGGCAGGAAATACAAAACTAGTAGTTTAACCATAAATGTGAATGGGATGAACTCTCCTTAAAGCGGAGGCAGATAGACTGGATCAAAAGCCTGAATCCTACAATATGTTGTTTACAGGAAACACATTTTAAAGCAGGGCGATACATAAAGAGTAAAAGTAAAAGACTGGAGCAGAATATATTATGCTTATTTGGAACTATGCTCAAAAAGTTCTCAAACTATGCATACCCTTTGATCCAGCAGTGCTATTACTGGGCTTATACCCCAAAGAGATACTAAATGTCCATCTTCTTTCCTGGGAGAAAATGCTCAGCTTAGCTGGGTAGTCTAATCTTGGCTGCATTCCAAGTTCTTTTGCCTTTCAGAATATCAGGTTCCAAGACCTTCAATCTTTTAATGTGGAAGCTGCTAGATCCTGACTGATCCTTATTATGGTGCCTCAGTATTTGTATTGCTTATTCTGGCTGCTTGTGATATTTTTTCCCTTAGTCTGATAATTCTGAAATTTAGCCACAATATTCCTTGGAGTTTTTATTTTGAGGTCTCTTTCAGAAGCTGTTTGATGAATTCTTTCAATGCCTATTTTACCTTCTGAGTCTATCACATCTGGGCAGTTCTCTTTGATAATTTCCTGTAAACTAGTATCTAGGCTCTTTTTCTCATCATAATTTTCAGGAAGTCCAATAATCCTCAGATTATCTCTCCTAGATCTATTTTCCAGGTCTGTTGTTTTTCCAAGTAGATATTTAACATTTTTTTCCTATTTTTCCTTTTTTTTTTTTTTTTTTTTTTTTTGGTTTTGCTTGACTTATTCTTGATGTCTCAATGAATCATTCATTTCCATTTGTTCAGTTCTGATTTTTAATGAGTGATTTTCTTCATTAACTTTTTAAAAAACTTCTGTTTGTATATGTTCAATTGAGTTTTTAAATGAGTTGTTTTGCTCTATGGAATTTTTTTCCATTTCACTAATTTTTTTTTTAATGAATTATTTTCTTTTTCCAATTCACATATCCTACTTTCCTGGGGGTTCTTTACCTTTTCCAATTCACATTTTAGGAAGTTGTCTTCATTTTCCACTTTATGAAATCTTTCTTTTAATGAGTTATATGCCTTTTCCATATTCTCTTGCAGAGCTTCACTTTCCTTTCCCCATTTTTCTTCTAGCTCTCTTTTAAGATCTTTTATAATTTCTTCTAGGGGAGCCTTTTGTGATGGGGACCAGGTTATATCCCCCTTTGGGTTTTTGTCTGGAGACTGTCTGCTATTAGTCTCCTCAGGATTGGAAGTCTGCTCTCTTTCTGTATAGAAGCTGTCTATATTTAGAGTTCGCTTTGCTTTTTTACTCATTTTTTTTTAAGCCCTTGGGGTCTGCCTTCAGGGCAAGGAGTTTCCTAGCTTCCTCTACAGAACAGGGATGGACAGTAGTTGTCCTGCAAACAGGCTGTGAAGAGATCCTGCACTGTGGAATTACCATTGCCCTGGGAAGAGCCCAGCGCTGCAGAAGTGTGACTGCCCTTGGCAATGCCCTGTTGTGGGGAACAGCAGCTGGCCTGGATCAAGCGGCTGAGCAGCAGAAGTGTGACTGTCCTGTGTAGATCTCCGATCTGCAGAATGCAGCTGTGCTGTGATTGTGCTGAGTCACTTCAGTGCTGGGTGGGTGTGGCCAGGTCCTGTGAAACTCTGGCTTTTGGGGGTACACTCTACTTTTGACATTTATGTAACTTCTCTGCTGATCAAGTGCTTTGCAACCAAATCAGAGCAGCCAACTTGTGGTAGAGTCCTTCCTGCAAATTCTCCATCTATGGAGACTGCACCCCACCTATGGTCCACTCAGCATATGGTAACCTCTGTGTTCTGCCTCCCTGTCTGTGCTGGCCTCCTCCCACCCAATCAAGACAGATCTTTTCTGTGGATCTTCCAGATTATCTTCTGCTCGTAATTTGTTGTACTCCCAATATTCATGGATTCTACCAGTTAAGCACTATTTCAGAGGCTGAATTTGGTGATCAGTAGCAAGGGTAGAAGGAAACTCAGAATGAAGCATGTGTCCTCTCCACCATCTTGGCTTCCAATAATCCACAACTTTAGTAGAGTTGCAAGATACAAAATAAATCCACATAAATCATCAGTATTTTTATACAACACTAACAAAATCCAACAACAATAGGTACAAAGAGAAATTCTATTTAAAATAACTGTCAATAGTATAAAATATTTGGGAATCTATTTCCCAAAGGAAAATCAGGAACTATATGAGCAAAACTACAAAACACTTTCCATACAAATCAAGTCAGATCTAAACAATTGGAAAAATATTAAGTGCTCTTGGATGGGTCGAGCAAATATAATAATGACAATACTACTTAAACTAATCTTTTTATTTAATGCTATACCAATCAGATTCCAAAGAAACTATTTTAACAACCTAGAAAAAATAACAACAAAATTCATCTGGAAGAATAAAAGGTCAAGAATTTCAAGAGAACTAATGAAAAAAAGTCAAATGAAGGTGGCCTGGCTGTACCAGATATAAAATTATATTATAAAGGAGCTATCACCAAAACCATTTGGTATTGGCTAAGACATAGACTAGTTGATCAGTGGAATAGGTTAAGATCACAGGAAAAAATAGTGAATAGCAATTTAGTGTTTGACAAACCCAAAGACTCCAACTTTTTGATAAGAATTATACTATTTGACAAAAACTGTTGGGAAAATTGGAAATTAGTATGGCAGAAACTAAGCATTGACCCATACTTAACATCATACACCAAGGTAAGATCAAAATGGGTTCATGGTCTAGGCATAAAGAATAAGCTTGTAAATAAATCAGAAGAGCACAGGATAGTTTATCTCTTAGACCTGTGGAGGGGGAAGGAATTTATGACCAAAGAAGAACTAGAGATCATTATTGATCACAAAATAAAAAAAATTTGATTATATCAAATTAAAAAGCTTTTGTACAAACAAAATTAATGTAGACTAGATTAGAAGGGAAGGAATAAATTGGGAAAACTTTTGTACAGTCAAAGGTTCTGATAAAGGTCTCATTTCCAAAATATATAGAGAATTGAATCTAATTCATAAGAAATCAGCTATTCTCCCATTTATAAATGGTCAAAGGATAGGAAAAGAAAATTATTGGATGAAGAAATTGAAATTATTTCTACTCATGTGAAAAGATGTTCCAAATCATTATTGATCAGAGAAATGCAAATTATGACAACTCTGAGATACCATTACATACTTCTCAGATTGGCTAAGATGACAGGAAAAGATAATGACAACTGTTGGAGAGGATGTGGGAAAATGGGGGACACTGATGCATGTTGGTGGAGTTGTGAATGGATCTAACATTCTAGAGAGCAATTTGGAACTATACTCAAAAAATTATCAAACTGTGCATACCCTTTGATCCAGTCATGTTACTACTGGGCTTATATCCCAAAGAGATATTAAAGAAGAGAAAGGGACCTGTATGTGCCAAAATATTTGTGACAGCCCTTTTCATAGTGGCTAGAAACTGGAAATTGGATGGATGCCCATCAATTGGAGAATGGCTGAATAAATTGTGGTATATGAATGTTATGGAATATTATTATTCTGTAAGAAATAATCAGCAGGATGAATATAGAGGCTTGGAGAGACTTACATGAGCTGATACTAAGTGAAATGAGCAGGACCAGGAGATCATTATACACTTCAACAATAATACTATATGATGATCAATTCTGATGAAAGTGGCTATCTTCAACAATGAGAGGATCCAAATCAGATCCAATTAATCAGTAATGAACAGAACCAGCTACGCCCAGTGAAAGAACACTGCTAAATGAGTGTGGACCATAACATAGCATTTCCACTCTTCCTGTTATTGTTTGCTTGCATTTTTCTTTTTCTTCTCAGGTTATTTTTACCTTCTTTCTAAATCTGATTTTTCTTGTGTAGCAAGATAACTGTATAAATATGTATACATACATTGTATTTAACATATACTTTAACATATTTAACATGTATGGGACTACCTGCCATCTAGGGGAAGGGGTGGAGGGAAGGAGGAGAAAAAATGAAACAGAAGTTTTTGCAAGGGTCAATGTTGAAAAATTACCCATGCACATGTTTTGTCAATAAAAAGCTATAATAAAAAAAGAAAAGAAAATCACTCTCTTTGAAGAAGGCTTTTCTAAAACAAGGATTTGGTTACCCACTTATTTTCTGATCTTTTCCTTATTATAAATCCCCAATTATGTCTTTTCTGTGATGGAAAAGATAGATGCAGAATCAAAGAATCCCAGTTAGAGGTAACTTCAAAAGTAATTTAGTTTATCCTCTATCTGAGGAGGAATTCCATCTATTAATTCCTGACAGATGAACAACTAACCCCAACTTAAAAACCTTTGTTGTAGGGAAACTAGAAAATAGGTAACCTAGCGGATAGGGCATTGGACTTGGAGCCAGAAGTTCAAATCTGGCTTCACATACTTAGTAAATTTTACGACCCTGGGTAAGGGACTTAACCCTCTTTGCCTCAGTTTTCTCATCTGTAAAATGGATTCCTGATCATAATTGTAACTACCTTACAGAATTGTTATGAGGATCAAATGAGATAAAATTTGTGGAGTGTTTTACAGAGCTGTTTAATTGTTAGTTTGTCTCACTTCAAGCCTGTTTTAAATGCTAGGAAGCTTTTCTTTATCTGGAAACTCAATCTGCCTTACTGTAACTCTTGCCCATTGTTCTTAATTCTGATAGTTGGGGCCCAGCAGGGAAAATAATCGAATCTTCTTCCAAATGACAGACAACCCTTCAAATACTTTATGATGGCTATTATACTCCTCCTAAGTCTTCTATGTAGAAAAAAAAGTTTCCAGTTTCTTCAACTGATCATTGCATAGAATATTTTTTCTAATTTTGGAAACCCTATCCAAATAAGAATCTACACATAAAGGCAGAGACTTATATGAATCAAGAATATGGGTTCATTTAGCTCTACTAAATTCCATGAGTCTGGTTGTCTCTTTTTTGACTACAGACCAATTTGCTGTGCAGAGTCCACTCTTCTAGTTTTCTTAAAAATCTACTTTCTCCCTCTGATTTCACTCTGATTTTGATCCTGGTCTAGACTGAGAGTTCAGCTGAAATCTTTTGATTTCTATTTGAGATTCATATCTCTTCTACAACTTTCTTGCATTTATGTTTTCTTATTCTCTTTCTGTCCTCTGCCTCTACTCTAACATTTGATTTTCCCCTTGATCTACTATTCTCTGAATATAAAATTATTTGGAAGAACACCAGGAAAAAAAAAAAAAACTACTTATTTACTCAACAGCAATTAGCTATTATAATCATTTAACTTAAATATGATTATGTGACTTCTACAAATTCTCATTCTTAAAGTCTCATTTGACATTGAGGTAATCATGTATTTTCTTTGGCTGTCCCTCATCTCTGGAATGTTCTGTCTCTTCATCTCTAATTACTAACCTCCCTAGCTTCCTTTAAATCTCATCTAAAATCCCAGTTTTCACAGCAAGTTTTTCCCAAACCCTCTTAATTCTAGTGCCTTCTCTCTGTTATTTCCTATTTAACCTGTCTATAGCTTTCTCCCTCCCTCTCCCAACCTCTCTCCATCTCTCTCTCTCTCTCTCTCTCTCTCTCTCTCTCTCTGTCTCTATATGTCACACTGTCTGTCCATCCATCTCTGTTTCTGTCTCTCTTTGTATCTATGTCTGTCTGTCTCTGTCTTTGTCTTTGTGTATGTGAGTGCGCATGTGTGTATATATGTATATATATAGTCTCCTCCTTGAGTGAAGGGATTATTTTTGACCTCTTTGTAACTCCAGTACTTAGCACAGTGCCTGGCAAATGATAAATGTTTATTGATTGACAACTGTTGTTGAGTCATTTCAGTCATCAACTCATTGTGATGACTTCATAGAACTAAAAAAAAAAATGATTACAAGTGAAATTAGCAATAAGCTTTCTTGTCTGACTCTTTGTGTTTCCATTTGGGGTTTCCTTGGCAAAGATACTAACATGGTTTGCTATTTCCTTCTCTAGATCATTTTCCAGATGAAAAAACTGAAGCAAATAGGGTGAAATCACTTGCCCAGGGTCAGCATAGTGTCTAAGATCAGAAAACAAATTCTTTCTGATTTCAGGCCTGGCACTGTATCTACTTTGCCACCAGCTGACTCTCTTGCTAATTATGAGGAGGCTCAGTCACTGTCATATACCATTCCTGTCCATCTCTAAACTCTGCTGCCTGCCTTCTAGTTTCCTCTCTCTCTTCCCATGTAGAATGTACACTAAGCCCCTTGGCACCCCAAGGTTTGATCAGTGAATTTTTACCAAGCTTACAGATTCTGGGCTTCTTAGCCATATCTAACTTTTGTGCATTATATGTGTCATTTTCCTCTAATAGAATGTCAGGTCTTAGAAGACAAAGGTTGTCTTTGGACTTAACTGTATTTGTCCCCCAGGGCTTAGCATAGTACTTTATATGTAGTAAATACTTAAACACTTTTCAATTAGTGTTTTTCACTAAATAGTCACTAAAAATTGAATAGTTTTTCAATTAACTGTTTAGTTCAAAATTTGGGCTACTAGGAAATTATTTTTTCTTTCTTGATTTCCTCCTTCCTTTCTTCCTCCCTCCCTCCCTTCCTTCCTCTTTCCTTCCTTCCTTCCTCTTTCCTTCCTTCCTTCCTCTTTCCTTCCTTCCTTTCTTCCTTCTTTCTCTCTTTCTTGCTTTCTTTTCTTCCTTCCTTCTTTCTTTCTCTCTTTCTCACTTTCTTTCCTTCCTTCCTTCCTTCCTTCCTCTTCCTCCTCCTCCTCCTCCTCCTCCTCCTCCTCCTCCTCCTCCTTCTTCTTCTTCTTCTTCTTCTTCTTCTTCTTCTTCTTCTTCTTCTTCTTCTTCTTCTTCTTCTCTCTCTCTTTCTTTTCTTCTTCTTCTTTCTTTCTTTCTTTCTTTCTTTCTTTCTTTCTTTCTTTCTTTCTTTCTTTCTTTCTTTCTTTCTTTCTTTCTTTCTTTCTTTCTTTCTTTCTTTCTTTCTTTCTTTCTTTCTTTCTTTCCAGGTCTTCTCATCCCACTTGATTCCATACATTTTCCATAGAGGTCCCATCCCTTATGCCAGAGATTTTCCTCTAATTTCTATGGGAAAAACTAAAAAACTTTAAAATGTCAGTTCTCTATAATATCCTATTTCCCCAGTGATGGGGGTCAGACTAAGAGAAAACATGTCATAGTGTGAATGTATTTTGGTGTCTATCTATCCCAATTCTCTTATTTTTACTGATAAGGAACTGAGGCCTAGAGAGATTAAGTGATTTCCCCAAGACTATAGTAGAAAAGACAGAATTTGACCCCAAACTTTAAAACCAAATCCAGAATTCTTCCATTTTTCTAGGCTGTTGAGTTGTGGTACTCTAAGAATTTCTCAGTTCTTAGACTATCTGAAAATATTAGTTTAACCATTGACATTCATCTTGTGGTCCTTATCCAATCTTTGCCAACTAATTGACATACTTCTAAAGGAACTAGCTTCTAAAATATTAAAAGAATTAGAGGGAAATCTCTGGCATAATGGATGGGACCTCTATGGAAAATTTATGGAATCAAGTGGGATGAGAAGACCTGTAAAAATTTAGTCTGTTCCAATGAAGGATATAGTAATACTAAGGAGATCACAGATTGGATAAGCATAGGATTACATAAAATAATAATATAAATAATACCAGCTGCTTTTATAGAGAGCTTTAGGATCTGTAAAACACTTTACATATGATTACAAATTTTCTGCTTTGAGGGCTGCTCATCCATGTTTGGTGACATAACTCACCTGTGGCTCCAAGAAACTGTAGTGTGTGTAGTGGCTACACCCTGATAAACTGTCCTAGTGGACAGGCTAAACCAGCTTGGAGTTTAACTATGGGCCTGAAACTCAGTAGTAAGTTAGGAGGATGTCTACTCCAATCAGTGGAATGGGTGAATAAGGACAATTTGTTCCAATGGCCATGAAGGCAGCTGAAGAAGGGCTTAGAGTTTGTGAGCATTGCCTGTCATCTTGACTTTGTCTTTCCACTAGACTGCAATGATTCTAGAAGAGAGATTGAGACTGATGACTTTTTGTAACTGTCTCACTTAAATCCAATTCATTAGCAAGTCAAGATGTCATTGATCTGCTTCAAAAAAAATGAATACCAATTATATACATGTACTTCACATACATATTTATGACCTCATTTGTTCTTCACAACAACAATTCTGAGAGATAGATGCTATTATTATTCTTACTTTATAGATGAGAAAACTGAGGCAGACAAGCAAGAGGTGAAGTGTCTGAGGTCAGATTTTAAGTCCTTCTGACTCTAATTATAGTTCTTTTGGTAGGTAGACTTATCTATAATACACACATTCTATGTTTGTGTAAATAACACATAATATACACATGTGTGTATATATGATGCACATATATACACATAAATAACACATTATATACACATACTATATATATATATACATAATATACATATATATTTATATTGCCACAATATACTCAAACATATTAAGTGAGGGGAAATTAGCTACTGAGAACTAAAGTAATATAGGAAACAGAATCTACCTGCCATCTTGTCTTCCCTGTAGAATCTCCAAAGGAGGTTTTTTATACCTACTTGGGTTCACTAAGTGAAGAACCATGTAGAATCCTAGGATAGCCAATCTGGGGCTGGATGGGACTTTAGAGGAATCTTCTGTTAATCAGAATTGATTAGAGGATTTACTCCCTCATTTTACAGTTGGGGAAACTGAGGCCCAGGTATATTAAATGATTTGCCCAAAGTGACACGGTAAACACCAGAGGTGTCAGATCTGAATTTAATTCCTATGACTTTAAAAAAAAAACATGCTCTTTCCATCATAGGGCATTTTCCTTTCAGAAAGGTAAATTAAAGATCTTGGCCAAGTCATCCACTATAGTGTTGACCCATCAGTGCTTGAAAAGATCTATTTAAGGTCATTTGGGAAGTAAAATTTCAAATGGGCATTAATGGAAAGAGAGAATACTACTTCTGAATCTCTGAAGTAAGTAACTTGGTCCTAACTATGCCTCTGAGCCTTATTATAGGCAAGCAGAGGACCATTGAAGATTATAGTAGAATGAAGCAAGAGTGAAAAAAAAAATGAAGGCAGATTAAGAAGACAAAAAGATTCATTATATACTCTGTAGCATAATCCTTGTCTCCAAAGAGAAAATTGACCTCATTATTTTAAATTATTAAGTTTTGTTTCTAAAACCACAGGGGTAAGGTATAGCTCTTAGTAGTAATGCTGCCAAACTTATAAATGGAGGAACTTCAATATGTTTATTTCTAAATAAGCAGACCCAGTTTTCTTAGATCTTTTCTGTAAAGCTGAATAGTGTTTTTTTCAACAGATTATGTCTTTAGAATCACAATTGACTGAAAAGTCAATTTAGTTGTTATTCAGCTGTTTTAGCCATATCTGACTCTTTATGACCCAATTTGGAGTTTTTTTGGCAGAAATATTGGAGGGGTATGCTGTTGTTTCCTTCTCCAACTCATTTTATAAATGAGAAAACTGAGAAAAACAGAGGGAAATGACTTGCCCTGAGTCACACAGCTAATAAGTTTTTGAGGTCAAATTTGAACTCAGGTCTTCCCAATTTCAGGCCTGGTACTCTATCTGCTGTGCCACCTAGTTGCCCATAAAATTCTCTAGATGCTCTAGATTTGAAAATTTGTACTGACCAACTTCAGTGTCCTAGTTTCTGATCAATATTGGTACAGGTAGCTTCCACATCAGTAGTTCCAATAAAATTGCAGATTAGAATGAAAACAAACAAATAAACAAAAAATATTTTTTAGACATGCTCTATTGCTATGACACGAAATACATGTTTCTGAAGAATTAAAATTGAATGTTATCCAAAGGGCAACAGAAAGGTACAGAGCATGTGTCAGCAAACTGCAAAATATGATAGGGAAGAATTGTATGTAAAGGATTTCGTCAGACATGTCTGAGCAGAAAAGAGAAAAAGAACATGGCAGGGAAAGGGAGGAGGTAGTTGGCCATGTAGTAAATATGAGGAATAACCATTTGGCAACTTTGTGTGCTAGTAATATTCTTGAAATGTCAGCAAACTTAGGAGAGGGTCACATTATGATGGGGGTACCTCCAAAGCTCCCATATAAGATTTATGGAATGACAACAGAAGCATCAAATAGACAATGTGGATGTGTTGCCTACTGGGATGGTATCACCCATATTTAAATGTGATTGCAGATCCACCAAACAAATATCTAAAGATTTGGAACCACTCAGTCTGAATATGACAATTCATTCCTGTACGTCTTTGTAATATCTCAATCAGAGCTTTCCCTTCCTAAGGGAAATCTCCTCTGTTTAAGACTGGCCCTTTGAGAAAATTTTCCTAATGAGTTTTGACATAGGGAACATGCTTGGTGTTCCATTGTGATTACAGTAAAAAGCCTAGGAGAGACTTGCTTTCTAATGAAACTACTCAGCAAATGATTGAGCTTTGCCATATATGTATATATGTATACATAGATATTTAGGGCATTTATATTTATATTTAAATGTGGTTTCTATGATGTAAGATTGAGGTGAATCAATTTGATCCAGATGTAATATAATTTCCTGCACTCTTAGGAACTTGCACTAAATTATATAATACATAAAGCAAATTTTCAGGTATGATGTAGAATTTTCTACCTTGTTTGTCCAGGGAAATGCCATCTAATTTCATTCAAGCAACACACTTATGAGGCACCCAAGTACAAGACATAAATTGATTCTGCTTAGTTTTTTCTACCTACTTCTTAAATTGTAGTCTTAGGGATGTTTGCCTAGGACACCAAGAGCTTATAAGACTGCTCATAATAGGTGGTGCAGTGTGTAAGAATTATTGATGTGAAGTCAAGAAGACCAGAATTCAAATTCATCTCAGAAATTTGTTATGTGACCCTGGACAAATCAAGCCTCAGTTTCTTCCTTTGTAAAATGGTCACAGTAAGAGGCCCTATCTCACAGGGTTGTTTCAAGGACAAAATGAGATAACTGCACATTGCAAAACTTAAAGTGATATATATATATGTATTGTTTTTGTTGCTATCATTCAGTGAGAATGCTTCAGAGGCAAGGCTTGAATTCAGTCAGGTTTCTGATTCTAAAACTAATTCTTTGTCTTTTACACCTTGCTACCTCTACAAAAAGATTGTTGTTGGTCAGTTATTTTCAGTTGTGTCTGACTCTTCATGATTCCATTTGGGATTTTAGTAAATGTAATGAGCAACAAAATAATGAGTCTTTTTTTTTCCCTCTAGCTCATTTTACAAAAGAGGAAATCAAGGCAAAAAAGGGTTAAATGACTTTTTCAGTATTACACAACTAGTAAGTGCCTGATTTTAACTCAGAAAGATGAGTCTTCTTAACTCTGAGTGCTTGTCCTCTATACACCACATCCCCAAGCTATCCAGAAAGCATTTACTGGGCCTGAAATGATTTACAAAGTTCCAGTAGTCTCTAGTGAGGTAAAGCTCTTTATTTCAGTCATTTTGTTAATAAATTAACAACTCTATTCAACTTTTCTTCTGGAGACTTAAAATGTATACCTGCAAAAAAAAAAAATGGAAATTAGCACTCCATACTCTCCCAGTGAAGCCACCTTTCACAAGAATGATATTGCCACCAAGGAAGAGCAATAACTTAAAAATTAAAATCATTTCAATCCATCAACAATTTCTATTCAACCTCTACAAAACACTTGGGGAATGGGAAAACATTAGTATTATTCAATTATTTAAATCTTAGTAGCCTAATTTATTGTGTAGTCAGCCAGTAAGCATTTGTTATGGACATACTATTTTTCAGGCACTGTGATAAGTATTGGGGATATTTAAAAAAAAAAAAAAAACAAGAAAAGACAGTCCCCACCCTTGAAGAACTCTTCAGAGGAAGATTTTATATATATATATGTATATACATATATATACATATATACATATACATATATATGTGTGTATATATGTATAAATATCTATAAAATATTTTTATAAATAAATTATATATATAAATTATAAAATAAGATTATATATATCTATATATATCTTCCATTCCATGGTAGATCCATGACCTATTCAGGACTTCCTTGTTTAGGTTCAAACAAATGTCATTGAAATCATACATCTTTGAAGAGAAACAAATAATCAGAAGCTAGTGGTATAAATAGATGTGTGCTGTAAACAGGAAATAATTCTGAAAAGTGGAGATGCAAATCACTGTCTTAGAGTTTCACCACAGGGTCACTTTTCAAGTCATTCTGAAAAGAAAGCATGAACAGATAGACTACTTTAGCCCTTAACTTTATAGCTTTCATATCAACTTACTTACAGAAACTGATGCAGATATTATAGGACTTTCCATACTCTTTTCCCATTAAACTGAGAATTGTCCATTGAGTTCAGTTCCTACAAGATTGTACAGAGTGCATCAATGAGTCCGGCAGAGGCCATTCCTTATGTGGAAGAGGGTAAGGGACCTGCTTCCAGGATAGTCATGATGGTGTACAATGGAAGTGCTTTATAGCACTTTGTAGTAAATGGTTCTGGTCTGGTTCCTATTTGCTAATCATTTAACAAATGGCAGTCTCTTTGATTGACTACAGTTTTGGAACTGAAATGAACGTACCTTCAAAAGAGTTTAGTTTAACCACAGTTTGGTTGGATCTCTCTCTGGGTTTGATAACTTCAAAGATGCTGTCTGGTAAAAGACACTGTTGTTAGGGAGAGGCCCTGGACCCTTTTTCTCTAAGACTGGACCTGTGGTTTTATGATATTGGTTCCTTGATTGCCTCAGCTTCTGTTCTTTCATTTTAAATAAAAGAGATTAATAGGGAAGTTCTCACCTTGGGAATTTCAAAAGATCAGAAGAGAAAACTTCTGGGAGTCTGGGAGTTAGGAATGTAATATAGAAATAGAATCCACATCAGGCTTTGCAGCTAGCCTAGAATCAATTTCCCAAGAATTAAGGAGGGAATATAAATAGCTGATATCATCCAGCTGTGATATCACATTTGGATGTGAATGTGATGACAGCAATGCTAGTAGAAACTGTGGTAAGGCTCAGTTTTCTTTTCCTAGAGATCAAGATGAGTACATGCCTTCAAAGTGTTGGGAAGAGGGAAATGTTTATATATTTGCTCTCACTGTTTTCAAAAATAAATATTCCTTTGAAAAAGCTAATTGATATTAATTGGCTAAATGGAACTGAGATGCTACTGATAAAAAACAGTAGCGAAAGTATAACCAGTAGGTGCTCAAGCCAATGGCATTAGAAAAGAAATATTCTAACTCTTCTGGGGTCCTCTAGAACTTTTCAGGTTTGGGGTAGCAATCTGATTTTGGGATAGCAAGCTCAAAGAATACTTGCCAAACCAATGTCCTGAACAATAAAAATTTAAGGACATAAAAAGGCAATTAGCTGGCTCACTGAATAGAGTGCTGGGCCTGGAGTCAGGAAAATCGGAATTCAAATATGTCCTCAGACACTAGCTATGTGACCATGGATAAGTCACTTAACCTGTTTGCCTTAATCCACAGGAGAAGGAAATGGCAAACTACTCTAGTATCTTTGCAAAAACCAAACATCTCCCCCTTTTCTTATCCCCCACCAAAAAAAAACCATCTTAAACCCACATGGTATCACAAAGAATTGAACAGAACTAAATAACAATAAAGCACATAACCAATATTATTGTCTGGGTTGTTGATTGTAAATCAGGGAGATTATAGCTCAATAATTATAGCTCAAATTTATAAGATTTTCATGATGCTTCAAATACATGATTTCATTTGATCTTAACAATGACAGTGTGAAGTAGGTGTTATTGTTGTCTCCATTTTATAGATGGAGACCCTGATGCTCAGAAAGATTAAATCACTCTCCCAAGGTCAAATAAATAAATATTTGAGACAGAAGTTAAACAGATCCTTCTTGATTCCAAGTCTAGCACACTGTCTCCGTACCTTTTGCTAATCTGAATGTATGTTCTTTTTAGACTAGCCAATCTTTATGTACTTTGAATATTCTGTAAACAGGTGGTTAAAAAAAAAAGTTGGGTATTTTGGGAGGTCATTGTTGAGAAATTAGAAAATTTGAAAAGCAGTCATTACAAACCAAAACTGAAAACTAGAGTTTACCACAAGAATCAATTGAGATGCATCTTTTTTTCTGTGACTACAAGGAACCATTGACTTAAACAATTAGTTAGGGTGCTGTTTTCAGGTGCCCATTCATACAGCCCCCAAAATAAAGTTTGTGAGCTCAAAGCAAAGAAATTAAAGAAGAGATATGAAGAAAATCAAAAGATTGAGGAGACTGGGGTAATCTCTTTCACTCTCTCCTGTTTTAAACAAAGCAGGGGAAAAAGCAAAACAGTTATAAAAAATGAAGCAAGAGGAGAGATTGACTGAATTTTTTGTTTTTCTTGCTTTGCTTGTCTTTACATTGTTTATCTTGATTATGTTTTATGAACTAATAAACATTTTTCTTTTCATTTTATAATTTTTCCTTTTTAGTTAACAAATCTTTATTTCCTCTTCCTTCCAACCCTCTTCAAAAAACATTTCTCTTATTCAATTTATATACACGGATATGCAATGGATAGGCTATTTTTGCTTTTTCTGTTTCTAAACTTGTCCCTATCTAAAAAGCTGTACCACAGAGCCACTTGTTGCCAGCAAATGGAGAAATAGTCAGTGCCTGGAGGAGAGGCTGGCCAACATGTCCAAAACTCCCCAGCAGTGGTCTGGCACTAGAGGAATCAGAAAAGAGTGGATGAGGTGGGTTGTAACCTGGAAGGCTCTTAGTATTAAGCACAATGGGAGAGTAGTTTCCAAGTATGAAATTTATTTCATGCCATTTCCCAGGCACTGACACAAGTCCATTTTGGAGGGAAGGAGGGAAAGGGAGGCAGTGAAGGAAAAAAGAGTTCTTGGATTTTTATTACTTAGCTTTGCTGTACAGATAAAGAACAGAGACTTTAAACTTCTCTACTGTCTTTTTCCCTTTTTTATTTTTTTATTACAATAATACATATTTATGGAATAAAATAAGCATTTCCATATTATTGTCTAATAAAAAAGATTGTATATGAAGCTACAAATCTACTATGCATAACTTGCTATTCTTTTCAAATATACAGCAAAATTATAATGTAAATTTCTTTTTTTCTCCTTTTTTTCTATCCTCCCTGCACTCTGTCCTAGAGATAGCTACCTTTTGACATAAATGGGTACACACACATGTATATATATATACATATATATATGTACACAGATGCACACACATATATAATTATTCTATACATATTTCTATTTATCAGGTTTTTTCCTCTGATAGTGTCAATGTCACTAAAAAAAAGGTGGGGCAAGGTTTCTAAGGATACAAAACAGGAGAAAGGGAACAAAGTTTTGGTCACAGAATCCTAGCAAGAGATCCTTTAAGGATCATAGATGTAGATCTGGAAGGGAACTTTCTTTTTTATTATTATTATTATAGCTTTTTATTTACAAGATATATGCATGGGTATTTTTTTAGCATTGACAATTGCAAAACTTTTTGTTCCAATTTTTCCCCACCTTCCCCTCATCCTCTCCCCCAGATGGCAGGATGACCAATACATGTTAAACATGTTAAAATATAAGTTAAATATAATATATGTAGACATGTCCATACAGTTATTTTGCTGCACAAAAAGAATCAGACTTTGAAATAGTGTACAATTAACCTGTGAAGGAAATCAAAAATGCAGGAGGACAAAAATAGAGGGATTGGGAATTCTGTTCATAGACATCTCCCAGAATTCTTTTGCTGGGTGTAGCTGGTTCAGTTCATTCCTGCTCTATTGGAACTGATTTGTTTCATCTCATTGTTGAAGATGGCCACATCCATCAGAATTGATCATCATATAATATTGTTGTTGATCTCCTGGTCCTGCTCATTTCACTCAGCATCAGTTCATGTAAGTCTCTCCAGGCCTTTCTGAAATCATCCTGCTGATCCTTTCTTACCGAACAATAATATTCCATAATATTCATATGCCACAGTTTATTCAGCCATTCTCCAATTGATGGGCATTCACTCAGGTTCCAGTTTCTGGACACTACAAACAGGGCTGCCACAAACATTCTTGCACATACAGGTCCCTTTCCCTTCTTTAAGATCTCTTTGGGGCATAAGCCCAGTAGTAGTGGATCAAAGGGTATGCACAGTTTGATAACTTTTTGAGTATAGTTCCAAATTGCTCTCCAGAATGATTGGATATATTCACCAACAATTCCACCAACAATGTATCAGTGTCCCTGTTTTCCCACATCCCCTCCAATATTCTGCATTATCTTTCCCTGTCATTTTAGCCAATCTGACAGGTGTGTAGTGGTATCTTAGAGTTGTCTTAATTTGCATTTCTCTGGTTAATAATGATTTGGAGCATATTTTCATATGTTTATAAATAGTTTCAATTTCTTTGTCTGAGAATTGTCTGTTCATATCCTTTGATCATTTATCAATTGGAGAATGGTTTGATTTCTTATAAATTAGAGTCAATTCTCTATATATTTTGGAAATGAGGCCTTTATCAGAATCTTTGACTGTAAAAATGTTTTCCCAGTTTATTGTTTTCCTTCTAATCTTGTCTGCATTAGTTTTGTTTGTACAAAAACTTTTCAATTTGATATAATCAAAATTTTCTATTTTGTGATCAGTAATGATCTCTAGTTCTTCTTTGGTCATAAATTCTGGAAGGGAACTTTCTAGTGAAGCCTCTCATTTTACAGATTTGCCCAGGAACATACAGATAGTATCTATTTGAACACTTCACATATGATTTGAATCCTAACTCCTGATCCATTATACCAGCTGCTGGTCCCTTGGGCTGTGGCAGTAGAAGTGGGCAGTAGAAGGTGATGTTAATCAGTTTTCTCTTTGAAGATGCCCTAGGTATTTTCCTCAAATCATGTTTTTTGATTACGAATGGTTAGGAGAAATACTCTCAAGTCTCTCAAAATCATTTTCATGGTAGATCAGCTAATGGGTTTTGCCTTATACAACTTCTGAGAGTGGAAAGATTTCTATCTCTGAAAAATGCCCGGTAAACTTAACAGATGGCTATGTAAATGCAGTATTTAGACTAAATGCTTTGTTTTCATTTCCTGGGCCAGAGGAGGGATAATGGTTAAACTATTTTGGCTGTGTTAATGTAGCTGAAAAACACTGTAGTGATGGATGTAGCAACGGAATGAAATGAATTCTTTAGATGTTTTAATAATCACAAGGTGTTATTTTCCTGATGCCTTCTCTTTTGAAACCTTGAAATTATTTAGAAGTTGAAGTATAGACAGTTTCTAGAGCAAGGGTTTCTAATCTGGGTACTTTTTCCTATGGGTTGTATCCTTAGAGATATAGTTCTATCCCATTATTTATTTCCTATCCTCAATATTTATATTCACAATCAAAATGTCTTTGATTCCAAAACTGTAATCAGTCTCTATACTAATGCATATATTACAATTCTTTGGTGTTTAAACAGATGATTGCATAGTTTGTTCTGGGCAAATAAAATGAAAAATTAGTCTGAGTAGAATTTAGAAAAATTAATGCCCCTTTGAAACCTAGAATGGCACAAAAAACAGCTAGAAACTGTAGGATACCTCCATAAAGAAAACAAGGATTATTATATGTAAATAAATTGGAAGTCTGCCAGCAATCAAATTAGAAATGCTCCAGGACCACGAGAAGCCTGAAGTATTCTGCAGGAAGGAGATGGGAGAGAAGTTCTAGAATTCTTGGATGAGAAAGGGAGATAGGGAGAAAGGATCAGGGAGATAGGAAGTCCTCAGTACTTTGACTATAGAGATGTCAGTACTGTGTCCTATCTACCTTTGGTTTAGGGATGGAATAATCTCATCATCCATGATGAACAATCTAATCTGAAATAATTCAGGACCCCGAAGACCAAAGTACTCTGAACTCATATGAAATCTGCTAGTCTTCTGGGCACAAATACACCAAAGTAGGTACAAATCAGTGGCAGAAGCCCAGGTAGTTGAATTGAGAACCAAATAGGGCTTAATTCTAACACACACACACACACACACACACACACACACACACACACTCACACACACACACAAATACACACACACACACACACACACACACATACACCCCTTGCAAAGGTGGCAAAAAGGAAATTACAGTTGTGGAAGAGTTATGAGAGGATAAACACAGTACTACAATGTTGGTTGAGTTGTGAATTATCAGACATTCTGGGAGGCAATTTAGAACAATTTTCCCAAAGTCACTAATTATGTATACTCTTTGACTCAGTGATATCATTTCTACTCATATTTCCCAAAAAAGATCAAAGAGAGAGGGAGAGGCTCCATCTGTACCAAAATTTAGCAGCAGTTTTTGTTGTAGAAATAAGTCCCAAACTAGGGTTTGGGGAAACAGCTGAAAAGTTATGGTATATGAATGTGTGAATAATATTGCACCATAAAAATGAGTATAGGGATGGATTCAGAGAAAGTTGAGAAGACATTTAAACAAATGCAGAGATGAGTAAGCAGAACCAGGAGAACAGCTTATATAATGACTATAACATTATAAAGAAAAACAATTTTCAAAAATGTAGTAACTATCATTGCAATGACTACTTATACCTCTATAAGATTGATATTGAAGCACGTTATCACATCCTGACAGAGAAGTGATAGACTATAGGTACAGAAACCATTTTGGGAAATGGTTTACTGTGTACATTTGTTTTGATTGACTATGCTTATTTGTTAGAATATATGTTTCTTTTTTTTAATTTGAGGGGAGAGGGTTAGGGGAAAGAGGAACTAGTGATTCTCTCCCCCCCCCCCCAAAAAAAAAAGTAAGAAAAGAGAATTATTTAGCTATTTGTTTTTTAAATATTATTTCGTTATTTAAAAAATAAACTACCAAAAGAGCGGAAGGGAGCTCAGAAGGAGAGAGAGACAAGCAGGATAGCTTTGAAACTAACACAATGAATATATTATATCCTTAAAACACACAAGCTGAATGTAATAGAGATTTTTAAAAACAAATTTCATATGAAATCCTCAATTTCTGTTCTTTATATGTAGATGTTTGTCAAGTTCACAATAGCAAAAAATAAAATATTTTTGAAAATAGAAAATATCCATAAAGATTAAAAAATCAGGCAAACTTTACCATCAAGGACCATGAAGACACAATGTTTAGACATCCTAGGTTCAAACATACTATATGGAAAAGTAGAAATACCACTGAAGAAAACACAGATGAGAAAAGTTGTTAGATTACATTCAGTATACTCAGTGGAGATGACAATTTTGAGACTGTTGAATTGATTTACAAGTTCTTCAAAAGCATATTAAAGGCATAGGGAAAAAAGTCAAATAAACATATGCCTTTTTACTACCAAAACAAATCAACTGAGAGAACACTGCTGATTACTCATCTGTATATCCATTTTCCAATCTATCCCAAATATTCTTATGAATAGAGTCTATACATGTATTGAGGCAGTTGGTAGCACAGTGGATGGAGTACAGGCCCAGAGTTAAAAAGACCTGAGTTCAGACCTCAGTTACTAATTGAGTGACCCTAGGCAAATTACTTAGCCCACTTGCCTCAGTTGCCTTATTTGTAAAATTAGCTGGAGAAAGAAATGACAGACCACTTCAGTATCTTTGATAAGAAAATCTCATCTTGATCACAACAATTATTAATTGTCAATAGGTGACTTTTAAGAGTGCTTAGTTTTTAGGTGTAGAAAAATTTAAAAATGTAAATGTTTACAGCTTAGGAATTGTCTTCCCTCTACCCAGGCATCTAAGTCCTGAAATTTCTGGCTCAGATCCTTCCCTTCTTTCTATCTGAGAAATTGTTATTTTCTGTCTCAATATACTGTGGTTTCCCCATAGCACTAGGTAGGGCATCCCTTAAGTAGATCTGAGAAAATAGAAAACATTTGAGAAAACAGAAAACAATTACTTATTGATTCCTCAGACCACTTTCTGTTTTCTTTTACCTGGAAACAGAATGAATGGCATTCCAGGCAGTTCCCTCAGCAGCAGACTTCTAAATGCTCATCCATTTATTCTCCTCTCTTCATTTTCTCCTGTTCTTTGATCATAATGTCCTAGTTCTACTTTATATTTTCTCTCTTGTTAAATTAAAAACAACTTATTTTGACTTAGCTATAAGCTGGAATGCCCTCAACCCAGACTATTACCTACATTATAAATTAAACCCTAGAAATACTATCATTGACAATGAATAATAGAAGTAACTATATGTTTAAAAATCCAAGAATACCTATATGCTTTTTTGTTAAGAAATAAGATTCCATGGACTAAACAAGAAAAGTAAGATGTTTTATTACCAATCTTCTGTGGTTATTTGTTTTAAGGTGTGTGTGTGTGTGTGTGTGTGTGTGTGTGTGTGTGGTTTTCAGGCTTTTCCATAAAAGCTTATGATGGCTTTTCATCCCATCCTACCTCATTTTCAATACTAATAAGAATGGTTGTTCATTAGTGATCATGATAAATTGGCTTCCACAACTTTCCATTTGGAGGAAGGGGTTGGATCTTTTCAGGTTCATTTCAGTCCTGGTATTCTATGATGGCTCAACTATTGCCAGGTTATAAGTAATTCAAGCCCTGTAAGATCTCTCCTGAGATTTAGTGGTGACGTGATTCTTTTTTGGCAGATGACGATGCCATGGAACAGTAAGCCATTGTTGAGCGGCATGAATAATAAGAAGGACTAAAGGAAATTAAGATTTCAAAAGATTGTTTAACACATTGCCCCCTTTCACTCCCTACAGTTCTGAGTTTCACCCTCATTAAACCAGTGTTATTCAAAAGGGAGAAATCTACAGAACAATGTTACCTGAAACACAAATAGTTCTGTAGGTAGGTCAGCTGCCATTTAAAAGAAGATATTATTTCCTGTTTAGCATCAGATTTAGTTAAAAGAAAATAATCTTTTTGTTGCCTTTTTTTCTCTTCTCATCCCTTATTTTCCTTAGTCTACTATGGTTGTAGTAACAGCCATAAAACCAATTGGGCAATATTAAACATCAATAATCGACTAGGAATGTAAAGAGAGTAAATGGCCACTAACATCTCCTTCTATCTTTCCTTCCCTCTTTTGGTTATTTTAATAGGCTAGATAGATCTCAATGCAATGGCTATTTGAGCCCTAAATTTTAGTCTTGATCTGGAAGATGTTGGAAAGTATGATTAATTTCCTGGCAGTTATAAGGCATATTATAGCCCTGGTATATAAGGATGAGAAAGCCCCAGGCTGGTCCAGTAGTCTACCAGAACTTCCAGAAGAGCTTACAGGATCTCAGAATCAGAGAGGATTGCAGAGGCTATCTAGTTTAACTCACACCATACTGAGATTTTTCCTTTATAATATTCCTCATCAATGGTCATCCAGTTGTTGAGGTCTAGATTTGGAGTACCTATATGAAATTAGGGTTTAGTTAAGGTCTAGTGGCAGGTTTGGGGTACAGGGAGTCAAGCAAAGCTCCTCTGCAACCCCTTGGATTCGGCTCAAAGGTACGGTGGTAAATGGGGTCTAGTAGCGGAGCAAGTTCCCAATAAAAGCATTTATTGGCCCGAGAGCTAGATTGATAAAAAGAGATTTATTCTTAGGTTTGGAAGTAAGGAGATAGGTGAAGATAGAGATAAGGAGGGCACTAAGGGTCCAGTGGACAGAGGGTCCTCACATGGCTACCATGTTTGGAATCTCTGCCAAGAGGGGTTTCCAGTGTGGTCTTTTTATAATAGGAGACTTAGCTCGAGGGGCTTTTGGGTGTAGCCCCAAAGTTGGCTCAGATCTGGGTGGGGCTGGAAACAGGTCAGATCTTCTATTGGAATTCAAAGGGACCAGGATTTGTGAATCAAAGGGTAATTACATTCACTAGGAGGGGATGGGAATCTAGAAACTAATCTTTCCCACATCACAGTCTTTGCTTGAAGACATTCAGCACAAGGGAACTTAACACTTTCTAAAATAGCCCATTTCATGTTGGAATAATTCCATTTTTAAGGAAAAATTCCTTAAGTCAAGTCTAAATTTGCTTTGCAAATTCTATGGGCTTGCTAGTTCTGCCCTCTGAGGTCAAACAGAGTAAGTCTAGTCCTCCTTGTACTGGATAGCATCTTAAATACTTAAAAACATATCATCTTTCTTCTTTTCAAATCTTCTCTATCCCCCAGAATAATAAGGATGATCAGGAAATCTTCTCCAAAGGATTCTTTTATATTACTTGTGAATGTAGATCTGGTAGAGACTTCAGAAGCCAAATAGCCCAATCCCTTCATTTTACAAAGGTGGAAACTGAGGCCAGTGGGTGTTAAGTGATTTGGTCAGGATTACAAAGATAAAAGGCTGAACTCCTTACTCTAGAGTTAGTATTAATTTTATTTCATGACACCTTAGACTTTCTAAGACCAATGATTAACATAAAGATTTTGGGAGAAATTTTTAATACTTTAAAAATAATTTTTGGGGAAGATTTTAGTCTCAACTAAGTAAGTTGACACAATATTGCTAATAACAAATGAGTCTTATTTGTTCATTAAAATATGTCCTTCTCTTTGGCCAGAAGAAATTATGTTAGGCTCCTATAAATGCTTGAAAATCAGAAAACTCTTTTTCTTTGTAAAACTTTTATATGGATTTAAAAAAAAATTCATTGGCTTTTTTTCCATTAACCCAAATTAGCAAGGTATAGATGAATTTGAACTGGTAGTGGTTTTTGACTGACAATATTTATTTTTTGAGTATATTCTGAGGAGCTCTGTGAAGTTGGCCATAATTTTTGTATATGTGTTTATATCCATTCCTATTGAGGAGATTGAGGAAAATAAGGAAAGTATGGGAAAAAAATGCCCTAGGAGATACAGAATAATGAGGTATTGTGGAAAGAGTGTTACACTTGGAATAAAGTGAGCCAAGTCAACTTTGACACCTTTGAGCTGTGTGATCCTAAGCAAGCCTTAACTTTCTCATCAATATAAGGGGTGAATAATACCCTTAGTATAATATAATAATGCCATGCTATAAAATAGTCTTAATAAGTATTTATCGAGGCAGCTCTGGCTAGTACAGGTAAATTAATCTTAAATCTAAATCTTACTTTTGAGGAATACTGACTGCTCGACCTTTTGTCAGCCAATGCCCCAGGCAGCCCTCCAAAATTATAAATTGCTGAGCTGGTGCAGAACTGCCTTATAAAAGGGAGTTTCCTTTTGGGGAATTCCCTATGCTAATGAAAGCACAAGTCTGGTACATAAATATACTTACCTCAAAAGACTATTGCAAGGATAAAATAAGTGATGCTAGGTAAAGACTTTTGTAAACTTTCATGTACTGAACTTGCTTGGGTGGGAAGGTAAGTCAATGAGAATATGAAGAAAGGAAGTAGTCCATGGAATCTCACAAAAATCAGGTCTTTGGTAGAAAAAGATTGGAACTTCCAAGAATAAGATTTATAATATAACTTATTTATATATATTCATATTAGGTTGTTTACATCCTAAAAAAGTTATAAACTTTTGCAAGGATTGTTTGAAAGAATAGAATCTTTTACTGGTTGGAGTTCTGGACCAGAACACTGGAATTCTACTCCTAATTTTGTCACAGACTCCCTGCATGATAGAACAGGCAAAGAGGTGGACTTCTCTGGGTGAAATACAAAATGTAAAACTCAAAGGGGAAAATTCCTAGTCAATCTCCACTTCCCACTAGGGTGATCTAAGAGTGGATCATGAGTGATATCATTTTCTAAGGCAGAGTACAGCCCAGTATAGATCCCTAGAGTGCTAGGATAAGATGAGTCTTCCTAATTTCCAGCCCAGTGGTGTATCCACTGAACCACCTAACTGCATAGTATAAATTTAACAAATGCAAAGTAAATTGGTTGATTGATCTAAAGGAGTTATGCTCTTAAATTAAAATTAAATTAATTAAAATCCCAATTCATACTGGAAGATTTCTCCAATCCCTTTTAATTCCAGTGCCTTCTCTTTGTTAATTATTTTCCATTTATCCTGTATATATCTTGCTTTGCATTTAGCTGTTGGCATGTTTTCTCCTCTATTAAATTGTAAGAGAACAGGTTCTGTCTTTATTTTTGCTTATGTGTTTGTATCTCCAGTGCTTAGCACAATAACCTGCACATAGTAGGGACTTAATAAGTGTTTATTTATTGATTGGTAGCAGTAAAAAAAAGTACTTCAGCATTTTCTCTTGGATCAGCTGAGCACCTGATCATTACAAACTTGGGCTACTTCTTAGAGATTAGGATTTCTTAAACTTTTCCACTTGAGACCTCTTTTCACCCAAGAAATTTTTACCCAACCCTGGATATATAGGTATATAAATCACATATTTACTGATAATAAATCATAAAGAAATTTATTTTAAAATAATTCTTTGATATACATATAATTTTACCATTTTTATTGAAGACAAAAGCAAATCTGCATACTAATGAGGCAGATGTACTTGTTTATTTTTACATAAAGAATTGAATCTTGGTGTAATATTTGATCGCTTTCACTGTTGCCAAACTTTTTGTGACCTCCAGATTTAGTTATTAAACCCCATATGGGGTCCCAACTAACAATTTAAGATGCTTTGAGGGGTAGCTGGATGGTACAGTGGATAGAGTAATGGAGGACCTGAGTTCAAATCCAGCCTTCATGCTTACTAGTTGTGTGACTCTGGGCAAGTCACTTAGCCCCAGTTGCCTCACAAATAAATAAATATTTTTAAAAGAAATTTTGATATACATTAATGTAGATTTTCAAATGGTTTGTGCTTTTCTGCTCTAGCTTCAGACATTACCATTCCCCAATTCATTTCCTTAATTAATTTCTTAGAGCATGTCATTCCTGGGAACCAATTGGATTATATGAGTTCCTGAGAATTGTCTGCTTAGAAAAATCAACAGATATGGAAGAGAATTATTATAGATATTCATTCATTTCATCCATCTATCCATCTATCTATCCATCTGTCTGTCTGCCTGCCTGCCTGTCTGTCTCTCCCTGCTGCAAAGGAGATTGGATCTATGATTTCATTCATTTAATTCCATGTAAAAAAATTCCCCTCTATTAATAGCATCCTGCTCTGCAATTTTTACAAGTCTTAGAGACTTGCCTAGGGTGCTGAGAGGTGTAAGTAACATATCCTATTATGGGTAAGAAGTAGGATTTGAACTTGGGTCTTTCTTACTGAAAGGCCCACTTTCTCTGGCATTTATGTAACATTTTAAAGTTTGCAAAGTAATTAAACTAATATTATGTCATTTGAATTTAGAAACAACTCTATGAGATAGATACTAAAGATATTAATGAATAATTCCTGTCTCATAGATGGCCATGTCACCTGTAATTTAGGTTTTCCTCCTTAGTATTTTTCTCTTTTGATTTTTTTTTTGTCTTGATTTTTTTAAAACATGTTTTTTGGCTGCTGAACCTAAGCATAATTTCAGGGCCCACCTATGATATTATGTGTTCTATTAGGGCACTGCATCCTTCTCCACTCCCCTTTAATAATAAACTCTTTATTTCAGACAATCTGATTTGTTCTGAAAGAAGGCAGACATCTAGACACACAGAGCACGTTACTACTTATTTTGGTGATTGCTATCAGCAGGGCTTCAAGACTAGTTATCTCCTTGTCAGGTGGTCATCCTGTTGGTAGCCATGTGTTTCATCAGAGATAGGTTTCTCTAAAAAGCAAGATCAGAAAAAAACAAAAAAACAAAAAACAGGATCTTAGAGTAGGGTTGTGGAGTTAACCTAGAAAGAAATGACTTTCAGGTGTCCTGGAATCAAAACATTAAAAAACCTCTTGAATTAGGGAGAATTTCTTTGACTTGGAATTTGTAGAAAGAAGTAGCATAAAGATTAGGTAACAAAGTAATAGAATTTTAAAGCTAGAAGAAACATTAGTGATTATATAGTCTAAAGCTTCTCGATTTTGAAGTTAAGGAAACTGAGGTCCAGACAGCTTTCATGAGTAGTTATAGATCACACAACCACCACTTAATTTCAGAAGCAGGAACTCTTGATTCACAATCTGGTTTTTTCCCATTATAGTTTACTTGAGCTTTGGATTTTTATCTTCAGGAAAGGGAATCATTTTCTTTCCTTAGCATAAGAAGAGAAGGTTGATGTTTAAACATCAAACTATAGAGGAAGCAGAGAAGTAGTTCATAAGGATAGAAGATCATTGGAAGAATAGAAACCAAAGTATTCCCAGTAACATTTATTGTGGTAGAAAAGATTGAGGAACAAAATGGATGCTCATCTATTGGGGATAGTTAAACATGGTTGGTCATTTCCTCCTCCAGCTCATTTAACAGAAAAGGAAACTGAGGCGAACAGGGTGACGTGACTTGCAGAGGGACCCACAGCTAATAAATGAGAGAGTATTTGAATTCAGGTCCTCTTGACTCCAGGGCTAGCACCCTATACAATGTACCACTTAGCTATCCCTGGCAGGGAGAGCAGAATTCAAATTTATCCTCCAATACTTTTTAGGGTCAGATACATGACTCTGGGCAAGACAAGCTCTGTTTGTCTGTTTCCTTAGCTGGGGCTGGAGATCATAATGATACCTACCTCCCAGAGTTGTTGTAAGGATAAAATGAATTAATATTTGTAAAGTATTTCTTAAAGTTATACAAAAATGCTAAGTATTATTGTTATTTTTCATTAAGTCGAATTCCTGGCTCAGATTTAAATTCCTTAAATTCCTGGGCCTCAGATTTTTCATCTGTAAAATGAATGCAGCTGGGTGACTCAGTGGATAGAGTGCCAAGCCTGGAGCCTGGAAAACCCAAGTTCAAATACTGCCTCAATTGCTTACTAGCTGTATGACTCTGAGCAAGTCACTTAACCCTATTTGCCTTAGTTTTCTCAAATGGCAAATGAGATAAAGAAGGAAATGGCAAACCATTCCAGTATCTCTGTCAAGAAAACCCCAGATGGGATCAAGTAGAATCAGACAAAATTGAAATGACCGAACAACAAAAAATGAGGTGGTTGGACCAGATGCCTTCTGAAGTCCTTTCTCAGTCTGTTAGCACATTTAAAAAAACACAAAGTTTAAAAGATAGAATTTATCGCTTCATGTACAATATTTTAAAATTTTTCTCTATGTATTTGAGTATTTTTTTTTTTAATTGCTGTAACAGAAAATGTTAGGAAGGATTTGGAAAGAGACTTTGTTTCTCTTAATCAATACTATGTTTGCATCACAGGCTACTTGCAGGAAATACCACCATGAACTGATAAGGAGTTCATAAGAATCTGGTGTTTCCTGGACACTCACTAAGCTGATGTTTTGGTGCAGATTGACCCTGTCCTAGAGTTGTTGCCATGGAAAGTCTCTGCCCCCAAAGCTGATAAGAACATTACCCAGATTTCTATAAGGTCTCATGGTTTTTGACCTGGAAGGCACTTTTGTATAGAAGTGCCCATCCAAATGGGTGGAGGAAAAGGGGCTCCAAAGGTTCATATGGGTGCATCCCTATTATCTAACATCTCCTTCTGCTTGCCAAGATGTATGTGTAGAGGATAATGGAGCAAGATGGCAACCAAATGTGGGTGTGAGTTGGAAGGAACTAGCATATAAAGAGTTAGCAAGATCCCCCAGCCCAATGGACAGTCCTTTTCTATGTTTTCCTCCTTCCCTTAGGACTGGGAAGCCACTCTGCATGTATATGTCTAACTGTTCCCTTTTTTCCTTCTTCTAAACCAGTGAGGGGGGAAAGAAATTTTTGTTCCTTTTTGACTGCAACCAAAAGGATGACATTTGGGAGATTTAATCCTTTAACTGTCTATCTCCATTTCTATGTTATGTGAAAGGTGAAACAGTGGATATAGTCTTAGACCTGGAATCAGAAGGTTCTTTTTCTTGAGTTCAAATTCAGTCTCACTTACTTAGTTGTATGACCATAGACAAATCACTTAACCCTGTTTACCTCAATTTTCTCATCTGTAAAATGAACTAGTGAAGGAAATGACAAACCACTTCAATATCTCTGCCAAGAAAATTCGAAATGGTCTCAGAAAGAGCAAGACATGACTGAAAAACAACTGAACAACATTAAAAAAAGGGAAATGTCAAATGAAATGGGGAGAAATATGTTTTCCTCCCACTTGTGTTAAAATTGTATTTTCTGGTCTCCTTGACCACCCCACTCCTTTCTACTTCCAATCAGTATAGTAAATTTATAAGTAGCCACCATAAAAAGGCAATATCAGGAAATAATACAGACAACTAGGAAGTATCAAGAAAAATGAACATTTCACTTGGTCAGTGACAAGCAGTTCCCTTAAGTCATTAAGCTACCATGCTTATCTGTGTATATTGTGCATTCTAAATTGTTGGACTTGTGATTCTTGAAATATCTGAGCTCATGGGGCAGCTGAATAGTGCAGTGGAGAGAGTATGGGCGCTGAGCCAGGAGGAGCTGAGTTCTAGCCTCAGAAACTTAACACCCCCTTGCTGTGTGACCCTGGGCAAGTCAAAACCTCAATTTCTTCAGGGGAAAAAATGTCTGTGCTCCTTAGTAGCTTGTCCACCATTTCCTCATACTTAGCCCTTTCATAGCAGCAGGATTCAATACCAACTGGCATAACAATTGAAGAGGTTCTCAGCCAACCTAGTCTTTTCCCAATTAATCAGCAAAGCAAAGCTTCTCTTCCAATCAGCAGGTTCCTAGCAAAACCCTGAAGAGTCAGCTATCTCCATTTCTTTCCTCTTTATTTTCAGTGTCTAGTTTCTTGTAATTTCTCTTATGATTCTTTTGCTTCTTTATAATCTTGTTGGGTTTGAACCTTATTCTGATCAACACCAACTGATAGCAATAGTTTAAGGGAAATTCAAAGGAGCCATGAATGGTGATTCAAGCAATTAGCCAATGAACCTAATCAAAAACTCCTGGAGAAAGATGGATGAGGTTTAAATTGTGACTCAACCATAAACCAAGTGATTTTTAAGAATAGGAGTATCCAGAGTCTGAGAACTGACATGGAAGCAGAAACCAAAATGAGAGAGGAAGTTTTGAATCTGAGATGCTTACAGGAACCTAAGTCAGAATAGTTTTCCTCCAATATGCTCCACCCTATGTAGGGGAACTCACATTCCACCCTTGTCTTGCTTTGACATGTTAGCCTGTGACCAGTAGGTGCTACCTCCCCCTTGTCCTAACATGTTGATGAGAACTGTGTAGATACAATCCGGGAGGGTTAGTTTTCTTTTCATTCCCCCAAATTATTCATTACTCTTCCCCTTCATCTTTAGGTATCTTGGGGGCCTATCACATTAAGTTGAACCAACTTGGGAGAGGAAAAGAAGGAAAAAAAAAGATGACATCTTAGATTTAGCCTAATAACAGATTTAGACTACCAATATATAAAGATTGCTATGTATAGATATGCTTATTATTGAAAATTACCAAAAATCTCTTTTAAAAAGATATGCTGAATAAACTTGAGATGAAAAATGCCATCTGCATCCAGAGAGAGAACTATGGAGATTGAATGTGCATTGAAGTATAGTTTTTTTTTACTTTTTGGTTGTTGTTTGTTTTCTCATTTTTTTCTTGTGTTTTTTCCTCTTTTGATCTGATTTTTCTTGCACAATATGACAAACATGGAAATAGTTTTAAAATAATTGTACATATTTAACCTATATCAGATTGTTTACTGTCTTGAGGAAGAGGAAGGTAGGGGAGGGAAGGAGCAAGATTAGAAACACAAAAATTTTGTAAAAATGAATGCTGAAAACTATATGTGTATTTGGAAAAATAAAATAAAATTTTAAAAAATGTATGCAGATTTATTAAAAGGGTTTCCACTGGTAGAAGGTAAAACTTTAAAAAAGTATATCCACAAAACAAAAAAGTAAAAAAAAGAGGTTTATAAGGGGACATAAATGGGAAAAAATTTTTGTTACCATTATGTTAAATTAATGTATTTTTCAAAAAGAAACATAGTTCTAGTAAAAGGACTGGTTCCATTCTGTCCTAAGTCAAGATGATGCTCCTAAGGTCACTTCTCCTCTGTTCAAGTCAGATATAAAGGGTACAGTAACTTTTTAGTGCTGGATACATACCATTCCCCATAGTTGGAATATTCATTTCCTCTTTTCTTTTGCTTTTCAGTTCTACTTTTCCTATTCTTTATGACCTAGCTCAAGTCATGAAACTTTTCCCTATGTCTCCTTTGTTGACCATTTCCAATCTCTCCCTTTTCTCTTGCTAAATCTTACCTGTAGCTCCAAAAAGTAGCCAGATAAAAGTTTTGTTTTAGCAGATGGGCTAAAGAAGATTGAAGACTTTAAATCTGTCAATGAATTAGACTTACCTTACAAAATCAATGGATGAGAACAGTTTGTTCCTATGACCATGAAAGTGGCAAAAGAGGGGCTTTGGAGTGCCAAGGTCATCCATGGCATCCAAGTCATTGCCAATTGTCTTGCCTTTTGTCTTGCCACTGTATTTCAGTAACTCTGGAAGAAAGGATGAGGCTCCTGGCTTTGTGCAACTCGGCCTCACTTCAGTTCAATTCATGTGCAAGTCAAGATATTCCCTGTGATATCACTGATCCTCTTTGAAAATGAAGAATGAACAACAGTAACTACTATTAGCTTTAGTTTTCATATCATTTATTGCTTAGTCACATTCTTTCTTGTAATATTTTCTAATTGATTTATTTGCATGGAATGCAGCTTGGTATGGTGGCTAGAAGGTTGAATTTGGAATCAGGAACATTTGAATTCAAATCTTTCCTCAGATGCTACCTTCATCCCTTCCCTTTTGATTAGATGGCTTCTCTAAGAACCTCCATTTGACATGTTGGTTTGTGCACAGACTCAATTGTTACTCCCCTTTCCCCTTTTCAGATTTCTTTTTATACATCATATAATACTTCTCCCATTGGAATATAAGTACCTCGAGGGCAGAAACTGTCTTTTTGCTTGTATTTGTAATCTTAGTATTTAGCATAGTGCCTGGCACAAAATTGGTTCTTAATAAATGCTTCTTGATTAACTGACCCTGGGCAAGTTATTTGCTTTTTTGGGCCAATAAATATAAAACAAAATGAGGAACTGGACTTGATGACTTCCAGGCATCCCTCAGTCCTAAATCTATGATCCTGTGATACTAAGTTCTATTCAGTGCTTCCTCCTGCAGGTAGCATCCATGGATTTTGGAAGGCTATTTGAGCAGAGTGGAAGCACTGGCAGATCCTCCAAGATGTTGAATATAGACCCAGTGTTAGAATATAGGTCTTCTGTCTGAGCCAAGCTAAATTAAGGGGGTTTATTGCAAGACTTTCTGCAGGGGAGATGAATTTTTGACTTGAGCAACTCTTGAAGACTAATTATTAAATTAGAGAGGAGTTACAGTAGCATCACTCAATTAGCGCAGTGCCTGGCCCATAGAAGGCATTTAATAAATGCTTATTGACAGGCTGACCTAAAGTATGGGAATAATTTCTCCATCTGAATTACAAGATTCTTGAAGGTTCCATGTTTATCTCCTGGTGTTGGGAACAAGACACAAACTCAGAGCAGGCCTTAGCAAAAATCTAATGATTAATTAGCAAATGGGCTCCATTCCAGAGACATAACTTGTCCTGTCTTCTGATTTCTATAGATTGGTTATGCTTCTTAACCTCTGGGTGTCCATTATATATTACTGTTTTTACTGTTTTAGCTGTTTAAATGTGCCTTCTCCTCTCCCCTATCACCCAGCCCAGAATTGCACTTAGGAAAGTTAAAACAAGAAGAGCAATTTTTCGAAGTGATTTTACTATCCACAAAAATATGTCTGGAAGACTAATTGAACATGTATAATTCCAGTGGTAAAGTTTTCTCTTGATTGAAAATAAAACACTTTGAGGGTTGTAGCCCCACATTTCTCTTTTTAAAAAAATAGAAAAAAATCTGTCAAATTTTTAAGTGAGTTGATTCTCATCTTTCACAGGATGAAATGTTGGAATGATTACTTTAATTAGACTACTCTAAGTAAATGCAATACCTGACTGGGACTTAAGAGGAATAAAGACTCTAATATATTAGTCTGAAAGGTGTATATTAGTGAATAAATCAGAGAGTACAAGCTGTGTCTCACATAAGAAGCTTGTGTACAAATCACTAATATTTTTTAGGGGTAACAGCTACTAAAATGCTTTAAAAATCCCAGTGAAAATCAGGAAAGAAATTTGGTCTTGTTAGTAGTTTCCAAAACATGAACCATATCTATCGGACCAGAACTGCTCCAAATATTTCCTTCACCTTCCTCTCTATCCCATGCATTCCCAAGGTCAGCTCAGCTTGTGCCCTGGGCAAGGTAGCAAAAAGTGGGTGATAATGTGACAATGGCAACGAAGCAGAGATCCTCCATGGTGAGGGAGCATCGTTAAAAGGGGAAGCATGCAGGGATTTTGTGGTAATCTTTGAAATCATTGTGATATATTTGAGAATGTAGGTGATGGCAGTGAAAGGGACAGGAAAATCAAATACTTTTTGCCTTCCTCCACTTCACACCAGCAGATTGAGTGGTCAAGCAGCCTCAGGCCAGAAAGCAACAATTCTAAAAGTGATTTAATGCTGACTGACAGCTCAATCTATCACTGGCAGGATGTACTGTATAGGAATTTCCCTCCTTTCTATTAACTTAAGCTTTGACCACTTCCTGCCAATCTGGACAAATGCCCATCAAAACCACGTATTCTTTTTCCAGACTTGCACTTCTTTCATTCAAAGCAATATGTGAGTAGGCAAAACAGGTAAATTTTTAAAAAACCACATTTTTCTCTAGTGAAATTTAATTAAAGTGGTATGATTTTTTTTACCACCTGTTTTCCATATCTCATATTGTTCAACTTGATATTGAAAAGAAGTCTGATGTAACAAGAAGAGAGAATAAATTGGGATTCAGAAGACTTGGCTTGGTCACTAACTAACTGTATGCCTATTGACCTCTCTGGATCTCAGTTTCCCTTTCTGATAAAGAAAGAGATCAGAGTATATGATCTTTGTGTTTTCTTCCTGCTGCAATACTCTCTCTATATATACATATACATTTTGTATATAAATATCTATATATGTAATAATATACACTCTAAAATAATATACAATGTTATATATGATAATATACAATATTCTATATGTATATAAATATTACTCAGACTATGGCCTCTGGTGGCACTTCTCTGACTACTTTTCAGCTTGAGCCTCATGCACTAGTTCTGTGCTCAGGCATTTTAGTTTATAATGTGAAAAAATAAAAATAGAAATCAGAAAGACGCCTGCATTTAGATTAGTTCTGTCTTCTCCAACAACAAGAGGGTATTTTACAGAAGTTGTAATAACATTCATTTGGAAAAACAAAAGATCTATAATTTTAAATGAAATAATGGGAAAGGATAGAAATGAAGGGGGAATGGTTCTTTTAGGCCTCAAACAATGTTATAAGACAGAATCATTAAAAACCACTTTGTTTTATTAAAAAATAGAAAAGTATACCAATGGAACCTACTAGACAAGAAAGAATAATTAATAATGGAACTCAATAAACCAGTTTGGTTAGCCCCAAATCATAAACTGCCTAGGAAAGGATTCTCTATTGGATAAGAAGGACTAGGAAAACTAGAAAGCAATAATCAGACTTAGAATAACATTTATACCATATGATATTATAAATTCAAAATGGACATATGATCTGAGTACCAAAGATTATATTATAAAAAATAGAACAGAAGTATATCATATTTCCACAGCTATGATTGAGGATGAATTCTTTTTTTTTTTTTTTTTTTTTTTTGCTGAGGCAATTGGGGTCAAGTGAACTTGCCCAGGGTCACACAGCTAGTGAAGATGAATTCTTAATTCAACAAGAGACATAACATTGCAAAAAAAAAAAAAGAGATTATTTTGATGATTTGACATTAAAAACATTTTTTCTAATAAACAAAATCAGGGCATCTAAGAAATAAATGACAATAGCCAACTAGGGAAAAAAAATCTTTATATCAATACCTCTCATACAGGTTTGCTATTTGAGATATATAAATGAATATGTTGTTGTTTGTCTTTCATTCTTGAAGAAGACCATGACATCAGAGAGGTGATGCCATAATACGCAAGTGAATTAGATTTAAATGAGGCAGAATTGTGAAGCCCTTTTGCTTCCCAGAAAGTCTCATTTTTCTCAAACCTGTTGTCAAAGATCTTCTCATACTAATATCTAGTCTTTATCATCATACCCTCTTCTTCTACTCAAAGCCTCTAGATCACAGACCTGAGTGAGTTTCTGAGCTCAGTATTAGGGCTATAAGTAGATCTATCAAGGGTTTCCATAGGTAGTTAACAATATATGAGTCTTTTACTATTTGTATAACCTTTACTTAAATTTACTAATGGAATCAGTGGGGTAAAAAGGAAGGAAGGAAGGAAGGAAAAAAGGAAGGAAAAAAGGAAAGAAGGAAGGAAGGAAGGAGCTGTGTTGCCCAATTAGAACTGGGCAATTGGGTACACAATGGGCCAATTGCTACTCATAAACAATCCTTTGTTCCTTTGTTCTTGAAGAGGACCATGACATCAAGAAAGTGGTACTATGACTTGCAGATGAGTTAGATTTAAGTTAGGAAGGGTTGTATGAAATCACCAGCCTCACTCTCCCCTCTGAAAGTCATCTGAAATATAGGTCAGAAAGCCTGGAGATGATCCTAAATTTAAGTAAATGGGTAGATTCCTGTTCATTGTATTTACTCTGACAAGTCTAGGAAAATGTGAATTCTCCCTTTGTCAGACAGGCCATATAAATATACATAAATCTCTTTGATCAAGATTTGGATGTTCAGTGTCACTTACCTCAAAACTCTCATTGAAATAAGCCCACCTCTCATTATAATATTTATTCTCTTATTACTTCTTAACCAATCAGAGTTTATTTCCACCAACAAGTACACCTCTTTTCCAAGGGCATATAAATTGTAAGCACACCATCATGAATGATCTTTGCTCAAAGAGAGCCCAATGACTATTCCTTTTATTAATGATGCTAGCATTACGAATTACCCAGAAACTCTCAAACTTTTTAAACATCATACCACTTGCTAGCTATGTGGCCCTAACCAAGTCACTTTAACCTCTCTAAATCTCAGTTTCTTCATTTGCAAAATAAGGATAATAATATCTGCCCTACATTGTAGGCTTGCAAAGAAAGCATTATAAAATGGGAAGTGCTATATACATATGAGCTATAATTATTGCAATAGAAAAATGCAGCCTGAGGAAAGAGAGAAAAAAGAGATCATACCATCTGCCTTGCTTTGTCTGAGTATATGTACATAAACATTAGATTTTTAAAAGTTTATTCACTACCTCTTCACTTGCTGGATAGATAGACAGGTAGGTAGATAGATAGACAGATAGATAGATGGATGGATGGATGGATGGATAGAGCATTTGTTAGTGCTTATGATATGCCAAGCACTGGGGATAGAAATATAAGCCAACAAGACAATTACTATATTCAAAAGATTTTAATAGGGAAAAATACATAATGGGAGCTGCTAAGTGGGCAACAGAATGGCTACTCTTAAAATTTTTGGACCTCAGACCCTTGTCCAAATGTGTCATAGCCTGTGATGGTTCTGATGGGAAGTGACAATAACATACTTCTGTGCCAAAGAGTTTGTTTTTTCCAGGATTCAAGAATGAAGATTTTGAGTCTGAGTTGCTGAGGATGGGGAGAGAAGAAGGATAATGGAGATAAGTTGACTAGTACTCTTATCATGAATTAGTCCCAGTTTCCTAGAAATGAAGCTCATCAGATTGAGGACTCTTTAATGAAAATCAATATAATTCAAAAGAGGTAGGCCTAAATGATAAATGGATGAAAAATATACATACTCAGACTATAACTTGCAGTTGAATGAATAACACATTGAGTTCATTCATCTGTACCCATCTCTGGGACATTAGCTACAAATGAATGTTGAGTTGGGCCATAGAATTGAATAGGAGAAAGAAAACAGGCAGATTGCCTTTGGAAAATTGAGCAGTGTTTTCAACAATCTCCAGCTGCTTCTGGGCACAAAAAACAATTTTTTGATGTAAATGTTCTTCATATAATTTTAAATTATTGGGTATCTTGACATACTACATACTTGACTACTTGATATACTATGACATACATAGACTCTAAAAAATCTAGGGTGACCCAGAGGGCAAAAGGGAAGCCAAGCATATTTTTAGTCAGTTAGTCAATAAACATTTACTATTTGTCAAGAACTGTATGAAGCTCTGAAACCTCAAAAAGGGGGAAGCCCTCAAAGACTTCATAATCTAATGGGGGAAGCCAATACATAAAATGAAGCTGAAAGTGGAGGTAGGGAGAGATACCTGGTTCAGGGACAAAATGACAAAGTCCAGAGGAATACAGCTGGATGAAAAATGAAGAAAATTTTTTTTTGGGGAGGCGGGGGAGTGGGGGTTTGGCCTGGGTGCCTTCCTTAAATGGATGTTATGAGAGGAATTCTTCATGTTCATTCTCTCTAATCAAAAGGAGAAGCAGCAGGGGCAAAGAGTACCAACAAGGTGTGGATTCCAGGAATCCAAACTGTGGATTACTACATGATTGAAGTAATCATATAGAATGGTGAGATTCCTGGGGGCAAAGTCTAGACAAATGCAGCCAGATGGGAAGTGAAAACATGACTGATTTGGGAAGCATCTGACAAGCTATATATGACGGGTGATATAAAGGAAAGGGAATAGGTATAATATTTGTAATTTCATTGCTATTGTTGGCTTCTAGTGAGACCCATTCTCTCCTAAGGCCAATTGACTTCTTTTCTGAAAATTTCAGTTGTAAAGAGTTGTCTAGAAAGTTAAAAGATAAAATGACTTGCCCAGTGTGTATTACAAGCAGTACTTGAACCCATGTCCTCCTGGCTGCAAAGTGAGCCATCTTTTTCCATACAATTCTGTCTTTGAATAGAAGGGAATATTCCTTTTTTTCCTCAATAGTTTTTTTTATTTTTCCAAATACATTTAAAGATAGATATCCAATCTGTGATCTCCTTAATATTGCTATATCCTTCACTGGAACAACTAAAATTTTATAGGTCTTCTCATCCCACTTGATTCTATAAATTTTCCATAGAGGTCCAATCCATTATGCCAGAGATTTTCCTCTAATTCTTTTATTATTTTAGAAGCTAGCTCCTTTAGGAGTATGTTAATTAGTTTACAAAGATTGGATAAGGACCACAAATGATGAATGTCAATGGTTAAACTAATATTTTCAGATAGTCTAAAAACTGAGAAATTCTTAGTACCACAATTCAACAGCTTGGAAAAATGGAAGAGTTCTGGATTTGGTTTTAAATCTTGGGTTTAAATTCTGTCTCTTCTACTATAATCTTGGGAAAATCACTTAATCTCTCTAGGCCTCAGTTTCTTATCAGTAAAAATGAGAGAATTGGACTAGAGAGACACCAAAATACATTCACACTATGACATGTTTTCTCTTGGTCTGCCCCTATCATTGAGGAAAGAGAAGGATATTATAGAGAACTGACATTTTAAAGTTTTTCTTTAGTTGTAAGACTTTTTTCCCCCTGCCCTCTCTTATGTCCCTCTTCCCTAAGAAAGCAAGCAATTTAATATAGATTAAATATGTATAATTAGCAGGCAATATTCCTGAGGAAATGGAAGTAGAACAGCCATGTAGCAAAAGGGAGGGACTAATATATGGACAGCTTGAAAGAAGCTCTAGTACCCTTGAAATAGAATGACAGAGACACAGGCCACTACTCCATTGAAGGTATTCTTTGTTGAGATTTGTGGGAAAACATGGGCAAGAATTATAAAAGATGGGAAAATATAGAAATAATAGTGATATCTAATGTATAGTACCTTCTATGTACCCGGCACTATTCTGAGCATTTTACAAATATCATCTCATTTGGTCCTCACAACAACTCTAGCAGGTAGGTGCTACTATTACCACAATTTTGCAGATAAGAAATCTGAGGTAAAGAGGAATTAAATGACTTATCCAGGTCATGAAGCTAGTTTGAACTCATGTCTGCCTAAATTCAGGACTGACATGCTATCTTTTGCATCACCTAGCTGCCCTAACATATATCTATATAAATATAGATATGTTGTGCTCCCCATTCATGGTGGGAATATCTGCAGAATGATTACATGCTTATCCTTTTAAGTGACCCTATTAGGTTGTGAAAAGTCAAGATGACCATATATTATAAATACATAGAATAATATGAATCATGACCTTGCACAATAATTCTGGTTCAAGAATTTGTTAATTTGCCAGTGAAAACTTCATACCATCTCAAGGAAGCAGGAGAGGAGGGAGAGAGGGAAGGATAGTACTTAGAACTTAAAACTTTAAATAAAAATATTTTTTAAAAAATGGAAAAAACCCCTTCAAAACAATGCTATATGTCATTGTTACAACATGAGTTAAGAACTAACTCTACCAGAAATACAAAGATTCTTGACCTGTATCCAGCTGGAAATATTCCTAATGATTAGGGCCATTTGTGTAGCACTTTAAAATGTGCAAAGTACTTTACAAATACTTTACAAATGTTCTCATTTGAGTGTTACCTGGTGAGGCAGATAATATCATTTGTATTTTGTAAATACAGAAACTGAAGGACAGGGAGGTTAAATGCCCTCTCCCCTGAACAAGTCACGCAACTAATAAGAAGGACATACCTTTCATTACTACTTCCCTAACTGGACCCTCCTGGAGATTGAGCTGGGAAGAGAAGCCCCTGCAGGGCAATCTTAAGGCCATTAATGCATTTTTTCTAATTCTAATGCTGAAGTACCAAACTGCAGGAATTTCAGGAGTTAGGAGCAAAGGAGAAAGAAGAGTCATGAATTTTTCCTAATTCACAGCGAGGTATGAGATGGGTAGTTGGCTCAATTGTTAAAGTTTTGATCCTGGAGTCAGGAAGAACTGATTTCACAGCCTGTCCTAGATAATTAACTGTGTGGCTCTGGATAAGGCATTTTAATTTTCTTAGCCTTAGTTTTCCTAGCCATTAAATGGAAATGATAATAGCAAGTAACTCTCAGGATTGTTGTGAGGATTAAAAGAGATAATAGATGTTCAGCTCTATATACATTCTAGCTATTAAACCATTGCTACTTGGGATGCAGCAAGAGATCAGCAGGTATTTCAGGGATTGAATATAGGTTGGCCAAATGCATTCCTTTACTAGAGGTTCAATGCCTCTCTGAAGATTACATGAAAATTTGTTTCTGGTGTAGGAATGTGATTATAGTGACTAGGCCTTTCTTTTTCTCTTTCTTTCTCTTTTCCCTTTTCTCCCCTCTTTCTCGTCTCTCCCTCTCCCTCTATTTCTCCCTCTCCTTTCCTCTTCCCTTTTTTCTTTCCCTTCTTACATCTCTTCCTCCCTCCCTCCCTTCCTTCCTCCTTTCCTTCCTTCATTCTTCTGGAAGTTCTTGTCCTTATTTCTAATCACCTTATCCTATGACCACTAGTCCTCTAGGACTGGGAGTCAAACCAGTGGTTTCTTCAAAAACATGTGCATTACAAAGCATCATCTGTTTTATTCAGTGAATCACTTATTCAGTTTATAGGATATTTTCTTAATCAAAAGCAACCATGGAAAGCAGAGCTAAAGAACTAATTTCAGTTACAGATACTGGTCCAGCAAAACAACTCCTTATACATGTTAACAGGACAGTAGCTCAGTCTTAAAGACCCGAAGTAATCAAAGTATCTTTCAGGCAAAGAGTCAAAAGTATGCTTTCTTATTGGACATTACAAGGTAAAAATAGAATATAAGTGAAATCCAAGAACCAAACATTTATTCCATGTTTCTATTATTGAGCAGCTAGAATGCCAACTTTCTCTTGATAGCCATATGACCGTGGGAAGTCACCAATTGTCACTGAACCTTACTTTCCTCTTTTGTGTTCTAGATGTAATGCTGTTTGTACCCTCTTCTTTCCAGAATCATTGGGATGAAAGGGTTCTGAATATTCTTTTTAAAAAATTTTATTTAATTTTTTCCATTTTATTTCATTTTTTCTTTTTTCTGATTATACATGCATATTTTTTAGACACACATTTTTTTGTTGGGAACATGTTGGGAGACACAGAACAAAGGGGAAAAACCACAAGAGGAAAAAAAAAGCAGAAGAAAAAAGAAAAATAAAGTGAACACAGAATATATTAATTTATATTCAATCTCCAAATTCTGAATATTCTAAAAAGCTATGGGAACTGAGATCAAAGAATCATAGATTTTGGAATTGGAAGAGACCTCAGAGGTCTTGTAGTCAACTACCTCATTTTTGCAAGTGAGGAAAATGACTTTCAGGGAAATTAAGGAACTTGGCCAAAGTCACATAGATAGTGTGAGATGCTAAATATAGACGTGGAATTCAAATCTTTTGACTCCAAATTCATTGCTCTTTCTATCTAGTCACTCTGATAACCATGAATGTGGAAGCATGGAAGCAGAACTGGAATTGGAATCAAAGGATCTTAATATTGGAGCTGGGAGGGACCTTGTTGTTTATTCAATCCTTCTAGTCTTTTCTGATTCTTTGTAACCCCATTTGGGTTTTTTTGGCAAAGAGTGGTCTGCCATTTCCTTCTCCAGCTCATTTTACAGATGAGGAAACTGAAGTAAACGGTTAAGTGATTTGCCCAGGGTCACATAGTTAGGCCAGATTTGAACTCAGGAAGATAAGTCTTTCTGATTCCAGTCTAGAGCTCTATGTCTGTCAACTAACTGCCCAGAAGGAACCTTAGAGGAACCCACATTTTTAGAAGGAACTTCATTGTACTAAAGAAGTAAGGTGACTGGCCCAGCATCATACAGCCAGTTAAGTATCAGGAGACTAAAGTTCATCTCCTTCCAACAATTGTTATTTGTCCTTAAGTGGTATTTTCTGCTCTGACAATTCCGTGAACCTCAAAAAGTCGACTTCTCTGTGCCTCATTTTTCTTATTTGGGATATCATTTTATCTCCTTACCCCATGGGATTGTTATGGGGAAAGAACATTGTAAACTGAAAAGTGCAAATTATTTTTTAAGATTTTTGGTTTTCATACCACATTGTCTTTTTTTATCTATGATTTTTGCTTTTATCTTGCATTTATTAGTGAACATATTCCTTCCCTTTAAGCTTGTTGGCCAGTGAATCTTCTCTTGTAACAAAGATAAAACAACAGAATAAGCATCAATATGTTTGACTGTCTATGTAATGATGCATGTTCATAACCCCACCTTAAAGTACACTCTAAATGTGTTATTATGATAGAGAAAAGAAAATCAAGAAATGACACTGAAAATATTATTTTTAAGCCTTAGTACTTAAGAATAGTAAAGATGACTTTGTAATATTTCTAGATCTATGCAAACAATTAGGCAAATGCATTAAATGAAGCTGCAGAAAAGTAGTCATATATATATTTTTTTTTCCGGTCACAAGTTTCATTCTAGAGAGAAGATGAAAAACATGGGTGGATACCCAAGAAGGAACCAAGACTGATGCTGATTCACTTCTATTAATGTCTAGAAATTTTTCCTCCCCAGGGTTTGGTTTTCTGGTCTGTAAACGTAAATCTATGTAACTTAGCCTCCTCAAAAATATCATGACAAGGAACAAGATTACAGAAATGACAGCTTTCTGTTAAGGCTCCTTTCAGTGAGGCGCCACAGAGATGGCAGGTGTTATTATTGTTTTGAAGATAGCTTTATTGCTATATTGCTGGTACTCTAATAATAGGTTATAATTAGGTTAGTACTTTCCATCCAACAGTCTTTTGAAATAGGTAGTACACATATTAGTGTTTCCATTTTATAGATCAGGAAACTGAGGCTTGGAGAGCCCATGTAACTTGCCCATGATCATATAGTCAGGCAGTCTACTCACTTCACTCCTGCTATAGAGCTCCTTCCATTTCTCATCTTGGATCCAAGCAAGGACCTTGCCTTAATTTTTTTTTTTCCTATTGTCAAGCTCTGGCAACTGTTTATACAGAAAGTTGCTGATCCATCTCCTAGAAATAACAAAAAGTTTGCAAGGGACTGGAGATAACAGAAGTCTAGAAGTTAGAGATGGGGCACAGCTCTGATCTCTATCAGTTTTACCTAATGGCCATAGAGGAAGGAGATAAGGGGACCCCTCCCCCCAATACAATAATTTCCCTTACCGAGCAGGGAGAAAGGTGGACAACTTCCTGAGAGGGATGTCTGTAGATAATGGGCAAAACAAAAGCAGAATCTAAGCTTTCAGGGACAAAATACTCTGACCTTTCAGAAAAACAGAAAACTCAAAGAGGAAACGGGGGGGCGCAGGATTGGGGGGTTAGAGGGGTAGTCCAGGGGTGGGTTGTTCTTGTCTGGAAAAAAAAAACCCAGCTCCATTTGTGAACTCAAAAGAAGACAACAAAAATCTAGCCTTGAAGGGAGGGAATGTTTCATTTTGATGTTTGAGTCCCTTTATTGTTTACCTAACATAGTACGTGACATATAGCTGGTTCTCAAAAAATTGAAAAGTAAATGCCCATGGATTAGGGAATGATTAAGTAAGTTGCTATGCATGAATAAAGTGAAATATTATTGTATTGTAAGAAACAATGAATGTGATGAATACAGAGAAACAGGGGAAGACTCATTTGAACTGAAATAGTCAAGAAAGCAGAACCAGGAGAACAATATATCCAATGTACATCAATTATATAAACAGCAAGTACTACAACCCCAAAGCAATTGAAACTGGACAATAGAATTATGACCAAGGAAAGCCAGTTAAGTGTCTGAATGTATAAACTAACTTATATTTCTGGCTAACTGATTCTACTAGCTACTGTTGCTAGATAACTTTAACAAAGCTTTGAAGAAATACAAATCTTGGAGATTAAACCAAATGATAGGGAGATGAAATTCATCTACAGTCACTGCACACAAGGAACAGTGAGAAATGGAAATATCGAAAGCAATTGGACTTGCTAGGTAAGGTTAAGTGGGATGCCCCAAATTCTTTGAATGGGACTATCAAAGAAGATTCATTGAGGGTCTATATTGCCAGAAAAGAAGAACTAAAAAAGGCAAATCTAGGGTAGAAAACAGACTGGAATCAGAGATCAGCCATGTACTAGGAAATGATTCCTTGATTTCCTAATCCTGTGGGTGAACTTTAAAAATGTAAATAATGTGCTACAATGAAAACTGGCATGACTTTCATACAGTGGTATGCTGGTAAATATTTAACAACTGGCTCTCTGGGAGAAAAGTACACAGGAGACACTTTTTTTTTTTTTAAATCTTGGTTCCTACTATTATTCTTTTTTTTTTTTTTTCACTATAGCTTTTTATTTACAAGGTATATGCATGGGTAATTTTATAGCATTGACAATTGCCAAAACTTTTGTTCCAAATTTTCCCCTCCCCCTGATAGCAGGTTGACTAATACATGTTAAATATGTTAAAGTATAAATTAAATATAAGTATACATGTCCTAATGTTATTTTGCTGTACAAAAAGAATTAGATTTTGAAATAGTGTACAATTAGCCTGCGAAGGAAATCAAAAATGCAGGTGGACAAAAATAGAGGAATTGGGAATTCTATGTAATGGTTCATAGTCATCTCCCAGAGTTCTTTAGCTGGATGTAGCTAGTTCAATTCATTACTGTTCTATTGGAGCTGATTTGGTTCATTTTATTGCTGGAGATGGCCAGGTCCATCAATTGATCATCATCTGGTATTGTTGTTGAAGTGTATAATGATCTCCTGGTCCTGCTCATTTCACTCAGCATCAGTTCGTGTAAGTCTCTCCAAGCCTTTCTGAAATCATCCTGCTGGTCATTTCTTACCGAACAATAATATTCCATAATATTCACATACCACAATTTATTCAGCCATTGTCCAATTGATGAGCATCCACTCAGTTTCCAGTTTCTGGCCACTACAAAGAGGGCTCCCACAAACATTTTGGCACATACAGGTCCCTTTCCCTTCTTTAGTATTTCTTTGGGATATAAGCCCAGTAGAAACACTGCTGAATCAAAGGGTATGCACAGTTTGATAACTTTTTGAGCATAGTTCCAAATCACTCTCCAGAATGGCTGGATGTGTTCACAATTCCACCAACAATGTATCAGTGTCCCAGTTTTCCCACATCCCCTCCAACATTCATCATTATTTTTTCCTGTCATCTTAGCCAATCTGACAGGTATATAGTGGTATCTCAGAGTTGTCTTAATTTTCATTTCTCTGATTAATAATGATTTGGAGCATCTTTTCATATGGCTAGAAATAGTTTCAATTTCTTTGAGAATTATCTGTTCATATCCTTTGACCATTTATCAATTGGAGAATGGTTTGATTTCTTATAAATTAGAGTCAATTCTCTCTATATTTTGGAAATGAGGCCTTTATCAGAACCTTTGACTGTAAAAATTTTTTTCCCAGTTTATTGTTTCCCTTCTAATCTTGTCTGCATTAGTTTTGTTTGTACAAAAACTTTTCAATTTGATATAATCAAAATTTTCTATTTTGTGATCAATAATGATCTCTAGTTCTTCTTTGGTCATAAATTCCTTCCTCTTCCACAGGTCTGAGAGGTAAACTATCCTATGCTCTTCCAATTTATTTATAATCACACAAGAGACACTTTTAAATTTAATCTGTACCATTAACTTTTTCTCTATTATTTTCTTAAGTCTAGAAATCAACAAAACAATAAATAAAGTCCTGATTTGTAGCATTTGTCAATTTTAGAGATATAAATGCTTACAATGAAAATTGAACAATTGGTCCTCCCTGACTTTTAACACTCTTCTACTTCTGTGGACTCATCAAGTTACATATCATGCAGGAGGAAAGAAGAAATTTGTAATCTTTACTGGCCAGCTTCTATCTGCAGAGTTATAAAATGCATTTGTTGTTTTAAAAATAAGAATTCATAAGGCTAAACTCAAAAAAGAGATATGAAGTCATACTTTTCTCCACTGTTTTCTGAAAGAGGTCTACTACTTCTGGAATTCATATTTAATCTTGTTCTTCTTAGTAATGTGGCAATTACAGTCTGAAATCATTTGGGTTTGAAGAAAATTAAGACAGATTAAAAAAGAAAATCTGGGATCTGGGAATTAAGATCTGGTTTTATTTCGCACATTTGATTCAGTTGCTTGCTCCCTTCTCTAGGCTCCTCCTTCCTTCCCTCCTTTCCTAGTTACCTCCTTCCCTCCTTTCCTAGTTCCCTCCTTTCTTCTCTTGTTCCCTTCTTCCTTCCTTCTCTTCTTTCATTCTTTCTTTCTTCTCTCCTTCCCTCCTTTCCTTCTTACTTCCCTCTCTTCTTCCCTTCCTCCTTTCCTCTTTCTCCCTTTCTTTTTATGTAGATGACTCAACTACCACCTGGATGTTCTATTGACATTTCAAACCCACTAAGTTAAAAACTGAGCTCCATCTCCTCCAAAAACAACAGCTCCCTGTCTCAACTGACACACAGTTTCCCTCTGCCTTTCTTTTATATTTCTTTTTTTTTTTTTTTTTTTTTTTTTACTGAAGACTCCATCATCTTTCCAGCTTCCAAATTCACTTGTTCCCCTCCTGACTCAAGCTTAGAATCACATTTCTCTTTTCCTTTTCCTCCTGAATCATAGTCAATCAATTGCTGAGTCCTAGTATTTTTCAAATCTTTCTCCTATTTTTCAACCATTCTACTTCAGGTTCATTTATTCTTTTTTTTCTGTACTATGATAATAATGTCCTGATTAGTTTTCCTGCCTCTAATCTCTATAATTTCCACAACTGCCCTATAAGTACTGGATGTGGCATCAGGAAGATTTTAGACCTAATCTCACCCCTGGCAAAAACTAGCAGTATGGCCTTGGAAAAACCTTTATGAATCTCAGTTTCCTCATCTGTAAAATGGGGTAGTAATGCCTGTAGTACCTACACCAAAGGGATTGTTGTGAGGCTTCAATGAAATAATGAAAGTAAAGCATAGAAAATCCTAAAGTGCTATATATATATGCCATCATCATCATCATCATTATCGTCGTCGTCATCGTCGTGGTGATTGTCATTCCTGCTCTGTAGCTCAGATCATATAATTCCCATATTCAGAACATTTCAATGACTTCCTAATATCTACAGTAAAAAAAATACAAACTTCTTAGTCTGGCATTGAAAGCCTTCTGCCATTTGGTTCCAACCTACTTGTCTAGCCTCATTTCATTTTATCCTACATTCCAATCATACTGGAGTAGGAGATGTTCTTCTCTTGCCTTTTCATCTCTGCCCTCTGCATTCTTTTGCACCAGTGTGCCATTCTCAGTTTCTAGAATAGATTCTCTCCTTGTCATATCTCCAATTTCTTCCCATCCTCAAGATCTATTGAAGGCATTAAATCTTCCATAAAACTTCCCCCTGATCCTTGTAGCTGAATGTATAATTTCTCTCCTTACTGTTCCCTAGGGTATCTATACAGTTCATTTCACTGTGGGGTGGGAATGGAGAGGAAGCATTTATTTAATACTTAGTACCAGGCATTGTGCTAAGCATTTTAAAACAAATATCTCATTTGCTCCTCACAGCACCCTTGAGGAGGTAGATGGTATTATTATCCTCATTTTTACAGTTGGGAAACTGAGGCAAACAGTTGCAGTGACTTTTTCAGGGTCTCAAAGCTGATAAGTATCTGAAAGCAGATCTAAGTTTAGTTCAATCTGATTCCAGACCCAGTACTCTATCCACTACATCACAAGTTGCCCATCACGCACTCACGTGTTTTATTTATCTATCTCATATCTTCTCCTAGAACTTAAAAACTCCTGGATAAGCTGTGGAAATTATGCAGTTTTTTACTCTGTATTCTCTACATCTTAATGCTTGTATTAATTTTCTTTCTTTCTTTCTTTCTTTCCTTTTCTTTCTTTCTTTTTTTTTTTTTTGAGGGAGGAGGTAGAAGGGCTACACCTTGGTTTTCATTGATGTAGAGAACTCTCAGTAAGGAAACTCCCCAAACTAATGTTGATTGGTACCCCGTTCTGCAACGTATAGTCTTAGAGAATCTTCTGGGGAGACATTTGGAGGTGAAGTTACTTGTTCAGGCACATGCAGTTAGGCTGTATAAAAAGCAGACATTAAATACAAGTCTTCATGATTCCAAGAGCAGGTTAGCAGACACTCTTTCATGTCTGTCTTTCACTGAATAGGTGTTTAATAGAATTGAATTCCTGACTGATCAACTATGCCAAAACCTGTGACTTCAGAGGTGGTGAAGGGAGAGGTTAGCTGAGTGTCAACTCAGTCAGAGTGAATTTCTGGTCCAGCACCTTTGGGAAAATTTCCACTTGCCACACAGTCCTGCCCTTGATTACCCTGCCAAGGCAAATGGCCAAGTCTTATTTGGGGAGTTGCAGGAAAATTAAGATTGTTCTTGCCCGAGCCATTTTCTATTTAAATATATTATCAAGCCATACCATCCTAATGAAAATCAAGTCTTTTGGCTACCTCCATCAGTTCAAGATAAAGAATTATACAATTGTACAAACTAGAAGGAAGGGTTAGAAGAAAATAGGAGTTCAGCAAATAGGCCAAATTTACTACTGTCAGGAATATTTTAGCACACTTGGAGGGTTATTTGTGGGAATTTATATCACTATGTAAGGATAGTGCCCATAGAGGGGAAAAATCATTTTCCTGATAGTTTAATTTCTTGAAAAAGAGAATTGTAGGCCAGCCAATCAATCAACAAATATTTATTAAGCCTATTATATTAAGTGCTTACTGACTTCTAGCAGGGTTTCTTAACCTCTTAGTTCCATGAATTTTTTAAAAAAATATTTTGATAACTAAATTTCAACATAAATTGTTTCTTTTGTAATGCTATGTATTTTAGTTTATGCAATTAAATTCTGAGAAGGGGGGTCCAAAGGCTTCACCATACTGCCCAAAGGATCCAGATATGCAAAAAAAAAAAGGTTGTTACCTTGTTCGAGGGATAGAATCGAAAGGCGGCATCTACTATACCTCATTCCTCTATTTTCCAGATAGGGAAACTAAATCCCAGGAGACTATAGATAAAGTCAAAATCCCAGGTAGAATTTGAACACAGGACTTGCCAGTTCTGAGGCCAGCACTCATTCCATTGTAATATGGCGTTGCAGTAATAAATAATATATTGTGTTCAAGTATGACATTGGGTCATACTTGAAAGAGATCACTGTGTATCAAAATAATAAAATAAAAATTGCAATAATAATTAGAATTTATATAGCATTTCTAGATTTGCAAAGTATTTTAGAAATATTATCTCATTTTATCTCCAAAAGTGCCTTGGAAATTGGTGCTATTATTATTCCGATTTTACATATGAGGAAATTGAGGTAGTCAAAGGTTAAAAGACTTGCCTAGAATCATGTAACTAATAAATGTAAGAAAAAACAGGCCAAAAAGGCTTAATACAGATGGAGTAATCTTGGTTGAATTTCAATAATGATACTTGACATTTACATAGCATAGCTTTTCAGTACATTATCTCACTTGATCCTCACAACAGCTCAGTGGGGTCAGTACTAAAGGCAATAGGATCATAGATTCTATAGAGTTCCCATAGAAACATCTTTAGGAGAGAAAAAAAAAAGTATTTATTTAGTACCTGGCACTGGGCTAAGAGGTTTATATATATTATTTCATTTGCTCCTTAAAACAACCCTAGGAGGCAGATACTATTATTTCCTCATTTTATAATTGAGGAAACTGAGGCAAAGTTTAAATGATTTGTCCAAGGTCACATAGCTAGGAAGTCTGAAGCTATATTTAAAATCAGGTTTTCCTGATTCTAGGCCCAGTGCTTTATTATTTTCACCACCTAGCTGCCACTTTAGAAGCCACTGTGTCTAATATTCTCATTTTACAGATGAGAAAACTGAGACATGGAGAAATTGAGCCAATTATCTGGGTTATACAGGTTATAAATATTTAAGGTAGGATTTGAACCCACGTGTTCCTGATTCTACATGCAATACTCTGTATACAACATCATGGAGCTTTTATCATTATTATTATTTTATAAATGAGAAAAGGGAGACTAAGAAAGACACAGGACTTTGCTCAGGTGACAGTTAGCAAGAGTCAGAAGAAGGATTCAATTCCAGAAGTCTCTCATGGCCAAGCCCAGGGCTCTTGCTATTTGGGATTTAATTCTACGGAGATTGGTTCTAAGAGGACTGGCTCACCAACTGCAGAAAAGCTCGAGCAAGCCCAAACAGGTGGCAATGTGCACGTCCTTCGTGACTTGAATCTGGCCTGTCTGAGGCATGCAATCCACACATGTGAGTTTCTAAGCCAAAATACCATATCCTAAATGCACATTTACATTTCTACAATTCTGCATTTCCAAATGTAAAGGCTCTTATTTACTATGGTGGCAGAGCCCCCCAGAACCTAGCTAGGGAGAGGGTTTTAAGTTTTGCCAACGATTCTTGCTTGACTATAATTTTCTATCATGTCCCCATTTATAAGACACTGGAAAACCAAATGAAAGAAAATGAGGGATGTTTATGAAGAGACACCCAATATTTGGAGGAAGATCTTGAACAGCTGGTTGTGCCAAAATATCTGGAAAATCCTGTTTAATCCAGCCTGGTCACAGCCTCCAGCACTTGGCACATAGCTTCTAGGGAGCTGGCAGCCCAAATAATTACCATCTTGGTCATGCATTTCTGACACCCTCTCTTTTACAGGAAAGTAGCATGTCTTTATGGGGAATCCTTCTGGGAAATGAAATAAATGATGGGAAATGCCCCTTCATGTGATAGGACTATATAATCTCAAATTATCACTCTATTTCCTCCAGTTTATTCAGTTCACTAGGCAGCTTAAGCACTAATTTAGGGTGTTAATTTAGCAAGAGGGATCTATCTGGGTGTTTGGGCCAGCCCTAATCAAAAATATGAAGCCAGTCAAATCTGTCTTTTCTTCAGCTCCCTCCTCTTCCAGAGGTGCATTCTGCACTGGTCCCTGGATGCCTATGTTTTCCCACTGCTTTATCCTCTCAGGGGATGCTATCCTTTGGACTTTCTACCTTCTTCCCTTTTCAGAACTCATTTCTTCTGCATACTAGTTCTCCAGACTCACTTTTCCTTTTAAGGGAATCCTTAGCTAGCTGATAAACTAAGGATATCAATATTATGAAAACATTTTAAATTCCCTATAGGGTTACTTGCATCTTAACAAGGAGTTCTTGAAGATATAAAGCTTTAACAGACCCAAAAGAATAAATCTCTTTTTGCACATAACTTGGGTCAAATTCTAGGGAACATTGACATGGGTGTGTAGAAGTAAACACCCTTTGTGAGAGCATTATATTTCTTGTGAAGCACCATTTATTGCAAAGTTAAACTTAAAGTAAACTTATCCTCTTGTAGAAATAAGCTAAAATATTGAGCATCAATAAGTTATATTAAAATAAATTTCAGGTAATAGCACTGTATTTAAAGAACCTACCAAAGGCAATCACTGGAAGAACTGGATCCACAAAAGTACAAACATTGAAAATAAATCAAAGCATTCAGTTCTGTGTACTATTTATAACAACCAACACACTTTCCAGTACTTAGCTGTCAGTAAATGCCTGTCAATAACAATTACATCAACAATCCTACTTGGATCTATCATTGTGGTATGAGGGTGGGTCTGGGTTCTCAAAAGTTAAGATATCAGATGATGAGCTCTGACATGTTTTACCATGCTACCAAGTCTCTGCATGTGGTTTTGACAACAAAAGGAGTTTGCTTTCTGAGAACCTTGCCAGCTGAGTACAAAAAAGCTTGCCCATAGTAGGATGGTCATTCAGTGATGAATTTGATTTTTCATTGCAATATATAAAAAGCAAAAAAAAAAAAAAAAACAAAACCTCAAAGACCCAAAATAACCTAACAACAACACAAAATGATCCTCAGTTCTATATAATCCCCTCTTATTTTAACAGTAACAGTGGTAGAAAGCTAAGAAAGGGGATAAAGGTTAATTCTGAATCACGTAGTTTTCAGACTATCTATAAACATCTTGACTGTAGGTACTTTAGTGAAATCCTAGTCCAGTGATCAACAAGGAGATAGACTCCTGGAATAACTGAATCATATCAAACTTGACATTCTTCCTAGAAACAAAACCAGAAAGAATAAGGAAGTTGCAATCAAATGGAAGGCTGGATTATAGGTTCTCTTTGAACAGGTGACTTAAATTCTATTCAATAAACATTTATTAAAGATGTACTATGTGCCAGGAATTGTGCTGAGCACTGAAGATACAAAAAGAGGCCAAAAATAGTTCTTGCCCTCAGGGAGCTTACAATTTAATGGGAAAGACAACATCAAAATAAATGTATACAAAATAAGCTGTATACAGGATAAATAGGAAAATTTTTATACAGAAGGAAAGCACTAGAATAAAGAGAGATTGGGGAAGGGAGGCAGTAGCTTGAATATATAAGATGATATGATAGTGAGGAATCCAGTATGATACCTGATTCTGGTGGACTGGGAGGATGATATTGCTTTCTGCAGTAATAGGAAAAGTAGGAGAAAGGGCTTGGCAGAAAGATAATGACTTTGATTTTGGACAAATCAAATTTAACATGTCTGCTATACATTAGTTTGAGATGTCTAAAAGGCAGCTGAACATGCAAAATTGGAGGTCAGTAGAGAGATTGGGGCAGGAAAGATAGATCTGAGAATCATCAACATAAAGATGGTAATTAAATCCACAGGAGTTGATGAGATGAAGTAGTATAGAGGGAGAAGAGGAGACCCAGAGGGTACTTATGGTTAGAAGGCATGATATGGAGTAATATCCATTAGGTAAGTGGTAGCTTGATGATACATCTAAGACATCCCAAGGTCATTCACTGTAATGACAGGCTATCATCAGTCATCTTATTGCCACTGGATTTCAATAACTTAAGAACAAGGAACAGAGTGAGGCTGACTTTGTGCATCTCCATCTCACTTAAATCCAGTTCACATGTAAGTCAAGACATCATCCCATGATGTCGTTGATCCTCTTGAAAATGAAGGATAAATAACAATTTCTCCCCAATGTTTTATGTGAGAAGCTATGTAATCCTTAGCATTCATGTTTTGTTTACCTTTATCTGACTGTTTTTCCTAATTTTTTTAGTTTTGAAGTTTTAGTGATAATTTCCAATTTGAATTGGTTGCTGTATCATCCCCATTCCTCCAACATACACTTTTTCTTGGGAGATGATTATTTCTACATATTCCTTCATAGTTTCCCCAAGAAATTGGAAATACCATTATATCATTTAGACTCTTCTATAAAGGCAAATATGTTTTAGAGTCTGCTGAAGAAGCAAATTCTTTCTCATCAGAATTGTACTGAGTAACTCACTGACTTTGTTCTCCAAGTAGGATGCTGTACAAGAACCAAGTGGATAATCTTTGTCTGAGGATCAGGAAACATCAGGGAATATTATCTTTTTAGATGGCCCAGAATCTTTACTGTTAGACTCATGAAATCCTGAATTTGAAGTTACCTACAGAATAACTCTGAAAGCTGGAACTTTTAAAGAAATCTCCCTTCTCATGAAAAATGCTAGCTTCTTAGATCACACTGCTTAGGAAGTTCAGCATCCTTTTTCTACTATTCAGGTGGATGGGATTCTGTAATAATGTTCCCTTTCAAACTGCATACAAACACGTCTCTCAATGCTGTGTGCTTTTGATGAATAACCTGGCTTTGGCGATATTGAGGACAAAAATCTCCTTACCTTTGTTGTAGTTTCTTTCTTTCTTGTATATAAATGTGGTTATCTCTAACCTTTTCAGGTGGTAGATAACTATGCTCTTTTATCAAAACTCTTGGTGTCCTCTGCTAGAAAGACCCCTGGTTTAAGTTTGTGAGTTCTTATAGATGTGTGAAATTAGATAAGTAAATTTTATGAAGTGTTGTGTTCCTGAACTCTCTTTCTTTTTTCCATATTGTGAATAAATGTCATTTTGGTGCCTCAGTTTATTTATAAAGGGTTGGTGCTAGGGTGGGGAGGAAGTGATATCAATTACTTATTTCCCCATTTATCTCATTGTAGGTAAATGTCATGGATTTCTCGATTCTTTTTTCTATTCCTAATAAAAACAAAAACAAAAACAAACATCTAAGTACAAAATTTGGTTATTCACAGTTTTTATTGAATTCTCGCATGATCACACAGTGCCTCCTTCCCTGAGCCCTAGAATTCTATCCTATAATCTTCTTATCATTCTCATATATTTTATAGATAAGGTCTGATGTTATACAACATGCTGAAGAGTAAGCTTTTGGCATGCACTGCAGGAAAAAGCTTTAAAGCACAGACCAGAATATACTGAGGTTAGGCCAGTGATAATAGCTAATGGTTATCATCTCTTTTTCTACACAGTCAATAACTTAACCAATCTGCAAATGTTTACTAATTAATTAATGCTTGTCACCTATTATTTTCAAATCAAAATCTGGCTTCACAAACTAGAAGTGGCCATGTTCCATTATCTTTCTTTATCGTTTATTTTCAGTCATATGCTTGATTACTTTTTTTTTTCTGAATTCTTCCCAGAATTATCAGCTTGCACTTAAAGATAACAAAAGATGATAGTCGGTGAATAAGAAAAAAATAATAACAACCATAAAGCACTTTATGTTTTGCAAAAACACTTTACATATTCCTCTCATCTGACCCTCACAACAACCCCATGAGTATAGGTATTATTATTATTTCCTTTTTCCAGATGAGGAAACTGAGGCTGGGATTAAATGGCTTGATCATAGTCATACAAATGAAATAGGAGTCACATTTAGGTCTTCCTGCTTTCCAAGCCTAATACTGTCTATTCTTCATAACCTTGCTCCCTCCCTCCTTCTCTCTTACTTTTCTTTTTTTATTCCTTCCTTCCTTCCTTCCTTCCTTCCTTCCTTCCTTCCTTCCTTCCTTCCTTCCTTCCTTCCTTCTTTCCTTCCTTCCTTCCTTCCTTCCTTCCTTCCTTCCTTCCTTCCTTCCTTCCTTCCTTCCTTCCTTCCTTCCTTCCTTCCTTCCTTCCTTCCTTCCTTCCTCCTTTCTTTCTTTTCCTGGCATTTTCATTCCAATTCTTTTCAAATTGCACCTTCCCTCATGACAAAGAAAAACAGTTATAAAATCACATCTGGTACAAAATCTGTGCTGGGTGATGTTTATAATATTCTTTCTTAGCATCCTCATTCTACGCTCTGCTCTGCCCTAAGAAAGAAGATAATAGACTGAGTTTTGACAATATTCACAATTTTGTTTTCTAGTCCCCCTACTTTACTCCTTTGCTCTAAAGGGGGAAGTATGTTTTATTGCATCTTTTCTAGAACATTTTGCCATTTTTTTCTTTCAGGCAGTTTCTTTTCTTCCTTCTTCCCTTATATTTAAAATCATAGAACTTTATTCTTTGAGAGCGTATATATGCCTCTAGACCAGTATTTCTTAAATTTTTAAAAATTTCTTTTAATTTAAATGTTCTTAAATTCTTTAAATTTGCCATGGTATTCTTCTTCTCTAAATACTTCAATAATGTTCTAATTAAAGAGATTATAGAATTTAAAATGTGGAAAGGATCTTAGAAGCCACTCACATCATTTCCTCCTTTTTAAAGGTGAGGAATTGAGGGCCAAAGAGGTTGTAATTTGCTGAAGGTCACATAGCTAGTTGGTGATGTCATTTTTGGAACTAGAATCTAGGTCTGCCATGTTCTGTGTCTTGGGTTTTTTTTTTTTTTCTTTAGAATGATTTGCCTCTCTTGGAGTTACCCCAACACTCACTAATAGTCCAGGTTGTCTTTCCAGACATAGACATTTAAAATACACAAGCAAGAACAAAAACATCTACATAGCAACCAGGGACAGGGGTTAGCATACTTTTGAGTAAGAAGCAAATATGGTGTCATGGGGTGCAATGATTCTCCTCTACCCCATAACCTCACTATTTTTTTCCACAGCATACCCAAGACTTGGTTTGTTGTTAACCTCATCTGGTTTCTTGTCACCACTAGTTCTGCTCACTTACAGGAAGAAGACTGCAGGGTTTCCTCTATCAACACTTCTTTTCTATGATAGCAGCTCACCAACATCTTAAACTATTTAAAGATCATCTAATATGAAGTATTACAGGGAAGCATGCAAAATGCTAGGGCAGAAATGGACATTATAATTGCAGGTGAAAAAAGTGAACATTTTCATAGTCTATAAGAGGTCTTAGAATTATTACCTGGAACTCTGAGACATTTAGCTCAAGGGCATTTGTTTACTCTCCTTAGCTCTTTCCTGCCTAACTCTTCCATTGCAAAGATTTTTTTTTTTCCCAATAGAATTGTATTTTCCCAAATACATGTAAATATAGATTTCAGCATTCATTTTTGTAAAACTTTGTGTTCTATCGATATTTTTCTTCCTCTCTCTCTTACCTACCTCCTCTCCAAGACAGAAAACAATCTGATACAGGTTAAACATGTGCAATCCTTTTAAACATATTTCCATATTTGTCATATCATACAAGAAAAATCAGACCAAAAGGAAAAAAAATTGAGAAAGCAAAAACCGACCAACTAAACAAAAAAATGAAAATACTATTTTTTGATCCCCATTCAATCTCAATAGTTCTTTCTGTGGATATGATTGGCATTTTCCCATCCCAAGTCTATTAGAAATGCCTCATTGTAAGAATTTGACTAGCTTGGTTTTTTTTTTTTAATTTTAGAGTCTGCTTCTATAACCTTCAATTGATCAAAAGATCACTTGTGATCTTTTAACTAATTATAGAGGGGGAAACCCATCTCTTTCATTTATACCCACATTCTCCCTAATACCATGTTGCTTACACGTCAATCTGTTTTCCAGTTTTTCCCATTTGGAGAGATATCTTCTAGTTCCCCATTTTTGACCAAACTAAGTGGATAAATATACTTTAGGGCCAATAGAAACAAGATACTTTTTACTGTCCCCAATTAATCATTGATTTAATGTAATCACCCATTCATCAGAAATTGATGAATTATTGTCTAGCTTGGTCCCCATCCCACCTAGGAATGGACACCACAGACTTTGCAGTGTTATAGTGACCATTTTAATAAAAATTGCATGTATACCAATATGTTCTTGACATTCCTGAAATCCTATTCCTCAAATATTAGGCAGAATAATTTTATTCTTTTATTAAATTAATTTTTTTTATTTAAATTTCAAGTTCCAAATTTCTTCTCTCTTTGCAAACCCTGTTCCACTCATTGAAGAAGCTATCAACATTATTCAAATTATATGTATGAAGTTATACAAAATTTATTTCTGTATGAGCCATAATGCAAAAAAAAAAAAAAGCAAGAAAAATAAAGGGAAAATGTTTCAGTCTGCACTCTCATCAGATTTCTCTCTGGAGGTGGAGACATTTTTTAACATTAGACATTTGTCTTCAATCATTATTTTGATCAGAATTGCCAGGTCTTTCACCTTTAAAAAAAATTTCTTGATATATTTATTTTAGCACATCAGACATTTTCCAATAATCACTCAAACAAACCCCTTCATAGAATACATTTCTTGAAAAAGTTTTATCATTTCTTATCAGAAAGAGGGATGTGTCTTTTTATTTGGATAATATAGAACAAATTATATTTGACCAGAGTTTAACCTTTTCTTGTTAATGACATTGTATTGTGGCATATTATTCTTTTGTTCTATTTTATTAACTATGTTATTATCTCAGACATATTTTCCCATGTTCCTCTGAATTTTTAATATTCATTATTTTTTCTCTTTTTTATTAAAACTTTTTATTTTTCAAAACATATGCATGGATAATTCTGCAACATTAGCCCTGGCAAAACCTTGTGTTCCAGGTCCCTCCTCCCCACACCCTTCCCCGAGATGGCAAGTAATCCAGTATATGTTAAACATGGTAGAAATATACATTAAATCCAATATATGCATACATACCTATACAATTATCTTGTTGTACAAGGAAAATCAAATCAAACCAGAAAAAATGATGAAGAAAATAAAATACAAGCAAACAACAACAAAAAGAGTGCAAATGCTATGTTGTGAATTGCACTCAGTTCCCACAGTCCTCTCTCTGATTATAGATGGCTCTCTTCATCACAAATTAATTGGAACTGGCCTGAATCATTTTGTTGTTGAAAACATGAGAATTAATCATCAATTAGTAATATTATTCATTATTCTTTCTCATCTAGTAATGTTCTATTACATTGTTACACCATGGTTTATTCAGCTATTCTCCAATTGTTGAGGATATATTTTTTGTTATTGCAAACCATACTGTAAGTGTAATTGTCTTTGCAAATATTGTTTGATTGATTTCAAATAAAGAGCCTAAGAATATTTTTGCATACAGGGGTTCTTTCTTAATAGTAATAATCTCCTTCAAGATATAGTACTAGCATTGGAATACCTTGGCTAACAGGTATGAACATTCAGTGCTTTTTTTGGGAGGGAGTTATTATTTTACCCTCAATTCATTTTTTTTAAAAATATGGTTAGAAAATAACTTTTTAAAGAACTTCATTATAAATCAAGGATGTGTTGGAGTCAGTTTGTACCATTGCCACAATTGTTAAATTTGCCACAAATCATGACTTGGTCTATTACTTTGTTGATTCTTTAGAATTAAGAAAGTAATGGAGGAAATATAAATAATGCACATTAAACTTATAGTTCCCCCAAAATTAGTTGCTAAACATTTAGCAACACATTCCTATTTATAATACACACACACACACACACACACACACACACACACACATATATATGGTACAGTGGGTAAAGTGTCAGTCCTGGAGTCTGGAGGATCTGAGTTCAAATCTAGCCTTAGACGCTTAGTAGCTATGTGACCCTGGGCAAATCACTTATTCCTGTTTGCCTCAGTTTCCTCATCTATAAAATAAGTTGAAGAAGGAAATGATAATCCACTCTAGTATTTCTGTCAAGAAAACTCCAAATGGTGTCGTAGAGAATTGTATACTAGTCAACTAAACAACAATGATACATATATGCAAATAGAATTATAATATTGTAGATCTGCAACTGTAAGAAATCTCAGAGATCATCTTATCTCACCTTATCATTTTGCAGATGAGGAAACTGAGGCCAAAGAAGTGTAAGTGACTTAACTTGTCCAGATCATATAGGCAGATTTGAATCAAGGTTCTCAGTCCTCTTTCTATTATAGCATATCATATATCTATAAGTCTATATGGATATATCAATATGTGGACTCATAAATAAATTAATTCCATATATACATATATGTATAGATAGATAAATGTTTTATTTGGACAACTAAATGACACAATGAAGAGACAGAAGAACAATTGTCTCTAAAAGACACTTACTGAAATATTTAAGTAGTTTAATAACTTAGTTCCTAAGAATCCCCTATCTCACTCCCTTTAGCACAATGAATTAACTTGATTAGAGAACTATCACCTTGAAATACAGGCAGACTTTAGCCCTGAGAAAAGAGGGACTTGAAGAAGAAAGAAAATGGAAACATTTCAGCACTAATCTCAGGATTGTTTTATAGGGCAATGACCAAGGAGAGGAAGGAAACCCATAGGCAGAATAGGATACACTATTCTCTAGTCCTTTTCATTGTTTAAATTTTTAAAAACATTTTTTAAAGTGTTGAGTTCCAAATTTCATCCCTCCATTCATCCCCTCCTCCCCCCCACGACCAACATGGTAAGAAATCAGATATAGATCTTATCATTATTACAAGTTATCATACTGTGACACATGCATCTCTCTAATAGCCTCGTGGCTATTAGAAAGTCACATTACAAGGCCTCAGGAGAATACACTCAAAACTGGAAGGAGCCTTAGAGGGTCTCTGAATCTTTCTTTCCTTCTTTAAGTGATTTGCCCAAAGTCACAGTCAGATATCAGATTTAAGATTTGAACCAGGTCCAGTGACTCATAGCATCCTTTCAACTCTGTACCCAGTTGTCTCTCATGCTAAAACCTTTCCTATATCACTGAATTTATTGTAGAAGCCAGAATTACTAGATATGGCTCTGAGTTTAAATGATGTACTTGCCTACAGTGACATTTTTTGAAGGTTCACTTTAAAAAAAAATTTCATTACAGTATCTATTATACAATAAATTTTAGATAAATTCTTGTTTAATGGATATATATGTGTATATATAAGCATATAAATGTTTACATACACATACCTATGTGTATATATATATATATGTATATATATATATATACATATATATGAATTGATACACACAAATATTGATAAGGTCAGTTGAATGGCACAGTGGACAAAGTTCTAGGCCTGAAGTCAGAAAAACTCATTTTCCTGAGTTCAAAACTGGTCTTCTGAGACTTACCAACTGTGTGACTTTAGGGAAGTCACTTTATTCTGTTTGCCTCAGTTTCCTCATCTATAAAATGAGCCTCAGAAGGAAATAGCAAGCCACTCCAGTATTTTTGCCAAGAAAAAAAAGCACAAGAAAAAAAAAGCTTCAAGAAAAAAAAAAAAGTGGGGGAGGACACAGTCAGACATGATGGAGAAACTGCTGAACCATAATATATACCTCCCAGGACATTCTATCAATTTACAACCTGAATTCTCTGCCCCTTTTCTATAACACATTTCCAGATCTCGTTTGGGCATGTCCTCATACTCATTTTCCACCTGCCCCCAACAGGTTCACCTCTTTTTTGCAAAATAAGATTTATCTGCCATCAGCCTCCCTATAGGAAGTTACTATCATCTTAGCCTCAGCCCACTGTCAATCTGTAGAGTCCTCTTATCATCACTTGTCATCAGCTAGAATCACTCCAAAGTCTTTTTATGAGATAGTTCAGTACACTTTTATAGAGCCTGGAGGAAAGCTTTTCTTGGGTGTTGGTGCCAAAGATTTAGTTTCCATTTCTTATCCAGCTTTTTCCTTAGATGACTATATTATGCATACATTTCAGCCTGTTATACACAGTCTCCTTTCTTCTGTCAGTCTTACCTTTCTTGCCCTCCTTCTCTGACATAGAAGGAGCCTCACAGGTGATTACTAAGTCTGCCTACAATGCCCACAATCAGCACGGTCTGTCAGAACTAACTGCCAGTGTTTCCCCCCTTGTCATCAACTACAAAATTTCCAGCCACAGAAATGCTTTTCATGGTCCTTGTTGGTGGTTTTGCTCAATGCCCCGAGTTACTTGCACTTAAACTTTTTTACTTCAGGTCACATTATAGAGCCATAGGAGCAGAGATTCAGCAAGATGCAAAAGGGATCCTACTGAGACCTTCTTATTCTGCTTTAAGTTGATTTCCCCAAAGTTACATAGCCAAACATCAGATTGAGGATTTGAACTTAGGTCCTTTTACTCAAGGTGGTCCCTCTCTTTTAAAAAGAAGAAAGATCCCCCCGCCACACACACACCTTTTTTGGCAAGACAGTTGGCATTAAGTGACTTGTTCAGGATCATACAGATAATAACTTATAAGTGTTTGAGGCTAGATTTGAATTCAACTCCTCCTGACTTCAGGCATGAAGCTCTATCCACTACACCATCCAACTGCCCCAAAAAGGGAGATTCCTAGAGTAGAATATTGAATATGTTTTTAGCCACCATTTCTTTCCTCTCTTCCCTATTCTCTCAGATGAAACCTCCCTTGTGAAGAAAGAAAAACAGGTAAACAAAAATGCTCAATGAGAAATGGTGTCTGATATCTCCAGATATCAGATGGTCTTAATATCTTCAAATAGAGCCCTTCTATATGCTTCAGTGTGGCTGAACATCCTGGGAACATTGACATGGAATCTCTTTTTTTGGCAGATCTTATGTGACCTGATTGATAATACAAGTACCAATGTTGGGCTTCTAAGCCTATCCTTCCAAAAATGTAATATTATCAGCAAAATAAACAGAGCTCCATCAGGTCAATAATTTTGCTTTATCTAATTTTTGTAGCTCTTGGGCATCTAACATATAGTAGATAATTATTAAAATCTTGTTGAAGCCTTTAGACACCTCTCACCCTTGTAATGCAAGGCTTTTTTTTTTTTTTTTTTTTTGGTCAACAGCTTACCCTTAGGCCTAAGATCCAGTTCTTCTCATCTACCTTCAATTCTTCTTTTTTGTTTTATTTATTTATTTATTTATTTTAAAAGAGCTTTTTATTTTCAAAACATATGCATGGATAATTTTTCAATATTGACCCTTGCATAGCCTTGTGTTTCAGATTTTCCCCTCCTTCCCCCATCCCCTCCCCTAGATGGCAAGAGATTTAATATATATAATATATGTTAAAATATGTTAAATCAAATATGCTTCAATTCTTCTATGAATGCTTGGCTCTAAGAATCTTATTATGCTTTATAGAGACTTATATCTGGAGATTTCCAAGGGATTATAGATTTAGTAGAGTTTGTCTACCTCTTTGTGTGTTTCCAACCTGCAAAGGATTGTTGTGAGGATCAAATGAAACACCATATACAATGTAATTTGTAAAGTGAAGTCTCTAAATATCATCAGGCTGAGTTAGTGGAAAGTAGTGAGGATTTGGAATCAGAAGCCTTGAGTTTAACACCTTTTTTTTACTGGCTGTGTGATCTTGGAGGAGTTTTTTTTTTAAATCATTCTGAACTTTAGTTAATTTACCTGTAAAATGGGAATGATAATATTTGTACTATCACTTAAAGTGTCTGAGTTCAAGTTTTCTCATCTGTGAAAGGATTGAGTTGGACTAGATGTTCTCTGACGCCATTTGGAGGTCCAATCTTTGATCTTATGTTCCTGTGGTCTACTTCAAAATTTTGTTGTGAGAAATGTGCTTTTATTTATTTTTTTTTATTAGAGCTTTTTATTTACAAAGTATATGCATGGGTAATTTTTCCAACATTGACTCCTGCATAATCTTTTGTTCCAAATTTTCCCCTTCTTTCTCCCATCTCCTCCTCTAGCTGGCAGATAGTCTAATTAAAGCTAAATATGTTAAAATACATGTTAGACCCAATATATGTATACATATTTATACAGTTATCTAGTTACACAAGAAAAATCAGATCAAGAAGGAAGAAAAAGAAAAACTGAGAAAGAAAACAAAATGCAAGCAAATAACAACAGAGAAAGTGAGAATGCTATGTTGTGTTCCATACTCTGTTCTCACAGGCCTTTCTCTACATCACTACACAAGTGGAACTGGTTTCAATCATCTCAATGCTGAAGAGAGCCATGTCCATCAGAATTGATTGTTCTATAATATTGATGTTACCATGCACAATGATCTCTTGGTTCTGCTTATTTCACTCGGCATCAGTTCATATAGGTCTCTACAAGCTTCTCTGAAATCATGCTGCTGGTTGTTTCTTATAGAGCAATAATATTACAAAGCATTCATATACTATAATTTTTTCAGCTATTCTCCAATTGATGGGCATCTACTCAATTTCCAGTTTCTTGCTACTACAAAAAGGTCTGTCACAAACATTTTTGCATATCTGGGTTCCTTTCCCTCCTTTAAGATCTCTTTGGGATAGAAGCCCAGTAGAAATATTACTGGATCAAAGGATATACAAAGTTTGATAACTTGAGCATAGCTCCAAACTGCTCTCTAGAATGGTTGGATTTATTCACAGTTCCACCAACAATGTATCAGTGTTCCAATTTTCCCACATTCCCTCCAACATTCCGCATTATCTTTTCCTGTCATTTTAGCCAATCTGACAGGTGTGTAGTAGTATCTCAAAGTTGTCTTAATTTTCATGAGAAATCTGTTTTTAAAAAATTGTCATGCTGCTTGCAGGAAAGGAAGGAAGGAAGGAAGGAAGGAAGGAAGGAAGAAGGAAGGAAGGAAGGAAGGAAAGAAGGGAGGGAGGGAGGAAAGAAGAAAGGAAGGAAGGGAGGAAGACCAAATGAGAAAAGCATTTAATAAGTATTTATTATGTAGCAGTCACTGTGCTAAAGCACCAAATATATAACTATAAAAAGCAAGATGGTGCCTGCTCTAATGGAATTTAAAAGGTAGGGTGACATGTATTGGGGGAATCAGAGCCAGTAGAGGTATTTTGCTCATGATGGTGAAAAGGATGGTGAATGGAATCTTTGGGCAACTGATTGGCTTACTTTTTATAAATCCCTTCATTAGTGATTTTCAATATAAAAATAAAGATAAAGAAATAAAGAAAATATATTTTAAATTATACTTTCTATCTGGAGTCAGATAGAATGTTACATCACGAGTCCTTTGGAATAATGATTAGTTATTTTGTTGATCAGAGTGAAGTCTTTCAAAACTGATTATTGCTACAACATTGCTGTTGATATTTGGATTATACTCAGATTTGTTTACTTCATTTAGAAGCAGTTCATACAGATCTTCAGATTTTCCAAAAACATCCCATTCTTCATTTCTTATAACATGATCATATTCCAATACATTTATAGACTATAACTCATCCAATCATTCCCTAAGTGACCTCTTTGGGTAGAACAACTGACCTGAAATCAGAAAGACCTGAATTTAAATTTGAGCTCCTACATTTTCTAGCTGTGGGAACCTGGACAAGTCACTTAACCTTGTTTGTCTCACTTCTATAAAAAACAATCAGCAGGATGATTTCAGAGAGGCCTGGAGAGACTTATGTGAACTGATGTTAAGTAAAGTGAATAGAACCAGAAGAACGTTGTACATAGCAACAGCAAGATTATGCAGCGATCAATTCTGATGGAAGTGGATCTTTTCAATATTGAGGTGATTCAGGCCAGTTCCAATGGCCTTGTGATGAAGAATACCATCGGCATCCACACACAGTATTTTCACTTTTTTGTTGCTGTTTGCTTGCATTTTGTTTTATTTCTCTTTTTTTTCCTTTTTGATCTGATTTTTTTTTTTTGTATAGCATGATAAATGTGAAAATATGTATAGAAGAATTGTACCTTACTTGCTGTCTAGGGGAGGGAGTGGGGGAAAGGAGAGGAAAAAATTGGAACACAGGGTTTTACAAGGGTGAATTTTGAAAATTATCTATTTTTGTATTGAAAATAAAAAGCTTTAATAAAAAAAACTAAGAAAAAGAATTTAGAAGCTTAGATAATTTCTAAGTCAAGTTGTAATTATAATTGTAATGTTAATTAAAGAGGCTAAATTTCAACAAAGGAAAATAACAAAAAGCATAGAGTAAATAGGTAAATTTATAGGGAAACCTGTTGGGGGGTACAGAAAAAAGCACAGAGCAGGATAAAGGACATCATGGATTGGGGCTGGTCATTTCTTACAGAACAATAATATTCCATAACATTCATATGCCACAATTTATTCAGCCATTCTCCAATTGATGGGCATCCACTCAGTGTCCAGTTTCTGGTCACTACAAACAGAGCTGCCACAAACATTCTTGCATATACAGACCCCTTGCCCTTCTTTAAGATTTCTTTGGGCACATCACTCATTCTTAAGGTGACTACATCGTTCTCTAAAAAAAAAATGGGCTCTCTAGAGACCTGAAGTTCTCTAATCTCTAATCCTTCACTCATATCTCGCTGGGAAGCCTCCAAAATGTAATGCCGGAGAAACCTAGACAAGATATTTTATTTAATAACTTTATTTGGATTTCTGAGAGGAAGAGATTTTCTGGGACCAAAGGATCAATTTTGGTCCCAAGGTTGATGTCTTAAAGCATTTAGCATCAGCCTCAGCCTCAGCATCAGCATCAAATGTGAGATTCCAATGAATTATATATGTGACTATGTAATCAGAGTAGACAAAGGCAAGGGGTGGAGTCCGAACATCGAGAGCAGGAATTTCTAAGAAGAGACCATCAATCTGGTTCCGACAGGTTAGGGGTAAGATCATAAATTCTGATAAACTGGGAACAAAGGTAGTAGTCAGTTAGAGACAGAAAGTCTGGAATTTAGAGATAGAGGATGCCAATTAGGTATCTGAGATAGTTCATCTGGAGTTTTATCTTTTGGAATGTCAGAGTGTCCAGATCTCCACAGTCCTAATTATTTCAGTCCTAAGGGTCAAGAAGGGGGTTGCAACCAGGGGAACTGAGGCAGAACAATTTAGGGAAATGTGGCACAATACTGTCCCTTAGAGAAGACTCTGAGATACTATATTTTATATTACATACAAATCAAGAGGAGTTACATCATTGGGCTGAAAATATAAGGAAACAGTTTTTCTCTATTCTTGGGGGAAACAATTATCAGAGATTTGGGAATTGGAATAATAGTTGAAATTAATTTACCAAAATTGTGGTATATAAATGTTATGGAATATTATTGTTCTGTAAGAAATAACCAGCAGGATGAATACAGAGAGGCTTGAAGAGGCTTACATGAACTGATGCTGAGTGAAATGAGCAGAACCAGGAGATCATTATATACCTCGACAACGATACTGTATGAAGATGTATTCTGATGGAAGTGGATTTCTTTGACAAAGAGACCTAACTCAGTTTCAAATGATCAATGATGGACAGAAGCAGCTACACGCAAAGAAAGAGCACTGGGAAATGAATGTAAACTATTTGCATTTTTGTTTTTCTTCCTGGGTTATTTTTACCTTCTGAATCCAATTCTTCCTGTGCAACAAGAGAACTGTTCGGTTCTGCATACATATAGTGTATCTAGGATATGCTATAACCTATTTAACATGTATAGGACTGCTTGCCATCTAAGAGAGGGGGTGGAGGGAGGGAGGGGAAAAATTGGAACAGAAGTGAGTGTAAGGGATAATGTTGTAAAAAATTACCCTGGTATGGGTTCTGTCAATAAAAAGTTATTATAAAATAAAAATTAAAAAAATTAATTTTCCAGGATTACAGGTAGTATCATCAATGCTAGAAAAGTTTTTTTAATAGTCAATCAATAAACATCAGTTATATAGCTATCATATTCCAAGAACTGTACTAAATGTTAGAGGCAGTCATCCTCTAGCTGGTGCAGCACAGGCTTTATTTTATTTAAAACAGATTCTAAGTTAGGAACTTGATTACTTAAAGAAAGAAGTACAGCCTCTTACTCCTAACTTTCTGAGTTCTAAGGACCTCTTTGGCATTTAGGAAGAAACTTGGTTCTTCTTATTTACACTCAGAAAATAAACCTTACATTGTGCTGAACATACAAAGCAAGGATCTTCCCTATAAAGGATTTAATAAAGATGTTTCAACATTTCTATTGCAGTAGTGGATAGAGTGCTGTCTGAGGTTTAAATATGGCCTCAGACACATACTTTATGACCCTGAGCAAGTCCCTTAACTCTGCCACAGTTTCCTCATCTGTGAAAAAAAAAAACTGGAGAAAGAATGGCAAACATCATTTTGGTATCTTTGCCAAATCCCCCTTCATCCCCAATCAGGTCATGAAGATTCAATCACAACCAAAGGGTAACAATAACAATAACAGTGAGAAAAATACTGTATCATTTGGGATATAGTTTGAGGAAACTTAGGATCTGGTACCTGACCTGGTACTGGTTAATTGTGTATCCTTGGGCAAGTAACTTAATTTATCTCTCTTTCATTGTATTTAAAATGAGATTAGTATCTGTCTTGTTCATTTAACAGAATTTCTCAGAGAATCCAATTTGATGGTGAAAGTTAATATAATAAAGTGAATAATGTTTGGTATATTAGACTTGAATTTAGGAGAACTGGGTTAACATTCTGCTTCAGGTCCTCCTTGGCTCTATGAGCCTAGCAAATCACTTAACCTCTTAAGAGTCTCTATTTCCTCATCTCTAAAATGATGATACTTAATTGTATCACCTACCCTGTGAGTAAAGTATATGCAAAATTTAGTGTTATATTTGTGAGTTAGTAAATGTGACTGTTTTGAAAAGTATAAAATAATATAGTAAGTTTTGTTGTTGAATCATTTTGATCATGTCTAATTCTTCATGAACCCATTTGGGGTAAAGTCACTGGAGTGGTTTGATATTTCCTTCTCTAACTCATTTTACAGATCTGGAAACTGAGGCAAACAGGATGACACGAGTTGCCCAGAATCACATAGTAAGTGTCTGAGATTTGAACTCAGGAAGATTGTTCTTCTTGACTTCATGCCTGGTGTTTCATCCACTGTGCCACCTAGTTGCCCAACATGCTAACTACTAATGTATATTACATCTTTTATCTTGGCTATAGTAAATTAAAAAATATTTCTTAGTTCCTGAGGTTTCTAGCTTCACTATGTCATTGTTTACTTTTGACTTTTCTTCATATATTCCATAATCTGGCTACCTTAGTATATTTATATATACTACATTTTCTTTACATATAATACAGTCTCTCTTAACTACATGATTTAGTATTTGTAACCCCATGCTTGGAATGCTCTTTCTCCTTATCTGGAGTCCTTGACTTCCCTGTCTTCCTTCAAGACTCAACTGAAATCTCACTTTCTTAGGATTTGCCCAAACCTGATAGCTACTAGAGCCTTTCCCTCTGAGATTATTTTGCAATTACGCTGTATGCATCTTGTGAGTACCTAACTTTTTGTTTGCTCTTCCTGTAGAATGTGTGAACTCAAAGACAGAGATTCAGAGAAAAATGGAAAACTTGTATGAAATGATATAGAATGACATGAGTCAAGTTTGATTTCTCAATGATAATTTTAAGTGTGTATCACTTGATAGTTTACAAAGAGTTTTCAAAGTTTTTACATTGTAATGGATTGTGTACTCTATGGTGGTTTGATGTAGAAGAAAGAAAAAGTTAATGAACACTCAGACATAGTTAAGAGGAAAAAACTCTCCAGGATTCAGGAGATGATGATCATACTTTACTTGACTCTGATTGGACCACAACTGGGTTAATTTTTTTTCAGTTCAAAGTGCCATGGTTTAATAAGCATCTTTCTAAGTTGGAAAACATCTAGAGAAAAGCAATCATTGATGGGTAATCTTGATCCCATATCATACAAGTAATAATTAAAGAAACTGGAAAGTCAGGAGGAAAGAAGACTTATGAAAGATATCACACCTGTATTTGAAGGGTTGCAATATTGAAGAAAGATTAGACCTAGAGAATGGGACTTGTCACAATAAGTAGAAGTTGCAAGGAGAAAAATTTAGGTATAATGGGAAAAACAAAAGCAATGTGAGCTATCTAAAAGCACAATGCGGGGGCAGAGGGGGCAGCTAGGTGATGCATTGGATAGACCATTGACCCTGGAATCAAGAGGACCTGAATTCAAATGTGACTTCAGACAAATGACACTTTATAGTGTGACCCTGAGCAAGTCACTTAACTCCATTGTCTCAACTGACAACTCTCCTCTCTCCCTCGCCCCCCCCCAAAAAAAAAACCCAAAAAAAAAACCCAAAAAAACAACCCTGCAATGGAGGCTTGAGAAGAAATAGGATTGCTCCTAAGGGAAATATTCAAGTAAAGGCTGGTTAATGACATTTCAATTGTCATAGTGGCAATTTTTTATACAGTGTCTGTTAGATGAGGTGGCCACTTAGGTACCTTCAAACTCTAAAATTTTATGATTTTATGATCACTGAGGTCAAATCTAGACATGAATACAATATGTATTCCTTCCTTCAGAGACTTAATAACTAGTAGTAAGGTCTAATAGAAAGGACAAGACACATCTCACAAAATTTTAAATGGAATAAAAAATAATATATTAGAGTACATTAGAAAGTATACCGATATGACTAGCAGGATGATTTCAGAAAAATCTGGAAATCCTCATATGAACTGATGCAAAGTGAAGTGAGAAGAACCAGGGAAACATTATACTCACTAAGAGCAATATTGGACAATGAATAACTGTGAATGACTTAGCCATTCTAAGCAATACAATGATACCAGACAATCCCAAAGGACTCGTGATAAAATATATTATCTGCCTCCAGAGAAAGAACTAATATTGCCTGAATAGAGATTGAAGTGTAGTTTTCTCTTTCTTTCTTTCTTTCTTTCTTTCTTTCTTTCTTTCTTTCTTTCTTTCTTTCTTTCTTTCTTTCTTTCTTTCTTTCTTTCCTTCCTTCCTTCCTTCCTTTCTTCCTGCCTGCCTGCCTTCCTTCCTTCCTTCCTTCCTTCCTTCCTTCCTTCCTTCCTTCCTTCCTTCCTTCCTATCTTCCTTCTTTTCTGTTTCTTCCTATATGAAAAAACTAATATTGAAACAGTTTACATGACTACACATGTGTAAACTATACCAAATTGCTTACTGTCTTAGGGAAGAGAGATTGAGGAACAGAAGTTGGTACTCAAAACTTTTTTCTAAATGTTAAAAATGTTTTAACATATAATTGAGGAAAAATAAAATATTATTTTAAAAATTCAGATAAATTGAGTAAAGAAAAGTGGCAGAATAAATGGCATAGTGGACTTAGAATGAAGAGGAGCTGAGCTCCAATTCAGCTTCAGGCATTTACTAGCTATATGGTCCCTGGCAAGTTGCCTCACTGTGGGCTACTGCAGTGTCCTCATTTATAAAATAAGGATAGTAATAGCCTCATTATAAGCATCAAAATGAAATAAGATTTCTAAAGCACTTTGCAAATCTTAAAGTGCTATGTAAATGCTAGCTATTAAGAATTATTTCTAGGCTAGGGAAATTCTACCACGATCCTTTCTAACTTATTCACTTAGTTTAACTTCTGATAATTGATTCCTGCTTTCTGATAATGGTTTCTTTATATTGACTCATATCTCTGGCTAGCAGAGTTCTATCTGTGTTTATAAACTATAGGTTGCTTAGTTTTCCAAGGTGGCACATAGACCTTTATTTATACAGGCTCCAATAGTTATGATCATATAGCTATTGAGGGACAGAGATGAATTTCTAACCTGGCTAAGTCTATTAAGTTTCTATTATGGGCATAATTCTTTTAAAGCTTCACTAGCCATGAGATCTAAGAATGCATTTTCCAAGGGTTCCTGTGGAAACTCTTTACTTGGAATTTCCACTCTTTCTGGAGTTTCCATTCTTACATCTGTTAAAAATAGAAACTAACTTTCTGTGTTGATGATGACCAGATCTTTTCCTCTATCATCAGTTACTGAAAGAAGGAAAGGAGCATGTGGGTAGAGAAAAAATGACTGATGAGTCCATTACCTTAAAACAAATTTTATTTACTAATTACTTACATGTTCTACTTACCTTCAGTGCATTCAGAGGTGGTGATTCTTCTTCTTTAAACAAATTGCTAAACCTTTAGTGCTCCACCACCCCAATTAAAAACCCAGAATTTTCCTCTATATAGCAGCTTATTGGTTTTCCTGTTACTTTTAAATGGATTATTTGAACTCTTGCAATCAAAACAAACATCAGGACCATGGATGGCACCTAAACAGGCTAGACAAGGGCATTTTCAATCTTTTTTTCCATTGAATCAGTTTTTTATTCTATCAAAAAATCTCAGTGGGTGTGGGGTTCCATCTTTGTACCTTGAAATCTGAACTGGCTAGCTAAGTGGAAAAACTTAAATATAGTTCTATTTCCATATGGAAGGTAGTTCAATAAGAAAGTAAAATATATAACTTATTAGGAAGACCTGGATTCAAATCATGCCTAGTGCAGAGCATTAAGATCTTTGGCAAATTATTTAATTTTTTCAAAATTTTAATTTTGAAGATTAAATTAAAAATTAACTTAATTTTTAAATTAATAAATTAATATTTAAATAAAATTAATTATGTAATTTTATCTTTCTCTTGAGAAAGTTGAAGATAAGTTATGTAAAGTTCTTTGTAAATTAAAATGCTATATAAATAGCTATTATTTATATTGTAATTCATAGACTAGTGCAAATAATTTCTCTGGATCTTTTCAATATTAAAGATTCGGCGACTTAATATTGTCACAGCCATCTTCAATCAATAAACATTTATTAAGCCCCTATTATGTGCTGGGGACAACAAGGTGGCACAGTGATAGAGTGTTGAGCCTGGACTCAGGAAGAAAAATCTTCTTCAATTCAAATATTCCCTGAGACACTTAATAGCTGCATGAACCTAACCAAGTCACCTAACCCTGTTTGCCTCAGTTTCCTCATCTGTAAAATGAGCCAGAGAGGGAAAGGGCAAACCACCCCAAGATCTTTGCCAAGAAAATCCCAAATGGCATCATGGAAAGTCAGACATGATTGAAGCCACTGAACAACAATTATGTGCCAGGCATTGTGCTAAGTGTTGGAGATACAAAAAGAAGCCAAAATTCATTCTTGTCCTTAAGGATCTTACAGTCTAATAGAGGAAAAAACATGCAAACAAATATATACAAAATAAACTCAATTTCTCTATGTGAGAAACATATGGATTAAAAATGATAGGATTTAACATACTTGTTACGCAGTAGACATTTAATAAATGTTTCTTGAATGAATGAATAACATAGTTATTAGTGACATGCTAAACTCAGCATATGAACAAAGCACATTACTATTTTCCTGTGTCTTGCCTTATGTTAGGTGGCAAATAGATAAATAGTAAAAACTACAGGTACATCCATTTTCAGTTAATAGAAAGTCCCAGAAGCTTCATGAGTAAGAAAGTGACATGGCCAGGATTGTGCATTAGGAATATAGATTTGGCAGGAGGGAATAATTAGGAAATTATTGTGAGGGTCACATGAAAAGTAAGAAAGGCCTAGAGTAATGACTTTTTGAGTAGAGAAAAAGCTGAAATGTATGGAACCAGTTCAGCTGCTCAGAAAGCTGATTATTAAATTTCAGAAATTGGCAAATATTACAAAATAGGGCTTAATTCATTGTTTTCTTTGTGTTCTAGACTTAAAAAACTGATATATAAAGAAGACAGATTAAACTTTAAAGTATCTTCTATATCCTTTTAAAATATTTTATTAAAATTCACCAGCATACTGCTGAAAGAAAGGGACTCTTGTGAAAAGCTTATCTGCATTAGAAAATTGCAATAGGTCTGAAGGTAAATAATGACCATACATTTTCTCATATTGCCTGTGGCAGAGAAAAGGAAAGTCTGTTTGTGATAGTAGCCACTTCCCTTTGAGGCCAGGAAGGGGAGAAATGATGGCAAATTGCATTAGTCTTTGAACCCTTTAGGGGAGGAAAGATTTATGGTGTGATGCCATTACTGAGGTCTGCAAGTGGCAGGAGAGAAGGACAATCAAGATAAAAGCCTCCTGGAAAGTGAGTGCTAAGAGGGAGCTGCTTCCTCTCATCTGGACTGATGAAAGTGGTGGTGGGAGTGACAAGGGAGGAGATAGTGGAGTCCTCCTGCCTTCAGTTATCCAAGCACACATGCTCAGTTGTGTTTATAGACAGTGTGGAGGTGGATTTGGAAGTCAGGAAGGGTCAGATATATTGTTCAGAGTCAGATTTCAAACGCAAAACCTGCCAGCATCAGATCTGGCTACTGCAAGAAAAGGTTTAACTTGTTTCAGCAAAGGAGATCAAAAACTGGAAAAATAGCCCTTGAAAAGAACAGTTGGAGCTCAGGAAAGCTTTAGAATCAGGGGACAAGCAGACCTCCTTAGAGAAAAATCCAGGCTCTCTAGTTGCAGCCTATACTTTTTAAATAAATTGAATAGAACTTCTTGACTGTGCTAGCTCCTTGATATACCCAGATCTCATGAGATCATACAGACTTAGAGCTGGAAAGGCCTTAGATATCATTTGGTCCTATCCCCTCATTTTCCAAATGAGAGAACTGGGACCCAAAAGGTTGATGAATTGTCCAAGTTTACATTGAAAGTTAAGTGGCAGAATCATAGTTCAAAGTCAGGAGGCCCTTTTATTTATTCAACACTTTTGTATATCTTCTGAGTCCTTACCAGTCCCAATGCCTCTCTACTCTTTCACCCCAACTGTTCTCCTTCCCTCCTTTATAGCTTCCCTTTATGTGTAGTCTTCTCCCATTAGAATATAAATCCGTTGAAGGCAGGTACTGATTACTTGTGTGAATTTATATCTCTCTAAGACTTGCTGTGCATATAGTACGTTCTTAATATTTTATCTATTTACCTGTCTATTATCTACATCTGTCTCTCTTTATCATCTCCATCTATTTATCTATCTATGCATCTATCAATTCATCTATAGCATTCCCCCCATCCCTCCCAAAATAAATAAAATCTCAGTTCTCTAAGGATTAAACCATTCCTAATTCAGCTCTGCTGTTTTTTGAATACAGATAAGCAAAATTTTGTTTACCTTATCCAAGGCAACCCAAAGAAAAGATTGACCTCAAGATGAAATGGAAAACACATACAGTCTAGAAGAGAACAATGAAATGGTGGGGAAATGGGGATTAAAAAAAAGTTAAAGGGAATGATTTCATTTAGATTGGAATTGAGGAAACTTGAGGAATAAGAATGACTGCCATATGTCTGTTTATGTACACACACACACACACACACACACACACACACACACACACACACCACTAAGATTTATAAAGGACTTTACCTGGATTATAGAAAGGGATGTAAGAGTGAGTGGGTAAGTCACTAACCTATCACTACACCCTTAGCCTCCTCTAGGGTTGTATAGGGTATTCAGGGAGAACTAGTTAGCACCTTTGTTGTGAAGGCTTAACCAGCCCTTTTCAAGGTTATTTATCCCCCTTTGGTATTCATTTATCACCCAATTCTCACCTGTGGCTCTAAGAAGCATGTGTAATAGCCACACTCGGGCAAAACCATTTTAAGGGATGGCTAATCCAAGTCAAGATTAACTGACAGTTCAGTTAATCCCATCAATGATTTAGGGGGATGTCCATCCCAAGCATGTGAAGACTTCCCATAGTGGAATGGACAAATGAGAACAATATGTTGCAAAGGCCATGAAGGTGGCTGAATCCAGGTGTTGCAGACTGCTTAGAGCTCAAACATCAAAGATGACTTTGTCAAAGTCATCCACTGCATTCCAGACCATGGCTAGTTATCTTGACTTTTGTGCTGACATTGGACTGTGATGATTTTGCAATTCACTTGCAAGTCAAGACATCAACCACCATTCGCTATTTCATCTGAACATGAAGATTTCATTGGTCCTCTTTAAAAATGAAGAATAAACAATAGATACCTCTAAGATTATAAATTACAGATATGTTGCTACTCTGCAATAGTGGAGAGAAATTTTACACTAGAAATTCCCTATACTAATTAAATCATGAGTTCAGGATTTCATTTCTACATTCTATGGCCACTAACACATCTACAATTAATAGTATAGCTGAATATCTACTAAAAACAAAACAAATGCAAAAGTGCTTTACTAGAACAGAAAGTGGGGAAGAATACACATTAAAGATAGTGTGGGACAGTGATGGAATGCTGGATTTAAATTCATTAGAGTCAAGTTTGAATTTTTGCTTTAGATACTTACTGACTTAGTGATGATACACATCATTAGAATGAGAATTCATACATCTTAAATGATTAAGAACAGTGCAAAAAAGAATTCTAAGTAGATGTATGCCAGAGCCAACTTTTCCTATTGGCTCGTAAAAGTTTATTGCTTAAAATTTCAGTGTGAATATAAACCAGGATTTAATTTTTTGTTTTGCTGATTGTCCAGACATTTTCTCTCAGATAGAGAAAATGTTAATAATTCAGATAAAATTTAATTTGTGTATATGGGGCTCAGCTAGAAGGTGCAGTAAATAAAGCATCAGTCCTAGAGTTAGGAGTACCTGAGTTCAAATCCAGTCTCAGACACTTGACACTTAGTAACTGTGTGATCCTGGGTAAGTCACATAACACTTATTGCCTTGTGCCCTCTCTCCCTCACCCAAGTGTATCAGGAATATTTTTCCCCTTTAGAAAGCTAGTTGTTAATTATTTTTCAACATCCCCTAACACTAAGTAATGTCCAAAAGATGGGGAGAGTTATCATTACTGAATGGGTGGATTAAGAAAGTTTCATGAAAGAGGTAGCATAGAGTTTGCCTTTAAGGAATACATGAGGGTACAGTGGGCAGAAATTGTGAGAGTGAATGGAAGGGGAGGATATTCTAGTCATAAGAACTAGCCTAAACAAAGGTATAGAGCCTACACCTAAACTGGAATAATGTGTGTGGTGTGTGTGTGTATGTGTGTGTGTGTGTGTGTGTGTGTGTGTGTGTGTGTGTGTGTGTAGTAAAAAATAAATCTAGTGCATGAGTCTCCCTCCACTGCCCTCATTTTTTTTTTTTTAATAATTGAGAAAACTGAGATGTTCATTGAATTGCCAAAGGTTACACAGATAGTAAGTGGATAATCTAGGTTGTGAAACCAGGGTTTCTGGCTCTAAATTTAGCATTCTTTCCACTGTAGCGTTTTTGGAAAATATAGTGGAAAGAGACTGTAGACAGCCTTGAATTCCAGGCAAATAAAATTTTGTTTTATTGTTTATTGTATGAAATAAGAAAATATGATAGGATTTTGAGCAAAGGAATAATGTCACTAGATCATCATGATAATGATGACGATGAAATCTAACATTTATATAGCACTTAATATATACTGGGGACTATGTTAAACCTTTTACAACTATTGTCTCATCTGATTTAACAACAACCCTGGAAGTTTTTACATTATACAGATGAGGAAACCAAGGCAAACAGAGATTACTCTATATAGATCTATATAGATTCCAAATCTACATATCTGATTCTAATTTCTCCCTGGAATTCCAGTCACTGATGGTCAATTACCTGTTGGGTATCATCTCTTAACCTTTTCTGCAGTCTGCAATTGGGAAGCATCTTTAGATGCTTATTCTTATACGTTTATGCTGCAGTAAACTATGGTTATTTGTGCTTAGTGTCTGAGTTTATGGAAAGAGAAGTGAGACTAAAGGGAGGTGGGATAGAGGAAAGTCTGAATCCTTAAAGAGACAGAAGCTTGCCTCATTGGTGAATTGCTTTAGTTGTGTCCATATTTGGAGTTTTCTTGGCTAAGATACTGAGGTGGTTTGCCATTTCCTTCTCCAGCTATTTTATAAATGAAGAACTGGGGCAAACTGGGTAAAATGACTTGCTTAGGGTCACATAGTTAACAGGTGGCTAAAGCCAGACATGAACTCATGAAGATGAATTTTCCTGATTCCAATCCCAGTACTCCACCTAGTTGTTTCACTCTCAGTTCCAACTGAGGGAAAGGGATAGAGGGATGTGTGTGTGTGTGTGTGTGTGTGTGTGTGTGTGTGTGTGTGTGTGAGAGAGAGAGAGAGAGAGAGAGAGAATCTGATATTTTAATAACAATTTCAGAGTGTTTATGAGTTTCTATCATATATATAAAGAGGACAAATTGATTTAAAAAAAAAAAAAACAATCCCAGTAAAGGAGAGAAGCTGGAATCTCTGATTAATCCTGAAGGTTCCAAGATGGCTCAGGTTTGATATTGCTCTGGATGGTCATTTAGTCCTGAGACATAGGGGATTCCATTAGCTCAGTCAAGCATCAATTACATGTGAGAAACTAAAAATGTGGTGGAGTATTATTGTACTGAAACAGAGAGTGAACATGAAGAATTCAGGAAAAAAAAAAAAACTTAGGAAGAGTTACATAAATTGATGCAGAACAAAATAAACAGTGCCAGAAAGTCAATTTATATGATCTTATCTGGGTCACCTTATCTGGAACATGAGGACCAAGTACAAGTCACAGGCTAGATAAGTGCTGATTTTGTTGAGCTCTGCCTTGATTAGACCACATCTTGAGTATTGTGTTCCTCTCTTAGCAAAACATCAAAGATAATAAGTTGGGGACTATTCAGGGGAGGATTGGCCAGGACTAGGAAGGGTCTTCAGATCATGATGACTGGTTGAAGTAATTGGGAATATCTAATTTAGGGAAGAAAAGATAGGGGTGGTATGGGGGGGTGTAATTCTGTCTGTCTTCAAATATTTGAATGATTGTTCTGTAATAGAGGGATTCAACTTCTTTTTTTTGTTGTTGTTGTTGTTTGTTTGTTTTTGGTTCAAAAGTGTGATGGCTGAAAGCTGCTAAGTCAGATTTAGGAATGAAGTCAGAACAATTAGAACTACCTAAAAGTGGCTGCCATGGGAGGTAGCACATTATTTTTACTCCATTGAAGCTGGATGGTTGCTTGTGCAATATATGGGTTCTTGTTCAGATATAAGTTGGACTAGGTGATGATTGAGGTCCCTTCCAATACAGATTTTGGGGTTCCTCACAGGATTTCTATGAGGAAAAGATATTGGTAAATTGTCACTCATAATGCATTCTATCAATGTAGGTTGTCATTATTATTGTTATTTCCTAGCCTAATTAGCCTCTCTGTTGTATGGGGGATGGGAACTTAAATTCACAATGGAACCCATCTTCCAAAAGTCAGAACATCCCCTCCCTTCAACATTTTTTTCAGGTGACATTTCAGCAGCATCCTTGTTCCTAGGAGATACAAGATCTGATTGACATTTCAAAGATCCTATTTGAAATCCTTTTATTATCTAAGTCTTCAAGAACAAAGCTTCAGGTTTTATGTTTTAAATAAAGCCTCAGGCAGCACATTTTATGCAAACCAGGTTGATATTTACAACAAATAAATTTACCAGAGCCTCCATGTCTGAACAGTGAGGCAGACTTTCCTTACATTGAATGACCCTGCAGTTCTCCAATGTGGAGGCAACTGATAGGGGAATTTCCTTTTTGTTTGCCCTCAGCTAGTTTTTCTTCAATAACTTTTGATTGCCTGTAAATAAATCCCTGTTTCAAGAATTTGCCCTTATGCTATTTGCAAAGATCTGTCCCCAAACAGTAATGACAACCTGCTCTGTCAAGAACCAATTTCCTGTTTAAGGTTATAACTCTTTTGACCGTACTTATGCCATCTCTATTGTTAAAAGGCATCTGGTAAAGAAACAACATAGTTCTGGGCTAGGCACAGTAGGAACAGTTTAAACTGACATGGTTCCTGCCCTCTGAAGTTTGTATTAACAAAAAGATGACCTTGATGTGGTCTGATACATTCAGACAATTGGACAGTTTCTCCTCCACTGCCTGACTCAGTCAACAAATATTTATTAAGTGCTTATTATGTGCCAATTACTGTGCTAAACCCTGGGAATGTAAATAGGAAAAAAAATCTCTGCCTCTGAGGATTTTATATCCTAATGGACAAGCAAGTGCCCAGTATCAGTTAAAAGTGGAAAGAGGAATTCCTCCTTCAAACCCAGATTCTGGGAGGAGTGCCTCAATCCAAGAGGAGTTTTCTGGAGCTTGGTGGAGAAGTCTAGGGTTGGAGGCAATTCATGGGGCCAAAAAGGGAAGGGGGGACACCTTTCTTAATTTTCCGAGTGTCCCTGCCAAGCCTGCCCACTACCAATGGGTCATTCAAGAATCTGATACATTAAGAAATCTTCAATCTTCTGGCTCTTTACCTTTCTCCTTGCCTGCCTGGATACCTGCTTCCTTCTCTATGCCCATTCTTCAGGAAGGAGCCCAGAATTCCCATTCTCCTAGGGAGCTGCCTTCCTTCCATGGGTGATAGATGAGACCTGCCCCACTTTTTGAAACAGATATACCTTAGATGGACAAAGATCTGATGATAGACTTGGTCACTCTGGCCTCTGGATCCTTTTAAATGGCCTTTGACCACTGATGGACCCTGAGGACATATAAGCCCTACCATTTCTCCTGTTGCTGTCCCCAGAAGCCGTTCTTCCCATCTTGCAACTGACTCATTTAGATGTCTTGTACCCCCCTCTCCCCCCCCCCAATTACAGATGGGTTGCCTAAGAGCAGGGATTGTTTTGATTTCCTCTTGGCACAGTTTCTGGCACATCATCAGTGCTTAATTAATGCTTTCTCATTTATTTGATTCATGTAATAAATAAAATTATCTGTGCAGTTTTTAGATAGCTTTTAGGCATTTTTGGTTCTTATATTGTAGAACATTAAAATGGAAAGAAACCACAGAGAACATCTATTCCAATACCCTCATTTTACAGGTGAGGAGACACCCAGAGGCGTGGTACTCTCCTCAAACAATCAATTCATAAACATTTTAAAAGGTACAAAAAAAAAAAAAAAGCAAAATAAATAAATAAAGGCTACTATATAATAGGGATTGTGTTTTTAAAATGAAGGGAAAAAAAGCTCTGTCCTCAAGGAATTGATATACTGCTGAGTGGAACTTCGTCATAAAATCATTTCAGTTGGGTCTGACTTTTCACATTTGTGGGTTTTCTTGATAAAGACACTGGAGTGACTTAACCATTTCTTTCTAAATCTCAATTTACAGATGAGAAAATTGAGGCAAGTAACTTGAGCAGTGATACACATCAAGTAAGTATCTGAAAACAGATTTCAACTCAAGGTCAGTCTTCTTGACCCTAGACCCTGACCTCTTTCCACCACATCATCTAGCTACCTCATGTTCCCATTGTGTCCACAGATAACAAAATAAATCATGCAGGCTGCAGTCCAGATGACTCTCTGTACCCAGAATCTCTGCTGGTTCCTCACTTTTCCTTGTCTTTATTCATACTGTCCCCAAATTCAAAAGCTCTACTTCCTCCCCTTTGTGAGATAAATCCGTCTCCTTTCTTAACGAAATGCCCTTTCCTCCACAAAGTCTTCCCTGAATTTTCCCAGTTCTCAATCACACCTTACCTAGCACTATATTTTGTCACTCTCTGAGACAGACTAAATATGGTTGTATAGCTAATTGTGTTGATATCATCTCTTTTTCTATACTAACTATAAGCTTCTTGGAGGCAGAGAGGAGTTTTTTTTAAGAGTTGTATTCCATTCCCAACTAGGACAGAGTTTGTTTGATTTTTGTCCCCAGGAGTGGGCACAGTGGGTGTCACACAAAGGCATTTTAAAAATGCTTTGGGATTGATTAATTGAGGAGAGGACCATGTTTCTGGGCCTTAGTACACTGTAGTATACCATAAGGGCTTTGTGCGGAGTAGACATTTAATAATTGTGTTGCATTGTATTGTTTTTTTCCTATATTGCATCACACTGTATAATATTCCATTATTAAGTCATTTGGCCAAGACAGCTAATTTGTAGTAAAATCAGGGCTTAAAGCCAGCCCTAACAACTTCTAATCCAGAGTATTATATTCCATTACCCCTCCTTAGTAAAAAGATAAGTGAGAGCTGGGAAATACAAGTTCAGACAAATGAATCTGGAGGCAACTCACTGTTCTGTGAGTTACTAGAGACTTGTGTAGGAGGTGGGATTTTTAGCAGTCCATGGGAGTATCAAAGGGAAATGAAGTGGAGGGAGGGTTTCCAGGCTCAGGTATGTGGTATGAGGAATTGTGGATGAAATGATCAGACAAAGAAGGTGGTGAGCAAGCAGACCATCTGGAATGGGGAGGAGAGTTAGGTCATTTGGTTGGCTGGATGAAGGGTTTCTATGCTGTATAGATTCCAGACTTTTTCACCCTTTTCCTCGCACTCCTCCACCTTTCCTGTTATTCTCTCTTGTATCCAGTCCTTTAGCAAAGCGACATGGTGATGCTACCATTCCCACCTGCCTGGAAAAAAGAATAGGGTTTGGGGAAAGAGGCCATAGACCACTGGGGCTGGTTATAAAACATGCCTGAGCTGTGACTGTGGCTCAAAAGAGAAAGATTAAAATATAGCTTAGAACAGAGTAAAATTTATGATAATACTAATAATATTGGGGCTACCTTGGAGTTGTTCATACAACATTTTTCTTAAAAACTCCAAGTCCTTTTGCAAATATCATACAATTTTACCTTCATGGGGAGGGATTCTGCTTTAATGTCAAAAGTATATGGATTTCCAGAGAAATGCAAATTAAGACAACTCTGAGATACCACTACACACCTGTCAGATTGGCTAAGATGACAGGAAAAAATAATGATGAATATTGGAGGGGATGCGGGAAAACTGGGACACTGATGCATTGTTGGTGGAGTTGTGAACGAATCCAACCATTCTGGAGAGCAATCTGGAATTATGCCCAAAAAGTTATCAAAATGTGCATACCCTTTGATCCAGCAGTGTTTCTATTGGGCTTATACCCCAAAGAGATACTAAAGAAGGGAAAGGGACCTGTATGTGCCAAAATGTTTGTGGCAGCCCTGTTTGTAGTGGCTAGAAACTGGAAATTGAATGGATGCCCATCAATTGGAGAATGGCTGGGTAATTGTGGTATATGAATGTTATGGAGTATTATTGTTCTGTAAGAAATGACCAGCAGGATGAATACAGAGAGGATTGGCGAGACTTACATGAACTGATGCTAAGTGAGATGAGCAGAACCAGGAGATCATTATACACTTCGACAACGATATTGTATGAGGATGTATTCTGATGGAAGTGGATTTCTTTGACAAAGACTCAGTTTCAATTGATAAATGATGGACAGAAGCAGCTACACCTAAAGAAAGAACACCGGGAAACGAATGTGAACTATTTGCATTTTTGTTTTTCTTTCTGAGTTGTTTTTACCTTCTGAGTAACAAGAGAACTGCTCGGTTCTGCAAACAAATATTGTATCTAGGATATACTGCAACATATCTAACATATATAGGACTGCTTGCCATCTAGGGGAGGGGGTGGAGGGAGGGAGGGGAAAAATCGAAACAGAAGCGAGTGCAAGGGATAATGTTGTAAAAAAAATTACCCTGGCATGGGTTCTGTCAATATAAAGTTATTATAAAATAAAATAAAATATTTTTTAAAAAAATATATGGATTTCCTCAGTGTGAGTTCCTAGGAACAGTGGGTCTAATAGAGGCCTAGTCTCTACTAGGGGTCAGAAATAGAGCTGAAAATATAAATCATTCATTCATTCATCTAGTAACTGCTAGATGGAGCATTTTAAAAAATACTTAACTTTTTATGCAGCATTTTGTTTTCCCTCAGTTTCACGTGAAAACAATTTTATCATTTTTTAAAAATTTGAATTCCAAATTCTATTCCTTCTTCCCTTTCCCATCCCTCATTGAGAAGGTAAGCAGTTCAATGTCGGTCATACATGTGTAGTTAAGAAAAACATTTTTATAGAGTCATATAGTAAAAGAAAACATAAATTCAGAAAAACCTCAAGAAAAATAAAGAAAAAATTTTAAAAAGCATGCTTCAATTTGTATTCAGGAATGGATAGCATTTTTCATCATCAATTCTTTAGAATTATCTTGGATTATTGTATTACTGAAAATAGTTAAATCATTCACAGCTTACTTTGTATATAGTACATTTCACTTTGCATCAACTCATGCAAGTCTTTCCAGGCTTTTCTAAAAGCATCTTGCTCATCATTATTTACAGCACAATATTATCTAATTATAATCACATACCGTAATTTATTCAGACATTTCCCAATTGATGGGAATCCCATCAATTTGCAATTTTTTTTGCCCACAAAAAAAAAAAAAAGCTTACACGTGTCTTTTAGTCCTTTTTTTACTTTTGATGTAAAATCAGTTTTGGAGTCATTTTTCCATTCAAGCCTCCTTTCCTCCAGAACTTTGGAAACTTATAAGAAACTATGAGATGGCTTCTGCTTAAATTCACTACCCTGTAGTCTCTAAAAGTATAGGGGAATTTTCAGGGATGCAAAATTCATTTTACTGGAATTTTTGAACTCCATTCAAAAAAATCTGGAACTTAATCAAGAAACATAGGTTGAAAATGATTAATGAGCCAAGGACTATTTTGGGAAAGAAATTTCAGAGATTTGGTCAGAGACTGGCAAAAGATTGTTTTTGTGATTGGTTTTAGAAATATTATTTGCAGGGGTAGATAGGTGGCTCAATGGATAGAGCACCAACCCTAAAGTCAGGAGGACCTGAATTCAAATTTGACCTCAGACACTTAACACTTCCTAGCTGTGTGACCCTGGGCAAGTCACTTAACCCCAATTGCCTCAGGGCGGGGGAAAATGTTATTCACAAGATGACAGGGTATTGCTAATCCCTCTTAATTCCAGTAACTTCCATCCATTAATTGTTTCCTATTTATTCTGCATATAGTTTGCTTTGTTTTATTTTTATTTATTTAATTTTCATAGTTATTCCTTCTACTTCACTGAGTTTAGGGTGTGGTACCCTCTCCCATAATCTGGCAAATCCTCATAAAATTTTTTGGTCCTAACTTTATATCAGAGAAGAGGACTGAATTTTTTCTTTTTTCTTTTGTAGGGTGTATATATTATTGTAAAATGTGGATTGATATTATGCAATACTATACATATATTTTTATGCATTTCTGAGTTTCTAAACTTTTTTCCTGTCTCATCTTCTGGATTTTTCCTGTTGTCTGTGGCTTTCACAAAACTTCCCTGAAATTCCCATTTACTTTCTTATGCTGACCCATAATATATTAAAACTATGACAAGGAAAGTTGGAAAATCTTATCTTATTTTATCTATTTGCACATTCTCTTCCCCCCCTTAGATTGTAAGCTTCTCAAGGGCAAGGACTGTTTTTTGGATTCTTTTTGTATCCCCAGGGCTTAGTTCAGGCAAATACACAAACAGCCTGCAAAGCTGCTGAATCAACCAATACGATGGTTCATTGCAGTCCCCCTCAATTGTAGCCCCACCATTGTGTGTATATTACACATAGGTACATACATAGTACATGTGTTTTGTGGGAATCTTCCCAGATCCAAGGGAATGGTCCCCCAAAATGAGTCAAGCACACGACCCACACTCCATTTGCATCCATGTGTATCATCACACCCCCATTTTCAATCAGAGATGCTAATAGGCATTGACTGTATGATAACCATTTCCTCCACACTTTCTTAATTCGAACAGCTTCTAGAGTGAGCATAAGTGTTGATTAAATTTAGTAATAAAATCATTATTAAATGATCATGATAAGATAGATGAAAACATTTATTGAAAACCTAATATATGCCAGGCACTGTGTTGAAGGCTGAAGATATAATTATTATTTTTTTTAATTAATTTTATTTAATAATAACTTTGTATTGACAGAATCCATGCCAGGATAATTTTTACACAACATTATCCCTTGCAATCACTTATGTTTCATTTTTTCCCCTCCCTCCCTCCCTCCTCTCCCCCCCCCCAAGATGGCAATCAGTCCTATATATGTTAAATATGTTGCAGTATATCCTAGATACAATACATATTTGCAGAACCGAACAGTCCTCCCGCTGCCCAGGGAGAATTGGATTCAGAAGGTAAAAATAACTCGGGAAGAAAATCAAAAATCAAATAGTTCACATTCATTTCCCAGTATTCCTTCTTTGGGTGTAGCTGTTTCTGTCCATCATTTATCCAATGAAACTCTGTTAAGTCTCTTTGTCAGAGAAATCCACTTCCATCAGAATACATCCTCATACAATATCGTTGTCGAAGTGTATAATGATCTCTTGGTTCTGCTCATCTCACTTAGCATCAGTCCATGTAGGTCTCTCCAAGCCTCTCTGTATTCATCCTGCTGGTCATTCCTTACAGAGCAGTAATATTCCATAACATTCATATACCACAATTTACCCAGCCATTCTTCAATTGATGGGCATCCATTCATTTTCCAGTTTCTAGCCACTACAAACAGGGCTGCTACAAACATTTTGGCACATACAGGTCCCTTTCCCTTTTTTAGTATCTCTTTGGGGTATAAGCCCAATAGAAACACTGCTGGATCAAAAGGTATGCACAGTTTGATAACTTTTTGGGCATAATTCCAGATTGCTCTCCAGAATGGCTGGATTCGTTCACAACTCCACCAACAATGCATCAGTGTCCCCGTTTTCCCGCATCCCCTCCAACATTCATCATTATTTTTTCCTGTCATCTTAGCCAATCTGACAGGTGTGTAGTGGTATCTCAGAGTTGTCTTAATTTGCATTTCTCTGATCAATAGTGATTTGGAACACTCTTTCATGTGAGTGGTAATAGTTTCAATTTCATCATCTGAAAATTGTCTGTTCATATTCTTTGACCATTTATCAATTGGAGAATGGCTTGATTTTTTATAAATTTGAATCAGTTCTCTATATATTTTGGAAATGAGGCCTTTATCAGAACCTTTAATTCTAAAGATGTTTTCCCAGTTTGTTGCTTCCCTACTAATCTTGTTTGCATTCGTTCTGTTTGTACAAAGGCTTTTTAATTTGATATAATCAAAATTTTCTATTTTGTGATCGGTAATGGTCTCTAGTTTATCTTTGGTCACAAATTTCTTTCTCCTCCACAAGTCTGAGAGATAAACTATCCTATGTTCCTCTAATTTATTTATAATCTCGTTCTTTATGCCTAGATCATGGACCCATTTTGATCTTATCTTGGTATGTGGTGTTAAGTGTGGGTCCTTGCCTAATTTCTGCCATACTAATTTCCAGTTATCCCAGCAGTTTTTATCAAATAATGAAATCTTATCCCAAAATTTAGAATCTTTGGGTTTGTCAAACACTAGATCGCTATAGTTGACTATTCTGTCTTGTGAACCTAACCTTTTACACTGATCAACTAATCTATTTCTAAGCCAATACCAAATGGTTTTGGTGACTGCTGCTTTATAATATAATTTTAGATCAGGTACAGCTAGACCACCTTCATTTGATTTTTTTTCATTAATTCCCTTGAGATTCTCGACTTTTTATTGTTCCATATGAATTTTGTTGTTATTTTTTCTAAATCATTAAAATATTTTCTTGGAAGTCTGATTGGTATAGCACTAAATAAATAGATTAGTTTAGGGAGTATTGTCATCTTTATTATATTTGCTCAGTCTATCCAAGAGCACTTAATATTTTTCCAATTATTTAAGTCTGACTTTATTTGTGTGATGAAGATATAATTATAAATAAGTAAGGTAGTCCATCCTGAAGGATCTTTCATTTTTTAAAAAACTTAATAGTATTTAATTTGTTTCCAATTACATTCATCTTTGTAAGATTTTGAAGTCCAAATTTTTCTCTCTCCTATTTTACTCTCCCCACCTCCCAAAAAACAAGCAATCTGATATAAGTTATACATGTACAATCATGTTTGATATATTTTTACATTAGTTATTTTGTGAAAGAAGACTCAGAACAAAAGGGAAAAACCACAAGAAAGAAAAACAACAACAAAAAAGGGGAAATAGTATGTTTTGATCTGCATCCAGATTCCATAGTTGTTTCTTGGGACGTGGATGGCATTTTCCATCACTAGCTTATTGAAACTGTCTCAGATTACCTCATTCCTGAGAAGAGCTAAATCTATCATAGTTGATTATCACACAATATTGCTGTTACTGTGGACAGAATCTCCTGATTCTTCTTCTTACTTTACTCAGCATCCATTTATGTAAATCTTGAGGAACCTCCATTCTAATGGAATATATAAAGAAGAGTTGAGGAGATAATAAAGTCTGTTTATCAGAATGAGAGGATCTGGGAGCAAAGTGTCAGCTTTCATAGTGGGAAACAGATGAGAATGAGGACTAGAGATCAGATGGAATAATGTGGAGATGACTGGGACATTTAAAATATGCATATATCATTTTGTGATGCAGAGAGGTACAATGGAAAGATTGATGGATTTGATGTGAAGACGCCTAAAGTCAAATCTTGTCTCTATTGCTTTCTACTTGTAGAAACTTGGACAATTCTTTTTCTAGCCTCCTTATTTATAAAAAGAGGGAATTGGACTAAATTACTTCTAAGACCCCTTTCACTTCTAAATCTGTGATCTTATTATATTATTTGAACTTTACACCACCTCTACAAGGCTAAATAATATTATTATCATCCCCATTTTACATTTAAGGAACCAAGGCTGAGACAAGTTAAGAGACTTGTCGATGCTTATACAGTCAATATGAGAACTAAGTCTGAACCTGGGTCTTCCTAACTCCAAGTCCACTGCTGTTCTCATCATTAGGCTACCCTGCCTCTCTGGAAACATTACTGCAAATCCAACTTAGGAGAATGCTATTCAAGGTAATATGGAGATGTAGTTTTTCTGCTATTATAGGGCCACTGTTGGAATAATTTCCTCTTAAGGCAGAGTAGTTCAATTAAACAGATATTAGTTGCCAACAAACTGGCAAGGTCTTGGGCCCTGGACGTGCAAAAACTAAAACAATCCCTGCCCTCAGGAAGCTTACATTATAATGTATTCTTATTGATTACTTATTCAATCATTTTTCAGTCATGTCTGATTTTGTGACCCCATTTGGGGTTTTTTGGGCAAAGAAACTAGACTGGTCTGTTTTTTTCCTTCTCTAGATCATTTTATAGATGACGAAACTGAGACAAGCAGGGTAAATCAGTTGCCTAAGGCCACACAGCTAGTAAGTGTCTGAGGCAGGATTTGAACTCATAAGGATGAGTGTTTTGAGTCCTGATCTGACACTTTTCCACTATGTCATTTAGCTGTTTTTATTGATCACTTTAGTAAGAACTCAATTTTTTTTGAGTTTTCCTACAAGACTAAGAGCACTGCACAAATAAGCTGCAAGGGGTCTAATATTAAATATTTTTTGCACAAATCATTTAATCATTTATTTCATTGTTACACAGAGTTGCATCAGGATCAATGTGATAGGTGATACACACCCTGGAATTTATCAATATAATCCTTCAAGGAATAGTTCTGCTCACTTTTATAACTTTTTACTATAATTAGGCCCTGAATATTTCAAATAAATAGTTCCATAATGTGGTTGCATTATTCACATCTGCATTATTTAAAGTTTTATATATAACATGGTAATTGATTGTAGCCCAGTGGAAACATACAATGTGATTTCAAATAATTACATCACTTCTCAGGATTATTTCTTTGTACTTATTGGGACATAGCAATATTAAAATTTTAATCAATTCATTTGGTCAAGTCATATATCATTATTCAACAATTTGTCAAAAAGGATTTATTAAATGAGTATTATATTCCTGTACGAGTCATTGAAGATAAAAAAATGTCAAAAATAAAAGCATTTTCATCCTCCAAGAACCTTATACTGTATTTGAGGTTACTGCATATGCATGAATACAAAATAAATGGTAAATTTGGAGGAGGAAATTTGCACTAATATCTGCAGACACTAGGAACGGTCTAAAATCAAATATGGCATCTGAATTGATCTTTGAAGGAAAGTAGGATAATAGATCCAGATCTAGGCTTAAGTACTATATCACTCAGACCAAGCTAACAACAGGACTCCGTGGACTGTATTAAATATCCTAGTTAATTTTCTAAGATTAGATAGTACAGAGGAGTTGCTGATCTATATCACTGGGAAAGGATGTTTCCAAATTGGAAGTTCCTCATTGTTGGAGGAAGTTTTCATACTGGGAATCCCCACAAGCTGGAATTCTAACTGTACACACACACACACACACACACACACACACACACACACACACCAGGTTGGAAAGAAGGAATCTGGCTGTACTGCTCAGGACTTAAGAAACATTAACCAATTATAATAATGACTACTTATTCTGTATAAAAGGGAGTGTGTGTTTATACAGGTAGGAGTAAACTAAGGCTTAATAAATGCTTATAGGTTGCTAGGTCTGGAGTCTGAATTTGCCTAGACATCAGATGACATCTCAATTGCTTGTAAATAACCTGTTCTTTGGGGCTAAATAACAGTGAGTAGGGCTTTGAAATAAGGTCAGATTGGGAGTTCAGAATGGGAAAGACATGGAGCTTCTAGAAGCTTTTAGCTTCGTGTATTATTCCCATGTACCTGGTATATAAAACTGGCCAAATTAGACATGCTCTCTTGTTTCAGTATCTTTATATAAAATTTTTTGGCTAAAATTATGGAAACTCTCTCTTATTTTTTTCCTCTTCTTTTTTTATTATAGTATTTTATTTTTCCAAATTCATACAAAGATAGTTTAACATTCACCTTTGCAAAATCTTGTGTTCCAAACTTTTCTCCCTCCCTCCCTCCCTCCTTCCCCCTTCCCAAAATATCAAGCAATCTGATATAGGTTAAACATGTGCAGTTCTTATAAACATAATTCCATGTTTGTCATTCTGCACAAGAAAAATCAGATCAAAAGTGAAATAAGGCTACAGGAGACAATGCAGTATTTATAAGGGAAAGCACTACTTCTGGAATAAGAGGGTCTGATCCAAATTATGCCTGGGATTCTTGTCAATTGTGTGACCTTGAACAAATTGTGCAAATTTTCCTCTCAGGATTTGTTTTTTCATTTGTAAAATTAAAGTGATTAGTTTGAACAGGGATTTTTAACCTGGTCTATGAAATTGAAAAAACAAGGCAAAACCAACAATAATAACAACAACAACAAAAACTGACAATGATTTTGATAAGGGGATTTCAATATGTTTGATTTCCTCTTTAATTCTTGTATTTTATTTTATGCATTTAAAAACATTTTAAGGAGTCCATAGGTTTCACTAAATTTCTGTCAAATGGATCCTTGACATAAAAAAAGCCACTTGGACACTTTGGACAAATTTGCTCCTGTCCCTTCTAGTTCTAAATCATCAAGCTAATAATTTTAGAAGTGTAGTTCCTAAATATGGTGATTCTATCCCAAGCAACCACTGAAAAGGAAAGCCTGTCCCTTTAAAGTCACTCCCTGTTCTGGGGCCAGGGTTGATTTGAATGAGTTTCTTTGATATTGTTTGATCCAGATCTACAGTACCTGGCACTTAGTAGATGCTTAATAAATATTTGTAGATTGATTGATCTAGGTAGGGAGCCAGCAGGGATAGGCACAACTCTGTTGTAAACCTCTGATTTTTTTTTTAAAAGATTGATTGATTCTATTTTCTTTTAAAAATATCATAATCATTTTCCACTAACGCCCCTATTCCCAAATGAGAATTCTCTCAAAAAAGTATAGTCAAGCAAAACAAAGCAGTACATTGGAAATATATGAATATATTTTTAACTTTTGATGCATGCATGTATCCATCTGTCTTATCTCTCTCTAATTTGTCTTTCTGTCTATCTATTTAATTCCCCACCTATGCTCTACCATCTCTCTGTCCAGAGGCATGAGATATGTTTTACTTTTAACTTTTTTTTATAACACCTATTATGAAGTAATAAAGCTTAGTCATTACAATGATTTGGATTTTGAAATCTTTCAATATTGTTTTTCTTTTACATTACTGTAGTCATTGTATAAGAGGCAAGTGGATAGTAGGTCTGGAGTCTGGACGGACCTGAGTTCAAATCCAGTCTGAGACATTTACTAGCTATGTGACCTTGGAAGGTTATTTAACCCTATTTGCCTCAGTTTCTTCATCTGTAAAATGTATTGGAGAAAGAAATGTCAAACCACTCCAATATCTTTGCCAAGAAAACCACAAATGGGGTCATGAAGAGAACAATACAACAAAAAAGTAAATCATCATCATCATCATCATCATCATCATTATCATCATCTTTTTCTTCTTCCCTCCCTTTCTTCCTTCCTTTCTTCCTTCTTCCCTCCTTCCCTCCCTCCCTCCTTCCCTTCCTCCCTCCCTTCTTTCCTTCCTTCCTTTCTTCCTTCCTTCCTTCCTTCCTTCTTCCTTCCTTCCTTCCTTCCTTCCTTCCTTCCTTCCTTCCTTCCTTCCTTCCTTCCTTCCTTCCTTCCTTCCTTCCTTCCTTCCTTCCTTCCTTTCCTCCTTCCTTCCTTCCTTCCTTCCTTCACTTTTCTGATCCTATAAACACCCAAGCAGGAAGCATGGCCAGTCACTTCATTACTGGTAAAACACACATCTACATCTTAATCTACATCTCAGGTTTCTGCTTTGCTGTTTATTTTCTGATGTGTGTAGGAGGGAGTCTCTATTGAACACATTAATAAATTACTATATTATAGATACCATCAAGAGAAAAAGGAAATTCATTCATAGTTGGATATTGGTTCTAGAAAGATTAAAAAAAGAGATTAAAAAGGATTTATTTCTGAAAGTTGTTCCTACTAAAATGTCTAGCTAAGTATGTTGTTGTTCAGTTGTATATGACTCTTTGTGACCTCATGGCCAAGACCAGGCCTCTTTTTTTTACTATTAGGAGACCCCTGTGTTCCAGAGCTTAGGCCCAGAGAGCAAGCTGTGCCCTGAGCTTGGCGTAACAACAATCCTTTGTGCTCACCCTCTGCATGAACTCAGCCACAGCGAAATCCCAGAAGTATTTCCGTATCAGCCCCAGGTGATTGATTCCTGAACTCTGGCAAGGACCTGCAGACACTATGTTCCGGTCATGAAGCCCTGCTATGAATCAAACTTGTTTCATTGTTGCTATTACTCCTCATTGTCAGGTTTACAACTCACTGTGTAGCCATTGATATATGTATTTAGACTTGCCCATACTAAAGAGAAAGCTCCATACCATGTGTCTGGTTTACCTCCTTCAACAGAATAAGAAAGTTTTTCTGCTTACGACCAGTTAGTTCTTTGTTTTTTTGTTTGCTTATTTATATTTTATTTCTTGGAATTGACTGGTTTTAATAACTTACATGAGTTCGTTAGTGTTTTCAGGGTTAATTATGGTTGTGAGCACTATGGCATTTTCAGAATTAACAGCAGTACCATAATCTCTAAGACTCTTTGGTCTTTTGTTTTTCAGAATTGACTCATGCTAATTCTATTTATTGGGTTTTCTTGACAAAGATATTGGAGTAGTTAGCCATTTTAAAATTAAAAAAAAATAAAAGCCCACATTTCATTATGGAAATATTTCAGAGAAGCTGGGAATTCTGTTAGAGTCAGCCCTGGGTTCCATTTTGACCATGCAGTTTTTATTTCAGCTCTTCAGTGCCCTCTCCAGGTGTTCAGGTCTTCTGTGATAGGAAAAGCTCCATTCATGAACAATTCCGAGTGTTTCCCAACTCTATGAAAGAGACTTTGGTTTTTCTTTCTTTTTTCTCTTTGGAGCAATTTTCTCAACCTTGTTAATTGCTGCACTCTTCCTAGAGGCAGGCCTGACTTTTACGGGCTAAACTCCAAATGAGTTAACATAGCAGCAAACTTGGAGGGCCTTCACACTGAGTGCTTCTGGTGCTAGGTACCCAACGGAAGAGACAAAAGCAAACAAAAAGATTCCCTTCAAGGAACTTGTCACCAGCTGGGGAGAAACAAACTTCTCACACAAAACACTGCATAGGTAGTTAGGTGGGTAAAGCCCAGGCTTGTGTTTTATAATTTTTGCAGTTTATAAACAACTGTCCTGTAGGCATTGTTCTTACTGTTTTAAAGATGAAGGGAAGACCAGTCAAGTGACCTGCCCATGGTCAGTCTTGGTGACTGCCCAGTGACTGACTGCCCCTTGGCTTTCTGACTCAGTCTAGTTCTGCACACATTAGGACATGATTCAAGTCATTAAATCTCCCTGGGGTTCTTCTTTATCTAGAAAGTAAACCAGTTGAACTAGGTAAATTTTGGGGGGAGGGAGATTGGTCTCCCTATTTTGCCTAGGCTGGATCTGATGTAGCTTCTTACTTGCCTCATCCCATTGCTGATTTGCATAGAAGCTTTGACCTATTTCTTTTCTGGTTTAGGCTGCTGGTTCACTCTTCTTTAGGTAACATCTCCAGCTCGTCCAGATCCAAAAGTGATTTTCCTAAAGTGCAGGTTTCTGTTCATACTCTTTGATCCAACTGGGGTTGTATCCCCAAGAGATCATAAAAAAGGAAAAGGACCCACATGGGCAAAATTTTGAAGCAGGTTTTTTTTTTTTTTTTTTTGTAGTGATAAGGAACTGGAAATTGAGTGAATGCCCATCAATTGGGAAATGGCTGAATAAGTTATGGCATATGAATGAAATAGAATATTATTGCTCTATTAAAAAGTGATGAGCAGATTGATTTCAAAAAAGCCCATATTTACACGAACTGATGCTGAGTAAAGTGAGCAGAACCAAGAGAACATTGTACACAGTAAAAGCAAAATTGTATGATGATTAACTATGATTGACTTAGCTCTTCTCAGCAATATGGTGATCCAAGCCTATTCCAATAGACTTGGGATGGAAAATGGCATCTACATCCAGAGAAAGAATTATGGAAACTGAAAGTGAATTGAAGCATACTATTTTCACCTTTTTACTGTTGGTTTACTTTTTTCTTTTTTGTGTTTTTTTCCTTTTGATTAGATTTTTCTTATAAAACATGACACATATAACCCACATCAGATTGCTTGCTGTCTTGGGAGGGAGAAAGAAGGTTAATAATGGGGGGAAGAAATTTGGAACACAAAATCTTACAAAAATGAATGTTGAAAACTATCTTTACATATATTTGGAAAAATAAAATATTATTGAGAAAAAAATAAACTATATTATCTGTTAAAAAAATAAAGTGCAGGTTTGACTATGCTACCCCATCTCTCTTTTATTTAATCAACTCCAGTGGTTCCCTATTACTTCCCAGATCAAAGAGAAAGATTATATTATAAATAAATATAATACTAAAATAATGTTATGTTAATCATAAAATATAAATAATATGATAAATATAATAAATACTATAAAAATAAAAAACGAATAATATAATAAAATAAATAAATGTAGCATAATAAGTAAATATGTTATAAATATTATAAATTTAAATATAAAATTTTGTAGTGCTCAATGCCCTTCATTATCTTCTTCTTCCTGCTTTTGCAATAATTCTCACATTTTATTTTACTCTACATATTTTGTAATCCATTGACAATGGATTCCTTATTGTTTCCTGAACAAGATATTCCATTTAACTTCAGACAGCTGAATTGAATGACTATTCCCAATGCCTAGAATGGTCTCCCTCTTTATTACTACCTAGTTTCCTAGACTTGCTTCAAGTTCCAGATAAAAATCCCACCTTTACAGGAAGTCTTTCCTGATCCTCCTTAATTCTGGTTTCTTTCCTCTGCTGATTATCTCCGATTTATTCTGATTTATCTTGTTGGCACATATTTGTTTATAATTGTCTCCTACATTAAACTGTGAGCTCCTTAGAAAGGAGTGGAAAGAAAAGGAATGACTTTTTACTTTTCTTTGGGCTCAGCACAATCCTTGGTGCATAGTAGCTATGTAATCCATTTTTCTTTACTGACTGACTGGCCATTATGATCAGTCTTCATATCTGTTTGGAGTAAAGAGGATACTAAGGTCATAGATTTAGAACTAGAGAAAATCTTGAAGACCATCTAGTCCAATAATCGCTTACAGATGAGGATGCTGAGGTCTAGAAGGATAATAGAATTTATGTATGTATGCTTATTAAGTATGCTGGTATGTACTAAGTGTACCTTGAAAAAAATGGGTTCTAGGTCCCAGTAGAACTAGAGGACTAAGATGTAATAGAGGGAATAGGTTGAGAATGAGAGAGAAGGGAGTTATTGATACTATGTCCTTAGAAGAATTAAATGACAGGAGAGACTTGATGCTAAGAACATCAGAAAGCCTCTCTAGAGAGACCAGTCACCCAAGAAATGAATGTATCCGATGATATTGCTTTGTGTGTTGTTATTATTCAGTTGTTTTTCAGTCACGTCCAATGCTTGACCTTTTTAAAAAAAAAAATCTGGCCAAGATACTGGCGTGGTTTGCCATTTCTTGCTCCAGCTAATTTTACATCTGATGTACAGATAAGGAAACTGAGACAAACAAGGTCAAGTAACTTGCTCAGGATCACACAGCTAATAAGTACTTAAAGTCAAATTTTAATTCAAGAAGATACATCTTTCTGACTTCAGGTCGGGTACTCTAGCCATTGTTCCAGTTAGTTGCCCAGAGTTTTCACTCATGTCCAACTGTTTATGATCCCATTTAGGATTTTCTTGGCAAAGCTATTGGGATGGTTTACCATTTCCTTCTCCAGCTAATTTTACATCTGAGGAAACTGAAGCAAACTCAAGGTTACATAGTTAATAATATCATTTAGATTTGGGGTCCAGCTTTGCTACTTATATGCTATTTGTGTAGACTTGAACAAGTGACATTCTCTAAGTCATTGTTTCATCTCTGAAAAAAATTAAATGAACAATATCTGAGTTCTAGCTTTGACTGAGTCATTAGGAGAAGAGAGTACAATTTGATTGAAAATACTGATTTCTCAAATAACCTGGGAACGATTTGGACTGAGTTCATAAAGAACTCAGGTTGCTAGATAGAAAAACCAAAAGTGAGGAATGAGAGTTATAATTAGGGCAGGTCATCAGGGGCTTTCTTCTAAAGTAGATGAATTTAGAGGGTAAAAACACCCCAAGTACATTATTAATGTAATAAGGGGTAAGGAGAGTTTGTATTCATGTTCAGATACTAATGAAACTCAGGGAAGAGGCTCCCTAAGGGTTGTAAGTGATAGTGACCTACACTATAGACCCATTGTCTCTCTTTCCTTGTCAAATTCAGACAAAACTACCTTTGGAATCAGATCTTGTTTTTGCCCTATTTTCAGGATAGATTACCTTCTTTCTTCCCTTTCTTCTCTAGCAGCAACACTTCCTTTCCCTCCCAAATGCAGAGTAGAATGAAGCTTTACAGAAGTCTCTTTGATGAAGTAAAAAAGATTTTTGGGCCCCAAATATTGTACTAGATGCACCTGAGGTCCTTTATACCTGAGATTAAAAAACCCCAAACATCCATGATAATAAATTTCCTTTCCCACTCAAGTAAATTTATCTTAATTTTTCATGTTACGTTGTAATTTTGAGTTTGAACACTTCATGGCTCTAGTTGGTACTACTTGTCTTTGGCACCCAAATTGCAATTATATCATGTGAGGAAACTCTAAATAAGGCTAATTTTTAGGCATTCATAGCTGGTCATATCTGAAAAAAATATATATATATATACATATACATATATATTATGTATATACATTTACATACAATTATACACACATGGAGATATATACATACATATGTGTATATATTTCTATGTATATGTACTTAATATATGTATATATGTGTGTACATGTGCATGTGTGTATGTATATATGTATGCACATAGTATATATGTATATACAATATATATGAATGTGTTGCATGTATGTGTTTGTATGTATATATATCATATATAAATAATATATATATGTGTGTGTGTGTGTGTGTGTGTGTGTGTGTGTATTTATGTCCTATACAGCTGGGTGGTTCAGTGAATAGAATGTTGAGCCTGGAGTCAGAAAGATTCATTTTCCTGAGTTCAAAAGTGATTTCAGAAGCTTACTAGCTATGTGACCTTGGGCAAGTCACTTAATCCTTTTTGCTTCAGTTTTTTCATCGATAAAATGAGTTGTAGAAAGAAATGGCAAACCACTCTTTGTCAAGAAAACCCCAAATGGGGTCATGGAGAGTTGGATACAACTGAGCAACAACAAATAAATGTATACATAAATATTTATATATCTATATATCTAGTTCAAATTCCATTATATATGTACTAGTTATAGCTATATCTATATGTCATATCCATCTATCCATCTTCCTATCTATACTTATATGATCCCCAAATAGCCAAACTCCATGTCATATCTGAGAGGAATTATGGTGTTGTGGATAGAGTTCTGGTTTGGGGCTCAGGAAGGTCCAACTGCCAATGTGTCACCCTTCCATACTAGTTGTATGACTACCCATAAGTGACTTAACATCTCAACCCATACTTTAAGAAGCTGTTTAGAACATATGTATTTCACCGTCCTTCTCTGACATTGATTTAGGAGTTATGTGACTTTTCACAAGTCTTTTATGTATGCATCAAACAATCAAGACTCCACATGAGGTCTTACAATTGCAAATTGTGGGAGGTCACAAAATGAAGATTTATTATCAATAAATGTTGGATATCTATACCTGTTTTATATACTCATATACCAAGGGTCACATAAAAATTTCTTGAAAGAAATAGATTCATGAATGGAAAAAGTTTAAAAAGCCCTGTCCAAGCACAGTACTGTATTAACTGCTTCTATTCAATAACATAATCTGATTTATATTCACACTGTCATTGTGAGAACAATAGGCCCAGGTATTATTGCCTTTGTATACATGTATGTATACAACTGTATACAACTATGTACAGAAAGTTTAAGAGATTTGTCTAAGATCATTATTAGTGGCAGGTCTAGAATCCAGATTTCTGAACTAGCTGCTCAGGGCCACTAAGTATACTTTTTTTCTGAGGCTCTGATATAATCAGCTAGAATCTGTGCTCTAAGAAATCATGAGCAGGATAGTTTCAAAAAAACTGGGATTATATGAATTGTTGCAAAGAGAAATGATCAGAACCAGAACACTGAATACTAAATACAGTAACAGAGATATTGTAATAAGGCTTAATTTCTGATCAAAACAATTGATCCAAGAGAATTCCAAAAGACGCATGATGAAAAAAACTATCTCCAAAAAAAAATAAATTAAAAAGAATTGATGGACTCTGAGTATTGAGTGAAGCATTTAATATGGCTAACATAGAAATATGTTTTTCATGACTTCACATGTATAATCATTATATTGCTTGCCTTCTCAGTGAGTGGGATAGGGGCAAGAGGGAGGAAGAGAATTTGGAATTCAAAAATTTTTTTTAAAAAGTTAAAATTTTCTATGTAGTGGGAAATATTTAGTGAAATAAAATGTATTAAGAGATGAAGAATTATGCAGAAGAGACAGCATAAAGGATATTATCAAAGAGGTAGATGTATGGCTAAGAAAAAAAGAAATTTGCTTCTTTTATTGCAAGAACAAAGGTTAGAATATAAGGTCCTTATGGATAATAGTATTAAGACCATCAAATATGGGTTTATGATCTGATCATCTTCATTTCCCAAAGATATGAACAACTGAATGAAAGAAGAATGAAGGAATTTTTTTAAAAAGCATGTTTTAAGACATTACCATTTTCTAAGTCATGTGCTAAGTGCTGTGAATACAAATCTATCTATATATATATATAAAAGACGGACCCCTTCCAATAAGGGAATATACTTAACAACACATATAAGGAAGGGGTTTCCAGGAAAGGGTCTTTGGGGAAGGGAAGTCCCAGGGAAGGTAAGCAGACTTATCAGACAATTGATTGACATGCCCCTTCTAGGAACTGGGGTTTTGCTTTGATTCTTATTCCCAGAGGAATATTCCCAGTAATTGAAAGGGAGGGTATTAGGATGAGATGAATACATATAGTCTGAAAATGGCCAGAGAGAATCAATATGACTTAAGTATACTTTTGAACATACATTTTAAAAAACATGTTTAAATAGACCATTAACAAAAGACGTCAATAATGTGTCCATTGAAGTTATAATGAGACTAGAGAGACCTTTGAGAAATGTTTGGGATCCACATTCTCCTTCCCCAGTTCTGTTATTTCCACACTACCTTGTCAGTCAGAAACCACTATAGGTAAATAGTTTTGCTATTTTTCTGTTTCACTATTGTTTCTGAAGACTTTCAAAGAAGGAAATTCTCCAATTTCCCTTGGAATTAGTAGATGTGACTTCTACTCACAGCTATGTTTTCCCCATCTATATGACTTTGAACAGATCCCTTACCCTAAATCTCTAGACCTCAGCTTTCTCATCTGTCAAACTCTGAATCATATAGCACCTGAAATCATAGCAATCAACTCAATCTACATCTTGTGATTCAGGTAATAGTTTATGGAAAACATATGCCACAAGTGTGGGGTTTAACTTTGTTTTGAATGGGGTGTGTGAGCACGGGATGGGTGGGGCAGGATGATTACCTTTTGTTATTATTCTAAGTTATTATTTTCAATCCAGGACTCTTCTCAATTTGGGGTTAGAGACTAGAAGCCAAAGGCTGGGGAAATGAGAAGTTATAAAGGCTTTGTGCTCTCACTAGGAGGAAAGGTGTAAAGAGACTATTAAAAGAACTGCTTTTAAATTATACTGCTTTTAAATGGAGACATTGGCAAATTAAAAAGTGTCAGAGCAGGAAAAGGCCTCAGGTATTTTTAAATCCTCTTACAAACATGAGTGAGCCCAAATTGAACACCCAGGTTGTTTTTAATGTGGTTTTTCTCTCTGTCTATCCTCCCCCCTCCTCTTCTTCAAAGATGTTTTCTTTTCTGCCATCATACTTTTAGCACAGGTAGCAAAGACAACTTTAGTGAGGAGAAATGAGTTAACACTCGTTGCAATTATACCACAAGCACAGCCAAGGAAGTTGAACTGATAACTTAAAATAAAAAGTATGTTCCATCTCCCCTCCATCCAGGTGACAAAGCTTAGGGATAATAACTGGCTCTGGTGCCATTAGTTTTCAGATAGGAGCAGCCAAAAACTGAAAAGAACAAGATTTTGTAGAATATGTAAATTATCTCTTATTCATCTGTGGTTTTGCGTCATCTTTGTATCTGTCTCTTCATTTCTGATCAATCTTCCTGAGACAATACAGGGATAAAAAATTTTCTTTTTCTTTTCTTTATTTTTTTAAATGTGTTGGGGCAGCTAGGTAACACAGTGGATAAAAGCAACAGCCCTAGTGTCAGAAGGATCGGAGTTCAAATCTGATTCTAAACACATATTAGGCAAGTCACTTAACTCCAATTGCCTGTTATGAGCCTGTACCTTTCCCATAAGTCTCATCCTTTTGGATTTTTCTGCAGTTTTGTGCACCATTGATCCTCCTCTTGGATCCTCTCTTCTCTCTGGGTTTCTGTGACACTGCTTTCTCTTGGTTCACATATTTATTTGATGGCTCCTTCTTTGACTTCTTTGCAAGATCATTATTTATGTCAACAGCTGCCTCTGCCCTCCTTTCTCTCTCCACTCTTTCACTTGATGTTCTAGTCAGTTGTAATGGCTTTTACTATCATTTTAATGCAGATTGCTCACACATTTTATATATCCAGCCCCAGTCTCTCTTCTGAGTTTTTATTCCCTGCAACCAACTGCCTATTGAATATTTCAAATTGAATATGGTACTGACATTTCAAACTCATGATGTCCAAGATAGAACTCATCACATTTTCCTCCATATCTACTCATGTCCCAAATTTGCTTATTTCTGTTGAGGAAACTATGACATTTTAAAACAACCATGTTTTAAATCTCTGTGTTATCCTTGACTTCTCACTCTCATTTATTCTAAATATCCAATCTGTTGCCAATTTTTTTCATTTGTACCTTCACAACAACTATCTTATATATTGCCCTATCTCTACAGACACAACTATTACCCCAAATTAGGTCCTTGTCACTCCTCTCATAGACTATTAATGTAACATCTTTCTTGGTATTCTGCCTTTCTAATACATAATACACATAACTACCAGTCACCATGCTTTAGATAGGGGAAAAAGACTACAGTTCTATCCTCTCCCTTATAGGGATAGACATGTAGTTATAACAAGCTCTATATATGGAAGCAGATTTATATATAAAGTGGGATCATTCCTTTTTAAAAGTCCATTGCATGAGCCACTCTTCCTGAACAATCATCAATAAAGGGTTTACTTGTCCTATCAAAGTACCAGCTTCTCTTCACTATTGAGCCAGCATAAGTAATGAGCCAGAAGCAGGTAGATCAGCATGTTTTCTGAAGTAAAACTCCAAATAAACCCGTATGTAGGAACACATTGTTTCCTCTGGTAGAATGTAAACTCTTTGAGGGAAGAGATTGTTTCATGTTTGACTTTGTATCCAGGGCCATCTCTAGTCATCCTGATTTTATGTCTTTATATCTGGATTGAGATGGCTCTGGAGGAGAAAGTGAAGCTGGGAACTTTGCCTGGCCATTCCTCATTTAAATCCAATTGACTTGCATGTCCCAGTATTACCTCCCTAATGTCATGATCCTCTTTGAGAATTAAGAATCTGCAACAGCAATCTCCAGGGCTTGGAATGGTACCTATATAGGAAGCTCTTAAATGCTTGCTCTTTGACTGATTTTTGGTATCTATATTCAATGCAGATGGACAGCTAGTTAATGTAGTGGATAGAGTGCTGGCCTGGAGTCAGGAAAACTCCTCTTTCTGAGTTCAAATCTGGCCTCAGATATTTACTCGCTATGTGAACCTAAGCAAATCACTTAATTTTGTGTGCCTCAGTTCCCTCATCTGTAAAATGAACTGGAGAAGGAAATGACAAACTGTGTCAGTATCTTTGCCAAGAAAACCCCAAATGAGGTCATGAAGAGTCAAACATAACTGAACAACAACTGAAACAGCACTCAATACAAATGACTGAGAAGAGTATAATTTTCTCCTCTAAGTGAAAGAAGAAATTTCAATTTATAAGGGAGTTGTGCTTGATAAATTCATTCTGTAAATTCATTGCTTAGAACTTACAATGCCCCTTTAGGGAGATGGTTGTTACATCCCCAGGCTAGCCCATAAAACTCTATTTAAAGCAGAACATCCCTGAAGTATACTGCTCCTCTGATAATAGTGATAATGCTAACACACCAACCCCCCACCACATGTCTCTGTGGGAAGATGCATTCAGGGTGTCATCTAGGGAGTTGTGAACAACACATTTCTATCTTCCTCCTAGCTCTTTCTCTCACCACACAACTATTTTTCTCCAGACACCCTGAAGGTGCTAATGGGATCTTTGAGTAATAGGAGCTATCCACATTTCAGAGGAAAAGCATACTCCTCCCTGGTCCTTTCCCCAGAGCCCAGCTGCTTTAGAAATATTTCTTGAATGATTAGATAAAATGTGGCTTTCCATAGGATCAAAACTGGAAAGGAGCTCAGGTCCACCTAGTCCCAACTCCCTCATTTTACAGACGACTAAATAAAAGCCAAGAAGCTTAAATGGCTTGTCTAAGCTCATACTTGAGTTTGCATTAAGTGCTGTATCGGTCTTTTTTTTTTTTTTTTTTTTTTTTTCAGTCATATCTAACCACTGTGACTCCATTTATATTTTTCTAGCCAAAATAGTAGAGTGGTTTGCCATTTCTTTCTTTACCTCATTTTACAGATGAGGAAGTTGAGGTAAAAAGGGGTGACTCACCCCCCCACACACCTCAGTCACACTTGCTAATTAGCATCTGAGACTGAATTTGAACTCATGAGGATGGGGATTCCTGATTCAAAGATCAATGCTTCATGCATCGTGCCACCTACCTGTCCTGGGACTAGCACTTCATAAGCATTTAATAAATGACCTTTATCTGTTAATCCTAGCCATATTGCTCTATTATTGATAAGGGGAGCCCCCAAACCCTTTCTCTTTCTCTCTCTCTGACTTTGAAGACTTTTTTCCTTGAATCCTTCCACTGTAAAGACCCCGCCTGAGAACAAACAGCTTCATTCTGTTATCTAGGTGGGGCTGGTTGAGTCCTGAGCTGGAGAATTCTAACCTTATTCAACTGAAGATTTTCTATTCAATTCCACCTCAAACTCCACCCACCAGTCCCCAGTAGGAGGGGGAGCGGGCCTTGGCTTGTAGCCAAAGGCTTCTATTATAAAAGACTGCAATTTCAAACCCAATCCTTGCATAGGACCTAACAAGCCATGCCATGCCATGCCATGCTATGCTATGCCATGCTACACCAAGGAAACTTCTGTCCGTTGGAATGATATTCCCTTTCAGCATAACCCTCTCTTTATCCTTACCTAAGACTTTATACCTCTCTGTCAGGATTTCTCTACTAGAAACTTTACTTCTCTATCAGGACCTTGCCACTAAGGAATTCAGCTTTTCTATTCATGCATAGCAAAGGCTGACTTCCAGATGCCTATAATAAATTTCTTTTTATCAGTCTAGGTTTTTGGGTTCATAAATTACTTTATAAAGGACTTCTGCACCTTCCCACAACTCCCTACCTTGTGCCACTCCTAAGGGGGTTTAGGGGAGCCAAACTTTTTCCTTTGGTTCCCTGAGCTCCGCTCTGCCATTTACCTCATCATTTAACTTCCTGACCACCAGGAACCCTAATCTCATCATTATGACCTGGATACAAGGGGACCAGCCTGTCTTAATCATTGATTGTAATTATTTTAATGTATTTGGTTCTATAAGGAATCTGACACAAATGTAGGTAGGACAGAATGTGAATTAGAAGGCAATCACCAGCATTTAAAAGAGCATAGCACTATTTGGGTCTCTTGCTAGATTCTCACAGGGAACTACTTTCTTGCAGCCCCAGGTGTTGTAGCTGCTCAAACCCCAAACAGCTATCTACTCTGCAAGCCCTGGGTTTTGGGGGCAGGAAGTTAGATTTGAGGGTGGGAGTGTTTCTACATGCTGTCTGAGCAATAGGAGGAATTGTTTGATCTTTGCAGTTTCTTTTTAAAAAGTCACCAACAAAAACCCAAGCCTACGGTTAGCAGGAGTATAGTAGGAGCAGCTTGAATAGAGAGAGAAAAGCCTCTTTATTTCTTTTTTAAGGATGTGCCAGCATTCTGGCATTTTGAGGGATGAACAGCTGTGAACTAGGGGATTCCTGGCTCAGGGCATTCTCCCTAATATTTCCCTTATGCTAGGAATATCTTCCCTACTCTCTCCCCACTTTTGAACTCCTTTAAGACCCAACAAAAACATCACCTTCTACAAGAAGACTTCCTTAACTCTTCTTAATTGTAATACCTTCTCTCTGTTCATTATTTCCTATTTATCCTGTGTATATCTTTCTTTGTATATATTTATTTGTATATTGTCTCCCTAACATTAGATTATAAACTCCTTGAGGGAAAGCCTGGTCTTTTGCCTTTTTTTTTTTTTTTTAATAATTCCAGGGCTTAGTGGAATGCCTGACACATAGTAGGAACCTAATAAATATTTATTGATTGATTTATATGTATAGAGGGCTCTCAATAAAACAAACAGAAAAGCAGTAACAAGCGTTCTGACGTAAGATCTTGCCACTTAAGTGGAATAAAACCTGCTGGGCAGATCCTTCGCAGGTTTGGCTGGCATCCTTCAGCAGGGGAGACTTGAAACTTTCAATAATAAAGGAATTGGGGGTGGGATGAGGTGAGATAGAGGAACCTTGAAACCAGTGTGGGCACAGTCAAGACTGATACCTTTGAATTTCACAGGAGCCTAATTCCCTGCTTTCCATTTTTTCTTTCAATCAGTCAGTTGTCAAACAGCATGCATTAAGAATCTGCTGTGCTCTAAGTGGTGAAGTGTCTAGAACACTGGGCTTGTCTGCAAAATTTTTGTGAGTTCAAATCTGGACTCAGACACTTATCAGTTTTATGGGCTCGACAAGTCACTTAATCCTGTTTTTATCTCAAATTCCTTATCTTTAAAATGACCTGGAGAAGGAAATGGCAAATCATTACAGTATCTTTGCCAAGAAAATCCCAAAGGGCATCATGAGGAGACTAAATAGCAATGTTCCAAGTACTGTGCAAAGTACTTGGGATATGAAGTAAGGTAAGAGAAGAAAAAAGTTAATAAACAGTTAAACAAAAGAATACTAAATGGATAGATAAATAAATAGATGAAATAAAAACAAATGTAAAACAGTTCTTTCCCTTAAAAAATTTACAGACTAAAGGGGGAGACAACATGTAAAACAACTATGTACAACAAACAGCTAGTGAAAATGTACAGTCAAGGAGGGCAGTGGCAATGGATTGTAGATTATTGAGGAGAATTCTCAGAAGATGAACACTAATTCTTCCTGAAGGAGGCAAATAGCTTGTTCAATTTTCAAAAAAAGTTTGGGAATATAAGGACTATGATTTTCATGTTAAAATGTCAATATATGACATCTTTTTTGTTTTGGTTGATGTGTGATTTTATCAGAGTAAGGAACTCTTGGTTTGGAAACTTCCTCATGGTGATCTGCAAAAAAAAAAAAAAATGCTGAATGTGAATTTCAAGGATTTGGATTCAAATTTATGGGCTGTGGGAATTGTTGTTACTTTCTTATATTTTTAATATATTTGTTATTGTTTAGTTGCTTTTACTCATATCTTCATGATTCCATAAGGGATTTTCTTGACAAATATACTGAAGTGCTGTGCTATTTCCTTCTCTAGCTCATTTTACGATGAGGAAACTGAGGCAAGTAGGATGAAGTGACTTGCTCAGGATCATATAGCTAGACAGTGGGTGAGATCAGATTTGAATTCAAGTTAAGTCTTCCTGAGTACAGGTCCTGCGCTCTATCTATTGGGCTGCCCATTTCAATATATATAATAGATTAAGGAGCAAATGCTATTTTAAAGTACTTATGATAGTTACTTACAATCTATAATTTACCAATTGGGTCATCTTAGCAAGCCACTTAAGCTTTTTTGGCCTCCATTTCCTAATTTGTAAAAATAAAGGGTTGGGCCAGTTGATTATTAAGGTACCTTTTAGCCCTAAATACTTTGATCCTGTAAATGCTGATCTGTAACTGTTTTGTAGCTTATAGTCTTAGGAGAATTGGCTGGGGGGTACTTGTTCAAATAAGAAGATGGGGAGGAAGTAAGCATTTATATGACACCTACTATGTGCAGAGCACTGTGTCAAGTGTTTTACTGTTGATTCTTATAATAACTTTGTGAAGTCAGTGCTATTCTTATACCTATTTTACAGTTGAAGAAACTGAGGCAAACAGAGCCCAAAAGATGTGTCCAGGATCACACAGCTAATAATAGCCTGAGGCTGAATTTGAATTCGCATTCTCCTGACTCTAGGTGCAGGGATCCATGCTTAGGGTCCTCTTATTACCTCAGAGTTACCTAACTAGTCCATGTCAGAGGGAGGGTTTGAATACAGATCTTTCAGACTCAGAGAAAAACCTTTTATTCATACCAGAATGTCTATTTGTGAGGGTATTAGTGTCTTAAATATTTGAATGAAAATAATGGATACCTCACAGGGAAGAAGGGTGATTATTTTTACATGCAAATATACGTATTTGGCTAACCCTTGAATTGTGTAATATGATTGAGGAGGGGGGGAAGGGAGGCTGGGGATTCTGGATGGCAGTTATATTGAAGGTCAAGATCATTTTAGAGATATTTGGGATGAAGAAAACTGCTTATAGGATATCCAGAATTTAAAAATCCAGAAGATAGGGTAAGTCTTCCTGAGTACAGCTCCTGCACTCTATCTATTGGGCTACCCATTTCAATAAGTGAAGTCTATGGTATAAAATGGAGTAAATTAACCAAGAAATCACTCAAAAACCATTTATTAAATATCAATTAATGTGCCAGGCACTGTCTTAGACCAGAGGAAACAAAAATTGAAATATTCTTGTCCTCAGGAAACTTATGTTCTATAAGGGAAACAGAACTAATATATACAAGAATATATAAAATAAATATAATATTAGTGGGGGTATAGAAGGCAAGAGCAGCTGGGAAGATAAGGAAAGGCCTTATGAAAATTTTGAGTTGAATTTTAAAGGAAAGTAGGAATTGTAAGGAGTCCAATTTAAGCCGTGTAATGATGAAGATGGGCAGCTAGGTGACTCTATGGATAAAGTACTGCATTTGGAATTAGGAGGACTTGAGTTTAAAATGTAACTCCTGACACTTAGAAGCTATGTGATTCTAGGCAAGTCACTTAATCCTTAATTTCCTCATATGTAAAATGAGTCGGAGGGTCACAGTCAGACATGACAGAAAATGACTAAACACACAAGATTAAGGATAGAAACTGGACCTATCAGCTCATTGATTTAGGGAATTCCCCTTTGAGGAAACCCTGGTGAGTTCAGAAGGACCTGAATTCAAACCCAGCCTCAGAGACTCACTAGTTGTGTGACACAGGTCAAGTCACTTAACTCCTATTTACCTCAGTCTTGTCAACTATAATGAAATTTACCACATAGGATTGTTGTGAAGATCAAATGAGATAATATTTACAAAGTGCTTAGTATAGACCTGGCAAAGAGTAGGCATTTAATAAATGCTTGTTTCCTTCCTTTTCCCCTCTATGAATGCAGTTTGGCACCTTCTCTATAACTTATATTCTCTGCCTAGAATACTGGGAATATAAGTGGTTTCCATATGATCACATAGCCAACAAGTATCAGAGGCTAGACTTGAATCCATAATATCCTGGTTCTTAAACTGATTTTCCATCTCCACAGTAACCCATTCTATCTCTCTTATGCTAATAATAATAAATAATGATGCTTATTATTGTTGTTTAATTGTTTCAGTCATATCTGACTATTTGTGACCTCATTTGAGATTTTCTCAGCAAATTTACTGGATTGGTCTGTCATTTCCTTCTCCAGCTCATTTTAGATGAGGAAACTGAGGCAAATAGTTAAATGCCTACCCAGTTCGAATATCTGCATCTCATACTCAATGGCTGAAGCCAGATTTGAATTCAGGTCTACTGATTCCAGGCCTGGCATTTGATCTCCTGAGCTTCCTACATGCCCTAATAATGATACCTATAGAGTTTTAAAGTTTTCAAGCATTTAAAATTCCCTTTCCAATTAATGCAATCACAGAATGTCTAGATATTGCCACTGAACCAGCTAATCAAATGAATGTTGTTTAGTCATTTCAGATTCTTTGTGACCTCTATTTGGAATTTTCTTGACAAAGTTACTGGAGCAGTTTGCCATTTCTTTCTCCAGCTCATTTTACAGATGAGGAAACTGAGGTAAATGATTAAATGACTTGCCCAGAGTCAAAACAGCTAGTAAATGTCTCAGGTTGCACTCAAATTCAGGAAAAGGTATCTTCTACTTTCTCTATCCACTGCACCATCTATCTGTCCTACACAGTTTGAATAAGTCCTACCTAAGGTAGAGATGATATATAGTGCTTTGACAATTAAATGAAGCAGATGGCACCAAAAAAGAAGCATTTCATAACTGGCTGAAGGAATAAAGAATATTCTTAGGCCTATATAATAAAACAGAAGTCAGTTCCGCATTGGACCAGCATAGAAATTAAAGAATTCAAAACATTCCAGTCTGAGAGTTAGAGGGTGGCCTTTGAAAAGCTCTGTTGGGGAATGAAGAGGATAGTATAGAATGGGTACGTCTCTCTTTCTCCCTCTGAAAGATTTAATCAGTAGGAAGTAACACATCTAGTCTACAGTGATAGCTATCTGTGGAAAGGCTTAACTCTATGTGGCAGAGAGAAGCATTAGTTATGTATTCTACAAAGGCACCAATCTGCTGAGTCCAGCTGAGAACTCCATGGAAAATGAGCTTCATTAGGACCTTAGTCCTTAAGACACAACAAGACAAAATTTCTAGTAATCAGGAATTGAGTTATCCCTTGGCTACCCATTTTCTCTATGCATTTGTAATTTAAGCTTGTAACCATTCTCCTCATGTACCCTGCTTTATTATTATTATTATTTCCTTTTTTACTTAAAAATTTAGCCTTTTATTTTCAAACTACATGCAAACATAGTTTTCAATGTTCACCCTTGCAAAACCTTGTGTTTTAAATTTTTATCCCTTCCTTACTCTACCCCTTCCCCAGATAACAAATAATCCAATATATGTTAAATGTGCAATTCTTCTAAAAATATTTACACATTTATCATTTTGCACAAGAAAAATAAGAATGAAAAGGGAAAAAAATGAAAAAGAAAAAAGCAAACAACAACCAAAAAAGACAAAAATATTATATTGTGATCCACATTCAATCCCTATAATCCCCTTTCTGGATCCTGCTTTATTATTATTAGTCAAAGGTTGTATTCAGACTTTTAGAGGAAATATTTTTGTAGCTATTATATAGAATCCGTTATATCATTTTAGTAAATGCTTTTGTAAAATGAAGTCTAGTTGATTTTTAATAGTAAGCACACTGGTGGAGGCTCATGAGGAACAATAAGTTCTATAAATTCATCTCTTCAGGATTATCTTTAGAAGCATGAGAATACAAGTAAGTTATTTTCTGATGACCCAAGGAATTGATGAGGAGAGGGTTACCCCATACACATTATGGAGGAGAATGAGTACAAACTTAAAGTACAAATACATAGAAGTGTGTAGCAAAGGGGTAAATTGCAATTCCTGATTACTGGAAATTTTCTTTTGTCTTTAGGTCTACAAGGTACTCACGAAGCTCCCTTCCTGTGGAGCTTTCTGCTGGATTCAGCAGATTGTTCCTTTGTAGAATGCCTAATGGAGCTTTCCCCCACCATACAGGATCATGTTTTTCCACAGATAACTATCAGTCTAGGCCAGATGTGTGACTTCCTACAGATCAGTTTATACCTTGAATTTCATAATAACCTCATAAGGAATGTACTCATTATCCTTCTTTTACAGATGAAGAAACTAGAAACTGGGGCTCAGAGTGTACATGATTTGCCCATGCTCAAAAAGTAAATATTATAAGTAAGATTTAAACTAATACATCTCTGATTATGTGGCAGATAGTCTCAGCAGTAAGATTTGTATTTAAATCTGACCTCAGATACTTTCTGGCTGGCTACATGAGCTTGGGCAAATAACTTCACCACTGTCTGCCTCAGTTTCCTTACATGCAAAATGGTCGTTGTAATAGTAACTACCACTCAGGGTTGTTATGAAGACAAAAATGAGTGCTTTACAAATTTTAAAATGATACAAAAATATTAGTTATTATTATCATTCAGCTAGGTGGTACAGTGGATAGTGTCAGACATGGTATCAGGAAGACTTGAATTCAAATATAGCTGTAGATACTTAACTAGTAGTATGACTCTGGACAAGTCACTTAACTCTGTTTGCCTCAGTTTCCTCATTTATAAAATGAGCTGGAGAAGGAAATGGCAAACCATTTCCATATTTTTGTCAAGAAAACCCCAAGTGGGGACATGAAGCATTACACACGACTGAGCAATGTTATTATCATTATCATTCTTACCATATTTGCTTTAACAAATCATCTTCCAGTCAAAGAATTTCATAGTTAGAAAGATCTTAGAGCTATCTAATGCAGCCTCAGAGTGGGATGAATGAATGCATGAATGAATGAAAAGAACATTTTAAAATACTGTGTGTGAATGTTCAGTCATGTTTGACTCTTCATGGCCCCATTTGGGGTTTTCTTGGCAAAGATACTGGAGTGGTTTACCATTTCCTTCTCTAATTCATATTACAGATGAGGAATTGAGGCAAACAGGATTATGTGACTTGCCTAGGGTCACACAGTAAGTGTCTGAAGCTGGATTTGAACTCAAGATGAATCTTCCCGATTCCAAATCAAACATTCTATGCACAATGGTGCCATCTAGCTTATCTTTTAACATGCTAATTATGTTTAATGCTCTCTGCTAAGCAAAGTAAAAAGTCTCCTATTTTCAAGAAGCTCACTGTTAAGTAAAGCACAGATTCTTGAAAAGGAATTTCCTATTCAACATTTCCCAAAGTGAGGATTCCTATGGCCTCTTGAGTCAATCTATTTCTTCCACTTTGAGGCAGTTCTAATTGTTAGGAAGGTTTTCTTATGATAGGAATCCAAAATCAGTCTCTGCCATTTCATTGCATTGTCCCTAATTCTAGTTTCTGGGTCTAAGAAGAACTGATTAATTTCTCTTATGTGTCTGACAACACTTTAAAAACTTGAAAGAATGAATAAAAAGCATTTTTTTTAATATTTTGAAGTATTTGTACTTCAAAAAGTACACACCTATTGTGTGCTACATACTGTGCCAAATTATGCAGAATCAAATATAAGACTTTCAAGGAGCTTTTATTTCTTTGTTATGCCACAGTTCTCTTTAACTGTCCTGACTCAGTTTCCCTGTACAAGTTCCCTTGTCCCTGTTTCCTTAACTGTTCTGTCTCTGACCCAGTAAAACTAAGGATTATTCGCTCTCAGGTTACAAATTAGCAAGATAAAAGAGTAGATCTGACTCTTTTATGGATTTACAATATCCCTTAAAATATTCCAAGTTAACCCACGATATCTTTACTTCTTTGTCTCCGGATTTTTTAGGGTTTTATGGCTTCCCCTCCCTGATAAAAACTTTCCCTCCCTTTCTCTTCTTTGTCTCCAAAAAGGTATTTAAGAAGTTGGAGTTCCTCCATTCATTGCTGGAGGATGGCGGCTGGCAGCTGGCTGTATGCTGGACGCTGGATTCTTTGAGATGACAGTCTCCTCCAGACCTGGGACCAACATGAATTCCTTGGTCCCAGTATATCTTTATCTCTGTCTGACTGGATAATCTGAGACGAGAGTCCTGTCCAGTCAATCTTATTCTCCCATTAATAAAATATTAAAACTCTCTAATCTCTCTCCTGCCTCAGTTTCTCCGGCATTACATCTTGAAGACTTTCACAGAAAATTGGCTTTCTAATGGGAGAACTACATATAGAATAAGAGTCTGATGAAGAGTTCCCATGGAAAATTGGACTATAATGCATCATTTTTAATGTCATGTCTGATGGGAAGAACCCTGAAGCTGTCTTCTGACTTTGGGGAAAACTCTTAAGAAAACTCTTGCCCCTGAGAGAGACTGGTCCCAGAGAATCAAGATAAAGTGGTTTCATTCTGTTATCTTGGTGGGAGTAGTTGAGTTCAGGACCAATCTTACTTAGCCCAAGCTGGAGATAGAGATTTCTATCACAATGTGGTAGCTGTAGTATTTTTTTGCCCTGCGCCAAACCTCATCATGTCCACTGACAAAATCATATCCATTTCTGAAGTTGAACTATTTGAAAGTGCCAAGGACTTGGATGGCAAGAATTTTCTTTTCTGGGTCTTCAGTTGCTATGGCCACAGTACCCACACAAGCAGTTGCCAAGGCTGCTTTTCCATGAAGGTTGTTTCCCAAGATGATGACTGCAAAGGTCTGACTGACTGGAAACAAGCCTACTGGTTTGGGAATTGCTGCCTCTCGTGAGATTCTTGTGTTTGCCTGCTTGTCTATGAAGTTTGATAATGGTTATAGAAGAAGAAGTTTGGTCCTTTCTCAAGAGGGATTTCTTCTATCTGTGTTCAAGCTAAAAGCAGAATGGATAGTCTTGGAGTTACTACTTTTGGAAGGATATTTATAATATAGTTTCCATTTATAATAAAATGTAATGTATTAAGAAATAATATTTTCTTTAAAAGGTCTTTCCAAAATCTTTAGAAAACCACCTTTGAAAGGGGAAAGGTAAGAGGACAAAAAAAGCTTACATTGAATCTACTATTATAAAAGCAAGACATTATATTTTTACATAGAAGGGAAATAGATTAGGGTTGATATGATAGTCTCCCTATCTACCCAAAGTGGTTCTAAGACCTAGACTTCTCCATTCAAAAAAGAATAAAAATACTTATGGAAAAGAGGATGTTCCTTTGTTTATTTTAGGAATCTGGAAAACTAAGTATAACAATAAGACAACAATTCTAAATATTAACCCCAAAATATATGGTTCTGTGTCTTGATTTTTTGGGAGGGATTCTTAATGATCATTACTTAAAATTGTTCACACGCACATATGTTATGATTAAGGTGCTGCCAGTGGTTTAATGCTATAGTCTTCAACTAGTCTCATTTGGCATGGAATCCAGTCCTCTTTAACAGGTTTCATTTTGACTGAGGCATGCCCAATCAATGTTTAAGGATAGATAAGAAATGAGGCAGAGAATGGCCTCTTTTACCTAGTCAAAACCAAAAAAACCCAAACCCAAAACCAAACAAAATAAACAAACAAAAACAATATGGAAGGGAAAGACCCTCAGGGTTTCTAGCCAAAACAGAAATAATTGCTATTTATATTCATTCTGAGCAATCAAGACCAAAGGATAAGTACAGTTTGACTGGCCTTTGGCCATGGTTCCACATTGCTTTCCTGAATGGTTGAATCAGTTCACAACTCCACAAGTAATACATTAGTGTCCCAATTTTTCCACATCTCCAACATTTTTGTTTTCCTTTTCTGTCATATTAGCCAATCTGATCGATATGAGGTAGTACCTCAGAGTTGTTTTAATTTTCATTTCTCTAATCAATAAGTGCTTTAGCATTTTTTGTATATTATAAGTAACTTTAATTTCTTCATCTGAAAACTGATTGTTCATAGCTTTTGACCATTTATCTATTTTTAATTGACTGATTTCCCATTTTTTGTTATGCTCCAAAGAATACTTTGCTCACATGGTTGTGTGTGCTTAAGGTAAAATAGCATCTAATGCATATTTGGGCAGAAATAGTTCCATGATTTACTTACCGGTACTCTGTAGATATTAAATGAAACAAAGGAGCACTCTCCTTGTCCCTTAACTCCTATTCTTTGTATGCATACCTGAAATCTTGTTTCTGAATTTTCCTGCTTGCTTCTTCCAAAGCAGGTTACTCCTCCTCAAAACCCAGTGCAACCTTCTCACTTTGTAGCTTATAATTAGAAATTTCTATTCTGGTACATTGTTACTTTCACCATTTTTCTCCCCCTCCCCCTACTTCCCCCATCTTATACATCTCTGAAGTACAGAATGTCTCACCTGATGAAAGTGACAAAAAAAAATCTGGCAAATTGTGGGTTGGCTTAATTATTCCCCTAAGATAACAATTTAGAAATAGCATTTTCCTTTTAGTTAATTTGCAAGAAAAAAAATTTCCCCCTTGATTCTAGATTTAAGACCATTCGAAATATTCTCACTTAGCAATGCTCGATACAAGGAGCATAGACTCAAGTTAGGGTCTGGGTTCAAATCTCCATGTAACTAGGGACCAGTAACTTTAGATAATATATCTAATCTACTTGGAACTCAGATGCTGCATCTATAAAAGAGAGGGGTTAGAATACATGGTCTTTGAGGACTTTTTTTTTCTTAAGCTTAATTGTAAGTATAGACATAAATTTACCAAATTTCCTATTGGTAACATAATAATGATTCATGTTAATAAAGGTTAAAAGTGTTTTGCAAACATTATTTTATTCAATATTTATAACAATCTTGAGAATTATTCTATTTAGCAAAAATCATCACCATTTTACAGATGAAGAACCTGAGGTTTGAGGAAGTAAAATGCCTTGCCTGTGGCCATACAGCTCGCAAACACTGGAGGTAGGACTAGAATCCAATTAATCAATCAGTTAGTATTTATTGCCAACTGTGTGCCTAGCACTGTGGTAAGTGTTAGGGGTACAAGTACAAGTACAAAGAATGAAATAATCTCTAATATAGCAAGAATATATTCTAATGAGGGATACTTGAAATATATATATTAACATTATATATCTATGTATTTTTAGCATAAATATAAAGTTATATATATTAACATTATATATCTATGCATTTTTATATTTATATATATAACTTTATATTTATGTTAAAATGCATAGATATATAATGTTAATAAACATATATAACTTTATATTTATGCTAAAAATGCATAGATATATAATGTTAATATCCATGGTTGTGTATATATATATATACAACCAAGGAGTTAAATACAAGGTAATTTAGGAGGGAAAATACTAAAATTTGGGGAATCAGGAAGAGCTTCCTGCAGAAAAAGGCATTTCAGCTGAATAGGAAAAGACTCTATAAGGCATACTTGAAGCAGGAGTGCATTCCAGGCATGTGGTATAGCCCAGTAAAAAAAGAACGTAGTGTGTAAGGGACAAAAAGAAGACAAGTTTGATTGGATGGCAAAGTTTGAGATGGGGAAGTAATAGCCAAAGAGGCTGGGGTCAAGTTATGTATTGCTTTAAAAGCTGAACTGGAGGACTTAAACCCAGATCATAGAATCACACAATTTGAAAGTTGGAAAGGATCCCAGAGGCCATCTAATCCAATTTCATCATTGAAAAGAATTTTCACTATTACATCCCTGGAAAGTGGTCTTCTGTCAGTCATTCTGGTGCTTTTTCTATACCACTACCCATAGTAAATAAAATAGCGGTCACTTTCTGTTCATTTTAGTTATCAAAGTAAAATGAGAGAAGTCCTAATCGTAAAGAGGTGTCTGATCTAATATACTAAAGCTCTAATAACTCTAAAGGTTCTAATAGCATCTTTTCACTTTGAACCCTGGGTGGGGGGAGGAACAATTCAACTCCTCTGGGACTTGCTCATAGACAAAGTGTTTTGTCGATCTCATTATTCTTCAGAGGAAGAAGTGAGGTAATATGTGGTTAAAAAAAGTTTAAAAATGCATAACAAATAGGAAATATGCATTGAATCTAATGTTATGAAAGATATTATAAGATGCCTTTCTCTATCTAGACTGTCTCTATAAATCTCATTTCTTTTCCTCAAAGTCCTGAAACATCTCTCTCTTTCTTTCTCTCTCTCTCTTTGTCTCTGTTTCTGTATGCCTTTGTATGTCCCTTTGTCTCTTTCTCTATGCATGTCTTTCCCTCTCTCTCACTTTGATCTGCCTCTCTCTCTCTCTCTCTGTCTCTCTCTGTCTCTCTGTCTCTATCTCTCTGTCTCTCTCTGTCTCTCTCTCGGTCTCTCTCTCTCTCTCTCTCTCTTTCTCTCTCTCTCTCTTGGTCTCTGTCTCTCTCTCTGTCTCTCTCTGTTTCTCTGTCTTTCTGTCTCTCTGTCTCTCTCTGTCTCTTTCTGTCTCTCTCTCTATTTCTCTCTCTCTCTCTCTCTCTCTCTCTCTCTCTCTCTCTCTCTCTCTCTCTCTCTCTCTCTCTCTCTCTCTCTCCTCTTTCTCTCTGTCTCTACCAGTTCCTCTGTCTCTGCCTCTCTCTCTTTATCTGTCTACTTGTCTGTCTTTTGTCTAACTGCTGATCTATGATAGAGGTATTACTTATTTGTCTGAGGCCACAGGGACCAGTGACCCCCACTAGTTTTTGACCTATTGTCAACCTTCACAGTTTGCCTGATTCATCTGTGGGGAAGCCTGACAGAGAAAGAAGGTTCTCAGTTCTTATACTCATTAGCTTTCTAATAAACCCTGACCCCTCCATCCCAGGATGATGTTAATTATAATAAAAACTGTGGCTCTTACTTAGATCTTCCCAAAGAGAAAAGTAAAGGTGATATCCAGTGCCAGATATTAATTGAATATAAAACAGGACATTTGTTGCAAGTAATGATAACCTTAAGATAAAAAGCATTAGAACAGAGTTCAGCTATTTAACTTAGAACTATTGGTACAGTCTGCTAGGTGGCTGGTAGTTAAACCTTGAGGGGACATAAAGCAATTTTTGTGAAGCTGTTAAATAGCCGGTTTACATTTCCCCTCTGGCAGTGTCTGTACAAGCCTGCCAGTGAATTATGCCAGATTTGGCCCCTCTTCTAGTACTGGCTGCTCTCCCTGATGCAGATATTTTCCTCATTACCAATCTGTTTCAGTAATTCTAACTGGTAATTCTAACTATCCCTGCTAGATGTGACCTCTATTACTCAAAACTCATGAAGTCACCTCCTAATGCAAAGGAAACACAAAAGAGAGGCAAAGGCACCTGTATCACAAACCTGCATAGTATAACAACAAACCCCAAATCAATATTTATAGAGCCCCTACTATGTACCAGGTACTATGCTAGAGTGCTGGCCCTAGAGTCAGAAAGATCTGAGTTCAAATATTGCTTGAGACACTTAATAGCTATGTGACCCTGAGAAAGTAATATAACCTAGAAGGTTAAGCCTGGGGGGCAGCAAGAAGACTCACTGAATATAAAGATATGCTAGAGTCAGAAAGAGCTGAATTCAAATCCAGCCCCAGATGTTTACTATCTATGTGACTTAGCTTCTTTTACCTTAATCCCATGGGAAAGAATTAGCAAAGCACTCCAGTATTTTCCTGAAGAAAACCTCATGGATAGCATTAGTTTTCTATAGTCCACGGGGTAATAAAGAGTCAAATACGAATGAATAGCAAGTTTTATCTGGGAAACAGTTACTAGTTTTGTGTATTTATTTAATTACTTATCTATTTACCCTTCTATTTATTTTTTCTAAATTTATAGTATTTTATTTTTCCAAATACATGGAAAATTAGTTTTCAACATCCTCCTTTGCAAACCCTTGTGTTCCAAATTTTTCTCCTTTCCCTCCCTTAGACTGCAAGCAATCCAATATAGTTTTAAAATATGCAACTCTTACTAGATACTTTTATTATCCTCTTTTTGCCTATGAGAAAATGTAGGCAAATGAAGGTTAAGTGATTTGCCAAGAATAATACAGCTATAGTAAATGTTGGAGGTTGTTATTTCCTCAACTATGCTAGTTGAGTCCATGTTATACATGGGAGAATAGTGGCAAAGTAGTGAACAACCTCCTTCTCCAACCCAGACTTGTATCACACCTTGTCAAATGGAGAACTATAGTTAAAAGAGAGCTAGTCATTGTTTTTCTAACACTCCACCCTCTTGCTTCTGTCTTGGGAAGAGGGGAAGCTCTGTATCCACTCAGGGTCCTTCATATGACATTAAAAGGCTGAGTCCTTTCAGCTATGAGTTACCACATGTTTAGAAAAATCTGCCAAATTTCTATAGTCTGGAAGCAAGCAGGGAGAACCTGTGGATGCTCTGTATGAATATGATACATATGCAGATGTACATATACTGGGACTAGAGGTCTTGTATATCAGACCTCATTTCATCTTATAACAGAGAGGTAGCATAGATAGTTCTGGGACTGGAGTTAGAAAGTTCTAAGCACATATCTGATTTGAGGCACTTCATATTTATTTATCTATTCAATTTTCTAAATTAATAGTATTTTATTTTTCTAATTACATGCAAAGATAGTTTTCAACATTCCTCTTTGCAAAACCTTGTATTTGAAATTTTTCTCCCTCCCCTCTTAGATGGCAAACAGTCCAAAACATATGCAATCCTTAATAGACAATATTATCCCCATTTTGCATATGATGAAATGTAGGCAGAGGTGGACAAATCACTTAACTTCTTTTTGCCTCAGTTTCTTCAATTATAAAAAGGGAATAACAATTGTACCTAATGTCTGGTTTATTGTAAGGATTAAATGAGGTAATACTTGTAAGGTGCTTTTCATAATTCCTAGTATATAGTAAGCTATGTAAATGTTTATTTCCTTCCTTCCTCCCTTTCTTTTTGCTTGCTTATTTAGTATGTTTGTATCCAAGCTCCAAAGGCTTCTTATTCCCATCTGATAGAGAAGCTGCATTTTGTATTCTTTTTCATACTAGCTATGGGCTATGATAAATGTCTTCTTCTACCCAGATCTCAAGTTCCTCATTTATAAAGTTGGGACAATAATATTCATAATAGGAAATACATACATCCTAAGTCAGCTTTTATGTAGCACTTTTAGATTTCTGAAACACTTTATATGTATATAAGTTCACTTGATTCTTAAGAGGAAAAGGCAGTTTTACCAGTGGAGATATTCTCAGTGAGGTTTTGGAAACTCCTGGCTTATAAGGTTTATCTCACCGAAGATGGCTGCCCTAAATCAACTTTCACTCTCCTAATTTTTCATCTTTATATTCTAGCTTTTAAATTCTGTATTTTACCTAATTATCATTTGCATGGGCAATTGGGTCAGAGTGATTAAGTAGTTTTTGAGCTGAGTTGTAGACTCCATATGAATTCTTATACTTTTGATTCTAATAACCTGCATTTCATCCCATCTTCTCCCATCCTATCCCATCCATCTCATCACGCTCCTCCTATCTTCTCCCCACTCCTTTTCTCCCATTCCATCCTATCCTATCCCTATCCCTTTCTGACCCATCTCTTCTTTTCCTCTCCTCTCTCTTCTCCCATCCCATTTCATTTTATGCCACTCTTTTCTATCTTTTCTTCTCTTCTCTTCTTCTATCTCCCCTTACCATTTTTCCCCTTCCATTTAATCTCCCCTTCCCTCTTTTTTTCTCCTCTCTCTTTCAAACACGTCCTATCCCATTCCATCCTTTGAATACTTTGTGTGAACAGGGAATTATGCTCAAAGATGGGAGAGATACATAAGTCAGCTAAGCTTCCTTCTGACGTGTAGCTTATATTCTAGTAAATCAAATCAAATTAAACTATTCTCCTCCCCATCTCTGTGTCTTTGCACATGTACACAAACACAGCACTTTATTTTGCACCTTTTAAATATTGCATTCTCTTGTGTCTTACCTTGATATTAGAATATAAGCTCATTGGAGATAAAAACTATATTTCATGTAAATTTGTATTTGTATTTCATATAAATTTTTTTCTCAGTTAACTATCAGAATTCTATGAACATGGTAGATACTTAATAAATATTTGTTGATTTCAATCAAATTAGATTTAATTAAATAAATTGCACCTATATACATCTCTGATTTATGCTGAAAGTGTGAAATTTTACCCAAAATGTGTGTAGCCACAATATAGCACCCAACTTCTTAAACTGTGATTGTGACCCCATATGGGACCCAATAATGTGGGGGTCATGAAATTATGATTTATTATCAGTAAATGTTTGATTTGAAGACCTATTTTACATATCTATATACCTGGACTCACATAACAACTTCTTGATAAAAAGGAATCATGAGTGGTTTCCCTCCCTCTCTACCTCCTTACCTTCTTTATCTCCCTCCTTTCCTCCATCCCTTCCTTCCTCTCTCCTTTCCTCCTTCTTTCCTTCCTTCCTTCCTTCTTCCCCTCCTTCATTCTGTCCTTTCTTCTTCCTTCCCTCCCTCCCTCCTTTTTTCCCTCTTTCCCTCCCTTCCTTCTTTTTTCCCTTCCTTTCTTTCTTTCCACTCTCTCCTCTGTTTTTTCTCTAGTCTTTTTCTCTTTTTTCCTGTACTATCTGTCCCATATACATATAGACATCAACACCCATACACCATCTCACACCCAGGATCAACATTAACTAAAACAGACAAGACTCTAAAGAAGCTTTTGAAGAAGGAGCCTCTTGGAAAGCTATCATAATTAAATACTTCAGCACTTCAAGAATTCATAAACCACAACAACTTTAGAACTTATTCTCTTAATTTTGAGGATGTTTGCTTTGTATGAGAGTCATGGGGTAAGCAGATAGGAGAAACAAACAATGGGGTTGCAGTCAGTAAGGAGGACAGGAAGAGACCATCTATGGCAGGATAGCTATATAGGATGTTGTGGCTAGACCTTGGTGATTGTAGAGTTGAGGTGAAAGCCTGCCAAATTTGTCGGCCTGTCTTGAGGCAATAGTACTTTTTTGGTTTGTCCTGGTTGAGTAACAGAGAACCAATGTGGTCAAAGAGAAAGAATGCTGGGCTTGGAGTCAGCTGACTTGACCTAGAATCCTGTGACAAAGACAAAGTAAGCTATGGAACCTGGGTTAAAGTTGTATCATTCTGGGCAAGTGGCTGAACCCTGTTTTCCCAAGTTCCTTCAAATGTAAAATGAGTTGGAGAATGAAATGCCAAACCTCCTTCTTTCACTTGTTTTTTTTTTTTTTTTCACTTGTTAACCAAGAAAAACCCAAATAGGGTCACAAAAAGTGACATATAACTTTAAAAAACTATTGGTAAATGTTTAATAACTGACTTTCTCAAAAGGCATGACACACTTTAAATTTAATCAATATTACTAAAAAATTCTCTATTACTTTCTTAAGTCTATATTATTAAAACAACAATAAATCAATATTGTTGACAACAAATCAAGCCTTGACTTAAAGCATTTCTTAATTTCTAGTTTAAACACTTACACTGAAAAAATAGAACAATCAGCTTTTTGCAAGTGGGTCAGAGTTGATTCCAGAACATTGCTAGCTGAACTAGATAACACTAATTCAAAGACTCTTAACCTGATATACATGTATCTCCAAGGAGTATGGGTAATATTTGGCAAATAATCATATTATTCTTGGGATATACACTCATATATGTATACATGTATGTGTGTATTTGTATATATCTATCTCTACATATACACACCTTCACACTCAAACACACATATAAACGCATATATGTGTATATGTATATATGTGTTTTAGTCATATATAAAGTTAGAAAACTTTACTTGTATAAATTTATTTGTGTGATTTCAATGGTATAGGGCAGCAATTCTCAAAATGTGATTTAGGAACTCCTAGAAGTTTATGAGACTTAGGGGTCTATGAGGTCAAAATTAAATAATATAAAGAAATCTTAACTTTTAATATGGTAAACATTGATAGGGGTAACCTAATAAACAAATGCTCTTTGGATTCTTTTGCAGTAATTTTTGAGGGTAAAGAGGTTCTAAGGTTAAAATGTTTGAGAACTTCTGATATAGTGAATTCCCAGGTAAAAAATATTGCTTTAGCAATTCAGGTCTGTACCTTCTCTGTGATTTATAATCTTAGTTATTTTTCTTTGTATCTTCAGAGTTTACTACAGTAACAGGGAAAGATAAAATGTATAAATGCTCACTGACTTATTAAAACACTAAGAAGTTAAGTTTACCCAGGGTGCCAAAGACAGTTAGTTATGTGCCTTCTTGGCTTTGAGACCAGCTCCCTATCCACTATACCATGCTGTTTCTTTATATTGTCCTACTGAATTTAATTCATCTCTTAGCTTTATTTCTTTGGTGCATATGTATGATAAATGCTTGAATTTTTTTTTATTTTCATATCCAATAAGAGCTGTGGGAAGGTTTACTAAATGCAAGGGGCTCAGAAAATGGAAAAAGTCTGGGAATTCCCAATCTAATTCAACAATTTCATTTTATTGGTGAAAACATTGACCCTTAAAGAAATTAAGTGTTGTGTCTAAGGTCAACTAGCTAACTAGTAACAGAGACAGAACCAGAACTATTATTTCTTGGCCTTAGTCCACTGTGTTTTCTCTTACAACATCTTGGGACCTTTTGTGATTAGATCTATTGTTTTCAGCTATTCCACTATAAAAATCAAAGCTGAGGCACTCAGTGTGTTCTTTGATGGTCGCTCCTCCCTTGGTTTCTTTCCAGAGCTGAAGAATTCTGGGAACATGTTTTAAGCTTCATTTCTTGCCTGAGTATGCATACGCTCATTTGGTTCGTGAATCCCCATCGAGAAAAGAACTATTTAAAATTCTTAAATCTTTCATCATGACACCCCCAGCTGAAGAGCAATTTTGTAGCATGATGAGAACTTATTGCATAATTTGGACAAGCTTTTGTTCTCGTGGTAATTTTCCTTAGAGAGAGAGCTCCCTTCTTTACCTCCCCCTTCCCACATTGTCTGATTTCAGAAAACTCAACCTATTCTTGTTCCAAAAAATATATATGATTCTTAAAGGATGATGTGCATAAGAAATGGAATTAGTTTGGTGAGGTCTAGGAGGAAGAAACATCTGGTCCAAGAGTCACCTCTCTATTGAGGGTCCTGAGGGAGTTTCTGCTTAATACACAGGTTATGTAGGAAGAAGAAAAATTGTCTGAGTTTCATAATCACATGGATTTGCAGGTCTAGTGGAATGACCATTGCAGAGGAGCATCATGAAATATTACATTGATATTGGGCCTCACATTTGAAGGACTTGGGTCTGTCTCTGACACATGCTAATTTAGAAAACTTAGGGAAATCAACTTAAACTCTTAGTGTTTTGGACACCTCTCTAAGCTGATATATTACAGATGAATTGACAACCTTTATCAGTGGAGGGAACTTTCGTAGGTTTGGACCAAAAAAAGGAACAAGAAAATATCATAGCACTGATTTCAGTATTTTTATGTACCAATACCTTTATGAACTTAGACATGTCTTTTAACCTCTGTACTCTAGTTTCCTCAATTATAGAATAAAGTAGTTAGAGTAGATTACCTTAAAAAGTTCCTTCTATTTATAAAGTTATAATTCTATGACCTTTTTTCCCCCAAAACTTATCTCTCATCTGAACTTTCCCTTTTTTATAGAGGGATTCTTTTCAGCATCCTTATTTTTATACTCTTTAATATCCATCACCCCCTCCCCCCATATTCAATCAGCTACCAAGTTTTATTGATTGAACCTCCACAAAATCTATCTGTGTCCTTGCCTAGGTTTTTTTCACTGTACATCGTATCTTAAGGATTAGGGACCTCAGAGATCATTTAGTTAAAACATCTCCTTTAACAGGCAGGAGTTATTGATATCAATTCTGGGAGATCAACTTACATTGTTATTATCATCTTATGGATATAAAGACTGAAATACAGAGTTGTTTTCCTATAAATTTAGGGATAAAGTTAGTGCAGTAATGGATTTGGCATGTTTATATTCTGTTATCATTATGAGGCTATTGTAGGAAGAAGATTTCATAAACCTTAAGCCTTATATAAATGTGCAGTATTTTCATATATTTAACATCTGTTCAAATCCTATCTTTCTTTTTAGAAGAATAAACTCTATATTTAAAAATAGTCTCATTTCATCTAATTACATGTAAAAACAATTTTTAACATTAATTTTTTAAAAATTTGAATCCAAGATAGATGTAGATTTATATACATACAGTCATATGAAACATATTTCAATATTGTTGCTGTTGTTGTTTGTCCTTCATTCTCAAAGATGAATATGATATCAGGGAGGTGATGCTGTGACATGCAAGTGAATTAGATTTGAGGGAGGGCTGGTCAAAGTCACCTGCCTCACTTTCCCCTCCAGAGCCAGCTGGGTCCAGTTCCAAGATACAGATCAAGATGACGGGAAATGATCCTGGTTGAAATGGAAGACTTTGGCCTTTTTAAGCTACGGTCTTCAACAGGTCTCAGGATACAAGGATGAAAAATAGTTCCCTGCCCTCAAGGAGCTTCCATTTTATCTATTTTATTTTATACTTATAAAGCAAGAGAGGGACTGGATGAGAGATTGCATGAGCAGAACTCTTAATGGAGGAAATTCTCTCTCAATATAGATCAGGACCTTTGAGTCTTAGTGAGTAGCTCAGAGTGCTAAGATTTAGTGATTTACCCAGAGTCACTTAGTATGTGTCCTACAACAGATTTTAAAACCAAGTCTTCATGGCTTTGTTTGGGCCTTGTTTTTTCTATGGTTTTAGGCTTCAATAAGGTTAAACTGACTAAGATTATTGGGATACCTTGTATATGATAATGCTAATAACTATGGAAGATGAGGAAAGGTTTCAGACAGGAGGTTGCACATGAATTGAGCTTTGAATGAAGCTAGGAATTCTATGAGGATGTGGTGAAGATTGCCTTTTATTTATTTTTTGCCTAGTAGCACTTTATATAAATAGGTCAATACACAATGTCTTGGACATAGTGCCCTCCGCAGTACTGGAAGGTCAGTATGGTGTAGAGGAACATATGTTAATTTGGGAGCCAGAGATTTGAATCTGAGCTTTTCTATCTTCTAGCTTTGTGACAGTGGCTAAAATCACTTAATCTTTTTCATTATTTGTAGAATGGAATTTTACTTGCTTGCCCCTAAGCCCTCTTTCAACTCTAAACATAGATTTGATGACCTAACATTTGTTAACTGACTGGTGGCAAACTTTAGGAACATATTCTTTTTTTCTTTTTAACCTTCTTTCCCTTTCTAGTGAGAGCTCTACAGGGTCTTTTCCCCAGATCACCTAAATTCTGAAAGGAAATGAGATTATCTCCACTCCAGTAGAGTACTCCTATTCAATTTAGTTCCTCAGAAAGTAAGTGGTAATTAACTGATAATCAGCATTAGCTCAAGGGTCCTTTGGGAATGAACATAGTTCTCCACTGTAAATCAGTTTGTTTGGCATTATGCCTGACCAAGATTAGACTCAATCTTGGTTTTTTCCAAGATCCCTTTTGGTAGGCATTTGGTTTTAGCATTTCCCAGTATGAAATGTCTTGTAGGTATTGTATATGTTTCTTTTGAGACACCAGGAAGCAGTGATGGAAAGGGGCAAGGATGGGAGGGATTATTCTAGGGATAGTAAGGGGATAATGACATAACCTTACAGTATTTTATCTTGGTTCAATCACCAAATTATAGTTAAGAACCCTGAGATATTGTAAAGGTTAACAAAAAAACCTCTTCTGTTGATCATAAAGGGGGACAAGCTTGGGGACAGAAAAAACTGGTTTATATCATATATTGTGAATTGGCATTTCTGTACTTTTCCAAGACAATAATCATTGTTTTTTATCAGTTACCCCAAGAACTGAAAAATTCGAAATCTGCTTCCAAATTATTGAATTAATATTAAACCTAAGTCACCATATTTTTTGCATTGTATGCATTTTCACAAATTTAGAATTCCTGGGAGGGATCTTAAAGGCTATTTTACTCCTCTTTCTCATATTACAGGTGAAGAAACTAAAGTTAGAGATGATATGGCCCAGGTCATTCAGCTAGTAAGTGGCAGAATTAGTATTCAAAGCTGTGTTCTTGCATTCCAATTTTAGCATATTTTTTTTATTGTGCCTCTTCCTTTCTTTTTTCTTTTTTAGACCTATACAAAGAGATTTTTGATTTAGGTATTTGATTGATAGCAGGAACAAAAGCACAAATATTTCCCCCTAATATGTTGGGACATACTCTTAGCTTACTTCCATGAAACAGTGATCCCACTGAGTTACTGTTTATACATTGCATGATTGCTGAATGAGTCCTCATCTCAGCTAAATCCTTGGCTATCAACCTCAAGTTCCCTTCTTGGTCCTCTAAATACTAATATTGAACTGACTGCAAAACTGTGCACTTTGAATGTTAGAATATATAAACATACACCTGATTTTGAAAACTCCCAAGGTCAGAGACCCCAAGATCTTCATCTAGAATAGAAAACAACAAATATAGAAGCCCCAGACTGAAGTCCATTCCTTGGGGACATGTTCTTCAAGACTTAGAGCATTGTCTCTCCCATAACTCCCTGAGCAAAGGAGTCTAAAGGAACAAAGAGAAACTTGGCCAAAGATAATCATGCCCTTTTATTTCATTCCAAATTTTAAATATTGGTCATTTATATTTATCACAGACATAAATAGCTGACATTTCTATGGTTTTTTACAATTTATAAAAAGTTTTTATACATTATCTTATTTTATAGGATCATATGATTCAGAATAAAACTTAGAGAATATCTTTTTGATCCTCTTTTCATTAGTGATCAATCATTAGCATTTATTAATGTAATTATATACTATATGACAGGCTCTGTGTCTATATGTATATATATGGAACTAGAGTCCTGAAGAGAAGGAACATGTCAAAGGCACATGGATAGACCCAAAACTTGAATTTAAGATCATGTTTTCTTACTCCTTACAACTTCAAGGTAGGTGATAGGACTATTATGATTCATCCCCTATCTCTACTATTTCCCCATTTAATAGATGAGAAAACTGAGATGGAATTACCTGCCTAAAGTCCCAACTTTAATAATGGGTAGCATTGAATTTGAACCCAGTTATTCTAACTTTAGTTCTAAGCTCCTGTCTATTACATCTTACTGCCTCTTAATTAGATAACAACTCTAAACAAGTTAGAAGATCTAACTTCTAACATCTAATTCAATGTACCCAAAATACATTTCTCCTTCAATAGTACTAATATTGGGTTTCTTCCAAGGTTTAACTCAGTAAAAAAAAGTAAAAAAAAAATTATTTCCACTGCTAAAGTCTAATATATAGTAAGTACCTAATAAATGTATGATTAGATTGCTGGATTGAAGAACTAAAGTATCCCATTGTTTGATCATGTCAGAAAATAAAGAATTTACTTTTTTAATTCCATTGGAAATCCATCAACAGGGAGAGATGGAACACTTATTCCTTCATGACCTCAAATCTGGGCCCTTGTGTGGCTTGGGGATATTGAGTTTGTGCTTTTGATTAATTTTTTTTATTTTTATTTTTAATGGGGTATGCTATAATATGGAGTGATTTCAATTCAAAAGTCATCTAATAATTTTCTATCTTACTTAGCAAGCTTTTTTTTCATGCCTTAGAGGATGGAATACTAGTTTTGGAATCCAAAAAACCTAGCTTGGGACGCTGTCTCCAACACTTAGCAGTTGTATAACTATATACAAATTACTTAACTTCTCAGTCTCTCTGCATTTTTAAGGATTATAAATTGTGTCTTTACAGATACTACTATTCCCTGACATAGCTCTATAGCTGCCCTCAACCCACTGTACCTAGTATCTCTACTAGTCATAAGCTCTGAGGTTAAGTTGTGTCTATTTGCAGACACAGTTTCAAAGGCAGCAGACAACTTTTGTACTTTGAGCATCAGAGAGAAGGGATTTATTTAGAAGAGATGCTGCTTTCACAGAGTTGTTTTTGGGCTCATTTGCCAGTGCGATGATTTCACATGCCACCATGGAACTGTTGGCAAGTCCATATGAGAGCAGAGATTGGCTGGGACCTTTATCCTGAAACACTCTGGCCCTGGCATCTTTTCTGTGGCAAATGCTGGGCTTAGTACAATGGCACTCAGTAGTTCATCTCTACTTCTAAGATTGGTTGGTTGGATGACAAACTTGTGGTTGTTGACCCTGTGAAAGAAGGAATAGATACTCTGGATCCAAAGAGTGCTTTGCATCCTGAAATGGTAAATTCAGCAAGAGCAAAATCATTGCTAACTGTGGTCAAATCTTATAAATGTTCCTCTTTTCTTCCCCCTCCTCTAACTTCTAAATCATTTTTTTCTGTAGCTAGGGAGAACACATGACTATCACCATTCTTGTTTTCAATCCTATAATCCTTGTGCTCTCACTGATCGTAATTCTCTTTGGACTACATTTTCTAGCACCAATAGTGCTAGACTGCCAAGTTAAGTTTATGATTATGAAGTAAAAAAATAAATAACATGTAAAAAAGAAAGACTATAAGTTTTACAGTAGGTTCACCTCAAGAGAGAGGTTTAAAGAATTACATTTTTATTATCATTATCCCTAGTATAGATTTCTACAAGTTGGGATAGGGGATAGTCAGAGTTGATATTCCCTACTTTTCACAGAAGATTGGTAGAATTCCTAAATTTAGAAATTGTTCTTTTTTTACTTCCATGTGGAGACTGCTGAGATTTTTGATTGTTCAAGTAAATGCTATGGATAAAGAGAGCATATCTAGAATCCTTCCCATATCTTGAGATCTTGATCACAACTTATTCGATCTAGAGCTGTAAGGGACCTCAGAGGCACTGTTTTTTTTTTTTGTTTGTTTGTTTTTGTTTTTGTTTTTTTTTGTTTGTTTTGTTTTGTTTGTTTGTTTGTTTGTTTTTGTTTTTTAATAAAAGACACCCGGGATGCTTTAAGGGTCAGAGGTAAGATTTGAACTCAGGTTCTCATATTCCAGAGTCAATATTCCTTCAGTGTTATATCGCCTTAGTTGACTAATTTGCAGCCTGAGTTACAAAATGCCTTATCTTAGTTCTTATTATATAAAACTTCCTATTTTATTAGGACTGTTTTCCTTTAATCATTCATATCCCAACAATCAGAGCTATTGTCACCTGACTCTTAAATTTATCTGGATTATGGCCACTGGGTTTAGAGCTACCTATTATAGTTCAAAGGAATGAGGCTACCTTTAGGATTGGGATGGTTCTTAAAATGCTTGAAAGAATTTTCCCGGCTTCATCATTTATTTGCCAGAAAATGTTTCAAAATTTTCTTGTTTTTTTGGGAGTGGAGTTTTAGTATAGAAAGGATGGCATTACAGGAGTGTTAATTAAGGGCCATCAGGGAATAAGAGACCGTGTATGTGTGTGTGTGTGTGTGTGTGTGTGTGTGTGTGTGTGAGAGAGAGAGAGAGAGAGAGAGACAGACAGAGAGAAAAAAAGAGACACAAAGACACAGAGAGAGACAGAGACAAAGAGAGTCAAACACAAAGAGATTCAGAGATAGACACAGGTAGAGACAGACATATATGTGTGTATGCATATATGTATATATATAGTATGTATATATGTATATGTATATATAGAAAGACAAAGACACACAGAAAGAAACAGAGAGAAACAGAGACACAGAGAGATAGAGACAGAAAGGGAGAGAGATAGAAAGAATGGGTTTATAATAAGGGAGTCAGATCCTTAAAGAGCTCTTAAAGAAGGAATAGTGTTTATATCATGGATGATCTATAAGGCAGGCAAATAAGAAGAAATATTGTCTTTGTCAATCTTCTTTATTATTGTTGCTCCTGAAATTTCTGCACATGTACATAAAATCCTAAAAAAAGAACCTTTTCCAAGTATTTTTGAAACCTTAATTCATCCTGTATAGGTTGTTTATCCTCTTTTGCCTTCAGTTTTCTCAACTGTAAAATGAAGGAATTGTACTAGATGAACTCTAAGACCCTTTTTAGCTTTAGCTCTATCATTCCAGTAATTGTTTTGTGTTCATTTTCCTCTTTTTGTGTTTGTCTTCCTTCATTAGGTAAGCTCCTGTAGGTCAGTGACTGTCTTATGTTTTCTCTAGTGCTTAGTATAGCTTAATATTTTCTCCTTTTCCTATCTTTGACTCTGCCTTTTTGTCTGTCTCTCTGTCTCTGTCTCTGTCTCTGTCTCTGTCTCTCTCTCTGTCTCTGTCTCTCTCTCTGTCTCCTGTTTATCTCTTTTTATCTCTTTCTTTATCTTGTTTTCCTGTCTTTGTCTGACTCTGCCTCTCTCTCTCTCTCTCTCTCTCTCTCTCTCTCTCTCTCTCTCTCTCTCTCTCTCTCTCTCTCTCTCTCTCTCTCTCCCCTGTCTGTCTGACAGGAAGTGAAACTGTGTTCCCTTTAATCTGTAAAATTATCAATCTAAAATTGTGTCCCCTTTTGATTTGTAAAAGAAGGGACATTCCTGGTCTCCCAGGCTCCATAGAGTCTATGAAAGAGAGAATATCCTCCTGGCTGTCCTTTTCTAAGACAATCACCACCTCCCCCTTCCTCCCCATTAATAGCTGGATCCCCATTCAAATTCAGACAGAAAAAAGCTGTCAAAGTAATTTCATTCAATTGGGAAATCCTGGCATGATCAACTCAAACTACCTCCCTCTCCCCTCAAGATCTGCTCATAAAATAGGTTTCTGTTCACTCATTCTTTGCAGAATGTCCAAAGTAGTATGCTTTGCCTCTTTGGCATAGCTGTCAGGACCCCTGCCCGCTGTGAAGACATTCTCTTCTCAGTGTTAATACCTCTGTTTATCTCTCTGCCAGGATTTCTCTGCTAGGACCTTTATTTCTCTGCCAGGACTTTGTAGCTCGGAAATCTGTTTTCCTAGCAAAAGCTGATTTCTGCAGTGCCAACAATAAACTTCCTTTTGCCAGTCTAATATTTTGGGTTCGTGAATTCTTTCACATTGGACCTGTGCTGACCAAACAGGGGTTCCCACAACTCTCTAAATTGCCACTAACTTCATCTTGTCTGTCTCTCTTTATTTATTTCTTTATCTCCTTTTCCTGTATTTCTCTGACTGTCTTTTCTATCTCTCACACACATATGCTCCATTTATTTATGAAATGAAATGGTTAAATTAATTTCTAAAATACTCCCTAGCTCCACAGATTTTTTTGCTTCAGCATTTTCAGTTTTCTCTAAGAGAGATAAAAACTAAAAAACTCATAGATGTGAAGAGACCTTTTTTAGAGACAATGATGGACTAAGTGGCCTAAGAAACAGTTGGCCCTAACCCCTTTCAGGCTGAAGAAAATGAGGAGTTAAAAAAACGGACCACATGAAAGGAATTATCATCAGGGTAATGCCCTTGGCCTCTCTGTGGGAGCTCAAGGCATATTTTAATTGCAATATCTCCCTAAAAATAATCCCCTCTTTTCCTAAACCATGGTGATGAGAATGAGTCTGCAAATTTGGAGTACCAGCTTCCAGGTTTTAATCCTGTTTAAGCCATCTCATTAATCAGTCACAGGCTCCTTCCCTCTCCTGCCTTGGGAAACAAAAGGATCCCAGCCATGAGTTGTTAATTAGCTATTAAGGGGACTGAGAAGCTTCCAAGTGGTCATTATTCACACAATTTGAGACTAATACTTATTTAATTAGAGTTATTCCTTTCCTGTCATAATTCCCTAGTTAAAATGAATTTGGCTCAAATGTTAGCCCAGCTTAAAAGAAACTGCTAGTTACTTTCTGTCTCTCCTGATTCTTTGTAAGATACCCGGAAGAACAATGAATGTGAGATCTCTATAGTGGGAAACACATAAAAAGTAGAGGCTATTCAGGAACCCACACTTTAGATGTTTGTGTGTATATGGGCAGGGAAATAGCAAGGACACTCAGTTTTTGAGTCCTCCAGTGATTCCACAGACTTTTGTCCTTTGGAAGAAAGTTTTTTTCCAGACAGCCATGACAGCAGAATTTCAATGAATTAATCAATCAGTATTTGTTAAGCACTTACTATGCGCCAGGCACTGAACTACAGTTCCTGGGGATACAAAGAGGCAAAGGATTTATAATTTTTCTCTCTTTTTAAGGTACATCGTTCTATTACTTGAGAATAAGTAGGCAACAAAGGGATGTTATTGATAATGTTTATATTTTTGTGCCTGAAAACATTTGTAAATTTTATTCCTTAATTTGTTTAGTTAACCCAGCTAAATCACTGATGACTGATTCCCACATTCCTAAGTGATTGAAGATATTAAATCAGTAGGTATTTTGTGCAGGCAGAGGAGTCACAGCTGTGAGATTTTGTATGGTGGGGCAAGTGCAAGATATTAAAGATGACCTTGAATGGGTGTCCATTCAGGGGAGAAACACTGAACAAATTGTTCCATACCAATGAAGGGATGGCATCAGCACCAGACCTTTGACTTCATTAGTACAGAGAACTTAGGACTAATTAAGTTAGGAAGAAACTCTCTCTATCAAAACATTTTAGCACCTTTTATGTAACTTATAGAGAGCTGCCAATATAAAATATCAAGAAGTTAAATGAATTGTCCAGAGTTATATAGATGCTGTGTTCCAGAGGCATAAAACTAGATTTTTTTTTTGTTTCAAGTCTTTCTTCTCTCTCTCTTTTCCATCCTCCCTTCCCCTCTCTATCTCTCGGTCTCTCTATCTCTGTCTCTGTCTCTCTCACTCTCTCTGTCTCTATCTCTCTCTTCATTGCCTCCATGTAGAAGTCATATGAAACAAAGAATTGAAAATGTGGGAAGATATACTAACTTATATAGAAGGAAATGAGTAAAACCAGGAGAATAGTATCTTTGACAACAATAATGATATGAAGGAGAATCATTTTGAAAAACCTTAACACTGATCAAAGTGATGAATAATAGTCACTTTAAACTCTGATGACGAAAAATCCCACTCACAACTTGACAGAGAAGTGATGGGTTAGAGATATAGAATGAGATATGCATTCTTAGACATGGAAATGTATTGACCTGCTTTGTTAGACTATACCTAATTATTACAAGAAAGGGCTTCTGTTGAGATGGGGGGAGGGCATGGTAGCTTAATAGGTAGATAAAGAAAAGGGAAAAAAAAGAACAATTTTAATGCAAAAAAGGAAGAAAAAAGATTTTCTTTTTTCACTTCTCCTTTCCCTTGATTACAACTTTCTCTCTTTTCAGCTCTCCAATAGAATTTCAAAATCCAATGTAAAAGTTTTATGTAAAGGAAAGTATTATGTAGGAGGGGAGGGGGAAGGAAGGAGAAAAGTTTGGAACACAAAGTTTTGCAGGGGTGAATGTTGAAAACTATTGTTTTGAAAAAAAGCTATTATTATTTTTAAAAATTAAAAAAGGAAAGGATTATGAACTCAAAGTCAGAGGACCTATGTTCAAGTATCAGTTTTGTTACTATATGACTTTGGGCATGTCCTTTAACCTCCTAATGATTTCCTTATTTATAAAATGAAGGGATTGAAATAGGTCAGAGATGTTAAGCATGGTGTCTCAGGTCATGAAGACCTGACAACATTTCCTAATGAGGCTTATACCAGATTAAAATGTAATGAGGAACTATGTAAAAATAAAGAAAACACAATAAAAGAAAGATAATGTTAATGTGTGGTTTTCTAAGTGGATTGCAGGTCTACAGTTTATCAATCTGTTTCTTTTTGAGTTTGACCATTGAAATAGGGGATCTCTAAGAGTCCTTCCTGAAGTCAGGACCTGAACTCAAGAAGACTCATCTTTCTGAATTCAAATATGGGCCCTGGACAACTCACTTCACCCTGTTTGCCTCATTTTTCCCATCTGTAAGGTGATCTGGAGAAGGAAATGGCAAACCAGTTTATTATCTTTGTTAAGAAAACCTCAAATAGGATCACTAAGAGTTAGACATTACTGGAGAACAACAAATGGCTCCCATGGTCTACATATATACTTATGTTTCTTCCTCAAAGCTGGCACCCAGGGCGATCACTCTAATTTACTTTATTGTCTTTGCTAGACCTCTCCCACATCCAGTCACCATACTCTCCTCCTTTTACCTAGAACCCTACACCTTTCATATCATCTCTTGAATTTTTTTTTTTTTTACCATATTTATGATTTCATTGGTATAGGGAGCATCTGGTGAGACCTTTCCTCTCCTAATGCAGAATAGGTAGCCCTTTCTTTTTTGCTTAGTCTTAAAGTTTTGTGACAGTTATGAAGAAGCACTGAGAGATTAAGTGACTTATTTAGAGTCACACAGTTAATAAGTCAATGGTGAAGACTTGAATCAGGTTTCCTGACTCTAGACCATCTCTTTACCCAATACACCGTATTGCTTCTTATTACTCCTTAAGGCATCCTAGAAAAATTAGTGGTTCATTAACTTAGCAACTCAATTAAATTCAATAAATTTAAGAACCTAGTAGGAGCAAAGCTAGACACAGGTATCTGACCCTTAAGGAACTCAGACACTGGAATGGGGAATAGAAGACAGGAGATGAAGCCAGGTAGATATGGCATATATATGAGCTATTACACAAAATAAGGGTGAAAAACAACTCCCAGATGTCTTAAACAGCAGTTAAAAACCACAGAACCCTTAAAAAATTTTCTTTAAACTCTGTATAACCTCATCTAGATAAGGAATTTTTAACACTGCTTTTATAAGAAAAAATTTTTTTTAAGTTTGTATATCAGACAGAACCCACTATGAAGCAGGTTTCAGACCTTATTGAGATCATCATTTTTGGAATAAACTTATTTTTAGGATACTTAAAAACCCCAAATGATGGCTATTGAAGTTAAACTAAAGTATCTTCGTCTTTGTTTGTTTCCTGTAGTGGTTCTGTAGTAAGCAAGTTAAAAACCACTGGAAATCAGGAGACCTGTGCTGTCTTCTTTTCCACATTTGCCGGTTAACTTTGTGTAATCTTTAAACAAAACATTTTGTAACTAATTTTAGCCTCCCTCCAGTTTTCTCTCTGTAAAATGTTGTTGTTCATCCTTCATTCTCAAAGCAGACCAGTGTCATAAGATTAGATTTTGACTTGTAAGTGAATAGGATTTAAGTAAAGCAAAGTTGAACAAAATCATTACCCTCATCTCTCCTCTAGAGCTATCAGAGTCTGGGGACAAGACACAAGTTAAGATGACTGGTGATGGCTGCCATCTGTAAAATAAGTATATTAATAACTGCCTATCTTCACTTTATAGAAAGTTTATCAAAGCACACAAGTAAATACAAAGATAAATGAAGTACTGAATGTGAAGAGGCTGCCTTATAGCTCAAGAGCACCAGCTAGGGTATGGGGGATTTGGGTTTCCTTCAGCCAACCAACCAATCAACAATTATTTATTAACTAACCTCATTATGTGCTAAGACTGGGAATTTAAAACCCAAACACTAAAACAAAGTAGTTTTTGCCTTCTGGTTGCTTATCTTTTGTCTTAGGATCACAGATTTAGAGTCAGAAGGGGCTTTAAAGGGTTACAGAGACATCACCTTTATTTTCCCCATAAGAACATTGCGTCCTAGGGAGGTTAAATGATTTGCCCAGGATCACAGGTGAGATTCAAATCCACATTCCTGATTCTTCTTCCTTTTCACCCTTCCTCTCTCCTTTCTCTTTTCTCCTTTCTCTGTCTCCTCTCTCCTCCTCCTCCTCCTCCTCCTCCTCCTCCTCCTCCTCCTCCTCCTCCTCCTCCTCCTCCTCCTCCTCCTTCTCCTCCTCCTCCTCCTCCTCCTCCTCCTCCTCTTCCTCCTCCTCCTCCTTTTCCTCCTCCTCCTTTTTCTGTTTCTCTCTCCATCCATCTACCCAACCACTCTACATATTGTCTATGGTATCTTGAAAAAGTTACAACTTGTCTCTACTACTGTCTTTCTATCTGTCATATAGGAAAATAGGGACAATAGCTCTTTCTCTTAGACTTGCACACAGTGAGTACTTAAAAGATGCTTGTTCCATTGGACTATGCCTTGGGAGTGGGGAGGAATATGGAGGTTCATTGCTAGAGCCCACCGATACAAAGATACAGCTACAAAGAAGGGAATCAAAGCTTTCAAGTAATAATAATAGCTTGCATTTACAGAGACTTTGTGGTTTTTCAGCACTTTCAGATTGATCATCTCCTTTCAGACTTAACGCTTGTGTGGCAGATGATGCAAGGGAAGTCTGTGAGAGTCATGGTCCATAGTTTGAAAGAATTCTAGGAGATTTTCTTAAAGTCACAAAAGAGTATTTAAACTACAGTTGATGGACTAGTCTCTAAAGGAGTTGAGCAAATCTGAAATCATTTGATGAATGCTTTATATACTTAAAAATTAGGGCTTAACTATCAAGCAAACAGCCTACAAAGTTGCAAATTATAAAAGAGAGATAAAGAAGAAGTCAGCTTGTCTTTTCATCCAGGTAAGGAGACAGGATATCTTTTATCAAGGAATTGTCAATCAGATAATCAGACAATTTTTTTCAAGACGACAAATAAGCAACAAATTGCTCTATATTCTTTAGCTAGGTATGCAGTTTTGCATAAACCCTTGGCTTTAATCTATCACAAGTATCATAACATTTATTTTTTTTTCCCCAGATGAGATAATACTGTTACAGAAGAGTTAAAGAATTTGTCAGTGTCTCACAGCTAACACGTGGCAGAGTCAGCCCTTGACCTTAACACCATCAAACATTATAATCAATAAACAAGTCAACCTTAACTGTGGCATGCCTACTGTGTGCTAAGCATGCTCCTTGTTATTATGGAGAGTGAGTAGAGAAAGGAGACTATTAAAAAAAACAAACAAACAAACAAAAAAAACAATTCCTTGACCCAGTGCAACTTGTTTTTGAGAAAAGCCTTCCAAAAAATAACTGAACAATGCTTACAAGGCAACATGCAAATGAGTACAAATTAACATACCACAGGGAGTATACAATAATGACAGTTCTAGCAAAGTGAGCATATAATTACCAAGGGGAGGTGGTGTGGGGTGGAGTTAACCACTGAAGACTTCCTGGTGAACATGAGTTATAAGCTTGAGTTAATTTTTTGGAGAGAGTGAGGAAGGTGTGGCAGTGCTAACTTAGTTATAGGTATTTATTAATGGAGTTCCAAGAGTTCTGGATTAGAAGTCAGGGTTTTACCTCTAGCTCTACCACTTCCTAGTTGTGTAACATTGGATAAATCATTCAGTAATTTGGGGGCTTTAGTTTTCTCATCTGTAAAATGGGAGATTTAGTTATTTGGTAAATTGGTTGTTAGAACCAGAAGAGACCTTATAGGACATCCAATTGGACTCTTTTGTTTAAAAAATGGAGAAACTGAGATCCAAGGAGGGGAAATTGTTTGGCTGAAGATCATCCAATTGAGTTGTGGGGGTAAGGGGTACTCAGGCATTTAGACTAGGACCACAACTTTTTGCATTATATCACATGACCTCTCTTAAGGTTTTTTCCAACTTGAAGTTGGGGGTAGGGGATGGAAGGGAAAGCATTTATTGAGAAAATTTTCAATAATATAGAATAGTAAGTGATTAAAATGATAATTCACACTGGGATGATATATAAGGGAGGCTAGTGTTACTACTTATGAATAAGATTTTTCTATCATTTCTTTTACTGTCTTTTTTAATATTATAAAACCAAACCTTTAAAATGAACTGAAGCATTAACAAACAAGAACATTTTAGTATACAAAAAATAGATAAGAAGATTGTCAAAATGAAATTTTATTAATATAGTTTTTAATGTATATATTAGATTGATTTAAAAGAGAACTTGTCTCAATAAAAACCTTGATTCAAGTTCTGACTCTGACCTTTCCTGATTGCAACTTTATTGTAAATCATTTAAGCTCTCAATATTCAAGGCTAATAGTTTTCAAGTTCTTTGGTCTCAGAACTCCTTTACCCTCTTAAAAATGACTGGAGACTCTATCTTCTCCCCTCTTCCCCTTTGCCATATTTGGTTACCGTGATTAAATCTATCAATATTTATTGTATTAGATAAAACATCTCAGTATTATTATTATGATTTACTTATTATAATTTATCATTATTAGTTTTGACCTTGTGGACCTCTTGAAAGTGCTTCAGGAGTCCCTGGATTATACTTTGAGAACCACTGCTCTAGGCAGTGATTTTTAAGATTAAGTTTCAGGGAAAATGTACACCTGCATTGATGAAGGGAATTTTTCACCTGAGTGTTCCCTATACATTAGGTCCAATCCTTCTCCCCATTAGATTTAATGAACATAACAAGATTATCTTTATCTGTGGCTCCTTTTGAACTTCTCCAGAGCTGAGAACACACACGTAGATCATTGGAGACTTCAGCTCATTTTTCTTTGATGATTTAATCAATTAATTTTGTCCAGGCACAAGCCAATGATCATCATTTAAACAACTGAATTGTAGTAATAGGTCTTCTACATGTCACAGAATCATTGGGTCACAGGTTTGAAGTTAGAAGGGATCTAAAAGGTTGTTTATTTGGATCCTCTTGTCTTAATACAGATGAGGAACCTGAGGCCCTCAGAAGTTACGTGACTTTTCTAAGATTATCTAAGTAGTAAGGAATAGAGACAAGATTTAGTCCCATATCTTTTTTCTCTCTTCATGTCCAACACCCAACTGGTATTTTCAAACATTGTGGTTTTACTTTTAGATATAGGAATCAGGTGTATGGGGTATTCAGGGAGGACCAGCACCTCTGATCTGAGGTCTTACAGAACCCTTTTTTAAAGCTGTGCATCCACTTTTGATGTCTAGCCTCATCAGCTCTTCTTACCTGTGGCTCCAAGAAGCTGTAGCATGTACAGGAGCCATAGCCTGGTTAAGCTTAGCAGGTGAGCTAAACTGGGTTACAGGTCTCAAATCCATCGGTGAATTAGTGGGTTGTCTACTCCAAGTGTGTGAAGACTTCTCCTAATGGAACCATGTTGAGAACAATTTTTTCCAACAGCCTTGAAGCTGTGGAGTGCTTAGAGCTTTGGCCAGACATCAAAGATGCCTGGTCTTTCACTACATCCCACATCATTGCCAGACAAGATGACTTTAGTCCTGCCACTATGTTCTGATGACTCAAGAAGAAAGAGTGAGGCTGTTAATTATGTATAAATCTGCCTGACTTAAATTCAACTCATTAGCAAGTCAAGACATCACTCTGTGCTGTCATTGGTCCTTTTTGAAAACAGAAGGAGAAACAACAAAAAATTGATTAGATGACTGAAATCCCCAGTAGATTCTGGGTTCTGACATTTACTAGCTGTATGACTATAGACAGGTTGATTCACACATATAAGAATTAATCTTCTCACCTATAAAAATGAGGATACTAATAATTACACAAGATTATTGTGAGGAAAGCACCTTATAATTTTCAAAACTTTATATAAATGCAAGGTTTTGCAATTATTGTTTGTACCGATGACTTTTGGAAATCCTATATCCTATTCACCTTGATCACTTTCCTCTTAGTTCTATTGCCCTTCTAAGATAACACAGGTATGAATATGAAGCATGGGTAGAATTCAGCTTTCTCCACTTCAGAATCTCATAGAAGCTTAGAGTTGAAAAAGAACCAAGAAGTCATTTAGTCTTCTAAAGACTAAATTAGGTCCCTTTTTAGGAATCCCTTCTACAATTTTCCTGAGAGAGACATCTGGCTCTTGCTTTAACTTTTCTAACTATGGGGTATATGTTATTTTGAAAGACAATCAATGAGTCAATTCCTATTGTCAGATGAGTCTTTTAATATTGAACTGGAATTAGCCCCCTTGTAACTGCCTCTCACTGGGACCTATTCTGGCCTGTAGAACAATCTCAAAAACATTTGAAGATAATCCTTCATGTATATGGAAACCATTATTATCTCCCATCTAAAGCTACTCTTATATTATTATCATTTAATAATATAATTATATATGTAATATTATATCATAACTATATATTATAATTATATTTATGTATCTATTTATAATCAATATTATATTATTTTACATAATTTATATCATATAATAAGTATAGTTAACATTTATATCAAGCTTTAAGATTTGTGAAACACTTTACATAATCCTCTCATTGATCCTACCACAATCCTTTGAGATAGTTACTATTATTGCCCCATGAAGAAACAGACTGACTTGACTAAGGTTACACAGTTGGTGTCTTCTTAACTCTAGGTCCAGCACTGTATATACTGCACCCCCTAACTAGTCTTCTCCAGGAAAATATGTCTGGTTCCTTCAATCTTTACATATATCATCTGGTTTCTAGCCAACTTGTCACTCTTCTGTGAATATTCAATATTAACATCTGTCTTAAAGACTAGTATGCAATCTATCAGTTAAAATCATTTATTAAGTGTCTGCTATATTATTAGGCACTGTGCCAGGGCTGAGGAAACAAATATAATGATAATCACTTGATAGAAAGAACTTATATTGTAAATATGCAGAATAACTTTGATGTTGATTACATAAGACAGAAAACAATTATCAATTTTGAAGCCATATTAACATAGTGCTAGACTGCTCTAACTTCTAAGGCAGTTTTGTTGAGCTTCTAGCTCATATTGAGTTTGTCATCAATAAAAAGTCAGAAATCTTTTCTTTATGGATTGTTGTCAAGTCTAGTCATTCCTATTCTGTACATGTACATTTGAAGTTCTGATCTCTATTTCATAGTGTTTTTTCTTTATTATGTTGAATTTTCAGCACATTTCTTCATTGGTAATATACTATGGCTTATGCTCACCATAATCCTCTCCTCTGAATGACTTCTACCAGATCTGAAACTTTAATTTTTTGGAGGGAGTTGTTCTGAGTTCAGCAGCCAAATAAAATCATTGAAAAAAATTAAACTATGGGCCTCTGTTTCAGAAAGAAGTGTAGGGTCATTATAAGCACCCTATAATTTTCCAAAGATTATCCTGCTTGCATTCCTCTTCTTATTCACTTTTGGGCTCAATTCAGTTTTCATCTGTAGATTCTGACAGGGGACAGATAGATAGTACGGATACAGTGCTGAACTTAGAAAGGTCAGTTTTAGAAACTTCCCAGTTGTGTGATCTTGGACAGATCACTAACTCTCTGTTTGCCAATAGAAAAGGAAATGGCAAACCATTTCAGTATCTTTGCCAAGAAAATCCCATGGACCTCTGTTCATGAAGAGTTGGATATGGCTGAAACAAGTGACCAGTTGTTTTTGGCCCAGATATAATGTACTGATGGGTTAGCCAAGTATTCAGAATAATAACAACAATAAGAGCTAGCATTTATATAATGCATACTATGTACTGGACATTGAGCTAAGAGGTTTACATTTTTGTCTTATTTGATCCTCATAATGACTGTGGGAAATAGGTGCTATTGTTATCCACATTTTAGAGTTGAGGAAACAGATTAAAAGTCTTGCTTCTGGTCACATAGTCAGCAAATATCTGAGGAGGGATTTGAACTCAAATCATCTTGATTCAAGGGTTGGGGCTCTATCCATGGTGCTGCCTGACTGACTGAGAGAGAACTGATGCTTCAAGCCTTTCTCCTTCCTGAAGAGTACTTAACCTTAGAGTAATTCTACAAGACTTAAGGTCTGATAGATACTTCCTGATTGAAGTGGGGCTCACAAAAGAAATAAAGGAACTTGTTATTGTTGTTGTTTTTTAATGGGGATAGAAGATGTTGTTAATGGCATCTTGTGCAATATATGAAAAATTCTTCTGGGAATAAATGAAGTGGGAAGGGCTGGCATATGTTAGTTCAGGCCATTGAATGTATATTGATGAGCCAAATGTGGGAAAAGAGTAAGTGTGTGTGTGTGTGTGTGTGTGTGTGTGTGTGTGTGTGTGTGTGTGTTTGATGTAGAAAATGAGGATAATTGAGGTCCAGAGGAGGAATGTGGCCATTGTCCTATGTTGTTGGGGATCTGGGGCTCTCTCCTTTTGTGCTTTTTATTAGCACATGTGTTTTGTTCATATGTAACTATGTTGGTTTGGAGTTAAAAATCATATTGCCCACACATATGATGAAACAGAATTGGAGGAGAAAGTGATGATGAAACCTAGTTTCAGATCTAGCTTGGTTAGGAATTGTTCCATCCTAATTTAGTCCCTAGAGAAGTGCCCATCTCCAAAAAGGTGTTCAGCTGCAGGTATAGGATATGAAGAAGCCTTCATTCAATGTGACATCTCAGGAACTCTCTCCTTGAAGTATCTGGTAGTGAAGCCATTTTTACTTTTGCTTGTGAAAATGTTTGTTTCTTTGTGAAAGGAAGAAAGAGAATTGGCATTTATTAAACAACTATTTTTATGCCAGGTAATGCGCTAAGCACTTAACAGTGAGGACCTCATTTGGTCATCACAAAAGCCTTGTGAGGGAAGCACTATTATTATTGTTATTCTCATTTTATATCTGAGGAAACTAAAGCAAGGTGGAGTTAAATGACTGGCCCTTCATCACACAGCCAGTAGGTATCTGAGGCTCTATCTCCTGTGGCACTTAGCTGTGGGTCAATGCCTCAGATGGATTCAGTCTTTCAGGTTTGGGGAAAAAGATGATTTCTTAATGGGTTGGTGGGGCACATAGGTCTACATTAGCATGTGTTTGGTGGGAAGGAGTTTGCTGCTCAGATTCCCAAGGATGGGGGAAGGCAGCCATTGTTGAGAACAATGCCCAGGCAAATTTGGCTTCACTCCTCTTGGATTGTGTGAATCCAACTCCCTCTTACCTCTCCTTCTAAATGCAAATGAGAATTCGTGGGCTGGAGAAAAAGCAGTTTCTTCATTCTCATGCCAACCGCAGATCACAGTGCCACACAATTAGCTTGTAGGGGCAAGTTCCATACTCTCATTCAGGTGCCAAGTCTTGTTGCTTCTGCCTCCACACAAACCTGTTAGATTTATCCCACCTCTCTAGTTATATAGCTATCTCCTTAGTTCAAGGTCCTTATCACCTGTCATTTAACTCTTGTGATAACAGCCTAACTGATCTCTCCATCTCAGCCTTCTCTTTCCAGTCTATTTTTCACACAGCTGCCAAGGGGATTTTCCATAAGCACAGATTTGAAGATGTCATTCCCTTGCTCATAAATGCCAATGACTCCCTCTTACATTTAGAACAATATAGAAATTCTTTCATTTTGTGGTGAGGCTCCAACCAATCTTTCTAAGATTTACTTCCCTTCATATGGTTTAAAGTCCAGAAAAACAAGTCTTTTTGCTGGTCCTCACATGGGACACTTCATCACTGATAATCACTTTTTATGGATTGTTTCTTATATATTGTCTTTATCTTTAACTTAATAATTTATTCACTTTGAACTTAAATACAAAAAGAAAAAAAATTTCCATGTTCAGAGCATAACTCAAAAAGAGGATTCCATATGAAATCATAAATTTCCGTTTCACACTATTTTTGTTTTATTAAAAGAATAATATATATACTTTTCAAAGCTACTCTGCTTTTCTGTGTTTCCTTCTGCCTTTCCTTTCATTCTCTACATATACTTTTTTTTCTCCTCTCTCCACTCTTCACTAGAGAAGGCCACCATTAAACACAGATATATACATAAATAAATGTAAACTCATACTATCTTTCTGTTATCATTTTTTCCCCCTTTGGAGGTGGATAGAATCTTCTATCTTAGGTCTTTTGTGATTGATTTGAATATTTATAATATTCAACATAACATAGTCACTCACAGTTGTTCTTTGTACAATATTACTGTTATTATATATAATGTTCTCTTGGTGTTGTTCATTTTCTCATTTCATTATTCATTATTTCTTGCATATCTTTCCATGTTTTTCTAACACCAACCAGTTCATCATTTCTTAAAGCACAGTCCTATGCCACAACTTGTTTAGCCATCCCTCAATTGATGGGCATCCTCTTAATTTCTAGTTTTTTGCTACCATAAAGAGAGCTGCTCTAAATATTTTAGTACATGCAAGTTTTCTTTTCCCCTAATAGTTAATAATAATAATTGTCTCATCAAAGAGTATATGCAGTTATATAGCTCTTTGGACCTAATTTCAGATTGTTTTCTGAATTTTTCACAATTCCATCAAAAATCTATTAGAGTACCAATTTTTCTACAACCCCTCCCTCCAACATGTATCATTTTTCCTTTCTACAATTTAGTCAACCTAACTAATATAGGGAATACCTCAAAGCTATTTTAATTTGTATATCTCTAATAAAAAATGACAGAGCATTTTTCATATGACAATATCTAGTTCTGACTTCATCAAAAAACTGTCTGTTCATAACCTTTGACTATCAATCAATTGGAGAATGATTCATATTCCTATAAATTTGACAATTAATGCAAAATATTCTTCTAAGAACCCGGTTTACTCCTTCCCACAAATACATGCAGCATCTATGGGAAGAGTTAAGTTAAACTTAGACTATAATAGTAGTGAGGCACATATGTAAGAAATATGTGTGACAAAGCTTTCACCACACTTGCTCTGGAAAGTCTGTGTAGAGACTTCTTGCTTCTTGTTGGTGCTGTACAAATTACTTGGGAAAAGTAACAATTCTGATGTGGTTTCTATTTTTGTGAAGACAAAATGATGGTCTTTTGACAATCTTTTGACACAATGATACTAAGAAGACTCATGGTGTTTGTTACAGACCAGATATAACTAGTTGGAGCTGATTTCTCCACATTTAGTTAGTTCTGTCACTTGAATGCTTAATTCCCTGTTGTATCCTTGGGCTTCATTTCTCTCCAATTAGGTTTTATTCCTGTTCTTTTTTTTTTTTTTTTTTTAAAGAAAGTATGTTTAACCAAGAAAATGTGCAAAGGCTAAAGCTCGTAAAAAGCACTTCAATAACTGTTTGAGATATTACAATGATTGTTGATGTGAGAAGTCAAATATTTCAGTGGTCATTCAAGACCATAAAGCAAGATTAGTCACACCACACTGTAAAACAGGGAGCTATTGAAAATTCCAAGAATTGACAAGCTATTGCTGTGAAATAGTCCAGTCCTCAGAAAACAAGTAAAAACCTTTATAGGGACCTAGAAGCTGAAGGAGTTATCATGGATTTCACTATGATATGATACAGATTTGTTGAAATTAGAAGAACAGAAATAATAATAAATAAAACAAAAACTGATAACCATTGCTCCTGCCATAAGGAAATTTTTAGTTTAACTTCTGTTGAAAATGAATCTTTGGAAGAATACAACTAATATCACTTTGTTTTCTATTAATCATTTTGCTGTGTATGATCCTAGCATGAACTGTAGGACCACTGTAAGAGCTACTTCTCTTTATTTCCCAAATTGATATGAAGGAGAAATTTAATTGCTGAAAACAGGAGTTCAGTGTCTGGAATATCTCCTCGCTTCCTAGCCTGTTGGGTAGTTCCCTTAGGTTTAACGAAACCAGGTATACTAAGAAGAACATACCCTTTTCTATCTCCTGTAACTAATAATATATGTCTTAACAAGAATGTTTTATTTCTTTGTATAACTAGTTTCATTATAATGAACACTTATTTTTCTTTGTTTCAAATTACATAAATATTACTAATTGAATTGTTTTTTCTTAATTTTAATTTATTTTATTTTTAATTTATGGAATAAAAAAGGCATTTCCAGAGTATAATAAAAAGATATTTGCACATGAAATTACAAATCTATTACATACAACTTGCCATTCCTTTAAAATATACAACAAAGTTATCGTGTAGATTTTTTTCTACTTTTTTTTCTTTCCTTCTCCCATCCACAATTCTGTTTACTAGTTAAATTGTAAAGCTCACACATTTCTCTCATTTACTGATAGGGTATGACACATATACTCTGAGTATAATAAAATCTGTATTCTGATTTGTGTGAGCTTATTGGCATTAGTTGGTTGCATTGATGTCTAAATTTTAGTATGCAGCACTGTGGAGAAAAAACAAACAACCCTTGCCCCAATCAAGAAAATACAAAGACTGGAGGAAGAAAGTAATCTTTACTGATGACATTGACTTCTTTATTCAAGATCTGGGCGTATTCTTTTGTTGTTGTTGTTATTGTTGAGGCAATGGGGTTAAGTAACTTGCTCAGGGTCACAGGGCTAGGAAGTGTTAAATGTCTGAGGGCAGATTTGAACTCAGATCCTCCTGAGTTCCATTCAGGAGTTCCACTAAGCCGCCTAGATGCCCCGGGCATATTCTTTAAACTAAAATATACCAAAAATTTCAGAGGGACTTTTTTTTACTTCCAAAGGATTTGGACATCTTGTCTCCATAGGAGGAATGATGAACTATAAAAACATATGGATGGACTGAAAAAACAGAACTATTTTAGAATTACAGAAATCCCCAAATGGAGATGGAATGCTGCAATATATCTTGGTATTATGGCACATGACACAGAAATTTAAGATGAGAGAGATGGAAGAGATGAAAATGGCGATAAACATGTTTCCGCAGACTGAAAACTTATTTAATTTAAACACTATTGAAAATCTATGGTCTATTATCAGGTTTAGAATTGGAAAATGGAACTGTTTCTCAAAGGTATTCATAATACCCAATATGATATTGTTTCATGATGAAAAACTTAATATGTGCCTAAATCTTCTGAATTTGATGCCAAATCACATAAGACAAAATGAGTCCAGCCAAAGGAGGATGTATAATACATTAAAAGTATTTTAAAAAATATTTATTTTATTTTTGTTACATTTTGATTTCCAAGCTGTTTTCCTCTCTTCCTCCTAACCCTACAATAGAAAAAGCTAACATTTGACACAGAGACGTGTGTATATACACATAATATGTGAAATCATACTTTCATATAGGTTAAAAGAATTTTAAGGATATAAAAAGGTTTATTTATTTATTTAGAAGTCAATAATTTTAATTATTCCTTTTTGTCCCAGGTAATTTGCATTCTACTGTAGCTTCTCCTAAGCACATCCTCTATGCATATCCAACACTTCATTGAGAGATATTTAGGATGAAAAACAGACATTTCAGCTGTTACCCTTTACAAACCAAAGAGAAAGTCATTCCCGATTTTTGGAAAGCTGCCATCTCCTGCCTCTAGTTTTCCAAAGGTTATCTTGAATTTCTGTTCAAACTCTGACTCTATCCTTAAGTTGGCAAAAACTATATTACAGTATTTGCATTTCTAAAAAGACCTGTTCCCTGAGTGATCTAGAAAGCTTATAAAGAAACCTAGCAATTATAATTTGCTTTCATTTAATTAACATATGTTTGAGAGTTACTCTTTCTTCCCTCTTTTTTTTATTCCAAGGGCATACAAGTCAGATTTCAGCTTCACGAGATGATTTTTTCCTAATCATTTTGTAATTGTTATGTATCTAATAAATGACTGTGGAACAATTAGCTTTATGAGGGTAATTGTCATTAAAATTCAACTTGTAGTTAAGGGTTTTATTTTTCATCAAACACAAAAGTAGAATCACATGATTATAGAAGGCAAATTTGTGCAGGGCATAATTGGCTAACAATAGAAAAATTGGCAGCTGCTGTTTCTTAATATATATTTGTGGCAATTTTGTTGTCTTATAAATATCTTAACTTGAACAAACAAGGAAGAAAGAGAGAGAGAGAGAGAAAGAGTGAGAAGGTGCTGTTATGTTAATCTGGATATCACTAGGTTTGTATGAAAGATGCTCCCACACAGAAATTCCCTGAGAACATTATTATTCCTAGCCACCTCTTTTTTTTTTTCTTCCACATAGTCCACCTCTTTTTTCTCACAATCACACTGACAGATAGTGTGTGGGCTGTGTTTATGCTTGGGCATGGAGAATCTGGCCCAAACTCAAAGTGGACTGCTATATCAAGAAGAAAAACAGTCTTCTCTAAACTTAAGGAAGACCTATCTGTGTATTTCTTTGTTGGAAATGAACAGGATTTTCCTCCTTCCTCCCTCCCTCCATTCCTCCCCCATTGATTCCCCCTCTCTCCCACTATATGGACTACAAAGTTACATTCAGTGACAACCAATATATTGGGATGGTGCTCTTTGGCAGTCTCAAACAAGCCCAAAATTTATCCTAAAATGTATCTGAATAGTCTTATTATTCCAGGTCTCTGCCCTTTACAGGAAATTCATATCCCTTACCCCATTGCAAGGTATTAAGAGTTATTATAGCAGAGGAAACAGCTAGGGAAGAAAATGTAGACAACATACTTCTCTGATTCCAATGCTAACATTTGACCTGATCCTAAATCCTAAGATTATTTAGCCCACTCAAGACCAAGTAAGGCATAATGGATAGAAGTCTAGGCTTGAAATCAGGCAGAACTGAGTTCAAATTTGTTCTCAGAAATTTATAAACTTTGTGATTAAGTTATTTAACGCTTCTAATCCTTGAATAACTCCCTAGGACATAATCTACTAAATCATCAAATTGTGGAAAAAATATCAGGTGCTCTTGGATAGGTCAGTGAATATAATAAAGATGACAATATAACCTAAATTAATCTATTTATTTAGTGCTATGCTGATCAAACTTCCAAGAAACTATTTTAATGACCTAGAAAAAATAACAAAATTCATCTAGAAGAACAAAAGGTCAAGAATTTCAAGGGAACTAATGAAAAGAAAAACAAACGAAGGTGGCCCAGCTGTACCAGTTCTAAAACTATATTATAAAGCATCAGTCTTCAAAACCATTTGGCACTGGCTAAGAAATAGAATAGTTGATCAGCACAATAGGTTAGGTTCACAGAACAAAAAAGTCAATGGCTATGGCAATCTAGTATTTGACAAACCCAAAGACCCCAGCTTTTGGGATAAGAACTCACTATTTGACAAAAACTGCTGGGAAAATTGGAAACTAGTCTGGCAGCAACTAGGCATTGACCAATACCTAAAACCATATACCAAGATAAGGTCAAAATGGGTTCATGAGCTAGACATAAAGAATGATATTATAAACAAATTAAAAGCACATAGGATAGTTATCTCTCAGATTAGTGGAGAAGGAAGGAATTTGTGACCAAAGAACTGGAGATCATTATTGATGAGATATAATTTTGGTTGTCTTAAGTTAAAAAGTTTTTGTATAAGCAAAACTAATGCAGACAAGATTAGAAGGGAGCAATAAATTGGGAAAACATTTTTATATTCAAAGGTTCTGATAAAAGCCTCATTTCTAAAATATATAAAGAATTGACTCAACTGTATAAGAATCTGAACTGGAAAATAGTTCATTTTAGTGATATGAAAAGGTGTTCTAAATTGCTATTGATCAGAGAAATGCAAATTAAGACTACTCTGAGATAGCACTACACACCTCTCAGATTGGCTAAGGTGACAGGAAAAGATAATGATGAATGTTGGAGGGGATGTGGGAAAATTGGGACATTGATACATTGTTGGTGGAACTGTGAATGGATCCAGCCATTCTGGAGAACAATTTGGGATTATGCACAGAAAGTTATCAAACTGTGCATACCTTTGATCAAGCAGTGTTTCTACTGGGCTTATATCCCAAAGAAATCTTAAAGATGGGAAAGGGACCTGTATGTGCACGGATGTTTGTGGCAGCCCTGTTTGTAGTGGCTAGAAGCTGGAAACTGAATGGATGCCCATCAATTGGAGAATAGCTAAATAAATTGTGGTATATGAATGTTATGGAATATTATTGTTCTCTAAGAAATGACCAGCAGGAGGATTTCAAAGATGCCTGGAGAGACTTACACGAACTGATGCTGAGTGAAATGAGCAGAACCAGAAGATCATTCTACATGGCAACAATAAGATTATACAATGATCAATTCTGATCGACATGGCTCTCTTCCACAATGAGATGATTCAAACCAGTTCCAATTGTTCAGTGATGAAGAGCTATCTACACCCAGAGAGAGAATTGTGGGAACTGAACATGGTTCACAACATAGCATTTTCACTCTTTTTGTTGTTGTTTGCTTGCATTTTATTTTGCTTCACTTTTTGTCTTTTGCAGCATGATAATTATATAAATATGTATGCATATATTGGAGTTAATGTATATTTCTATCATGTTTAACATATATTGGACTATTTGCTATCTAGGAGAGGGCATAAGGAAAGGGGGGCGGGAAAGGAACATAGGGTTTTGCAAGGGCAAATGTTGAAGAATTGTTTTAAAAAGGAAAAAGCTTAATAAAAAAAATCATAAATTATTGTTTGCCCCTTATTATCACCATTTTATCAGGAAAGGTGATGACATGATATGCAGGTGAATTGGATTTAAGTGAGAGAAGGCTGTTCAAGGGCACCTGCCTCACTTCCCCTCAGCGCCATCTAAGTCCAGTGACCAGAAACAGATCAGAATGACAAAATGATTCCCACGCAGTGGGAGGCCATGACTTTTTTTAAGCTAAAGTCTTAACAAGTCTCAGTTCCACTGAAGCAAAGCCCAATTAGTGATTAAGGTTAGGTAAGAAAAGAGGCAAAAAATGGCCTCTTTTAGCTAGTCAAAAAAAATTAATCTGGGAGGAGAAGACTCCCAGCGTTTCTGGTCAAAACAGAAATAATTTCTATTCACATTCACTCCAAGTCAATCAAGACCCAAATAATGACCAAGTAGAGACTGACCTGGGACCTATTATTGGCCAATCGATGGGAACCAGAATGATTTGGATTTAAGGCATGGTCCTTATATAAAGAAATCTAATAAGGAAACCCCAAGATATCTTTTAATATTTAAATAAAACACCTTAATTCATTTAAATTTTCATCAATTTATTTAAATAAATTTAAATATTTGAATAATTATATCTTTAAAATTTTATTTTAAAGTTAAATACAAAATATGAGAAGAAAATGACTTTGCCAAGTTCATGAGTTTCTTAGCTTTTAAATATCTTTGCAATTTGCTTTCAACTAAGATTTCCAGTTTTTATATTTATTATTGCTTTTCATGTATTCATGTGCCTAGATGAACTGATATTGCCATTCATTTTCACAGGTCAGTACAATTTATGTCTCTGCTTCTTTGCACCACTTTTCTCCCATACCTGGAATTCACTCCCTTCTCATTTCTGCTTCTTAGAATCTAAAGTTTCCTTAAAGGCTGAGCTCAAGTTCTACCTTCTACATGGAGCCTTTCCTGGTCCCTTGCTAAGGCCTTCTCCTCTATGTGTTTTGGCAACTAGATAGCTTAATAGCTAGAGTGGTGGGCTTGAAAGTCTTAAAGTCCTGAATTCAAATCCAACCTCAGATATTTACTAGTTATATAAGTCATTTATTTTCACTAAACTCAGTTTCTTCATCATAAAATGAAATTAATAATAGTATTTACTTTCCAGAGTTGTTGTGAGGATAAAATGAGATGATATTTCTAAAACTTCTTGCAAACCCTTATGGGCTATATAAATGGGAGTCACATTTTGTTATTGTTGGTAAGGTATTTTTCAGTCATATCTTACTCTTTGTGATCCTATTTGGGATTTTCTTGGCAAAGATTCTGGAGCAGTTTACCATTTACTTCTCCAGCTCATTTTACTGGGGCAGTCAGGGTAAAGTGATTTGCTCAGATTTGAAATCAAATCTTCAGGCCTGGCATTCTTATCCACTGTACCAATTTTCTGCCTCTGAGCTTGGTCCCCTTTCTTTTCTTTCTTTTCTTTTTTTCATTTTTTCATTATTTTTTTTATTTAATCCATGCCAGGGTAATTTTTTACAGCATTATCCCTTGCACTCACTTCTGTTCCAATTTTTCCCCTTCCTCTCTCCACTCCCTCCCTCAGATGGCAAGCAGTCCTATACATGTTAAATAGGTTACAGTATATCCTAGATACAATATATGTGTGCAGAATTGAACAATTTTCTTGTTGCACAGGGAGAATTGGATTCAGAAGGTATAAATAACCCGGGAAGAAAAACAAAAATGCAAGGAGTTTATATTCATTTCCCAGTGTTCTTTCTTTGGGTGTAGCTGCTTCTGTCCATCTTTGATCAATTGAAACTGAATTAGCTCTCTTTATCGAAGAGATCCACTTCCATCAGAATACATCCTCAAACAGTATCATTGTTGAGGTATATAATGATCTCCTGGTTCTGTTCATTTCACTCAGCATCAGTTCATGTAAGTCTTGCCAGTTCTCTCTGTATTCATCCTGCTGGTCATTCCTTACAGAATAATAATATTCCATAATGTTTATATATCACAATTTACTCAACCATTCTCCAATTGATGGGCATCCATTCATTTTTCCAGCTTCTAGCCACTACAAACAGGGCTGCCACAAACATTTTGGCACATACAGGTCCCTTTCCCTTCTTTAGTATCTCTTTGGGGTATAAGCCCAGTAGAAACACTGCTGGATCAAAGGGTATGTACAGTTTGATAACTTTTTGAGCATAGTTCCAGATTGCTCTCCAGAATGGCTGGATGTGTTCACAATTCCACCAACAATGTATCAGTGTCCCTGTTTTCCCATATCCGCTCCAACATTCCCCATTATCTTTCCCTGTCATTCTGACAGGTGTGTAGTGGTATCTCAGAGTTGTCTTAATTTGCATTTCTCTGATTAATAATGATTTGGAGCATATTTTCATATGTCTATAAATAGTTTTAATTTCTTTGTCTGAGAATTGTCTGTTCATATCCTTTGACCATTTATCAATTGGAGAATGGCTTGATTTCTTATAAATTAGAGTCAATTCTCTATATATTTTGGAAATGAGGGCTTTATCAGAACCTTTGATTGTAAAAATGTTTTCCCAGTTTATTGTTTCCCTTCTAATCTTGTCTGCATTTGTTTTGTTTGTACAAAAACTTTTCAATTTGATATAATCAAAATTTTCTATTTTGTGGTCAAGAGTGATCTCTAGTTCTTCTTTGGTCATAAATTCCTCCCTCTTCCACAGGTCTGAGAGGTAAACTACCCTGTGCTCTTCCAATTTATTCATAATCTCATTCTTTATGCTTAGGTCATGAACCCATTTTGACCTTATCTTGGTGTACGGTGTTAAGTATGGGTCAATGCCTAGTTTCTGTCATACTAATTTCCAATTTTCCCAGCAATTTTTGTCAAATAATGCATTCTTATCCCCAAAACTGGGATCTTTGGGTTTGTCAGACACTAGATTATTAAAGTTATTGGCTGTTTGGTCCTTTGAACCTAACCTATTCCATTGATCAACTTGTCTATTTCTTAGCCAATACCAGATGGTTTTAGTAACTGCTGCTTTATAATATAGTTTTAGATCAGGTACAGGTAGGCCACCTTCATTTGATTTTTTTTTTCATTAATTCCCTTGAAATTCTTGACCTTTTGTTTTTCCATATGAATTTTGTTATTATTTTTTCTAGGTCATCAAAATAGTTTTTTTGGAGTTTGATTGGTATAGCGCTAAATAAATAGATTAGTTTAGGTAGTATTGTCATCTTTATTATATTTGCTCGCCCAATCCAAGAGCATTTAATATTTTTCCAGTTGGTTAGATCAGATTTAATTTGTGTGGAAAGTGTTTTGTAGTTTTGCTCATAATCTTTTCTTTCTTTTAAAAAATTTATTTAAAACTTAAATACAAAATAAGAAAAGAAAAAAAAAACTTCCATCTGCATAGCAGAATCTTTGGTTTCTTCATCTACAACATGGAAGGGATTGATAAAGTTGGCCTGCCTACAAGGCTTAGTGCAGAATCAGTTTGGAAGGTGTCTGTGCTGGCCACTAACACCTCCCACAGTCTCTGCCCTCCCTTTCCACTGTACTTTTGAACCCTCTTCTGTTGCTAGCATAAGCACCTTTATCTCAGATCTTTTTAATAATTTCTTTCTATCTTTTGGTGCTCATTTTCACATGGCACTTAAAAGTTTGAAAACTTTTTTCCTCATAGCAAGTAAAATTGTAAAGTTAGGAATTTGATTATTATCATTCCTATTTTGGAGAATTGGAAACTGAGGCTAAATAAATTAAATTGATATTAAATAGCTTGCCTGTGGTCAAGTTGCATGACTTCTAAGCTGCAAAGCTGTATTTCAAATCCTAGTCTTTTAGGGACCAACTTAATGTGCTTTCATTTTTAATCTTCAAGAAAAGATCATAGATCATATAGAGCTGGAATGGACATTAAGATCTTACTAGTTCAACAATGTCATTTTACATATGAGGAAGCTGAATCCTGGTTAAGTGGCTTGCCAAAATTCACAGAAGTCATGAGGGACAAGAAAGGATTTAGATTCAGGTCCTTTCTACCCAGAGTCAGGCATATCCAAAACCTTAACTGCTCTAAAGTGTATTGTACACAAAGTTTTGGCACTAGTTTTGTGGGGCTTAATTTGTGTTCTTTTCATAAAAAGAGATTTCTGATAGGAAAAAAAAAAAAAAAAAAAAGCTCCCTGCCTTCCCAAAGCAAAACAACAAAGAAAATCCTTGGAAATTTAGGACTATGTGCTGTCCATTGAGCATCACAAATAATGTCTGACTCTCTATTGCCACCTTGTGTCAAATATATGTATAGTACGGGATCTCTTTCTAATAAGAATGGTCTGATTTTTTTAGTGAAAATTTTTTTGATAAAGACATAGGAGAATAAAGGAGAGTTAGAATCCAAATTATGCATGTGTGGGGAGGGCATTGTGAATTATTTTGTAAACCTATAATCTTGTATAACAACTCACTTGGGGACCAGAACAATGTGACACCTGGATTTAGCTTCAATTCAGGGTCCCAAGTAAAGATATTTTAGGTCTTTAGTGAGTCATAGTTTCAATCTCTCTCCCTCTTCCTACCTTCCTCTACCTCTTCCCCTCCTTCTCCCTCTTTCTCTTCCTCTCCCTCTCCCTCTCACTCTCTTCTTTTCCCTCTCCCCCCTTCTTCCTCTTCCTCTTCCTCTCCCTCTCACTCTCCCTTTCCCTCTTCCTCTCCCTCTCCCTCTATCTCTTCCTCTTCCCCTCCCTCTCTCTCTCCTCTCCCTCTCCCTCTCCCCTTCCCTTTCTTTTTCCCCCTCCTCTTCCCTCTCCTTCTCCTTCTCTTCCTCCCTCTCCCTCTCCCTCTCCCTCTCCCTCTCCCTTTCCCTCTCCCTTCCTCTCTCTTCCTCTCCACTTCCCTCTCTCTCTCCTTCCGTTTCTCTCCCTCTCCTCCTCCCTCTCCCTCTTCCTTTCCCTGTTTTTCTCTCTCTCCATCATCATTATCATCTATCTAAATTCTCTCTCCTTGAAGGTGCTTAGCAAATACCTAGAACATAATAAATGCTTATTCCCTCCCTCTCTATGAATAGGTTCAATCAATCTGGAAAGCAATTTAGAATTACATCCCAAAAGTCATAATTGTGCATAGCCTTTGATCCAGTGATATCACTACTAAATCTCTGCTCCAAATATATTTTAAAAATAGAATAATTTAGAGAACATATGTTATATAGAAAAAACCCCTAAAAATAAAAGAGATACCAAGCAATTATGGAAAGGCTAAATAAATCATGGTAAATAAATATTTTGATATAGTATTGTTCTATAAAAATGATGGAAGAGATGGTGTCAAAGAAACTTGGGAAGACTTGCATAGACTAAAAAAAAAGTGAGAATAACTAGGAGAACAATTTGTAGAGTAAAAACAACATTATAAAAACAAATGACTCTGAAAGACTTAAAAGTTAGGATCAATGCAATGACAAACCATGACAAACCATGACTCCAGAGAACTGGTGATGAAATATATGACTGATCATCAATGACTGATAGATCCAAGTGCAAAATGAAATACATTTTGGACATGGCAAATGTATGAATTTGTTTTGTTTGACTATGTTTACTTGTTATCACAATTATATTGGGTCTTTCTTTTTTTTTTATTTAAAGTGGGCAGATTGCAAGAGGAATAGCATTAGCAATAATGTTGTCCAAACAAAAAAAGAATAAAAAAAAGGTCACTGAAGCATTTTAAAGTATTTTAGTATTGATCTGTATTATCTGCATCTGAGTAATGAATTCTATGACTATAAAGTGTGTAGGAATACTGTAAACAGGGTACTTTGAGCTATTAATATATAGAATGCAACCTGCATTGAAATTGGACTATGTGATTCCGATTTTTGCCTACTAGCCCCGGAACAACATAATTTGAGTATCAGTTTGGAGTCAGAAAGAGATGCTGCTATAGGGACCAGGCATCCTTGGCTTTTTAATGAACTTAGACACTCTTTAACTCTCAGTATAGCACTTCAGGATTCCCTGGCTTGCCTCCAAACTAGAGTTTTTTCCCTGTCTGGAATATTCAGTCTTGGACTTCTTTTTTATAGACAATCTTCTGGCTATTTGATTGTGTGCATCTGGTCTGGAAAAAATATATTTATTGTTCTCATTGGATTTCTTATTTATTTCTTGGCCTAGAGTTCTTTTGAAAAAGTCCTAGAGTAGTTTTGTGAGAAATGACTTGTTCTGATATAACTCATTCTACATCTTGAGGAAAGTCTAGCTATGTCCATCTTAATGCAGTCCATAATTACTTTAGGTTTTTGCTTTTTCCCTGCCACACAACACTTCCGACTCATATCAAGTTTGCAGCTCATTAAAACTCCCAAATCTTTTTTAGAACAATTTCTCTCTATCATAATTATTCTTCCTCCATCTTATACTTGTAAATTTGATTTTTAGTTTGTTTAGTCATTTTCCAGTCATTTCCAACTCTTGTGGGGATTTTCTTGGCAAAGATACTGTAGTGGATACTGCTCATTTTATAGATAAGGAAACTGAGGCAAACAGGATTAAGTGATTTGTCCAAGAGCATACAGCTGAGGTCAGATTTAGATCTATCTTCCTGATTCCAGGTCTAACACTATCCACTGTGCTACAAAACTGCTCTTGATTATTAATATTCAAATGCAAAACTTTACATTTGTTGCTAATTAATTTCATTCAACCTAATTTTAAAGTTTGTCAGGATCCTTTTGGATTTTGACTTTGTCATCCACTGTGTCAGTTATCCTTTCCTCTACCTTGTAGTCATCTGAAAATTTGATGAACATACAATATGCTATTGATAGAAATACATGTTTAGAAAGCATAAGATCAAGTATCCTTGGTGACTATATTGGAGACTTCTTGCCATGTTGCTTGAACCATTAACAATCCCTCTTTAGGCTTGGCCATGCAACTAATTTTGATTATATTTTTATGTAGTCCATATTCACAGTAAGAAATACTTTATCAAAAGCAATGCTAAAAACTAGGTAAATTATGTCCAGAGCATTTTTCTCATCTAATAATATAGTAATCCTCTCAAAACAGGACACGAATTTAGTATGATCTGATTTGTTTTTGTTGAAGAGAAGTTGGATCTCTCTAATCACTGCTTATCTTTTAGATATTTACTAATCATATCTGTGATGATGCTTTCTTTCTTATTGCTGTGAATAACAACTAATAAGTGTTACGTGTCTGAGATTGAATTTGAACACAGGTCCTTCTGATTCAAGGACTGGTGCTCTATCAACTGCGCCATCTATGATGACACTTTCAAGAATTTTCCCAGGGAAGACTGAGTGAATTTCCACTGATTGGGAACATTACACCCACCTGTGCTGCTAAGATCTGGTCCTGGGCGGGAAGGAACCAGCACCAGCAGAAGCAGTGGGCAGTTGGCTGTGGGCATTTGAAGGAGGCGGAAGTTCTTGGTTTGAGGTTCCTGGTCATAGTGGAGAGCTGAAGGGAAGCTTGAGGCACTATCCTCCCATCCCACGATTAAAGATGCTTACACTAATACCTCTTATAAAAAAAAAATGAATCTGCAAAGAATGCCACTATCAGAATAGGAAGTTGTACATAGCAGATTTATAGTTTCATATGCAATCATCCTTTTTGTTGTACTATGGTATAGAAATGTTTGTTTTATTCCATAATACACACACACACACACACACACACACACACACACATAAGCAAAGAAATAGTAGAATTTTTAATTTATATATATATATATATACTATTTCTTTGCTTATCTTTTTTTGAACCAAAAGCATTACTTATTTATTTTATACCTACTTTTCTTTTAAAATTTTAAGTTCCAGATTCTCCCCCATCATCCCATCTTTCACTTATTCTTGGAGAAGGCAAACAATATATGAATTATTCATGGGAAAACATGTACAACATATTTCATATTATCTATATCAAAAAAAAGCAAAATAAAAAAAGGAAGCAAGAAAATTATTCTTCAGTTTGTGCTCAAAGTTCCTCATTTTTCTCTTTGGTGGTGGATAGCATTTTTTCCTCATGACTCCTTTGACATTGTCTGGTATCATTATATTGATCAGAAAAGTCAAGTTCATAGTTGATCATCATTACGACTTTGCTCTTATTGTACATAATCATCTCCCAGTTCTTCTGACTTCACTTTGCATCAATTTATATAGGTCTTGTGATATTTCCCCCTCCTGAAGTGATCCCTTTCATCATTTCTTTTCATACAATAGAATTCTATCACATGGAGCAGCTAGGTGGTGCAGGGGATAGAATGCCAGAGTCAGGAAGACTCATTTTCTCTAATTCAAATATGGTCTCAGATACTTACCAGCTGTGTAACCCTGGACAGGTCACTTCATTTTGTTTGCCTTAGTTTCCTCATCTATACAATGAGCTGGAGATCTTTTAGTCAATACCATGATCTTTTCCAGGAAGGTCTCTTGGCTTCAAGTACTAGCGTTTTTCTTGACCTTGAAAATATGACCAGAGCCTTTGCTTTCTTGTCACTAATCATAAGAACTTCTCTTCATCTTGGAACTATAACCCACGATTTCTTAGGGGCAATAGACTTGCCAATCAGTGCAGCTGCTCCCAGTGGCAGTAAAGGAACCCCATAATTGTTTTTTGGTCACTTATCTGACTCCCTTACTATCTTTGAGCTGACAGTCCCTGAAGCAGCTTTTGTTGCTGTCATGTCTACCTTAAAGGCTCATTGCTGGTGCTCCTACCCTGCAACTGGCTTGCTCTCACTGCCATATAAGACTTCCTAAATTGTCTCATGCTAGGGGAAAAAAACCTCCCTTTGTCCTTTTATTGATTCCACTGCTCCAAAATTCAAGTTGAGATCATTTTACACTTATCTGGAATGTTGGGAGAGTTTAGTTGACTCTCCTCCTGTATTCTGCTATCTTGGCTCCTGCAGTTCCCTACTTCCTTCTTGCTTATTTTGAATGTCAAGTTCATGCTAATTATTTTTGTTTTGTCATATCCAGTGTAAGGAAAGGCCATCCTCAGAAACAATGAAAATTTCCCAATTTTCTTCTCTTTGGTGTCAATTATTGTTTCATTTACTCCAAGTAAAAGTCCTATCCCTTCTTTTATCCTCCAAGATAGTTACTTCTCAATCTTCTTCTTATCCTTCCCTTCCCTTCCTAGCCTTAGCTAATTCTGAATATAAATGTTTCTGACACCATTTCTATAGGGCAATACCATGGTCCCATATTCATATTTTTATTTTGCCCAGTATGTCTTCCATCTTCAGTATTATACACACTCACAATATGTATATATGTATGTATGTATATATATATATGATTATCATATATATGATTCATCAATAATATGAGGAATTCCCAGTGTCATATTAGAAACTTCTATGTCACTATAATTACACTTCTGAAATTTATAGTCTGAGAAATGATCTTGGGGACAGTGAGAAGTTAAAGAACTTGACCATACCTATTACATAGCCAATATGGGTAGAAGCAGGATATGAACTTCTATCTTCCTGTTTTGAAGGCTGGCTTATTATCTGTCATACTATGCTGCCTCTCTTAACATAAGTTACATAAAACCCAATTCTATTTTTTGGGGGGGAGGGAGGTTAAATGACTCACCCAGAGTAACACAGTTAATAAGTATCTGAGTTTGTATTTGAATTCAAGCCTTTCTGACTCCAGAGCTATTGTTCTATTTGTTACATTGCTTAGCTGCCCTGTAAATTATGTTATTTTCTACAATAAACTAAAAGACATCAGTTCATGATGTATGAGTTCTTCATCTTTGCTATTTCATCTCCTAGGTGATGTCATCGATGCTTAGAATATATTTTCTTTTCACTTCTTCCTCTTGTGATCCTTTGTTCCCTTCAAGGATTAGCTCAGGTGTTACTTACTGATCCCCACAATTGTTAATATCTGTTCCCATTTGACTTTTTATTTACTTATAATATGTTTCGTATTTATTTTCTATTTATTGTTTCCTTCAATAGAATGTAATCATGCCCAGTGAAAGGATTGCTTAGGGTTTTTTTGTATTTTTTTTGTTTTTTGATCTTTAATATTATTGCCAATATCTAGTATAGTGCCTAGAATATAGTGAGTACTTAAAAGATGTTTATTGAATTAAATGATTTTTAAAATTTTTGAATATTATTGTCTCCATGTTTGAAGGTTTGTGTTTGTTGTGGGTGTCAAAACTATAATAAAAGTATTTTTTTAAAGAATAGAAGAAAAAAGAACAACAAAGAAAATCAGAAAATTTTTTCAAGTTCATAGCTCCAAACCTCAGATTTCTGAGAAGTGCCAAATGAGTCTCTTTCTACTGATTGCTGTGTTTGCAAGCTCTATAGGGAGAAAACTTTAAATGCCAGGTGGGCAGCCTAAGGCTGGAGAAAGCAGAGCTTAAGAAAAGGTCAAAGGAAGAGAAAGAAAGGTTTGGGAGAGCACTAATGGGAAAAGTACATTAGTGAGTTTTCTAAGCTGTCATCATTTACTGAGGAGATGAGCGGCTGCTTATGCCTAAGCAGATTGTTGCTTTTTAGAGTCCATTTAACTCAACAGGATGCAAGATTACATAAGCTGAAAATCATACATGGGCTACAAGTCACTTTAAAAAAAATTGAATGGAGTACAAATAATATTTTCTAGAAGAATTTTCTTTTACTCTTGAAGAAGAAGGATGGAAGATAATGGTGATGATGATGCTAGTAGTGAAGTTTTTAGATCTCATAGAGAAAAGAATATGGAGAAATAAAAGAAAGGGAAAGAAGGAGGATTTGAGTTAAAGATACATGTAAAAAGCAGATGTAAGATTAATACTGTTTATGGGAAATGCTTTGGTCTGTCTGGTAGGGGGTAAAATGACTTGTAAATATGTATTTTCAACATATGTACTTTGAAAATAACTTTTATAATTAAAAAAAAATTCCACATCCCTAAGAATAAATCAATTCGTTCTCTCTCTCCCCTCTTTCTTTCTCTCTCTCTCTTTTTCTCTTCTTCCCTCTGTCTTTTTTCTCTCTCTTTTGTCTTTTTTTCTGTCTCTCCTCCAACATTTCATAGAATATAATCTCATTTAGATAGAATAGAATTGAGCAGGAGAAACTTTCTTATTTTTTCTTCCTTTTTTTTGGAGGAGGAAAGCTGTTGTATAAATTCTCAAGCATTCTTTATTTATATATTTTGCTAACCTCTTTAAATTTATAAGAAGTGCCTACTCACTGAAGGTTAGTTAATTCCATTCCTTGTGGGTTATTTATTCCTGATTGAACTACAAAGAGAAAAAATCAAAAGTAACAACAAAGAATAAGACAGCAAATGTAGTGAAAAAACACTGGATTTTGAGTATGGTAATCTCAATTTGAACCTTCATTTTGAATCTTGGCTACTCCAGATCTGAAGAGAACATGATTGGCTTGGGTGCTTACCCAAATGGAGGTTCTGATGTGAACTCATCAATCAGAGGAAGAGGTTACAGGATTTGAGGTGTTGTTGCCATGAGAAGTGATGGCCAAGTGATCATGAATTAATATCTCTGAGCTTATTTACAACTTATTTCAAGGAGCTTAGAATTTCCTCATGAGCGTCAGATTTGATTATGTATGACATTTATAGGCATGGTACTATACTTTTTAAAGTATCAATTGCCTAATGTCCAGCAAACTTTTGAGTATGGAACCCAACATCAAATTAGGTGGTTCTTTTTATATAAATTATGTTGGACTGACTCTGATTTCACTGATTCATCATTGATAGCATTCTCAATATCAATAAATATTGTTTGAGAATAACTTCTAAGCCTAATACTCTTTCCAGTATGTCACAATACATCCTCATTTCCCCTCATAATAATGAAAAAATTTTAAAAGAAAATATAGTGCCCCGAGTTCAATGGCAAACTTGAATTTGAATAGAAGAAGGTAACAAGAATGGTTTGTGCTTCTAAATGTTTAAAACTGTCTCTGTGGTTAAAAAAATAAGTCATAATTTAGATTTAATCTGCATTATAAACATTTTCCATCACTTTCTTAAGGTCAAACAATCAACAAAACAATAAATCAAACTTTGATATAGCATTTGTTAATTTCTGAAGTGTAAATGCTCATGATAAAAATTTAACAAACAGTTCTCCCAAATCAGTTCAAACTGGGTTCAGCATGCCCCTCTTTAGAGATCATGTCTTTGGAAGGATTGATTGAAGAAAGGGTGTTATTAAAAAAGCAAAAACAAAAAAACAAAAAAAAACAACAAAATTAAATGAGAATTAGATACCTTTCTTGAAGGGTTTATTGTGGGGAAGATGGGGAAAGGCGAATAGATATTTATATAATAAATGGTCCAGGCACTCTACTTACAAATGTCATCTCATTTGATCCCAACAACAACCCAACAAATTAGATGTAGATTTTTTTGAGTACCATTTTTCCCAAGCACATGTAAATTTTAACATTAATTTTTAAAAATCACACTCCCTGTCCTTCCTTCTCCCTGAAATGGTAATCATCTGATATAATTTATCCATGTACACATAAACATATTGTTTATGTCAAACATATTTCCATATTAGTCATGCTCTGAAAGAAGATATGGATAAAAAAAATCCTATGAAAATAAAGCAAAAAATAGTAAGCTTTGATCTGCATTTAAACTGTGGGTATTATTATTATCTCCATTTTACAGTTGAGGAAACTGAGGCAGACAGAGGTTGAATGACTTGCCCTCACTAGGAAGCATCTGAGACTGATCATAACTTCAGGACTTCCTGACTCCAGGTGTAGCACTCAATACACTATACCTTGTAGCTGGAATTAGATTTGCTTTGCCCTAGAAGGAAGAATTAGGGGGAATGAGTGAAAGTTTTCCAAGAGGGAGATTTAAGCAATTTTTTTTTAAAAACAACTTTCAAACAACTATATCTGACCAGCAGTGGGTGTGCTGCTGGAAGAGATTGTGTGGTACCTCTCACAGGAAGTCTTCAAGGGGAAACTAGATGACTATCTAGTTTAGTTCAGGAAACTAAAGAGAGGGGATTCCTATTCAGGTCAGTGTGAAGTCATATGATTCTGAAGTTCCACTGAGTTTCTGTGAGTCTGTGGAGCAACATAATTTAGGACTGATAAGAAATCCATAAGTATATTTCTATATATCACTACTTCAAAAGATCATCTACTTCACAGCTAACTGAGAATATTTTCTTCAACCCTGTAATCAGGAAACCCAAAGTTCAAATCCTGTCAAAGAAATAATTCATAGTATTTTTGTGAGGACCAAATGAGATTACATATATTAAAAGCCAGCAAACCTTAAAGCTATATGCAAATGCTTGCTATTATTATTATCCTTTACAAGGAGTTTTCTAATCTTTATTGTAAAATCTCCATTAATGGGTAGCTCACAACTTTGTAAGAGGGATAATTTTACTTTTGGACTGTTCTAATTGTGATTTAATTTAATTAAATACATTTATTGTTGTGCCATGGTTTCAGTCTTGCCAAACTCTTTGTGACTCCATTTGAGGTTTCTCCATTTGGGGTTTTCTTGGTGTGGTTTGCCACTTCTTTCTCCAGCTCACTTTACAAATGAAAAGACTGGGATAAATAGGCTTAAGGGACTTATGTAGAGTCATACAGCTAGTAACTGTTTAAGGTCAGATTTGAATTCAAAAAGCTCAGTCTTCCTGATTTCCCAGTCCAGTGCACTCTCTACTATGCCATTTAGCTTCCTGTAATTAAATACATATTTTTGGAAGTTTTTCTTTACATGAAATTGAAAGCTATCTTTCCTCAACTTCCATTTACTATCCTTAGCTCTGATCTCTAAGGCGAAGCAGGACAAATAAAAATATTCTTTCACATTCTAAACAGAGAGCAAAATGTAGGACTTTAGATTTATAGCTATTAATTCACTATGGGGCAAGATCATGTACTTAGTAAACGTGTGTGCATGTGTATGTGTGTGTGTGTGTGTGTGTGTGTGTGTGTATGTGTGTGTATGTGTGTGTGTGTGTTGCATGATTTTACAATTCAATTGGCGAACTGAAAATTATAGACACAGTGATATTTCCTTTGAGAAGTCTGGAACATGGTAAAGAATAGCAGGACATCTATTGGGCTGCCTTTAATACCAATACGGAGAACAGAATATGATGCACATAGTCTAGTCTCATCCATTCAGGCTTTTGTTTTTAATGTGTACTGTAGAATGACTGTGCTACACTTACATGAGGATGATCACCTTTCATGTCTTATTTCCTTGGGCTTGGTTCTGTGATTTTTGGGCAAATGCTTTCTGGCATTCTGGTGATGAAGCAAGATGTACAAATGCACACTTAGTGAAAAGATTTGACATAATGCAGGAAAAACATATGTTGCAACAGCAGGTGCGATATTTTGCTAATCTTCCCTCCTCACAGAAAATTACAATTGATGGTATATTGTAGACTGTGTGACATGCCTCTCTCAAAATGAATACCAAATGAGGTTATTTAAGTGAGTGAATTCTTGTGCCCATAAGTTTCCTGGGAACTGTTGAAAGTCTTGTAGTTATTTAAGCAGCAATGAAGAAAAAAGAAAGTTGTTGATTATGGACGTACTACTCTAGGTTAAAAACAACATTGTAGATTTGAGTAACTTTCAACTTCTTTTGCTTTCAATTTCTTATCTATATAAGTTTGGTTTCAGCCATGTGAAAATAGTTTAATAAGATAAATACATATTTAAACAATGCTGAAGTTTTATCTCATATCCCTCAATGTGGCAAAATTCATAACAAGGAAAATAATGAATGGTGGAGAAGCTGTGAGACAATAAATAGGCACATTAATAGTTTTTTTTTTTTTGAGCTATGAAAGAATTCAACAATCTTGGAAAATAATTTGGAACTATGCCAGAAAATTCCTAAATTCTTAATTTACTTTAATCCAAAAATGCTAAAGGCAGAAAGACAGGTTTCACATATGTATGACTAGCAGGAAACAAATTATGGAATATGAATGTAATTGAATATTGCTATGCTGTATGAAATGATTAACATGAAGAATTCAAAGAAGCACGAGAATCATGATTTGATACATAGCCAAGTAATTAGAAAAAATATATTGAAACTGAATGCCTTCCCCTTTCCATCCCTTCCCTTCCTTTCTCCTTTCCATCCCTTCCCCTCCCTTCTCCTTTCCATCCCTTCCCCTTTCCATCTCTTCCCTTCCCTTCTCCTTTCCATCCCTTCCCTTCCCTTCCCCTTTCCATCCCTTCCCTTCCCTTCCCATTTCCATCCCTTCCTTTTCCTTCCCACCCCTTCCCTTCCCTTCACTTTCCACCCCTTTCTACCCCATACCTTCCTTTCCCACCCCTTCCCTTCCTTTCCCACCCTTTTCCTTCCCTTCCCACTCTTTCCCTTCCCTTCCCTTCCCACCCCTTTCCTTCCTTTCCTGCACTTTCCCTTCCCTTCCCATCCCTTCCCACCTCTTCCCTTCCTACACTTTCCCATCCCTTTCCACCCCTTCCCTTCCTACCCCTTCCCACCCCTTCCCTTCCTTTCACTTCCTACCCCTTCCCTTCCTTTCACTTCCTCACCCCTTCCCTTCCTTTTCCATCCCTTCCCTTCCCTTCCTTTCCCTTTCTACCCCTTCCCTTACCATCTCTTCCCACCCCTTCCCTTCCTACCCCTTCCTACCCTTTCCCTTCCCTTCCCTTCCCACTCCTTCCCATCTCTTCCCTTCCCTTCCCACCCCTTCCCACCCATTCCCTGTTGGAATTTTTACAAACTGTTAACTCATTAGAGTTGATAGATCATTGATCTGATCTTACAAGGAGATGTTTTGGGCGAGAACCTAAAAGAAGGTCCTAAGTAGAACTAATTGATACAATGCTTGTGTTTACACCTTTACTCATTGGAGTTCTTCACACATTTGGGAGATTTCAGGGTTTAGTATGAGATATCCGAATTCACACCTCCCTTGAAGCTCTTAGGGCCAGAGAGCATTATGGGAGAAAACCCATAATCCCGCTCTCTGCTATATAAGAAGAAAGCAGAGGCCCAGTTAAGGGAGTTCAGCTGAATTTATATTGAAAGGGGAGCATCAAGTGAGTTCAGCCAGAAGCCCTCTCTGAGTGAGAAGTTTTACTTTGGAACATTGACTGGGGTCGGAGAAGAGCACTCTGGGAGATTGAGAGCCAGAAGCCCTCTCTCAGAGGAAGACAAATTCAACTTGGTGCTGGCTCTGGAGGCTGAAGAAAGCAGAGGCAGAAGCAAAGGACAAAGCGGCAAGAGCTCTTAGAACCAAGCAGAGAGATATGCCTCAACTAACCAGGCTATTTTGGAAGGAGGAAAATAAACATTTGCATTTTTACCAACTGGTTGCATTTTGGGTGATTATTACTTTCAGTTGCAACTAAGGCTGCCACCAAGAAAACCTCCCCAAGAAACCTGCTTTCTCCCAGAGAGAATTATTATTCTAAAAAAGAAAAACACCATACTTCCCTTCCCTTCCTTTCCCTTCCCACTCCTTTCCACCCCTTCCCTTCCCTTCCCTTCCCACCCGTTCTCTTCCCTTCCTTTCCCTTCCCACCCCTTCTTACTCCTTCCCTTCCCTTCCCTTCTCTTCCCTTTCCTTCCCTTTCAAGCCCTTGCCTTTTTGGTGTGCCATTCAAAAATATGGGATCAAAAAGCAGGTAGCAAGAAATCATTGTAATTGATAATCCATAAGCTAGGCAATACACTTTTGATTAAAGGAGAATTAACTATGAATCTGAGATTGTTGGGCAAAACATCAAATACCAGCCTGTTTTTTAAAGGGAGAAGAAATATTTTTTATATATTAGTGGTACTATTTTTCTTTGTTTTTCAATTTTCATATTCAAACAATCACATAAGTTTATTTTTCTATCAAGAAGAAATTTAGGTTTAAACAAGGTCAAAAGGTAGAAACACCAAGAAGTTAATATGGACTATTATTTCCTTCCTGTCTTTGCTCAGTTTCAACCACAGTGTACAACCAGCTTCAAGTATTAAATGAGTTTTTTATATAGCAAAACCTGACACTGTCTTTGCCTTTTAACTTGGGGAAAACTTGTTGGATATTCTCTTGAGTTTGCTGTAAATAGAACTTTCTTGTTGTTCCCCACCCTTCCTATTAACCTACTCACTGATTCTCTCAGCCCAAAGTGTTATGTCACAAGATGTGTGGTTTTATTCCCATCCATTCCCAGCAGAACATTAATTAGCATTACTCAGTGCTGCCTGCTTCCTCCTGTATTGCTGTGACCCCTGCCCCAGAAAGCAGAGAAATGCAGAGGAAATGGGACAGTAAACTTCATGTACTTGAGCAAGTCTCTTTGGGCTTCAATTTATTTATTTTTTTTTGGAAAACAAGTTGCACTAGACATTCAAGATCTCTTCTGATACAACATATTGTGTGAGTTTCATATGGACAAGAATATTAATAGCAGTACTTTTTATGGTCAAAAAGTACTGGAAACAAAATAGGTACTTTTCAATTGAGGTATATGAATGTAATGGAAATTTTAACGTGCCAATTTTATGAATATGACAAATATGGAGAAATGAGGAAGGATTTTTATAAACTGATGCTGAACGAAATGAGAACAATTTAGTGATCAGCATTGAAGGTCTTCATAATTCAGACCAAAATGTTGATTAATCATAACTTCATAGAACTGATGATGAAGCATGTTTCATCCTTATTAGCGGAGAGGAAATGGATTAAGCAGGGGTTGACAGATTGCAGGCTGTGGTTCATATCTGGCAAGTCAAGAATGTATTTTACAATTTAAAATAAAATTGGATATGCTTCTATCTAAATAAAGTTTGTATTTAATATTACATTCATATTTAAGTTTACATTTAATATTATATTTATCTTACATATCAGTATACCTTTATTTACATATTATAATATTAAATTTAAATATTTATATTTAAGCTTAAAAATACATTGCTATTTATAATCTGCATTCTTAGCTTGCAGGCTGTGTAAAAATAGGTAAAAAAGACCTGAACAAGAGGTCTAAGCTGAACTGGAATCAGATATGCATTTCAAGAGGGGAATTTTGTTTTTTTTCTGTACATGTCTATTATAAGGAAGGACTTCTCTTGAATTATATATATGAAGCTATAATCTATGCTATGCCCAGTTACTCAAAACGGATCATCGTAGAGAGTTCTTGCCAAAGATAGTCCATTGGAGAAGTAAATGGCAAACTAATCCAGAATCTTTGCTAATAAAACCTGATAGGCAATATTAAAATGATGAAATACTGGAAGATGAACCCTTAGGTGAGAAGGTATCCAACATTCTACTGGGGAAGAATAGAGGACAACCATGAGTAGCTCCCGAAAGAAGGAAGTGGCTGGGCTGAAGCCAAAAGGAAGATTAACTGTGGCTGTGTCTGGTGATGAAAGGAAAATTTGATACTGTAAAAGATCCTGGGATGTAAGATCTATGAACCAAGACAGATATGGTAAAATAAGAGATGAAAGGATTAAACATTGATATCTTGAGTGTGAATGAACTTAAATGGACAGAAATGATATGAATATAATTCAGGTTATCATTACATATACTATTGTAGGCAAAGTCCCTTAGAAGAAATGGAGTAGTTCTCCTAGACAATAAAAGAGTGACAAAAGAAGCACTGAAGTATAATTTCAAAAATTATAAAATGCTATCTATTTGCACCCAAGGCACACCATTCAACCACAGTGTAACTTAAGTCCATGTTCTAATCATTAAAGCTAAAGAGGTCAAAGTTAATCAATTTGATGAAAACTTACAACAACTCCAGAAAAAAAAATGTCATGTTTATCATAGGAGATCGGAATACTAAAGTAGAAAATCAAAATATAATTGGAATAACAGACAACTTTGACAATAGAGTAAAAAATAAAGCAAAGGAATGACTAATAGATTTTGTCAAGATAACTCAATGGTCTGAGTGGAGCCAAAATGACAGAAGGTAGACAAATCTTTGTCTGAACTTTTCCTGGCTTTCCTCAGAACAACACCAGATCAAGTATCTGAAATGATTTTGGAGTGACATATTTGTTGTCTAATAAATTTCCAGCAGAAGATATTTTGGAAGAACTTCATAAAAGGTCTGTTTCAATTGGTTATGGGGGAAGTGGCCCACCACTGGTACAGTGCAGGGACCAAGGATGGAGAGGCCTCTGTGAGCTAGGGGAATTTACTGGGAGGATCTTAGCCAAAATATGCCAGTATTGGCTATTCTGTTTTGATGCAGAAGCCAGTAGATCAGCAGACTAGCTGTGAGACATCCAACACAACTACAAAAAGCAAATAGTGAGCCCTTGAATCCCAGAATAGTGGAACTTGGCCAGGCCCACCTAGCACAGGAAGGAAGTCACCATCACTGGACCCAGGACAGCGTTAAACCATCTGTTGAGGAAGTTTGAGACAATCTCCTCTTTGCCTTAAGAACATATCTCAACCTTTAAAATTGAGCAAAAAAGCAAAAAAAAAAAAAAAAAAAAAAAAAAAAAAGAAATAAAAACTCTGACCCTAAGTAACTTTTATAGAGACAGGGAAGAATATATCTCAAACCATGAGGACACTAAAGACAAAATGTCTCCAGATGAACCCACAGGGTGGTATAAGTTGGTCTCCATCTCACAAGGCCCTCTTGGAAGAATACAAAAAGGGTCTTAAAAGAAAATTAGAAGAAAAATGGGGAAAGGAAAGGAAAATTTTGCAGGAGAATTTGGAAAAAGAAAACAGAAATTTTCTGAAGAAAATTCCTTAAAATACATTTAGTGAAATGGAAAAAACATATAAGTCCTTACAAAATAGATTTGATTAAATGGAAAAAGAAAACAACTTCTTGAAAAAAAGTTGGGAAATGGAAAAAAAAAATCTAATGAACAAAATAACTCATTTAAAAGTTAAATTGGCCAAAAGCAAAGAAAAAGGAAAGAAGAAAATAAAATTGTTATTATAAAAAATGAAAAGGGTGAACTTTTCACAATAAAGAGGAAATTATAGTAATAACTAGGAATTATTTTGCTCAACTGTATTTCAATAAATCTGATAATCTAAATGAAATGGATGAATACTTAACAAAAATACAGAGGAGGAAATAAGTTACTTGAATAGTCTCATTTTAGAAAAAGAAATTGAACAAGTTATTAATCAACACCCTAAGAAAAAATCTCCAGAGTCAGATGGATTTACATGTGAATTTACATTTAAAGAACAATTAATTGCAATATTAGGCAAATTATTCGGAAAATTGAGAAAGAAGGAATCCTACCAAATTCCTTTTATGATCTAGTTATGGTGCTGATAGTAGGGTAAAAACAGAGGAAGAAAATTATTGACCAATTTCCCTAAGGAATATTGATATAAAAATCTTGATTAAAAGATTAGTAAAGAGATTACAGCAAGCTATCACCAGTATAATACACCATTATTAAGTAGGATGTATACCAGGAATGCAGAGATGGTTTAATATTAGGAAAACTATTAGCATAATTGACTATATCAATAACCAAATTAACAGAAATCATATGAATATCTCAATAGATGCAGAAAAAGCATTTGACAAAACCCAACACCTATTCCTATTAAAAAACAATCGCGTGTAAAGAATAAATGGAGTTTTCCTTAAAATGATCAACAGCTTCTATTTAAAACCATCAGTAAGCATCATATGTAATGGGAACAAATTGGAATTAAGATTAGGGGTGAAACAAGATTGCCCCATATCATCATTACTATTCAATATTGTATTAAAAGTGTTAGTTTTAGCAATAAGAGAAGGAAAAAATTAAAGGAATTAGAGTAGGTAATGAGGAAACCAAATTATCCCTCTTTGGAGATGATAGGATTCTAGAGAATCCTAGAGAATCAATTAAAAACTATTAAAAACAATTCACAATTTTAGCAAATTTGCAGGATGCAAAATAAATCTACATAAATTATCTGCATTTTTATATATTACCAACAAAATCCAGCAGCAAGAGATACAAAGAGAAATTCCATTGAAAATAACTGTAGATAATATAAACTATTTGGAGCCTATCTATCAAGACAAAGTGAGAAACTATATGAACACAAGTATCAACATTTTCTACAGAAGTAAAATCAGATTTAATCAATTGGAAGATTATTAAGTGCTCATGGGTAGGCTGAGCTAATATAATAAAAATGGCAATTGTACCTAAATTAATCTATTTAGTCAGTGATATACCAATAAAACACCCAAGAAATTATTTTACAGAGCTAGGAAAAAAGTAACAAAGTTCATCTGAAAGAAGAAAAGGTCAAGAATTTCAAGGGAATTAATGATAAAAAAAAAAAAAAAAAGCAAATGAAGGTGGCCTAGCTATACCAGACCTAAAACTATATTATAAAACAGCAATCATCAAAACCATTTGGTATTGACTAAGTCAATAGTTGATCAATGGAATAGATTAGGTTCACAAGGCACAATTGTCAATGATTATAATAATCTAGTGTTTGATAAACCCAAAGACTTCACCTGCTGGGAGAAGAACTCAGTATTTGACAAAACTTGCTGGGAAAATTAAAAATTAGTATGACAAAAATTAAGCATTGATGTACACCTAAAACCCCATGCCAAGATAAGATTGAAATGGGTTCATGATTTAGAGATAAAGAGTGATATTATAAGCAAATTAGAAGAACAAAGGATAGTCTACCTCTCAGATCTATAAAGAAAGAAGGAATTTATGGCTGAGAAGAACAAGAGCACATTATCAAATACAAAATGGATAATTTTGATTATATTAAGTTAAAAAGTTTTTGTACAAACAAAATCAATGTAGACAAGATTAGAAGGGATATAGTAAACTGGGGAAAATTTTTATATCCAAGGGTTCTGATAGTGACCTCATTTCTAAAATATTTAGAGAAATGATTCAAATGTATAAGAATACTAGCCATTCTCCAAATGATAAATGGTTAAAAGATATAAATAGACAATTTTCAGATGAAAAAATTAAAACCATTTCTAGTTATATGAAAAAATGCTCTAAATCACTATTGATAAGATAAATGCAAATTAAGACAACTCTTAGGTACCACTACTACATACAGCTCAGGTTGGCTAAGATGACAGGAAAAAATAATGATGAACGTTGGAGGGGATAGGGGAAAACTGGAACATTAATACATTGTTGGTAGACTTGTGAATGGATCCAACCATTCTGGAGAGCAATATGGAACTATGCTCAAAGGGATATCAAACTACGCATACCCTTTAATCTAGCAGTGTCTCTACTGAGCCTACATTCAAAGAGATTAATCATAAGAAAGGGAAGAGAACCTACATGGCAAAAATGTTTGTAGCAGCCCTTTTTGTAGTAGGTGGATGTCCTCAGTTGGATAATGGCTAAATAAGTTATGGTATATAAATGTTATGAAATATTATTGTCTTATAAGAAATGATCAGCAGACTACTGGGCTTATATCCCAAAGAGATACTAAAGAAGGGAAAGGGACCTGTATGTGCCAAAATGTTTGTGGCAGTCCTGGAACTGGAAATGAATGAATGCCCATCAATTGGAAAATGGTTGGGTAAATTGTGGTATATGAATGTTATGGAATATTATTGTTCTGTAAGAAATGACCAACAGGATGAATACAGAGAGGACTGGCGAGACTTACATGAACTGATGCTAAGTGAAATGAGCAGAACCAGGAGATCATTATACACTTCGACAACGATATTGTTGAGATGAAGAAACTGAGGCAGCAGACGTCAACTGCTTTAGAAAAGATCACACTGCCAGTAAAGTATCTGAAGCAATATTTGAACTCAGGACTTCCTTACTCTAGGTCCAGTACTTTATCCCTCTCTGTCACTCAGTTTACTCTGGGGTATACAGTAGGAGATTTGACTCGATGATCTCTAAGTTATCTTCCAGTCCTGACAATAACATTCTATAATTGGAGGATATTTTGCAGATAGTTAAGGGCTAAACAGTTATGACAGCCACAAAGGGAAAAAAATGAACAAAATAACAATTAGAATGAGCCAGGAAGATCCAGGTAAAAGATTTTATGCTTTGATAAAGAATATTCTTTTTTTTTTTCACACTGGGTTCATAAAATGAGTGTTTCCTAGGCTGTTTGGCATTCATGGAGAGTAGGGAGTTAACTTTAGACTTTAGACTTCATTAGGGGAGCTTGTTTGGATGATACAGTGGAATGCAATTGTTCAGGTGTTAAGGAGAGGGTAAAAGGGGCTGTTATTGCAAAGAGAGGCTGTCAGTTGATGTGTAAAATCACAAGTAGCTACTGTCTTTATTATCATCTCAGGGAATGTAGCATCCATAATGAACTGTCCTCTTTCACTTCTTCACTGACAGTGGAGCATAGCTGGAAGCACCCTAGATAGGGAATCAAGATAGTTGGGCTCTTGTCTCAGTTCCCAAACCTTATTAATTAATCTGAAAATTAGTTCACTTGGTGACTTTAGGCACTTCTTCAAGGTCATTTCATCTTCGGTTTTTCTTACCTGTTAAAAAAATGTTGTGGAGCAGCTCAGTGGCAAGATGGTTTGAACTCCAGGCTTGAATTCAGGCAGATGTGAGTTCAAAGCTGGGCTTGGACACTAGCTCTGTGACCCTGAGCAAGTAATTTGTTCAGTTTCCTCATCTGTAAAATAAGCTGTATAAGGAAATGGCAGTAGAAAATCCCAAATGGGATCAGTAAGACTTAAATTATGATTGAAAATTGACTAAGCAACAATAAAATGTCTAGGATTTATTTAATACTTAAAGATTTGCAAAGTGCTTTAGAATTATTATCTCATTTTATCTTCTTGGGAACACTAGTAGGTCAGTGCCATAATTAACTCCATTTTATAGATGAGAAAACTGAGATTTAATAATTTACACAGTTGAGTCTCTGAGATTGAATTCAGTTCTTCCTGACTCCTAAATATCTAAGTCACCTAAATATCTAAACACATGAGGAGACAACCAACAACAAAAAGGAGATCATTGGATGAAATCAGAATTTCTTAAATTTTAAAATATTTTTTAGCCTTTGACAATCTGGTAAAGTCTTTGGGTCCCTTAGAATATTTTTTTACTATGTTTTTAAAATTTTGATATAGCTTTTTATTTTCAAAATACATGCAAAAATAATTTTCAACATTCACTCTTGCAAAACCTTGTGTTTCAAATTCCCCCCCCTTCCCCTATCCTCTCCCCTAGATAGTAAGAAATCAATATATATTTTTAATGCATAAAGTAAAATGCATAGAATTACAAAGGAAACCAATTACATTAAAATAAAACCATTGAGATATTAAAAAAAGACAAATTCAAGGACCTTAGATTAAGAACTCCTGATTTAAGTGATATCTACCTCTCTGGGAGTAGTAGCTTTTTAGGATTCTTGGTTCTACCAGCCTCAAAGGGCTAGAGTTCTGCCAGAACTTACAATTGCTTCCTTTGTGTGTTGTGACTATCTGTGGCATCTCATCAATTCATCTGCTTCCTTGCATGAACTTTGCCTGTGGTTTGAACCACCTTTATGTCCTTCCCATCCCCTCTAGATCTACAGAGTGCTAACCCTACATTCCAAAGAGGAACTTGGACTCTGTGTATAGAACTGGCTTAATTGTCCTTATTTCACCTGACATTGATCTAAAGCAGAGGTTCTTAATCTTTGTATTTTTAAATTTTCTTTTCTTTTTTTGATTGTTAACTGTATTTGAGTGTATTTTATTTCTTTTGTAATACTACATACAGTGTTTTGTAATACTAAATATTATTCTGAGACGGCAGACATCTATAGACCTTATTAGACTGCCAAAGGGCCATGATATGTACCTGCACTAGCCTGGCATATTTCTGAAAGCCCTTTTAGACCCATTTTGTCATCTGATCTTCACAGTAACACTTCTGGATTAAAATTCTAGAACTTAAGAAATAGAGACTCAGAGAGGTTAAGAAATGTGTCCAAGATTACACATCTAGGTTCAGACAAATATGAGGATAGAATCCAGGTCACTTTTGGGGGCTCTTTTTCACCACACACCATTGCTTTCCACTTGGTTTCTTCCTTTTTGATACCATCTCATTTCCCTGACTCTCTAAACAACCCAAACTCTTCATTATGTGATTCTGCATTTTGTTATTGTTGTTGTGAGAGTATCTGGATTGGAATCCATCATCATACACAGTATCTGTATGGTCTTGGGTCAATCACTCAGTTCTCTGGTCCTCAGTTTCCTCATACATAAAATGAAGAAGTATGAACAAGATGTAAAATATAATGTAAAATGAAACAGTTAATGTTTAACATATATTAGATTACTTGTCATCTAGGGGATGGGGGGGGGAAAAGGAGGGAAATTGGAGCACAAATTTTGCAAGAGTGAATGGTGAAAAATTATCCTTGCACATGTTTTGAAAATAAAAAGCTTTAATTAAAAAAATTTTTAGAAATGAAACTGTTTACCAGATGGCTATGTGAATATGTATACACATATTGGATCTGGCATGTATTTTGGAATATTTGGCATGTATTGGACTGCCTGCCAAGTGTGTGGGGAGGGGATGGGGGGGAAGAAGGGGAAAATTTGTGGCAGGGGGTTATGCAGGGGTCAGTGTTGGAAAAATTACCCATACATATGCTTTGAGAATAAAAAGCTTTAATAAAAAAATAATGAAACAGTTAGATTTGATGGTTCATTAGGTCCCCTTCCAGCTTCAATATTCTACTATTCTTTAGCTCTAGGGACATTCTTACAAAAGGCAGTGAAAACGACTCTAGATAGAGCATGAAATGATATATATATATTCTCCCTCCTTTTTCAGTTGGGAACCTATTTCCTGAATTGATGTAATTAATAAGTCCCAAGACCCTTTCCTGTAAAAATTACTAGGCAAAGCAGGGTATGGTATGGTCAGCTGGAAAGAATGGAAGAAAACCAGATGTCAAAGTATTCTTCTCTAGTGTGAAGGGGGACAGATAGCCCAGAATTCTACTTATTCTCTCCAATATTCCTCTGCAGGGGAATAGGGATGGAAAGGAGGCACAGAGGTCCTTGGTCTTGGCAAAATACAGCTAGAAGCCATGTTTCATTCTTGGATAACTTTCAATAAAGGAGGCTCCTTCTGGGAATGAACAAAGAAATTTCATATTTTTAAAATCCAACTTATCTCTATTTAAATTTCTACTACCTTAGTTTATTCCATCATCACCTTTTTTTTAGATTACTGCAATGGACTCCAGTTAGACTCCTTGCCTCAAATCTTCCCTATTGCAGTTTATTTTACACATTGCTGCCATAGTTATTTTCCATGATTTGTGACCTACCTCCTCTATCAATTTTGGTTACTTCCTATTATTTCTAGAGTAAAATATATACTTTTTAGCTTTCAAGACTAAATGGATCATCTTTTTAACTTTCTAGTTTCATTAGAAATGGCTTCTCCTCCTTCAATCTGCCATCCAGCTAATCTGACCTTTTCCCTGATTCTCATCCCCCGTTTCCCATCTCTGTGCCTTTATACTGGCCACCTTCCCTTGAGGAAGTCATGGGTAAAGTTCAGCATCAGCAAAGAAGCCATGAGTTGGTAACATTCTGCTTAGGAATTATATCTACACTGAGCCCAAAAGAAGGAGGAGGAAGATCTCATGTGTGGGGCCCAATCCAAATTTAATAAACACCTGCAAGGGGGCCTGAAACAGAAATAGAGCAAGTAACCATCTGAGGATAAAAGAGGCAAATTTAAAACAGTAGAGGACAATCATAGGTCAGGATATGATTTAGTTAGGAGACTCCTAGCCAATTCTCTGCTTCCCTCAGCTGAACTTGGGGGCTGTCCCAGAAGTCTCATTCCTTTCCTCCCACTCTCGGCTGAATTTGCTTCAGATGCTAGAGTTCTCATTTATGGCTATATTTATGAGTTTTAGCAATGTATTTTAAGCTCCAAAGTGTTCTGCTGATAAAGTGATCTGGGAAACACTGCTGTAGGGTTGCTTTGTAAAGAAGTATTATGTCTGCTAATGAGGTGGTAATAGGGCAGTTCCCAACTCATTCACAACATTTATTAAATTTTGAACAACTTGATTGAAGCTCCCCAGATCCCAGTCTTGGCTTGGGGAAATGTACCCTCAAGCTATTTCAAAGCAAAGAAAAGTCCATCTGGAGATAAAGGAGCCCTCTAGGCTTGGATTCCCAGCCTATAAAGCTTGGCCTAGGGATTGAAGAAAATTCTCTTCCCTTCCCCCATCCTATTTTTTGCTTCTGTGCCCTGCTCTGCAGACCTTCACTGGTTGGCAATTTTTTTTAAGTTAGATGTTCTGCCAGCTGTTCTGCTAAGCCCATGGGCACATGCTACTCTTCCTGAGAACATAGTTCACAATTGTTCATTTTTGTTCCTTTGGGTTTGTTTCCTCTCAAATTAGCCAATTCTTTTATCTAAACCCCAAATTTGGGGGTTTGACAATCTCTGGCAGGACATCATCTTAATGAATGGAACAAACTTAAGTATCTTGTGAATGATGCTGCCCTCTATTGTCTTTTCTGTGTAATTTCCTTTTCAGTGTTCTCTATCTTAATGATTGGAGCTAGTTAGCTCCACTTCAGCCATTACTGAATGAATGAAAAGATTATTTAGTGATTTCTCCATGTCAACACTTCGCTACGTGACATGTATATCAAAACTAAAGGGAAAAGAGTTGCTCACTTCAAGACTTTAAAATCAAATAGGGAGAGACATTTCAAACTGGGACCTGTTAGTCAAAGTGACTTAGTGCAGCAGGAATAGTTACAGAGATGGGTGAGAAAAACCATGGAGGAGTAGATTGATTCACCCTTTGGAGAAGCAATGAAATTTGATTTGATTGTGGCTCTAGAACTGGAAAGAAGTGAAGATGGAGCATGGAAGACATTAAAATGCTAACTTGATTCACTTCATTTTACTTAAAACTAGCAGTGAGGATGACCCAAGTTCAAATTAAACCTCAGATAATTGACAAACTGGTTTGAGAGCAGATGGCCAAAGAGAAGATGGTTAAAAAATTAAGTCAAGGGCGGTCTGGGTGTAGTGGACCATGGGAGGCTTTCTCTGGCTATGACCCTGTTCTGACTTGTGGGAGAAACATTTCACTGATCCTTAATATGGAATTAAAGAATGTTTCTAATTGTGAATCTGAGTCCTAGAGTGGTATAGGGATGTTGCCTGATATGATATCTATCTGTATCCACATGACCTGATTGTTAAATATTCAGTGTGAACATTTATACCTCAGAGATCAGCATTTTCTTTCTTTCTTTTTTTAAATAACTTTTTATTGACAGAACCCATGCCAGGGTAATTTTTTACAACATTATCCCTGCACTCACTTCTGTTCCGATTTTTCCCCTCCCTCCCTCCACTCCCTCTCCCCAGATGGCAAGCAGTTCTATACATGTTAAATATGTCACAGTATATCCTAGATACAATATATGTGTGCAGAACCGAACAGTTTTCTTCTTGCACAGGGAGAATTGGATTCAGAAGTATAAATAACCCTGGAAGAAAAACAAAAATGCAAGCAGTTTATAATCATTTCCCAGTGTTCTTTCTTTGGGTGTAGCTGCTTCTGTCCATCTTTGATCAATTGAAACTGAGTTAGATCTCTTCGTCGAAGAAATCCACTTCCATCATAATACATCCTCATAAGAGATCAGCATTTTCTACCAATCAGGATTCAATGTATTATTTTGTCAATTATTTAGATATAAGAAAATGATAAAATGTTAATAATGCAGATCAAAATTAAAAATGTCTTGCACACACATTTTTTTTCCTTTTTTTAATTATAACTTTTTATTGACAGAACCCATACCAGGGTAATTTTTTTGCAACATTATCCCTTGCATTCACTTCTGTTCTGACTTTTCCCTTCCCTCCCTCCAACCCCTCACCTAGATGGCAAGCAGTCCTATACATGTTAAATATGTTACAATATATCACACACACATTCTTTTTGAGGGATGATTGTTAAATAGCTACTAAACAGTACTATTTTCAACTTCCCTCTCTAGGTTTACTTACTCTCTTCAACCTATACTCATTTTGGAAGATCTGAGATTATCCTGGAGGGAAGACTGTTCATTGCTATAGCTATATCCTATAGCTTAAACTCTTAGGGGCTAAAGAATAAACCTGATGTATGGAATATACTTATTTTTTAAAATCATTTTAGATATTAGATCCCTGATTACATATTTCTGTCTATATGAAGCAGTCACAGTGACATTATTTAACTCTCAAACATAAAACATTTTCCAAACCATAAGTCAAAAAGAAGGATGACAGACAGTATGTTACAGTAGTAAATCTACATTCCCTATCTAGCCTGAAGTACAGGAAAAATATGGTGGATTTGAGGCCAAATGACTTGGCTTTATATCTACTTCTGATCTTTATTATTTGTATGTTTTTGGACAAGTCACTTGATCACCTTGGTCCTTAGTTTTCTCATCTATAAAGGAGGTTTAATTAAATGATCCCTTCTAGATCTAGAGCTGATCCTAATTTGAGAATGGAAAATATGCTAAACCAGTGGTATAAAACTAAAGTAGAAATGGATGCCTGCTACCACATCTTAACTTAGAAAACTAAAGCATTATCTATGCTGTGATATATATATATATATATATATATATATGTTAGACATTTCCTAGTTACATTTTAATCAGGGTAAGAGTTTGACACTTGCTAAGATGTCAACTGGGCCAGATATAGATGTTCATTGTTCTAGGGTGTGTCTATTATCTTCGTCTTCTTGGAACAGGTAGAATGTCTATTTGACATTAAAAGAGGAGGAAAAACAAGAGTCAATTTGGAAGGAATGTCTGGGTTAGGAGAGGGTTTTGGGTTTAGAAAGAATGACCTCAGTCACATAACATTTTGACTCTGAAGCCATGCATAACGGTGTAATGATGAAAACCAATTTTATCAATTAAGATAAAACTAAGCTTTGAGACAAGCAAATTTTCTTTAAAAATACTACAGAACAGAGGAGATGGGTCTGTAAAGAGGATTGGTCAAGTGCAATTCTCATGGACATAAGCAGTATACAGAGTTGATGCAATTCTTAGAACATGTGAAAAGTGTATAATATAGTAAAAACAAAGATTTGATTCACTGTTGTCATGGAACTGAGATGCACTCAAAAGGGACTAACAAGGCAAAGAAAGCCTTTTTCCCTTTTCTGCCTGGTTGTAAATCTATTGGTTCTACTTATCTAGGGACCATATTGTGGTCTCTGTTATTTAATTCTTTATGTTTATTTTTAGGTAAAGGAATATTATCTTGTGATTTTCAGAAGGTCAGAATGGCAAACTGACAGTAGTCTGGAAGCCAGCCTGCTAAATTTTATGGTCAATCAAATTGATAAGAGTCCTAAACATCCTATTTAACCCAGCATAGTGAGGTGATTCAAAAGATTTGAGAAATATAATTTCTGAGTAATTTGGCGCCTTTATTAATAACACCAGCATTAAAAAAAAAAAGACTGGTCATTTGGCCATCCTGCTTGTACCAAAGACAATCATGACAGTGGATTCACAGTTTGTATACCCTTTGAAGAACAGATGCTCCGATCATCATCACCATCATCATCATCATCATCATCATTTTTCTTGTTTTCATTGTTCCCATTTCACATATTAGGAAACTTGCCTCAAAGGGCATATACTTAAAGGTTGTAGATATAAATTGACTTTAATATGATGACAATAAAAACATTAGGATTGTAAAAGGGGTTGTACTAGGAGCAGAGGAAAGTGGAGATAGAATGGGATAAATTAGGCCAAAAGAAGAGGCAGAAAAAACCATAACAGTTGAAGGAACAAAAGGAGTGAGATGAGCATTGTTGGAACTTTAATTTCATCTGATTTGGTTCAAAGAAATAATACATATATATTTAGTTTGGTATAGAAATTTGTCTCACCTTATAGGAAAATAGAAGGAGAAAGGGGCTAATGGAAGAGAGGGTAGAAATAGAAGGGGACAAGAAAGGGGGAGGCCTAAAAAAAGGGAGGGCAGATTGAGGGAGGTGGTGGTCAGAAGGAAAATACTGGTGAGGAGGAAAAGAGGGAAAGGAGAAAGAAAAGTATAACTTGGTAAAAATAGGATGGTGGAAAATATAGTTAATTTTTAAAGTATGAATGTGAATAGGATAAAGTGGAGAGCAGAATGGATTAAAAGCCAGAATTCTATAATGTGTTGTTTATAATAAATACATTTGAAATAGAGAAATCCACACAGAGTAAAGATAAAAGGTTGGAGCAGAATCTCTTATGCTTTAGCTGAAGTTAAAAAAAAAAAAAGCAGGAGTAGCAATCCTGATCTCAGATCAAGAAAAACCAAAAAAAAAAAAAAAAAAAAAAAGAGTTAATTAAATGAGATAAAAAAGAAAAGTGCATCTTGCTAAAGATTACCATAGATAATGAAGTAATATCAATATATGCATATATATGCATATGGATGCAAGTGGGATAGCATCCAAATTCTTAGAGGATAAGTTAGATGATTTGCAAGAAACTGTAATTCAGGGGGAATAAGCAACTTATTTATAGTCACCAAGCTAATAAATTTCAGAAGCGTATTTGAATCCAAGTGGTCTGACTCCAGATTCAGTACTATAATCAATTCACTTTATTCCATCTAGAATACTGAATTGGAAGTGAGAAAGACCTGAGTTCAAATTGAACCTCAGCCAGTTACTAGCTGTTACTCCCTTGGAGAAGTCATTGTGATTGACTCATCTCTAAAAATAGAGATAAATAGCAATAATAATAGCACTTATTTCCCTGGGTTGTTGTGAAGATAAAATGAGATTTTTGTAGAAGTGCTTTTCCAAACTCAAAACAATTTATAAGCGTTGTTATTGTTTTTGTAACTGTTCTTCTTGTCACTTCATTTTGGGAGGGGAAGTTGGAAAATACCTATACATGGACCATATATACATAAATGTTATATGCACAAAGCATATGCATTATGCTGAACTAATTATAAGCTTCTTGGAAACAAGAATCCTTCTTATTTCTTGAATCACCTTGGCACAGTGAGATCAGAGAGTCAAATATCAGGAATCATGCCTCACAGGCACAGATTGAAATTAAGGGGAATACTTTTTCCCCATAATAATTATTTATCCTTTCTCACTTCTCAATATCTCAATTGAATTTGCCTCTAGGAGAAGAATTCCTATTTATTATATCTTTTGATTGAATATAATCAACATCTTCCCCTAAAAGAAAACCTTTTATAAATTGGAAGTGTGTCAAGCTGATACAAAAATGAAATCATCAGAGCCAGGATAGGGTAGCCATTAATTCTGAGTATCAGGGGATAGGAACTAGACTAGTGATTTCATTAATATAAAGAAGTACCACACGAGGAAATTACAAATAAAAGTTGGTAGTGGCTACAAATAAAAGTACAAATAAAAAGGCCAAATTTATGGCCTCAGAACATTGACTTTTATAAATACCCACATTAACTACAAAGGACATATGAAGAAACATGCTAATTGCATCCAGAGAAAGAATTGAAAAATTGAAGTATATAAAAAATATTTTTACACATACATGTTTACACACATATACATATGTATACACATACATATGTGCACATAGATATATTTGCATATGTGTCTATATGCACGTGTGTATATATGTGCATATATATTAATATATATATTAAGTTGTACATAATGAATTTGCAGTTTTATGTGCAATCATATTTTTCATATTATATCATGTTATAGAAATGCTTGTTTTATTCCATTTATTCCATGCATTAAAATAAAATAAAAAAATCATAAGACAGGGCAATGGAGAAGTGCATAATGTGTGTGTTAACAGACTACAACATAAAATCAATGAAAAACTCTGAAGAATATAGAAGGCAGAGATGTCTGTTAAGGATATAGAATGGGCTGATCACATGTTGAGATTGAGAGATGACAGGTGAGCAGCCAGAGCCTTCGCTTGGAGATGTTGTGATTTCAGGAACATGTGAAGAAGACCTCTTATACCTTGGATAAATTTTCTGTGGTGAACTTCTGGGAGGACATAGTCAAGAGTCCCACAGAATGGACAGGCAGGCGTGGTTTGTGATCGGTGTTGTTGGAGGAAACTTCCAAATCAATAAAACTATAGATCCATTTGGATAGTGGATAAGTATATTTTATTGATGTCTATTATTTTTATTATAGAGGTAATGCCAGGTGTTATTCCCCTCCTATTCCAGCTCTCTATTAAAAAGAAAGAGTTGCTTTTTCATCTCTTCCATGAGATTAAGCTTGATCATTATAATTACTCATTATTTGGATTCATTTTAATTTTCTTTTCATTAACATTTCTGTCATCATTGTATATAGTGTCCTCCTGGCTGAACTAAGGTTTCATGCAGTTTAAGGATCTGCTTAAGTCAATCATTCCATTTGCACCTTCAAATTACCCTCATGCCCGTTACATGAGCAATCATAACACGCCTCTTCTCTCTAATTTTCTTTAAAATTTGGCTTTATTGCCACTTGCGTGGGGACCATAAAATCTAGAGGCAGAGAATATCAGAGGGTGGCACATAATTGCTATTAATCATCAATTGTTCACTTTTTGAAGGAAAGGTTTTTTTTTTTCCCCTTTATTCTTTAGGAAAGCTTTCCTACTGGGAGGAAGCCTAGTTCCTAATTAAAGATGTGATTTCCATGGTTTCCCTGCTGTTGAGTCTTCATGCTACTGCTGAACTGCCTACATTTGACTTCAAAGTGGGTGGAGATCTTGACTCTGACAAAACCTTAGGAGAAAATGTTTTTTATTCGCGATTTAGGGGTGTGTGTGTGTGTGTGTGTGTGTGTGTGTGTGTGAGAAAGAGAGAGAGAGAGAGAGAGAGAGAGAGAGAGAGAGAGAGAGAGAGAGAGAGAGAGAGAGAGAGAGAAACATATACATTTCTTAAACTTGAAGGAATTATTTTCTCTTTTCTTCTTATAAAGAAATAGAAACAGTTGTGTTATGTCCCATAAATGGGGAAATGCTGTAAGATATTAAAATATTGATAATTATCTCTATACCATAGTTATGAGATTTTTATAACTTTTTTGGCACTGGCAGTTATGGAATGACCCATTAGAATGTCATCCCATAATGTTGGAAGCTGGATGATTTAGTGGCAAGAGTACTAAGCTGAGAGAACAAGAAGACATGAGGATGATGGAGTAAGATTATGGTTTTGTCTTTGCTAGGAATCCACTATGTGACTGTTTTCAAGTTTCAGCTTAAATTGCCATCTTGTGCACCAGAACTTTTGAATTATCCCAGCTCTTTCCCCTTTGAGATTGCCTTCAATCTATTCTGTTGGTATCTTCTTCATATCTAGTTATCTAATTTTTTCCCCACGTGATCTCCTTTGGGGAAAAACTTTTTATTTTCTTTGTATCTCTACCACTGGCAGATGACAGTAAGTATCTAAGTGTTTGTTGATTTGAATTGCTTTGACTCTGGAAATCACCTTTCTCAACTTTAAAATGAGAAATTTGGACTAAATGATCTCCACTGACAGAACTTGTCAATGGAGGTTTGTTCTAAAGCAGAAATTTAGACAGCTCTATCTCAGAAGGCATACTTCATTCTCTATCTACTTGGATGTCTGCAGTAGTTGTGACTTCATCCTGGAGCACAAGATTTGAGTGCTTGGTTCTTTTCCTCCCCTCTTCTCCCCCATTCCTTCTCCTGCTCCTGCTTCTGTTTCTCCTCCTCCTGTCTTCTTTCTCTTTCTCCTCCTCTTTCTTTTTCTCCTATTCCTCCCCTTCTCTTTCTCCTCCTCCTCTTTCACTTCTTTTTTCTCCTTCTCCTCTTTCTCCTCATTCTCTACTTCCTTTTCTTCCTTTTCCTCCTCCTACTCATTCTTTTCCTTCTCCTCCTCTTTCCTCTTTTTCCTTCTTTCCCCTTTTCTTTTTCATTCTCCTTTCTCCTCTCTCATTTTTCATTTTCCCAAACTAGAGGTCATGTTGATCCAAGACAAAGGTATTAAATTAAAAAGAAGAGCAAGGCAAAATGAAAGGCTATCTCTTGACTCCTTTTTGCAGAGCTTTTCAGAGTGAAGGTGGGAGAAGGAACTCAGATGTATGGCTCAGATGATTTTTATTTTTAGGGCTGTGGTACAATTTCAGCATCCCTCCACCTCTGAACCTGCTACTTGCTTATTCAAGGAAGAATTGCTAATGTCATCTGATGATCTTTCTTGGTTGTTTTTTGCCAGGGCTCCACTGAGCTTGTATTACCATCTACTGATTCTTTGCTGAAGTACTGCTACTATGTTGGCTCACTCTGTAGAGAGTTCTGACATCTTCCTGTGAGTCTAACCTATAGCTTCAGGGCCATTTTCAGTTATTTTTGTCAGTCATGTTTATGTCCACAGGAAGCTAGAGTAAGAGGGTCTGAGATCAATCAGTCTTTTGACCTTTTTGCTTACCATTTCACACCAACTTTCCAAAAGTCTGACTGATAAATGAGTTAGAGTGAATAAATTTCCTTCAATTCCCATCATTCCCTTGGCAGCAAATACTGTGGCTATGTACATTGCCTTATGACTTTTCTCAGGAAAATTTTAGCGGGCATTTGCATTGGTAAATTTGGGGTCTTCGATAGGGATGATTTTATTCTAACAACTCACTTTTTGATGCGAGGAGAGAGAGTAGGTACAGATGTACAGACATCTAGCAATGAAACACATAAGTAGGAACACCCTTATGATTAGAATAACTAACAACTCTGGACTGAAAGTCTTGACACTTTTGGTTTTTTAAGGGAACTATCGATATCACATATCACCTGGTGCATAAAACTATTTTCTTTTGGGTCTCTCATTCTGCTCTGTTCCATGGAGCTACTTCTTTGGTATTCTCAGACCAATGAAGTTATGTTAAACTCTTTTAGCAAGTAGTTTTTATCTCTCTCTTTTTTAAGAATAGCTTTTTTACATTTATTGCCCAAGTATACTTAAAAAGTCCAGGGTTTTAATGTAATATGGCAATAACCCTAATATATCTGTAAACAGAATATTACTAAAAAAACTTTATATTGATATGTAAAATACTATGATTATGGATGTTTTAAATGGTAATATAACAATCATACATAACTGTGTACAAAATATATAAAACTCAATTTAAAACATATGAAAGAGACAATTTCAAATCATACAAGCAAATAGTCTTAAATGTGGGATTTGCAGATCTTCCCAATTCGGTTATATTAGCTGGATGCTGAGGTAGCATTATACTCTTTCAGTGAATAAGATTTCCCTTAAATCTGGGATCTACAAAGCTATTTAGTCTAATATCTGGTTTTGAAGTGTTTTTCTCTTTTATGCTATAGAGGACATGTAAAAAGTAACATATACAAGCTCCTGAGGTCTTTCCAATTTTTCTATAAAGTTGTAGTTGGCACTAAAGGCTGACAGCCCTTTCCTAATTGGATCTTAATACATTGGAAGACTTTGTTTTCTCCAATCTGCTCTCAGCATCAGAGCCTTCCTCCAAATAGATTCACTCCCCTCATTACTTATAGAGCTTACCTATCTTTAGTCAGCTTGTCTTAGGCCACAGCAGTTTCTATTGTCTTTTGGTTCTTTTCCATTTCTCTGTTTCTATATCGACTTTAAAAAAACACAACTTTTTTGCCTTCTGTCTTCTGATTAATGTATGTTTCTTTTAAAATTAGTCTCTAACTCCAAAATCCCCTGTTTCTTATGTTTCTCCTCATATCAGAGAATAATGACTTTTCTTTGTAGCAGACCTCCTCTCTCTTAGCTTGAGAAATCAAAATCCTTATTTCTTTTTATCAGATATTACATGAATGGTCAATATACCATTGTCTCATAAGGCTCAAAACATTTATTTGATTCAGCATTTTCTAGTTATAAACTTCATAGTCCTAAAAACAGAGGTAAAGTAGCTGTTGGGAAACAATATATTGTAGTTATTTCTACCACTGGTTAGTAGTTTCAGTTAGTTCTCTCAGAACTTTGTTTCTCTTTAGAATTTTTTTCTCTGTGTTTTCCCACATGGATGGCCTTTTGCTAAGATAATTTACCTTCATAATATAGACATTGAATGAAGATAAATTATCTTACAGACGGTATATTTGTGTATACCTCTTAAATTCAAAATTATAAGTGAATGAAGACAAGTAATATTAATATACTCAAGAGAATTATCTAGTCCATATCTCCACTTTGCTAAATCAATTTTCTATCTTCTACCTGCTTTCCCCCATTTCTATGGCAGGTAGACCACAAGTGTCAAGAAATTCAGTGTTCCCACCTGTCAGATTGGCTAAGATGACAGGAAAAAATAATGATGAATGTTGGAAGGGATGTGGGAAAACTGGGACACTGATGCATTGTTGGTGGAACTGTGAATGAATCCAACCATTCTGGAAAGCAATCTGGAATTATGCCCAAAAAAGTTACCAAATTGTGCATACCCTTTGATCCAGCAGTGTTTCTATTGGGCTTCTATCCCAAAGAAATACTAAAGAAGGGAAAGGGACCTGTATGTGCTAAAATGTTTGTGGCAGCCTTGTTTGTAGTGGCTAGAAACTGGAAAATGAATGGATGCCCATCAATTGGAGAATGGCTGGGTTAATTGTGGTATATGAATGTTATGGAATATTATTGTTCTATAAGAAATGACCAGCAGGATGAATACAGAGAGGACTGACGAGACCTACATGAACTGATGCTAAGTGAAATGAGCAGAACCAGGAGATCACTTTACACTTCGACAATGATATTGTATGAGGATGTATTCTGATGGAAGTGGATTTCTTTGACAAAGACTCAGTTTCAATTGATAAATGATGGACAGAAGCAGCTACACCCAAAGAAAGAACACTGGGAAACGAATGTGAACTATTTGCATTTTTGTTTTTTCTTTCCAAGTTGTTTTTACCTTCTGAATCCAATTATCCCTGTGCAACAAGAGAACTGTTCGATTCTGCAAACATATATTGTATCTAGGATATACTGCAACATATTTAACATATATAGGACTGCTTGCCATTTAGGGGATGGGGTGGAGGGAGGGAGGGGAAAAATCGGAACAGAAGCGAGTGCAAGGGATAATGTTGTAAAAAAAATTACCCTGGCATGGATTCTGTCAATATAAAGTTATTATAAAATAAAATAAAATATTAAAAAAAAAAGAAATTCAGTGTTCCCTATTTGTTTCCATCTGGCGGGATATTTGTTCAGGTCTTTATTCCCCAAATCTTGGTTACTGGATTAGTTCCTAATTGATGTGACATAATAACTTGAGGCATCCTCCCCAAAGCAGTACCAGGTAGTGACTTTTGCTAATAGTTGATCCCATCTTCTCTTGGTTCAGCTGTGACCACAAGATCCTACTCATGTCTGTATATGACCTTCATCTTTATGGAACTTTGGGCTGTCCCTGCAAATGCTCAATGGTAGAAACTGATACTAATAAATCTAGTGTCCATATTGGCAAGTGAGGCTAAAAGTGACAGTACTAGGATTTGAACTCACTGTTTTACTTCAAATCCAAGATTCTTTCTCCAGTAACATAGTGCCTTCTTCAGCTCTGTTCCAAGTTTTCATATATTGATAATAAATCAACTCTGTGGAGATTTTTCACAAAGTTTTCCTATCTTCTTTATTTCAAGAATGTCATTAACTGAAAGAGATGTAGATATCTAAGTGCCCTGTCATGATTTTCCTGCACTGAGCTACGTTTTGACTTTCTGAGACAAGGGGAATAGAAGCAATAGTTAGACTAGACTTATCCAGCAGATGGCTCTGTGGACCATCTTTTTGTAGCCTTCCAGCATCATTGGTGTTTTCCAAAAACAGGGAGGGAAACCTTTAGATGTCTTTTCAGTTGAGGCTCATACACACTGGTTACATTTGAAGGAAAAATAGAAAGTTTAAAAAGAAAATTGAATTTTTAACCAGGGATGAGAGAAACCCAGGGCACAGGACCAGTTTCAACTTGAATTTGAACTTTAGGGTTGAGAGTAGGAGGAGAATGGAGACTCTGGTGTGTTTAATCACAGTTTCCTGTTTGTAAGAAAAAGAGGTCAGGGAAGACTTTTGAGGAAGCTAAAAACCCATCTAAGGCTCCCTGCTGCCCCAAAAGAAGCAGGCAGTGATGATTAAAATGCAAATAGATTAGGAAACTACAGATTGCTTTTTGTATTATATATTTGGATTTGTGATAAAATATTTGGATTTTAGTAAGAGAATTCAGGACACAAAATGCCACTGTTTATAAAAATAGCTGAAGATAGCAAGATTTAATGCCAAGGACCATCCGAGTTTTCTAGTTCAATTTATGATTGCTTTTGCTTGCTCTCTTCAAGCCTGCTGAGATTATGCTGCAAGATTGTTGGATCTGGTTCTTATTTATCTATTAGCCTCTTTTAGTTGTAAACACAGTCAGAATGAGGCCCAGTGGAGTAGGCTTTCTTTGCATATTTCCTTGAAAATAACTTGATGACCTTGAAAATTTCCCACAGGCCTTTGCAAGTCATAGGATGTTATTTTCCCTGAGGGAGGTAGAAATGGGGATGGGACATTATTTCTAAAGTCTATTTCTATCTATTTCTTTTGTCTGGGCCACTTAGGGTCAGTAGATTAGCACTGGTGTTGACAAGCTCAAGGTGAAAGGTTTGATCTACTTAGAGGTCAGTTGGATCTTTAAGAATTCTCTCTAGTTCCAACTCGATCAGCTGTCTCACAACATTTTTCACTGGTCATAAAGGGAAGATTGTGTAAATAGTGGCTAAAGTTGGAAATTAATAAATATTTATTGTTGAAGTTTTCTCCACTTTTTGTCTCCATCTCTGCTTTTTTTAGGAGGGAGAAAGAAGGAAGCAGGTCTGGATCTGTTTAGGGAACTCCCAGTATGGAAACTCTCCTCCCTGAGGCATATAGACAACTCACAGAGAATTTTCTGTGATACAGAATGGGTAAATGACCTGTCTATGGTCACACAGCTGGTATGTGTCAGAGAAAAACTTGATTTGAGGCAAATTATTCCAGTATCTCTGCCAAGAAAACTCTAAATGGGGTCACACAGAGTTAGATATGACTGAAAGGAAATAGTGGTGATAATGATGATAATGATGATGAAGATGAAGAGAATAACTGATTTTGATGGTGGGAAAATCAAAAGGTAGAATTAGTACTTAAACTCAAGTCTTCTAATTTTCAAGTTTTACTCTTTACATATAATGTTGGAAACTGCTATTTGTCATTGAGCAAAACCAGAAGCACAATTCTGCATGATTTTGGCCTAAATTTCTCTGGGCCTCAGTTTTCTTATTCATAAAATAAGAAGATTGAACTAGGAAACCTTTAAGGTCCATTCCTGTTCCTAATCCTATGAGATCTGACTGGAATACTGAGCAATTAGAAGGGAAAAAAAATAAGGTTTATTAGTAACTTTTAATTTCAATTCTTCCCAAGTTGTTGCCTTGACTTTTTTCCACAGGAGGGCCCCATTGACTGTCAAATGGCTTGAAGTATCTCAGATTCTTTGTTGCAAAGTCTTCATCTGGGGCTCTCCTTCCAGATGTATTCTGAGATCCATGGCTATTCATTTGTAAAGCAAACTTTTATATGAAACAGGGAAGGGGCATTTGATGCAAAAAGCAACCAGTTGAAAATCTGAGGGAGGAGTTGAGACTGTTAAAAAAGGAAAGGTTCTGTGGCTTGTGTTTGAGGTTTATTTTTCAATAGAGGCTCCCTATGGTTTATTGCAGTCATCTGAATTCCTTTTAATTCAAATCCACTTTCCTGAGCAGAATGCTCAAGTTCTTGCTACTGTAATGAAATGTTTGTGATCATAAAACTATAGTGTATGAGGCCAGGTAGGGTCTTGTAATGATCTTTAAGTGCATCCCTCTATCTTTGGGTAGGTTTACACCAAAACTGCACAGTGGAAAAAGTACTGAATCTGGAGTCAGAAAGACAAATCTTTCTGAGTTCAAACGTTACCTCAGACACTCCCTATTTGTGTGATCCTGAGCAAATCACTTAACCTCTTTTGGGCTCAGTTTCCTCATCTGTCAAGTGAGTTGGAGAAGGAAATGGCAAATAATTCCAATATCTTTGCCAAGAAAATCCCAAATAACGTCATGAAGAGCTGGACACAAAGGATTATGAAGAGTCAGACATGATTGGAAAATTACTCAACAATACGCATTCCCCCCCCCCCCAAAAAAAGCCCGAGATTTAATCTATATCAGGGATTCTTAACCTTTTTTGTGTCAAGGTGCCCTTTGAAAGTCTGGTGAAATCTATGAACCTTTCCTCAGAATAATGATTTATTGCTAATGCATAACCAAAAGTAATGCTAAAAAAATATTTAGCGGTTAGTAACAATGAAGATATAATTGTTTTGTTTTACCCATTCAAATTTACAAACCCCTCCTTCACTTTGCTTGGGTGACTATAGACATCGGGATGAGAATTCCTGCTCTTGATGGTCCATTGGTTCAGAATAACAGTATTAATGAGTAGGAAAGACATCAACCAGAGAACTGAACCCTGAAGCAAAGGCTAGTTATCCTCTGTATTTTGTTTTGTGCATTCAGAGAAACATGGGAAGTCCTAAGCTCACATATTATCAATTGCAGCCAGGCCAGGGAGTCCTTGCTCCTAATTAGATAAAAGACAGAAGTACTCAGATTCACCAGATGCTCCTCACATGGGTGACTATAAGAAGCTGGGAATTTTTCAGTAAGCATCAGTTCTTATTTGTTTGAAATGATTTGGGGGTTGTTTATTCTTTTTTTTAAAACATGTCAAGGATGCTGATCAGTTTATCTGTTGTTTAGATAGCCTCTAACTGTCATTGATCACTAAACAATGATTTGGATCACAGATTTGGAGCTGGAAGGAACTTTAGAAGTCACATAGTCTAATCCCCTCATTGTACAGATGAAAAAACTGGACAGAGAATTTGAGATCCTTGTTCAGTTTCAGTTGTATCTGAAATGAAATTTCAACACAGGTCTTTCTGACTCCAGGTCCAATGTTCTGTCCACCATGCACTGCCCCTGATGTAGATGTTTTAAAGGAAAATATTAGAGACTTCTGTGTTTTTTCTTTTCCCTTTCCACATCCCCTTTGTTCATTTCTCCAACTCCCATCTTCTCATAATTTAGCCTTCTTTTTCTTCTTCCTGTATTTTTCTTAACCTTTCGGCTGTAGTTTCTGATACATTTTCTCTAGTGTTTCAATTGTTGACTGAACACATCAACTGGTTCAACATGACCAATCCTAATTCCCATTTTCTGCAAGAAGCCTTTCTTGATCCTTCACAGCGTCTTCTTTCCAAGATTACCTCCCATTTATATTTTGTTTTTCTTGCACATACATAGCTGATTGCATGATATCTTCTCTTCTAAAATGTGAACTCTTTAAAGGGAAGACTCCTTCTATCAACTTTTTAACTTCTTTTGGTATCCCTGGTACTTAGAACACTGCCTCTTATAGAATAAGCATCTAATAAATTCTTGGTGACTGATTGGAATGGGAGGAGTCAAAGATGGACACAAGATTTCCAGCCTGAGGGTTAGAGAATGGTAAACCATTAACAGAATTAACAATGGCATCTGGTTTGATGGGGGGAAAGCACTAAAGTATATATTTATGTGTTTGTTGGGACATCCAAAGTGGATATGAAGTAGGATCTGGAGGTATTTGGGAATCAATAGTCTAAATGTAAAGAATGAATGAAATCCATGAGGGAGAGAAGGTAGAGAGAAAAGAACATCCTCAGTTAAGAAGGGGACACTCACAATTAAGATAGATGTCATCATTCATCAATTATTAATTTTTTTCAAAAAAGTTGTCTTGAGTTTAAATTTCTTTTTTATTTTCTATTTTCCTTCCTGGAATTAAATTATTTTACTAAGCTCTTCTTCAAACTACTGCCTCCTCACCCAGAGAATTCCCTGATGTTAAACTGGATGCCGGGTGAGGCTATAAAATGCCTGTCAATATGAGTAATGTGTCCGCTGACCCTAGAAAAAAGGTGTCAGGCTGTAATTATATTTTTAAAAATTCCTCCAGCCCATTGAGCTGGCACTGGAACCTTTTGTTGATGAGATTTTCAATGTCTTGGATTCTCCCTTGCTATATTAAGCAGTTTGAATGATTCCTTAACTCTTTCCTTACCAGCTGGGTTAGACTGAGACCTGGTCTTTGGACCATCTTAGGCAAATACTGAAGGTATAGTTATGTTCAAAAGACAAGAGGGGAGACAATCAGTATGGTAGAAGGACCACTGACTGGAGTCAGAGGTCTTAGGTTCAAACCTTAGACCTGTGTGACTTTAAACAAGTCACTTAATCTTTTTAGGACTTAATTTTCTCATTTATTAAATGGGGGGTTTGGGATAAATGAAGTCCCCTATCCCGCTCTTCTATGATTTCATGAATCAAATGTTCTTAAATTGGAGTATACTAATTTTATTTAAAACAATTTTTTAAAAAAAATTGTATTTCACTATAATTATTTTTCTTTTTAGTTACATATATTTTATGGATTTAAAACATTCTGAGAGGGAGGGTTGATGGGTTTCTCCAAATTGCCCAAAGGGGCCCATGATGCAAAAACAAATATTAATAACTCTCCAAATACATTTTTTATTATAGCTTTTTATTTACAGGGTATATGCATGGGTAATTTTACAACATTGACAACTGCCAAACCTTTTGTTCCAATTTTTCCCCTCCTTCCCCATCCCCTCCCCCCCAATAGCAGGTTGACCAATACATATTAAATATGTTAGAGTGCAAATTAAATACAATATAAGTATACATGTCCAAACAGTTAAATAACTCTCACTATAAATTGACTCAGTTATCCTAGAACTCCTTTGTCAGATGGACAAAAGATGTCTGATGTGTTGTGCTTAAATAGATCCTTTTCTATTTAAAGACACCCTTTCCTAAGTTACCAAATTGACAGAAAAATCAAAACCTCAAAATCCTAAGTAGATGTCATGTTCTTTTTAGAAACCAAAGCAGTCACAGATTTCATCTAATGATTGAGAAATGTTTAATACCTTCTTTAGAGATGAAGCTTACAATTGGTTGTGTAAATATTGAGAGGACATAGTCTATTAAATAGTAGCCATGGGCCAGGATACCAGTAGACTGAGTTTATGGTTAGAGGTTCTTTGCTACTTGAGAAAAGCTTAATGGCATTCAAAACCTCTTTTTCTCTTGGAAGTTTAGCTAGAGAGGTAATGACTTTAACCTTAGGTATATGGTCAATGGCTTAAGCATTAGTTGATGGTAATCTGTTGAGAAAACTGGTGTGAGTAAAAATTATTTCCAGAGACAAGGTTTTGGGGGCAAATTATAATCAGTTTTATCAATTACAGTAGTAAATAAATGATAAAATGGGCTCACTGTCCTCTGGACAACTAAAGAAACATGACCACTTTCTGAAATTTATATGTCCTTATAGAAGTGTTCCAGGAAATGTTAATTGATTCTAATTGATTAACAATTAGAGGTAGACTTTACAAAGAGAAGTGAGCTCACTTCAGTGAGGGTCTGGCAGTGACATCAGTCACTTTTGGACAGAAAAATGGAATTCATCTTAAATTAGAGATTTCTTGTAAGATTGGTAAAGTCTATTAGATTGAGTTTTCAAAATGGGGACTTTAGAACAAGGGGAACTCTGGATCTCCCCAAATGATTGGTTAGTAATAATTTCTCTCAACATTATGGAAATGTTCAGTCTAACTCTCCAGGATCACATCTTTATCCCTAATGAATATGGCTCCATCAGTGTTGAGTTGTTTAGAGATTACATGGGTTTTTGGTCCATAAATAGCCTTCAGGGAGTCATGAAAATGCTTTGGATTATTACTATCAGCATAAAACTGAATTTTATCTGCCTTCTTACTGAGCCAATTATCTATAAGTACAGAGGAGCTTTCTTGAAAAAAAATCACTATAAGAATTTTAATAGATCTCATGATTTGCACTGAGAAGGAATCTCAGAAATTAATCATCTGGTTCAACCTTCTTATTTTACAAGTCAGGAAAATGGGGTCCAGTGAAGAGAAGTGAATTGACTAAAGTTACATGGTATAGCAGAACTGGTATTGGAAGCCAGGTCACAGGCTTATAGACCCAGAGAAAAAATTGACTTCAGAAGTTTTCTAGTTTAGCCTTTTATGGATGAGGAAACTCAATCCCATAAAAATGATTTATTTCCTTGAAGTCACACAGGGAGCATGTGACCCCAAGGTTAAGGAATCCAACTTCAGTATCTCTCCAACCTACAGTATTGCCTCTCCATTCATTCTGTAGAAAAAGGGGCTCTAGAGCAAGGGTGATTGGGTTTGATGTCACCTCCAAGCATCATTAGAATAGCAAATAACAGCCAATGGTGAGTCAGAAGGAACAATATTGGAAGAGTCAAGTTTAAGTAATTTAGACTCCAGCAAAATGTTAGTGTTCTTGTAATAGATGGATGCTGAAGCCTGCTTTAAGCTTTTGAAGGGTTGTCATATAGTTTCTTGAGGGTAGTAAGATGGTATAGTGAATTGAGTTCCAGTCTTGAAGTCAGGAGGACCTGAATTCAAATCTGATATCATATTCTTATTAGTTATGTGACTTTGGGAAAGTCACAATCCTGTTTGCCTAAGTTTACTCATCTATAAAATGAACTGGAGAAAGAAATGACAAACCAATTTAGTATCACTGCTAAGAAAACCCCATATCGGGTCACAAAGAATTGGACATGACTGAAATGACTAAGCAACATATAGTCTCTGGAAAATATTCAGCTGTATAGATTTTTGGAACTGCTCAGCTAAGGTCCAATAAGTCCTGCATTTGGTTCATAGCCATGGACAATGCTGTGTTCCCTCTTTCACCCTTTTTCTTAATTCATCTACCTTTTTCTCCATTCTTTTCCCTTGGTTTATTCCATCCCATCATCCTTTCTCCACTTCTCCTTCTCCTTCCCTGGACCTTTTCTTCCTCCTATTATTTCCTTTTCCGCCTTTTTCACCTCATTTTTCTTCCCCAGGGTGACATTTTTCTATGCTTTCATTTGCTGCTATCCTATTTTCCACTCTTGCCAGATTAGCATAGACTTATGCTATGGGGTAGGAAAAGTTGCAGAGCAAGGGGAATATAAAATGGTTCCCCCCCTTTGCCCTTTGCTCTTATGAAATTTATGACTGGAAAAAAAGAAGAAAATAAATCAAAACTCAGGACAGGTGAGCTCAAACTGAAGAAATTTGTGTGTGGGAGTATGTCAGCAGGATGCTTGGCTTACTATGAAAGGGCTTGCATACCACACACAACTGCCAAACCAATAATTCTTAAATGTCTGTCTCTATTATGCCTGGCATATAATGAACTGTTGACAAATACTTCATGTGCCTGTCTGTCTATCTATGTCAGTCTGTCTGTCAGCCTCTCTCTTTCTCTGTCTGTATCTATTTGTCTGTCTATCTGTATCTATCTACATATATCTTTCTATCTACCTATTTACCTACCTTCCCCTCTACCTACCCATCTTTCCTTTGTTGAATTTACCTCAATGATTTGATGGAATTTAATGCAATTCTAAATTTTTATTTAGAAATAGATGAGATCATATATTTCAAGGGTTCTTAAGCATTTTTTTTATTGTGTCCCTCCTTTATCTATTTGATGAAACATTTGGACCTCTCCTCAATTGCTAAATACATAAAGAAAAAATATATTAGATTACATGGACAGCGCTAGACAGGAAATCAATTCTATAGAAATAGAATTATCAAACAATTAAAAAATAAGTGCATGGATCCCAGGTTAAGAATCTCTGATCTAATGCCTCATTAACCAAATGAGAGAATTGAGATAGGAAATAGTTAAGTGGTTTGGCCCAGCTCAGAGGTCTAGCAAAGGGCAGACTTTGTACTAAAACTCAGGTGTTCTAATTCCCAGGCCAAAAATCATTAGAACTGACTAGCTTGCTGGGGCAGTTGGCATTGTAGTGTGAGTTTGTCTGAAGAGATGATCAAGTATAATAACTCTTGACCTTGAAAAGTTAGTTTTGTTCAAAGAAGAATCTTTCTCTACCTTCTCTTTCTTCAAACCTTTCTCCTCTTATCTTATGAACTTGCCACAATGATTGCTTTTGGCCATAGATTGCTGTGTCCAAATGATACCTACTGATAGGTCTGAAGTACAATGTCTATGAGAGTACTTTAGACAGTAGGGAGGGAAAAAGAGAAAAGTGATTAGATAGGACATTTTGTAGAAGTGCTTTTGTTTGAGCTTAAGTTGTAAAACTGAAGAAAAAGGGTAAAGCTGAAGTTGCCTTATGTTTTGTTTATATAATATATATATATATATAGGATTTTAAAAAATTCAATTTAATTTTTTGCTGCATTTTAAGTGCTGAATTGTCTCCTTCCCTCTCTTCCCTCCTTATATGAAAGAAGACCACTGTTTGACACAGATTTATAAATATATGTAAAATCATAATAGGCATACTTCTACTTATTAGTTCTTTCTCTGGAGATGGATAACTTCTTCCTTCATAGATCATTTATAGTTGATTTAAGTATTTGTAGTACTCAGAATAACTCAGTTATCTTCAACCGTCCTTTGAAAAATATTGCTGTTATTGTGTACAACATTCTCTTAGTTCTGCTCATTTTAGTTTTCATTATTTTGTGCAAATCTTTCCAAGTTTTTTTTTAATCAACAGCTCATCATTTCTTACAGCACAGTAGTATTCCATCATAATCATATAACACAATTTGTTTAGCCATTTCCCAATTGTTGGACATCTCCTCAATTTCCAGTTCTTTGCCACTACAAAGAGAGTTTCTATTAACATTTTAGAAATATGGGTTCTTTCTCTTTTCTCCTCATCACCTTGGGGAAAACACCTAATGATAATTATTTTTGTAATTTTTCTCTCTTTTTATGGGTGAATTTGATAATGACATTCTGTTCAATTTAAATTTTGTGATAAAATGAGACACTGATAAGTCATTGAATGGTTCATAAAAGGAGATTTACTTAGCTCTAATCAAGCAAGAATAGGAAAACAAAGACACAGAGACACCTAGATTTTACAGATGCAATTTCCCTTGTCTCCATTTGGAATCGAGTATGATCAGCAGAGCAGGATGTGATTCATAACATTTTCAGAACATCCACCAAGTCAGGGAAGTACTGACTCCATGGGAATCCACCTCATTTTAGGTGAGCAGGAAGCTGCATCAAGGGAGACAGGGGCCAATTAAGTCCCAGGAACAGTTTTCAAGAGGAACTGTCTTGGGTATTTTAATACATCTCTGAAGAATATAAGCTTGCTAGGGCAGGTGCTGTTTTCAGCACAACTAGATGCCCTCAAATAGAGGGAGATGATACACAAAAGGAGACAGGAAACTCGACTTCAGCTTCCTCTTAGCAGAGACTGCAGGATGACTACTCTCAGTTTTGATCATGATGACAGAGCTCTTTTATCATTGATCCAAACTGTGTACTCAAATACACAGTAGGAGCTCAGTCAAATATTGTGGTACCTCTTTCCTCTGACTGAAAGACTGATGAAAGTACTGGAGGGGTTAGATCTAATCAGGGTCAGAGTTTAATTACAAGCTCACTCTCGGTCATGTATTTGATGTCCACTCTCCTGATTCTCAGTAAATAGTTTTTGGAGGACTTATATGGGGAAGTACATCTTGATGGAGAAAGTACTTTAAATTCCTGAAGGTGGGCCTTTTTACTTTAGTCTTAGTCTGTCCTCGACTGGATGAAAGCTCCTAAAGCAGTAAGCTACAGAAGCCATAAATCAATCAACTTGAGTCATATAACCAAAGCACAGACAACTATCATCATATTTATGCTGCTTCTTAATACAATCTGGATTAGCCTTTGATGCTTGAATTTCCTCTTCTTTCTCCTTCCTTCTCTCTTGCTTTTTTGATACTATATGTGTATATGTGTGCAACATACACATAAAGACATATATTTTACATATGTAAATATACAAATATCTCATATATGTATATATACATATTTTATATATGTACATGAAATTTTGGCTATGTCTCCTGACTATGTTTTGTTATAAAGAAAAAAAGTTAAGCAAAACCAAGCAGTAAATTATTCATGAGATTTTTTGTAGCATTTAACATCAGTAGTCCCCTGCCTTTCCAGTAAAAGGGAGGAACTGCCTTAGGTATTTGTTTTAATTTGTTTTAAATTTTAATTTAATTTGTTAAAAGATTTCTCATCTTTTTTTTTTCTAGGACAAGTTTGGTTCTTATAATTACACATCATTTTATTATTGGTTGTTTTCTCAGTCTTGTTTGATTCTTCATGACCCCATTTGTGTTTTTCTTGGCAAAGACACTGGAGTGATTTGCCATTTCCTTTTCCAGATCATTTTTCTGGAAATGAGGAAAGTGAGGCAAAGTGGTTAAATAAATGCCCAGAGTCACACAACTAATACTTGTCTGAAGTCAGATTTGAATGCCTGAAGATAAGTCTTCCAGACTCCAGGCCCTGCAGTATATTCACTAAGCTATTTAGCTGCCTCACACATCATTTAGTTTTATTTTTATTGAACATTTATATTGCATTATTATAGCTACTGTGCATATTGTTTTCCTGGTTCTGCTCACTTCATTTTGCATCAAATCATATATCTTCCTGTATTTTTCTTAGTTCCACATTTTCCTAATTACTTTTATGTTTGTTTTTTTTTTAAGGCATTCTCTAGGATTTAGCAAAATGTGAGCTAATTTGACTAGATACTTTCTAAGGTTCCTGTTGATTCTACAGCTATGATGTTATACCTTCATTTCATAGGAAATACACTGAGTAGAAGAAAAAGTGTAGCATAGTATTGTAAATATTTTTAGCTTTTTGGGTTTAGGTCTTCCTGTGAAAAACAATGTTAGTCTATCTGTCTATCTAAATGTGGTCTGTCTGTCTGTCTCTCTGACTTTCTGTTTCTATCTGTTTCTATCTATTTCTTTTCTACCTTCCCTTCTCTTTTTTCCCCTCTTCTCTCTCAGATTAGTCATTAAAGCTGAATAATTCTCTGGGTCAGAATCAACACCATACCAGTTAATGTCACATTGATCTTATGACACAGATTCAGGGTCACCACATCAACAAATGAACAAGCATTTAACCTTCTGTATGCCAGACACTGTGATAAATATTTTACAAATATTATTTCTTATCTTTCTTAATGTATTTTATTTTTCCAAATATATGTAATGATAGTTTTCAATATTCATTTTTGAAATATTTTCTGTCCCAAATTTTTCTCCTTCCTTCTCTTCCTTTCCCCCTCCCCAAGACAGCAAGCAAGAAATCTGTTATCAGTTAAATATGTGCAATCCTTTTAAACATATTTCCATATTTGTCATACTGTGCAAGAAAAATCAGACCAAAAGGGAAAAAAAAAACCTCGAGAAAGAAAAAAGCAAAAAACCCAAATAAAATGTGAAAATACTATGCTTTGATCCACATTCAGTATTTATAGTTCTCTCTGGATGTGGAGGACATTTTGTATTCCAAGTTTATTGAAATTGCCTACAAATATTATTTTATTTGATTATTGCAACAACCCTGGGAAATATAGGCTATTGTTATTTCTATTTTGAAGATAAGGAAACTAAGACAGGTAGAAGTTAAATGACTTGCCTAGGATCACAGCTCACAAGTGTCTAAGGATGGATTTAAATTTGGGGTTTCCTGTCTGCCAGCTCAGGGCAATATTTATTTTGCAACATATAAAAGAAACAAACTTATTCCATAGTTCTCATGAGTTTTGTCCTGATTTCTTCTAGATCCCAGATCTCTAAGCAAGAGTAAGTTTTATGACAAAATAGAACTGTATAAAGATAGTGACCCACATAAATCATCAGCATTTCTTTATAAGACCAACAAAGTCCAATGGAAATTCTATTTAAAATAATTATAAACAATCTATCTGCCAAGACAAACTCAGTAACAATATAAACATAATACACATTGTTGTTGCTGTTCATCCTTCCTTGTTGAAGAGAACCAATATAATATGGAATGACATCTTGACTTGCATATAAATTAGATTTAAGTAAGGCAGAGTTGCACAGATTTGTCTGTCACCAAAGTCATACCTTCCTATATAATACTTTTCTTCTTCCCTCTTGTTGAAATTTCAGTTAAGCACGTAAAAGGCCTGAGTTAGATTAACTCCATTTGTATGAGACATAAAATGGAAAATCAGTGCATTGAATGAATCTTTGGAGGGGAGATCCAAATTTGGGTATCTCTTTAATTCGGTTCAGCAATCATTCAGCTAGTGAACAAAAAATTTATTAAGCACCTACTGTGTGCCAAGAACTGTATTAGGCATCTGGTGATACAAAGAATGCAAACATTTGTTAAGTGCCTACTATATGTTTGAAACTTTGCTAAATTCATATGAATAACTCCTGTTATCCCAAGACTTATACACTGTACCCATTCCCATTAGATTTTGGACTGACAGTGACTAAGACAAAATTAGGCCCTTGAGGAGCTTACATTAAATTGGGAGGAAACAATACATACAAACATAAGTAGCTACCATATATATGAAAGTAGGTAACAGTTATAATTTAATAATAGCTAGCTTTTATATGGCACTTCAAGGTTTTCCTTGAAAAATTTTTACAAATTTTCTTTCATTTCATCCACACAATAACCCTGGAAGGATTTCTAATCTACATTTTACAGATAAAGAAACTGAGGCACAAAAAAGTTAAGTGATTCACTTAAAGTCACATAAGTAACAAAGGATGGATTTGAACTTAGGACTTTTTGGCTTTAAATTTAGCATTCAGTCCATAGATAGACAAGAAAGATTCTATTTTAAGTAGGCCTCCACTATCTCAGAGATTTCCTACTAACATGGGAATTCTGATAAGACTAACTGCTGAGAAAGGCTTTTCTCATAGGAATAAACCTAAACCTTTAGCAATTCCTGTTATCTCAAGATTTGTGCACTTTTCCCATTCCCATTAGATTTTGGACTGCCTCTGATTGACTATGTACAAAGCTATTAAAAATACAATCCAAACCCTAAAAACTAAAGTTGCAAATAGCCCAAGCACTCTTCCTGAATGTACTAATAAATTTCTTTTTCTTTTACTCTGGCTTTTCACTTTTTGCCTCTTCATTTTATAAACATCATGGTGGCTTTCAAAGAACTAGAAACTAGGAAACTCCCACAACACTAGCAACTTGAGAGTAGGGGGGGTAAGGAAAGAATATTTATAGAAGATGGCATTGAATTAAGGTATGAATAGGACTGGGGATTCTAAGATATGGAGGTGGGAAAAGGTGTGGATGTGAGAGATGAAAACTAGTAAATGGGGAACACGACATTAGATAGTTTAATTGGAATATAGCATGTGTGAACAGTGTAGCGGTAATATAAAAATGTCGAGAATAGGATAGAGCTTAATTATGAAAGCTATATTTGTCAACCTCAGGATCTTATATTTTATTCTGGAAGTAATAGAGAAACAGTGAAGTTTCTTGAGTAGGGAAGCAAAATTGTCAGATCTGTACTTTTAAGAATAACTCTAAATTTCTCCTTCCCTCTCCAAATCAAGCAAAAATTGAAGCAGCTAGATGACATGGTAGATAGAACCCTAAACCAGGAATTAGGAAGGCCTGAGTTCAAATTCACCCTCAGACACTTACTTGTATGAGCTTTACAATGACTAACCTTAATTTCCTTCAGTGTCCCCAACTGTAAAATGCAATTGAGCATAACCACAGCATCTACTTCACAGGGTTGTTGTGAGGATCATGAGATCATATTTCTAAAGTACAGTGCCTGGTATGTAGTAAGCACTATATAAATGCTTATTAATTTTCCATTCAAACATATTCCCCTTCTCAAATATTCAAATAGGGAGCTTAGCTCAATCCTTAAACATCTTGTGGAACTAATGTTTTGAAGGGCACTATCTCTGGACCTTTCTATATTAAAATCATAATCAGTTACATACATTTTGCTAATTTAGAGCTTCGAAGACTTCTTTTTTGTCCTTCTGTTTAATTTGAATCATTTCCTCCTGCCATCTGTCTTTTCTCTATTTCTCTGAATCTGTTTCTTGGTCTATCCCTAAACCCCTTTTCATTTTCTGCCTCTCTGTCTCTCTGTCTCTGTCTCTTTATCTCTCTCTGTCTGGACTCTGGAGGAAAGTCTAATGACTTTGCACAATCCTGCCTCCCTTAAATACAATTCACTTCCAAGTCAGGATATCACCCTCCTGATGTCATTGGTCTTCTTCAGGAATGATGGAAAAATAACAACCTCTATTATTTATCTCCTTGTATATCTGTCATCTGTCTCCTTTCATAATTATCATCTCTCTCTCTCTGTTTCTTTCCTCTTTTTGTCTCCCTCTTTCTCTCTCCTCTGTACGTGTGTGTGTATGTGTGTGTGTGTGTGTGTGTGTGTGTGTGTGTGTGTGTGTGTATGGTCCCACATCTCTTGCTCTGAGTGTGTGTGTGTGTGTGTGTGTGTGTGTGTGTGTATGGTCCCACATCTCTTGCTCTGAACAGAAACTCTGTGTCCCTACAGCACTGGCACTAAGCCAGGACTAATGGATATGTTGGAAAATTTTTTGTGGTCAGAGGTGAAGCTGACTGGTAAGGAACACCTGGGGCTCTTTCGCAAGGTATGCATGTTGGCAGTGGGGGTTCATGTGGTGGGGAAAGGAGTAGAAAGAGCTTTGTGGCAGGAAGAGAATCTGAAAGACTCTCCAGAGGTTCTATTGCTTGATAGGCTCCTTATAATAACATTCTTTCTCTGAGATCCCTGGAAAGATGTGGGAGATCCAAGCAAACACCATCTTTCTCTAAAGAGGGTCCCTGGATACCAGGTTAGGACCCCAGACTGGACCTCCAACACACCAGGGTCCAACAGAGTAAATACTACCTTACCCTCTGGGTCTATTTCACCCTGCTGAAACTGTATTTTCATTAATCCTTTAGAGAATTTCCAGGACTCCTGAAATGCTTGTGGGCACCTGGCATTTCCTGATGGCCGTGGCTGTTGGGAACATCTAACTAGCTTAAGGGATCCAGCCTTCTTATGAATGACAAAGGGACATTTGTACAGTTCATGTCTCCCAGGGAAGCTCTTGGAAGCCTTTATAATATAAACACTCTATAAAAACCGAACTATTAAAGGTTTAGGGGCATGAGATTGCCTTCCCTGAGCTCTGAATATCTTGAAGGAGATGGAAATCCCAATTGCACCAGATTGTGTGCATATAAGTAAAGAATACTCCAGCTTGACTCCTAAAACTAGTTTTCAGATATTTTTACAAGCCTATGTAACTTTATAATATCAACTGCCACTTTCTTTACCTTCAGTTTTAAGAAGCCTAAAGGTGAAAGAGAAAAAAAAAACCTGTGGACCTCATTGAAATGCTTCACATCTCCTTTTGAGGTACTAAACAACTTCTCAACAGCTACCTCTTGGAAGAGAAGTTTAATCTGACATTTTATTTGGGCCAAAAGACATCAGGACTTAACTGCTACCATCAGAGAAAAAGAAGTGGTCTAACTCAGTCAGTTTCTCTGCAGGATGTTGGTGAAATGTTTACCTGTGTCCTCTTTTATAGTTGGTCCAAGTAGTCCATTGGCATTTCTGCATCCTAGTTTAAGGTACTCAAATACACAGAGTAATTTTTCTTGGTGATGTTTTTCAGTGGGCAGAATAGCATTTTTAAAAGGAAAACATTCTTTCTTAATAGAGAGGAAGTAGGTGGAAGTAATTTTTCTTTCAAGATTATTAACTATTTAGAGCAGGAGTTCTTAGCCCTTTTTTTTCTTTTTCTTAAAAATTTTATTTTTTAATTTATTTTATGGTTATGCATGTATGCATATGCATGTGAATCATGTTGAGGGAGAAAAATCAGAAAAAAAGAGAAAAAAACCACAGGATCTGGAAAAAACAGAAAAAAGAAGTGAACATAGCATATATGATTTACATTCAATCTTCATAGTTCTCTTTCTAGATGCAGATGACATTTTCTATCCAAAGTTTATTGGGATGGCCAAGATTTTTATAGTTGATCATTGCAGTCTTGCTGTGTTATTTCTGTTATTTCTTACAATGTTATTTCTGGTTCTGCTTTTTTCACTCAGCATCAGTTCATGTAAATCTTTCTAGGCCTTTTTAAAATCAGCGTGTTCATCATTTTTTATAGAACAATAATATTCTATTATCTTCATATACCCTAGCCCATTCAGCCATTCTCCAATTAATGGGCATCTACACATTTTTCCAATTCTTTGATACCACAAAAAAGTTGCTACAAATATTTTTTGCACATGTAAGTCCTTTTCCCTCCTTTATGATTTCTTTGGGATACAAACTCAGTATTGGCATTGCTCAGTCAAAGGGTATGAACAGTTTTATAGCCTTTTGGGCATAATTGTGAACTTGTTTTTCAAAAAAATGCATTTTTGAGAACTATATTTCAATATAATTATTTTTCTTTGTAATGCTATGTATTTTGTGCACTTATATCATCTATATGACATATTGTATTACATTAATTTAAAAAAAGAGGTCTATAAGCTTCATGTCCATGTCTATAACAAAAATGTTAAGAGTTCTTGTTGTTTAGTCACTTTTTAGTCAAGTCTGACTCTTCATTATCCCATTTGGGATTTTCTTGGCAAAGATACTGGAGTGGTTTGTCATTTCCTTCTCCAGTTCATTTTGCAAATGAGAAAACTGAGGCAAACAGGGTTAATTGACTTACCTAGAGTCAGATAGCTTTTAAGTATCTGAGATTTGAACTCAGGGAGATATGTCCCTGATTCCAGACCCAACATTCTATTTATTGTGTTACTCAGTTACCAAAGTTAGAGTAAAAGTTTAAAAAAGACACTAATTAAGAAAAAAAAGGATAAAGATGAGAAATGGACACTGAACAATTAGGATCACATATCTAGAGATAGAAGGAATTTTGGCTATTTACTCCAATCTCCTTATTTTACAGACAAGAAAACTGAAGTCTTGTGACTTGAAGCAGCTAGGTGGTACAGTGGAGAGAGTTCTGAGCCTCCAGTCAGGAGAACCTCAGTTCAAATCCAGCCTCAGACACTTACTAGTTGTGTGATCCTGGGCAACTCACTTAAACCTCTGCTTGCCTCCGTTTCCTCATCTGTAAAATAGAGCTAATATTCATACCTATCTCCCAGGGTTATTGTAAGGGGCAACTGAGATAACAATTGTAAAATGCTTAACACAGTGCATGGAACATAATAAACTCTATACAAATGTTAGATATTATTAGCTATTATTTCCCAATGTCAGACAAAGAGCTGAGACTTGATCCTTCGGACTCCAAATCTAGCATTTTTGTCATTGTACCACATTGCTTTTGATTATAATAGCTTCAATATGACCTATTAAAACTAACAATTAACACTGAAAAATAAAGGGTAGAGAAACAAAAAAGATATCCTCTCATCTCTTCTTATTGCAGTTAACCAATGGAAAGAGTTGCTTTAATGATGAAAGTAAGAAAGTCCAGATATTGCCTTAGATGACTTAACTTTTGATTTATTTGCCAAATAGAGAGACTGACTTGGAATTTAAACTAATCCATAAAATATCACTGGCCAAATACAAGAAGATACAAATAGCACTATCTCATAAAATGTTACAAAATGATGGAATGATAAACAGTTGACAGAAAGTTTAGTGTAGGACTCAACTAAGCCAACTCACTCTGAGGACATTTAAAGATAAAACTGGAAAAAAAAACAGAAAAAATGGAATAAATTCAGTTTGATATTTATCATATTACCAAGGATTAAAGGGTTAAAGGCCTGGCAGGTGTTGGCTCAGATACAGTTATATAAAAGACCTCTTATCAGTGTCTGTAATAATTTGGTTAGTTTTATGAATTGTCATGACCTGGGATTTGATCATTAGATAGGAAAATTCTTCTGCAAATGCAGAGTGGCAACTGCTGTATAAGTGCTAATTCTAGAGCATTGACTAAAGGCAAATGTTTTATCATTGGCCAAAAAGTGTCAGAAGCAGACTTGTACTCAGGACTTATTGATTAGGAGATTTCTCTGTTCTATATTCAACACCTCAATCTTTCTCTTGTCCAAAATATAGAATAATAACTGATGTCATGTGGCACTTCCTTGTTTACAAAGCTATATGTAAATGTAATCTATTGTGAATATCATAATAGTCCTGTTTGGAAGTTATATAAGTACTTTAATATCAATTTATCGATGAAGAAACTGACCCTTGCCAAATATTGTCCCAGAGCTGGTCTTGCTGATTCCAAGTCCAATACCTTGGCCATTATGCTATGATATGCTTCTTATCAATATATGTATCATATTCTATCACAAGCATGTCAATGAGACCAGAAGAGGGATTTGTAGATGTGAGGTATTCCACAAGTGACCTACAGGCCACATGTGGCTCCCAGCCCTCCCAAATGCTTCCTTACCCAAATAAAACCAAGGTAATTAGGAAATGTTTAACAAAAATAAAGCACAATGAAACATAGATTATATTACATTCTTTTGATATTTTTTCTATTACATGTAATAATAGTTTTCAACATTTATTTTTATAAGATTTTTGAATCCCAATTTTTTCTCCCCCCATCCCCAAGATGACAAGCAATCTGATATAGGTTATGCATATAGAATCAGGTTAAACACATTTACACATTGTAGTGAAAGTAGAAACAGAACAAACAGAGCAAAAGAGAGAACTCAAGAAAACAAAACAAAACAAAAAACCTGAAAGTGAAAATAGTGTGTTTTGATCTGCATTTAGACTCCATAGTTCTTTCTCTGGATGTGGATAGTATTTTCTATCATGAAATTTTTGGAATTATCTCAGATTATTGAATTGTTAAGAAGAGTTAAATTTATCATGGTTAATTATCACACAATGTTGCTATTACAGTGTACAATATTCTCTTTATTCTGCTCTCTTCATTCAGCATCAGTTCATGTAAATCTTTCCAGGTTTTTCTGAAATTCATCTGCTTATAATTTCTTATAACACAATATTATTCCATTGCATTCATATATCACAATTTGCTTAGCCATTATCTAGTTAATGGGCATCCCTTCAATTTGCAATTCTTTGCTGCAACAAAAAGAGCTGTTAGATAATATTACATTTCAAAGCTAATTCAATATGGATTCTTCAAAAATCATTATTTGTGATTTAATGACCCTCCCACTTCTATTTGAGCTTGATACCAATGATGCAGTTCTCAATTTGAAGGAGAAAAGCAATAGTGACCATAAGAATAAAAGATAATTGGATAATAGATCCTTATTATGACCAGCAGCAGAGGCAATATAATTATATTATAACAACAGTAAGCAACAGTAAAGGTGAGACTTTTGGGACTGATGTTTTGGCAATATTTGATATGGGAAAGTAGAAGAGAAATAACTATATTCATGAGAAAAGAAAGCTCATGGAATTTAGAGACCATCCTCAAAGAATGTACCTCAGAAGCCATCCAATAGAAATCCTTCATTTTGACTTGAAAGCAGAAGAATCTTTGGAGCTAGTGGATATTCATTACAAATTCAGAAGTTAATGGTAGAGTGGATTTCAGAGATTAAAGCTTTGGGGCCTGCTACCATCTAGGTAATGAATAGGGTTTTTACAACTTTATAATCAACTATTTCTCTGAATATTTATTTTCCTTCACAATGTTTGCACATAATTGACACATATATAAGTTATTCCTAGTTCAAGGAACAGTAAAAGGCATAATTTGGTCTTATATACTGTTCCCAGGGAACATATAAATGTTATTCTTTTGATTAGGAGCCACCTGGGAAAAGGAGTATGGTATTATGTTGATGAATACAGACAGCTCCACTGTTGGTGCTCAATGTGCATATCATGTTTTCTAGTATCTGAGACTAGAACCATAGCCCATTAGAACTGAAGGGGACCTTAGAGATCAGTTTTACAGTTGAAGCAATCTCATGCTTAGAAAGTTAATGTTACTTGTTCAAGCTTGAGACACTTGTAATTGGCAGGCCTGAGAACCCAACTCAAGTCTTTTGACTCTAAGATCAATGTTTTTTTTCAATCATGCATGGCCTAGTAAATTCAATAATAATTCATTCAATTTTTTTCATCATTCATTTCCCAAGGGGACCTATGATATGATAGTATCTTGACTTGCTCAAGAATTGGATTTAAGTGAGGCAGAATTGCACAAAGTCATCAGCCTTTTTTCCAGACTCATTGAAGTTTAGTGGTAAGACAAAAGTCAAGATCACCAGTGATGATTCAAATCAGATGATCTTTGAGACTTCTTTGTCTGACCAACTCTAAACACTCCATAGCACCTGCTTCAACCACATTCATGGTCATTGAAACAAATTGTTCTTATCCATCCATTCTACTGGGGACTTTTGACACATTTGAATTAGATATCCCCCTAACTCACTAATGGATTTGAGTCTCATCAGTTACCCTCAACATGGGTTAGCCTATCTGCTGAGAAGGTCTTACTGGGGTATAGTGCTGTGTATGCTACACCTTCTTGGAGCTACCTACTATGTGCTTCCCAAACGGTTCAGCCCTGTCTAGATCAAACAATGGGGAAAAAATGGACAACAAAAAAGCTCTTGTCTTTGAGAAGATTTCATATTCAAATTGGGGTAGAAGACAATATTGCAAACAGATGAGAAAACACAAGCTAAATAGGAATTTCTTAGGATTCGATATACATTTTTTGATGCCAAATTCATTAAGAAATCAGTGGTCTCGTAGGATTGTTCCTTTAGACTTGGAGAGACCCTTTAGACCTGGAAGACCATCAAACCCAAATCTTTCTTTTTATAGTTGAGGTACCTGAGGATGAGAGAGGTCAGCTAAGTGACCTGAACAAAATCACATAGCTAGTAAGTGTTAGAGGCAGAATTTGAACTCAAATCTTCCTGACTCTGATTCTAGCCCATTATTCTCTATTCTACTTAGCTTGTCTTAAAGGAAAGAAATGGAACTAGGGGAAAAATGTGACAAGCTCTGCTCCAGTTGAAAAAGCTTTATTACTATTGTTGCCCATTAAATTTGATTTAATTAGAAAATTTATCAACATGATAGATTGAAATATTTGCAGCTTTTCTTTATCTGAAAAAAAGAAGTTTCCAATAACTAGTGAAGCTAAGATCAAAGAGGGGATATTTGTATATCCTCAAAAAAGGAAAATGATGAAAAACATTTTGAAGAGGAACTGGCTTTGGTTGAAGGATTACATGAAATATGCTTTAAGGAAAAAGTTTTGGGGATATTGCAAAGACAGACAATTACTAAGAGAATGTGAATGATCTTCCCAAAGACTATAAAATTAAGAGATGTGATGTTTTATTGAAAATTAATTCCTCGGAATCACATGTAGATGTCTTTGTAGAAAACTTAATGATTCGCAGTGATGAGCATGGAGATTGCCTCCCTTAAGAAATCTCCACATGAGGAGAAAGAAATTTGTGACCAAAGATGAACTAGAGACCATTACTGATCACAAAATAGAAAATTTTGATTATATCAAATTAAAAAGCCTTTGTACAAACAAAACGAATGCAAACAAGATTAGTAGGGAAGTAACAAACTGGGAAAACATCTTTACAATTAAAGGTTCTGATAAAGGCCTCATTTCCAAAATATATAGAGAACTGACTCAAATTTATAAAAAATCAAGCCATTCTCCAATTGATAAATGGTCAAAGGATATGAACAGACAATTTTCAGATGAAGAAATTGAAACTATTACCACTCACATGAAAGAGTGTTCCAAATCACTATTGATCAGAGAAATGCAAATTAAGACAACTCTGAGATACCACTACACACCTGTCAGATTGGCTAAGATGACAGGAAAAAATAATGATGAATGTTGGAGGGGATGCGGGAAAACGGGGACACTGATGCATTGTTGGTGGAGTTGTGAACGAATCCAGCCATTCTGGAGAGCGATCTGGAATTATGCCCAAAAAGTTACCAAACTGTGCATACCCTTTGATCCAGCAGTGTTTCTATTGGGCTTATACCCCAAAGAGATACTAAAAAAGGGAAGGGGACCTGTATGTGCCAAAATGTTTGTAGCAGCCCTGTTTGTAGTGGCTAGAAACTGGAAAATGAATGGATGCCCATCAATTGGAGAATGGCTGGGTAAATTGTGGTATATGAATGTTATGGAATATTATTGCTCTGTAAGGAATGACCAACAGGATGAATATAGAGAGGCTTGGAGAGACCTACATGGACTGATGCTAAGTGAGATGAGCAGAACCAGGAGATCATTATACACTTCGACAACGATATTGTATGAGGATGTATTCTGATGGAAGTGGATTTCTCTGACAAAGAGACTTAACTGAGTTTCATTGGAGAAATGATGGACAGAAACAGCTACACCCAAAGAAGGAATACTGGGAAATGAATGTGAACTATTTGCATTTTTGATTTTCTTCCCGAGTTATTTTTACCTTCTGAATCCAATTCTCCCTGTGCAGCGGGAGAACTGTTTGGTTCTGCAAATATGTATTGTATCTAGGATATACTACAACATATTTAACATATATAGGACTGCTTGCCATCTTGGGGGGGGGAGGAGGGAGGGAGGGAAAAAAACGAAACATAAGTGATTGCAAGGAATAATGTCGTGTAAAAATTATCCTGGCATGGATTCTGTCAATACAAAGTTATTATTAAATAAAATAAAATTAAAAAAAAAAAAAAAAGAAATCTCCACATGGAACGAATCCAACCATTCTGGAGAGCAATCTGGAATTATGCCCAAAAAGTTATCAAACTGTGCATACCCTTTGATCCAGCAGTGTTTCTATTGGGCTTATATCCCAAAGAAATACTAAAGAAGGGAAAGGGACCTGTATGTGCTAAAATGTTTGTGGCAGCCCTGTTTGTAGTGGCTAGAAACTGGAAATTGAATGGATGCCCATCAATTGGAGAATGGCTGGGTAAATTGTGGTACATGAATGTTATGGAATATTATTGTTCTGTAAGAAATGACCAGCAGGATGAATACAGAGAGGCTTGGAGAGACTTACATGAACTGATGCTAAGTGAAATGAGCAGAACCAGGAGATCATTATACACTTCGACAACGATATTGTATGAGGATGTATTCTGATGGAAGTGGATTTCTTTGACAAAGACTCAGTTTCAATTGATAAATGATGGACAGAAGCAGCTACACCCAAAGAAAGAACACTGGGAAACGAATGTGAACTATTTGCATTTTTGTTTTTCTTCCCGGGTTATTTTTACCTTCTGAATCCAGTTCTCCCTGTGCAACAAGAGAACTGCTCGGTTCTGCACACATATATTGTATCTAGGATATACTATAACATATTTAACATATATAGGACTGCTTGCCATCTAGGGGAGGGGGTAGAGGGAGGGAGGGGAAAAATCAGAACAGAAGCGAGTGCAAGGGATAATGTTGTAAAAAAATTACCCTGGCATGGATTCTGTCAATATAAAGTTATTATAAAATAAAAGAAAATATTTAAAAAAAAGAAAATAAAGGACAAACACCACCTCTAAAACAAACAAACAAAAAAGAAATCTCCACATGTAAAAATGAGGCTGAAGAGAGTAAAGTCCAAGCATGCTGGTTTATAATTATTAAAAAATGAGGTAGAATTTTTCTATAGAAAAAATTTAGTAGACTTTATTAATAGTTATATTTAGATGATTTAATTATCAAAATTTTCTTTAATAACTAAATAAAGATTTTAAAATCTAAAATCATGTTTCTTGGACTCTAATTCATCTATCCTAACCATTACAATGCTTCCTCAATGCAGTGCTCTAATTTTGTCACCCTCTTTAGAAACTATCAATTATAGCTCCCTAATTACTTTTGTTGTTATTCAGTCATTTTTAAATTGTGTCTGACTCTTTTAGACCCCATCTGGGGTTTTCTTGGGAAAGATAATGGAGTGATTTTGTTGTTTATTTCTCTAGCTCATTTTACAGATGAAAAAACTGAGGCAAAATGACTTAGCCTAAGTCACCTCAGCTGTTCTGGGGTTCTGAGTTCTGAGCCCAAATTTGAACATGAAGAGTCTTCTTGAATTCAAGTCTATTGTTCTATCCACTGAACCACTAGCTGCCTTTATACTACCACTTACTTCCCATTTACTACCAAGTAACATTTACATGTTTAGCCTGCTCTTCATGGTCTCCACTATATATCCAATTTACCCTTTTCAGTTTAAATTCATAATAATTTTTATATCTCTATCTTAGTCAATTTGGACCAATCCTCATTATGGGAAATGATGAAAAGTTGGGTTTCCCCAGTGTTGCTAGCTTTGAGCTTGTGTTGGATAGTAAGTACCACTTGACCAAGAAGTTTTCAGAATGTGAGAGGTTAAGGAAGGTTAGGATTCACAAAACAATAGTCAATAGAAGCCTTGAGCAAAAAAGAAACTGGGGGGGGCGGAGCTAGGAAGGCACAGGTGGATTCAGCCAATCAGAAAGAGTCTTGTGGTTTTCAGAAAACCACAAACTTAAGATCATAGCCCATCCAGCACAAACTAATTGTGGTCAATGACTTGACTTGACCAAATCACTACTGCACCTGCTTGATAGGCTAATTGAATATTAAACAACATCCCCCAAAGGAGGAGTTTTCTGCCATTTTTTGAACATGGGATATATGAGGGGGGATATATTTTTTACATATTAAGGGGAAACATGTAGTGGGCGTATCAGAAAAAAACTATAAACCGGATAAAATGGGCCAATCTGGACCAATCCGCTCTCTGAAGGGAGGTGCTATATCACATGAGCCAAGTATAAAGGTTCCCCCATTTCTGTACTCAGTGCTCCCTCTTCCCAAAGAAGAGCAGGAGCTTGCTACTGGTCAGAAATGTTAAAATGACTCCTTAACATTCTTTAATAAAATTTCCTTGATATTTGATTTTCAGTGTCCAAGAGTATTATTTCCAACATCATTATGCTGTTTTCAGCCTCTCTGCATTTGCTCACAGCATTCCTCTTGCATAGAATGAATCCCTACAGTATTCTTCTACCTACTCTAAGGTCCAGAATTAGGCAATTTTTCATCTAGGAAGTTACTCCTGATCATCTCAGATCAGTAATCTCTCCTTCCCCAAGTTCATTTCACGGACCATTCCTTATCATTTATTGTCTAATTTGTATTATAAAGTGTGTTTAATCTTATTTTATCTTCCCTACAAGATTATTTATAACTTGAAGGCAGGGACTATGTTTGGTTTCATCTTTTAATACATAGCATTTTATACAGGTCTCTGCATTGGAGAACTGAATGACAGTATTATTATATAATATTATAATTATTATAGTATTATAAACATTACTTTAGGTGCTTATATTAACATATGATTTATTATATATTTTAAAACTATTATAATACACACACACACATATATATATACATATGCCCACATATATGTATATACACATACATACACAAATACACAAAAAACACCAGGTACTTGATTAGGAGTTCTTAACCTGGGATCTGAGAACTTTTTTCTCTATAATTTGATGATTGTAGTGATTATATTTCCTTTGTAGTTTTATGCATTTATAAACATCATCATAATAAATGATCCCTAGGCTGTACCATACTGGTGAGAGATCCCTGACACAAAAATTAAAAATCCCTGTTATTATAGATGGTGATATTGCTTTAGAAGATGGATCATTGTTTGCTATTTCACCTTCTATCAATGAAGCAATTAGCATTTATTTAGTGCCTCCTTTGGGCTAGGTATAATGCTAGTTGTCTGAGATAAAAATATACAAGTGAAAGACTTTATTCTTGAGAGGACTATCTTGTTCTGGAGGAACTGGCTGAAACTTATAGCTGAGAAGAGAACAATAGAATCTTAGGAACTTAGAGATGGAAGAAATCTTATTAAAATCTTTGTCGAGATGAAAAACAAAAACATAGAACTTATTCAGGTTTGTCAACATTATCTCCACAGACTTCTTTTGAGCCACCTTAGTCTCCTGAGTTTCAAATATTTGGAAATGAAACTTCAGACGATTTCAAATCTGGAGTCTTTTTGGTTAAGTGTGGAGAGAAGAGATTATGGTATGTGCTCTTATCTTGGAAAAAAAGGATGGGGATATAATATCTTTGGTAAGATTGAGTGTGTGTGTGTGTGTGTGTGTGTGTGTGTGTGGTTTGTGGTTTTTGTGCATTCTAGTGGACCATTGCTAAAACATATTGCTGACTTTTGAGAAAGAAGTGATGATAGACTCAAGATGCAAAATGAGACAAATATTTCTGAATATGGTCAAAACAAGAAATTGTTTTGCTTGAATAAACTTATTTGTTACAATTTGTGATTTGTTCTTCTTTTCTTTTGTTTTTTCACCTTGGGGAGTTGAAGAGAGAATAGAGCTAGGAAAAGAATAGTCATTGAAGGTTTTTTAATGCACAGAGGAAAAAAAAAAACAAAGGAAAACACAAATAGAGCAGCTTTGAAAGTTATTTATTAAAAATGTTTACATATAAATGTTTAAGTATGTAGATATACATAAAAACACATTATAGTAGATAATAAAATAATAAAACATAAGTATGGCTAAGTATATCAGCATATATGTATATGTATACATATACAAATATATACTGCATATATACATTATATATGCTTACATAATTAAGTATACTTATTATATATTTAAAAATAAGTAACAGATCTCTCTAGCTGCATAAGTATTGTTGCTTTAGTTATTTCATTCATTTCTGACTCTTCATGACCCCATTTGGGGTTTTTTTTTGGCAAAGATACTGAAATGGTTTGTCATTTACTTTTTTCTTTTATTTTTAATAATAGCTTTTTATTTTCAAAATACATGCAAAGATAGTTTTCAACATTCACCCTTGCAGAACTTTGTGTTTCAAATTTTTCTTCCTCCCTCCCACCCCTTCTCCTAGACAGCAAGTAATCCAATATAGGTTAAATATGTTGCCATTTACTTTTGCAGCTCATCCTAAAAATGAAGAAACTGAGACAAACAGGGTTAAGTGCCTTGCCCAGAGTCACACAGCTGAGTAAGTATCTAAGGACAGATTTAAACTCAGGTCTTTTTGACTTCAAGGACAGAGCTTTATACACTGTGCCACCTAGTTGCTCTACATATTGACTTAGAAAACCACATACCAACATTATATTATATTGTGTTTTAAATTTATTTTATTATATATTTCTCAATTACCTTTTTGTCTAGTTCTGGACACACTCAGTTTTGTAGGAGTTTGATGAAAAGCTCGTTATGGTTTTGTATATATTTTCTGTTACTTTGTATTTATAGAAATATCCCTTTTAACAAATTGCCTTTTGTTAAGTCCAGAGTTTTAAAAAGTGTCTACATGTGTTTTGTTTTCATGCAGAAAACATGCTCGATTATGAGTCCAAGGATCTAAGTTGAAATCTTAATTTTAAAATGGTATATTTTTGTTATATGAGGTGAGACCTAACCTCTCTGGGGTCTTTTTTCCACACCTGTAAAATGAACTGGTTTGGCTAAGTAATCTCTAAGGGTTTTTCCATCTCTAGGTCTATGATCTTACTGTCACTTTTATTGTCTTTCTGGGTCTGTCTTCCAGGGAAAAACTCAGGAATGATCTTAATAGTACTGAAAATGAATATGATACCTTAAAACCTCTCTCTATTGTCATTAGTGACTTAACAGAATTCAGTGTAACATAGACTAACTTTATCCTCCACCTAGGGGGGGAGTCATTTACTAGAAATAGCAAGAGAGTCCTTTATTGCAAGTCTTTTATAATACAATTCTTTGGGTTAGATCCTGAGTCTACTGAAGTTCAAGCATAGGACAGTAAAAAAGACTTTAAGGGGATACAAGTCACAAAAAACCCAGTACCAAACGTTGCTTAGGATATAGGATGAGCTAACTCTCTTTTGAAAAAGCAGATATGTGTAATTCAGACACATTTATCATGGTTTGGAACCACATCAATTCCCTAGGAGACCCATTTGAAAAAAAGAGAAATAAAAGCTGGAGTGATTTAATCATCGATGGAGGCCTGGAAAAGGAATCATGAAAGCTTCCCTAACGTTAGCCCTTTCTTCATCTACCTTACTTAGGTGAGGGTCTCAATTGAATAAGTCAACTGACTAAATAGCATGATAGCAATAAGGCAAATTAATGAAGACTTACTTTTTTATCCAGATATGTCATAAGTTTTTTGTTAATTAATGTCAGATTTTTGTTATTTAAAAAAAAATCCATTGGGTGATATATGTGAAAAAAATTCACTTTGTGACACTAAAATATTTTTGTTTACATAATAATGTCAAGAATAAAAGTGAGCTTTTTTATTTAAATATAAAATAATTTAAATATTATATAAATTTAAATAAATATATGTAAACTTTATAAATTTATATAAATAATTATAATATAAAATTTTAAATATAAAATACTTTTTGGGACAAAAGAGGTATTTCCTGACAAACCTCCCGAATAATTCCCTTGTAAAGTAAAATACATTTACCTCAAGTAGTAGTTTGAATAACAGAAAGCATAAATGTATCCTTTTACTTGAACAGTATAGTACTGACATTGTCACATTTGATCAAAGGTTATTTTGTCTTTCCATTTTAATTTTATTTATATTATTATTTTCAATTCAGCCAGCATAAGTTGAATAATTACTTTGTGCCAAGCATTGTGCTAAGCACTATGGATGCAAAACTAAAAATGAAAGTCCTATTCTCAAGGGGAAACCTAGGGAAACACAGGGTCAGGAGTCAACATCATGCTCATATTTGGAACTATGCTCAAAGAGTTATCAAACTGTGCATACCATTTGACTCAGCAGTGTTTCTACTGGGTTTATATCCCAAAAAGATTTTAAAGGAGGGAAAGGGACTTACATGTGCAAAAATGTTTCTGGCAGTCCTTTTTGTAGTGGCAAGAAACTGGAAACTGAATAGATGCCGATCAATTGGAGAATGGCTGAATAAGTTATGGTATAAGAATGTTATGGAATATTATTATTCTGAAAGAAATGACCAGCAAGATGATTTCCAAAAGGCCTAGAGAGAATTACATGAACTGATGCTAAGTGAAATAGCAGAACCAGGAGATGATTATACATGGCAACAACAAGATTATATGATTATCAATTCTGACGGATGTTGCTCTCTTCAACAATGAGATGATTCAAATCCCCAGTTCCAATGGTTTGGTGATGAAGAGAGCCATCTACACCCAAAGAGAGAACTGCTAGAACTAAGTGTGGTTCACATAGCATTTTGATTCTTTTTGTTGTTGTTTGCTTGCATTTTATTTTGTTTCTCATTTTTCATTTCTTGTTTGATTTGATTTTTCTGGTGAGGCAAAATAACTGTATTATATATATGCATGCACATATTGGATTTAACATATTTCTACCATGTTTAACATATATTGGACTACTTGCCATCTAGGAGAGGGGGTGGAAGAAGGGGGAGAAATTGGAACACAAGGTTTTGCATGGGCTAATGTTGGAGAATTGTCCGTGCATATGTTTTGAAAAATAAAAAAAAAAGCTTTAATAAAAGGAAAAAAAAATCTATGCTCAAATATTTCTTGGCTGGGGGTACTGGATGAGTTACTTAAACTTTATTTAGCTCAGTTTCCTCAATTGCAAAATAAACATCTCTTTTTCAGAGTTGTTGGAAGGATCAAATGAGATAATAACTGCAAAATGTTTAACATAGTACCTGATATACACTAGGTATTTAATAAAATAAATTAATTTAATAATAATTTCTTCTTAAGGATCTCACATAAAGATTGCATTGTGTGTGTGTGTGTGTGTGTGTGTGTGTGTGTGTGTGTGTGTGGAGAGAGAGAGACAGAGACAGAGACAGAGACAGAGACAGAGACAGAAAGACACAGAGAAAGGGAAAAACAAAGTAATTTTGATTAGGAGTAGGAAAAGTAGTAGCAACTGGGAGAGAGGAAAAAGGAGAGCCCTTCTGTAGGAGGTGATATATCTTGAAGGAAACGAAGGATTCATTCAGATAGAATGCAAGAAAGATAATTCTAAACACTGAGAAAGAGACACAGAGGAAGATGGAATGTTATATGTGATGTCCCAGTTAGCTTTCTGGAGGGTCTTCAAATGGTCCTTGGTCTCAATGGAGACATGAAGGAGGATAGGCCAGCCACCATGATGGTGGGAGATGGAATGTCTCTGTCCCAGTCTTTGTTGGCTCTTATATATATATACTCTATTATGATTCCATCATCATAGGTGTCAATCTTGTAGAAAAGGTGTCAATCTTGTAGAACTATATTAAATACTAAGTACATGTGAACTAGAGAATCATTATCTTAATTCCATTGAGTTAATACCTTGTTGTAAGATTAAGTCAATCATACTGAACTAGAGAATTATTAATTATCATACTAAACTAGATAATCATTGTCTCATCAATTCCAGTGAGTTAATACCTTCTTTCAAGTATACTTCTACAGAGTTCTGCCCTTTACAGTTATATATGGGGAGGAGTAAGAAGGGCAATGGATCTGCCAGGTGGTGGAGTGGATAGAATGCCATGACTAAAGTAGGAAAATTCGTTTTCCTGAGTTCAAATCTGACCTCAAACACTTCTTACTTGTGTGACCCTGGGCAAGTCACTTAACCCTATTTACCTAAATTTCATCATCTATAAATTGATCTGGAAAAGGAAATGGAAAATCATTCAAGTATTTTTGCCAAGAAAAACACAAATGAGGTCTTGAGGATTCAGATATGATCGAACAACAATAAGCAGAATAATTTGTCTGAAGCACAGAATATATGAGGAGCAATGAAATCACTCTGCTCTTTTGGCTGCTTTTTTCAATCAATTTCATTTCAAATTACATTATAAATTTTCCTACATCCTGAATGACTTTTTTTCTTTTCCAAAATCAGATATTCCTCTTGGAAGCTTATTTTGATCATCTCAGATGGGAATGATTTTTTTTTTTACCTTCAAATTTCTCATAGTATTTTGCACAATTAATCACTAAGCAGTATTAAGCCCCTTTCATTAGCCAGACAAGGTGTTAATTCCTGGGATTACAAAAAGAGGTTAAAAGATAGTCCCTGCCCTCAAGGCATTTGCAATTTAATCTTTTATTGAATGCAAACACCTTTGGTAAGTATATCTCAAGGAGGTATAGCAAGGCACAAAGCTCTGTTGACTTGGGACAAAGGAAAAACCCTGAGAGTGATATCAGGAGCAGAGAGGGGTATTAAATGTTGAGAAGTGGGAGGGGATTGAGACTCTTCTATATTTTTGCCAGGAGGAATTTTTACCGAAGAGAAAAAAATACTCAGAATGATTTTTGGAAATATAACCCATCAATCTTGAAGATTGACCCATTTCCCCATCTATCATACATCTATATGATCTTGAAATTCTCTGTTTAAACTGGAACCATTACAGCACTCTTTTCTGGGTCCTGGGTTTTGATTGCTACAATGAAAAGCAGCAACTCTCACTATGGATTTTCTTTTTTATAGTTCCTTTCCTTGCATTTCATCTATTCTTTTTTTTTTTTCTTGTGAGTCCTGATGTCATGCTCTGTCCTTTTACCAAATCACAGGATCTGAAAGTTGGAAAGTGTCAACCTGAAATAGAGAGCTACCAAAATATCAATTAAAAAAGTCAAGAGTTTAAATATACTTCAATAGGGAGGGAATTTCATGGAAGGCACAATTTGTCGAAGCTGTTCTGGAAGTTGTTTTGCAAAATAGCTGAAAGTCCATTGAGAATTCTGGGGAGGCTGTATGGTGACATTTGTCAGAACAGTGTACTTCAAATGCAGCAACAGGGAGTTTCAAGAGAAAACACATTACTGGTTCAAAACTGCTCTGACTGGGTTCAGGATGAGGCAGCCCTTCTGATGGCAGCATTCAACAATGCGATCTCAGAGGCCATCAAGGTCAACATCTGGGACTGAACAGAAATTTCCTCAAGCAGGTGCTTGAGTTCACATTCTCTTGTGAGAGCAAATTGTTAGATTTTCAGTGTATATGAAATTGGCAAGTTGGAATTTGTTAAAGTCCATAAATTAGGGTTTGATTTATTTTATGCATTGTCTAGATTTAAGAAAATGATAGAGAAAACTTTAATAAAGCAGATTAAACTTCAAACAGTGTGATTCATATTTTTTTCCCTAAGAGTAGAGTGTTAAAAACATTTATCAGCATATCTCTAATTGACACTTCTCTACTTGACTGCTTTTTTGCTTGAAGAGCTCTAGTAACACAGAACTGACTTTATCTTGAGGCAGCCTAATCCAGTTTTGGATAGTTTTAATTGTTAGGAAGTTTTATTTTTCTTTTTATTTTCTCAGACCTCGATACTAAATACATATCTCTGAAATTTCCACCCTTTGCTCCTAGTTCTGACCTTTGGCACCAAGTTCAAATCTAACTTTTCTTCCATGTGACAAGTCTTCACACTTGAAGAAAAAGTTATCTTTTATACTCTTTCCCTGTCTTCACTTTAATAAATTAAACATCTTTTGTTCCTAATTTTGATTCTCGTGGCTTTTCATCATTCTTGATCTTGTCTTTTAGACCTCTTCTGGTTTGTCAATGAACAGACTAAAATGTTCTGCCAAGAGTGAACACAATAGGCAGTTCTAATTAGAACAGTATTTTGTGAGTACCTGTGAAAGTCACATAATAAGTGTTTAATAAATGCACAGTGGATAACACATGACAGTTGCTTAATAAATGTTTGTTGATTGACCATCTCTTTTCTTATTCTTCACTTCACTTGAAGAAATGGGATCCTCTTTTGGTAATATCACTTTGCACAAAATAGGGATTGATAAGTCAGGTACTCAAAGAAGAGAGAAAATATTGAAAGTCAATTTTAAAACAATGCTGAATCAAGATGAATGGTTACAGATCCCAAATAATAGTTCATAAAAAGATTCTGCTTATCCTTTAACCAGTTATAAGGATTTCAAGAGAATAGGCTGGCCACTTGAAACTGGAAGAAAAGCAGTAGGAGAGAGGAATCTCAGAATTCACAATTTATAGAACAACAATTTTTCTAGTCTTTTCCTGTAATAGACATTTCTTCCAAAGCCAAAATGCTTTCCTTTTTAAAATTTTTCTTCTTCATGTAACTTTAATGCAAAGGCTGTGAAGAACAAATGTTCTATCGGTGAGCTTAAGACTGGCAATTCACACAGGGTCTTGTGACGTGGCATAAACGAAGGCAGATATCTTGGATTTCCATCCTGTCACATGGCTGGAAAATGGACTGTGTGGAAGTAAACAAAGCTTCCATGACACCATATCTGGCTCAGGAATTGAGCGTGGGGGTGGAGTGGGGTGGATATGTGTTAAGTTCTCTAGGGTGGGCCAATATTTTGGCGTTTATTGTCATCTCGTTGGGTCCTTTATTAATGACTTCGGGAATGAGTAAACAGCTTGATAATGAAATTTGCAGATGATCCTAAATGGAGAGATGGGACAGACACCAGCAAAACCAGAAGAATAACATAAAGGAGTTGGGGATACAGGAAGGGAAGATGAAAGGCAGATACAAAGGGTGAATCATCTTGGAAAAATGCAAACAAATCCATCTGGGAAGAAATGATCTGAAAACCAGATACCTACTAAGCTGCTCAATCCTGGAGAGCAGTACCAACATGGCTGATGACTTCATTTTATCTTCAAATATATGTTTATTCTGTAAGTTCTAGTATAGACTCAAAACCAGAATTATGGAGGAAATCAAGAAGATATTGGTCCTTATAGGGTGATCTCATTATGGGTATAACTTGACTTGACTTAGAACACTCCCCAATTTTCTCCTCCCCCAACCCAAATACATGCATACAAAACCCCTACTTCCCCAAAGATGCTTTGGGATGACTGGAAAGTCAGTCTGATTTAGAGAATAGTGCCCTGGATCTGGAGTTAGGAAAACCTGATTTTAAATCCCACTTTAGACACTAGTTGTATGATCCTAAGCAAATCAGTTAATCCATGTTATGTTTCACTTTCTCCATCTGAAAAAAAGGTGGTTGGATTCATATTCTAAGGATCCTTCTAGCCCTAAATCTATGAATTTGTGAGAATAGAATTAAAGTATTAGCACAAAAGGCAAAAACAAATGTCTAGTATGACATAGGTTAGATACATTTAATAATAAGAAATTTCCTCAAAGCCAAGATATTCAGAGTTCACATGGTCTTTTTTTTTTTAAACTACCACGCTCCTGATACAGCAAATAAAATAGATTCTATATTTTGACAGGAGTTGCAAAGGATGAGGAAACTTCTACAAATGATTAAAGCATATACTGTTTATATGCTACAAAATAAATTTTGTATAAATTTGATACTATTTGTTATTTTGTTCTATGACCCTTATCTTGGAAACACTTCCTTTTAATGTCTCTTGTTAAATCTTTATAATTATGACCTGACAATGATCAGAGAGTCTAATATTTTCCAAAATGCTCTGGGAGCTGACATTTTTATAATCTTGGAAAACTCTCTATTTTGGAAATTCCTGTTTGAGACCCCATTGAAACATTCTTAATGTTACAATAGCATTAACTTGCAACATTCTGAAGAAAAACAGATTTGTTGGCTCCTATTTATCCTGGAATAAAAAGCGCTATGACACGTGTTGTAGTTTTCCTATAAGTTCATCATTTTGTTTTGAGCTACCTCTCCAATTAGAAAACCTAGGCTAGAAACCAAGCTCTTATAAGTACTGACTGACTGACTGAATGAAAAAAATTATGTAAAAGTAATTGGGAAAGTAAATACAAAAGTGAGACAGCCCTTCCCTGCAAGAAGCTTCTATTCTAAAAAGGAAAGACAGTTCTTAAACCATTTATAAAGTGCTCCAATACCAAGTTTGGCTACTGGGAAGTCCCTTTTACTTTTGGATGGATTATTCATTTCTACTCATTTGTAAGCAAGAAAAAAATGAACTCAAAATAACTTGAAATAAACTTGAAATAATGTTTTTTAAGGTGGAAAGATTGTCTTCCTCATTATAACCTCCCAAACTATCTTCAATCTGTTATGAATGAACATTTCTTGAGCTGTGGAAATCTGGTAAATAGCTAGTCTTCCAATTTTCTTCTCGTTGACCTCTGTTACATTACCTAAAAATCTGAGGTACTGAAAATGGGGACGAATCTGTGATGGTATTACTACTCCAACACTGAAAGGTTAAAAAAGACCACCCCAAACAAAAGAAAAATGAAATTATTCTTGTGGTAACTTCAAATTCCTTCCTGACATTTTTAGTGCTCAGAACAGTATCTGGTACATAGGAGGTGCTTAATAAATGCTTATTCTTGCCAACATGGATGAAATGGGGGGAAAGACTTTGGTAGAAAGAAAAAAGAAAAATGAATCAACTTTCTGGATTTGTGAGTATGAGTATGGAGTTGGTTAGTCATCTAAGGACTCACAGAGAAGACCTGCTCTCACATATGAGGCTTTGCAGGTAAGAGTTTTATTTTTTATGGCAAGCAATCAATTAATTTGTTAATCAAGACCTATTGAAAAGATTTATTGCGTACTTATGAGAAAAGGGTGATGTCCAAAGAAATATACGAAATATTCTCAGTGCTCCAAGAGTTAAGTCTCCTTGGGAAGACAAAATTAACACATGTAAAACAATTGGAGAATTATGTACAAATGTGGGTAATTTAGATGAAGAAATCTTTAAGAATCCATAACAATTACAATATTTAATTATATTTTCTTCTTAACTTTTAAAGGGAAAAGTCCAATTTATTTTCTCAGTTTCCTCACTTCCTCTTCCAAATTCTAGGGGGAGGGGAGAAAGTGTGTATACGTGGGGGAAGTGATAGTATATTTTTCTCTAACCCATTTGTGTCAAAAGCTGTAATGTTCTCTTCCTTATCAAGAGATTTTCCTGTTCTTAAAGGATATCCATAGCTTTAATGCTAGAAAGGGATTTTAGAAGCTGTTGTTCTTTCCCTCTCACCTCATTTCTTTGCTTTTTCTATGGCCTAAAGAGTTTAAATAATTTGTTCACAGTTACACAGCTAGTAAGTATGTGAAGTAGGATTCAAATTCAAGTCTTTTTCATTTTATTGATAGTATTATATCCATTATACCATTAATTATTCTCATCTGCTAGAGATAATAGGGAAGGCTGGGGAGATGAAAGGGGAAAAAAATAACAAAGAAAGGAGTGCCTAGCAGAGAATATAAAAAAAAATTATACCAAGAAATAAAGAAGAGATATACACTTATAAATATAATTTCTTCTATTAATATATATCCTTTCTTGAACTGGTAATTTATTATTATGTATTTTGAATCCTTCCTCATATTCTTCTAGGCACATGACAAATGTTCTGTTTTTTTTTTTCCTTTTTTAAAATAAAATTTAAAAAAAAGATAATAGGGTAAAAACTCTAATTTATTTCAAATACTAAAATTTGATCACCATCAAAGGCTCTTAGCATCCTAAAAACTTTTAGATTGCTGGAGTATTATCAAACTATTTTCGATGTATTACTAGACTATTATTCAGTTGGCATAAAGCACTTCTGGTGAGGAAATTCCCTCTACTCATGCTCTTCTTTAGATTTAGATAGTTGTTTTGGATGCTAAAGAGGTTAAGTGACTTTGCTATTCCCACAACTGGATTATTTCAACAGCTTAATTAATAAAATAATTAATTTAATGAATTGATATATGGTTTTCAGTTACCATTTGTTATTTCTTGGTCATTTACCTCTTGCTTTCTTGGATTTCAAGGCCTTGGTTGATAAGGACCAAATTCCAGAAAAGATTGCTATACAAAGAGTAGTGTACAGAGGCAATGTGATAGATAGAGAGACAGGAATGAAAACATATAAGAGTGGATTTTGTCTTACACTAAGGAATAATGGGATTCAAATTCCATTTTTGATATTTACTAACTATGTGACTGTAGTCCACTTAATTTCTCTGAGAATATGTACCCTCATCTGGAATAGAGATCGTAGTAGTACCTATGCCAATTGTGAGCCTCTAGTTAGATGATCTATGTAAAGAATTATGTAAATGTTACTTATCATTATTATAAACTTATTTTATTGATATCTTTTATTTTATACCACCTTTATTCTTTATTGTGTGAATTGTCTCTCTTCTACCCAGTGAACTATCTCTTGTGACAAAACAGAAAGCAAAAAGAAGATAAAAAATAATCAATATAACAAACATGGATGACAATGTATGCAATATTCTACACCTTTTTCCTTCACTTCTGTATGAGATGAGAGGAAGCAGAAGTTTCTCGACTTTTTCTAAAAGCTAATATTGGTCTTTATAGTCATATGTTATCCAATTATCATTTTTTCTTTTAATTTATCTTGTGATCTCTATTAGGTATATATTTTTCCTATTTTTACTTTACTTGTCCTTTCAGTGTAGATTTTCCAATATTCCAGACTTTCAGAGTTCTTCATATTTATCTTTCCTGATGGCAAATAATAATTTATTATTTTAATAAATCACAATTTGTGTGGGCATTTCTTAATGGAAGTTGAGTTTGCTTATTTTTTCTTTACTGGTTATTATTTCATAACAATAGTAAAAGGATTCAAATATGTTTTTATTATGTAAGTTCTAAATGTGTTTCAGTTTTATTTGGAATATAGTAAATTTTATAAATGTATGTGGTTATAAGCCATAGTTCACAGAACCACTGGATAATTTTGTTTATTAAAAATATATTTAAAAGTTTAGCTTTTGCAAGTATATGTATATAATTTCCCCCATTAATTTCACTACTTAAATTCAGTTTTAAGAATTTTAATAGTTTTCAAATTTGTAAGATGAGGGGACTGGACTACATGACCAATGGGGTATTTCTAATAACAATAATATAAAAATAATTTTTAAAAGTCAATAGACTAGGAATTCAACAAACCAGTAAAAACCACAAGCTCTTATTGTGCAATGTATTGAAGTAAGTACAATGTATAGCATAACTATAAGATATAGTCATTGTTCTTCAGGTTTAGTGAGAAAGAAGAAATAATGATTTCTCTATTGATGTAGTTGTATATGTTCTAAATGCTAAATTGCTGCTGCTGCAGATTATAAATTTCATGGTTTGGAAGTGGAAGAAATTATTGCAGTTTGAGTGATCAGGCAAGGTAACAAGCCACTGAGAACATAGTGCTTGGATTAGACCTTAAAAATAAGTAGTATTTTCTAATTCAAAGATAGAGAAAAGTTGAAAGATGTCTTGGGTAGGATAAAGAAAGATGCAAAGGAAGAGATATTAAAGGTATGCTTAGGCCAGTGATCAGATCAGCCTAATTGGAACAGAGGGAATTGAAGTGAGTGGTAAGATTGAAGTTGGTGGTTGATTCTGACTGAAGTTAAGACTGATTTTTCATCTAAAACATCATCAATACTCTTCTATGTTATTGAACATAGGAGAGAAATTCCTTGTATTAAGCCTGGAAAGACTTTCCTGTTTGATGAGTTTAAAAGAAAACTTCATTCAGGATAATGGAGTATTGGTTGAGAGTTATGATGCATATTGAGAACTTTCCCTGGCAAGGTCCTCACTGGTGACAGCATTTTAGCTATTTATTCTATAATGCCATTGTCACCATGTAGAATGTTTTTGATTGCTAAATGTATCCATATCAAATGCTATGCATATATTATTGTATAGATTTGTAGTTCTTCACTACTGCTAGGTTTCTGGCTCAAGCTTGGCTCTTTGTCAAAATTATAGCCTTACATAGATCACCAGTTCCAGAAATCTCATACAGACCAGCATTGTACCCTTTCCATCATTCTGAATGGACTTTCTTGGCCCAATTTCTTGGCATTTCAAGACTCTTTTCAGTGGAGAGGTTAACATGTGGCTGCAGTTGTAAGGGGCCTCTCATTTTCCATCCTGATCCATATAGGGGAGCCATTGGGAGTAAAAACGAATTGAATAAGGCTTCTGTATATGTGTGTATATGCATATATATTTTTCCCTAGCTAGAGACCTGCTGTTTGTTAAATAAAAGCATCTATCCTTTAGCATTGGAAAATTCTTAATTTAAAAATTACCCATGAAAAATTGGCATTTGAAACAGAGGATGAGGAAATTAGTAATTTTCCCCTATTTTCTGCTCTCAGTTACTTATAGTGTTGGCAATGATGGGAAAAGGACCATTTTTAAAGCTATTTTCTCCTGTAAGAGAGTTATAGTTGAGCTATGAAAGTGCCTACTGGGTAAGTATCCTGACCAAAATGTTGAGACTTCCATCAGATTATAAACCACTGATACAATTAGGTCTTTCACCAAACAATTCTCCCAAATCCTACCTAATGCTTTACATGTCACATTCATTTCCCTCTCCCTCCTTTTATATGTGCTCCAGTTTGGCATCCTCATTTTCTTTTGTCCATTTTTATAAGGTCTATCAATCTTACAAACTCTAATTCAAATTCCAACTTTTCTCTGAAAGATTCCTCTACTGCCACATGCATCCTTCCTTTCTCTGATCTGATATATAATATTAAGTGCATAATTCTATAGTGAGTTTGAATTCTTCCTCTATACTATTTATGTAACCATGCATGCAAAATTTAGCTTCTAGACTTTTCTAACTTTTAGAATAACAATAATTATAGTTAACATTTATCTAGTGCTTTGAAATTTGCAAAATTTTTCTTCAAATAATATCTCATTTCATTCTCAAAGCAACCCTGGAAGATAGAGACTATTATTCTTTACTTACAGATAAAGAAATTGAGGATGACATGAGTTAAATGGAAAGTTAAATGGAAGTATGGTCTCAACTCAGAGATCAAATCTGAACTCAGGCAGATCTTCCTACTCCAAATTCACCTTTCTCTTTTTCCCACTGAGATCAAATGTTCCTTGATTATAGAATTCATGTATTTTAGTATTTATATATAACCCATGTGACTAGGATCAGAGAATCACAGAATTTGAGAATTGGAAAGAAATTCAGCAGTCACCTGGTTCGACCTATACATGAACAAAATGGCCACTATATCATTCTCAATAAATAGTCATCTAATTTTGTGTTGAAGACCTCCATGGAGGGGGATTTCATCACTTTTCTAGGTAACTCAATTTTGGATATCTTGAATTGTCAGGAAGGTTTTCCTAAAATCAAATTTGTTGGCTTTTTTGCAATCTCCACACATTCCTCTGGTTCTGCTCTCTAGATGTACTTGGTTTCTGTCACATGGTAGGCATCAATGTCAGGATGCTTTAGACTGGATCAGCTCAGCACTGTATGGGCAAATATACTTCTTTTGTTATCCTTCAGCCTACTGATCTGACAATTAATTTTCTTTTCTCTCCCCATTAAAGCCCATAAACCCTTGTAACAAATAATTATCGCCAACAAAACAAATTCTTCCCTGCCACTGGCCCATGTTCAAAAATATATCTCATGTCCCAGTTTGCATTTTGGATCTATACTTTCTCTGTCAGAAAACAGATAGAATAGGATAAAGAATATATCACTTGGATAATCATTAATAATTAATGTCATTGTTGATCAGAGTTCCAAGTTTTTCAAGTCTGCTTGATAAAGGTTGGATCACTGGGATAATTGTTGGTCATTGATGTGATTGTTGATCAGAGTTCCAATTTTTCAAGTTTGCAGATTTAAAGATTCATTGTATCAATTTTTTCTCCTGATTCTATTCATTCTGAATTGTTATCAATAAACATTAATTAAATGCCTTCTATGTGCCAGACATTGTGCTAAGACATGCTCACATAAAAAGAGGCAAAAGACTTTTTCTGCTTTCAAGGAACTCACAATCTAATGGTAGGGGGACAGTTTTTGGAGCTAAAAGAAAGAGTATTTTGTTCTCAACACAGTAAGAATGTTACTTAGGATTTAAAAACAGAGGATTTTATATTTGATATTGAAAGTGTTATGGAATTGCTGGAGTTTTCTGAGTGCAGTGGTGTCATGGTCAGAGCTGTGATTTAGGAAAATCATTTTGGTAGATGAACAGAGATTGGGTTTGTATGAGGAGACACTTGAGGCAGGCTATTATAATAGTCCAGAAGTGATGTGATGAAGATCTGTTCCAAAATGGTGCTAGTGTCAAAGGAGAGAAAAGAAAATATTTGAGAAATATTGGAAAAGTAAAATCAGTAGGCTTTAGTGACAGATGTAATATAAGTGTTATGAAATAGAAATAGTAGGCAGTTGAGTCTAACATTTAGGTTGTGAACCTGAGGGAATGGGAGGATAATATTACCCTTTGTGATAATAAGGAATGCAGGAAGGGAGCAGGAAAAGATAATGATTTCACATTTACTTTCTTTATTTCCATAGTATTCTGGCACTTTCACATACAATATTTTATTTAACCATTCATTTGCTGTTGACCTTCATAATCAAAGAGGACCAAAATGACATCATAATGTCAGAGTCAGTACATAGTATATCAACTGTAGCTGATCTAACATGAGCTTGGAAGGCTCTACCACAGGACAGGCACAAATAACCAGTATTAACATTTGGGAAGGAGATGTCTCTAATTTGCACATTTCACATTTCTTTTGAGCTACCACCATTCTTCTTAGCTCAGAACATGGTTATACATAGAGCATATTCAATCACTACCCAATTGAAGATTATCCCCTTACTTTCCAGTTTTTCATCATTATCAATAGCTATTTTCTAAATATTTTGGGTTCTTTTCCTTTTTTTGATCACTTTGGTATATAGTAGTAATGTAGCTCAATCAAAGATTGCAAATTGTTTAATAACCTTTTGGACATTTCTCTAAATAGTTGTGCCAATTCACAGCTACAATGACAATGCATGAATGTGTCTATTTTCCTTTAAACCCTCTCTATTTCTCTCCTTTTATAGACGAGATAACTGAGGTCCAGAGATATTAGCTGATTAGGCTGCTCAGGTAATAAGTGACAGAGTTAGTATTTGAACTTTGGACCGCTGGAATTCCATGGAGTTCTAAGGCTTTCCATCAGAAGGGCTACATAAATGGCAGATATCATCTTGTCCTCTATTACCAATGTAAATGATTATAGGGAAAGAAAGCATGGGAATGACTTTTAGATTTAGCAATCCCCTAAGTTGGGGCTATGGAACTACTTGAAGTGCCTTAATTCAATCCTTTGGTAGGCATTTCATATGTATGATCTGACTTTGCATAAGTAGATTTTGATACTTAAAAAGTAAAATACTCAGGTATTCAAATATTTATTTTCTTTTTTTATTATAGCTTTTTCTTTACAAGATATATGCATGAGTAATTTTTCAGCATTGACACTTGCAAAACCTTCTGTTCCAACTTTTCCCCTCCTTCTCCCTGCTCCCTTTCCTAGATGGCAGGTAGACTAATACATGTTAAATATGTTAAAGTATATGTTAAACACAATATATGTATACATATCCATGCAGTTATTTTGCTGCACAAGAAAAATCATACTTAGAAATAAGGTAAAAATAACCTGAGAAGGAAATAAAAGATGCAAGTAGACAAAAACAGGAGTGGAAATGCTATATTGTGGTTCACACTCATTTCTCATAGTTCTTTTACTGAGTATAGCTGGTTCTCTTCATTATTGAACAAATGAAACTAATTTGGTTCATCTCATTGTTGAAGAGAGCCACATCCATCAGAATTGATCATCATATAGTATTGTTATTGAAGTGTATACTAATCTTTTTGCTAATATTTAATTTAAGATTTTTGCATCAATATTCATTGGTTTCTGCTCATTTCACTCAGTATCAGTTCATATAAGAATATTTAGGCCTTTCTGAAATCATCCTGCTGATCATTTCTTTCAGAACAATAATATTCTATAACATTCATATACCACAATTTACACAACTATTTTGCAATGGATGGCCATCCATTCAATTTCCAGTTTCTAGCCACTACAAAAAGGGCTGCCACAAACATTTTTGCACATACAGGTCTCTTTCCCTTCTTTAAGATCTCTTTGGGGTATAAACCCAATAGTAATACTGCTGGATCAAAGGGTATGTACAACTTGATAACTTTTTGAGTATAGTTCCTAATTGCTCTCCAGAATGGTTGGATGCATTCACAATTCCACCAACAATGTATCAGTGTCCCAGTTTTCCCACATCCCCTCCAACATTCAGCATTATCTTTTCCTGTCATCCTAGCCAATCTGAGAGGTGTATAGTGGTATCTTAATTTGTATTTCTTTGATTAATAATAATTGGAGCACCTATCCATATGGCTAGAAATAGTTTCCATTTCTTCATCTGAAAATTGTCTGTTCATATCCTTTGACCATTTATCAATTGGAAAATGGCTTGATTTCTTATAGAGTCAATTCTCTATATATTTTGGAAAGGAGGCCTTTATCAGAACCTTTGATTGAAAAATGTTTTCTCATCTTATTGCTTCCCTTCTAATCTTGTCTGTATTAGTTTTGTTTGTACAATAACTTTTAAATTTGATATAATCAAAACTTTCTATTTTGTGATCAATCATGATCTCTAATCTTCTTTGGTCACAAATTCCTGTCTCCTCCACAGGTCTGAGAGGTAAACTATCCTATGTTCTTCTAATTTATTTATAATCTCATTCTTTATGTCTAGATCATGAATCCATTTTGACCTTATCTTGGTGTACAGTGTTAAGTGTGGGTCAATGACTAGTTTCTGCCATACTAATATCCAGTTTTCCCAGCAGTTTTTGTCAAACAATGAATTCTTATCCCCAAAACTGGGATCTCTGGGTTTGTCAAATACTAGATTATTATAGTTATTGACTATTTTGTCCTGTGAACTTAACTTATCCCATTGATTAACTAGTGTATTTCTTAGCCAATACTAAATGGTTTTGGTGACCACTGCTTTATAAAATAATTTTAGATCTGGTACAGCTAGGCCACCCTCATTTGATTTTTTTCATTAGTTCCCTTGAAAGTCTTGACATTTTGTTCTTCCAGATGAATTTTGTTGTTATTTTTTCTAGGTCATTAAAAGTATTTTGGGGAGTCTGATTGGTATATCACTAAATAAATAGGTTAGTTTAAATAGTATTGTCATCTTTATTATATTCATTTGACCTATTCAAGAGCACTTAATATTTTTCCTATTGGTTAGATCTGACTTTATTTGTGTGGAAAGTGTTTTGTAGTTTTGCTCATATAATTCCTGACTTTCCCTTGGCAGATTCCCAAATATTTTATATTATTGGCAGTTACTTTAAATGCAATTTCTCTTTGTATCTCTAGCTGTTGGATTTTGATAGTGATATATAAGAATGCTGGTGATTTATGCGCATTTATTTTGTATCTTGCAACTTTGCTAAAGTTGTGGACTATTTTTAATAGCTTTTTAGTAGAATCTTTGGGGTTTTCTAAGTATACCATTATGTAATCTGCAAAGAGTGATAATTTGGTTTCCTCATTACTTACTCTGATTTTTAAAATCTCTTTCTCAACTCCTATTGGCAAAGCTAGCATTTCTATTACAATATTGAATAGTAATGGTGACAGTGGGCAACTTTGTTTCAGTCCCGATATTACTGGGAATAGTTTCAGTTTATCCCCATTACATATGATGCTTACTGATAGTTTTAAATAGATGCTACTGACTATTTTAAGGAAAAGTCCATTTATTCCTATACTCTAAAATGTTTTTTAATAGGAATGGATGTTGGATTTAATCAAATGCTTTTTCTGCATCTATTGAGATGATCATATGTTTTTTTTTAATTTGGTTATTGATATAGTCAATTATGCTAATAGTTTCCTCAATATTGAACCAGACCTGCATTCCTGGTATAAATCCTACTTGGTCATGGTGTATTATCCTGGGGATGATTTTTAAAATCTTTTTGCTAATATTTTATTTAAGATTTTTGCATCAATATTCATTAGGGAGATTGCTTTATAATTTTCTTTCTCTGTTTTCAACTTACCTGGTTTAGGTATCAGTACCATGTCTGTGTCATAAAAGGAATTTGGTAGGAGTCCTTCATTCGCTATTTTTTCAAATAGTTTATATAACATTGGAATTAATTGTTCTTTAAATGTTTGGTAGAATTCACATGTAAATCCATCTGGTCCTAGGGATTTTTCCTTAGGGAGTTAATTAATACCTTGTTCTATTTCTTTTTCTAAAATGGGACTATGTAAGCAATTTCCTTCCTCCTCTGTTAATCTGAGAAGCCTATATTTTTGAAGGTAGTCATCCATTTCACTTAGATTATCAAATTTATTGGCATAAAGTTGGGAAAAGTAACTCCTAATTATTGCTCTCTTTTCCTCTTCATTGGTGGAAAGTTCTCTCTTTTCATTTTTAAGATTAACAATTTGATTTTCCTCTTTTCTTTTTCTGATCAAATTTACCAAAGGTTTATCTATTTTGTTGGTTTTTTTTATAAAACCAACTCAATTTTATTTATTAATTCAATATTTTTTTTACTTCCAATTTTATTAATTTCTCCTTTTAATTTTAGAATTTCAAGTTTAGTATTTGATTGGGGGTTTTTAATTGCCCTTTTTCTAACTTTTTAAGTTGCAAGCCCATTTCATTGATCTTTTCTTTCTCTAGCTTATTCAAGTAGGCCTCTAGAGATATAAAATTTCTGCTTTGGCTGCATCCCACAGATTTTGGTATGTTGTCTCATTGTTGTCATTCTCTTGGGTGAAATTATTAATTGTATCTATGCTTTGCTGTTTCACCCATTCGTTCTTTGGGATGAGATTATTTAGTTTCCAGTTACTTTTTGGTCTATTTACCCCTAGCTTTTTGTTGAATGTAGTTTTTATTGTATTGTTATCTGAAAAGAATGCATTTACTATTTTTTGCCTTTTTGCATTTAATTTTGAGGTCTTTGTGTCCTAATATATGGTCAATTTTTATATCAGTTCCATGAACTGCTGAGAAGAAAGTGTACTCCTTTCTGTCTCCATTCACTTTTCTCCAAAGATCTATCACCTAACTTTTCTAATATTTTATTTACCTCTTTAACTTCTTTCTTATTTGTTCCGTGGTTTGATTCATCTAATTCTGAGAGTGCCAGTGAGATCTCCCACTATTATAGTTTTGCTATCTATTTTTTCTTACAGCTCTCTTAACTTCTCCTTTAGGAATTTAGATGCTATACCACTTGGTGCATATATATTTAGTATTGATATTATTTTATTGTCTATGCTACCCTTTAGCAAGACATAGTTTCCTTTCCTTCCTTTTAATTAGATTAATTTTTGCTTTTGCTTGATCTGAGATAAGGATGGCTACCCCTGCTTTTTTACTTCACCTGAAGCATAATAAGTTCTGGTCCAGCCTTTTACCTTTAATCTGTATGTATCACCCTGCTTTAAATGTGTTTCCTGTAAACACCATATTGTAGGATTCTGGCTTTTGATTCAGTCTGCTATCCACCTCCACTCTATGGAAGAGTTCATCCCATTCACATTTACTTTTAAAGCTACTAATTCTGTATTTCTTGCCATCTTATTATCCCCAGATTATACTTTTTCTTTTTCTTTTTCCCCTTATCCCCCTCCCCAGTATTAAACTTATGACATCACTTGCCTCATGCTGTTCTCCCTCTTTAGAATCCCTCCCATCCCCTTTGAGTTCTTACCCCTTTCTTATACCTTTCCCTTATTTTTTCTGTATTTCCTTCTATTTAGCATACTCTTTTTTTCCCTCTCCCACTGTTTAATGAGGTGACAGAAATTTCTCTGTAAACCACATATGTCTAATATTTTCTCTTTGAGCCAAATCTGACAAGAGTAAGATTCACACAATGTTCCTCCTCCTTCCTTGATTCCCTCAGATAAGTTTCCTTTGCCTCTTTGTGAGATGTAATTTCCCTCTTTTTACCTCCACTTTTACCTTTTTCTGATACAATCCCCTTTTCACTTATAATTCCCCTTTTAAAAATATTATAACAGTAAAATCAAATTATACATGCTCTCTTTATGGATGCCCATAACAGAAATACAGTTCTCAAGAATTCTTTTTATCTTTTTATGCTTCTCTTGAGTCCTCTATTTGGAGGTCAAATTTTTTGCTTAGTTCTGGTTTTTTCATCAATAATAAATGGAATTCACCTGTTTCATTGAATGTCCATCTTCTTTCCTGGAAGAAAACACTCAGCTTAGCTGGGTCATTTATTCTTTACTGCATTCCAAGTTCTTTTGCCTTTTGGAATATCAGATTCCAGGCCTTCAATACTTTAATGTGGAAGCTGCTAGATCCTGAGTGATCCTTATTGTGGCTCCTTGGTATTTGAATTGTTTTTTTTTTTTTTTTGGGCTGATTGTAATATTTTTCCTTAGTCTTATAGTTCTGAAATGTAGCCACAATATTCCTTGGAGTTTTTATTTTGGGGTCTCTTTTTGATTGATTCTTGATGTCTCAATGAATCATTCATTTCCATTTATTCAGTTCTGATTTTGAATGAGTTATTTTCTTCATTACGTTTTTAAACTTCTTTTTGTATATATCAAATTGAGTTTTTAAATGAGTTGCTTTGCTATATGGAATTTTTTTCCATTTCACTAATTTTTTTAATGAGTTATTTTCTTTTTCCAATTCATAAATCCTACTTCCCTGGGAGTTCTCTATCTTTTCCAATCCACAAATTCTGTTTTCCTGGGAGTTCTTTGCCTTTTCTCATTCACATTTCAAGAAGTTGTTTTCTTTTTCCACTTTGTCAAATCGTTCTTTTAATGAGTTATATGCCTTTTCCCTACTCTTTTGCAGAACTTCTCTTTCCTTTCTCCATTTTTCTTCTAACTCTCTTTTAAGATCTTTTATAATTTCTTCCAGGAGAGCCTTGTCTGGTTGGGAACAGGTTATATCCCCCTTTGAAGTTTTGTCTGAAGACTATCTGCTATTAGTCTCCCCAGAGTTGGAAATCTGCTCTTTTTCTGCATAGAAGTTATCTATAGTTAGAACTCACTTTGCTTCTCCTATCAATACAGGTCAATATCTTCTGTAATCAGTACTAATTTGTTTTATTTATCTCATTTGTGTATTTATTTACTACTTACTTAATTTTATCTATAAGATAATATTTATATAACACCTTAAAGTTTACAAAGTACTTATGTATATGTATATAATGTCAATTGATTTGATAGTTACAACAACACTTTGAGGAAAGTGATATTAATTCTATTTTATAGAAGAGGAAACTGAGTCTAAGAGTAGTTAAATGATTTGCTATGATAACATAATCAGCATGTGTCAAAGACAGGGCTTCTACCAACTATAAGACATTCTCTTCAAGGACCATTTCTCTACACATCCCTCTCCCCCCCACCCAGAAGTTGATGAATCCAATGTAACTACTAAAAATAAACCAAAATGACAACAACAAAAATACAGATCTCCTTCCAAACTACATATTTGTTTTTTCAGGTTTCTCTCTCAGAGGATGAAGGTATTGTAGCTATACAAGGTAGTAGAATAAAGATGCAACCTTAGCTTTCATCTAGTAGCTAACCAAACCCCACATATGTGTGGAATTAGGAAATTTGTAAAATGAGGAATTTTACAAATCTAAGGAAAATTTAAAGACCCCACAGGCAATTAACTCAACCAGTGGACTATATTTTATAGTTCTCATCTCTTTAATTGTTCTCTTTCCCTAGGAGTTTGACTTAATGCTCCAACTCAGATAGCAGATGTACGAATTATTTTTAAATAATGTCTAGTTCAGCCTCTATAGGAACTTAGTTTGGCCAGAAAATTCTTGAAGAGATCATTTCTTGATACTGGGTGAAAAAGTCAAATTACTTATTCTGCTCAGATTATAGGTATGAATAAAGAATTTTTCCCTTGAACTAACTGAAGTACCTTAGCCATGGGACTTTCATATATAAATGAGAAAAGAAAAAAATAGCACCAATATATTCTATGAAATATGGGCTAGTTCTTTTCCCTGAGACAACCATAGAAGAATGAAAATAAAAATTATCAAAGATTTACTGTGTTCAAGGTATCATGCAGAAAGTTGAGGATTCACATGTAAAAAGTGAGATTGTCCCCTTCTCTCAAGAAGATTGTTTTAATAGGAAAAGACCATGGAATGGTGCCCCCCCAAATAAGAATGACTGGAAAATGATAAGAATGGTTAATCAATTCATAGGGCAGTCAATTGGTGTGCAATTTTCAAAAGCAATGATAGTAATTTGAATATGGTACTCAGAAAAGGAGATAGAAAATGAGATTGTGAGTAGGGAATATTCCTATATGGCTAAAGGCAAGGTAGGTAGGTAGAGAATTGAATAGGATGTGAAGATTAAGCATTGCCTAATCTAGGGTCTGGAGTCAGGTAGCTATAGAAGGCTAGGTAGATATATGCAGTGGTGGTAGGAAGATGCTAAGATGGGAGTAAAAGTGAATTATTCACATGAATGGATTAATCCTTATGGAAACAAGTTCAATTTTGCTTCTGAAATGCTATGTTACTTAATAATCCAGCAAAGGTCACTCTACTCCGCTTGTTAAATAAGGAAGGGGACACAATACATTTCAGAAAGCTTATCAACAAGAACTGAAAAATGACACTAAAAACAACCCATTGATCCTGGTTTAATTAATAGTTAAATAGAAAAATCAGACATTCCATCAGCCTTAACTGGTTTGTTTTTTACATTAACATATGAAATTCTTCTAACCATTTCCACATTTATCATGTTGCACAAGAAAAATCAGATCAAAAGGGGAAAAATGAGAAACAAACAAACAAAAAAAATGAATAACAACAATCAAGGCAGAAATACTATGATGTGATCTACTTTTATCCCTAAATCCTCTTTCTGGATGCAGAAGACTTTCTCTAACACAAGTTTATTGGAATTGGCCTGAATTACCTCATTGTTGAAAAGAACCAAATCCATCATAATTGATCTTCCCATAATCTTGTTGCTGTGCCATTATTCTCTTGATTCTACTCATTTTACTTAGCATCAATTCATGAAATCTCTCCAGAGACTTCCAAAGACCTCCAGGTCTTTTTGAAATCATCTTGCTGATCATTTCTTATACAACAATAATATTCCATTACTTATTCAGCCATTCACCAACTGATGGGCATCCACTGTTTCTAGTTCCTTGCTACCACAAAAGAGCTGCCACAAACATATTTGCACATGTGGGTCCTTTTCCCTGCTTTTTGATCTCTTTGGAATAGAGACCCAGTAGAAACACTCCTGGATCAAAAGATATGCACAGTTTGGTAGCCCTTTGGGTATAATAGTTCCAATTGCTCTCCAGAATGGTTGGATCAATTCACAACTCCACCAACAAAATTCTAGTTTTCCCTCATTTATTATTATTTTTTCCTGTCATCTTAGTCAATCTGAGTGAGAGGTATGGCTTTGTTCAAAGCCATACACTTAGTAAGCTAAAGAGCCAGAGATTAAATCCATACCTGACTCCAAATTCCTTGTTTTTTTTACTGTACCATGTTCTCCTGAGTAGTTTTTTTTCTAAGATTGGCATCTCTTGCCATTCTGAATAGAAACTATATATTTTCTGTGTAACGAAAGTGAGAAAAATGTATGAATTTACTTGTTCAAGTTTGGTCACAACTTCAGTTGTTAGATGACAAAATTTACCTATTGATCTGGGGACTCAAGGACTTATTAAAACGTGTATGTGTTCAGTAAGGTGAGAAGGAAACACCTTAACACATCTCCCTTATTTATAATGATTCCTTATGTGTACCCAGTTTCTGATATGGATTTGAACATTCTCAATCCTTTCTTTCTCTCTCTCTGCTATTTTCACACCTATCAAATACATGAACCTAGAGTAGCTCTAGGGGTGATGCAAAAATGCTGTTCTTATTCAGATTTCTAGGCATAAGAAATAGTGAGAATGAAATTGTTTTTGAGTTTAAACCATGAAGCCCATTTGAATAGTATAGCTCAATGGGGACTTTTCTTTACCAAAAACACCTCTGGATCTGGCTACAGTCATAGATAGCCTTTCCCTTTTGAATTAGTGTTTTATTTACTCTCTTGCTTCACAACTTTACTCTAGGAATGGGGTGGAGGATCAAGCTCGTGGACTTGAAAGGGATCAGGGTAATATCTGGGAATGGCCATGAGAATTCTGATTGTTCAACAGCTTCCATTTTGGCAAACTTTGAGGTCTATTAAGGTAGGACCAGACAGTCATGACAAAGGGACTTCTGGCAGGATTCCATTCACACCCCTTAGTATCCCAGTAGCAGGGGAATGCTGAGGAAATATCTACTTGTCCTGTTCTGCTGGAGAGAAGAAATTAGTCTGGCTATCCCTAGTTCTGGAAATCTGCAATGAGGCAGAACTCAAACCCAACCCAAACTGTGTGATGCCATAAAATCTTAAATAAATTACTAACATGTGTTCCTCCACCTCCTCTTGCCTTTGTACTAGGAGTTCTTTTTAACCTTTATTTGTTTCATGGACTCTTTGGAAGACTATTGAAGTTTGTGGATAGATCCTTTCTCAGGTAATGCATAATTAAAGTAGACGTTATGTTAGAGGTTAGTAAGGGCAAAGATGTAATTTTCCCCCATCCAAGTTAATTGATGCCCATGAAATCTCTCCACAGATTCATTTTGGGTTTATGAGATCAAGATTACGATCTTTAATCTTCTTTACTTAGATTTTTTATCTCAAATTATTGAGATTAATGTCTTGGTTCACATAGCCATTTCTTGAGTATGATTCTTAGTAGTCTAATGCCTCTGTCTGATTATTCTTGTCATATAGAGGTGGTTGATAATGTTACTTGTAGTTGCTGCTTGTATTAATTCTGACAGTCTTATTGGCTGTTGATCATGTTTTTTGGTTGTTTTTCAATTACTTTTGCCTGTAATAAATTATATTTGGTTTAGGCCTGACAAGGCTTCATTTGATTTTAGGGATGATGGAAAGAATCACCCAGAATTTAAAATGATTCACCTGAGTTCACCCTGAAAGAATGGCAGGGCTGAGAATATGATCATCCTTGGGTCATAACATATTCCAATTTGTGATTCCAAGAAAAAAGCATATGGTGGTGTACCCATGGAAGAGAAAACCTCTTCAAAGTTCCATGATCAGATTACCCTGACAGTAACTGGGTAGCTGACTTTGAGACTGTTGTCAGGATGTCTTTTCTTACTTTTCATTACAGCCAAAAGTTTTCATTTTCTTTCACTAACAGGCCTCAAAATAGCAATACTTGGGGAGAGGTTACTTCCCTTAAAATGAAGTATATCAAAATTTCTTGACTGAAGCAACACTGTGCTTTAGTTATTCAAGGGTCTTTTTATTACCAACGCTTCACCTTTTTGTGTCTATACTTTGTCTTTAACACCTGTGGATCTCATGGTTGCTGACTGGATATCTGATTGCTGGACTCTGCCCTTGCTCTCCTCTTTAATGTTAATGTCCATCTGGTTCTTATCTATCTGGAGATGTTGGCCATGACTCTGGACCTTTTGTTTGTATCAATTCCAGCTTTGTCCAACTGATTCAAATCCATGAACTTAGAGGATCATAAATCTTCGTCTGGAAAGGATTTAAGAAGTCATTTAATCTAGTATATTTATTTTACAAATTAAGAAACTGAGAGACATGGAGTTTGATTAATTTGCCATGGGCAACTAGGTGGATAGCCTCAAACATTTTCTAGTGGTGTGATTCCCTATTTGCTCAAACCTATTTGCCTTAGTTTATTCATCTGTAAAAATGAGTTGGAGAAGGAAATGGCAATCTATTTTAGTATCTTTGCCAAACAAAATCTAAAATGGTGTCATGAAGAGTTAGAAACAAGTGAAAGTGGCTGAACAACAGCAACAAGGTCCCCACTGTCCTGATAATTATTATGTGACTCACTATTTTAGGTAATAAACACCAGAGACAAAATTTTGAGCCAGCTAGCAACTTTTTCAGCTCTATTCTGATCCTGCTTTGACTTTTGAGATATGTCTAATTCCCTTAGTCTGCTTTGGTTTCTCTGGCTATGTTTTGCTTGCTTTATATCCCATAATCCATTACTACTCATTCTTTGGTGAGATACAAATTGGGGTAGGACTAAAGGTTCAAAACACGTACAGATTAGGTACTTAACAAATACTTAATGATTTTCCAAATTATATTTATTTAACATCATAACCATTGATTTTCCAAAGTGACCCTAATTAGTGATATTTTTATCTATGGCATGATGGATTGGGTAATGGATCTGGAACCAGGAAAATCTGAGTTCAGATCTCAGCTTGGACATTAGTGGAATTACCCAAGCAAATCATTTAACAACTGCCCCTTTCATTTTCTTCTACTGCAGAATGAAGATAAAATTGCACCTACCTGACAGTGTTGTTGTGAGTATAAAATAGATAATATTTGTAATATGTTTTCAAAATCCTAAAGCACTATATAAATATCATCACCATCATTATTAATATCAATAATGATATTACAATTTACAATTACAAAGATAATTCGTTTTTGATTTTGATGAATTGTTTTTCTCTCTCTGTTTCCAGTTCTAATTTCCTGAATGGGATGAACTAGTAACAAAGATGTTGTATTTCCCAAATCTCCATCCCTACCCCAAGAATTTCCATTGTTTTTCACTTGGGATTCATCTAGTAATAGGTGAATAATAATGACTTCTATTCCAAAATTCTATATCATGTTTACTTTTTATTTTTTATATATTATATATATTATATCTATATATTTCATATAGATATTATATATATATATATATATATAATTCTTGTTACTGAAAAATCCTCTAAAATCTGATTGTCTCCAATATCTTGCCAGTTCAACTTGTTACTGACCTCATAGAAGGATTCATTTCATTCATATTCCAAAAATATTTCTGTTTGCCATCCATCTTTTTGACAGCTTCAACAACAAACCTGTTACATCACAAACCACATCCTGGATGTTTTAACCATTTTGTATCAGAAACTTCTTTCCTGGGAAAATGATATTCTAATTGGTGATTGCCTCATATGGAACACTATTTTGGACAGGAGCTGGCAACAATTTGGATAGTTAGGTGGCAGAGTATATAGAGTATTAGGTTTGGAATCAGAAAACTAATCTTCCTGTGTTTAAATTTGGCTCCAGACACTTCCTAGCTTCCTAGTTCCTAGCTAAGTTGTAAGTTACTTAAATCTGTTTGCCTTAATTTCTTCATCTGTAAAGTGAGCTAGAGAAGAAAATAGCAAATCATTTCAGAATTTTTGCAAATAAAATCCAAAAGGGGTTATAAAGAGTCAAGCACAACAGAAAAATGACTGAAAAACAACTATGAGACAAAATTTGCTTCCTTCTTTTCCTTTTCTATCCAGCCATTGTTTTTTCCAAAAACCTGGATAGAAGCATTGCTACTATACAAATTTTTATCCCATTTTTTCCCCCAATTTCTCTCAAATCCAATGTCTTTCCTCTGTTAATTATTTCCTATTTATTGTTCTCTCCCCCATTAGATTGTAACTTTCTTGAGGTCAGGGCCTGGTACATAGAAAGTATTTAATAAATATTAATGATTGTTTGGAACAATAATTAAATTAACCCTGTCAATGTTCCTAGAAATTTTTTCTTCTATGCTCCACTCATTACCCATATAATTAATCTTGACTGAAATACCTCTATCCAGGTCTCAATCTTCTTTTAGTGATGTTTGAATGCATTGGAATGCTGGATGCTTTAGGACAGGGCCTTTCTTTGCTTTCATATCCCTCCCTTCTTCTTTCTCTTCCTTCCTTCCTTCCTTCCTTCCTTCCTTCCTTCCTTCCTTCCTTCCTTCCTTCCTTCCTTCCTTCCTTCCTTCCTTCCTTCCTCCCTCCCTCCCTCCCTCCTTCTTCCTTCCTTCCTTCCTTCCTTCCTTCCTTCCTTCCTTCCTTCCTTCCTTCCTTCCTTCCTTCCTTTTTTCTTTCCTTCTTCCCTTTTATCCTTTCTTCTTTCTTTCTCTTAATCTCCACACTAAAAAAAATCTCTCTTTCTAGACAATGGAACTTTGGGGGACTTGGAGTCAAAGTTGGGCATAGACCCTAGCTTTTGCAGTATGGAGGAACATTCCTTTTCTCAATTATTTCTTCATGCAATGAGAATGGCTCATATTAAAGATACAGTTCATTGCACTGGTATTTTTGTCAGCATATTTAGGGGTATCATGGCACAGGAAAGCACTAGTTGTATGAGTGGTTTGATATAATCAGGGACCAGGATGTGTGGCAAGAGAAAGCAGTGATTATAGAATCTTTTTTTGAGAGACAATGGAAATAGTAGTGAAAATAAGCTGTGTCTGTGTACAAGCAATTCATATAGACTGGAAGATAAATATCAGTGACAACCATGAGTTCTGACTGCTCAACTCCTAAAGTTCTGTTATTGTGATATGCTTAGAGAGTTTCTGTATGTCTGTGTTGATTTAAGTTCATTGTTTGTATTATACAAGTTCTTCCTGAGATTGTGTATCAGAATTAATGATGATGCCCATGAAGTCAAATATAAAATGTAATTGCCTATCTGAATTTTATCATTTCAGCTTACTTTTATTTTTTTGTCCCTAGAGTTGTATTATCAGAATCAATAGAAAACACAAGAAATTCCAAATTACCCATCATTCAGTCAACAAGCATTCATTAAAAATCCACTGTGCTCATATTTAAAATAGCACCTACAACCTTACAGGGCTGTTGTGAAGAGCAAATGAAATAGCATGTACAAAGTACTTTGTAACTTTTCAAGCTTCTACATGTTACCTATCATCATCATCAACAACAACAATCTTGTGTATACAGAATAAAATGTTGAGATTTTACCTTGGTGTTGTGGGTCTTATCCAATCTGTTCAAAACTATTTTTAGTTAAATCCAAGACCATTAAAACTTAAAGCTCTAACAAGAACAAGGAATATGCTGGTATTGGGGGTCTGAGTTAGGTATAATGAAAAACAAAGTGGGTCATCAGAGACAACCTAAGTTGAAGGTCAGGAAGTTATCTATCAATTATCATGGCAGAAAGCAGGAATAAGGATTTTCACAATTGTTCTTGTTCTGGATTGAAAAACTTAGATGCTGAGACAGACTGGGCTTGAAAACTCAGACTATCTCATAGGAGATGATAGGCAAAGCAAGGCAAATGAAGGTCCCCTAATTTTTGAACTGTAGTTGGGAATCAGGCAATGTACAAAGTTAGAAAAGTTGTATTGGTAAGGTACAAGACAATATATGGGTGACAGACATTTGGCTAAGTCTTATAGAGTAGGTAAATAAAGTTCCATATAGAAATAGACAATTGACAAGTGACAAATTAGGCCAGAGCCATGATGTTTAGTGAGCTCAAACTGTGTCAATAATAGCACCATGGATAGCTCCATGGAAGTTCTATTCTGATAGCAGCTACTGGTATACTATTTCTTTAAGTGTTCAGAAAAAGTCTTGTTGTTCTGATCCTTTAGATGTTCTTTCTCTGGATATTCAAGTCTTTGATGTTGCATCTTGAAGTTGGGGATTTTCTTTTTTCATACAGAAATCTGGAATAGATAATCAAATCACATTGAGTTGAGCCCAAGTATTGAGCATAGCTATGTCATGGAAATCTATATTTATTTGTATTATAAAGTCACTTCAACTTACTCACCTTGGGGAATATCTGGATTTTATTTAACTGATATTATGATTTATCTGATACTAGAATCATATGTGTGTTCTTGATTTGTAAGATGATAGGATGATATGTATGGCTATTGGCTTAAAGATGGAAGTAACCTTAGAGGTCACTTATTTCGACCCTTTGTTTTTATAGATGGAAAAACAGATACTCAGGGTTTAAATTACTTGCTCAAGTTCATAAAAATAATAAATGGTAAAGCTACAAGAGCTATGACCTCACATACAATATTCTTTCCAATGAATCATAGTTCCTTTTCACTTAGTTAATTACTATGCTTCTATTTACTTCCTTCTCTCACTTGTCCAAATAATCTATACTGATGAGGAGCTGAGCTTCTATTCACTCAGCTCAGTTCAGTGTAGTTAATTTAAGTTTAATTCAATTCAATTCATTGATTTAAGCTCAATAAATATGCATTTAAGATCTACAATACATAAGTTACTGCACTTGGCACAGGAAATATCAACAAGAATATTACATTCCCAACTTGCAAGGAATTTATAATCTAGTATGGGAAATAAAAATAAAAGTTGGTATTTATATAATGGTTCAAGATATACAGAGTGTATATTACTCATTTGACCCTAATAGTTACCCTGTGACATAGGTACAAACAGTTATTGGTAGCGTCATTTTCTTTCTTTCTTTTTTTTTTTAATTATAGCTTTTTATTTACAAGATATATGCATGGGTAATTTTTCAGTATTGACAATTGCAAAACCTTTTGTTCCAATTTTTCCCCACCTTCTCCCGACCCCCTCCCCCAGATGGCAGATTGACCAATATATGTTAAATATGTTAAAATATGAGTTAAATACAATATATCTATACATGTCCATACAGTAGTGGTTTATAGTCATCTCCCAGAGTTCTTTCACTGGGTGTAGCTGGTTCAATTCATTACTGCTCTATTGGAATTGATTTGATTCATCTCATTGTTGAAGAGGGCCACGTCCATCAGAATTCATCATCAAATTGTATTATTATTGAAGTATATAATGATCTCCTGGTCCTGCTCATTTCACTCAGCATCAGTTCATGTAAGTCTCTCCAGGCCTAGTCTAGTGATTCCACCATGTCATGCATATGTCTAGTACATAAAGCCAGAACTAGAAAATACAGAGGAAAGTCTCAGAAATCAATTATATGAGGGCAAAAGTAGTTCAAAGAAGACTTTCAGAGGAGGTGACTTCAGAGGTAGCATGTGAACAGTGCATAGTATTTCAATAAGCAAATTATTGGGGAAGGAGAAAAATAAACATTCGAACACAGAGAGCATCAAAACCAAAGTCATGGGCTTGCTGGCCAAAATATTGAAAAATGTATTCAGCAAATCACTAGCATTCCAATTTAACAGGAATGAAGAATGTGTGAACAAGGACAGTGGGATGTAAGGCTAGGAAATATACAAGTTGGAGCCTTGTCTTGTCCTATTTTCTGACCCATCCCATATTTTCTGGTTTACCTGAAAAAGTGCTACAACTGCAAATTTACTGTAAAATCTGCTCTCTAAATATTTGTTTCTCAGCTGCAATCAACTGTAGAACTAAAAGAAACTTTAAAGTCCATCTAATCCAACTTTTCTTGGTTTTATAGATTCTGAAATGGAAGCCTATGAAAGTTAAACAACTTGCCCATTAACATGAAGCTTGTAAATATTTGGCAAAAGTGGGGTTTGAACCCAGGTGTCCTGCTTCTAGAGTTATTGCTCTTATTTTTGAATCATGGTTTTAAAATTAAGATAAATGCTATCATCTTTTGGCTTGACTAGTGGTCCCATCCAATCCAAACTGAGTAAATGTTTTAGAATATTTTAGAACATAAGATGACATCACTTAGAACTTATAGTATTTTAGAACTGAAGAGAGTAAGGTATTTTTCACTTATTGTGTTGGCAACTTCATTACTTAGTATAGTACCTGGCACACATGAATATTTAATAAATGCTTATTGTTTGTTTGATTGGTTTAGGTTGTTATTTGTCCTTCCTTTTTGAAGATGATTGATGAAAACATGTCAGTGATGTATTGACTTATGTGTGAATTAGATTTAGATGATGCAGAGTTGAACAAAGTTATTAGCCTCACTCTTTTTTTCCAGAGTGGCAAGATAAACATCAAGATGACAGGTGATGCTCAGGATGCAGTGTATGACCTTAGTGTCTAACTAAGCTCTAAGCTCCCCATAGTATCTGCTTCAGTCTTCTTCATGGTCTTTGGAACAAATTGTTCTCATCCACCCATTCTTCCAGGGGAAGTCTTCACAGACTTCATTCTACTTACAGTGTATGTAATATGTAAAGGATATTTAGTAGATTGGATTAAGCCCTGTTCAAAAATTAGAGAAGAGTAACTCATAACTCAGAAGATACTTCATATATTCAATGAATATTTATTATTATTTATATTCAAGGCATTATGTTATTATATAAAGATAAAAATGGCATGGTGTCTGTTCTTAAGGAACTTACATTCTACTAGGGGACATAATGTATATAAAGACAAATAAATGGAAAATATACACAAAATAATAGCAAGAATTAACAAGAAGTATTAATTAGAGTAATTGGGATGGCTTGGAGTAAGAGGTCATGCCTAAGCTATGTCTTAAAGTAAACCAATGATTCAAGAAACAGCAATGAGAAGGGAATATATTCTAGAAATCATGTGTGCAAACTCACAGAAGTACAGCATAAAATGTTGAATTTAATCTCGAGGGAGCAGTCAGTATTCTAGTTTGACCAATGTCTCATTAATATATGGTAGTCTAAGATCTCTATATTTCTTCTCCTTTGCTGTGATATCAGAAAAGGACATCCATGGTTAGAATAAATCAATCAATACCACTCTTCTTTAAGTAATGAGGAAGAGTAGGGCAGAGAGTGATTTTTATCTTTATCTCTCCATATTCTGGTTCTGTTAATCAGAAGGATGGAGATGTGAGGGACAAAAGGTGCTGGTGGAAGAAAAAAAAAGTTAAACTCAAGAAAAGTGGGTTCTGGTCAAGTTTGTTTGCTATTAGAAAGAATATGGAAATGATTGAGACAATCCAGAAATACACATGCACATGTGAAAAGCCAACAAAGCTCAAAGGTTCATTAAATTAAGCTTACTCCCTTATATGGTATTCTGCTGCCTGATCCAAATTTTCTTTTTTTCTAGACCAAGAAATATGGCCACCCATATGGTTAATGAGAAATCTGGTATTAACATGCTACCCACTCACCCAGCAGCTTCAACCCTCCATGGGCTCAATTTGGTAGGCTTTGGATATATGAGAACTCCAAATATCTGATTTCAGTTGGTAGTAGTTTGCAGGTTTTCTTTTTGTTGGAATCATCTGGGGCTAAAATAACAAAGACTATGTGCAATTGTGAACCTATGTAACTGATCTGAGTAGAATCCACAAGGCTGAGAAATTCAAGGGTTTTGGCACAAAATGTTGTTTTGTAACATCCCTGGATCAGGCTGGTAATGCAGAGGGTTATGAACACCGAGCAGCATTGAGTACTATGTGTTCTGCAATTAGCCTGGTGGAGCTGGATTGAGATCAATATGAGGCAAGATCCCACCCTGCCCACAACTCTTAGGCAGTTATTTTGTGGTCATCACATTCATTGGGGAGGGGTACCCAAGGATGCTTTCTTATGCTGCTTTTCAATCAATCTCAGTTTTTCCCCAGTGCATATTTTTGTCTTTTTTGTCTGAACTCCTGTCTATTCTAAGCCACATATACCGGGATAAACAGATCTTAACTCCCTGGCTGGGTATTTCCGGAAGCTATCCTGTGTCACTTGTTGAATCGTCTCCCTTCTGAGATAGATTCAAAGAACCATCCAGTTCCAATTATTATATCCCAAGGTGGAGGCAGGGATGATCATCACAGCTCCAACTATAACTCATTTCCAGTATCTCATCTTCATGTCCTAAATCAAACCCATGTCTCTGACTTCCTTTTTTCTCTTAATGGTACCATAATTCTCCCAGTCACTTAAATATAAAGCCTTTAAGCCATCTTTGACTCTTCCAATTTCCCTAATATTCAATCAAAAGCATCTATAAAATGCTCATTATATGTCAGGTACTGTGTAAAGCTTTGGGGATGCCAAAAGAGGCAGAAGAGAGCCCTTTGCCCTCAAGGAGTTTACAGTCTAATTGGGGAGAGAACAATCAAACAATTTTGCACAAATAATCTACATATAGGAAAAACATGAAATAACCTTCTCACATTTGTTCCTTTTTTTGTTTCTCCTACTGCCACCACCTTAATATCTTCTTGGCTATCTTTTTTCCTAATACTTTGTACAGTTCATAATACTCAATCCTTCTTCTGAAGTCTGTGTTAAGTCATTTCAATTATATCTGATTCTTTGCATCCCCATTTGGGGTTTTCTTGGCATAGACACTGGAGTGGTGTGCCATTTCCCTTTTCAACTCAATTTACAGATGAGGAAACTGAGGCAGACAGAAATAAGTGACTTGCCCAGGATAACACAACTGGTCAGTATCTGAGGCTGGGTTTGGATTCGGGGAGATGAGTACTTTTGACTCTAGGTCAGGCACTCTGTGTAGTATGGCATCATCTAGCTGCCTTACTGCAATATAGTCAAGCTTATGCACGATACTCATACTTAAGCATGATACTTATACCATTACTGAAGTTGTAACATATCCATTTACAAGATTTTAAGCTACTTGATAGTAAAGACTGAATAGTCCATTTAAAAAATATAGAACATATTTGTTCCTAAATATCACTGCACTGTGCAAAAACTTCAAGCCTATAGTAAAAACATTATGAACAGGCAATTTTTTTTCAGTGATACACAAAAGATAGGAACCTAATAAAAAGGATAACATTTTCAAAATTGTTAAATGGTTAAGAAATATATAAATAGTATAGTAAAAAGTAACTGTGTCTGTAGCCTTAGGTTGCTGCTCAGCATGCACCTCAATTCCTGAGGAATTTGAGCTGGAAAAAGTTGATGGCTATAGATGAGAAGCTTTAGGAGATCTCAGTAGGTAATATTGAGAGATGGGATGAAGCCCCAGGGAAGGGCCATGAACATGATTGAAAATGAGAAAAACGGAATTTTTAGGCAAAGCTATCTTTGCTCAGGATCCCTCTTGTGCCAGAAACTATACAATAAATATGTCATTTTACTTTAACAAAGGCCTGAAGTTTGTTTGTGGAAGTGGATGTTGGAAAGGTTGCAACTTGTGAATTATTATGAAATAGTGCAGTTTTCTGGATTCTTGATATTTCTGGAGGATGACAAGGTACACGAGCAAATCCTCAATTCATATTATTCTTAATTATCCTCTGATATATGGATCTTATTGGAATAAATTCCTATTTTAAAAATAAATGTTTTTAAAACTTAAAACTTAAGATAACTAATTATATTACATTTTCTTGTATCAATAGTATATACTATAATATATTTCTTTAGTTACATGGTGGTTCCAAGTCAATTTAATAAACATTATTAACTACCTCTTGTGTACATGGGACCCTACATGTTGGACATGAACAAAGTTATTGGATCTTTGGAAAATCTCTGATCAATAAAGAAGCATTATTAAATAATGACTACCTGAGAGGCAACACAGTGTAGTGAATGAAGAAAATAGTAGAAAAACTCAAAGATAGGAAAATATGGGTTTAAATATTGCCCCAACACTGGCTATGTGGCCTTGTGCAAAGTTTTTTTGAGAATGTGAAGTTTAATCAAGGATCTTGAAATTTGGTTAAGTCAGTTTTCAACAGCAAATTTAAGACTTTTTTTTGACATTACATACTTCACTGAAGTCTTCCCAAACCAAACTCAAGTTTTACCAAGTTGCATCAGATGTTAAACACTCATTTAAATGTTTTCCAATGAAGATTTATACAATCCAAGAACCCTGCCCTGTTATTAAGAAATGGTGTCAACACTCAACTTCCTTTAATAAATTGAATTGGGCTGCAGAATCAATTAAGGTCTCTTTCCTTAAGGGAAGGAGAGGGGAATGATAGAATCCTAATATAGAATTCTGGGTCCATGAGTGTCTTATCATTCTTTCTTTGTAATCAACCAATCATTCAATCAATCACAAAGCATATTTATTAAGCACACATCATGTTTAAATCTGCCCTCAAGGAACTTTCTCTCTCTCTCTCTCTCTCTCTCTCTCTCTCTCTCTCTCTCTGTCTCTCTGTCTCTCTCTGAACACACACACACACACACACACACACACACACACACACACACCCCATATATAAAATAAATACAAGTTCCTTTTGGGAGTGAAGGCATTATCAACAAGAAGAGAAGATAAGGAATCTCTTCTTGTAAAAAGGAATGAGTCTTGACTGAGTCTAGAAGGAAATCTAAGAGGTAGAAGGTGAGAAAGGAGTGAATTTCAGGCATAGGGATCATCCCCCATAATTGCTACACATATAAATTTCACCAGAAAGAGACAAGCTTTCATTCTCTAAAGGAAGTCTGATAGAATATGGAAGAATAAAAGAAAGAAGATGCTCCTATATCCTATCTTATCTATCTTTTCCTCATATGTATCCCCTCCTCTCAATAATAATTCATATTTTCAAAGTGCTTTGAGATTTGCAAAGTAGTTCCCCTACAACAATCCTGTGAGACAAATAGCACAGTTTGCACATAGAGAAATGGACTCAGAAAGATATAATGAGTAGCTTAGGATACGAAGCAATCAAATTTAGAGCTTGGATTCAAACCAGGTTTCCTGATTTCAGATCTATCATTCTTTCATCCATACTATCACTTGTACAATCTATCCTTTTTTGCCTTTTAGTTTTGGGGCAGAATAGGGAAGAAAAACAATAATGCAGATAAGAGGAATGGTGAGAAAGAGAGACAAGGGTGATTGTACTAAGAGCAGTCTAGAGATAGGTGTCAAGTAAGAAGTCCACATTTCTAATAAATATGATGGGGCAGGTTCAAAAGTCAGCATCCTCTTTCTTGTACATACTGAAATTATTTTTTCCCATTGGAAAAATAAGAAAAAAGAAGCATTATCATTTGCTTTGCTGCTATGTTCTAAGGATCCTGGAATCTCCCATCTGACTTATAGCTGAAACCTTTCCTTTGTCTTTCCCATTAGAATGTAAGCTCTTTGAGGGCAAAAATTGTTTCAATTTTTCCATCTCCAGTATAGGGCATAGTTCTTTGTACATAGTAAGTACTTAACAAATGACTAGCTGATTGATTCACTAATCATCTGTAATTCTTAGCATCCCTCATAATGGTAGAGAAAGGACTGCAGATGACTATAACCTAGTCTAAGTAGAGGGAATGGATTCCCATAACCTTTAATACTCTTTATTCAAAAGTTTTGCAGCTGGAAGGTTAATTTGACATACCCAGAAAAAGATCGCAATGTGCAAAGAGATAGAAAAATTTCCTATACTGTGATTTATCCTGGGAAAGTATCAGTATAATTTACAATTCATAATGCAACTCTTTGTGATTCATTATTTGCAGGATCATATGAGATTCAAGGAGTCTTTGATGGAACTAGCTCAGAAAGCTTGAGCCTGAATTGTGTGCTACTAACTTTCTTTTATTTCTAATTTATACCTGAAAAATTGAAGAATCTAAGAAATCATCTCAGACAATATCTAATTCATCCTAATTTCTAAATAGAATTCCTTGAAAAGTGTTCATTCAACTTCAACTTGAAGAACTTTAGGAATGGGGAAAGCAATATCTATCAAAACACTTGATTCCACTTTGGCATAGCTCTAATTTCTAATTTTCTCTCTTTATACTGAATCAAAAATCCATATACTTATAATGTACTCCCATAATTCCTTTTTTTTAAAATTTTATTTTATTTAATAATAACTTTGTATTGACAGAATCCATGCCAGGGTAATTTTTTACAACATTATCCCTTGCACTCGCTTATGTTTTGTTTTTTCCCCTCCCTCCCTCCACCCCGCCCCCCAAGATGGCAAGCAGTCCTATATATGTTAAATATATTGCAGTATATCCTAGATATAATACATATTTGCAGAACCAAACAGTTCTCCTTTTGCACAGGGGTACTCCCATAACTCTTAAATTCTATCTTCTGGGACTAGGCCTGACAGGCCTAATCCACCCTTCAAATTCTTGGATGAATTTTTTTTTCAAGTATTTTCTTATTCAAGCTAAATACTTTTATTTATTTTACTTAATAGGATAGTTTTCTGTCCTTTCACTGTTCTATTTGTCCTCCTTTATTTGTTCTCCAATTTGCTAATGTCTTTCCTAAAATGCGGTGCTCAGGAACTGACACAATATACCAAGTGCATCAAATGGGGCAGAATATAGAGGACAATAACCTTCTTTGTTCCAAACACAAAACATCTTTCAAGAAAACCCAACCAAATATCAACTTTTTATCTGCCATGTCACATTGTTGACCAATATTGATCCTGTTCATTTAATCCCTAGGAATTTTTTTTTACCAAAGTTGTCTACTTTTAGCTTGTCTTTCCAATCCTCATGGTGCTGAGTTTTGGAAGTCAAGTGGGACATTATATTTATCCCTATTAAATTGCTATCAGATTTCAGCCCATTGTTCTTGCTTGTCAAGATATTTTTGGATAGTGATTTTTGTCATCTATTCCTCCTAGCTTTCTGTCACATGAAAATTAATATTCATGCCATTTACAGATTTATCAAAGTTATTGAAATTTGTTTAATAGAATAGAGGCAAGAATAGATTCTTTTTTTAAAATAAAATTTTATTTTTTAAACAAATGCAAAATGATAAAAAAAAAAACCTGATATACACAACAGAAAATAAGGGAGGATTCAATATAAACAAAAAATTCAATAATAGATTCTTGATGCATCTGTTAGAGTAAGATTACAGCATATCTACTTCCTTCCAGACTGAATTGTTTGATCTCTTATTTACCTTTTGCTAAGAATAAGTTTTAAACCAGTTCTGAATTTTTATGTATCTATGTAGACCACATCTTTTCATCTTGCTCATTAGATCTTGGAGTCCTTGAAATTAGGAACCAGTATTTGTCTTTCTTTTCTCAGAACTAAACATAGTAGTAGGTGGTTAGTAAATGCTAATTAACTGACTTTTTTATAACCATAATTAAAATTCAGATAAACAACAAACAAACCTCAAATCCAACACAGTAAAATTGATGAATTTAAAATGTAGAAATATCTATTTTCCAATACAGTCAATATAAGAGTTTGTTTTTTGTCAGGTTATAAGGTCATATTCTGAGAGATTTATTTATTGGGTCTGGTTTTCCTTTACTCTGTTGGATTTGAGGTTTGTTTTTGTGTTGCTCAGGGTTCCAAAGTCTTTCAAAGTTATTTTTCTCTATGGTGTTATTATCATGTAAATTGTTCTCCTAGTTCTGTTCATTTTGTTCTGATTTAGTTCATAAAAGCTTTGCTAGTTTTTTTTTCTGAAACCATTCCATTATTTCTTATGACACAATGATACTCTATTATATTCCTATGCCATGATTTGTTGATTCTGAGTTACTGCAAAAAGAGCTGAAATAAATATTTTTGTATCTATAGATCCTTTTCCTCTTTTTTGATTTCTTTGGAATATGATAGTAGTGATAAAAAAAAAAACTATCAAAGATTATGCATACTTTGGTAACTTTTTGGACATAGTTTCAAATAACTACACCAAATTTTAGAAGGTTACCAGGAAAGACTGAAGGCAAAAGGAAAAGGGGGAAACAGAGGATGAGATAGATAGGTAATATTGTGGAAATACTGAATGTGAACTTGGACAGACTTTAAGAGATAGCAGAGGACAGAAGGGCCTTGTATGGCTGTGGTCCATGGAGTACAAAGAGATGGATGCTATTGAGCAATAACCACAACTTTAACAATCAAGAATTCAAAGCAAATTCACTAGTTTTTTTCTACCTTTTAGAAAATTAGTACCTAATTGTGCTCCAAATAGCTCATAAGCTCTTATATGGAAGGAATAATTTTAATTGTCTTCTTCATTTTCCAGTAGAGTTGAATATAGTATTTTCCACACAAGTACTAAAAAATGCTTATTAAATAATCATATTTTTTCCTATACTCCATCTTTCAATTACATGAAGATAGATTCATTTGAAACATTTCATTTTTTTTCCCATTTTACCTCTTTGGCTTGACCTTCAGGAACTTTAGTTAACCTGGGCCACTTGTGGCTCTTTATCTGGACCTCTTTTGTTGGGGCTCTGAAAACTGGCTTGTATTGTCTCACTTCTAATAGGACTCACAAATGGAAGTAAGTTTCATAAACAGAGTCTGTCCAGTCATCCCTGTGGGGAAGAATATTGTACCTTACTAAATACCACTTGAAAACATGGGTATAAAGAAGAGAACATTCCAGGAGGCGAAAGAGGCAAAATAAGGCAAGAGCCAGCTGGAAAGATTTGGAGGCAAGCCATCTGAAATGCTTACATTTTATACCCAATGAGCTCCAGCCAGTTGTGGGCTTTGTGGCTTGGAGAAGGATGTATTTTCTGGCTCTGGAGTTATATTGGTCTTTTGCTATGTGGGTATTGGTGCCTGCAGCTGGATGGAGTGGAGATATGGAATTTCACTTGGCATTGCAGGTGGACACCTCCCTGGGCTGTTAGTTTCCATATAGGCTCTAGGAGAAGGCAGAATGTGGTCCTGATATAGAAGGATGATCTATGTGCTTAGACTCAAGTAGTCACATTACTTATAACTTAAAATGGGAATCAAATTCATCAGATTCTGGGATGATATGAGTCCTTCCCATCTCAGCAACAAAACATTTCATTTATATGTTTTCCCCTTCAGAAATCTACTTTCTCTGATTAATAACCCCAAGGAAAATATCGAAATAGAAAATCTATATTTTTTGTGAATTTTTCATTAATTCTTTTTTATTCTGAACTTAATAAATACCAAATAAAATGGGCATTTCCATATACCTAGTAGAACAGAAAAAAATCCCTAAAAATTGTACATGTAATTGGGACTCTGTTATATGTAGCTTACTTTTAATTATATATGTATAATATAGCAAACTCACGTAGCTTTTGAAGCTATAGTAGCTTCTTTCATCTTCAACCTTGTTATTTAATGCAAATTCAAGTGCAATAAATATTTCTTAATGACCTGATAGCTGAAAGGTCTTTTGCAGAGTGCTAGGAATACAATGGTAGAAACAATATAGGTATTACTTTCAAAGACCTTATAATGGATTGAGGTGAAGGGCAGGCACACAAATATAAAGTACAGAAGGGAAAGTGAAATATACACAAAGGAGAGATACAGGCAGAGTGATTGAGAAACAAAGACTTTTTACTCAGGGTTGAGAGTCTGTTAGAGAAGTTTCAAAAATGAAGTGATAATTGAGTTAGGTCTTGAAGGAAGGGATGGACTTTCAAAGCGTCCATCCTAAGGGTTGGAGTCCATTTCTAACTTACGAAACAGTATAAGCAATGACCCTGGAAGTGGGAAAGGGAACCTTGAAATGTGGGATGTGGCTAACCTACAGGTCACATATAAAGGAATTTTATAAGGTATGAGTTAACTAGAAGATCTGAGCAAAACTGGACAAAGTCTTGAGAGTCAATCATGAGATAATACTTTATTTGTAATTTAATGAGAATCTTTTTAAAATTTTTTAATTAATTAAAAACTTAAATACAAAATAGAAAAAAAATTGCCATGTAATAAATTTCTGTTTCAAGAAGACTATAATGCATACACATTGTTTTCACAGCTGTCCATCTTTTCTTTGCTTCCTTGTAGATTTTCTTTTTTCTCTTCTGTGCACAAATTTTTAAATATTTTTGAGTAGAGTTGAAGATATGACAATAGTGGTCTGTAGGAATATTATTTGAGCGGTGATGTGAAGGAGCACTGGGTGAAAGAAAGATGGAGATAGGAAAAACAGGTAAGAAATTGTCAAAAACACTCCACTGAATTGTCTCAGACAAAATGAGATTTGGGAAAGATCTGAGCCTAAGAAAGTCAATTCTCTCACTTTCAGGTTGTATTCAGGCTATCACCAGTCGCCTTGACCTATGTTTTGTCACTGGACTCTGATAATGCTGGAGGAGACAGTGAGACTATTAATTTTACATAACTCTGTATCACTCAAATCCTATTCATATGCAAAGCAAAACATCACTCTCTGAATGTCAGTGGTCCTTTTTAAGAATGAAGGATGAACAACAATCTGTGAGGAGGAGTAACTGTCCCTTTGGGAACCCAACTAGTCAGTCCCAGTTGAGCAATGCTGATCCTCCTTCTCCTCCTTCCACTCCCTCCTTTTCTCCCTTTGTGAACACAGGGAGTTATCCCCTTATATGTGGATGTTCAAAAGAATATTTTTTTTATTGTTGAATCAATTCTGTGTCATTACTAATATTTCCTTCTTATTGTTAAGTAAATCTCCTTTTGTTAGATAAAAGATTGTCTGCTATTATCTTATACTTTTCTGGTGCCAGATGTGAATCATCAGATTGGCCTGAATAAAGAGTGACCCATAATAGATATGAGGACAAAAAGAGATACAAAATAAAATTGTCCTCTCCTTCAAGGACCTTACATTCTATGTATAAGGCAAGGTATCTAGGTGCTGTGGGGAAGGCATAGGGAGATACAAAGAGAGAGGGCATAGTCCTTCCTCTTAAGGGGTTTACACATTTAATGGTTCTATCAGAAGACCTACATTGAGACAGATAGATAGCCCAGTGGTCAGAACTCTAATCTTGGAACCTGACTTAAATGAAAAATAGGACTAACAATGATATCCACCTCTCAAAGTTATGAGGATCAAATAAAAGAATATTTGTAGAGAATTTTTCAAACTTTAAAGCTCTGTAGAAGATCAGGCTGTTATTGTTATTTTCAGATATTTATCCACAGAATTAATAATACAGAGTTAAGTATGAAAGATGTAGAAAAGAAAAAAAAAACTACTGGGAAAGTGAGCCATACCTTGCTTTTTCAAGCTTTCACGTAAATATCATTTGGCTAACTGATCATCATTTTATGTGATTGGGTATGATTTGGGGTTTGGGAAAGACAAAAATTGGGCAAAAAGTACATCCGAATTCTGTTCTTTCATCTCTGTTTTGCAGAGTAGCTGGCCATTAAAGGTTAACCTTTGTTATGGCACAAGGAAGGTCTATGTGTCCTTACAGTTCATGGAGATGGGGAGGTAGATGCTTGAGATGCTTCCTTGAAGACTTGGAAATCCACAAGTACTGAGATGTATCAATAGTGTTGTATCAGATCTATGAACCATTTATCATTTAAGGAAACTGAGGCAAATACTGGTTAAATGACTTGCTTAGCATCATACATTGTATAGTAAATATTTGAGGCAGGATTTGAATTCATATCTTCCTGGTTCCAAGTACAGTCTATTGTCTATTTTGCCACCTTTATATCTCAATGTACATCTTCTGATGGGATTAGTAAATGTCTAAGTTCATTAAGATGAAGGTCTGTGTCATCCTCCTTTCTATTATCTCACTCCTCTTTTAGCTTTTTACAATTAAAATTCTATTGCAATGGTGATTTGAGGCAGGGAAAAATACATTGAGCTTAATACAGCAGAATTTAAACTGAAAAGACTGGAGAGCAAGTTACAAGCTTTTGACTTCTCAGTGGGTTTTGGAGAGCTGGGCCTTCTCACATGCAAAGGCCACATGGGAGCTGTGACTAATGTTCTCTTCTCTTTCTTCACTATATCACAAGCAGAGTTTGTGAGGAGCCTCAGTACAGCCCTTAAATCTGCTCTAGGCAGAGGAGGCAGCCACTTCAATTGAAGGGCATGTAAGACCCATCTTCCCTTAAGCATCAGTGTTCTGATAACTTAGGGTTGCTAACAGGTTGGGCTTTCCTTCACATGGAGTAAATAGGACTTTGTTTAAATGTGTTGATAACTGATTAGGACACTCTATAGCAACTGCTCTATCTATATTCAGACTCAATTTTACCACTAAACATTTTGACCATCAGAGGCCCTTCCCCAGCATCCTTTAGCTGGAGTTATTTTTCTTAGGTCACATCTTCCCTTTATCTACTTTGTGGACTCTCTGGCGGATGGATTGTCCTTTTGTTGTCATAAGACAGGAGTTCAAATCTCACCTCTGCCAGTTATTCTCTATATACCTTTGGACAAGATCTTTACTTTCTGGGCTTCACCTTCCTATCTGTAAAAAGAAGTTATTATTCTGGATGACCTCCAAGATTTTTTCCATTAAGATTCTATTGACCTGAGGCCAGATTGTCCTCTGTACTATATCTCTTTCCCCACCATCAACTGGTTTTGCCACAAGTGAAGAAAATTCCCAATTATGGATCTAATATGAAATAAAAGTGCAGCTTTCTGTAATCTTGTCATCAAATGCAGAGACACAATAGAATCAAATCTAATATCATTTTGGGCAGTGAAATCACAGTAAGTGAAAATCACTGACTCTATCAATTGTTGAATCAAGACCCATATAAACAGGAGCTCAAAACATTTAAAAGTGGTGAACTGTTTTTTACATTAAACCTCTAAGCTCTTGAAAGAGTTCAGAGATGTTAACTCTGGGAGATCTGGAACATCTCATAGGCAGCAATAAAGACAAAAAGAATCAAGGTAAAGCCCCTAGGTAGTGATGAAAATTAATCATGACTTTTGGAAAAGACTCCTATTCAGATAGTGCTATAGATAGCAGTCTTTCAATTAATTATATGTCAAAGTTGAACTCCCAAGAAGAGTAAGAGTTAACTGAAATAGATTGAAATCAGGAAGCTTCTAAAAACATGCTTTTTATGATCCAAACTGGGTCCATAAGACAATTGGCAATTTAGACTCAAAGTCCCTAATTGAAAGATGATAACTTATTTCCAGATGGGGTAGATAGTATTAGCTCAAAGAATGACATCAGACATTGGTGCCTGAATTTGAAAGTTGATAGATAACTGATAACATTTGATATTGGGTGCTTAAATTGGAGGCTGGGTTAGGAATGGCACTTCCCTTTTATTATCAAATCCTAAAGATGTATCTCTCCAGCCAAGAAGAAAATGAATAACAGCAGCCCAGATCAAGAATTAGCTTCCCACATTCAGAAACAAAACCATGACGAGGAAAGCTCAAGTTAATATTTCCTGAAATAAAAGAACAAAACCACAAAGCCCTTTAACACTCACTCAAACCCCCAAATCCAATACTAACCACACAAAAACTTGACTGGTATTTAAATTCATGCATGTGTATAAATAGAAACTCTATGATTGCCAGACAGATGGCATTGGTTGGATTATGAATGTGTTTACAAGCTATTTCCCAAAAGAAAGAAGAAAAAAGAAAGAAAAACCAAAGGCATGTATGTACATGAAAGAAAAATTTAACAATGGAAAGGAAGGATTTATTCAACTTTTTGGTCTCAATTCAGCTTAAAACATTCTTGGAAATATCTACTTTGTCTTATTTACAGTTCCTATAAGAAAGAATTAAGAGTTTTGCTTTTTCACTTAATTACTGTGAATCTTTTTGCAATCACCTTACCTCCTTTGACCTTAGCTCCCTCATCTGTTGTTCATTTTTCTTTGAAGAGGACCAATGGCCTCAGGAGGATGATGTCTTGATTTTTCAGGTGAATTGAATCTGAGTGAGAAAGACCTGCTTATCACCAGCCTCACTCTCTCCTCTAAAGACATCAGAGCAAGACATAGGAGGAAGGAAGGAAGGAAAGAAGGAAGGAAAGAAAGAAAGAAAAGCAGCATTGTCCAACTGAAACTGGCTGGTTGGGTCCCTGGTAGATTGCTACTACTGCTCAAAGATTGCTATTCATCCTACCCTCTAAGAGAGAACCAATGACATCAGGAAGGTGATGTTTTGATTTTTCATTTGTAGAATGAGAATGATGGAAGAAGCATTATGGTTTACTGGATAATATACCCCATTTGGAATGAAGACCTAGGTTAAAATACTACTTCTTATACTTGCTCCTTTATTATGGTGGATACATTTCTGACCCTCAGCTTTCACATCTATAAAGCAAGGATAAATAATATCTACTATGCTGGTAAATATTCATTTTATGCTTCATTTTCTTATGTTCAGACAATCAACAAAACAAAACAATTTGTCGAATTTTGCTGACATCCAGAGGCATTAATATTTCCACTGAAAATTTAAGAATTAGTTATCAAGAACCCATGTAAGTGGCTCTAGAATATTTCTGCTTAACTCAAAATTATTGTAACATTGAAGAAGATCATGAAAATAGACATACTTCATAAACTATATAAAGAGTTATATAAGTATTATGATTTATTTTGCTTTTTTTGTGAGACAGTATATCCTCCTTGTTAGAGAAGAGGTCTCAAAATCAGAAAAACCTAAATTCAAATTTATCTTCTGGAGTATAATGGCTGTGTGGTCTTAGGTAAGTCACTTAACTTCTCAATGACGCTAGCAACTTGCCAAGTTGCTGAGGTTGCAGGGCTTTTGCAGATAGTTCCAAGGCAGCCACCAGTTATAAAGTAGTCAATTGCTAACTTGGTAGAAGGAGTTCCCTGACTGCATTAATATATTTTTCATAGGTCTTGATAAAAGAAGTTCTTTCTAACTCTAAAATATTATTCACAGACTCACAGAGACCCAATCTATCCTGTACTCAAATACCATGTGACAACCTGAGGAATATTTGAAGTCAGGGAATGTGTATTCTCTAATTATTCTTTTCTCCAGGTCTATAGCTTCAGTTTCATCAAGTTATCCTTGTATGGTGAGTCTCTTCACCATCCTGGTTGTTCTCCCTTAGTGATGCAATAGAGAGAATGCCAGATTTTATATCAAAAAGGCTTGAATGTGAATCCTAACTTTACAGATCCCCAAGATTCCTTCCAGACCTAAATATGTGATCTCATAACATGTCAATGTACCTCTTAAAATATGGTGGCCAGCTGGATATAGTCTGAATTCCAGGAAAAAGAATTTGAATTTTACTCTGTAGGCAATAGAGAGCCTTTAAAGGAAGAGAATATAAGGAAGGGATCTTTCCATAAGAAATATTGGTCTAATTTGTAGCATAAGGAATGAGTAAAAAAGAGTGGGGCAGGGTTAATGAGGATATGTGTAGCTAGGTGGTACAAGGTCTAAGGTCAGAAAGACCTTAGTTCAAACTTGACCTCAGATACTGTGTGACCTTAGGCAAGTCACTTAACCCTATTTGCCTCAGTTTCCTCATCTGTAAATGAGCTGGAGAAGGAAATGACAAACCACTCTAGTCTCTTTGCCAAGAAAACGCCAAGTGGATTCATGAACCCACTTGTTTCTCGTGCAGTTTTTAAAAAAAGAGTTTTCCATGAGGTGTCCAGTAGCTGATCTTCAGGAGCTGGCCAGGGAGCCAGCTGGAGGCACTTACTGGAAACGAGATGACTAGAGTCTTAACAATGCAATTAAAGCCCATCGTATTGTGACAGCAAAAACACAAGGAGGGAGAGAAGTTAGAGCTGTTCTTTACTTTGATGAAAGGATATTCTAGTTACCTTGCCGAAAATGAACTTCCAGTAATAGTGAACAGCTTTCTCCTCTCAGGGTGATTGTTTCAGAAGAACGTGATCATCAGCCATATGCCAAATATCTCTTTGATGGCAAATTGTTAATGTCAGAATAAAATGTTTGGGGGGGATTGAGTTGGGAGATGAGTCAGATGTATAATGTGAGTCATCATCAGCTATTCATTACTGTCTCCTTGTTTTCAGTGACAGAGTGAGACATTTTAATAATCACCTGGATATTCATGAGGGAACTCAAGATAGTTTTCATCAGAACGGATTTGAAAATTTTCTTAGTTTACTTTAATATTCCCAATGAAAAAATTCCTTTGAACAACACTGAAAGCTTCTTGGTAAATTGGAAGACAGACAAAATCTGACTAATCTGTTTTCCTTTTTTGGTGTCTCCTTTACTAATTTCAGTGTCTCTTCTTTTACTCTAGCTGTCCTTACATTTCTTCTTCATTAAATACAAAGTTCCTCTGTGATGGCCAATCTGATTTAGACATTTTCTTAAGCAGAGTTCCATGTTGGGACCTTTTCTGATTTCCTTCATGTCAGTACTTATTTGTGTGGGTTTCCTTTTCATGGTACCAGCTTCTTTGTCTAATAAAACTCTCCATTATGTATGAATATGGATGCACTGTTTATAAAGAATATGGCAATTAGGTCTTCTCTATGCTCTATAACTTATTTGCTGTGGGTATTTGAAGAAGGCATACAGTCATGTCAGTGAAAACAGTCCCAGTACTGATTCAATGTAAAATAACAACTTTGAGTTCTGTGTTAACAATGTGGGATTATAGTATTTTTTTCCTTCCCTTCTTTCCTCCTTCTCTCCCTAGCTTCCTCCCTCCCTCTCTCTCTCTCTCTAGCTCCCTTCTTTTTCCCTTTCTTCTTCCCTCCCTCTCTCTCTTCCTAACTCCCTTTTCCTCTCCCTCCTTTCTTCCCTGCCTACTATCTCCCTAATTCCTTTCCTCATCCCTCCCTTAAGAGAATTCTTAGACCAGATTGGTCATCAGACATGGGTTTCTTAATCAACTAAGTAAAAAGAAGAGACAAATGACTTATTGCTCCTCCTGAAAGAAGAGTAAAGAGGATGCCAGACAAGGAAGGCAGATGTCAGATTTGAGCAGCCTCCCAATTTACACTCATACAGTATATTTTTCCTATCTTTTTGTCCTGTTTGTAGGAGTTTTTTCATTGGAAATGTTAAATGAACTAAGAAAATTTTCAAACCTGTTCTGCTGAGAAAAATGAAATTTATAGATAATTAAGTAGCAACAGCAAGGAGAACAAAACTTAATTTCAGTCCAAAATTATAGCTTCATTTATATAAATTTCTTAATTAGAATTATAAAACCACAGACTAGTAGAGTTGGATGGGACTAGGAGGGATTGTGGAGATAATTGAGTAAAGTAAAGAAACTGAGTTTCAGAGATTAACTATCTCGCCTACAGTTACAATTACTATTGAACACAGATCATCTTATTCCTAAATCCAGTATTCTATCCACTATACCACACTGCCTTAAACATCATCTAGTGTTGAAACACATTTTCAAATGAGAAAAGAAAGGTACAATATGAGCAGAACCATCATAGGAGCCCATATTTTCCCATGCCATACTAGCCAATCAGTAGTAAGAGTTGATAAGTAGATAAGAAATGTCTCCTTACATGTTCCTTCTTCCTTGCTCATTTGCCTTCTTGCTGAGTTGCTAATGCAAGAAAATGGCTAGGATAAAGTGGGAGAAGCAACAGCAAGGGACATAGGAAAACCACAGACAGAATTATCAGCTTCTACTCCACTGGCTCCAATTTAGCCATAGAGATATATTGCCTTTTTCCAACCCAGGAGTATATTTAGCAATTTTATCTGGGTACATAATCAGCACCTATTTTGGGCCATCACAAGGTTGTAGATTGGGTAAATTCCTAGACTGGGAAAAATCCCATTATATTAGGGGAAGTTTTCACTGTTTTCCCCTCACCAAATGGAAAACTAAGTGGTATGGTGGATAGAGTCTTGGGTCTGGAGTCAAGCAGATTCACGTCCTTGTGTTCAAGTCTGACCTCAGACAGTTGCTCATTTTATCTTAAGACACTTAACAGTTTGCCTCAGTTTCCTCACCTGCAAAATGAATTGTGTCACAAATCATTATCTCCTTTTTTGGAAGTATACTGCCCAAATTTAGAAACTCCAAAACTCTTGAATTTGCAGTCTTCCAAAAAAATCTTTGATTAGAATATTAGAATCTGAAATCCTGCTATCCAGAGAGTTCAAAACTCTTCCTCCTTCTCTAAATTGGAATTCTGGTGCAGTGTCCCTAAACTATTCTCCCAGGATGCATGCAAACAGGGGCAACTCACTATCTTACTACTAGTGGCCCTTTTTAGCTCCTAGGTGGAAGAAGAGGATGAAATCTTTTCCCCTTCCCCAGGATACTCACCTAAGAAGATACAGGGCAATGGCAAAGAGCTCATACTAGAGAGTGAGGACTTTTCATTTATGGACTATTAGAAAAGGTAGATTCTGTCAGTTGCCTGGAGGACCTTTCCTTGCTTCCAATTATTCACGCCTTACTGTAGTCTCATCAAGTTGATTCAGGGAATCACTAGATTTATTAGGAACTCCTCTTACCTCTTTAAATATGTACATGTCTTATTTTCCTGTCCCCATAATCTAATGTAAACTTCTTGAGGGCAGGGACTATGTTATTTTTCAACTTTGTATATGCCCCATTTCAGACACAGGACTTTCTACAGAGCAGACATTTAAAACACTTATATAGAATTACTTCCTTAACTAGAGCCCATAGGGCAAATATGCTGTAATTCTTGGATACTTTGCTCAATCACAAGTAAAATTTTGTTTTAATAGCCCAGCTAGAGTTATATCTATTGTTTCTACATGACCAGAGTTCTAGTTCAATTCAGTTCCATTCAATAGATAACAGCAGCAACAACAACCACTAGCATTTATTTAATACTTTTAGATTTGCAAAATGCTTGACATATGTTCTCATTTTATCATTATCACAGCCCTGAAAGATAGATGCTTTTATTTTCCCCATTTTACAGATGAAGAAACTGAGAAAGAGGTTGGTAGAGGTTAAATGATTTGCTTAAGTGAAAACTAGTAAAAGTGCTTGAGAATAGATTTGAATTCAAGTTTTCATGATTACAGGTCCAGTGTTCTTCAATTAAGCATCTATTGTTTAGAAGGTGCCATATTAAGAGATTAGAGTTCTGTAAGAAAAGGGAAAAAGTAGGAGAAATTAGAGCTATTGTTAACAAATATTGAATACAATAGATACAGGATCACTTGTCCTTGAAATGAGTTTTGGTTGAATACTAGGACAAGCCTCTTTTGGCCTCCAGTAATTGTTACATACCCTTCCTTCCATCTCCTATGCTCTGGGCTAAAGTCTGACCCAGTCTTTCCATTTGGCATCATGCTTGGCATTTTCACCGTCAGAGCATGTGAAATTGGGCATCATCACTGGGCACCATTTCCAAGGATGTTCCCTCAGTGAATGGTGTAGTGTTGAACTTACTCTTAGGCAATGATTTTGACAGCTGCAGAGGTTGTGCTGGGGTGAAATTGGAAATAAATGTCTGATAAATACACAGTCTGTCTAGAATGTCAGTGCTAACAAAAGGGACCTTAGAAATCCTCTGGTCTCACCCTTCATTGACCAGATGAAGAAACCCTGTATTGCCTACAGGGTTGAAATGGTTTGCCCAAATTCCTTAGATGTATCTCAGGATTCTCAGCTTCCTTCAAGCCTCAGTTCCTGAGATACCTCCAACTCAAAACCTTTTCTAATTCCCTTGGTTAGAACTCTCTGCCTCTATAACTTATCTTTTATTTACTCATCTGTTTACATTTCCTACTTCTAATATACACAGACACAAACATATATGGAGGTGGGCTGTGTGACTCTGGGTAAGTCATTTTCTCCCAGTGCTGTGGGAAAATCTCCAAGGTTCCAAGCTGTAGAAAAGGTGATGGTTAGAAGTAGTTTTCTCATTAGGGACTTCTTATATACTAGTGAAATAACAAGTCTGGTTTTTATTCTTATGCCCTTACATGTTGGATACCACTAAAAGAATCTGAGCATTAGGAGGTTAAGGATTATTTTGTTGTTACTCTTGATATTATTGTTGTTTTGATAACCTCAGTGCTTCAGACACAGTGGGTACTTAAAATTTTTGTTTAATTCTCTTGAATATCACACAGAAAGAACCCATGACCTTCTTTGAGGTCTAAGTCCAATGTTCTTTCCATTTTAATTTGAAGGATACAGAAATTTGAGGGTGGAGGTTTTTGGGAATATAGAGCTAGATAAATAAAAACTGAGTCAAATGGAGCAATGAAAGAAAAACCCAAAACTTTACTAGCCTTGTTTTCTGGTCATCTGAAGCCTTGAGGCTATAAATTTTCTTAAGAGAATTTGTTGGTTTTCTCATCAGGGAGTGTTTCTTTTTCTAACTCCCTTCTCTATCCTCATACTCCTGTTAATAATAACAACTTTTATATAACTTGGTGTACTTTTAAAGTACTTTATGTATATTATCGCATTTGATTCTTGCATCATTTAAAATAGTTTTTTGAATTCTCTAGAAAAAAAAAGTAGAGATGTAAAGTAAGGGTGGGATCACTTCTGCAAATCAGGTCAGGAAAATTCCCATGATATCAGGTCATTAACAAGAGTTTCCAAGAAGTGAGGCTCCTTTGCTGTTCTCTTCCTGTTCCAGAAAGGTGTAAAAATTGCTGCATATCCCATAGGCCAGATTAATTGTAGCAGAACAAGACTAGGATTCAATAAATCTGGGGTTTAGCCCTTCTGCTCTACCACTATCTAGCTAAGTGATCTTGGATAAATAATTTCACCTCTGAGCCCACCAAGAGAGTTGAAACTAGATCATCTCTAAGATCTATCCAAAATATTTTTTTTGGTTCTGTGACTGCTTATGCCAAAATTAATATAAGAGGGTTGGTGCACCTTGGATTTTGTTGTAGAGCATTAATAATTAGAGAGCTAAAAATTTCAAAAGAATAATTGTATAAAGTAAGAGAAATTTAGAATTAGTTGTATTTACATTTTGGTAATACTTCTGTGACTTCATCAGTGTAGAAGGCAGGTGAGGGTACAATGGCTAGAAAGCTGAATTTAGATTTAGAAAATCCTGGGTTCAAAAGATGCCAGACTTTTACTAGCTATATGACTAGAAAAATCACTTAATCTCTCCCAATCTCAGTTTTCCTATTGTACAATGGTAACGATAAGAATATGTATCATACTCAATAAAATTCTATTTTAGCCTGCAGGAAGGTAGGAGAGAAAGATGATGTCTGCAGGGGGAAAGGTGATCAAAAAGAAGTCATATTGGGAGAGGGGGTGACCCAGTAGCAAAACACTTTTGAGGAAGGATAGGGTGAAAGGAGAGAGAGAGAATAGAATAAATGGTAATAATAAGATATACCAATAATAATATACTATTAACAATAGTAATTGGGAAAAATTTTTGAAGCAAGTTTTTCTGATGAAGGTCTCATTTCTCAAATGTATAAGGAACTGAATTAAATTAATTAAAAAAAAGCCATTTTCTAATTGCTAAATGATCAAGTATGAACTATGCTCAAAGGACTATAGAATCATGTATATACTTTGATCTATCAACACCATTATTAAGCATAATCTCCAAAGAGAGTTTTTAAAAAGGAAATGGCCCTATATGTACAAAAATATTATAGCACCTCTTTCCTTAGGACAAAGAGTTGGAAACAAAGGGGATACCTATAAATTGGGGAATGGCTGAATAAATTGTGATATGTGCTTATGATGGATTGTTCTATGAGAAATGATGAGCAAGATACTCTAGAAAAACTTGGAAAGTACTCCATGAACTTAAGCAAAGTGAAATGTACTGTGTATAAAGTAATTGCAATGTTGTAGGACAATCAGCTGTGACTCTTCTCAACAATTCAGACTACTCTGAAGGATTTATGATGAAAAAACTTTTGTGTCTGAATATAGATTGAAGCATACTTTTTTTTAACTTTAGTTTTTGAAGGTTTTTTTGGGGGGATCTTCATTTTCTTTCAAACATGACTTTTATGGAAATGTTTTGTGCCATTTCACATATGCTTTCTTAAAAGGGCTGAGGTGGGGATAAGGGTAGAGAATCTGGAAGTCAAAGTTTTAAAAACAAATGTTTTCCATGTAACTGGTAAAATGAAAATATTAACTAAAATTTATATATACATCAACAGGAAAAGATAATGATGAATTTTGGAGGGAATATGGGAAAACTAATACATTGTTGGTGAAATTGCAAATGGATCCAACCATTCTGGAGAGCAATTGGGAACTATGTCCAAAGAGTTATCAAACTATACATACCATTTGATCCAGCAGTGTTACTACTGGGCTTATATCCCAAAGAGATCTTAAAGGAAGGAAAGGGACCTGTTTGTGCAAAAATGTTTGTGGCAGGCTTTTTGTAGTGACAATAAACTGGAAAGTGAATGGATGCCCATCATTTGGAGAATGGCTGAATAAGTTATAGTATATGAATGTTATGGAATATTTTTGTTCTGTAACAAAGGATCAGCAGGATGATTTCAGAGAAACTTGGAGACACTTACATGAACTGATGCTTAGTGAAGAGAGCAGAACCAGGAGATCATTGTATAGGCAACAACAAAATTATGATGATCAATTCTGATAGACATAACTGTCTTCAACAATGAGATGATTCAAATCAGTTCCAATGATCTTGTGATGATGAGAGCCAACTACACCCAGAGAAAGGGCTGTGGGAACTGAGTGTGGTTCATAACATAGTTTGCTTGAGGTTTGTTTTCTTTCTCATTTTTTCTGGTCTGATTTGATTTTTCTTGTGCTGCAAGATAATTATATAATTATATATGCATATATTGGATTTAACATATATTTCTACAATGTTTAACACATATTGGATTACTTGCCATTTAGGAGAGGGGGTGAGGGAAGCAGTTGAATTGGAACACAAGGTTTTGCAAGGATTAATGTCGAAGAATTATCCATGCATGTGTTTTGGGAAATAAAAAAAAAGTTTTAATTTTAAAAAAAGAAAATAAAAAAAATTCAATTAAAAAAAAAGAATAGCTAGTATTTATAGGCTAACTCAGAGTTTTAAAAGTCCTTTATATATATTGTTTTCATCTTATTTTCACAATACAGTAGGTGCAAGATAGGAAGATAGACACAATTTTTATCTTCATTTTATAAATAGGGAAATTAAGGAGGCTAAATTACTTATCCAGGATCACAAAATTAGTAAATATATGGAGCTGGATGTGAGCTTTGGATCTAGCACTGTTCTATCCAGCTCCTGTTTTCTCAGAGCTAGAATTAGTCTTGAAGAGATAGAGCATTCCTAGTATTGTTGCTCATTAGTCCCCATCCAGTCTGTTTTCCAGTATCCACTAACCAGTTGACATCAGTTATCCATCATCTAGGAACTAATCAATAATTTAACTTATTTATTTTTACAACTTGCTAGTGTTATGAAAAAATCAGGTATAGTTGGATTCCTCTAGGATCCCAAATTAGCCATTTGGCATTATGAAAATATGTCTAACCCACTGGGTAAAAATTGCTACACTCTACATGAAAAATCTCAATGGGTGATGGAAGGCACAGAGTATATCTAATTCTTTATTTTTATTTATTTATTTATTTTATAATAACTTTTTATTGACAGAACCCATGCCAGGGTAATTTTTTACAACATTATCCCTTGCACTCACTTCTGTTCTGATTTTTTCCCTCCTTCCCTCCACCCCTTTCCCCAGATGGCAAGCAGTCCTTTACATGTTGAATAGGTTACAGTATATCCTAGATACAATATATGTGTGCAGAACCGAACAGTTCTTTTGTTGCACAGGGAGAATTGGATTCAGAAGGTAAAAATAACCCGGGTTCACACAGATAGGAAATGCTAAGTTGAGGTTAAATTTGAACTCGGGTCCTCCTGATAGTGCTCTATTTACTGTTACCTAGCTGCCCTAAAGAAGAAGAAATTGAAATTCAAGGGTATTAAATGATGTGCCCCAGGTTACAGAGGTGGCAGAGATGGGGCTGAATTTGGAACCTCTTATTTTAGAGACAGAACTCTTTCTCTGCCATGTGTTGCCTTCTTCATCAAGTCACATTAATAAATATTTATTATGTTTATTATTGATCAGGAATAGCACATAGAAGGTAAGGATTCACTATCAACTCATGGACAGATGACTGATTAATTGGTTTTACCCCTGTCTCTTGAGAGAGACTCAGAATGTCTCCTTTTCTTCACTCATTCTTTATTTCTTCCCTCTCATTGCTTAGGAAAGAATCTCTTCCCCTTGCCAAGGTTAGCTTCTACATCTATAATCCTTTCACTGTTAACTTCCTCTCCCATATGTTCAGGGATCTTTTTTTTTCATTAATTTTAGATATGTTCTTTTCATCTTATACATTCTCTCCCTTTCTCTGCACTGGTTACTTCCCTTTTTGTTTACAAACATACCTGAGTATTTCCAGCCTCTCCATCACCACTCCAAATAACAACAACAACAAAACCAAACAACACTCTATGACCTTGTTATTCTACTTTTCTATACCTTAGTTTTGAAAAAACAATTTACTTTTTTTTCTTCAAAACTACTCTTGAACCCAAAGATTTTTAACCAAAAGTCCATGGATCCTTCTCTGTGGACAGACTTTAAAGAATCCATGAACTTGGATGGAAAAAAACCCCACACTTTAATTTTCATTATTTTTAAACTGAAATTTATATTTTCAGTAATTTAACTGAAGTTTAGCACTTTCTCATTTAAAGTATCCATAGGTTTCTCCAGTTTTCCAAATAAGTCATACAAAAAATTTAAGAATCCTTGGTTTAACACTCTGAACACTGACTTCCTCTCCAACTACTTTACTGAAAATAAGAGCCAAACATGATAATTTTGGTGCCCAAAGCAAGCAGCACTGAGCACACACTCAAATAAACCATGGCAGGGGAGGGAGACATAGCAACATTGGACTCATGGGACATACCTCAAAGCACTACCCTAAGGGAGAGAGACAGAGATCTTGTGGTACTGAAAGACCAGTGCTAGTCTGTTATTCAGGGAGGAGAAGAGGAATCTATGCTGAATATATGCATATTTACATCTAATCTATTTATCTATCTATCGTCATAGAAAGAGTAGATTGAAGAAAAAAAGAAAGTTACCATGTAATAGCTTTCTAGTTTCTAGTTAAATATATTTGCTAAATAGTTTAGTGATAATGATAATAGCTAGCAGTTATATAGTGTTTTAAAGTTTTTAAGACTACTCATCTCTGGTATTTTCATCAAGAATGCTTGAAAGTCCCTTATTCTATTAAAAATCTGTTTTTTTTTCTTTAGGGTTATGATCAATTTTGCTTATTGTTATTCTTGGTTGTGATCCGTTTTCTTTTATCTTTTGGAACATTGCATTTTTGGATCTCCTTTCCTTTTCGGTAGTAGCTATCAAGTCATGTATGATTCTGACTGTGGTTGTTTTGTACTTTTTCTTTTGAATTCTTTTTTTGGCTCCTGGCAGTAATTTTTGATTTTGGCTCTAACATTCCTGTGAGGTTTTCCTTTATTTATTTCCAGGAGGTGAATAGTAGATTCTTTCTATTGATTTCTTGAAATATAGTAACCAGTTTTTCTATTGTTATTGTCATGATTTTCAGGTAGTCTGATGATTTTAAAAACTCTCTCTTCTTTACTTCTCTTCCAGGACAACTTTAAAAAAATAGTATATTTTCTATTATATTATTTTTTTTTATTTTTAAAAAGTTTTTTTTTTTTATTTAATGGAATCCTTGCTTTCTGTCTGTCTCATTCCAACTTTCAGGATTCCAATTCTTGGGTAATATTTGCAATTCTAAGCCATAACGTTTCCTTCCTTATTTTCTGCCCAGATGCTTAATTTATTTTATATCTTTTGCTTCATATCTTCCAGATATTTATGTAGTCTTTATGGTTTTTTTAAAACAAAGTTCTACTTGGAATTGTTGTAGAGTGACTCTCTTCTTAGTTTACTTTTAGGGTCTCTTTCTGTCTGTAATATTAATTCATTGTGTACAACATTTTCTTCTGTTTGCATATGCAAGTAATTTCTCTACTGGACTTTGTTCATAGACTCTGCTTCTTCCCATATTGTTAAATAGTGTGAAAAGTTCTGAAGGTGATAACTAAGAGGAGGCTCCATCCTCTGTAGAAATTCCTGTGTCTTGGTTAGTCAACTGGTGGCTTGACTTAGTATTTTGCCTAGGAATGCTCCTCTACTTCTGCCTTGGATAGTACCAAATTTGGAGTTAGTTCTTCCCCTTGTTATGACTCTATAAGCCTCAACCAGATGTTGTTTGTTGACTGTGCTGGTAGCAGGCCTCCCACAAGGGGAACATTGCTTCCCAGATGCTGGTCTGGCCTTTCTCCTCTTGTGGCTCATGATGGCCTTCCTGCACAGGAGCTGAGCTGACTGAGTGATGGTCTGGCCCTGTCTCATATTGTGGTTCTTATGTGGGCTATCTGAGCTCCGAATTGGGCATGGGTTTTGGGTTCTGGTCTAACTCTGTCTCGTGCTGTGGCTTATACCACCCATCCTGAGAGGCATGTTGTCTGGTCAGTGTGCATCACGGGTACTGGTATGGTTCTTTATCATCCTTGACTCCTGTTGTGTTTTGGATGGGCTGCCTGAGACCTGTAGTCCCATTTTGCTAGCCCCATCTCTTACTATGATTCTGGACTCTTTGTGCAGTATAATTCTGACCTACCTTGAACTGGTCTTTATTCAAAGCCTCCTGAGGTTCCTGGGAGCTTTTCTATGCATTCCTGGCCTGGAGGGATAATCTTAAGACCGTTTTTCTTTATCATTGTTCTTTATGGTACATTAAAAAAAAAAACTTAACTGGGGTGTTTTTGGGGAAATCTGGGCTCCTCTAGATCCTAAAATGCTGTCATCTTAGCCAGAAGTCCCAATATTCCAAATGATGGCTTATCCAAATATTTAGATTTAATAGCTTCCATTTGTTTATGTAGTATACTGTGGATTTCCAAGAATGTGTTTGGTGGAAGAGAGAAGAGCAGGATTTAATAGACCAATTGTAGGAAATAAACTTGTAAGGCAGAGAAATATGATCTCGGCTCTTTTAACAAAACACACTTAGGGTCATATGAAACTATAAATATCTCTGGGAGCATGTGGATTTCATTAGTCTTGAGGCTTGCTCAGTGCACCTTTTGGAAGGCAGCTGAGAGAACAGCAGACATACTTCCATCTGTGCCCTTCTGCTCAAAAACTACAAAGATGCGAAGTTTCCAAGGGCGCGGGTCTGTCTCTGTCTGCCTGGTGATGGAAGGGGGGACACACCTCATCCTACCATTTGCCAGACTCATGGCGACTAGTCCTTAGAGAAAAAACGTTGCATGTGTTAATGCTTCTAGCAGAGGGAGGTGGGGTGGATGGCTGTCTTTCCAACACTTATTCTATACTCACCCTTTAATGACATATTGAAGTCTGAAGCTGCTTATTAAAGAAAAATTAAAGCTTAGATAAAGAAACATCATAATAACCAAAAGGCACTTGAGTTCAGTTGTGTGACTGGTTGTGTGATACTGGACAAGTCACTTAAACTTTTGTAGCTCTTGTAAATGTTCTAAGAAGATAAGTTGCAGAAAAAAAGCTTTGTCCTATATTGATATGAGTAGTATAAGGCAGACAATTTTAATAGGTCCATTTTCTAAGTTTTCCCTTCTTGGAAGCCAGCTTAACTCATCTGGGAATATGCCTTGTGGTTCATGGACTAATCTTTCTTTTGTCATGTCACTGAGGTTGAGAAGATAGGTGAAAATGAAGAAGAAAGGCAGAAAAATTTGTTGCTTTCTTTTGAGCTTTCTATTTATCTAAAGCATTATTTCAGAGTCCCAGCTTAAGTCCTGTAAGAAGTCTTTCCCTATCTACCATCGGCCACAGTCATTTCTTTGATCCTCTACCTATTCCTCAACCTATTTCCCACCAGAATCCTTCTTCCACTTCTATACTTTTGTTCACATCCAACTTCCCACATTCTCTCTCTTTACCTTTAATTCCTACTGATCCTACATGAAGTCTTTCTTGATTCTTTCTTTCTTAGTTCTCTCTTTCCACATTTCTTTATATATATGATGTAATTTCTTTTTTTTTTATTTTGGGATTTTTTTAAATAATTTTTTTATTGATAGAACGCATGCCAGGGTAATTTTTACAGCATTATCCCTTGCATTCATTTCTGTTCAGATTTTACCCCTCCCTCCCTCCACCCCTTCCCCGAGATGGCAAGAGTCCTTTACATGTTGAATGGGTTGCAGTATATCCTAGATACAATATATGTGTGCAGAACCAAACAGTTTTCTTGTTGCACAGGGAGAATTGGATTCAGAAGGTATAAATAACCCGGGAGGAAAAACATAAATGCAAGCAGTTTATATTCATTTCCAGTGTTCTTTCTCTGGGTGTACCTGCTTCTGTCCATCTTTGATCAATTAAGGCTCTCTTTATCGAAGAGGTCCACTTCCATTAGAATACATCCTCAAACAGTATATGATGTAATTTCTTATCCATGTATATGTTGTAATCCTACATTGTAATATAAGGTCGCTAAAGGCAAGGACAGTTTCATTCTTTGTTTTTGTATCCCTAGTACCTAGCACAGGGGCAGCTTTGTGGCACAGTGGATGAACCTTGTACATAGTAGGGCCTTTATTAATAGAATTATTGAATCATTTCTTCCCTAAATTCCTATTGCATTCATTGCACTAATACAAGGTCCTTGTTTTTTGATGATGTACAAAACTTTCCCCCAATTGTTTACTGAAATTCTACATAAATGAATGGGGACAGTTAGATTGCACAGTGGATAGAGTGCTAAGCTAAGGTTGGAAAAACACTTTTCCCTGATTTCAAATCTGACCTTAGACATAGCTATGTGCCCCTGGGCAAGTCACTTAACCACATTTGTCTCTGTTTCCTCATCTGTAAAATGAGCTACAGAAGGAAATGAGAAACCATTCTAGCTTCTTTACCAAGAAAACACCCAAAAGCTTCACAAAGAGTCAAACATGCCTGAAATGACTGAACTGCACAAAAGAACACAAGCTGTTATCAAAATATTTATGTAAGCCATCATGTCCATCTGTTCCTCTTTTATTACCAGTGAATTGCATTTCTATAGCATCTCCCTCCTCAGAAAAATACAAATTTTTCTAGGTGTTATTTTGGAGGGTGATCTTTTTTTTAGTTTCCTTGCACAGGGCTCTTTGTGTTTGAATGATTAAATGAATGAATGAAAAAGCATTTATTGGGGTCATGAAGTCAGATATGACAAAACTACTGAATAACAACAAAAACAAAAGATGCCAAGTCCTATGCTAAGCTTTAAAGATAGAAATAGAAAAATGACTAATTCCTTGATCTCAAATAAAGAGGTAATAAAAAGAACATTTTCTTTGCAGATATCAAAAAGATATATTTTTAAGTGTGAATGTCCTAAGTTTCTAAATAGAATTTAAGCTCCTTTAGGGAAAGAGCATATCTAATACCTGTTTCTATCCCTTTTTCCTAGCTCAATTCTTTCAATATAGCAGGCAATAACTAATTAGTTAATGAGAATAATGATGTCTCTTGTACCCTAGTTTTGCTCTCTTTTTATTTCAGAAGGGGCTTGGCCAGTTATTTCTGAGTACCACCCTTGAAATTTTCTTCCAGAAGCTTAACCTGATGTTAATTTGCCCATCTCACCAATTTAGTTGAAGAAAAAATTTTAACCATCTATTAAACTGTCAGAAAGAAGTAATATAATCATTTGCAACTTCCTTCTCAAGATCAAAGTTTTCTAAGCAATTGAAATGTCTTCAGTCTAGGAAACTGTTAAGGCTAAGAAACAACTGAACAATTTTCCAATCTAGCTGGATGTTTCTTTTTAAAGGTTTATTGAACCATGTCTTCCTTTTATCTGTCTTAAACATTTTAAAACTAATAATAAATAGATCAGAAAGGGCAGGCACAGAGATGGGTGGGTAAGATATTGCTTATTACATTGCATTATATTACATTACATTATGGATTCAAGAACCATAAGAAATAGGGAATTGTGACTGGCACTTGTATGTGTATATGTGTATATGTAATGCAGAAGTGATTTAAACTGTGTTAATGACTTTGGACAAGTTATTTAACCCCTCCATTCTCTAGTCAACTCTCTAAGACTTTAGGTGACAGATAAGTTCTCAGATACATTGGAAGAGTCAATTTCCTCATTTGAATATTTGTGTGCTAAGAAGCCACAGTTTTGGTTCTTATTTCTAATTACTAAAACTTTGAAACATGTCGTAGGATAGGATAAAAGGGAAACTAGAGCTAAAAGTAGGAATGAAACATTTCTAATAAACAAATGGAATAGGCAGGGAAATAAAGTTTTTAATAAATTGTAGGTGATTTATGCAAACTGATAGTGTTTTATAAGGGGTATCCCTAAAGGATGAATGAGAGAGTGTTATTTATCTTGAGACCCAGGAAGTAACAGGTTCTGAGAAATACCTGAGACACACATCTTTCTCCTTAAGATGGTAACTATTAGCTGGCGTTACAAATGAGGAATGTCTCTCAGCTTTCCCATTTATTAAAGATGGTGAAGAGTTCCCAGAAAGAATAAAAGAAATAATTCAGTATGAAAAAGCATGACTTTGAGTGGGCAGAGAGGAATTAAAGTATGTAGTAAGAGAAGGGTGAGTGAAAGTATGAGAAGGGAGAAAAGGGGAGAACAAGAAATTCTAAGGGAATTATATAAGAGAGAGGAGGCTGAATGAAGAGAGCAATTGCATACTACATAAGGAAGCAGCAGCATATATTAATAAAACTTTCTCCACCACCACCCCAAAAGAGGAAGAAGCTTATTCCCACCTTCGGGGGAGAGGGAGAGGGAGCGGAGAGAGAAAGGGAGAAGGAGAGGAGAGGGAGAGGGAGGGAGAGGGGAAAAGGGAGAGAGGGACAGAGAGAGATAAAAGAGTGAGAGACCGAGACAAAGAAAGAGAGAAAGATAGAGAAGGCACATACACAAAGATAGAGAAAAAAGGAGAGACAGATACAGAGAGAGACAGGGACACACAGAGAAAGAGAGAGAGAACGAGAAACATAGTAACACAGAGAGACACATCTGTAAAATGTGGTTAATAATGGCACCTATCTCATAGAATTGTAAGACTCAAATGAGATAACATGTATAGCATTTTGTATACTTTAAAGTACTATGTCTAATGAATGTTTAAAATATTTATTAAGCACTTATTATGTGTAAAGAACTGCTAAACATTAGAGATACAAAAAGAAAGTAAGACAGTTCTTACTTTAAAGGATATTTGAATGAGCTGAATTTATCATGGACAAAAAGCAATATGAAACTTCTAGCTAGTGAGATCTATTCCCAATTTTTCTATAATATAATCATGGCTCACAATAATAACATTCAGTCCATTTCATGCTCAGTCCTGGTTTGCCTGCTTTAGTGATCAGTGTCCTGGAACATTTCTACCAGAAGGGGGATTGGCATTTCTATTTTGTTGGGATGGATCGGGCTGTCTTGTGGTATTAGAATACAAAGTATTGCCATTTGTTATGGCGGCTTTGCAAGAAGGGTCATCACACAACTTTATGCTACACTATCTAGTTCTTACATTCACAGCATTTTTATCACACTGCCTGTGGTACTAACCATCAGTAATAATGCCAGCATCTAAATTTCAGGGTTCCTGTTAGAACTTTACAATTTCAGAAGCAATCTCAGGACACATAGAGTAAAAACTGCCTATCAGCTTTTTTGGCATTCTACTACTAGACCTTTAGTTCACCCCTGTTCCCAAGGCAGATGATGGATTAGATTTTGTGGGATTTAGTGCTACTATTAGCAGGTAGGTGTTGCAGTGGATGGAGTCCTGGATTTGGAGGAGGAACAGATCTCACCAGTCAGAAGCTTCATAGTGACTGGATTCATATCTGGCCTCACATTTAATAGCTGTGTGATCCTATTTGTTTGTTTCAGTTTCTTCAACTGTAAAATAAATAGTTCCAAAACTCTCAGGGATGTTTTGATGACAAAGTGAGATCATATTGGCAAAGTGCTTTGCGAACCTTTAAGCACTATACATAAGTTAACTATTGTTATTGTTAGCTTGGATCCTATTCTTAACCCCTCCTCCATCAGTCTCAGCATTTTTGTATATCAGGTTGCTGTTGAAAACTTCACAAATTTTATATTTGAGATGGTGAGGGCTGAGCTCCATAGTCTCTTCAGTGAAGAGAGAGTGTGTAATGGGCTGAGGCTTGAGTTGATGCACTGAGATCCCAAGCACATGAGGCTAAATAGTAATTGGACCATAATCTATTAATATATAAGCTTGGAGAAAGAATGGCCCCCCCCCCACTCTTTGTGCAAGTCCTGATGTGTTGTATAGGAAATGACGATTTTGGTGGGTGGAGGCAGGGGAGTGGAAAAGGAAGGGGAAGGAGAGACTTTTGGCATTGCTATTGTGATAGTTTGCTCAACGCAGATCGCTCTCTGTTAGCTGGCTTCCTGTCGCAGCTGCCCATATTGCTATAGCAATTTTTCTTGCCCATATTGCTATCGCAATCTTTATTCACCTCTTCACTTTAATAAATATTGAAGATTTTTCCCTTAACCTGAATTCCTGACTCCGGCTGATTTTAAATACGCGGTTATTACAAGAGTGATTGGGGGCATCCCTGTGACTAAACAGTGGAAAATATTTGTGATCCAACTATGTCAGCATCTGGGCTTGTAATAAAAGGTAGGAAATCAAAATTATATAAACACAGGTACATACAGGCTTATTTAAATTCTATTTAATTGGAGAAATTTTTAGACAGACTTGCTTGGATATATATATACATATATATGTATATATATGTATATATATGTATGTATGTATGTATATATATGTATGTGTGTGTGTATATATATATATATATATATATATATATATATATAGTAGAGTTATTATTTTTATCAATTTCTTTTTTTCTTTTTATCTCTGATGTATATTTCTTTCCTCTTCCCAATGAGTCCAGTTCTTGTAACAAAGATTTTAAAAGAGAAAAATGTGATGACCGTATATTTTAAAACCAGCCTGAGTCAGGAATTCAGGTTAGCGGAAAATCTTTGATCTTTATTCTTAATAGAGGTGAAGAACCATCGAAGGTGAAGGGGAATCTGAGGTGAAGGGGATAGCAATGTGTGCAGCTGCAACAAGACACCAACTAGCAGTCTCTTTCTGCTTCCCTTTTCACTCCCCTGCCTCCACCCACCAAAATCGTCATTTCCTATACAACACATCAGGACTTGCACAAAGAATGGGCGGGGACAGTTAAAGAGAACTGTGGCATAACAATAGAAAGGTAGATTTTCTCGAGTCTTCTCTAGGATCAAACTTGATCATTTTAATTGCCAGTGTTCATTTTTCTTTTTGTTATTATTGTTATTCCCATTTGCATTATAGTAATCATTATGTATATAGTATCTCTGGCTTAAAAAAAAAAAACACTTTATTCTGTATCAATGCAGGTAAGTTTTCCCATGTTTTTCTGAAATCTTCATATTGATCTTTTCTTATAGTACAGTAGTGTTTCAGTACAGTCATGTACATCTTTTTTTTTTTTTTTTTTAACCATTCACTTGATCTACAGTCACTTTGCACTTTACTACCTATCCTAGGCATGTAAGATTTTCCCTGGCAGAATGGGTGGTTGAGAAGAATTTGTTCCAATAGCCATGAAGGTGCTGAAGCAAGCACTGTGGAATCTTTGGAGCTTGGTTAGACATCAAAGATGTCAAGTGCATTCACTATATGCTGGGTCATTATCAGTTACCTTCACTTTTGTCTTGACATTGTACTTTAATGATTCTGGAAGAAAGAATGAAGCTGAAGACTTTGTACAACTCTCTCACTTAAATCCAATTTATTAAGTCAAGACATCATCTGGTGATGTCCTTGGTCCTTAGGAGGATAAACAATAGTGCTTCATCAAAAGTACTTCCATGAATATTTTAGTGTCCTGAGGAACCTCTCTGTCTTTGACTCTATAGTTGGTGTCTCTATAGTTGAGCACTAAATATTTGTTAAGAGCTTCCAATGGGCCAGATACAGTGCTAAGCAAGGAAAATAGGGGAAAAAAATAGCAAAAACATGATCTCTACACTCAAAAAACTCACATTCTAATGGGATAAAAGAAATGATTATCAATCACCAATTATGGGAGATCCAAGTTTTTCCCCTCACCCATTTTCTTGTTCAAAGATCATCTTTTGAAGGAAGTTACTGATATCCAAAAATTTACCCTACCTAAACTGTCTTCTGTAGGTGAGTTCCTGCCCATTGTGGTTTTAATCAGATTTGAATGGGGATAAATTGTTTCATTAAATGGCCCAAGGCTGGGGGTGATTTAGAAGTAAATGACATGATCAAAGTCACCCCTTAGTCCCTTATTAGAACACAGCTAGTTTTTATAATATTCATGCTCTTGTTAGTTATTAACAATCAGAGGTGATTTCTACCTTTTAAAAACACCCACTTTATCAAGGGCTTCCAAGTGTTGAGTGGGTTCCATGATTTGTCTTAATTCTGAAAGAGATGGCCAAATATTTATCCTTTTATTACTAATATGTTAGAATTATTAATAAAATGATTAATTACCTAGAAATTATGTCTTCCAGATTTTTTTATATATTCCAGGGAACATATTTATTTACTCTTATATATGGAAGATATAGATAAGGAGTAGATGGAAAGTTCTCTGAGAAAGGGAAAACACAGCAACTGGTTGGATGGGGAAAGACTTCCTAAAAATGTAATGTCTGAGTTGACTTTTGAAGGAAACCAGGAAAGCAAAACAAATTCCAATGACCCAGAATGATCATTATCCTTGACTCTCATATTTATATCTGGTCCTCATTATGCTCTTGACACTTTGTCTTTTTTTAATTAAAGCTCTTTATTTTCAAAATATATACATGGATAATTTTTTACATTCACCCCCTACAAAACTCTGTGTTCTAATTTTTCCCCTCCCTCCTCCCTCAGTCGACAAGTGATCCAATATGTGTTAAACATGTGACACTCTGTCTTTATCATTCTTTGCATTTGGCTTTTCCATTGGTCATCTGACCAAGCCATTCTGAAAAGATTTCCTACTTACAGAAAAGAAGAGATTGGGTTTAGAAAGCAAATTTAGAAAATTGGTGGCAGGGGGCAATGGAATAATGACAATGATGCACAATTCTTACAATAACTGTATAAAGGAGATATTGTGTTTCTTTCTGTTTATAAATGAGAATACTGAGGCTAGAGAGATTAAATATTTTCCCCAATGAGGAAAAGTTGGAGCCCAATGTTTCTCCCAACTTCAGGTCCACCATTTGTCACTGTTCCACCTTGTTTTTTCTTAGGAATAGGGATAGAACTCATCATTGTCTGTAGTTCTTTGACATCCAAATGTTTGACTCTTCCCCTTGCCCAGTCTATCTTGGACCCTCACACAGAGACTTTAGCAGGCTCAGAACACATCATAGTTCCAGTCATGTTGGGTGGGTATTGCTGGCTGTCACTTTACTCTGACTTTTACAGATGTACCTGCTATATTTTGTCTGGGAAGGGTGAAGGGAGGAAGATGGCAGATGCCAATTTTAAATGTTCTCTGCCACTTTTTATAAGGTGAGAACAAAGAAGTCTGGAGGTACCTAATGAGTTTTCCATTTCTGTAACCACTTCTTCTTGGCACCATGTTAGATTAGGAGGCCTAAATAGTTTGATGCCAGCTCAACATCTCTAGGGTTCATTTTCCATGTTTTGAGATGTCTCCCTAAGGACCATTCATGGAGCAGAATCTTCTTCTTGTGATAGGCTGATATTCTAAATAAGTCATCATCAATCGACAGTGTTTCTAGGGTAAAGAAACTTAACAGGTGAGGGAGACAAAACCACCATGAAAACAGTCTATGCATGAAGATACTTGCATAAAGGTCTTAAGAAACAGTGCCCAGGAAGAAAGTATAGGGATTTCTATGATTGCTCACCAGCAAAAGAGGCCCCTAGGACTAGGGAGAAGAGCCAGCAGAAGTGGGGTTTCAAAGGCAGAAGATGGGTAAGGTTGCTGCCTTTACAAGAATGTTAATCAGTCTAAGTACTGATCCAGTGAAAACTCATCACCTAAGATTCTTGGAAAATCAAACACAGGTTTCCTCCCAGTCTTCTCTCCTTAGAAAGGCCTCTCAGAAAATTCTCCTGCCTATTCACAAGTGAAAACACAGAGAGCTAACCCACAAGGATTTAGCCATAAGTCCTGTAAGTTAGAGGGAAGACTTTGCCAAGACCCCCATCACTCTCTGGTACTCATGGAAACTACGGCAGTCATTTTGTGTACTGAGGTTTTGCATAGGCTTGGGCCTTCACCATGGAGCATGACAGAATGGAAATCTATCTGTTGAGGTTAGATTTTTGGAGACCTTTTCCTAGAGTGTCCTGCAAAACCAGAAATATTATCTTATTCATCCAGACACAGAGGGACTTTATTTCCCACTCTGAACACAGAAATGGACTAATAGGATCTGTTTTAAGTCATAAGAACATCACATCATAAACTTTGAGCTGAGGGATCTCATAGATTGTCTAGTTCAATTCCCTTGAACAATTAATTAATCAATCAACAAGCATTTACTAAGAACCAATAATGTTCCAGGTACTGTGTTAGTGTTACAGATTGTTCAAGTTTTTTCAGTTGTGTCCATTTCTTTGTGATCCCATTTTTTGGGTTTTCTTCATAAAGGCACTGGAGAAGTTTGCCATTTCTTTTCCAGCTCATTTTACAGATAAGGAACTGACCCAAATAGGGTTAAGTGACTTGTCCAAGATAACACAGATAGTAAGTGTCAAATTTGAATTCAGATCTTCCCTATTAAAGGCCTGTATAAGTAAATACAAAATATAAACATGTATGTGTGTACATCTACATATACATGTATCTCTACAATCTATATTTACATATCTCTCCATCATTTATATATGTCTATACATCTATTATATATCCATCTATCTATATATCATTTATCTATTTATCCATCTATCATCTATATATTTATCCATTATCTATGTATACATTTATACATCTATGTATCTATATGTCTATTTATCTGTACATCTTTCTATGTATCATCTATCTATATCTTTATCATCTGTCTCTATCCACCTATTGATCAATTAACCTATACATCTATTAACCTATCTATCCATATCATCTATATATCTATATATCTATATATTTATCTATTTTTAATTGATGTAGCTATCTATGAATCTGTCTATTAATTTATTTAGCTATACCTCTATCATCTATCTATATCTTTCTATTTATGTATCTATTATCTATCTATACATCTGTCATCTATCTATCTATCTATCTACCTATCTACCTTGTGTAGTGGATAACGTGTCAGTCCTGGAGTCAGATGAACTTGTGTTCAAATCTAGCCTCAAACACTTAAAGGTTGTGTGATTCTGGGCAAGTCACTTAATCATGTTTGCCTCTGTTTCCTCAATTGTAAAATGAATTGGAGAAAAAAATGGCAAACCACTTTAGTATCTGTCAAGAAAACCCCAAATAGGGTTGTGAAAGTTAAGATAAGACAGAAAAGGACTGAACAACATCATCCCTTATGCAAAAAAAAAAAAAAACAACAAAAAAACAAAACAAAACACTTTTCATAGCTCCCTTTTCCTTGAGTAAAGACAAAATTGATTATAGATCCAGGAATGAATCAAACCATGCTACTCCATAACTCTTTTTTGGGTAAGTGAATGACATTTTTGCAAGTTGTAAACTTAAGCAGGTCCTACAGCAGCCCTGGGACTGTTTCCTCCTCTGTAGAATGAGAGGGTAAATTCTACGACCCTAGAGGTCCTCACTGTCTTTAAATAGATAATACAACATCTGTCCAATGTGGAGATTGAAGTAGCTTCCAGCTATGAATCTGTGATCCCATGAAAGCAGCTACCACTGTCCGTCCTCCACTGTGCTGTAAATAGAAACAGATGTTGCACCTGCAATGAATTGTCCTCCTGCCTCCATTTTCCCCTCCTCCAAAGAAATTTTTCCCAAAATCTCCTGAGGAAAACATTCAATATATGCCAGGCTTGCTTCTATTTTAGCTTACCCAGATGTCTGAGACAGGTGGGAAGGCAAAGGTTCAGGATTGTTTTCTGTCCTTCTTCCTGTCATCAATCATTCCTCTTCTCCAACTGGCTCAGGGAAAAGGAGGCATCTCATTTGCAAACCAGGTCCTGCCACCCTGTGCTATTATTCCTTCCCAAGCCAAACAGGGCTGACATTTTGTTGGGATTTGGAATTGGCAGACTGTTCTATTTCTGACTTTGGGTGGTACAGAAAAACTGATGAAAAGCTCAACTCCTGAAACTGCCTGGAGACATCTCAGCAATGTCCTTATAGCCTGTTCTTCAGGCAAATGCCTAGGCCCACATATTAGAGGCAGGCTGAGTAGCTAGACTGATGTTTTGATTTTTTTTTTTTTTTTGAGAGAGTGAGATATTATGGATTTGAAAGAGCAGTTGCCTGGGAATCTGGGGTCTCTTACTGGGTCTCTTACACTAATTTATTGTGTAAACATGGTCAAATCATTTCACTTCTGGGGTCCCAGTCCCTTTTATAAGAGGACTGTGTGGGGTTTCTTTCTTGACTGAATCTATCAATATTTTTACTTTTTTCTAGGTTTTGGTTTTTTGTTAGAATTAGATCATGGTCAAATCTGCCCCAATATTTCTTTTGAGCTACCCAATTGCTGATATCAATCTTAAATACATGGTATACATTACCATCTCAAAAATATAAACAATTTGTCCACATTAAGTTCTTGAAATTGATTTTTGATATTGACTTTTGTGTGTTAAATTTTCTATTTAATTCAAGTTTGATTAATAGTCCTAAAAATCTGCAATTCATTGAATGTCTATTTTTTCATTCAATATTATGGATGACTTTGCTGGATATGATATTTTTGCCCATGGGCTACTTCTTTTGATTCCTGGTATACAGAATTTCAGGACCTGTGGTCCTTTATTGTGTCTGCTGATAATTCCTGTACAATTCTAATTGCAGCTCCAGTGTATTTGAATTGTTTTTTCTTGGTTTTTGCAGAATTTTCTCTTTTATATGAGGGTTTCAAAATATGGCAATAATATTCCTATATGTTATCCATCATCTCTTTGAGGTGGTGATTGGTGGATCTTTTCTATTTTTACTTTTCTCTCATATTCTATCACTCCAGGAAAATTTTCTTGGATCATGTCTTGCATTATTGTGTCAAGGTTCTTTTTTTGGTGATAGCTTTATTTTTTATTCTTATATCTTCTTTACTTCATCTGTTCTCCAGATCTATTGTTTTTCTTATAAGACGTTTCCCATTGTGTTCTATTTTTTCATTATTTCATTCTGCTTTGTTATGTCTTGGTCTCTTATAGTTTCTCTAATCTAATTCTAATTTTCAAAAAGTCAGAGTATCTGGATTCAAATCCATGCTATGTGGGTGATTTTGGTCACATGACATCTTCCATGGACTTTAGCTTTATCATTTATCTTATCTCTTTGGCTATAAATACTCAGCATTGATTAAAGTGACATGAATTGGCAAGGATGACAATTTTAGGAAGATAAAGGAGAAAGCAGGAGGTTGGGAGTCTGCTCCAAAACATCTCTCAAATTTATTCCCAAAGAATATTTTTGTCTTTCTAGATCTTGTCCCATAAGAGGAGCAAGATGGCAATATATTTTGTTCCAAATGGAGGTAAGGAGACCTAGATTCTTGTTATGTAGGAAATTTCTTAGCATCTTTGGACCTGAGATTCCTCTTTTTATAAAATGAAGAGGTTGATAGAGAATGCTATGTAGCTGATTCCAAAGACTAAGGGAATTTTTTTTCAGTACATTTTCAAACTCTGAATCATATTAAGATCATAAACATGGAATTAGATGGGATCTTAGAGGCCATTTAGTTCAACCTCTCTTTTTTGCAGATGAGGAATCTGAGGCCTACGAAATGGAGTGACTTGTTGAATATCACATAGGTCGTAAGGTAGTAAGAGGCTGAAATACTACAATTGTATATTTGCATTTTCTCATTTATTAAATTAAAAGTCCTGAATAAGATGACCTTTCAGATCCAGTGCCATATATATACATTTATGTACAAATAAGTAAGTAAATAAATGTATAAACACCTGCATATACACACACACAAAATGATACATATATACATATATACAATGATACACATATATGAACTTATATATGTATGTATACACACCATGATACATATATCATACACTGTATCATTTTAAAAAATATTTTATTTTATTTTATAATAACTTTATATTGACAAAATCCATGCCAGGATAATTATTTTTTTACAACATTATCCCTTGCACTCACCTCTATTCCGATTTTTCCCTTCCCTCCCTCCACCCCCTCCCCTAGATGGCAAGCAGTCCTATATATGTTAAATATGTTGCAGTATATCCTAGATACAATATATGTGTGCAGAACCAAGCAGTTCTCTTGTTGCACAGGGAGAATTGGATTCAGAAGGTAAAAAACAACTCAGAAAGAAAAAACAAAAATGCAAATAGTTCACATTCATTTCCCAGTGTTCTTTCTTTGGCTGTAGCTGCTTCTGTCCATCATTTATCAATTGAAATTGCGTCTTTGTCAAAGAAATCCACTTCCATCAGAATACATCCTCATACAATATCGTTGTCGAAGTGGAAAGTGATCTCCTGGTTCTGCTCATTTCACTTAGCATCAGTTCATGTAAGTCTCTCCAAGCCTCTCTGTATTCATCCTGCTGGTCATTTCTTACAGAACAATAATATTCCATAACATTCATATACCACAACTTACCCAGCCATTTTCCAATTGATGGGCATCCATTCATTTTCCAGCTTCTAGCCACTACAAACAGGGCTGCCACAAACATTTTAGCACATACAGGTCCCTTTCCCTTCTTTAGTATTTCTTTGGGATATAAACCCAATAGAAACACTGCTGGATCAAAGGGTATGCACAATTTGGTAACTTTTTGGGCATAATTCCAGATTGCTCTCCAGAATGGTTGGATTCGTTCACAGTTCCACCAACAATGCATCAGTGTTCCAGTTTTCCCGCATCCCCTCCAACATTCATCATTATTTTTTCCTGTCATCTTAGCCAATCTGACAGGTGTGTAGTGGTATCTCAGAATTGTCTTAATTTGCATTTCTCTGATCAATAATGATTTGGAACACTCTTTCATATGAGTGTTAATAGTTTCAATTTCATCATCTGAAAATTGTCTGTTCATATCCTTTGACCATTTATCAATTGGAGAATGGCTTGATTTCTTATAAACTTGAGTCAGTTCTCTATATATTTTGGAAATGAGGCCTTTATCAGAACCTTTAACTGTGAAGATGTTTTCCCAGTTTGTTGCTACCCTTCTAATCTTGTTTGCATTAGTTTTGTTTGTAGAAAGGCTTTTTAATTTGATATAATCAAAATTTTTTTTTTGTGATTTTGTGATCAGTAATAGTCTCTAGTTCATCTTTGGTCACAAATTTCTTTCTCCTCCACAAGTCTGAGAGATAAACTATCCTATGTTCCTCCAATTTATTTATAATCTCGTTCTTTATGCCTAAGTCATGGACCAATTTTGATCTTATCTTGGTATATGGTGTTAAGTATGGGTCCATGCCTAATTTCTGCCATACTAATTTCCAGTTATCCCAGCAGTTTTTATCAAATCATGAATTCTTATCCCAAAAGTTAGGATCTTTGGGTTTGTCAAATACTAGATAGCTATAGTTGACTATTCTGTCTTGTGAACCTAACCTTTTCCACTGATCAACTAATCTATGTCTTAGCCAATACCAAATGGTTTTGGTGACCGCTGCTTTATAATATAATTTTAGATCAGGTACAGCTAGGCCACCTTCATTTGATTTTTTTTTCATTAATTCCCTTGAGAGTCTTGACTTTTTATTGTTCCATATGAATTTTGTTGTTATTTTTTCTAGATCATTAAAATATTTTCTTGGAAGTCTGATTGGTATAGCACTAAATAAATAGATTAGTTTAGGGAGTATTGTCATCTTTATTATATTTGCTCGGCCTATCCAAGAGCACTTAATATTTTTCCAATTATTTAAGTCTGACTTTATTTGTGTGGAAACTTTTTTGTAATTTTGTTCATATAATTCCTGACTTTCCTTTGGTAGATAGATTCCCAAATATTTTATGGTATCAACAGTTATTCTGAATGGAATTTCTCTTTGTATCTCTTGCTGTTGGATTTTGTTGGTGATGTATAAAAATGCTGAGGATTTTTGGGGATTTATTTTGTATCCAGCTACTTTGTTAAAATTGTGAATTATTTCTAATAGCTTTTTAGTAGAATCTCTGGGGTTCTCTAGGTATACCATCATATCATCTGCAAAGAGTGATAGTTTGGTTTCCTCATTGCCTATTCTAATTCCTTTAATATCTTTCTCGACTCTTATTGCAGAGGCTAGTGTTTCTAATATGATATTGAATAATAATGGTGATAGTGGGCAACCTTGCTTCACTCCAGATCTTACTGGGAAGGATTCCAGTTTTTCCCCATTGCATATGATGCTTACTGATGGTTTTTAATATATGCTCCTGACTATTTTAAGGAAAAGTCCATTTATTCCTATGCTCTCAAGTGTTTTTATTAGGAATGGATGTTGAATTTTATCAAATGCTTTTTCTGCATCTATTGAGATGATCATATGTTTTTTTTTGGTTGGTTATTGATATAGTCAATTATGCTAATAGTTTTCCTAATATTGAACCAGCCCTGCATTCCTGGTATAAATCCTACTTGGTCATAGTGTATTATCCTGGGGATGATTTTCTGTAATCTTTTTGTTAATATTTTATTTAAGATTTTAGCATCAATATTCATTAGGGAGATTGGTCTATAATTTTCTTTCTCTGTTTTCAACCTATCTGGTTTAGGTATCAGTACCATGTCTGTGTCATAAAAGGAGTTTGGTAGGACTCCTTCAATCCCTATTTTTTCAAATAGTTTATTTAGCATTGGAGTTAATTTTTCTTTAAATGTTTGGTAGAATTCACATGTAAATCCATCTGGTCCTGGGGATTTTTTCTTAGGGAGTTGGTTGATAGTTTGTTCTATTTCTTTTTCTGAGATGGGACTGTTTAGGATATTTACTTCTTCCTCTGTTAGTTTGGGCAAGCTATATTTTTGGAGGTATTCTTCTATTTCATTTAAGTTGTCAAATTTATTGGCATAAAGTTGGGCAAAGTAACTCCTAATTATTGCTCTAATTTCCTCTTCGTTAGTGGCGAGTTCTCCCTTTTCATTTTTAAGACTAACAATTTGATTTTCCTCTTTCCCTTTTTTAATCAGATTTACTAAGAGTTTGTGTATTTTATTGTTTTTTTCATAGAACCAACTCTTAGTTTTCTTAATTAATTCAATAGTTTTTTTTTTTTACTTTCAATTTTATTGATCTCTCCTTTTATTTTTAGAATTTCAAGTTTAGTATTTGACTGGGGGTTTTTAATTTGTTCCTTTTCTAGCATTTTTAGTTGCAAACCCAATTCATTGACCTTCTCTTTCTCTATTTTATACAAATAGGCCTCTAGAGATATGAAATTTCCCCTTATTACCGCTTTGGCTGTATCCCATACATTTTGGTATGATGTCTCATTACTATCGTTTTCTTGGGTGAAATTATTAATTATGTCTATGATTTGCTGTTTCACCCAATCATTCTTTAGTATAAGATTATTTAGTTTCCAATTATTTTTTGGTCTACTTTCCCCTGGCTTTTTGTTGAATGTAATTTTCATTGCATCGTGGTCTGAAAAGGATGCATTTACTATTTCTGCCTTACTGCATTTGAATTTGAGGTTTTTATGTCCTAATATATGGTCAATTTTTGTATAAGTTCCATGAACTGCTGAAAAGAAAGTGTACTCCTTTCTGTCTCCATTACATTTTCTCCAAAGATCTATCATATCTAACTTTTCTAGTATTCTATTTACCTCTTTGACTTCTTTCTTATTTATTTTGTGGTTTGATTTATCTAATTCTGAGAGTGCAAGGTTGAGATCTCCCACTATTATAGTTTTGCTGTCTATTTCTTCTTGCAGCTCTCTTAATTTTTCTTTTAAGAAATTAGATGCTACACCACTTGGCGCATATATGTTTAATAGTGATATTGCTTCATTATCCATGCTACCCTTTAGCAAGATATAGTGCCCTTCCTTATCTCTTTTAATTAGATCAATTTTTGCTTTAGCTTGATCTGAGATCAGGATGGCTACCCCTGCTTTTTTGACTTCACCTGAAGCATAGTAGATTTGGCTCCAACCTTTTACCTTTAACCTGCATGTATCTCCCCGCTTCAGGTGTGTTTCCTGTAAACAACATATTGTAGGATTCTGGCTTTTAATCCATTCTGCTAACCGCTTCCTCTTTATGGGGGAGTTTACCCCATTCACATTTATGGTTAGAATGACCAATTCTGTATTACTTGCCATCTTGTTAACCCCGGTTTATGTTTTTCTCCCTTCTTTCCCCCTTACCCCACTTCCCAGTATTAAGCTTGTGAGCATCACTTGCTTCTCATAACCCTCCCTTTTTAGTATCTCCCCCCCCTTAGATTTCTTCCCCCTATCTTACCCCTTTCCCTCCCCGTTTCTGTATTCCCTTCCGCTTAGCTTATTCCTTCCCTTTTCTCTTTTCCCTTCTCACTTTTCAATGAGGTGGGAGAAGTTTCACCATAAATTAAATATTTCTAAAATTTTTCTCTTAAAGCCAATTCTGAAGGCAGTAAGATATCCACTATATTCATCCCCCTCTATTCTTTCTCTCAGATATAATAGGTTTCCTTTGCCTCTTCATGAGATGTACTACTCCCACTTTACCCTTTTTCTGGTACAATGTCCTTTCCATATCTACTTTCTAGAACAAGGTATACATGTATTCTTTATACCTCTTTATATCAGAAATATAGTTCCCAAGATTAATCTTTACCTTTTTAGATTTCTCTTGAGTTCTATATTTGTAGATCAAATTTTTTGTTAAGTTCTGGCTTTTTCATCAAAAATAGGTGAAATTCGCTTACTTCGTTGAATGTCCATCTTCTTCCCTGGAAAAAGATGCTCATTCTCGCTGGGTAAGTTATTTTTGGTTGCATACCAAGTTCCTTAGCCTTTCGGAATATCATATTCCAGGCCCTTCGATCCTTTAATGTGGATGATGCAAGATCCTGGGTGATTCTTATTTTGGCTCCTCGATACTTGAATTGGGTCTTTCTAGCCGCTTGCAATATTTTTTCCTTCGTCTGAGGGTTCTGGCAGTTGGCCACTATATTCCTTGGTGTTTTGATTTTAGGATCCCTTTCAGTGGGTGATCGATGAATTCTTTCAATGTCTATTTTATCCTCTGTTCCTATGACTTCTGGGCAGTTCTCTTTGATAATTTCCTGGAAAATAGTTGTCCAGGCTCTTTTTTTTTCATCATGCTTTTCTGGGAGTCCAATGATTCTCAGATTGTCTCTCCTGGATCTGTTTTCCAGGTCTGTTGTCTTCTCCAGAAGGTATTTCACATTCTTTTCCATTGTTTAATTTTTTTGGATTTGCTTGACTGATTCTTCTTGTCTCCTCGAGTCATTCAATTCCAATTGTTCGATTCTGATTTTTAATGAAGTGTTTTCTTCACTCACTCTTTTAAAATCTTTTTCTAATTGTCCCATTGAGTTCTTTTGTTCTGTGGATTTTTTTCCATTTCGCCAATTTTGTTTTTTAGAGAGCTGTTTTCTGTTTCCAGTTCACTAATACTATTTTTCAAGGATTTTATTTCTTTATCCAGTCTCTCTTTAACTGAGTGGGATGACTTCTCCAGACTCTCTCGCCCAGCCTCCCTCTCCTTTTCCCATTTTTCTTCTAGCTCCCTTGTGAGAGTCTTTTTAATTACTTCTATGAGGTTCATCTGTGCTGAGGAACAGATGATCTCCTCCTTTGGGGATTCACCTGGGGACTGTCTGTTTTTAGTCTCCTCAGGATTTGGAGTCTGCTCTCTTTCTGTATAGAAGCTGTCAAGGGTTAAAGTCCTCTTCAGTTTTTTGCTCATTATGTCAAAGAATCAAAGACAAACTAGCAAAGAAAAAAAAGAAAAAACCCTAAATGGAGACTGCTTTCTTTGGGGGAGGGGCTGGGTGGTGTTACCGAGCTTCCTCTACAGACTGCAGGGGCAGCAGCAAGGCACTAGCAGGACTGTGCTGCGCCTGCGCTCTGAGACTCCGAGAGCGTGCTGAGACACTGTGGGGGAGGGGTGGTCAGGTCCCGAGAGACTCCAGCTGTTTGGGGTTGTATTCTTTACCCCCGGTGTTTTTAACTTCTCTGCTGGGCTGCTGGCTTGCTGCTGGAGCAAAGTATCCAAACCTGTAGCAAAGTTCTCTCCGCAGAGACAGCTGCGATCACACCCCACCCCCTCTCCAGTCTGCTCGGCTGTGAGCCATCTTCCGTGCTCTCAGTTGCCTGCCCACACCCTGCGCCCGATCCAAAACCGTCCCAGCCCTTGCGCAAAAACAGACCTTTCTTGGCGAATCTCAAGGATGGCTTCTCTTGGTAAGTATTTGTGGGTTTTTTTTTCAGTCAAGCATCAATTCAGAGGCTTGTAATGAAATGGATAGTGAGAGAAAAACGCGGAGCTACACAGCTGTATGCCTCCTCTCCGCCATCTTCCACTGTATCATTTTATATCATATATATATATGCAATTATATATATATATATATAGATATATACATACATGTTTACAAACATATACATATAAATAGCTATGTAGACACACAGAGACACATATAATTCATGGCAAAAGGGCCTTGATTATTGCTTTTGTGGCTCAGGTGGTGAAAGCTATGTACTTTATGAAGAGCTACTCACTGCATAGCAATGTAGGTAAGACAAAACCAAGAATTTGAAGTGGAGTTCTAGGTGTTCCCCATGTCTTTGGACAGAAATGGGGTGAGTCAGAAACTAGTCATAGTATTTTTTGGCTGGTATCATTCTTCCTACTTAAAAAAATTGTATATGTGATGATAGGCAAATCATTTAACAAACTTCTTAGGACTCAGTTTCCTCTATAAATAAAGGGTTGATTTATGGTTTTCTCTAGCTTTAAAGCTATGATCTAATGAGTATCTCCCCTTTTCAAAATCCTACTTCTTTTTAAGACACAGCCCAAATTTTACCTTCTCCATGAAACCTTCATAGTTTAACTCAAGTCAATATCTTTTCATTTATTATTTATTCTAATATCTGACAATTAATGGTAGTGATATCTCTTGTATTTTTTAAATTAGGACAATAAGATCATAGGTGTAAAACAGCAAAGTAACTCAAAGTCTATATAATCCAATCATTTCATTTTACCAATGAAAAAAACTGTCATCCAGAGAGATAAATGGTCTTGTTTACAACTGAGGAAATTGAATCTTAGGGATGTTAAGTAATTTATCAAAGTTTGCACAGGTAGTATTAGTTGCCAAGTGGTATTTGAATCCATATTTACCCTATTTATGTTTTGCCTCCATAAGGGCAAAAGCTTCCTCTTATTCTTGTTGTAGTCTTTGACATTGTAACTCAATTATTATTCAAAAACTTGTTTAAATTTTGTATATTTTCTATTTTCCTTAAAGAGAAATTTGATTTGGCTACCTAGTCTTATATAAAGTATTTCTTCTTGAAATCAGTCTTATGTACTGTCTCAGGTAGCATCATTTAATAGAATCAGCATTAGAAGAGAGTCAGATAACCTAACTTCAAACTCTGATTTAGTTTCTTAATATATGTACTTTAGGACCAATCACTTCATATTTCTGGATTATAGTTTCCTTACTTGAAAAATAAGGATTCTGAAGTCCAGGTCTTAGGACTGGATCTGCTCCAATTTGCTTTGTGACTCTGGGAAAATTATTTCATTTCTCTCTGCCTCTGTTTCATCTGAAAAAAAATTGGAACCATATTTTCTTTTCCCTGCTCTCAAGAGATTTCCTTAAGATTCAGAAACCCTGACTAGAATTCTATGATGATATTGGATACTAGTCTCCATTATTAAAATGAATTTTTAAAAGTCTCATTATTATATTATAAAAATTTCCAAAAATTGAAAATATTACTCATAGAAATCAATCTCCACGTGACTTTTCTCTAGCATCAACTAAATCTCCAACCCTAAAGCCCTGCCTTAAAAAGGACTACATTCTTCTGAGGGTAAACGATATAATAAAATTTCAAAAACACCCATGTGTTTGAATCACCCCAGTCTTTCTTCCTTAATATAGGTTTATTCAGCAAAATGGCTTCTGGCGGAGGGCACTGGTTTCCGTGCTACAATTTGTGGCCTATTTAAAACAGACGGAGGCATCTCCGAATCGACTTTGTCAAAGGCCAAGGACATTTTTTCGGCAAAAAAACTTGTTGCCACATAAACAAATAGAACTATTTAACTTCAGTTTCCCCTGTTTTTTGGATTGACAACAAGTGCTAAGAGAAAAGACAGTTAGCCAGGAAGCAGGCCCTGGGCAGTGAGGAGCCCAGAAAGAGAAGGACAATTATTGGCGCTGGCTCTCTATATGGGGGTGAGGCTGGGAGTGAGCTCAGGCAGGGAAGGGACATCTGGAAAAACTATTATTTGCATATTTTGTTCATAGGCCCAGAGCTCAGATTCTGTAGCAGATAAGATAGTACCTTGAATTCTTCTTGATAGTAGCAAGAAAATAATCTCCTCCTCTCTTCTTCTGTCTCTGTCTGTATCTGTCGGTCTCTCTGTCTCATCTGTCTCTTTGTCTCTGTCTCTCCTCTGCCTCTTTGTCTCTGACTCTGTCTCGCTATCTCTATCTCTCCTCTGCATCTCTGTTTCTGTCTCTCTCTTTTTTGTCTTTCCCTCTCTGTTTCTGTCTCTTTCTCTCTCTTCCCTCTGTCCTCTGCCACCCTTCAAATATATGCCGATTTTTTTCTTTCAATTTTCTTTCTCTATTTGTAGCACACACACATAAATATATATAGGCACATATTCACTTTTATTCTCCTTCAGAAAATAATAATAATAACAACTAGCAATTATATAGTGCTTAAAGGTTTGCAAAGTGCTCTATATCTGTTAATCCTACTTGGTTCTTAGAAAAACCCTGTGAAGGGGACAATTAGGTAGCATGAGAGAGATAGTGAGAGAGAGAGAGAGAGAGAGAGAGAGAGTGAGAGAGAGAGAGAGAGTGAGAGAGAGAGAGTGAGAGATAGTGAGAGAGATACTGAGAGAGAGAGAGAGAGAGAGTGAGAGAGAGAGATAGTGAGAGTGAGAGAGATAGTGAGAGAGAGAGAGAGTGAGAGAGAGAGAGAGAGAGAGAGAGATAGTGAGAGAGAGAGAGAGTGAGAGAGAGAGAGTGAGAGATAGTGAGAGAGATACTGAGAGAGAGAGAGAGTGAGAGAGAGAGAGATAGTGAGAGTGAGAGAGATAGTGAGAGAGAGAGAGAGTGAGAGAGAGAGAGAGAGAGAGAGAGTGAGAGATAGTGAGAGAGAGATAGTGAGAGATAGTGATAGTCTTGTTGTCAGGAAGACCTGCATTTAAATCTGACTTTAGACACTACTGTGTCACTCTGAATAAGTCATTTAATCCTCATTGCCTCCAAAAAAAGGAGAAAAAAGAAAAACCTTGTGAAATAAGTGCTATTCATTGCTGTAGTTTCATTTCCCCCAATAAGGCAACTTGCCCAAGACCACAGAGCTAGTTAGCAACTAAGGCAGGATTCAAATTCAGACCATTATGCCACCTGGTTTTCTCTAAATTTAAGAGCATAGGCTTAGATCTGGAAGAGTGTTTAGAGGTCACTCAGTCCAGACATTTTACTTCTATTTTTAAAAATTTCTCCTGTTGCTCATTCTCTGCTTCCACTCCTTTTCTTAGCTAGTCCTGACTTGGGAAATTTGAGTAAGAAATCATTTTGGAGTCTTTTGCTTTTCTTTATATCTCTATTCCTTAGTATAAGGCCTGGAATAAAATGAGAAGAAAACAAGTACTTATTAATCTACTATGAGCTAGGCACTGAGTTAATTGTTATATGAATTTTTTTGTTTGTCATTTGATCCTCATAACAGCATTGGAGAAAAGCATTTTTAATATACACATTTTAGGAGTTGAAGCAACTGAAGAAGGCAGAGGTTAAATAATTTACCCAGTGTTACATAGCTAGTAAGTGTCTGATATAAGATTTGAACTCAGAGTCTTCCTGACTTTACCCATTGAACCACCTATTTTGCTGCTGCCTTATAATGGTAAGTGCTTCATAAATGTTTATTGAGGGACTATGTAAAGATTCATTGTGGCTTCAGTAAATGAGTTTCTTATTTTAGGCAAACCTGCAACAACTGGTACTATATTGAAAGTGATTCTAAGGCTTCTTGCTCTAAATTAGAAGTTTGAAGATGTGGATTCTAGCTACAGTTTGAATCAACAACTACCTATATGACCTTAGATAAATCAGTGGATTAAAGAATTATAAATTTCCTTCTAGAAAAGACCTTGGAGTTTAACTAATTCAACACATTGATGAGAAAAATGGGTCTAGAAAGTTTAAATAGCTTACTCAAGATCACTCAAGTAGCCAATAGTAAAGGCAAGTTCTGAATCAAAGTAACCTGATTTCAAATCTAGCAACCTCTCCCACTCTATTATGCTACAATAAATATTTGTGTCCTTATAATTCCTTTCTCTCTTTTGCCTTTACCCCTGTAGGACACGTCCTGAACTTTTTAACAGAGAGTACTGCTTTAATATTTTGAACTGGATTTGTTCTTATCACATTATTTGTTCTTCTCCCCTTACTTGAGTATTATATTAGGCCCTTTTAACCAAATTTTGAACTTTCAACATTTCTATTCTGGTTATTCTGGTTATTCTTTAAAGGTATTTACAACTGTTCCTCAGTTTGACTTAAGACAGTTACAGCCTCCTTTCCATTTCCATAACTAGTCCTGTAGTATCTCTTCTTTCCTTAGTTTAATAACATTGAACCTCAGCCCAATTATTCACTTGTCCAGTCCAAACAGGTCTGATAGATCATTTAACTTGACACCTAGTAGTGGGATGTGACACCTGGTGTTTCTAACCAGGTTCTTTATCATTTTGTATTCCATCAGGCCTTCTATTCCTATCTCTATCTGAGCTATCATCTTCCTCTACAGATTCCATATTTGTAAATGGTCTAATAGTTGGAATACCAAGGAATTCATGTTGTAAAAGTAAAAAAGTGAGAAACTTGAACAACAGTGCATGGGATAGAAAATAAGACCAATTTTTCCATTTTTGGTAGATGCTCGCTTGGTTTTTGCCATGACATTTGTTCCATGTATTGCTTTTTTCAGTAAAAGGTCAAATAAAAAATGCTCAGGTTAACAGTCCCAAATTTGATTTCTCATTATCGGAATTGTGTTTTTGGGAATTATGAGTATTTTATATTTTTGTATTAAACTTTATTACAAGGAGGTAAAAAATTCCATAGAGGAAAAATCTTGCTCACCATGGAGCTGAACTCAGGGGAGTACTTTAGGCTGTGAAACATGGCTACCCATACCCTAGTTACAGACTATGAGTACTCATTGCTTGGAATACGCAATCTGGAAAAAGTGAGGTGTTGTGAAGTTGAGGATTTTCTCATGATATCATGAATATCCTTGCTTTTTGAATTTTTTTTCTTTGAGATTTAATTGCATGTCAGTAGTGAGTGGGTAAAGGTGCTCATAAATAATCTGCCTTGATTTTGACCCAACCTTCTCCCTTCTTCCTTTTGTACCCCAATGTGTCAGTTGTGATTTATGCATGAAGTCAATGTAATACATAGGCCCAGAAGCCAAATTGATTGGAAGAAGTTTGGAGACTTATTAAGATAAAGGTTTGAGTGATCATTTATTACAGAAGTATATTCCTTGTGCTGAGACTCAATACAGATGATGTTTCTCTTATAAAGGATTAGAAAATCACAGAAATCTGATATTGGGCTTAAAAAGCTTTGGAGACATAGCCATTGTTAGAGAGGAAAATGTGGATGAAATATCTTCAGCAAGGGACACTGAGGAAGAATAGTTCATGTAGAAAGGAGAAAAATCTAGAGAGGCAAAAGTATATAGGAGAAAAGGGTGGTTAGGGCACAATATCAAATACTTCAGAGAAGGCAAGAAGGATGAGGATTAAGAAATGGTCATTAGAGAGTAGCTTCAGTTAAGGGTTGAGATAAGAAACTAGATTGTACAGAATTTAGAAAAGAATGAGAGGAGAGGAAGTAGGAATATAAAACAAAGATGACTTTTTCCAATGACTTTAATTGAAAAGGGTAGGAGAGAAATAGGACAATAACCCTCAGAGATGATAGGATAGGAAATAGTTTTTTTTTTTTTTTTTTTTTTTTTTTAACGAGGGCTAATTGGACTTATCAGTAGATAGTAGGGAAAGATAGGGGAAATGAAAGAGAAATAAAGAGACATACACAGAGATGGCAAAAGGGAAGGTGAAAGGAAAAGAGAAGAGATTGAGAGACAGAGACAAATACAGAGAAAGAGACAAAAACACACAGAGACACACACAAACACAGACAGAAATGGCAAGGGAGTAGGGAAAGGAAGGGAAGGGAACAGAAAAGACAAGAGGGAGAGAGACACACGGAAAGAGAGACAGACAAAAACAGAGAGAGACAGAGAGACAGAAAGAGATATAGAGGCACAAAGACAGAGACACAGAGATATAGAGAAGACAGGAAAGTGGGACCAAAGGCATATATAAAAGTACTAATAAGACTACTTTATAAGAGACTGAAGTAAAAAAGGATATTGTGGATGATAGTGTGTATATGGAGTGAGAGATAAAAATGAGATAAAGGAAGTTTTTGCCAATAGCTGTGATTTTCTCAATCAAGTATAAGAAGTTCTCAGATGAGAGGAGAAAGAGGGTGTTGTTGGAGACTTGAAAATGGAAAATTAATTAGCTGAAGGAGTAGGAGATGTTTAGCCAGGAGGAGACAAGACTTAGTGGGGGGAAGATGGCAGTGTGATAATTCTCTTAAGATGTTTAAAGAGATATTATGTGAAAGGAAGAGAAGACAAAATTAGTGTTCCAAAGAGAAAAGGTCAGACTTGATATGAAAATGAAAATTTCCTAACTAGAACTGATAAAAAATAAAATAGGTCATGGGGAGGGAAAAGGATGTAGAGAATGATGGAGGTCTTAAAATAAAGATCAAATGTTCCTCTATTCAAATATAGGATAGATCAGATGGCTCCTGGAATCCTTCTCATTCAGGTCATGTGATTCTGTAACTGTAAGGATCTAAAGTGAATGAGATCCTTTTTCCTGGAGAAGAGATTGGCAACTTTTTGAAAAAGAGGAGTAATTGGAGACAGAGGGTTATTATTTTTATTCAAATGAAAGTTTTATCTAAAGTTTTAGTGTAGTTTTAATCTTTCTGTCTTTCTGTCTTCCTTTCTATGTTTCTGTCTCTGTCTTTCTCTGTCTCTGTCTGCCTCCCTCCCTCTCTCTGCCTTTCATTCTCTATATGTACAAATTTACAAATAAATTTTATATAATATAGATGTATATTTATATTATGTCAAATATAAACAATGTAGTCAAGCTTTATATATAAATACTGGAATATCTGTTTATACAAATTTATATTATATAATATATAATTTTATTATGTAACAAATTATGTGATATATTATTAAGTAGTATACAAAATTTAATATATGACTTTAAACTGTACTGTCTTTTGATACATTCTGTATATGAATATAACTATATATCTATATCTCTACCTAAATATATATATATGTTTAATGAGTATTATTCTCCATTAGTCTTCTATGGAAACCTTTTGAAGAAGGGTAAAGGAGAATAGTATTTTTATTGATACATATGTAATTAACAATATATACACACATATGAATATTACTGTCCAACATTCCCAATTACCCATCTCTTTTAGAAAGTTGTCTACTCATTTTCTAGATAAAAGGATCTCATTTACTTCATGTCCTTACAGTTAAAGAATGATAACTATAGAATCATATTATCTGAATTAGAAAGCATCCCAGAAGACATCTAGTGCCTTTCTCTACAAAACACATGTATCCATACATACATATGCACACATGTATATATGAATAAATATATACATGGGTACATACACATGGTCTTCCAAAAGTTTTATTGCAAATAAACTTTTTTTTTAATTTTTTATTTAATAATTTCTTTATATTGACACTCATTTCTGTTCCGATTTTTTTTCCCCTCCCTCCCTCCACCCCCTCCCCTAGATGGCAAGCAGTCCTTTATATGTTGGATATGTTGCAGTATATCCTAGATACAATATATGTTATTGCAAATAAACTTAAAGGTTAAAATTACACTAAGACTTTTAGAAGAAGGAATGGTTAAACAGTAGTTGTTCTGGAAAAAAAAAAAAGATCTCAGGGGTGGTAGTAGACTTCAAGCACAATGTGAGTCAGCAGAGATATATGGCAGCCAAAAATGTTAATGCAATATTGCTTGCCTTAGGAGAGGCCCAATTTCCAGGAATAAGGAAGTCATTGTTCCTTTGTACTCTGCCCTTTGTAGTCAGATCTCATTTGGGGTATTGTGTTCTATTATGGGAGCCACAGTTTAAGAAAAACACTGATAAGATGCATTATCCAGGGGTCGACAACCACTATGGTAGTGATCCGTGTGGTTCTGTATCAGAGGAGGATCACTTGTAGAACTAGAGAATCTTAGCCTGAAGAAAAAGTAGTGTATCCAAGTATTTGAAGAGTTATTTTGTGATGGAAGGTGTTCTCTGCATAAAGTGATGGTAGGACTGAAAAAATAACCAAACAAAAATAGTTTAACCCTAGAAGGTAGAACCAAAAAGAAATGAATTTAAATATATAGGCTTGAAGTCAGGAAAATTTTCTTAACAATTAGAATTAACCCAAAGTGTAAGGGGTTACCTGGAGAATGGGATAACATTTCAACTTGATTCAATTCAATAAACATTTGGAAAGATTTTATGTGTCAGGCATGGTGCTAAATGATGTGGATACAAATAAAAAAAGAAAGACAGTTCTTGCCCTCAAGAAAGTGGGATAGAGCCATATACAAAAGGAAGCTTTTGGTTTTCCCCTCCCTGGAGTCCTTTATATGGAAATTAGATGATAAATTGTCAGGCTAGGTACAATGGGGTTTCCTTCCAGGTGAAGGGAATAGATGCTAAATTGCTGTCAAATTGTCAAATCTTTTGATTGTCTGAGTACATGATCTCCTTCCATGCTAAAATTCTGTCATCCTGGGAGTTAACTGCCCCTTGAAAAATTCAAATACTCTGTTAAGAAAGTAAGTGTGTGTGTGTGTGTGTGTGTGTGTGTGTGTGTGTGTGTGTGTGTGTGTGTGTGTTAAATTCCCTCTGAGATTTCCAGGTTTTCCTCATCAGAACGCCCTTTCTAAATGGTCTTTCTCTTTAGGGCTGGAATCCAATTACAGTTTAGAAAGTCCTTCCTAGAGCTGCAAGGAAACTTGTTGGTTCATAAAATCCTTTTCTTTGTCTGGAAGCATAGTCAAAGTATCTTGGACTGAAGATTTCATGATTGAGCTATGAACAGGTCCAGATGACTTTTTAATTACCTCCAATTGTAATTCAATAATTAACATTTATTAAGCATCTGCTCTGTACCAAGTATTTTGCTAGATCTGAGGAGGTAAAAATTTAAAACTGAAAGTGCCCCTGACATGGATTTCCATTCTAGTGGACAGATAAGTGATTACAAAGCTACTTGAGAAGGGGCTAGTCTAAGGCTGCTAGATGGCACTAGGTGTGTTCTCAGAGTGCTGGGCCTGGAAGTTCAAATTTAGCTTCAGACATTCACTAGCTGTGTGACCTTGAGCAAGTCACATTACCCTATTTTCTGCAGTTTCCTCATCTGTAAAATGATCTGGAGAAGGAAATGGCAAACATTCCAATATTTTTGCCAAAAAAATCCCAAATGGGATCATGAAGAGTTGGACATAACTGGAAAGGCTGAGACAGAGAAAGACAGACAAACAGAGATAGAAAGAGACAGAAAAACAGAGAAACAAGAAAAACATACTAACAGATAAAGTCTTATAATCTCTAAAGTTTAAAATTAGAATTAGAGATTTTATAATATACCAAAGAAATTAATTTCTCTGAATGACTCACTGTCAGTATAGCCTTCCTTATGTCTGAATGTAATTAATCCCTTAGCTACATTTTAGGCCAATTGGCCTCTTGTCTGAAATCCAGTCAAATTAGAGAGGATCTAGTCCCTCTCCTCTGCCCAACAAGTCTTTATAGGATGTGTGGAACGTTATTAAATCACTTTTTAGCTTCCTGGAGGGTAAGGAGTCCTTTGGGAATGAGGTCTGTTCTCTCAAAAGCAGCCTATTTGACAGGGAAATCAAGCAGCACACGAGTGAATTCACATCATGCTTAGAGAATCTGAAGTCTCTTTTCCCGTAAGAATGTATATAAAAGCCAGTCACATTTTTAAAAGCCTACAAAAAGTATTTCAGTGCACCCCGGGAAGACTGAGACATGTTGTTTCTCATGGAAAAATTCCTTAGCATGGTTGAGTTTTTACAGCTAAATTATAATTTGTGGTAGACAGATATTCTCTTAAGGGTCCATGACTTAAGGCTGCAACAATGGATAAGATGATTATGATCATGGTCAGATAGGAGAGTGGTGATCTGCTGGAATTGGATCTCCATTTTCTTTCTGTTAAAAAATAGCTTTTTATTGAGTTTTTTTGTTTTTGTTTTTACATTGACTACATTTCTCCTTGTAGCCTTTTGTCTCTCTTGCCGAGAGAGCCATCTTTTATTACAAAGAATTTTAAAAAGTGAAGTAAATTTAAATATTTTTTTTTTGGTAAAACTGACCAACACATAGAAAAACACGATATCCTCCTCCCATAAATCATTACCATTGCAAAGGAAAAGGGTATAAGGGTATCATCATATAATCTCTTCTTTGGGATCAAACTTTTTTGATATACTTTTGTAATTCTCACAATTAATTGTTTTTTGGTGGTTGTTTTTGTCCTTTGCATTTTTGCAGCTGGTGTTTGTTGTCTTGATTCTACTCACCTCACTCCTTCCATCCTTTTCTATATTTATCTTTTGTCATTACCTAAAGCAAAATAATATTCTGTTTGTGTAACACAATTTTTTTTTTTAGCCTTTTCTAATCAATGGACATACACTTGATTGCTTTTTTTTGGTAACTTTTATTACTACCAAAAATGCTGCAATACATCTTTTGGTATCTCTGGACTCCATTTTTATTGTTCATTCCTTTATTGTATATCTAGATATCCTGCTTAGTAACTACTATCTAGTTCTCTCAGCAGGCAGTAGATACAATAGATCTGAACCTAATACTGTCAAGTTCTTCCTTTCTTTGTGTTTCTCCTTGACTCTCAGGCTCCCAATTTGGTTATCTGCCAAGCTTTTATATATTGTACATATTGGATATGAGACAAGATTTAAATTAAAAGTGGAAAAAACAACTTTTCTGAGTGCAAGAACTCTTCCAAAGAGTCCCATTCAATTCGCATAGGAAAATTAGTGAAATTGTAGTTCAACCAGGCATATAATGAAAGGCTGATGGATGTGCTGATGAAAATGCCTGAGGAGAGAGCAAGTTCATCTCAACATTTATGTAGTGCGAATGCTAACTTTAAAAATCCTGCCTCCTTTACAGAAAAACCTGGCGAAAAGTCTGTCTAGTGCCTAATAGATACTCACTCAGACTGCTGTGGATACAGCACTGAGGATCTGGCAGTCAGATAGCTTCTATTTTAAACAAAACTGAAATATGAAACTTTTTGAGAACAGATCAATTAAAGGACATCAGTAATGGAAAGTACAGTGACTGGATCTATACTCAAAAGTTCCGGGTTTTGATTTTGGCTTCATCACTTGGCAACTTTGAAATTTTGGGGTTAAACTGAATAGATGTTCTGAGCCTCAGTTTTTTCATCTGTGAAAAGGAGATAATAATACCTACATAATTTACTTGACAGCCAAAGTTTACTTGAAAGTCAAAATGAAATGATCTATGAGAAAGCACTTTGAAAACTTTAAGTGGTATGTGAATCTGAGATATGCAAAGAAATATAGAAGGAGCATTATTTGGTCTGGAATTATCATCATAAACCCCTCCCTTTCCATAGACAAATCCTCATGGCTAGTCATTTCCAAAAAAAAAAGTTTCTTTGTTCACATTGTGTTGCTGGAATTAATGTGATTATTGCCCATGGAGTGACTTTTGATTCTATTCTTGAATGTTCGTTGTTCCATTGGCTCCATATAATTATAATCGACAAATTCAATGGCATATATCTGCAATCAGTCTTCACTATTATTTGTTGAATAAACTCTACTTGTTCCAAAAGTCATGTTTGTAGGTTTCTAATCTGTTTATCACATGCTCTAATAAAAATACTACTAATAATCCTCTTCTTTTTTGTTTGATGAGTATTAATTTTTCTCTAGCTGCTTTAAAAGAATGGGTCCTATGATTTATTTATATATATATATATATATATATATATATATATATATACACACACACACACACACACACACACACACACACACACACACAGAATGAGAATACATTCATGATCCTTTTTATTAGAACTTGTGTTGTTTTGGTGATAAGCGTTAGCTGATTTAAATATATTTGTGTTTAGCCTTGATCTGAGAAAGGAAATAAGCAAGAATGGAAGAAAGAATGGGGAATTAAAGAATAAAGAAATAAAAGGAGGAAGGAAGGAAGAAAGGAAGAAAAAAAGAAAGGGGATGGGAGAAAAGGAAGGAAGGAAAGAAAGAAGACTGGAAGGAACAGCAACGAAGGAAGGAAAGAAGGAAGGAAGAAAAAGAAGGAAAAAAAAGAAGGAAGGAAGGAAAAGAAGGAAGGAAAGAAGGAAACAGTTATTTATTGTATTCCTCCAGAAATTATGGGGCAGAGCCAGAAGGGAAAAGAAGGATGACAAGCCTGGGTTTCTTAACAAATTAGAGTTCTCCCTAGAAGGACCTCACCAATGGGAGAAGTGTGAGGGACTTGCAGTGGGATAATCTTGGAAGAAGCTCCAAGTTCTATTAAATACTAAAAGTATTTAGCCATACTTTGTTCTTTTCAGCACAATCATAATGGGCAGCAGACCTATAATGACTTTAAACTGCCCTCCTGTAAGATGTCATGCTTGAACTCAATTCTTCTTGACTTTATTGTGTCAGTGGAATATTTAGTGGAGTTAGGGGAATTAAGTAGAGAGAAGTTTTATGTAGACATTGAATGCTCTAGTAATCTCTTTATCCTTGGGTCAATTTTACATATTTGCAGTAAATGAAAAGTCTGTGAGTGTGGAACTGAGTCAAAGGCTTTGCAACAATCAACAAAGATGTTCAAATGCTGTGACACTTTTAAGTACCTTGTTCAATAATTATCAGATCAAAATTAATTTTGTTTTGATATCCCCCAGATTTTTTTTGAAGCATTCTTTTGATCTTTCTACAAATATGTTGTTTTCTTCTAAGTGTTTATAGATCTTGTTAATGATGAAAGTCTTGAATGCTTTGAATAAAGTACATAAACACATAATTGGCATGTGTTTGGAGGACTGTTATTTTTTGGCAATAGATTTGTGATTATTTTGGTTAAGAAAGATAGGATCAGCCTTGTATTGGAGAGGAAGCTGGTAAAATACTTTGCTAATATTTCATGTCAACAGTAATGGATCTTTTCCAGACTTAACAATTTCCATTTTTTCAGAAAATTGACTTTTAGTCATATCTTTTGATTTAAATGTTGTCATGCATCCTATTAATACTGCTTGAACTTTCTGTTTGTATTTAAACCATTGTATTTGATTTGTATTTGATCTGACTTTTCAATGTGTTGGATTTCTTGTGACCACATAGATGATTAGAAGTTTCCCCATCTTTCTTCTTTGAGAATTCATTTTCACCTGTAATTCCTTTAAATTCTTAAGCTTCTGTATTAAGATTGTTGTTTGATATTGATTTTTTCATCTTTGTACTGTTTTCTCCCCATGGAATTTATTGCTTTAAAGTTTTAATTTCTGCTTCCAGTTGCTAATTACTTGAACCCAAGATTTCTGATATGTATGTTTTCTGGATTCCTTTTTTTTTTAATTTTATTTTATTTAATAATAACTTTGTATTGACAGAATCCATGCCAGGGTAATTTTTTACAACATTATCCCTTGCACTCGCTTATGTTTCGTTTTTTCCCCTCCCTCCCTCCACCCCCCCCAAGATGGCAAGCAGTCCTATGTATGTTAAATATGTTGCAGTATATCCTAGATATAATACATATTTGCAGAACCAAGCAGTTCTCCTGTTGCACAGGGAGAATTGGATTCAGAAGGTAAAAATAACTAGGAAAGAAAATCAAAAATGCAAATAGTTCACATTCGTTTCCCAGTGTTCCTTCTTTGGGTGTAGCTCTTTCTGTCCATCATAACTCAGTTAGGTCTCTTTGTCATTAAAAATCCACTTTCATCAGAATACATCCTCATACAATATCGTTGTCGAAGTGTATAATGATCTCCTGGTTCTGCTCATCTCACTTAGCATCAGTCCATGTAAGTCTCTCCAAGCCTCTCTGTATTCATCCTGTTGGTCATTTTTTACAGAACAATAATATTCCATAACATTCATATACCACAATTTACCCAGCCATTCTCCAATTGATGGGCATCCATTCATTTTTCTGGATTCCTTTTTAATAGATTTCTTTTTTTGTTGCTGTGAACATGGTAGTGTGGCATTTAAGTTTCCTACTATGTGTACTAGTCACATATTAATCTGCTGTTCCAATGTCTTTGTGAAGATAATCAATAGTTCATCAAGTCACTTTTGCCATAGTGATGCTTGACATCTGTTTTTAAGAATATTTTTTGGTGGCTCTACTTGTTCACTTATGGTGGAGCATAGCAGTAGCATGGTATATACTATCATGTACAATTCATAGAATAATTTTCCTTCCTTCCTTCTTTCTTTCTTTCTTTCTTTCTTTCTTTCTTTCTTTCTTTCTTTCTTTCTTTCTTTCTTTCTTTCTTTCTTTCTTTCTTTCTTTCTTTCTTTCTTTCTTTCTTTCTTTCTTTCTTTTTTCTTCTTTCTTTCTTTCTTTCTTTCTTTCTTTCTTTCTTTCTTCTTCTTTCTTTCTTCTTTCTTTCTTTCTTTCTTTCTTTCTTCTTCTTTCTTTCTTTCTTTCTTTCTTTCTTTCTTCTTTCTTTCTTTCTTTCTTTCTTTCTTTCTTTCTTTCTTTCTTTCTTTCTTTCTTTCTTTCTTTCTTTCTTTCTTTCTTTCTTTCTTTCTTTCTTTCTTTCTTTCTTTCTTTCTTTCTTTCTTTCTTTCTTTCTTTCTTTCTTTCTTTCTTTCTTTCTTTCTTTCTTTCTTTCTTTCTTTCTTTCCTTTCCCTTTCCTTTCCCTTTCCCCTTCCTTCTTTCTTTCTCTCTTCCCCCTTCCTTCTTTCTTTCTCTCTTCCCCCTTCCTTCTTTCTTTCTCTCTTCCCCCTTCCCCCTTCCCCCTTTTCCTTCCTTCCTTCCCTCTCTCTCTCCTTCTTTTCCTCCCTTTCTCTCTCCCTTCTTCCCTCTCTCCCTCCTTCCTTCCTTCTTCCTTCTTCCCTCTTTCTCTCCCTCCCTCCTTTTCTTCCTTTCTTCTTTCCTTCCTTCCTTCCTTCTTTCCTTTCTTTCTTCTTTCCTTCCTTCCTTCCTTCTTTCCTTTCTTTCTTCATTTAAATGGGTGATAAAAATAAACAAAATTTAAAAGTTTTAATCATAAATACTTAAATGAGCAAATTGTAAGCATATTTATTGACTACTGAGTTCAGCTTTCTTTAGTTTAATACACAAGATTGCCATTTCTTCTTCCTACATGCTTCCCCTTTTCTAATCATATTCACAGGTAATTCTCATCTTTACTAAACATTTTCTCACTCTTGTTCTTCATTCACTTATTCCCCCAGGTTCTTCTTTACTGAATTTCTTTTTCTCACTTTTCCTCCATCTAAATTTTCACCCAGATATAGCCTTCTTGCCTTCATTTCCCATACTTCCTGCTTCTGAGCCAGCTATAGGCAATTGGTCTCTGTGATTCTGCTATCAATTGCTTTAGGATTATGAATTACATTTGGAAGAGACCTTTGGAATAATATAGTTTAGCCCCTTCATTTTAAAATGATAATAATTTATAATTATATAATGCAAAGTATATTGGAGAAAACTGAGATCCAGAGCAGAATTGATGTTTTGCTCAAGGTCAGTCACATGGACAGCAGGTAGCATGTCTGGCTCATTAAAACATTAGCACTCCCAAAGCCATTTATATACATTTCCATTAATATACATTATATGACTTCTTATCTAGGACAAAGGGAACAATTTTTAGGCATTTTTACTTAGCTTAGTGCAGTGCCTCCAGCATCTAGAAAAGTGCCTGTTACACACTAGATACTTAATAAATGCTTATTGATTGATCAATAACTTGCAGAGCTCATGATTCAGTCCCAGTGTTACCGATACCATGGGAAAGGAATCTACCTTTTCTCTGTTTTTCACCTCTTCAGGTCATAAGTCCTAGATGAGAAACTAAATGAAACCTCAGAGGCCAACTAGTCCAAAGCTCTCATTTTGCAAATAAGGAAAACAGAAACCCAAGGGGGATAAATTATTTATCCTTAATTATAATTGATTACCCATTAATTAGAATGCCTTATAATAAGGCATTAAATTGTTTGAGATGGTATCTGAATGAGGATCCTATGACTTGAGAATTGGTTCTCTTTTTGCTGATCTGATACGACTCAGCACACATCACATATACTTATACCCACAACCATACCACATTTCTGAGAACATTCATCTGGTCCGACCTACAGTTAAACTGTGTTAAGAGTTCAAAATGTTGGAGTTTGTTCTCAGAGGAGAGCCTCCAAATCCAAAGGTTCTGTCCTTCAGCCTCTGCCTCTGCCTTCTTCTGCCTCCAACAGAGATGGAAGATCTCTCTTATCTCCTTCTGGGGAGCCCAGCACCAACTTGCCGCGGAGAGAGGGCTTCTGGCGTAGCTCCACTGAAATCCCAAAAGTGTTCTCTGCAGCAGAGTCGTTTCTCTCGAGTCTAGCGCGATCAGCCAGCCAAGAGGAAAATATGTATTCTGGAATGGCTGTCTCGCCTTATATCTGAACCTTCTGAGAGAATGGGATTATGGGTTTTCTCCCATAGTGCTCTCTGGCCCAAAGAGCTTTAAGGTGTGGACTTTGAGTAAAGGTGGGAACACAGGCCTTGTCTTGATTAGTTCTACTTAGTACCTTGTTTCAGGTTCTGGCCAAAACAACTTCTTGTAAGATTAGATCAACTCTAATTACTTAGCAGTTAGTAAGGATTCCAACATCTCCCCCTTTCTTTTGTTTTAAAACATAGGGGGTTTCTGAGGGGGTACACATAAATCCATCAATATGGGCCAGAACTTTGTAACAGATATACATGGTATACATAAATCCATCAATATGGGAGGCATTATACATAATTTACATGAGCACATAGCAATATAACACAGGCTAGTAGTAATATAACAAATAACAAGAATCAATCTGAAAATTTACACATGTCCATAAGTCCTAGAAACAGTCCAATAGGATTCCATTGTCCATTAGTTCATGTGCCAGGAAGCTAATAATTCTTATGAGCACAATCAGCAACAGAACCACCCGATATTTCTTGGGTCTTCTCCTTTGTTTCAAGGGTCTGCTCCATCTTTCTGCGATGGACAAGGCGAATGCGGCTCGTAGGCACCCATCTGATTCCTTCTCCACCTGTAGAGATGCAAGCAAATCCTCTCCCCCAAGCAGTTAGCCTATCTGGTCCCTTCCATTCACCACTTTCTGGGTCTCTCCACATCACCTGGCGATTATCTAAAGATAGTGGAGCTGTTCGCACTGGACACTGCTCTTCTGGTGGGTTATAAAACCTGTCTGCTGGAGCCAGTGCATCTTTATCAAAGATTAAAAAATTAATGGTATAGAGAACTAAATTTAGAAGTTCTCTAGGGTTACCCGTGGCTCCCCCTTTCTTTTGTTTTTGGAGGAGTGTCTTAATGTCTCTGTTTCTTCTTTCTACTATTGCTTGACCTTGAGGATTGAAGGGTATGCCAGTAGTGTGTAAAATCTTATACTGTGCACAAAAGTGTTCAAAATGTTTGGAGGTATATGCCGGTCCATTATCTGTTTTTATTTCTTGTGGCACACCCATAATTGCGAATGCTTGAATGAGGAATTCAGTGACCACTCGGGCTGTCTCTTTTGCTGCTGGTATGGCAAAAGTGAATCCTGAAAAGGTGTCTACCACAACGTGGATAAAAGACAGACGACCAAAAGATTTATAATGAGTCACATCCATTTGCCAGATTTCATTGGGTCTCAAACCACGAGGGTTCTTCCCTGGAGGCAGTGTAGGAGCGTGGAAGGGAAGGCAAGCTGTACAGCTTTTCACTATGCTCCTAGCTTCTTCTTTTGTAATCCCAAACTGTAAACGCAAAGCTCGAGCAGCCTGATGGTATTTAGAATGGGATTCCTGGGCCTCCTGAAATAAAGGCGTACTGGCCAACATAGTTAAAAGGCTATCTGCCTTTGAATTTCCATCAAAAATAGGACCTGGAAGTCCACTATGTGAATGGACATGCAGGATATAAATCTTTCCTGGATGCTTTCTCACTTGCTCTTGAAGTTCCTTAAAGAGCTGATATATATTAGAAGCTGCAAATTTTATTTGGGCTGTGGCAATTCTTTGTACCACACCTACTGAATAGGCTGAATCAGATATTATATTTATGTCGCCTGGGTAATAAGTGAGAGCTAGCATGATCGCATATAATTCGTTCTGCTGAGTGGACTGAAAAGGAGTTCTGACTACTCTTTTTACAGTTAGATCATGAGAGTATACAGCACAAATATTTTGTTTGGCTGCGTCTGTAAAAATGGTTGGTCCTTCAAGAGGAACCTTAGAAACCTTCTCCTCAAAAATCCATTGCCAATTATGCAGTAGTCTGGTTATCTTTAATGGAGATCCATGTGCAAAATTTGGAGCCATGGCGTTGGTGTTTTTGAGTTATTTCAGTCCTGTATGATTCTCCATGATCCCATTTAGGATTTTCTTGACAAAGACACAAAAGTGTTAAGAGTTCAAAATGTTGGAGTTTGTTCTCAGAGGAGAGCCGGTTTAGAGGCTTAGAGCCCTTCGGATGTCTCCAAATCCAAAGGTTCTGTCCTTCAGCCTCTGCCTCTGCCTTCTTCTGCCTCCAACAGAGATGGAAGATCTCTCTTATCTCCTTCTGGGGAGCCCAGCACCAACTTGCCGCGGAGAGAGGGCTTCTGGCGTAGCTCCACTGAAATCCCAAAAGTGTTCTCTGCAGCAGAGTCGTTTCTCTCGAGTCTAGCGCGATCAGCCAGCCAAGAGGAAAATATGTATTCTGGAATGGCTGTCTCGCCTTATATCTGAACCTTCTGAGAGAATGGGATTATGGGTTTTCTCCCATAGTGCTCTCTGGCCCAAAGAGCTTTAAGGTGTGGACTTTGAGTAAAGGTGGGAACACAGGCCTTGTCTTGATTAGTTCTACTTAGTACCTTGTTTCAGGTTCTGGCCAAAACAACTTCTTGTAAGATTAGATCAACTCTAATTACTTAGCAGTTAGTAAGGATTCCAACAAAACTGTATGGATGTCGTCACCTATCCTGTTTGCTTTCGTGGCCCTCCACCTGTTTCTTGTCTTTGACACTCCTCCTTCTCCCATAATGGTGTTTTACTGTTGTCAGAGTACCCACCCTTGAATCCTCTGAACTGTTGATGCTGACTTCCTGCCTGGCTACCTCCCTATCATTTGCTGCCAAACTTCCCAGACATTTTACTCAAATAACCAGACTACCTCCCATTATCCATGGCTGGGATCCTTCCAAATTCCCTGCCCTGCCTACCCAGTGGGTTTGTTTAGCTTCTGAATTCTGGCAATCTCAGTCCTGACTTATCCATCCTAGTACTGCTGCTACCTGAGCTCTAGTACTGACAGTACCAGAATTATAGTGATGGCCCCAAGCCATCCAGAAGAGGTTAGAATAAGTTCATTCCTGCTCCTCCTTGGAGCTTCCCTGACCATCCCAGTCTCTTCTCTTTTTGAACACCTATAAACATTTGCCACCTTACAACCATATGTCATTTATTATAACATATATCTTCCTTGAAATATGTTTTTTAAAAATATGGCTAGATTCTAATTTGTAAGTTTATTGAAAGATGATGGTCTTATATTCTTTGTATTATTTTATCCACCTATCTGCATCCTATGCATAATAAGAATAATAATCTTGATAATAATGAGGTGGATGATAATTATAGCTAACATTTTTATTTTTTTAAGTTTTGCAAAATCCTTTACAAATATGATCTCATTTTTAGCCTTACAGTAGTTCTTGTTTGACAGGTGAGGAAATTGAGGCAGATAGAGGTTAAGTGATTTTCCAAAAATGACATTCTGTCTGAGTCTGAATTTGAATCCAGGTCTTCCTGATTCGAGGTGCAGCACGCTGTCCACTGCACAACTCAGAGGCCCCTAGATCCTAGCAAAGTCTCAGAACATTCTCTTATTGTTTGCATATTATCAATTATGAAGTAAAAGAATATATTTCTTTGATTGGAATTTAAATATGATTCTCCATTTATTTAAATTTAAGGAACTTAATTTGGACTAATATTTTTCATCTCCTTTCTTTCTGATCTAACTCTACTATTCTCTTAAAAATGAATGGGAAATGTGATTTTTCATTGGTATAGGAAATTCTTGATAGAGAAAACTTCTTTTGCCAATATAAATCAGTACCTGTTCTGTAATTTATAGACTTAACTGGTTAGTTGGGGCACTGGGAATGTATGCAATCTGCTCAGGATAACACAGTAATTAGGTGTAAATGGTGGAACTTGAATACTTCCTGATTATAAAACCAGCTCTCTATTCATTACCTTGTACTGGCTTTCTTTTTCTCCTTAAAATGATAATATGTGAAATAAGCATGTGAAATTATTTTGAAAGTTCCAAACAATGAGAGTTTAACAATGATTTTATCTCTGGCTAGTTGACTCAGTTGATTAAAGCAATCAATTAATGAGATAAAAGACATAGTTTGGGTCTTTGGGGGGCTAATAAATTATTTTTGTGACATTCATGGACACAGACTATATAACTAACTTTGGTTATTCATTTTGCAAATGGAAAGCAATGGTCACAAAGGGAAGCTGACTATTGATGTAACATCAGCTCTAGATGTTCTAGAGAAAGTAGAAAAGTATTGAAATATAACTGAAAAGAAGTACTAGGCTGAATATGAGTTTTTGTAAAAGTAACACATTATACCCATCTTAATTGTTCTCACTTTCGATTTCTTCTAAAAATGCAGTGGGATGCCACAGGAATGAAGGAGTAGGAGTCTATAAGGGGAAGCAAAATTATCTTTATTGGAGGCTATTATAATAGTGGTAACTGGTTCAAGTAATTACAATAACAATAATAATAACTGGCATGTATATAATGCTTTAAGTTTTACAAAGTACTTTACAAATACTATCTAATTTGGTCCTCACAACAGCCATTGGAGGTAAATATTATTCTCATTCCCATTTTACACATGAGGAAACTGAGGAAGGTAGAGTTCAAGTTTCTTGTTCAGGGTTATACTACTAGTTAAGTGTCTGAAGCTGGATCTGAACTCACATGTTCCTGACCTCAGGCCCAATCTACTGTTAGACCAGAATAAATAATCTTTGAAACTCTTTCTAAATTGAACAGAGGAATAACAAGATAACAGATGCCATGTTTCAAGATTGCAAAGATTTATTGAGATCCTCTCCATAAGTGAAAATATAGCTCTGCGAGGCACCAGGCTGTGGTGGAAAGAACTGCACCACTGACATCAGAGAATCTGGATTCAAAACCACCCTTTGATATCTATATACCATGTGACTTTAGGGAAATCATTTAACTTCCATGATCAGTTTACCTATCTATAAATGACTATTGTGTTTACTTCTACTTCTAAATCTCTGATCCCAAATCCTTCCACACTTTAATGGGAGCTTTTTGTGAGCTATTGTGGCTGGGAGAAAAAAGCATAATCACTTTGTGGGCCATCTTTGGGTGAAAATAAAACTTTGAAATCAGTGAATTTGGTTCTTAGATAACACATAATACTTTGTTAGGCTATCTATTTATCTAAACTTCTATGTGTAGAAATATATTTATGTATGTATACATATATACATTATTTGCATAGTAGAACCTTTTACAGTTTTTGTTGTGATTGTATTAATTTAAAGAAACCCATGTTAGAATGGAACTTTGGTGAAAGAACAACTGTATTAATAATTTACCTTCCATTGGTATTTCTTCATTGGTTTACAAATTGCTTTATAAGTGTTGTCAAATCAAAGAGAAATAGGGTCCATTACTGATACATAAGTATCCCTGTGGGTTGTATATTGATTTAATTTAAAAATATAAAATTATCTGTTTTATTGTATTTTTATTTATTTAAAAATACTTTTCAATACATTTGATTAAATACATTTTAATCAAATTTAAGTCTTGGGCTGTGGTTGACATCTGTTCTGTGGATCACAGAGAAGTGATGCAGGGCAATAATAGGGCATCAAGGTGGTATAATGCATAAACCACTAGGCCTAGAGTCCAGAAGAATCATTTTCCTGAGTTCATGTCTGACGTCAGATACTAGCTGTGTGGCTTTGGCCAAGTCACTTGTCTACCTCAATTTCTTCATCTATAAGGTGAGCTGGAGAAAGAAATGGCAAATCACTCTAGTATCATTTCCCAGACAACTGCAAATGGGGTTGTGCATAGTCAGACATGACTGAGCAACAACAAAAATCCATGTGGCTACGACCCCATAGCAGAGTTATTTTGAGCTGTTTGTAAATCCATTAGTAAGAAAATATATCTTTTGTTGATCAATTAAAAAACCCAAACAAACCTATCATTTCACCCATATAGAAATCTCCAGATGATGTCTCCATTCTCTTATAGACTTGGTACCTTCTCTACAACTTAATGCTTAGGAAAGTGAATCCTTTCCCTTAGATACAAGACTAGAATTCTGCTATTTTTGATCTAGGGCCATCCATTATACCAGATCTTAGCACAGTGCCTGGCACTGTAAGTGCTTTAAGTGATTAATAAATCCTTATTGACTTGACTCAACTATACCACTCTGCTTCTAGATTGAATATCTCTTGCACTTATGTGTATTTTTATTTCACAATGGTATAATTTCTAAATATATGTAGATGATGTTATGATTATTAATATATAAACCTATTTAGGCTATTAATGAATTAATAGTTTTTGTTATTATAGTATAGCATACTTATTATTTGTTATTGTTATTCTAGTGATTTTCTCAATCATCACATACCAATGATACGATTCCTTCCCACAGCAATATACTGTCTCACATGAGGGAACCAAGGACAAAAATAGAACAATGCCATTCCTCACTGGGCAACTCTTTACTTTTCTGCTGCTTAAGCTTCCTCATATGTAAAATATGTGAACTGGATAAAATGAGGGAAAAAATCCCTCTTATATCTTCAGTCTTGTGGTCACTGTCCTTTAGGCAGAGTCTCACGGGTAAGAGTATGATAGCCAATGTGGACAGGAGAAAGGGAAAGCAAGCAAGTCAGCACCCAGAGTAGGATTTATGTCCTATTTAGACATGTAGTGGAGAAGAGTTATCTGCAAGTAAATTCTTTTGGATTACGAAGATGGATCTAGCTGGCTAATGTTCTGTATGGAGATTCCATAGGCTCTATTTATTCAGGTATGGGCTACAACTGATTCCTGATGCTTGGGCTAAAAACCCGGGGGTGGGGGTGGGGGTGAGATCTGGTCCACACCCATAGGGAACTAATAAGTAACTTGGAGAGGGCATGGTTAAGGAAACACACACCCACTTGACTGTTCCTGTGTTAGACATGGGTCAGGTTGTCTTTCTTGTGGGCTGTTGTGCCCAGGACTAAGAGGCAGGGACGAAAATAATTTGATTATAATGTCTTGGTAACTTCACTACATAAACTGTATTTAGTCTGTTTTTCTCCTCTTACTTAGAAGCCTCAGACATAACAGTCACTGGAGTTGCTACTCAGTAGCCTTAATGTGGATTGTTTCTCTTGACCCCCTGGAAATCACTGGGTTTCCTTCCAGAGCACAAATCTTAGCTTACTGATAAATAACTAGTGGCTGATTCCCACATTCAGGAAGTCACCACAGCATAGCCTGAAGGAATCCTCCAATCAATGGGAGGGAAAGAGAAGGACAGAGGAAAGGACACTGCTTTTGGTAACAGAAGACCTGCTTTTGATACTTACTGTTAATGTAATCTTGAGTAAGACACTTAAACTCAGGAAAATTCATCTTCTTTACTTCAAATCTGGCTTCAGACACTTACTAGCTATGTGACCCTGAATAAGGCATTTAATCCTGTTTGTCTCAGTTTCCTCACCTGTGAATGAGCTGAAGAAGGAAATAGAAAACAAAGCCACATGATTTAGGCATAAAGTATGATATTATAAGCAAATTAGAAGAACAAAGGTTAATTTATCTCTTAGATCTGTGGAAAAGGAAGGAATTTGTGGCCAAAGAAGAACTGGAATATATCATGGAATGCAAAATGGAATGCAATTTTGATTCTATTAAGTTAAAAAGATTTTTTGTACATACAAAACCATTGTAGACAAGATTAGAAGGGAAGCAATAAACGGGAAAATTTATATACAAAGGTTCTGATAAAGCCTCATTTCTAAAATTATAGAGAATTGACTCAAATTTATAAGAATTCAAACGATTCTCCAATTGATAAATGGTCAAAGGATATGAACAGACAATTTTCAGATGAAAAAGTTGAAACTATTTCTAGTCATATAAAAAGGTGCTCCAAATCACTATTGATCAGAGAAATGCAAATTAAGACAACTCTAAGATACCACTATAAATATCTATGATTGGCTAAGATGACAGGAAAAGATAATGATGAATGTTGGCGGGGATATGGGAAAACTGGGACACTAATACATTGTTGGTGGAGTTGTGAACTGATTCAACCTTTTGGGAGCGCAATTTGAAACTATGACCAAACAACTATCAAACTCTGTGCATACCATTTGATTCAGCAGTGTCTCTATTAGATTGGTACTCCAAAGATTTCATAAAGGAGGGAAAGGGACTCACATGTGCAAAAATGTTTGTGGTAGCCCTTTTGTAGTGGCAAGAAACTGGAAACTGAGTGACTGCCCATCAAGTGGAGAATGGCTGAATAAGTTACGGTATATGAATGTTATAGAATATTATTCTTCTATAAGAAATGACCAGCAGGATGATTTCAGAGAGGCCTGGAGAGACTTATATGAACTGATGCTGAGTGAAATGAGCAGAACCAGGAGATCATTGTACACAGCAACAGCAAGTTTATACAATGATCAATTCTGATGGACATGGCTGTTTTCAACAATGAGATGATGCAGATCAGTTCCATTACTTGTGATGGAGAGAGCCGTCTTACCCAGAGAGAGGACTGTGGGAACTGAGTATCACAACAGGTTTGTTGTTGTTTGCTTGCATTTTGTTTTCTTTCTCGTTTTTCCCTTTTTGAGCTTATTTTTCTTGTGCAGCATGATAATTGTATAAATACATAGAGAAGAATTACACATGTTTAACATATATTGGATAACTTGCTGTCTAGGGGAGGAGGTAGACAGAATGGAGAGAAAAATTTGGAACACAAGGTTTTACAAAAGTGAATGTTAAAAAGTATCTATGTATGTGTTTTGAAAATAAAAAAAGCTTTAATAATAATAATAATAATAATAATAATAATAATAATAAAGAAAACAACTCCAATATCTTTGTTTTTTTTTAACCAATACCTGATTGTTTTAATGATTACTCTTTTGTAATATAGTTATCAAGTATTGTATATTGTCTGTAGTTATTTTATTTATTTATTTTTTATAATATTTTATTTTATAATAACTTTATATTGACAGAACCCATGCCAGGGTAATTTTTTACAATGTTATCCCTTGCATTCGCTTCTGTTCCGATTTTTCTCCTCTCTCCCTCCACCCCCCTCCCTTAGATGGCAAGCAGTCCTATATATGTTAGATATGTTGCAGTATATCCTAGATACAATATATGTTTGCAGAACCGAACAGTTCTCTTGTTGCACAGGGAGAATTGGATTCAGAAAGTAAAAATAATCCGGGAAGAAAAACAAAAATGCAAATAGTTCACATTCGTTTCCCAGTGTTCTTTCTTTGGGTGTAGCTGCTTCTGTCCATCATTTATCAATTGAAACTGAGTTAGGTCTCTTTGTCAAAGAAATCTACTTCCATCAGAATACATCCTCATACAATATCGTTGTCGAAGTGTATAATGATCTCCTGGTTCTGCTCATTTCACTTAGCATCAGTTCATGTAAGTCTCTCCAAGCCTCTCTGTATTCATCCTGCTGGTCATTTCTTACAGAACAATAATATTCCATAACATTCATATACCACAATTTACCCAGCCATTCTCCAATTGATGGGCATCCATTCATTTTCTAGTTTCTAGCTACCACAAACAAGGATGCCACAAACATTTTGGCACATACAGGTCCCTTTCCCTTCTTTAGTATCTCTTTGGGATATAAGCCCAATAGAAATACTGCTGGATCAAAGGGTATGCACAGTTTGATAACTTTTGGGGCATAGTTCCAGATTACTCTCCAGAATGGTTGGATTCGTTCACAACTCCACCAACAATACATCAGTGTCCCAGTTTTCCCGCATCCCCTCCAACATTCATCATTATTTTTTCCTGTCATCTTAGCCAATCTGACAGGTGTGTAGTGGTATCTCAGAGTTGTCTTGATTTGCATTTCTCTGATCAATAGTGATTTGGAACACTTTCATATGAATGGTAATAGTTTCAATTTCATCATCTGAAAATTGTCTGTTCATATCCTTTGACCATTTATCAATTGGAGAATGGCTTGATTTCTTATAAACTTGAGTCAGTTCTCTATATATTTTGGAATGAGGCCTTTATCAGAACCTTTAACTGTGAAGATGTTTTCCCAGTTTGTTGCTACCCTTCTAATCTTGTTTGCATTAGTTTTGTTTGTAGAAAGGCTTTTTAATTTGATATAATCAATTTTTTTTTTTTTTGTGATTTTGTGATCAGTAATAGTCTCTAGTTCATCTTTGGTCACAAATTTCTTTCTCCTCCACAAGTCTGAGAGATAAACTATCCTATGTTCCTCTAATTTATTTATAATCTCGTTCTTTATGCCTAGGTCATGGACCCATTTTGATCTTATCTTGGTATATGGTGTTAAGTGTGGGTCCATGCCTAATTTCTGCCATACTAATTTCCAGTTATCCCAGCAGTTTTTATCAAATCATGAATTCTTATCCCAAAAGTTAGGATCTTTGGGTTTGTCAATCACTAGATTGCTATAATTGACTATTCTGTCTTGTGAACCTAATCTTTTCCACTGATCAACTAATCTATTTCTTAGCCAATACCAAATGGTTTTGGTGACCGCTGCTTTATAATATAATTTTAGATCAGGTACAGCTAGGTCACCTTCATTTGATTTTTTTTTTTCATTAATTCTCTTGAGATTCTCGACTTTTTATTGTTCCATATGAATTTTGTTGTTATTTTTTCTAGATCATTAAAATATTTTCTTGGAAGTCTGATTGGTATAGCACTAAATAAATAGATTAGTTTAGGGAGTATTGTCATCTTTATTATATTTGCTCGGCCTATCCAAGAGCACTTAATATTTTTCCAATTATTTAAGTCTGACTTTATTTGTGTGGAAACTTTTTTGTAATTTTGCTCATATAATTCCTGACTTTCCTTTGGTAGATAGATTCCCAAATATTTTATTGTATCAACAGTTATTCTGAATGGAATTTCTCTTTGTATCTCTTGCTGTTGGATTTTGTTGGTAACTCCAATATCTTTGACAAGAAACTCCAAATGGGTTACAAACAGTTGGACATAACTGAACAATAATATCAAAAAAGCTCCTTTTGAGTGTTATATCTATTACATATAATTATAGATTTTCACCCAAGTTTATTGCAGACTTTTCTACTGGGGCTTCTACATTTTATTTCCCTAAAAATTTCCATAAAAAGTATCAGAAGGGTAAGATAGCATGTGCCTGTGTTTGACAGGGCTGAGGACAGGGTAGGTGGTACTGGTATTCTAATCATATGGGATTGGAGCAGCGAGAAATTGATGACTACCTAAAAGCTATAAGGGAGAAATGTGGTGTCAGTTGTTAACTTGAAATCTACCAAATTTAGCTTCAAAATCATAAAAATCATGGAAAAGTAAAACTGGAAAGGGATTTAGGCTTCATCTAGTCTAAAACATCTAATTTTAATGCTTTCTAAAGTTTTATTTTCTTCATTAGCCTTTGATTTTATTGGCACAGGGAATTCCCTGGTGTAGAAACTTTCTCCATTGTTGCATATGAGTAACTCCTCTCTAAAGTGAAGCCTTATTGAGTTGCCTGAAGCAATGAGAAGTCAAGGAACTTGTCTGTGCTTTCTTATTGACCTATTAACAAGGTGTCCAAGGGAAGACTTAAAATCAGGTCACCCTATCTCCAAAACTGGCCCTCTATACACTAAGACTTACTGCCTCTGGGTAATTGTAATCATGTTGAGGAAGATAACAGCCAAATACTGACTTAGAAAATCACAAATTAACATCATCAATGTTGTTTTATGTTTGTATTCATTTTGTGAAACATTTCTCAATTACATTTTAATATGGTTTGGGTCTGTTCAATAACTCTGCTGGTGCATGCTGTGCATTTGATTCTTCTGTATTAAAATGTTGAAGCAATGGTAGCTCTGGGCAGTTAGGTGGTATAGTCGATAGGGTTCTCTGCCTGAAGTCAGAAGTTCAAAACTATCCTCACATACTTACTAGCTGTGTGATCTGAGCAAGTGAACTAATCCTCCTTGCCTTACTCACACACCTGTAAAATTAGTTGGAAAGGGATATGGTAAGCCGCTTCAATGTTTTTCTTCAATTACAATTAAAAACAGCTTTCTACATGCATTTTAATGAATTTTGGGTTCCAAATTCTTTTCTTCTCTCTCTCTCTCCACTCTTTCCTCCATGAGACAGTAGGCAATCTGAACAAAGGTTATACATGTGCAATCAGGTAAAACATATTTCCATATTAATTATTTTGTGGAAAGAAACTTGAACTAAAAATAAAGAAACTAAAAAAAAAAATTGTATGCTTCAATCTGCATTCAGAGTCCATCAGTTCTTTCTGTGAAAGTGGATGAAGTTTTCCACATGAGTCCTGTGGGGTTATCTTATAAATACTTGTATTTATACATTTATTCATAGTAGTTTCTTGTACACTATTGCTATTACTATATACAATGTTCTCTTGGTTCAGCTCATTTCATTTTTAATCAGTTCATACAAGTCTTTCTAGTTTTTTTCTGAAATGATACTCTTTTTCATTTTTTATACTACAATAGTATTTATTACAACCATATACCACAACTTGTTCAGTCATTTTTCAATTAATAGATAAACTTTCCATTTCCAATTCTTTGTCACCTCAAAAAGGGCTGCTATGAATATTTTTGTCTAAATAGGCCCTTTTTATTAAAAAAAAATCTCTTTGGTGTGATGACCACGTATTTAAAATCAGCCGGAGTCAGGAATTCAGGTTAAGGGAAAAATCTTCAATCTTTATTTAAGTGAAGAGGTGAAAAAGAATTGCAATAGCAATACGGGCAGCTGCGACAGGAAGCCAGCTAGCAGAGAGAGTTCTGAGCTGAAGGGCCATTGCAATGGAAATGCAAGCAGCTGTGACAAGATGCCAGCCAGCAGTCCCTCCTTCCCCTTCCTTTTCCACTCCCCTGCCTCCACCCACCAAAATCATCATTTCCTATACAACACATCAGGACTTGCACAAAGAGTGGGTGGGGGCCATTCTTTCTCCAAGCTTATATATTAATAGAGTTTGGTCCAATTACTATATAGCCTTATACACTTGGGACCTCAGTGCATCAATTCAAGCCTCAGCCCATTACACTTTGGGATATAGACTTAGTAGTGGTATTGCTATATCAAAAGATATTCATAATTTTATTGCCCTTTGAGTATAGTTTTAAATTGCTCTCCAGAATGGTTGGATTAATTCACAAGTCCTCCAATTCAATGTGCATTAGTGTCTCGATTTTCCCATATTCTCTCCAACATTTGTTATTTTCCTTTAAAAAAAAAAAACTATATTAGTCAATCTTATTAAGTGGGGGACTTCCGGTTAAGATGGCGGAGAGGAGGCTCACAGCTGCATAAGCTCCATGCTTTCTCTCACTATCCATTTCATTACAAGCCTCTGAATCAATGCTTGACTGAAAAAAACCCACAAATAGTTACCAAGAGAAGCCATCCTTGAGATCCGCCAAGAAAGGTCTGTCTTTACTGGAGGGCTGGGGCGGTTTTAGATCGGGCGCAGGCGGCGGGCAGTGGCAGTGAGAGCACGAGAGCAGACTGGAGAGGGGGTGGAGAGTGATCGTAGCCGTCTCTGCGGGGAGAGCTTCGCTACAGGTTTGGATACTTTACTCCAGCAGAAGTCAGCAGCCCAGCAGAGAAGCTAAAAACACCGGGGCTGAAGAATACAACCCCAAACAGCTGGAGTCTCTCAGGACCTGGCCGCCCCCCCCCTTCCCCCCCCTCAGTGACTCAGCACGCTTTGGGATCTCAGAGCGCAGGCGCAGCACAGTCCTGCTAGTGCCTCACTGCTGCCCCCTGCAGTCTGTAGAGGAAGCTCGATAACACACCCAGCCCCCCCCCAAAGAAAGACTCCAGTTTTTTCTGTTTTTCTTTGGTAGTTTGTCTCTGATTAATAGACAGAATGAGCAAGAAGCTGAAGAGGACTTTAACCCTTGACAGCTTCTATACAGATAGAGAGCAGACTCTAAATCCTGAGGAGACTAAAAACAGGCAGTCCCCAGGTGAATCCCCAAAGGAGGAGATCGTCTGTTCCTCAGCACAGATGAACCTCATAGAAGTGATTAAAAAGGCTCTCACAAGGGAGCTAGAAGAAAAATGGGAAAAGAGCCTGGAGAAGTCAGTTAAAGAGAGAGTGCATAAAGAAGTAAAATCCTTGAAAAATAGGATTAGTGAACTGGAAACAGAAAACAGCTCTCTAAAAAACAAAATTGGCGAAATGGAAAAAAATTCCACAGAACAAAAGAACTCAATTGGACAATTAGAAAAAGATTTTAAAAAAGTGAGTGAAGAGAATACTTCACTGAAAATCAGAATTGAACAAGTGGAATTGAATGACTCGAGGAGACAAGAAGAATCAGTCAAGCAAATCCAAAAAAATCAAACAATGGAGAAAAATGTGAAATACCTTCTGGGGAAGACAACAGACCTGGAAAACAGATCCAGGAGAGACAATCTGAGAATCATTGGACTCCCAGAAAAACATGATGAAAAAAAGAGCCTGGACACTGTCTTCCAGGAAATTATCAAAGAGAACTGCCCAGAAGTCATAGGAACAGAGGAAAAAATAAACATTGAAAGGATTCATCGATCACCCACTGAAAGGGATCCTAAAATCAAAACACCAAGGAATATAGTGGCCAAATGCCAGAACCCTCAGATGAAAGAAAAAATATTGCAAGCGGCTAGAAAAACCCAATTCAAGTATCAAGGAGCCACAATAAGGATCACCCAGGATCTGGCAACATCCACATTAAAAGATCGAAGGGCCTGGAATATGATATTCCGAAAGGCTAAGGAACTTGGTATGCAACCAAAAATAACTTACCCAGCGAGAATGAGCATCTTTTTCCAGGGAAGAAGATGGACATTCAACGAAGTAAGCGAATTTCATCTATTTCTGATGAAAAAACCAGAACTTAACAAAAAGTTTGATCTACAAATATAGAACTCAAGAGAAATCTAAAAAGGTAAAGATTAATCTTGGGAACTATATTTTGACTATATAGATGTATAAAGAATACATGTATACCTTGTTCTAGAAATTGATGTGGAAAGGACATTGTACCAGAAAAAGGGTAAAGTGGGGGTAGTACATCTCATGAAGAGGCATAGGAAACCTATTATATCTGAGAGAAAGAATGGAGGGGGATGAATATAGTGGGTATCTTACTGCCTTCAGAATTGGCTTTAAGTGAAAAATCTTAAGACATATTCAATCTATGGTGAAACTTCTCCCATCTCATTGAAAAGTGAGAAGGGAAAAGTGGAAAGGGAAGGAATAAGCTAAGCGGAAGGGAATACGGGAACTGGGAGGGAAAGGGGTAAGATAGGGGGAGGAACTCAAAGGCGGGGGGAGGGACACTAAAAAGGGAGGGCTGTGAGAAGCAAGGGGTGCTCACAAGCTTAATACTTGGAAGGGAGGGAAAGGGGAAAGAAGGGAGGAAAGCATAAACCGGGGTTAACAAGATGGCAAGTAATACAGAATTGGTCATTCTAACCATAAACGTGAACGGGGTAAACTCCCC